>NC_084460.1:118496068-119834068 GCF_027409185.1 Cynocephalus volans | reverse complement strand
TTTTTTTTTTAAAAGATGACCAGTAAGGGGATCTCAACCCTTGGCTTGGTGTTGTCAGCACCATGCTCACCCAGTGAGCTAACTGGCCATCCCTATATGGGATCCGAACCCGTGGCCTTGGTGTCATCAGCACCACACTCTCCCGAGTGAGCCACGGGCTAGCCCTCTAGTACCATGTTTAATCAAAGTGAACATCTTTGCCTTGTTCCCAACCCCAGAGGGAAAGTATTCAGTCTTTCATCAGTAAATATGATGTTAGTTTTTTTTTTTAGATGCCCTTTATTAGGTTGAGGAAGTTCCCTTCTACTCCTGGTTTGCTGAGAGCTTTGATCATGAATGAATGTTGAATTTTACCTAATGCTTTTTCTGCATCTATTGAGGTGATCAAATGGTTTTTCTTTTAAAATATATTACTATGGTGAATTACATTGACTATTTTTCAAATGTTGAATGTTGATTTTCAAATACAACCATGTAGGTTGCATTCCTGGAATAAACCTTCATAGTTACGGTGTATTATCCTGTGTTGGATTTGATTTGATAATTATTTTGCTCAGGATTCTGTCTTTCATGAATAATATTGTTATGTAATTTCATTTTCTTATAATGTCTTTTTCTGATTTTTGTATCAAACCTTTTGCTTTTCAGAAGAGGATGTCTAGAATTCATATGTTGATGTAATATATATTATACTGGTATAATAAGGGAGTAAGGTATAATTTGTATATATAGTGATACTATGTATTAATTAATAATATGTATTACTTATATATACAACACAGTTTTTCTTCTCTTTTCTGATCAATACTTCTTATTCTACTTTTGCCACTGTTTTCTGCTCCAATAGCTTTTTCTTTGCCACCATGTTATAGCTTTCTGTTCCTCTTCTACATTGCTCTTTTCCTTTGCTCTAAACTCTTGCTGTTCTAATCTTCTGCCTTTTAATCTCAGGATTTGTTTGTCCATTTGTTCATTCATTCAACAGAGTTTGAGTTGCTACTATGTGCAAGTCACTGTGCCAGATGCTGGGGATACAGCAGAGAACATGACAGACAGGGTTGCAGCTATAGCTGCTGCTTTCGGGGAACTCAAGAGCTACAGAGGAGCCTGCCCATCACAGCTAGACAGTTTAAAAGACCATTACCGGCCTCCAAGTCCCTGACTATCAATTTTCTCTGACTGGGAAACCTGCTCTGGGTAGACAGGGGAACTTGAAGGGGAATTCTTCCTGGACTCAGGGGTTGGACTTCTCAGCTAACTCCTTTTTAGGCCTTGCCTTCCCTGAGCAAGGTAAAGGTCTTGACCACCAGGAGTTCTAGATTGATTCACCGAAATTTTCCAAAGCTACACAAACTTACATAAATCACACAATTACCCCCTATTTACATAAAACTTTTTTCTTTTAAAAAGATATCCTCAATCTGTTTTGGATAGATGGGTAGTCTAGGAAGGCTCTGGGGAGCCAGAATTCTAGGTTCATGGGGCCTTTAAGGCATTCCACCGTTTACCCATGCTTCTTCTCTCTTTGCTGGCCAGGTCCCTGCTCTGGGATGCAGAGCTCAGGCGGGGCTGTGGACTAACTCTCTTCTCTCTCTTTCCTTCAGTAGAGGGTCCCTTCTCTTGTCCAGCTTTATCCAAGCAGAGTTGCTGGGAGCTGGGACAGGGACAAATTGAACATTCCTCAACTGTGTTAAGGATTTGATCAGTCCAGAAATAAGATTTTATTTAGTTTCATTTTAACATTAGAAATTCTGAATTTGTGTGCATTGGTCATGGCTGTCAATAAGCTTCCTATTTAATAGAATAAATGAACCAATACTAAATGCTTAGAGGTGATGGAAATGTTGTTATAAAGACAAGATAAAAACCAGGTAATTAAAACTTGACAAAATTCTTCAAAAGCTTTTAAAATCATCATATCAGATGAACTGCTATAAGCTTTATATGTGGCTAGATGGAAAATAATTTTGAAAAATCAGTAAATTTGGTAAAGTTAATGAATTGGTCATTGGGTGAATTGGCTAACAAGACTTCTAAAGATGCTAAACTGTGGGGAAAACAGAAATGAATTAATAATATTCAAGGGCCGGCCCCTGGCTCACTCGGGAAAGTGTGGTGCTGATAACACCAAGGCCATGGGTTTGGATCCCATATAGGGATGGCCGGTTAGCTAACTGGGTGAGCGTGGTGCTGACAACACCAAGTCAAGGGTTAAGATCCCCTTGCCGGTCATCTTTTATAAAAAAAAAAAATATATATATATATATATATATATGTATATGTATATTCAAAATTAATCATTATAAGCTGAGAAATTTCCATGTGAAACACTAACATTTTGATTATATTGATCAGGATACAGTCATAAGAAAACAAAACCATTCTGTACAGCCTTGTAACACTAAGGTCAAAGGTTCGATCCCTATACCTGGCTAGCTGCCCAAACAAACAAACAAACAACAAACAAACAAACAAAAAAGAAAACAAAACCATTCTAAGATCTTGCCTATTTTTTAAAGATTCAAGTCTAGAGAAAACTTTAAAAAGTGGTACAACAGATACCCATATACCCTTCACTTAGATTTACCAATTATTAAATTTCTGTCACATTTGCTTTCTCTATGTAAGGTAGATATGTAATGGATACAATTATCATTTATTGTTGTTGGACAATTTGAAGGGAAGTTGCAGAAATCATGACTCTCCAGAATATACCTCTAAGGATATTCTTTAACATAACCAGGCTAAAATTACCAAGTTTGGGAAATTTAACACTGATGCAATACTATCATCCAATATACAGTTCATATTCAAATTTTGCCAATTATACTAAAAAAGTCATTTGTAGCAATTTTTTTTTTCCAGTCTAGGATCCAATCCAGGTTTATATGTTGCATGTCATTGTCCTGCCTCTCTTACCTCTTTCAATCTGAAAAAGTTCATCTGCCTTTCTTAGTCTTTTATTATATTTAAATTTTTGAGGGCCAGCCCGTGACTCACTCGGGAAAGTGCGGTGCTGATAACACCAAGGCCACGGGTTCGGATCCTATATAGGGATGGCCGGTTCGCTCACTGGCTGAGCATGGTGCTGACAACACCAAGCCAAGGGTTGAGATCCCCTTACCGGTCATCTTTAAAAAAATAAAATAAAAAATAAAAATAAATAAATAAATTTTTGAAACTTAAGGGCAGTTATTGTGTAGATTGTCCTTCAATTTGGTTTTGTCTTATTGTTACCCTATGATTAGATTTGTGTTATTCATTTTTTGTCAGGAATACTATATAAATTATGTTGTGGCCTTTTCAGTGCCTAATATCGGGAGGCATATGATGTCATTTTGTCTTACTATTGGTGATCTTAACTTTGATCACTTAGTTAAAGTGATGCCCACCAGACTTCTAAAGTGTAAAGATACCTTTTCTCCCCATTTATAATAAGTAATCTGTGGAGATATTTTCAGACTGTGTAGATATCCTGTTTCAGAACAAATTTTTCACTAACGGCTTTAGCACCCATTGATGATTCTTTCCTGAATCGATCATTGCTGTGGAGGTTGTGAAATAGTAGTTTTTTCAATTCTGTCATTCCTCTACATTTATTAGTTGACATTCAACTGTGGCTTCTCTTCCCTCCTTTCTTCCTTCCTTTTTCTATTTATTTCTTATTTGCACATATATATTATGTTTTTATAGAGATTTATGGACTCATATTGTGTTCAAAAATTCTACTCTGAAAAGCAAAGGGGTAAAGAATGTAAGGGTTATGCTTACCTTAGAAAATAATGTAGACATGTATTCATATCATGAGTTGCTCATTTTGATTCTCAAATTGTTTTTGGCTTGACCAGTGGAAGACATCCCTTAGCATTTAATATTTGAAAACTTTAAAAAATGCTGCTAAGAATAATTTTACTGAATATAATAAAAAGAACATATTCATGACTATATTGATATTAGTTGAATAGATTCAAGAAGACTATTTTTTATTAATCAGATTTTGGCAAATAGGTAAATGTAATGAGGTTTTAAAAACCCATTATTTGAATAAGTGATCCTTTAGTGAAACTGGTTTTCTTCCAGCGGTACTCTATGATCTACTGTTTATATAAAAATAGCATTCTGGTAAACCTGGTAAAAAACAAATAGATTGATCGAGATCAAATAAACTTCTTCAGGTTTTTTGACTTTTAAAATATAAATTCAGTAAGCAGTTGCTAAGTAAGGCCATTACTCACTGAAGCCTGATGCTAGATATTTTTCCATGTTTGGCAGTTTTTTGTATTTGGACCTCAGATGCACAAAATTGGATTAATCATATTGATTCACGATATATAGTATTCTCATTATTTTTCATGCACAGTCTGTTTTCATTTAGTTAGTTAAGTAGTTATTTTAAATAACTGACTAGAATTAGTTATAATTTAATAAATAATCAGTTATTTTTAAAACTATGCACCTACAGCCCACCACTCAAAACAAAAGCTAGAACAGACAATAACCCTATGACCTAGCAATTCCACTCCTCGGTATGTACTTAAGAGAAACTCTTGCTTATATACAAGAGGAAACACATACAAGAACATTTATTTTATTTTTATTTTTATTTTTATTTTTGTGACTGGTAAGGGAATAGCAACCCTTGGCTTGGTGTCGTCCGCACTGCGCTCAGCCAGTGAGCACCCGGCCATCCCCATATAGGATCCGAGCCCGCGGTGGGAGCGCCGCTGCGCTCCCAGCGCCGCCCTCTCCCGAGTGAGCCACGGGATCGGCCCCAAGAACATTTATAATAGCACTTTTTATGATAGCAAAAACCTGAAAACAACTCAAATGCCTATCAATGCAAGACAGCATGAATAAACTGTAGTGCATTCATACAATGGAATAATATATAGCAGTCAAAATCCATGAACTACAGCATCACACAACAACATGAATGCATCTTATGAACATGATAGTAGGCAAAAAAAAGTAAGGCACCAAAGAATAAATACAGCTTAATACCCTCTTTATAAAGTATATTAGTCTGTTTCTGTTGCTTGTTATAAAATACCTGAAACTGGGTGATTTAAAAGAAAACAATTATTTTTTTTTTTAAAGATAACCAACCGGTAAGGGGATCTTAACCCTCAACTTGGTGTTGTCAGCAGCATGCTCACCCAGTGAGCTAACTGGCCATCCCTATATGGGATCCGAACCTGTGGCTTTGGTGTTATCAGCACCACACTGTCCCGAGTGAGCCACAGGTTGGCCCAAAAGAGAACAAAATTTATTGCTTACAGTTTCAGAGGCTGGGCAGTCCAAAGTCCAGAGAACACAGCTGGTGAATGCTTTGGTGGTAGAGACAATGACTAGGGTTCTTACATGGCAGAAAATAGTGGAGCAGAGAGAGTGAACTTCTCATTCAATTTCTTTTTAAAGCCCTCAGAACCACACCTATGACCACCAGTAATAACCCATTCACTATGGCATGGTCCTGCAATCTAATCACCTCTTCAAGGCCCCACCTTTCAATTACCATAATAGGATTTCCCACCCTCAACAGTTACAGTGGGGATTTAAGCCTCAGTTAGGTTAGGTGGGATCCAATCTACAACATAAAGTTAAAACACAAAAATTTTAAAAAGGAGTACTTTCTAGGAATGTAGATAGATGCAAAGAAACTATGTAACACAGTAAGCAATGGAATCATAAAGAAGGGAGGGATTCAGGATTCTGGCAACTTGTGATGAGGGAACGCAGAGGGATGGGGACGGGTCAGTGAATACATGGCTAATGTAGATTCCTGTCATGTTTATTAATTACTTTAAAAAAAAACACAATACATATAAACCCAAACTTGAACATATGAAGAGAATCCTTGTTTTACAGACTATTACTAGTTTTAGGATTTCCTGATAAAGCTGACTGACTTCCATGTAAGTGTATGTTAAGATCATGTCACATTAATTTGGGTTTATACTCTATGCCAAAAAATGAAGTTCATACATTTCTAGAAACAGAAGGTAGTGAAATCCCAATGACTAACACTGCCCCTTTCTTAAGTATAATCCTGTAGTAGAAAAATATGAGAAAGTTTGAACAAAGAATATTTTTTATATAAATGAAATCATAAGTTGCATTAAGTCTCTTTCATTTCACTTTTAATTCACACACAAAAAAATTCTCAAGTTTGAAAATTCCTAAAAGCCATGTTATTTTTAATGGAGTCATTAGTTTTTCATGGAGTTATCCTTGGTCTCTCCATCTCCCTCACTTGCCATATCTTGTCTTTCAGAGTGGTGCTGATTCTATTGCCTTAACATTGCTCTAATCTGAACCTCCTTGTTCTCTATAGCCACTGCTCTAGTTTAGACCTGGGCTTGCAAATTAGCAACCCAAGGGCCACTATCAGCCTACAGACAAGCTTTGTTCAGCCTGTGCAATGCTTAAATTTTTAAAAATTTGTTGCCAACATTTAAACATTTGAAAATTGTACTTAAAAATGCAGATTCCAACTTTTTTTGAAAAATCACAATATCTGGCAACCCTATGCCCATATGCCCATTCAGCAACATTCGGTTACAGCTAAGGTGAGACTTTCCTTCTCGGATGAGGCATGGGCTTTCCAGTTCAAAGAGTTTCTGCCATTCTCTGTTGTTTCTTACAACTGGCTCACTTTGCTCACTGACATTACCTGTTTGGCTCCTAATAGGACTTCTCTATTCTTCCATGCTTACCTCCAACATAGGAAATGCCCCATTCCCTCTCTACATTGTCAAAATTAGCTTTCTCATCAGGTTTAATAAAATCACTTCTTGATTTGCATATCCTTGATTTGCTAATTGTTTTCAGGGTAAAACCCAAACTCCTTAAAATAGCACTTCATGACCTTGCACCAGAGTGTCTACACCATTCTGTTGTCCACCCGTCCCCAGTTCTGATTACTACTCAGAACCAGCAGTTCCCAAATCAGCATGCTTCCTCATTTCTGCCTGTGCTGCTCTCTCCACCTTCTCTTCCGTTTTTCTCCTGGCTAATTTGTTCTCATCCTTAAAAACTCTGTTCTGACATCAATCCTCCAGGAAACATTCCTCAAAAGCCTTTCCATCCTGCTCTTCTGTAATCCCAAATCAACCTGTGCTCTTCAGTTTGTGAGCTCTTCGTTTAAATGCATGAGGTCTCCAAACACCACCACCAAGTGTTAACCTAGGGTGGGCTGAAGTGGCGTTAATCGTACTCGCATTAGACCAGCATTTTTTCCTAGTCTACACCTCTGACCTGAGTCCGGCTCCCAGTGTGAAGTGTGACAGGAGTGTGTAAGAGTGCCCACGGGTACGGACCTGAGACTAGCTGTAGCAGGCACTTCAGATCCCGGTTCCCGGCCGGGTGCAAGCCTGCCAAGCACGCCGCCAGGATCTGTAGTTCGTCACGAGCGCGGCCTCGGATTGGATAGGACGGTGCATGCTGGGAGCGGCCAGGTCTTCGAAGACCTTGCTGGGAGTCGTAGTTCTTGGAGCCGGAAGTGGGGGGTGTCGGAGCTAGAAGCCGCAGCTGAGGCAGCAGTCACTAACGCTGCCGCCATCCGGTGTAGTGCATCACCCCGAGCCCACCAGCTGTGGGTCCTTCCTCCGTCCTCAGGGGGCTCCGCGAGCCCTGAGGGGAGAAGCGGCAGGGACGACGCCTCTCTTCAGCGAGGAGGCGGCCTTGCAGTCCCGGATGCGGCCGGAAGGCGCGGGAATGGAGCTTGGCGGCTCTGAGGAGCTCCTGCCGAAGGAGAGCAGGTGGGCTGGGAGAGGGCCGGGGAATCGCGGGCGATTGAGTGCGCCGAAGCACCGGGAGGCTTGATAGGGCTCGGAGAGGGGAGAAGTGTCGGGAGCGACAGACCTGAAGGCGACTGCTGCGAGAGACTTGTTCGGAAAGAATTTCTGAAAGGAGGGACGGGCAGGGCGTGGATAGGACGAGGGAATGGGCTTAGGGTGAGAGACGAGGGGTAGGATTTGTTGAGAGCACGGGGAGCAGAAAAGGGTGTAGCTCAGATCCAAGACTTTTGGAGAGGAGGTGGATACTGACAGTCTGGGAGAAAAGGACTGAGGTGCTGAAGTCAGATTTTATAGGCCAAGAGTCTACAGATAGGAGCAGGGCACAAGGCTGGTGCCTGACTGTAATTTGCGGTGACAGCAAGTCGGGCCAATATTAAGAGGGTGATGGAGCAAAGGTTAGGGATTATGAATGGTCTAAGAAGAAGCGTAGGCAGGGATGACTGTGGAGAAGGAAGGCCTATGGATGAAAGTGAGAGATTGTAATGGCAGTGGGGTGGGGTTTGGGGCTTACTGATGAGACCAGAAATTGTGTGCGTGCCCTTTGTCAATGCTGGATCCCTGTCAGAAAGTGGTAGGACTTCTGTCATTTCCTTTTCAAACCTTTCACTTCTTCCTCACAGTGCAAACCAAGCAAGTTCACATTTATTTATATGGAACTGTTGTCAGAAAGTTCATATCTTCTAGAAATTAGAGGATTTAAGATTTTAAAAACTACTTTTACTAAATGATGAATTGAACTTTGTAGAGGTGCTTCCCGTATTTAGGATTTGCTTCATTAATAATTGTGGTCCTAGGGCCAGCGCTTGGCTCACTTGGGAGAGTGTGGTGCTGATAACACCAAGTCAAGGGTTAAGATCCCCTTACCAGTCATCTTTTAAAAATAAATAAATAAATAATGAATAATTGTGGTCCTAACCTCTTAAGAGACTGGAATGGTGACAAGTTAGAGCAGGAATGTGTCCGAAAGGGAGCCTTGCTTTACATTTAGAAACAGTTTCAGATATAGTGATGGTCTCAGGAGCAGCTGGGGTCCAAAGATTGAAGGCAGGATATTTATCTCTGAGAAATTATCAACAGAGGGAGATAAATGAGATGTTCTTGGGTGAAGACTTGGCTGTTTTAAGGGTGACTCCACTTTTATGTGCATAGGTAGCCTGAGGCCTGCTGTACAAAACCTGGACTGACAGGATTTTGGGGTCACTGCCTGAGATCTATGAATGGTGTGTTCTAAGTAGAACCAAACATCTTCCCTTTTCCATGTTTCAGTTTCTGCTTATGTATATTTGGCTATTTATTCTTCCTCCAGATGTCTGTAAAATGCTTCTTGTAAAAAAGTTCCATGTAAATTCTAAACAAGTTTTAGGATTTTTTTGATTTTCACCTACCAGTTCATGTGGAGGAGGTTGGGTCAGAAATTCAAGTTCAAATTTCTTCCCCATCTAGCTGGAGCTGGGTTAGTTATTTGTTTAAAGTATTCAGCAAACACTTATTTACCACATGCCAGGCATTATTTTAAGAGCCTTACAAATATTAACTTATTTAGTTCTCATAACAACTGTATGAGGTAGGTATTATTATTATCACCATTTCACAGGTGAGGAAGCTGAGATTTGGATGGGGTAAGTAACTTGCTAAGGTCATGCAGTGAATCCCTGGGGGAAATGGGATTCAGACCCAGGCAGTCTGGCTCCAGAGTCTGCTTTTAATACCTACACTATGCTGCTTCTCACTATGTTAATACAGTGACAACGAAATGTATGAGATAGTGAATACATTTTATAGCATTCTTTGCCCGTCATTCAGGCCAGTAGAACAGCTCCTTTGCAGATATATTTTCCTTTCTATTATTGTTTTTTATGCTTGCCTCTTAACCAAATAACTTTATTTAGAACTTAATTTCAGCAGTGGGATTATCCCCACAAAGTCACTCATATTGTTGTTATAGGCTCATTCCCTGTTGGTGGCTGGTTAACTCAGAATGTGTTGTTTAATGAGGCGTCGTGGTACTGATGTCCTCCTCCTCTTCAGAGAAACAACTGATAAATATATGTCTTGTGCCTGAATACATGCTTTGTGCCTGAGAATTGAGGTGTTGTGGCTGGGTCACTGCAAACATAACCTTTCTGTGGCCAATAAAAGACCCAATTCAGAAAGTCTTCTTGATGAGATGGCACCATTTTTAAACATGAAGGATAAAACTTTTCAATATATTTTCTGAAAAGAGTTGATATAGTTAAATGTGCATAAGCTTTGAAACTAGACAGACCTGCATTTGAATCCTAGCTCCTGTGCTTAACTTGGCTTGGTCAACCTACTTATCCTGTCTGAGTGGGAAGAATAATGCCTTCCTTCCTGGGAGGTTGTGAGGATTTGATAAAATAATGTGACTAAAACTCCTCACAGAGTGCCTGGTATGTACTAAGTGCAAAAAAATGTCTACTTCCATCCCCTCCTCAGTTTTCTTGAAATAAGGTGGGTGTGTGGTCCACAGGTTACTATTTGCAATGGTATAGCTTGTTCTTCCTCCTTCCATGAGTTGAGCACATTGGGGATGGGGGTATAGGCCTAGCTTTTAATTTCACCCTGAGTGTGTAGTTATGTCATAGGTTCTCCTGTTGTTTTCCATCAGTCTAGCAGAATGCTGTAGTGCTTAGGGATGATACTTAACTTTCCCTAGGTTGTTTGGAAGTTGTCTGGTAAAACTACTGAACAGTTAAAGGAATGGTCCTTCTAGCATTGCTCTGTCACCCTAGACCGTCCTGAGCTATGCAGTATACATTTGAGCTTGGAACTCAGATACATGCGCTGCTGTGATCCAGATGGAGTGAGAATTCAAGCTGTAAGATATTTTTTTTGTGTCTCTAAACTAAGCTCATTCCGCTGACCAAGATCTCTCTTCTCTATCTCAATTAACAGCATTTTCCACTCAGTCAACCAAGCCAGAGCCTCATAGTGAAATTTGATACTTCCCTCTTCTTCATTTTCTGTATCCAAGCAAGTAGTCTCTCACCAGGTTCTATGAATTCTGTTCCTGATTTTTCTCTTGAAGACTTCTTTTTCTCTCCATTTGCAATGATAATGGTTTCTGTTACTCAAATATACAGAGTGTAGTATTGCTTCAAGCATGGCCAAATTTAGATGCTCAGAGTCAAAAATTGTCCCTGTTTCTGGGCTCTGCTTCCCGATATATTGGTTTTGTTCTCAGGCAGACTTTGTTTTTTGTTTTTTTTAATTTAATTTTTTTAATTGAATCACAATTTATTATATATATTTTGGGGGTTCAACCTTGATGTATGTTGATCAAATCAATATTATTAGCATATACATTATTGCAAATTGTACTTATTCTTTATGCCCCTTATTAAATCTCTCTCCATCCCCCTCTTCCTTTCTCCTCCCACCTCTGATAATCCTAGATTTCTTTTCTCCTTCTGAAAGAGTAAGGGTTAGTCTGTTGATTTGTTGCCTGGATGATCTGTCTAGTACTAAGAGAGGTGTGTTCAGATCCCCCACTATTATCGTAGTGTGGATGCTTCTTCTTTCACTCTGGAATGGGCTTTATGGAGAGAGAAATCCTCTTCTTTTCTTTGGTCTCTACTGGTGACTCTCCTTGTGTCAATGACTCGAGTGGCTGGCAGGCCATCTGCATGGTGGTTGTGGCATCTAGCCACTTTTGTGGCAGCCATGGCTATTGTGGTGGATGTGGTGGGCCACCCATGAAGAAGTGGTGTTTTTGGCGTGCTCCTTGCCTGGATGTGGGAGGAGGGGTCATCCCCGGCCTCATGCCTCAGGACACTGGGTGGGCCCTGTGGCGGTGGCAGGTGTGCCTGGTTTCAGGAGGAGGGGTAAGTCCCTGGCCTCCAGACCTCAGGACCCTGGGCAGGCCCTGTGGCAGCGTTGGCCTCAAACAGACATTTTTATATGATAAACCTTAGTAATGCCAAGCTTCGCAATCCCAGCAAATAACAGGATGCCATCCCACTAGCAATAGCAAAAATTCTGGGGCTGACTCTTTTTGGACCGACTTGAGTTATGTTCCTGTTCTTATTATCAGGAATGGAATATGCTGCTCAGTCAGGCCTAAATTATGAGCCCAACCCTGGATCCTAGGGTAGAATGAGAACTTCTTTGAACCTCATGGACCAGAGTAAGTGGTAGGGGGTGACTCTTGTGTGGAAATCCGGGTTCTGTTACCAAAATACAAGGACATGAATTTGGGGCAAATATAAACAATATATTCAATGCAGATCCTTATTATCTTTCATTGGGGATTATCTCAGTAACCTCCTAACTAATCTTCCAATCTGAATTTAGTCCCTCAATTCGGGACAGCTTCCACACTGATACTAGCTTAATTTTTCAGAAACAAAGTTACTATCGTATTTTGCTCAGAAATGTTCAATGGTTTTCCCATTGAAAATAGAATATAGTCAAAACTCCTTACCCCAGTATTCAGTCTATACTTTAGTTCCTATGAAGTTTCCTGTTACAAAACCATGGCATTCACCCACTCTCACATCCTTCTCATCCTTCTCATTCTTGCTTCCTGCAATATCACCCTCTTTGCCCGGAGAGCTTAGTCATCCTTTAAATGATTTTCTTTTAGAAGCCATCCCTAACTTGTCCTTTTCCATCTCTCTATTATAGCACTACTCACTTCATAGCATAGATATGTGAGTGCCCATTTTCCCCATTACATTCTGAATTCCCTGAGAGATGGGGACTCTCCCTCTTTAAATCATAATTACAGTGCCTAACATAGTGCCTGACATATAGTTGTTGTTCAATGAATATTTGTTCAAGAAATGAAACATTAACAATTTGGTCATGGTGCTTACAGTTGGGCAGTTGCCAGTGGTACTGTTGCCATTGAAAGGATCTCTTTTTTTTCCCTTTCTCACTATTCATTTTCACTTTACGTTTATCTTCTTGTCCTGTTTCTTCCATTTCTTTCGTTTTTCCCTTCGATCATAGTAGGGGGTTACAGTTTATATAGAATTGGTAGCAATGACATGATTTTTGAACAGTCCACACGCTAGTTCAATTATTAGTACAAAAAAGCACAGAAACATGCTCTTGAAGCCTTTAGGAAAACCGCTTTTACCAGAACCCAGGAGGGGGGAGGGTGTTTCAGCTGGCTGCAGGGACCCTAACCATAAAGCTCTTTTCAATATTCTCTCTTCACACAGCTTTCTGCTTTGTATAGATTTATCACTTCTTCCACTAAATGGAATTTTTTTTTTCCTTTTTCTTCCATCTTTTAAACAAAAAAATTTGCTCAACAAGTTTCACCAATCTATCTGATTATAGACCTGCTCTGTCCAACATGATTGCCGCTAGCCACGTGTGGTAATTAAGGATTAAATTAATTAAAATTAAAGTTAAATAAAATTTAAAATTTAAGTTTCTTAGTCACACCACTCAGATTTCAAGTGCTTAATAACCACAATGGCTAATGGCTGCCATATTGTACAGTGCATTTCCAGCAGTTCAGTTGGACACTGCTGTTATAGACTTTAATGTTGATTTTTTCTGGAAACAACTATAGCAGCCTGCTTACATGTTTTTAGTTCTTCTGGCTCAAACTCACTTGCAGTTTAATCCACATTTGATTAGGAGGAGGAAATATTATTAAAGGAAATTATAAATTGTAGTAACTAAACAGGGACTTGACAAGCTATCTCTGAATGTTTGTGGGGCCATAGCCTCTGCCAACAAAACTCACAGGAACCCTGCTGGATTATAGGAGTGAAGAGGTGATTAATTCTTGACTAGATAATACTCAGCAGAATCCCATCATTTCTAAAGGTTTATAAAACAGTCTCTCAATGAGATCTCTCATTTGGATGCTTTTGAGAAGGAAGCAATAAGAGCTATATGCCATTCGTCCACCCTCCTTTAAGACCATGATTTCTTTTTGCCTGCTCAAGAGGCTTTTAAGAGAGAGTTTTACATTTTCCAAAGGTTTTTTTTTTTTCCTTTTCTTTTCTATTTGTTTGTTCTATTTTTGTTGTTTACTCACTGTCTTATTGCTTTCTGGTCAGAGAATATGGTCTGTACTAATTCTACTTTGGAGGATTTATTGACTTTTTTTGTACTTTAGTACAAGGCCAGTTTTTGTGAATGTTCTATGGGTACTTTAAAACGGTGTTCTTCAGGATGTAGCTTTCCAGATGTAATAGAACAACTTATTAATTGTATATTATTCAGCTCTTCTAATCACTTTTTTACTTTTGGTTTTCACAATTGGAATGTTAAATTTCCCATCACCATTGTTTTTTCCTTTCCATTTTCACTTTCCTGTTTGTTTTGTATTTTCTGCAGCTTTTGATACCCACATGTGTATAGATATATATATTTTTGTTTTATATATTTGAAGCCATGTTATTAGAAACTTAAAAATTAATTAAAGCTATATCTTCATTATTCCCTTTGTCTTTTTACATAATTCTTGCATTGAATACAGCCTGGGTATTAATATCATAGTTTCCTACTATCTTTTTGTTTGGCTGTATATTTTTTTTGTGTGTGTGTGTGTTTATTATTCTTTTTTTTTTTTTTTAATTTTATTTTGTCGATATACATTGTAGCTGATTATTGCTCCCCATCACCAAAACCTCCCTCCCTTCTCCCTCCCCCCTCCCCCCCAACAATGTCCTTTCTGTTTGCTTGTTGTATCAACTTCAAATAATTGTGGTTGTTATTGTTTGGCTGTATATTAAATATTATTAGGAAGAATGGTCTATTGACAGCATATCCTATGGGGGGTTCTAGTTATAGTGTGTCAGATTATTTAAAACCTCTTGAGAGGAGAGCTGAACCTGAATCCCTGAATGGGGTGAGAAAAGAAGAGTCATTCCGAGTGGAGAGGTCTGCATGAATAAAGTCAATGAAGTAGGAGTGAGGTTGGCGTGCTTGAAATAGATTGTGATAGAGGAGGGTGACTATGTTCAGATTGAGAAGTATTGAGCAATAAAGTTGGTATTTAGATTGGGGCCACATGATGGGGAATTTTTGAGCTTTATACTCAGGAGTTTGTGTAGTGGTTAGTTTTCTGACAAGGAATTTTTTTTCCTTTTGTTAAATCTACTTGTTGTTGAAGTTTAATAACATTCAATATCATTCAAATGTAGTGTGACTGGTGAGGTATTTCTTGAATAGGTACAAAGTTACAAAGCATGGCTAGGAATTAAGATTCTGTTGTCAGCCATTAAAGGGATAGAACTAGCCAATGGTTAGGTTCTCCCAGGTGCCCCATAGCTGAGGAACTATATGATAGAGTCAAGTATGTTTTTTCTTTTTTCTTTTTTTTATTTAATTTAATTAATTAATTAATTTATTTATTTATTTTAAGTTTTATTTTGTCGATATACATTGTGGCTGATTATTGCTCCCCATCACCAAAACCTCCCTCCCTTCTCCCTCCCCCCCTCCCCCAAGTATGTTTTTTCTATATGTATATTGTTTATTAAAAACTCAGCATAAGTATTTAACTATGTAGTTAAATATTTTATATATGTGTGTGTGTATAGTCTACAAGTTAAATACTGTGTAATTAAAAACAAAATATGTAGCCAGATAAGAAGAAAAATTAATCACAAATTACAAATTAAATTTGGTAGTCTTTTGCTACCTTAGTGTTACTAATAATTATTTCACTTGATTGGGTTTTTCTCTACCTTAAGAAGGAACCCATTACTTCTTTCCAGGAAGTGCTTTCCGACATTAAAAGCCCCAGGGGTTTGCCCAACCAGTGTCTTTCAGTGTAAGAAGTCCTTGGTACTTGGATATTAAAAAAAAATCCTTTATGGTGCTTTCCAGCTTCTTGTTTGCTAACTTTGTTCAGATTATCGATCCTTTATTAATTACTAATCTCGGGGAAGGCCTAGAGAAGAGAAACAGTTCTTCTTTTCTCTAAATTCCCCTTATATCATCAAAGATGATATTAACATATTCACTATTAACTATCATTTCTTTCAGTATTTTTAAGTTAAGATCATAAATATAATTTTACACTCTGCTTTTCATACTTTAACATGCTAGCCATTAGCTTTGGAAACTCTTTTTGATAAAAAAATTTTAATTCTTTCATGATATCCCATCATATGGCTGTCACACTTCTCTCCCCCTACTTCAGGGATCAAATCGTTACCTAACTTGGGACAACCTGATCTTCAGCTATGATCTCAGGTAATGATACCATAACCCTTTCCGGATAAACAGCACACTGTGGAAGGGATATGCCAATAAGCTGAAGCTGTTTCCTTTTACCATTACAAAGACCTCTTGGGGATTGAAAATATCCCCAAATATATTTCTTACGTTGAATCTCACTTTGCAATTGCACAGTACTTTTGCTTATTTATTATTTGTTGTATATTTCACTTATTTTTTGTGATTAATTGTATTTTACTTATATATTAGTTATATGGTATAACACTTTTTTTTAAAATTTTTGTTTTTTAATGTTTTGCTAACCGGGCAGATGCCAAAACCAGAACAGGTTCAGAGTGACTACTTTGTAATACTTTAAAAAAAAATAACACTTGTTTATAACTTTTTTGTTTTAATCTTGAGTGTCGCTTATTATAATTTGGCAAGCTTAAGACTGCGTTAGCATTTACGAAGACTGTTTTTCATCAGACATACTATTTGAGTCACTTAAGCAATTCCTTATTTCTCTTTAAAGGAGGAACATGGTCACAATCCTCCCAGAAGAAATAGTTGGGATTTTATTCTGAGACTGGCTTTACTGTGAGTTGATGAAAATGATTCAGGTGGAGATGGATTATGCTGTCCCTTGCCACTCAGGCCTGTTTCCTCCTTGGCATAAGAGTGAGATGCTTAGAAAGACATGCTTTTAATACATAGTGAATAAAGGAGAGCATTCTGTGTACCTGTAGAAGTGGCTCCACCAAGAACTGCTTTGAACCTAATGTACTTCAAAGGCGTTGATGTTTCCCAGATAAAGGTTACATGTGAATGAATGATACCATCCAAATAATTATTACCAAACAGATTTAACCTAGGAAAAACTGACCTTACCTGCTGAAAATAGGTTAAATAATAGGGAAAGGATATTTGATTTCTCCATGGTGATCTGTTTACTTGCATCTAAAAATCAGACATGACTGAATTAATCCAACCACTGTGCATGGGTTTCAATTGAATTTAGTATTTCAACTCTATGAAAGTGATAATTGTATCATCAGGGTAAAGGATCCTAAAAAGGTAAAGACACTAACTAAACATACTAGCTGTGTAAATCAAAATTTTAAGAGTTTACTTTTCTTCTACATGAACATATACCAAATATAGATTGGTTTTTCTTAGAATAAGAGCCACATTCTTTTGTAGCTTTGGCATCTCAGGGACACTTTATCTTGGGGAAGAGAAATTCTTTAGCTTTGTCCAGAGAAAATTATTAGATCTGAATGCTCAAAGTTTCTAGGATTTCAGTGTTCTTTGTGTAATTTTGGAATCAAAGCCCTAGGGTGATAGGGTACTTGATGTCTGCTTTTTGGATTTATCATGATATTCTTTGACAGTTAACATTGTAAGATCAATACAGAATGCATGAATATAGAATGAATCAGAACACAGATGTGCAGAATTATCTGATGAGCCAGACAGGCTCTTGGGCCTGTAAGACTTGATTACAACATGTTGGAATGTGAAAACTATGTTAGTCAAAGCAGACCAGAGGTTAGTTAGCCCTGAGAAAACATAGAAGCTGCAGAGTGACTGAGCAAAAGTTGCCATCAGTTGGCCTCTCTGTTGGTAATTTCTCAGAGTATAACAATAAACGGCATTTTAGTGATCTTGAGATATTTATCAGGACTGGTATAGAAATAGAACAAAGGAAGTCTGGTGACTCAAATGTTTAATGGCATAAAGTTAAGAAAATGTCTCCCAATTTGAATAAATTCTTGGTCACAAGCCCTTCAGAGCAAAAGACCAGAGTGAGACCCATCTGGCCTTCTCTTTTTATTTGGCACTCCTATACCTATACCTAGGTTCATTCATTTAATTTTATGTGTGGATTTTATTTGCCTTTACTTTACTCATCCATTTTCCTAAAATAGCTCAGAAAATGTACAAAATGTACAAAAGAGGTTAATTTTGAGTACTGATAGAAAGGATTCTAATTCAGGGGCCGGGCCCGTGGCGCACTTGGTAGAGTGTGGCGCTGGGAGCGCTGCGACACTCCCGCCGCGGGTTCGGATCCTATATAGGACTGGCCGAGTGCCGGTCACGAAAAGGACAAAAAAAAAAAAAAAAAAAAAAAAAAGAAAGGATTCTAATTCAGGACCCTCCCATCCCATAAGTATTTAAATGATATAAAATAGTCATGGTGAAAGTTTCCTGAAGAAATCATTGCCATTCCCATGACTGTCCCTGAAAAGAGGAAAGAATAGTATTCTAATAAGAAATGAAAGGGCAAGGTAGAGTACACAGGATAACAGTTGGGGGTCCAAGAAAAGGAATTTGACACTTGATCTCCTCATGTTTTCCTTATCCAGTTTGATTCAGCATATCTAGTTCTTTCCATTCAATTGCAGTTGGTTTTGAGTTTTTATTGGGTTGGAAGCTGTGTTGGAACATTCTGGGGATTTAAGAGGAAACTTAAAGATTATCTAGGACAGCAGTTTTCAGAATTTTCTACTAAAATACTTCAAATGGTCTAGGAGAATAAGCCAGTAGTTGACTGGTTTAGGGGCATGTCCCGAAGTGGCTCAGTACAAACTTAAAACATTTTGGTCTCAACTTTAGCTTAAGTATCATGGGCAATTTGTAGTTTTATCAATAATTTTTCTGTAGGAGTATGTGTAGAAAGCATTTTCTGTCCTTCATTGTGCTGTGCTTAGCGCTTGGAAATATACTGAATAAAAAGTAGTTTTTTAGTTTTTTTGTTTGGCAAAAGATATCTGATTCTGAGCTGATGCCCTCATCTTTTTATATATTGCCCATGTACTGTCATTGTTTAGAAATGGATCTTAATGTGTCATACTCTTATAAACACAGGGTTATAGGCTACTTATGTGAGGCTTAAATGAGATAGTGGATGAAAATTGCTTTACAAAGTATGTGTCAGGTAGATGTGAGCTTTTTTGCTTGTTTTTTGATTTTAATCTTAGTGTTCTTTACAACTTTAATCCTCTCAGAGTTGAGTCTTATGTCCAAGTGAAAAATTAATAGGGGAGAGAATGTTAGGATGTGGGGCAAGAGGCTTCTTGGCTTAGACTTTGTTTGACATGATCAGTATCAGGTATAACAAAGTTAACTAACCATCGGTATAATTGATGTCCTTGCAGGAGAGAGCACTGGCAGTTACTAGGTAATTTGAAGACTACCGTGGAGGGTTTGGTGTCGGTCAACAGCCCCAACGTCTGGTCCAAGTATGGTGGCCTGGAGAGGCTCTGCAGGGATATGCAGAGCATCCTCTATCATGGGCTTATCCATGACCAGGTATGCAGAACTATTCTTGGCTGAATCACTGGTTGAAATAGTCGCATTAAATTAGTTGGCAGGGAGAAGATGAAGGCCACTAGTCTGTGAGCTCTTGTGGGTAGGACTATGACTTAATACATTTTTTTTTTTGTATCTAGAACATTTGACGTAGTGCCTGTTGCATGATAGATGTCAATGGAATAAATAAATTGCTGGGTAGGACAGCAAATCAGCAACAAAAGAGTAGTTAATTATTTTCCGATTGTTGCTGTAATAATGGACTACAAACTTGATAGCTTAAAACAAAAGTTTTCTTCTTACAGTTCTTCTGGTCAGAAGTCCAAAGTGAGTCTCACTAGGCTAATACCAAGGTATCTGTAGAGCTACACTCCCTCTGGAGGCTCTAGAGAAGAATTCATTTCTTTGCCTTTTCCAACTTTTAGGGCTGCATTTCTTATATTCTTTTGGCTCTTGGCCCCTTACTCCATCTTCAAAGCCAGCAGCATAGCATCTTCAAATTTCTCTCTCTGCTTTCACATCACCTTTTCTCCCTCTGACCTCTCCTGCCTCCCTCCTAGAAGGACCCCTGTAATTTATATTGGCTCACCAGGATACTCTCCCCATCATAAGATCCAAAGCTTTTTTTTTCTGAATCCTAGTTTTGGTTTAAAACCATGTTGTTTTTTCAGAAGCAGGTAGAATAAAGCAAGAAAAAAAGCCAAGGCAAAAATGTATTTAATCAGTCTCTGACTTCCATCCAGGAAATGTTTCTACAGGATGAGAAGGTGAAACTTCATGTGCTCAGTTACATTAAATGTACTTTCATTTGGGAAATCCTTTTGCCAAGAAGCCAGTATGATCTAGTGATAATTAATTGCTTAGGTATGATCAAACTGGTGTAATTAGTATTAGTTTTTTTCCTGATGCAAAATCATCAGTTCTTCCTCTGATTCCTTCTGAGTTAGAATTTCATCTTGTTCCCTAAATTCAGACTTTTGTTATTACTATCTTGACATCAAATTAGTAACAGGAAGACAGATTTCTGTACTTTTCTTGCAAGGGTAGTGAGAATTCATCCTCAAAATATAAGCAAAAACTCTAGCAGATGTAGAAGTGACTAGTGAAAATAAGAGGTGAAATGAAATGAGGAGGATTAACCATAAGTACTTAATAGGTAGTGGTTCAGAGTAGAACCAGACTGCCTAGGTTCAAATTTCAGCTCCTTCATTTACTAGCTGTATAACCTTTGACAAGATTCTTAACCTGTTTGTGCTTTAGTTTCCTCTCCAATAAAATGAGGTAGTATCTATCTACCTCTAGGGTTGTTCTGAGGATCAAATGAGTATAATATATAAAGCACTTAGAACATAGCAAGAGCTATCGAAGTATGTGCTATGATGTTGAGGAGGGGGAGGATAAGGACAGTGATGATGAGTCATTGGAGTTTTCTTCTTAGGAACATTCTGGGACACCTGAGAAATACTTACAAAGTATTGTCATTTTTAGAATGTCCTTTCAACATTACTTTATAGATGTTTTGTAGATGCTGGTTGATGCTATGAATGGTAGTTTTAATTGTAGCTTAGATTTTTAAAATTTAAATTTTTTGATGTTTAGTTTCTTTTCCTTTATATCCTCAAACACTCTAATAAGCTTTGAGTTTTGAAAATGAGTGGACTTCAATAATGCTTAATGATTTTTGCCAATTACTCCATTTGCAGTGATTTAAATAAAATTTGGTTCTGAATAAAATTGTCATGTGAGTCCCTGGGATTTGGTATCCTCCTACTTTTTGAAAATCAAACCTCACAAATACATGCATAGTCACATGCTCTTGAACACTTATGTCCTGTCATGTCAGGGCCTAGTATTCTTTCCTGGCACTCCTTTCCCCTGAGTCAAGCTTGTCTTTCTCTTTTATCAGAATTTGTTCTCAGCTAGCAATCACATTGGAAAAGATCTAATAAACTAGTTGGTGTTCATGTATTCATACTTGATAAGATTTAATGTATAACTCTCTCTAGAAGTTCATGGAAAGATTTGTATGATCTTTTAATTCCATTTTTCCACAAACTTTTTTTTTTTAGCTGAGATCCACAAACTTTTTGAAGTACCCTCATATGTATACATTACCTCTGAACAATGTCTTTAAACAAATGTTCCTATTGCATATTTTCAGAATTCAGTGGAAAAGTTGGCTTAGATTAGATTTTTTTCTATTCAGAGTAAGTTCTGTAGAGGAAGTCCTCTTTCTTAAAGAATTTTGAAGATTTAAAAAATTTCTCCATTAAAGAGCGGAATTCTTAATGATCATTGTTTTAAAAACCTATTCTAGGAATTTGGAAGCATCACTGGGTAATAGACTGACAAAAGTCTTTGGAATCAAACAGAACCTAGATCAAAATCCATACTTATTGCTTAAGTCCTTGTGAAATAAAATGACGTAGTAGTTAAAATTACGGACCTTTGAGTCACACTGTTCACATTTTAATCTCAGCTTCACCATTAACTATGTGGTATTGGATAAGTTACATAACTCTTTATGCTTCTGTTTCCTCATTTGTAACATGTAGAGATAACACTGGTAACCACCTCATAGGATTGTTGTGAGAATTAGATGAGATAATACATGAAAAGCATTAGAAAACATAGTTGTTGTTCAATCATAGGTATTAGATAATATTACTTAACTTTTTTGAACCTTGCCCTTCTCATCTGTAAAAATGAGGATAATAGTATTTACTTCATAAAATAAATTTTTATGGAAAAATTAAATGAAATAGCACACAAATTTGCCTAGCACATTTGGTGGCACATAAGAAGTAATTAATAAATGTTCCTTTTAATTTTTTTAGCTTCCAATTACATGTAGTCCTATGGAAAGAAATAATTAGAAACACTGGAACTTGTAAAACAAATAAGTTGACCCACTGAAATCTGATTTCTGTCCTTACCACTGGTTGCTCTTGCACTGCAATTTAGTAAAACGACATCCAGGTTACCAAATCCAGTAAACATTTCTCCTTTGAACACCATTTTATGTTCAACATTGGTGGCCATTATTATACTTTGACTTGTATGACATTATCTTCTAATTTCACAGAGGCATTGTCCTACCTCTGTGACTACTCTTCAGTTTCTTTCTCTGGAATTTCTTTTCTCTTCAAAAAAAATTTTTTTAATGGGGTTCTGCCATAAGTCCTTATCTCTTCTTACTCTGTACATTTTCATGAAGCAACCTTATCCACTTAAATTGTTTTAACTATCACCCATACACTGATGACCCCCAACTCAGACATTGTCTGCTGAGTTCTAGATCCAGAAGACTAGCTGTTTCCTATATGTTATCATCTGGCTATCCATCCTACAGGCCAAGTGCAGTATGACCAAAACTAAACTTATTTTCTCTCATGAGATTGCCCTTCCTGTTGATATTTTTTATACTAATTTGTGGCATTGATCTACTCAGTCTCCAAGCCAGAAACCTGGGAATCACACCAACATGTTTTACAAAAACTCAACACCAGTTTCCCAAGCTGATGACCAAAATATCTGCCAGATTAGTGGTGGTACCATTTAGTGGTTAAAGTGTTTGTGTCTTGACAGCAAATACGTTCTTTTCTTTGCCCTGTTACTAATTTTACATTGTCTTGTAATCATTTAACCATATTACAAGACAGTTTCACCATCTGTGGCAGAAAGAGAAAATGTGTCATGATGAAATTTTAAAGTCAATGAAATTTTCAAATGAAAAATGCTTGGTAAATGCAAAACACTATTAACATATATTATTATAGTTAATAAAAGTGATAATATCTGTAAAAGCACCTGATCATTAGGATGAAAAATATCAAAGTATTGGTCACCTGCAAAACAGCAGTAGTGTTAGTAAGCAGAAGCAGAGCAAAAACCAGGCAAATCTGTCATACATACACACACACACTGAATAATTACAGACTGTAGTGGGAAGGATAAAAACCAAAATATCCATGCCAATTTCACTGCTGCTCTGTTTGGCCTTTTAGAGATCTAAGAATTAAAGTCTGTATCAAGAACTTGTTTTTCTCTTTCATTTCCTCTCTAAAGATTAAGGCTTTCAAAGGTTTCAGGCTGCTGTGTCATCAGAATGCTATTCTGGGTGTTGTGCCCTTGAAGTGGGGGCAGGGAAATGCTGTGCTGATCATATCTCTTCTGTGCTTTCCTAAGGATGTGTTATGGAATGTGAGTTGCATTCTTTTTTTTAAATTACTCAGAACCTCAGGAAAGCTTTAACGTCATGACTTTTGTCTTAGAGGGATATCATTTTCCTTGACAGCCTGCATCTGGGCTACCTTTTAGTCCTTCCATAATAAAGCAGGGTGTATTTGACAACCTCTTTGCTGCTGCTTAGAAATGTGTAGATACTCAGTCCTTGAGATTGCTCAACCGAATAGGAGAAGTTAAAGGATTCCCCCTCTCTCCACCACCAAGAGAAAACCTGTTCTTGGCAACACAGATATAACAGTAATATCAAAAAAGACTTCTGTGTGTTTTTTCTGAAATATGTATTTTATTTTGTTGAAAATTTGTAATATATTTTTATTTGTTGAAAATTTGGAAAATACCCAAAATTTACTTTAGAAAAAAGGAAATTTCACCCGTGATCTCAACACCAAGTAATAACAACCACTCTTTAATATTTTGGTAGGGGCCGGCCCGTGGCTCACTCGGTAGAGTGCAGTGCTGATAACACCAAGGCCCCGGGTTCGGATCCCATATATGGATGGCCGGTTCGCTCACTGGCTGAGTGTGGTGCTGACAACACCAAGTCAAGGGTTAAGATCCCCTTACCGGTCATCTTTAAAAAAAAAAAAAGAATATTTTGGTAGATTTTCTTATACTTTTTTCTATGTATGTGCTTTTAAAAATACTGAAATTGTAGTATATATAGCACTCTGTAACTTGCTTTAAGAATATTTAATTTTTTTGAATAGACAATACATTTTACATGGTTAAAAAAAATCAAAAAGTATAAAACCATATAATGTAGAGACTTGTTCCCTTCTGATCCCATAGGTAACTCATGTTTACTAGTTCCTTCCAAAGACTTTTTATGCTTATAAAAGCAAATATGAATGATTTCCTTTGCTACACCTCCTGGTTTTTTATATAAATAATAGCATACTGTAATCACTATTCTACACCTTACCTTTTTTACTTAATATATCTTGTAATTCATCCCAAATTATTACCTAAAGAGCTTCTTCATTCTTTTTTATAGCTGTCATTTTATAATATTACACTATGTATATGTACCATAATTTATCTAGCCAGTACCCTGATAAGGATATTTAGATTGCTTCTAATCATTTGCTATTAATATTAATGCAATGCTTGTATATAGATCATTTTGCCCTTAATCATAGGATAAATTTCTAGAATTCTTAGGTTAAATAGTACATACGTTTGAATTTTGATAGCTGTTGCTAAATTGCTTCCCAGGAAGTTATACATATTAACACCCTCACCAGAAATGGATAAAAGTATCTGATTCCCATACCCTTGTCAATACAGGATGTTATTCTTTTTGAACTTTGCCAATATGGTAAGTGAAGGCCTGGCCAGTTAGCTCAGGTGGTTAGAGTGCTGCCTTGTAACACCTAGGTCAAGGGTTCAGATCCCGATACTGGCCAGTCACCAAACCAAATGATAGATGAAAAGCTACCTCTCCCTTAGCATGAAAAGATGTTTTTAAGAGTCATTAAATTTTTTTCTCTGAACTCTTTCCTGTTTTATTCCCATTTTCCTTAGGTTGTTAGTCTTTTCCTACTGATTTGTAAAGGCTCTTTATTTATTAAGGGAATTAGTTCTTCGTCTGTAGTGTGAGTTGCAAATATTGTTTCGAGTTTGTCTTTTGACGTTTCTTATGGTGGCTTTTACTGTGCCAAAATACCTGATTTTTTGTAAGTCAAATTAATCATTTCTCTTAAGACTTTTGGGCTTTGTGTTATGCTTAGAAAGGACTTCCCTACTCTGTGATTATTAAAAATGGTTTCCCATTTTTTTCTATTACTTTTATGACTTAATTTTTTACATTCAAATCATTCCATCTATAATTTATTTGGAACATATTTAATTTCCTATGCATTTGGATCTATTTTCTGGATTTCTATTATGGTGAATTGTTCCTTATTTATGTGCCATCACCATTCAGTTTTAATTATTGTAGCTTTTCATTATGGTAGGGGGAGTAAGTAGTCCCTTACTCTTATAGCATCTATTGTTGTTGTTGTTGTTGTTGACTTTTTCCCCCCAATGTGCAAACATTTGTCATTTTACCACATTATTTTTTGATAAAGACAGGAAAAGACTTTTTACACAACATGATTTGGATCATTAACTGATTAAGTGAGGGGAATCAAACAGTGGTAACATACATAACTCAAACGTTTTATTTTAATTTAAAACATATAAATTTATATCTGTTCAACAATCTTAGGATATTGGGCCAAAACCTTTTCTGTGAGTATGGATCTGCTGATGGAGTTCCACATCATCTTTTTGGTATAAACTGCACCAATAATATATCATATGGAATTTCCACTTTCTATTTCTTTATATTGGACCAGCAATTTAAAGGTTCTATAATATGAATATAAAATCTTCTACATTTTTAGTCTTTTTTCCTAACTTCTGAAAGTTGTCTTGCCTCTACCTCGTTTGATATCAAGTCTTAACTTTTATCAAGTGACTTACTTTATTGAAAAGAATTTTCAGAGCATAATACTTAATGTTCATAAATAAACAGTCATTTAATCACTGTGCATCATTATTACTTTAAAAGTGAAATTATAGCAAGTACAACTGACAGAAATAGGTTTGGGAACATAAGTAACTGATTCGTGGTAAACTACAACTCATTGGTGGGAGTAAAAGTGCATTGTTATTCTACAGAGTAGTCTATACCCAATTTGAATGCTTCTTTTCCAGGATCAGGAGAATTGGGAAGCTATCTACTCTTTCAGCAAATATATAGTATCATTTTAAATATGTATATAATATTACATGCATGAATGTATCCTAATTTATTTAATCGGTACCCTACTGACTAAAGTTGTTTACTTATTTTTCCATTTTTTTTGCTATTATAAAAAGTGCTGAACATTCATGTTGTTTTTTTACGTTATATAGAAAAATTTAAATTTTGTGCCTCTATCTTTTCCATTTTGATCTGCATATGTTGCAAGTTTTTTTCTATTCAGAAATCCAGTACCTTTACTTTTCTTTTTCCCCTGGTGCATTTGCAATTTCTTCTTTCATATTTAACTCTTCAATTCATCTGGAATTTATTTTGGTATATGGTTTGAGGAGAATACCTAAATTGAGCTACTTTGAATCTACCTGCCAATTGTCTCAACACTGTTTGAGAATACTGTTGAATAATCCATTTTTTCTTTCTTTCCTTCTTTCTTTTTTTTTTTTTCAAACAAAAAAGCGGTTTATTAAAGGGCTTAAAATAGCCTAAAATTTGTCTGAAGAAAAGAAAACAATTTTAGGTGCTATTCACTTAAAAGTGACATAACCAGGAGACATGCTGGAGTTGATATCTCACTGCTGCCCATCCCTGTCCACTCAATATCCACTAAACTAGAGACCAGAGACCAGAAACTCTCTCACATTGCTGCCAAAATACTAAAGGTTTTCATGACGCTAATTGTCAAAAGAGCCTATACATCTGACACTGCCATTTCTCACTTCCACCTTCCCAGTCTAAGTGAGGTTCATTGATTTCTGAGGTGCTTTTTGGGTCATATATTAAGTTCTGATATATCTTAAGGTCTCTTTCTAGGCTGTTTTGTTCCATCAGTTGATCTGTCTCTTGATATTTGGTGCTATTCTATGTTTTTTAAAATTACTTTGAGTTTGAACTGCCCAGTAGTCTCAGAACGGATTCTCAAAAAACAGCATTTAGGTTTTCATAATATAAATATTTTGCTATCATGTTTAGACCTCTTCCAGTGTGAAACCATTTTATTTAGGGCTGACCATTTCTTTGACTACATACAGCCCTTTCCTGACTTGGGTAGCATGAGAAAAGCAGGTGTTTTTTCTACTTGATTTTGCTTGCGTAGGAACTGAAGACATCCATCTCTGGCTTTTAACAAATAACTCTAAACCAGTTTTAAGAATTGCCTTTTAGTAACTGAATGGTAGAGTGAAAGGGGTAGAAAACAGATTATTTTCACTGTATACCTTCTATATCATATGCATGTATTACATGTTCAAAAGAATGATTAAGATTATTTTTAAAGATTATTCTTTGTAAGAGTATATATGTATTCCTTTGATTGCTGCAGAGAACCTTTGTTGACGCAAGAGAAGATTATATTCTTTTTTTCCCCCTTTGAATGTCAACGCTAGAACTAGATTTGGTTCAAAATGGTAGTGATTTTGCTCACTGTGTGTTCCCTCAGCAGATGTGTTGCCACCAGACTGATTACTGGCAATTTGTGAAAGACATCCGGTGGCTCAGTCCTCACTCAGCCCTTCATGTGGAGAAGGTAAGAGTGAAAGAACTGGTATGCTAAAGTGTAGCTGCAAGTCTTCATTGTTTGATATTCTGTCAGAAAGTATCTCCTAGGCTAGAAGGATGGAGTGTGTCAAGTTTCCTATTAACTGACGAACGGAGATTACCCGTATAGGACTGACTTGGAGGGGACAGTTGTTTGCTTGAAAAAATAAACCTTGTACACCGATTGCTTGAGGCCACTTTCTTTCCTCTGTGGAAGGGGTGAAAACGTTTTGTTATCTTCAAAAGATCTTTATATAATGAGACCAGGTTGATGCTTTCCAAAATCCAGGGCAAATGGCGAGAGGTTCTCCAAAGTAGTAGGGGTAGTGTGGCTAATATGTTGACAACTGTTCAAGAAAAGAGGATGCACCAATTAGAAAGAAATGTAAGGTTCTGGAGGCCAGTATCAAATGGAGCCAAATATGTTCCTAACAGCTTTGGCTACCATTGTAGCACTCTACTCTCCTGTCTCCTCAACTCAACATAGTACCCCTGATTTCCAATCATGGAAACTGAGCTCAAGGAAATTAGGTGACTTGGCCAAAGTTACATAGCTAGTTCTAAAATAATCACTGCCAATTACTGTATGTATTTATTTAACTCTTTATTTTGGAAAACTTCAAATATATATAAAATTAGAGAGAATAGCAAAATGAACAACAAAGTGTCACCCATATTCAACACTTGTGAACACATGGCCAGTCTTATTTCGTGTATACCCTCACAGCCAGATTCATTGCTGAGATGATGTCAGGAGAAGCAATCTGCTTCTCAATGATCAGGGAACCAAATGATAAGTGTCATACTGGCCTTTTTTGTGAGAAAAGACCAGAGTACGTTGATTTTCATACATAGATTTTCTTTGTCCTTCTCACTTTATTTTTCCCAGTAAGGCTTCCTCCAACTTTTCTAAAATATGTTGCTGTAATCATTTACTCTTAGAAGCTGCCTGAAATTGCCATCCATACATTTTTTGCACTGATCCTGGGCTATAAGACCTTACTTTTAGAAATAGCCAAGTAGGAGGAGGTTTCAAACAGAGAATGCTGTGGATAGAGCCAGAAAGAGGTGCTCAGATGGCTTCTCTTTGGTGAAGAATCTTTGGTGGCACTTCTCCTAGATCCTTTCCCCCAGATTTTTGTCACATTCTTTTCTGAAACAGAGGACCCTGTGAGAGAAGCCAAGAGGTCAAGTTCTTCCTTCCTCTGAATACCCCAGAACATTCATACTCTTTGGAGTTAAAACATAAAGGGCCAGATGTAGCAGCTTTGTCCTCTTTGGAGCTGTATATCAGATCTTAACTGTTTAGTCCCTCTCTAGTAGCCCAATCCAGCACTGAAGCCATTAATCCCTTACTTCATACTCCTCCAATATCCTCTAGTTGCTAGCTGGAAGAAAATACCTTTGATTGCCTTTCCTTATCTGTCTCAATTTAGTTCTCAGGTCATTAGGCCTCAATCTTGCATTACGTACCAGGATTTGTGTTTTGACTCATGCCTCTTTGCTTCCCAGTTCATCAACTTGCATGAGAATAGCCAGAGCAATGCTGATGGTGTGAGTGAACATGCTGTTGCAGAGTTGTGGCTGCAGCACAGCTTGCAGTGCCACTGTCTCTCAGCCCAGCTCCGGCCTCTGCTTGGGGATAGACAGTATATCAGAAAATTCTACACAGGTGGGTAGAGGTCACTTTGTCAGGACTGTTTCTTATACTTCCTCTTTCTCTTCCACCACAATATTCCTCTATAGAAATATCCCTGTAACCCCAGGGCCTCATGTGTTTCACTTGATGCCAGAGAGATTCTACTCAGAAGCACATATCCAGTCTTCCCTCTCATCTCCCCTGTAAAATACAATCAAACTTTATGCTAAGGTATTCCCCCTACTCCCATACACACAAACCAATGGTAATAAGTACCATTTACTAAAAGTTTCCTATGTGCCAATCATGTTATACTCTATTCTTTACTACAGCCCTCAGAGTAGGGTATTAGTAGTACCTCTGTTTTCCAATCAGAAACAGAGCTCAAGGTAGTTAGGTGACTTGGCCAGAGTCACCCAGAACCAGGATCTTTCTGAAGTGTCTTTCTGACTTTGAAGCCTCTTGTCTTGGCCTCTTTGCTATACTGCACATTACTTAGCCTCTCCTATACTTTTCTTGTCCCCGATTCCCCTTTTCCCCACAGTGGCATGATTCTCCTCAATTCATTTGTATCTTCTCTCTCTCTCTTTCCCTGAGCTTCTCCAAGCGCCATATAAGGAGGCTAAAGGTTTACCTGTTGGACTCCATCACCGTGGTAGCTTTTCTTTCCCCAGATACTGCTTTCCTGCTAAGTGACGCCCACGTCACGGCCATGCTCCAATGCCTAGAAGCAGTGGAACAGAACAATCCCCGCCTCCTGGCTCAGATTGATGCATCTATGGTAAGGGGGACAAGGAATTATCCATGTTTATACTGGGCCCCTGGACCTCACCATGATCGTAACCCTCTATAGCAAACTACTTCTTCACTTAGGCAGTTATGAGCCAAAAGGCTTAAAAAAAAAAAAAAAAAATGCTTAGAGAGAAGAGGAGGTGCTGTTAAATACTCATTAAGTAAAAAGTCTAAGCTTAGGTCCATTTGCCAGGGAGGGAGGGAGGGAGGAAGGGAGGGTGTGTGTGTGTGTGTGTGTGTGTGTAAGTTTATTTATTAATATTATTATTTTTTTACATTCTAAGATGTTGTTGCAGAGCAGTTGTTGGGGAGGGGGAAATAGGAAGGGGGAAGGAAATAGGGAGGGAGAAGGAGGAAGGAGCAGGGGTGTGGTTGAGGCCGACGGCACCCCTCTCATTCCTGCAGGGGAGACAAGGGGGCTTCCAGTGGTGGCTTGGTTGTTGCTGGGCTGGATGCAGATGTTGGGGGGCGTGGCTGAAGCCCTTGGCCCCTCATTGCCCCATCTCAGGAGCCTGGGGTGCTTCCTGCAGCAGCTCAGTGGTCATTGCTGGGCTGGTTGTGGGTGTTGGGGGGCATAGCTGAGGCCTCCAACCCTCGCTGCTCCCTGGCTTGGGATCCCAGAGGGCTTCCAGTACTTCTAGGTTTTATAGGTGTTCTTTGGTGATGTGAGACCTTTACTAGTTAATATCAAACTTTGTTTCTGGTCTGTGGGTATTTTGTTTTTTCTTTCAGTTCTGTGTTGGATTATTTATTCACTGTTCCCACCACTTAAACTCTGTTGTCCTTTGCTTACTTCTAAAATGGAGGAACTTCTTGTGGGGACCAGCATGAGCCCTGTAGTTTAGCTAAATTGCTGCTTTGCTGCTGATTCCCTGGGGAAGGCTTTCTGTGCAGCTCAGGTTTTAATTGTTGATCTTGTATGTGCTTCCAGGTCTTGTGAAATTGGGTACACCTGGGTTGTGTGGAAACTCAGGTCTGGGCCTGAGACTTTTCAGCAGACTACACCCCCTGCAGATCTATATTCCTGACCTGTCTCCAATGAGTGGTCCTGTGCTGATTGGAGGACAGATCAGCTGTCCATGCTGTGCCCCAATGTTCCCCCAGTGGGCCCGTCCCCTGCACTGCTTGTACTCCAAACACTTCTCATGGGATGGGCCATGCGCCAGTCCCTTGTGATGACTCACCACAAGTGTCTTCACCTCTGAGTGGCTCCTTTTTTTGTTGTTGTGGCTTCTCGCTCCTGTGTGGGTCCATGGGAATCCTGTTAGTGGTCTAGCTGGCCTGAGGGCCACCAAGATCCCCCTTTTTCCCGCTGCACCCAAACAACTTCATCCAAAGGACACAGCTGTGGCTTTTGCTGGCTCTTGCTCCACGTGCTCATTAACTCCAGACTTGCAGTGGTCAGGGCTCAAAATGGTGGGAGCGGGTCTGTCTTTCTCTCATCGTGGCTTCTCCTGCCTTCATGAAGTCTGTAGGTCTCTCCTCCTCTTCCCCTGAGCTCTAGTGGCCTCAGCTTGGCAGTCATTGCTTTTTAATAGTTGTAATTTGTTAGATTTGTGGGAGAGAGTGATGCTGGGGACCATCTATTCTGCCATCTTGACTGGAGGACTGTATGTTTTTTTAAAACCCTTGGGATCCTTAGTCTGAGTAAGCATCTCCTTGAAAGAAGGCTTGAAAAGAGCTGGGGAGAAGAGGGATAGTTCTGAATCAGGAGCAAGGTTACAGTGTCAGACCTAGTATGGCCTAGTGTTACATGGGATTATTTTTTTTTCCTTCAGTATAAAGAAAGTTTTGTAGTACAAAGAAAATTTTGTTGCCTGTAATTAACTCACCCAGTCACCAATACTCCAGTCAATGCCTCAGTTAGAATGTGATCAGAGTCCCTATTCTTTTTAGGGGGGATCCCCTATCTCTCTTAGTGGTTTTAATTTTGATTGTTGATTACCATGCATTGAATGCTTTCTATGTGCCAGGCATGGTGCTATGTATAATACATGCATTATCTCATTTAATTCTCACAACTCTGTGAGGTAGACATTTTATAAAGGAGGCCACAGAGTAGATAAATCACTTGCCCAAAGTTTGGACCAAATGGCTTATAAGTGACAGGGCCTAGATTTGAAACCCAGTCTGACTTCTGACTCCACATGCATAGTCTTAAGCACTTTGTTGTGCTACCTCCATGATAAAGCACTCATGGTTCAATCACCTAGAAGGATTCCAGTGTAGAAGCTGTGGTGTATAGCAGGACTTCACGGTTTCAAAGTTGTATGCTATGTAGAGGGTAGCTATGCTGTGTCTTCAGGCTGTGGCTATAGTCCAGGCCTGCTGCCAAAAGCCAGCTTCTTACCAGCATTTCTGCAGTACTGGGTGCCTGTCCACTGAGGGCCTTTATCCTTAACTCTGATTCCTTTTTGTTCGTAGTTTGCCGGAAAGCATGACAGCCCACTGCTGGTGACAAAGAGCCAGAGTCTGACAGCTCTCCCTGGTTCCACATACAACCCTCCCACCAGCTATGCTCAGCATTCTTACTTTGGGTCCTTCTCTAGCCTCCACCAATCTGCACCCAACCATGGCTCAGGTATGGGAGCAGGAAGCGGTGGTCACTACATACATCCCCAGCCCTGAAAAGTAGAGGATTTTGTGGGTGCTCACAGGTTGGGAATTAAGCCTTGGGTTGGTGCAGTTTATCCAACTTTATGTCTTAATAATGGATATTTTTAAAAGTTATATAGTGATTAGCCTATATATCATTAAATTAACAGAGGGGAGAGAAATAGATTCCTCTGAGTTTCTAATCCACATTGCCAAGAAAACATTTAAATAATAGTTAACATTTATTGAGTGCCTACGACATGCTAGGCCCTGTTGTAATCAATTTATATGTATTATCTCATTTGATCCTTAAGACAGTCCTATGAGGTAGGCATTATTATTGCTTATTTTACAGATGAGGAATGCATACTAATAAGCAATAAAGCCACTGTCTCAAGAGCCCACAATCTTGACTTAACTGCTTCTAAATAATTTTTTACTTATTTGACTTACCTTTTCTAAGGAGACACCTTGTGTCCTGGGCACCCAGTAATAACAAGGAGTTTGTCCCTTAGTTTGGAGAAGTCCTTCATACATACCACAGGATTCTGGCTCACCTTTCCCTCTCCTTACCCTTTCTTTTTTATCTTAGAGAGAAGATCTACTTCTTTTTCACTCTCTGGGCCTCCCTGGAAACCTCAAGAAATCAGAGGGCACATCTCACCAGAAGAGGATCAAACCATCCAAGTCCCTGTGCTTTCGGTCTCTGCACTAACCAGGAATTCCTCCTCGACCCCAAATGAGATGAGCACCAGCACTCTGACCAGCCCCATAGAGGCATCCTGGGTCAGCAGCCAGAATGATTCCCCGAGTGATGCCAGTGAGGGGCCTGAGTACCTGGCCATTGGCAACCTGGACCCCCGAGGCCAGACTGCTAGCTGTCAGAGTCACAGCAGCAGTGCTGAGAGCAGCAGCTCCAGTTTGTTCTCCTCCAGCAGCTCCCAGAAGCCAGATTCTGCTGCTGTTTCTGTAGGGGACCAGGAGGGTGGTGGGCAGAGCCAGCTGTCCAGTGTCCTTCGCAGGTCCAGCTTCTCAGAGGGGCAGCTACTCACTGTTACCAGTGGACCAAAGAAGAGCCATATTCGCTCCCATTCGGATACCAGCATTGCCTCCAGAGCCCCAGGTAATGATGAGCACCAGCCACTAATTAGCAAGGTGGCCCCCTGCATTTAGGGTGAAAGGGAGGGTTTTTTCTTAAGGCTTTTCAGATGGCAGAAAGAGAAGTTATGTTTTTGATGACATGATATCCTGCTTTATAATGAAAGAGAGAAGTTTGTAATACAGATTCTGAAGAAATCTCTGTTCCTTTATAAGTTGCTAAATATTAAATGCTTTCCTGAATTCTTTCACTAGTTCCTTACCGTCAGAGGATAGTGTGATTCATCACAATTGAGTTTTAAATGTCTTAGACTGAGGAAAAATATTAATGAGCTTTAAAAATAATCTCATTAAATCCCTACCCTTCCTGTGATTCTTTAGAAGTTTGGTCAGGAGGTAATACCAATATGAGAGGCAGAGTGATATTAGGGTTTCCTAATGGAAACTAGTGTTATGCTGAGTGTGGCCTAATGTGACCTAGTAACCATATAGGTGGAGCTAACTGCTACATCACTAATTCACAATGAGAGGCAGTCATGTAAAGAAGCCCTGACTCTGGGACCTTCCTCACAGAAACAGTGATAGCAGGGAGTGGCCTTGACATACGGAAGCTGCATCTCATTGCTTTTGCCACTTCCCTGCCATCATCTTTTCTGGGTTGTTGATACCTGACAGGCTTTGGTTGGATTTCGTTTATAGTAGAATCTTCAAAACAGCAAGTACAACATGGACCTTTGTGCTCAAAGCCATTCTGGGTCAAGAAAGCGCCAGAAATAAAATATAAAAAATTTAATAAGACCAAAAAATGAAAAAAAAGGATTTCTTTTAGTACTTGAAGTTGCTATTGCTTTCTCTTTGTAATTTCTAGAAAAATGAGAACTAAGGCCCTCATCTGAAACCTCATCTGAATGACAAACTTTTATCTCTGTTTTCCCTCAAGGATGTGATTTGACTTATTGGAACTCTTTAGGAGGAATATCTCCAAATCAAAGCCTGTCTTTCCACGAGCTTTCTTAGATGTGAAAAGTGCTTGGGTTAGGGCTAGCCCGTGGCTCACTCGGGAGAGTGTGGTGCTGATAACACCAAAGCCACGGGTTCGGATCCCATATAGGGATGGCTGGTTAGCTCACTCGGTGAGTGTGGTGCTGACAACACCAAGTCAAGGGTTAAGATCCCCTTACCGGTCATCTTTTGGAAAAAAAAAAAAAAAAGTGCTTGGGTTAGATCCTCACTTCATATCTCCTATTGCAGTACTCCAGGCCACGGGCCTTTGAGTATGTAAAACTTCCCTGCCCCCATTCTTGAATCCATATGAATTCCAGAAACCATGGTAACCTGCAGTAGAAAAAGAAACCAGGGAAAACCTGTGCAGAAGGGTCTGAGGGAGTGTGGGTCATGTATAGCTTCTTGTACAAGTCATCCCTCCTTCAACACTGGGGTTTCCTCTTGGGGGTTGTCCCCGCCTCTGCTAGATAAAAGGATGTTCTTTTTTCTCTCTATTCTCATTTGCTCTGTCTGGACTCTCCTCTGCACCTGTCTGTCTACCTACAGGAGGCCCCAGGAATATCACCATTATAGTTGAAGATCCCATTGCAGGTTTGGGAGCCGGTCTTCCACCTCCTCTTCCTTCTGCTCCTCTGTGACCACCTTTCTTAGTTCAGAACCTCCTTTTCCAGTCTGGTGTCAAATCAAGTCTGGATAGTCTGGTCTTGTGTGATGCTTGCACCTGTCTGCAAAACGGCACAAATATTTTGTGTGATACGTTTTCAGCCCACAACTTCCAAAGGCCTCATTCAGTCTCCCAGCAGGTTCTGGGAGACAGAGTCAAGACTTATCAATTCAGTTTTGCCCAATAGTGAAAGTGAAGCTTGCTATTTATCTAAGGCATCGTGATAAATTAGTGGCATAATTTTTCTTATAACTGAGTACTTACTATAGATTACTTTATTTTCCTTGAATTAACACCAGAATTTGTTTTATCCCCTTTCCATGGTCTTGGATATACTTGCATGTTTTTTGCCTCTCCTAAAGTCCCTGTTTCCTTTTTCTTTCTGTCTTCATTGTCCTAAAAGTCCCCACACCCCATTTCAGCCATTGCACAGGATTTCTAGTGACTTAAGTGTTCAAATTTGTGTCCCATTCTGAGTACCATAATTCATAGAGATATTAACTCTAGAATGTGTCTGCAAGACAGAGTGGTGAGGAAGGACTGGAAACCATGGCCTCCTGTTAATGGGTAAAGTCACTGGATGTGTTAGCTTGGAAAAGCGAGGTTTAAAGAGGAGTAAAGTCTGTGGAACCATCATTTAGAAGAGCTTTGTTGTTCTTAAGGAGATGAGAAATTGTAAGAAGGCAGATTTCAAGTGAGATTAAGGAAATTCTGAGAATTAGCTGAATGGGCAGCTTTAGGAGGTTAAGCAAAGGCTGACTGGCCACATGTTGTAAAGAAGCAGGTTGTGGTATTAGAGTTTGTTTTGTGCCCTAAGTTTGACAGGGGATCTCAAAGTTCCCTTCCAAGTCATAGTTTCTTACTAAGGCATCATGGTGACTGCAAGTTTGTCCTCAGCTCACTGGGAGGAGCAGAACCCACTGCCAGAGCCACCAGGGGTCCTTGAGGCCAAAGGAAAACACAAAATTATCTCTTACCACATAGTAACATTTTTTTGAGAGAGGAGCAGCTGACAAGTTGCCACCATCTGTCAGAGAAATGGGTTGGATGCAGTTTAGTCATTCATTCTCCCAGAGCATCCTGCTCATTTCTCAGGCACCCACCTGCTTTTCCACCTGCTCTTCCTTCTGTGGCATTGGAAGTTTTTTGTTTCCTTTTGAAGGATATCAGTTTCTAATTTCCTGCAAGCCCTGCCTGCTACTTTCTCTCCACTCCCATCTCTCACTATTCTTATTCCCAGGCACCTCCTACTTTGCCAGCTGTCTCTTGAAACCTCTCTTTCCTTCTTCAGTAAAGCCAGCCCCACAGCCCTCTGACTGAGCCCTTTGATTACAAGGCCATCATCCTTGGGTTCTCCGGCATTGCCTTGATGTTAAGGACATTGTTAAGGAAATTGCTGGATTTTATTTTGTTTCCTTTGTGAATGTAAACCTTTTGATATTGTTTTAAACCTAGTGTCAAGGTATCAGAAAAGTTTCAGTGTACTTGTCTTTATTTTAGAATCTGAAAATAGTTTTCAGATTTGAAAATTGGTTTGTCAAGAGTATAGAAATTGGCTGATGTTCCTGTAACATTTACTTAGAAGATGGAAGAAAAGACAACTAAATTCATGAATGCATTTTGATTTGATTCTTTTTCACCTTTGTGTTGCTCCATTCTGGCTTATGTGTTTTCTTTTCATCTAGAACATACTGACTTCCCATCTTCTTTCCTCCGTGTATTCCTGTATTCTTGGACTGTTCCCTGTTGGTGTGCCACCTTTCTCCTGTTTGGGAAGGCTTTGGGAATGGGAGCAGTTAAATGTTGAAACTCTAAAGTTGGGAATGTATCTGTTGCTCACTTTGTATGTGTGTTTTTACTCCCTGGTGGTCACTGACACTAGAATCCTGCAATGATAAATTGAAGTTGAGAGGCTCCTTGCCCTACTCTGGCCAAAGCAGTGAGGTCAGCACACCCAGCTCTCTGTACATGGAGTATGGTAAGTGTTAGGAAGGCAAGAGCTGAAATCATATTTTTTCTCTACTCTCCCATTGTGCCTGCTATGCTTTGAGCTTTGGGGCTTATCTCAACTCTGTGGAGGGTGCACACTGTACAGTCTCACCCGCCCGTTCGTTATTTTTAACCCCTGTGCTAGAAATCACACCTGCCCACCATTTCTGTTGCTTCTCTCTGACTCAGGGGTCCCACCCTCTCTTATGCTATGGGTATATTATCACTGTGTATGTCTAATGATCCAGGTGGGATGGCTCTCTGAGTGGGTGAGAGGGATCCTGAAAAAGGCCTTTTAGTATCTGGGCCTAATTATCAGAAGACAAGCTCCACATGGAAATTATGCATAGGATGAAGCTATTTGGGTCTTTTTCTGACTCTCAGTACAGGATTTTAACATTTTATTTTATTTATTTATTTATTTTTTGTGGGGTAGGAAGAGAGTATGTCATCTTTAAATCTAGATGGTAAAAGGATTGTCTCTGGGATCTCTCCATTTATTCCACCATTCTCCAACCAAGAGGCTTAGTGCTCTGGGATTTTAATAGTCCAAGGAATTCTTATAGATGGTAGAAATCTTCTTTCCAACCTGTAATTTCTTGTTACCTGGGGAGACTTAGGAGCATCTTTAGTGGTAAAATCTTCAGATTTCTCAAAGAAGTCAGAGCTTTTTACATCCACATTCTATTTTCCCACAGAGGGTAGTCAGTACCTATGTTCAGGGGAAGGCATGTTCCGAAGACCATCAGAAGGACAGTCCCTCATCAGCTACCTCTCTGAGCAAGACTTTGGCAGCTGTGCAGATCTGGAAAAGGTGATAAATCTAAGGGTCTAATGAAGAGCTCATGAGTTGGAAGATCTGGCCTGAGGTTCTGTGGTACCATTTGTTCTAATGAGGTTTCTGGTACACAGCAGTAAGTGGGTGTAGACTACAGTAAAGATAAGTTCATGGTAAAGATTAGCTCAGCAAGTTTTATTTCTGGGAAACTCTTCAGGGAGCTTGTGTTCCTCATTGAGTCCCAAATATTAGCGGTTTTATCTTGGAAGCTAGCCTGGATAGAGAAACATTGAATTTTAGCTCTATGATTGTTGTTCCCTTGACCCTAGAACCTTAGGTAAATACTGTTTTCAAAATCAACTTCTATATATTTTTTTAAGGTTCAGATATGTAATAAATACTGTCCGTATAGCATTTTATAGCTTACAAAGCATTTATATCTTGAGACATTGCGTTTATTTTAATAGTTCGTATACAGGTGTATGACTTTGGGAAGGAGCCTGATTAAAATTCTGGGTCTCTTCTCTGTCATATTTTTATGTAGAAAGTGGGACAGGAGGGAACAGTTATGTCCAGGTAAGAGAGCAAAGAGAATCTAGGACAGGTTTTCTAGCTACCAGCTTTCTTTATAGTAGAAGTGTGCATTTCCCCTGGGTATTTTCATTAAAGCAGTGCATGTCTTACAAGCTCCATTTTCCGACATTTTAATCTATGAGGCATTCAATATTTCCAGCCCCTCGCCGAGCAACTTTTTTGGTGCTCTCCTTCCCCAGGAGAATGCCCACTTCAGCATCTCAGAGTCCTTGATTGCTGCCATTGAGCTAATGAAGTGCAACATGATGAACCAGTGCCTGGGAGAGGAGGAAGTAGAGGAAGAGGACAGTGATAGAGAGATTCAGGAACTGAAGCAGAAGATCCGCCTTCGGCGCCAGCAGATCCGCACCAGGAATCTGCTCCCCATGTACCAGGAGACTGAGCATGGAAGTGAGTAAGGCCTGTGAACACCTCTGTTCCTGCTTCTTTGCAGTTTCAGGATAAGGCTCAGTGCTTCGTGGGCTTTCTTTTTGGTCTTCATTTGGAATGTTATGCTCAAGCCAAGGATTCTTCTGCTGTAAGAAAGATATTTCTGTATTTTTTTTCTACCAAACTGGTAGTACTCATTCTACAGTTTGTCCATTTCCTACATCAGAAATAGCTTCCTTCCAGAATAAGTTTCTGATATGAGAAGTAAGACCACTGGTCCCAAGTTTGCTTCCCAGGTAGTAGTATCTTCTATTTACATGAACATTTCTAAGGGGATAAACCAGCAAGAAGAGTTAGTTTTTCTTTCAACAGCATCATTCCCAGTTAAGATTCTATTTACTTCTCTCTGTTGAAGTCATACCACGTCCCTTTTATTGTGACACTAGAAGCAGTTGGAGACTGCTTTCTGTCCTGTTCATTACCTTTTCTTTTTTTATTTTTTAAACATAACAGGCTTTCGGGTCACCTCTAGCAGCTCCCAGTTAAGTTCACGTGATTCAGCACAGTTCTCTGACTCTGGCTCTGCTGATGAGGTTGATGAATTTGAAATCCACGGTAAGAAATGATGCTGTGTAACAAGAGAGGTTTCATTACCTGTTTCTTTCAATTTGGAATCAGGCTGAGAAGATTTTTTAAGTAGATCTTCATTATGGTCCATATGAATGTTTTCAGCTATTATAAGTGATGGCCTCTCTAGCTAAAATCAAAACCCCTTTAAAATTTAAGCAGAAAAGAACACTGAAAGGAAGTGTTTCAGGTGGAGTAGGCTGGCTATTGAAGTCACCCTGATGCTTCTTCCTCAAGTGCATCTTTCTCTTGGATTCTTGCCCTCATTTCTCCTAGCTCCTAGGGCTAGCTCATACCACAGGAAATTAGAATCTATTCTCTTGTGCTTCATTAAACAACTGAAATTGTTTCAAAGTGTTCAAAAGGAGTTTTGTTATAATCCTAATAGAAAAGGACAAAAAGAATCATGGGGAGGGGAGTGGCAAAAGCAGAAAAGGGAAAAAAAAAATCAAGTTTACAAAGTAGAACTTTAATTTTAGTCCTACCAGTGCTAACTTGCTTAACAGAATCACAGACTCTTTTTGTTGTTGTTATTGTTGTTGGAAGTATGCATAGAGAAGGGGAGGGGTTCCAATCTGGGAAGACAATTGTGTTAAATCAGATTAATGTCCCATTCCTGCAAATCATAGATTTTTTCATGTTCCCATCGGTAAAACAGACAGACAGACAAAAAAACCAGTTCAGGGACATAAACTCTTCCCCTATTGGTGAAACTAAGAGTAATTACCTTACAGAGTAAGGAAATTTATAATTCTCCATTACAACATGATGATGAATAGATTTTTTATTGCGTGAGTCTCTGATTTCCTGTTTATACCAATCTAGAGAACCCATTCACCTACATAGACCTCCAGATGTAGTAGGCAGATTTCTTCGCCATTCAGAAATTCAGTTTTTATACATAATTTCCAGATCTCCTGGAAGTCTTCCTTCTGTGTTGTCCTTAATGTATCTCATTTCTATTCATGACAATAATAGGTAATCACTTAAAACTCCATTTTTTTTCTATGTTTGTATGTGGTTTTCCAACAATTCTCCAATTCTCCAATACCATCTGGGTGTCATACAATTCAATTCTGACACTAACTACCTGGAGTTAGCACAGACCCCATAGATTAAGGCTGTGTTCTACGAGATTGCTCCCACTTCAGATGCCAGATGCAAGTGGAGCCACCAGGCCACCTGCACTTCTGCTTGGCTGACTACAAATCTAAGGGTTCCCCTGATCCTCCTTCCTACAGTTTGATAATCCACTTGAATGACTCATAGAACTTAAGAAAGCACTATACTTATGATTATAGTTTATTATAAAGGATATAAATAAACAGCAACATGAAGAGGTACATAGGATGAAGTCCTGAAGTTTACTGAGCGCAGGAACCTCTGTCCCTGGAGTCAGGGTGCACCACCCTCCCGTTACATTGATATGTTCACCAACCAGGAAGCTCCCCTAAACCTTGTCATTCCAAGTTTTTTATTGAGGTTTCATTATGCAGGCATTAATTGGCCATTGGTAATTGAACTCAATCTTCTGTTCTTCTTCCCCTCTGGAGGTGTAGGGGGAGTGAAAGTTTCAACCCTCTAATCATGTGGTTGGTTCTTCTGGTGGCCAGCCCCTATTATGAAGCTATCTAGGGTCCTGCCACGAGTCACATTGTTAGCACACTGTCAGGTATGATTGAAAGGGGCTCCCTTCAATAATAACAGACACTTAGGAAATTCCAAGAGTTTTAGGAACTCTGTGCCAGGAATGGGAAACAAAGACCAAATATATATATATTTTATTTTATTACAGTCTGTGACTAACTTAATTTCCAAATTAGGAGAAAATTAGAGGGTTCTGCACTGATATTCAGGATCAGTGGTCAGAATTTCGTGAAGGTAATATTAAGGTAAATTCAGAACATGCTGCTTTACTGGGTGTGGAGCAGTCTACTTGACTCCTAAAACTGTTCCCTGCAGCAAAGCAGGGAGCCAGAGAAAGCTGTTTGGTCTGGAAAGAGCCTGCCTAGGAAAAGGCACAAAGTATACTCCCGTTCGAAACTGTTGCTGCAGTTGTGAGCCCCAGGGAGATGTTTAATCAACTAATTCTCTAGTCAGTTTAGAACAGAAATCCTTAAAGGAAAAGGGTTTTTCAACCTCGAGGCCAGATAATTCTTTGTTGTGAGGGATTGTCTTGTGCATTTTAAGATGTTTAGCATCATCCCTGGTCTCTACCCACTAGATGCCAGTAGTACCCTTTTCCCCAATCAAGACAATAAAAAATGTTTCCATGGCATTGTCAAAATCACCCCTGGTTGAGAACCACTTCCTTAGGAGGTCCTTGAGGCTAGGCTGGTGGGGTGAAGTAGCAATAACTGTCTTCCGAGCTGTAGTGAGCACCTACCTGTAAGTTTCGAAAAGCCATTTTATCTTTTGTAGCAAAAGTCCAGTCCTGATCCCAGGAACATTTGGTATAGAACTCATTCTCATCAATTTATTTTCTGTCAGAATACTAAAGGGCCCTCTTTTGTAATCATTATTACACAGATGGTAATGAAAGATCTAACATGACTCACATGTCAAAGAATGGACTCTCAGTGTCAGTGGCCTTGATGTTCTCAGGTAGCCTATGTTGGAAGCATGGATATGCTCATACATGCATGTGTGTGAATGTTTGCACAAGCTTTTGCATATACTTGATCTTGTGATACCTGTTAAGGTTACGAGGACCACAAGGTCTGGAGAACTAGTTGGAAAAAACCGGATTTAAGCCAGAACAACAAGCCAGGATTATTCAAATATTCAGATATTCTTCCTCATATGACCTCAACAATCCTCCTCAATGAGTTTGTCCTTGTTGATCTTTCTCTACAGTGATATTTTCAGATTAAGTGGTCATTGTGACTGATGGAGGTAGAAGACAGTTTAGAGAGGAATGGTCAATGAAGAATTTTAGTTCAAACCTGTAGCTATGTGACTGCCACACATTCCAGACAGCAAAAGTAGGATAAAATGGTATGAAGCTAAATGTTTCTTTAGAGTTTTGAATTTTCAGAGCCAACTTTCAGAAAGCTATCTCTTGTAGATACTTCATATACAATTAGGATTTACTGAGTAATCACTTTGTGATCTACACAAGTAGGCTTTCAGTAGGTGGGGTTAACTGAAAGAAAGTAGCAGTTTTCTATACAAAATGGCTTTAAAACACATAAACAACAACAAACTCAGAACTTTTTGTTAAACAGTTAATTTATGACTGTTAACATTGTCAGCCACTATAATTTCAAATAAGTGTATAAGATTAGAAAAAGATTTAGAAAACTAAAAGCAGTTAGGTCCCTTTTTCTCTACTCTGAACTGTTTTAGTTTATTCTAACATTAGTCTTCCCTGCTTTTCCTAAGTCACTTTTAAACTGGTTTCTAATGTGTTTATTTATGATCACAATCTTTTGCTGGTGCATTTATTGATTGTCAGCCACTTCTCCATCAGAGCACATTCAGTCTGTTTTAAGGAAGATTAATTTAAGGCATATCTTTATTTGGTCTTTCTCCCCCCCACTTTGGGAGCTTTAAAATTTTTATACACATGACAGGTTTAACACCTTTACCTATCAAATTCACCCACTTCAAGTGTATAAGTCTGTGATTTTTAGTAAATTCACTGACTTGTGCAGCCATGACTGTAATCTACTTTTAGAACATTTTTATCACCCCTTGTGGCCATTTACAGTTAATTTCTGTTCTTATTCCCAGCCTCAGTCAACTGCTAATCTACTTTCTGTCTCTATAGATTTGTCTTTTCTGGACGTTGCATATAAATGGTATAATATAATGTGTGACATGTGATCTTTTGTGTATGCCTTCTTTCACCTCATCTGTTTCTGCTGATGGTGTCTGCCAAATCAGTTTGATATCATTTGTAAACTCTAATCCCAGACAGTCTTTTCAACTTCTTTGGTTTTAGGGTTTTGTTGCTCTCGGTTTTTTTTTTCCTTTTTCAGCTTCTTTGAATATAGCATCATCAGTTCTTCTTTATCTTCCTTTGTAGATTCTTCTAGAGTTTCAGTCTTATGTGTATATATATCTAGTCAGGGTCTAATCAGGAGATAGAAGCCGCACAGTAATTTGAATAGGGAAACTTTAATATAAAGAATTATTAACTATAGTGGGAGATTGAAGTAATGGGAGATTGGCTCATAAGGAGTAAAGAGAACTCCAAACAACACAGGAGGAGCAGCTATAGGCAGCAGTCACTGTCCCTAGGGCTGAGATAGAGCACCTGGGGAAGGAACAAATGTAAAAGAGGGTCATATCCCCAAGGCTGAGATCTGGCCCACTTGGCTCATTGAATGATGGAGAAATTCTCTGAAGCTGCAGGGCTGCCCTGAGGTAGTGCCTGGGGATGCTTCCCAGCAGTCTTTGCTGGGAAGCCATTCTCTGGGTTGCTGGGAGAGGCTGCCCCCAGAGGGGAGCTGTATCTCAGAACTCAAAGGGTACTGGAAAAAGCAGTGGCAATTGTAAAGCTCTCCCAGTAAGCTCTCCCAAGAGGTGCCAAGAGAAGCCATTTATGGGAGGTACCAATAGTGACACTGTGCTGCAAAGCCACCCATGGCATGTTTTCCCTGAGATCACATGTACTGCAGGAGGCAGCCTAGAGGAGCACACCAGAACCAGCAAGAGAAACCCCTTCCTCTTCCAGTGTCCCTCCAGTGCCCTCTGCTGACAAAGCTTAACATCATGCCAGCACAGGAGAAATATTTATGGGTCCAGCTCCATTATCTCAGAGCAAGCAAAAAAAGGGGGAGATTTGGAGCTGGAAGCCAATAAATTGATAGCTGGCATAATATATAAAGAGGAAAGTTCATGAATTATATTTTTTGAAAAGTTTTAAAATTATACCTAATTCAAGGTAATCAGTTGCTTCTCCCCTCTCCCTTTTTAATCAAAACTTTTCTCTTTTTAAAAGAAAAATAATTTTTATCTATTTTAATGTTTCTTTTTGAGTCAGCAGTTACAGAAAATTCACTGGAGTTAGATTCTCAGATGTGTTGAGTATCACCTTGCCTCTCAAAGAAAAGCAGGATGGAATCTACCATCACACTGGCCAGTAAATTCTGAAGTTGACTCTTCCTCTGCCTCATCTATTTTGTTCACAAATTTGCAGATTTTGCCATGGTATGAAGGTTTTAACCAGTTCTTCCCTGATCATACCAATACCAGTGTCTGGACTTGCAGCAAATTCTTCTCCTTATAACACATCGTTGTTTCATTGTTATAATTCATAGTTGCTAAGGTTCATGGTTCACCGCTATCAATAAAAAGTTTTATAAATATGTTAAATACCACTTGGAAGGTGTATTTTTCAGACTTCTTTCTTAAGTGCTGTCATTTGGAATACATTTAATCCACCTAGTTGAATAGCTTTCTCCTCTCTCTTTACTCCTTATTTGTCTGTCTTAGACCCTGGTCTGCTTTTATCTAGATCCTTAACTAGCATTCCAGCCACATCAACTGTCATCTGCTTGAACTGACCAGAGTCAGCAGGATGCAGCACAGACCCAGTGCCCATAGAGCCTTATGGTACTTAACTAGTGTCAGGAGTCATGTCTCCTTTGGTATCAGGTGCTGCTTCTTCCCCTCGCCCCATGGGATAGGATCCTTACCTCCAAAGCAGTGTGGTCCTCCACACTCTTGGAAGTATTCGTGATTCACTAGGAAGTCCCTGCCATGTACCTCTGACCCCACTGTACTGCTGGTAAAAAAGAGGAAGAAACATGATGAAGTATACCTTGAATTATATTTTCTAAAGAGAGGAGAATGAGTTTTTCTTTCAAAGAAAAAAATAAAAGAGTTCCTCTCTGTGAGGATGAGGAAATGCTAAATAGTTTTTATGAAGATAATGGTTTCCTTAGCAACCGTGAATTATCAACCACCTCTTCTCTCTGGTGTGTAGTGTTTTCTTTAGTAGCCTGGTCCCAAAGTAACAAGATTGTTTAGCTCCTTGTTCAGGGATATCTGTTGAAGATTTTCTCTCATTTTTCCTTCTCTATTACTCCAAAACAAGATGAAATTTGCAAAAGCTTTTAATTGCTTTTAGCCAATTAATCATTCATTTAGGAAATATTTTCTGAAAACCTGTTATGTGCAAAGCATTCTGAGGGTTAGTAGGACAAGGCAAGACTTATGTACAATCCAAGACAGTAGAAGTGTTACCCAAATAAATGTTGCAAACCAAATGGTCTATGAAAGTATGGTCTACTGTTACCTAGACTTTTTTCCTTTTCTCCACCAGCACTAGTTAGACTGGAAATAGACAATTAGCAGTGCATTGGGATCTGGATTTTGTTGGCAGACAAAATATGTACACGAACATCTTTGTTGTTAAACAAAATGGACTTTGTTAATTACCAGCAAAATTTTTGTTGATGTCTTATTTTTCTGTGCTTAGAAAGTATATGAAAATCAACAGGTTTCAATGGTTAATTTACTTGTGTATATAGATTGAAGACTTTGGTTTGTCAACAGTATTATTTAAGTATATGCTTGTATTCAGAGCCTTGTGTTAACTCTTTTAGGGCCAAAAGAAGAATCAGACACAACTTCATTTCCTCACAAGAAGACTTTATAATCTAGTTGTAAATACAAAATAATCTCTATACAGAGGAAACATATGAGGAACAGTTGAGGTACTCATGGCCAAGTGCAGAGTAATGTCATATAAGATTTGCTGTATTTAGGGGATCAGACACTACAGTAGATTGATCATCAGGTAGGCTTAATTAGGAAGAAGAGATCTTTTCACTAAGCATTGAAGGAAGTGAGAGATGGGATTTATCGAAACAGCCTCATTTTCATAACTTGGATAGGCTCTATCTGCCTTTCTTGAACATGACTGCTGTATTTCACATTCCCTCCCATCAAAAATATTTGGGTAGATGAGGTCTCTAGATGTTCGAGCGTATCATTATTAGAAATCTTCTTCAAAATCTTTCAGAAATAGGCTTTAGAAAGTCTGTCATAGTTTCCTGTAATTATGCCTAAGAGTTCTGCAGTAAAGATAATGTTGACCATCTCTGTGAAAATTTGTTGGTTACCAGGCATCTCCAGGGAGTCGCCAAGCCATACAGAAGTTTTTTTCCTCCCTGTACTAGTCAGGGTTCTCCAGAGAGACAGAATCAATAGGATATGTTATAATTATATGAGAAGGATTTATTAGGGGAATTAGCTCATGTGACTTTGAAGAAAAGTCCCATGATAGGCCGTCTGCAAACCGGATGCTGGCAGTGTGGCTCAGTCCAAGTCCAAAGGCCTCAAAACCAGGGAAGCTGATGGTGTCCTTGGTGGAAGTTCTGGAACCCAAAAGCTGAAGAGTCTCGAGCTCTGATGTCCACAGACAAGAGAGAAGAGTGTATCCCAGCTCCAGCAGATTGAGAGACAGCTTCACCTCTTTTTCCTGTCTTTTGTTCTCTCCAGGCCCCCAGCGGATTGGATGGTTCAATGTGGGTGGGTCTTTCCCACCCACTCCACTCAGACACTCATACTAATCTCTGCTAGAAACACCCTCATGGACACACCTAAAAAGATAGCTTTCTCAGCATTCCTTCATCTAACCAAGTTGACACCTGGAATTAACCTTCACACTCCCTGTGCCACCAGAAAGGAAAGAAATTTTTCCGTGAAGCTTTTTTAAGGATAGAGAAAAATTCTGACATTTGGACGTAATAGCAACAGTGGAGAGATGCTAGAAGTAAAGTTTCAATTCCACATACATTTAATAAGTAACCTCTGTAATCCAAGTTCTGTTTTAGGTACTAATTCTTATGTTTTAAAAAAAGAGCCAGACAGAGTTTTTACCTCTGAGAGCTTACAATTTAAGAAAGCCTGAAGGGCCAGCCCGTGGCTCACTTGGGAGACTGTGGTGCTGATAACACCAAGACCACAGGTTCAGATCCCTATATAGGGATGGCCGGTTAGCTCACTTGGGAGAGCGTGGGTGCTGACAACACCAAGTCAAGGGTTAAGATCCCCTTACCAGTCATCTTTAAAAAAAAAAAGAAAAAAAGCTTGAGATTTAAAGAATGAGGGAGAGCTTCAAGTAATTTACTTTGTGTTTCTGCTTACTAGGGGTTATGTCCCTCTGTGCCTTAGGATGCTTCCTTTTCTTATTCACTGTTTTACACCAAATCTGAATTTGTGTTTCTACCTGGATTTGTAACCACTTTGGCCTTCTCAGTGCTGTGCATAATGTCACTAATTTGCCTGCTTGTGACTTGAATAAAGCCAAATTAGAAGTTGTGTTTAGAGCTTCCCCTGCTCCTTATCCTGCGCAGAATGTAGCACCTAGCTGCTACCCTGAGTGCTTAGCTGGCAATACCTCACAGTGATTTCCATTATCCCTTACCTCCTCTCTTACCATATCACTCTCCTCTTACCTCTGGTTTCCATTTAGATGCTGACATCAGAAGGAGCACAGCCTCAAGCGGCAAATCGTTCATTTCCTCCCAGTCCTTGTGAGTACTTTTTTCTTTTTTTAAATAAAACCTTGAGATATGTGGAGAAACAAACCTAATTCTTGACATATGGGTGGGAAAGGCCATGGGTAAAGCCATCCAAATTCATGAGGAGGCAAGGTTAAAGTGTTGGGCCTGCCTGAAGGTGGCAAGCCCAAGGGAAGAGGGGAGATCTTTGGTCCAAATGGGGTGGGCTTTCATGGAGGCAAAGCTCACAATGTGAATTGTTCCTTCTCTGCTGACTCTGATCATAACTAGGGGCCCCAGAACATCAGTTCTGAAAAGAGAGAGGAGTGATCATGATTTTTGGAACATGTTCCACATTGTAGACCCAACTAGGAGAAATAGTAGCTCATTTGGGAGGAACAATAGCCCTTTATAGTCTGCAAGCAGTTTTACTCACTTTATTTTGTGAACAGGCATCATGATCTCCATTTTCTAGTTAAACAAACTGAAATTTAAGGAAAGGAAGTGACAGAGTTCTTAACTAGCAGTGCCATGTAATGCTAGTGGGATTTGAACCTAAATCTTAGAATTGTAGGCCAGTATACTTTTCACTGTACACGTGTGTTGGAAAATATAGGAAAATGGTCAGGGACCCTCAGATGTTCAGAATCTTGCCGAGCATTTGCTGTGAATAGGTTGTGTGTGGGCGGAGTTAGTGCACCTATGCCGCGCTGCCACCTTGACTGGCGACTGCCTCTGGTGACTGCCTCGGGCAGCCACCACGTGTGCAGCCATGCTTTCCAATCTGTGGCTTCCAGGGACCTGTTTACTGGTTACCTAGCTCATAGACCTGTGTGTAAAGGGTCTGGTAACTCAGCCTAGCATGTGAGGGTTCTGGTGACCCAGCCTGGCATATGAAGGGTTTGTGACCAAGTCTGGAACAGGCTTGAGGGGTCTGTGAGCTCCAGACCCAGCCCTAGCTCAACAGTTGGCCCAGTTGGGACAGGATTACCGGCAGGTAAAAGAGCCCAACAACTGGTGTGGTCGTGTGGCTTTACAATTGGCATCACGAACAGATTAAGAGCACTACAATTGGTGACGTTGGCAGGATTCCAACATTAGCCATAGTGCTACAACGTGTGTGAAGATGATGAGAAAAGAAACTGAGTGGACTGGGGGTGCTGCGAGTATTCTCTCAGCCCAGCAGTTCATGCCTATGGTATCAGACCCTGAAGGGAAGGTTTCCATCTTCTGTCTTTTTCCTATGCTCAGCTTTCCTTGATTCTCTCCTTTTCAGCTCCCACTGCTTCCTGCACTCCACATCTGCTGAGGCAGTGGCCATGGGGCTTCTGAAGCAATTTGAGGGGATGCAGCTTCCAGCTGCCTCAGAGCTAGAGTGGCTAGTCCCAGAGCATGATGCTCCTCAGAAGGTAGGCTCTTCAGCTTTTCATCCCTACCCTGGAGGCTGTGAGGCTTTCTGATCTTGTTCTCCTTTGTCACATGTCCCCAGTCTGGAATGAGCCTGTGTGTTTCCTTTTCTACTCATAGAAGTCATTCATTACAAATGTGTTGAATGAATAAATGCATGAGTGAATGCTTGCTTGCCTAGGTTTCCACTAGCAATTTTCAGAACAGGAAATAATGGCTATTTAACTGTCCTTATTCCACTAGACCCAGAAGTAGAACTCTTTTTTTTTTGAGATCACTTTTGAGACATTATGAAAAAGTGAATTGTTCGGACTCTTCTTTGCTCTGCAGCTGAGTCTTTAAGGCACGAAGCACCCTGGCGTGCCGTGGGTCCTGGGTTGAGTGCAGGGACAGCATCAGCAATAGATGCCACCACTCTGGGATGCTGTTTCTATTTGCTTCTTGGAACCCAAGGTCCTCACTTCTAGTTCCTGGTGCCTTCTGGTTTGTTTTGAGGGCTAAAGTTCTCTGAAGTCCTTACTCTGTGGTATTCCTGGAATGTCTTTCATTAACTATGCTTCTGTCATGGCCAGAAGGGTCAAGGATATGTGTTCCCCCACACTGTCCATGTTATCTTGACCTGTGCTTTTCTTCTGCAGCTCCTGCCCATCCCTGATTCACTGCCTATCTCACCAGATGATGGGCAGCATGCTGACATCTATAAGCTGCGTATTCGTGTTCGTGGCAACCTAGAGTGGGCCCCACCCCGGCCTCAGATAATTTTTAATGTTCATCCAGCTCCAACGTGAGTAACCAGTGTCTGTGCCCTTTGGAAAATGAATACATCCTCTTTGGATTATCGGGGCTGTCTCCTTACCTCTAGTCTCTGCCTCCAGCTGTACCTCCCATACAATTTTGTTCATTTAAAGGCAGAGGGAAAGGATTATCTCTTTTGTTCTTAATTTCTTATTTTTAATCCTCCCCATTCTTCCCCAGAGCTAACTGGAAATGAGGTCTTTTTCCACTGGCCTTTCCAACCTATTGACTTTCAGTGGTTTTGTGAGCTTATTGGTTTCCTCTTTTTAAGAGAGATGGATGCTTTTCTCTCCTTTTGTTCTCTCCTCTTTATTATTTTCCATCCCTTACATTTGTATAGAAAGTGTAGTTCATTATTGGGGACAGTCACTGCCTAGACCTAAATCCTAACCTTATAATCCTCAGGTTAGTTCTCCTAATAGGTTCATTTTGTCCAACTCTGAAAAAAATAAGTGAATTTTCCTCTCTTCCCATAGTTAACAAGAGCTCTGTGTTTGTATCTTCATCTTTTGCACCCAGAGGCCTCAGGCAGCTACTGTCTGTCTCATGCAGCTGCTATCTGCCAATCCCCTCCTTCCCCTTTCCTTAGGAGGAAAATTGCTGTGGCCAAGCAGAATTACCGCTGTGCAGGATGTGGCATCCGGACTGACCCTGGTGAGTATCCTTTCCTACCACCATACTGCCTCCAAGGGCTTTACTCTCTCCCACACTTAGGAGAGAGGGAACCTGTTAGAGGTAGTAAGAGGAGGTGACAGGGCAGAATTGGAGGAAGGGAAAGAAGGGTCCTGGAGGGAAGGGGTAGGACTAGGCAAGAGCACTGGCAGTCAGAGGGAAATTATTTCTGGGAGCACATTATCAGGATTGTGTACTGGAGAAAATTGGGTAGTTTTAGCTAGGTTCTTGGAGGCTGGGTCTTATCAACTCTGGCAGGTTTTGTTTCCTCTGTCGCTTTCAGGGTGGGACATAGGAATCACTGGCTTCTCTAGGTGGGTTTCTGCCAGCGATGGGTAGCTCAAACAGAAGTGGCCAAAGGCCACTGGCCATCCCTTTCCACCCTTTTAGGGAAACACAGAGCTGTATCACCAGCTTGTAGATGGGAAAGACAGTCACATCTATCCTTTTGGCTTTCTGGTTTTTCCAGATTATATCAAGCGGCTGCGGTACTGTGAATATTTGGGCAAGTACTTCTGTCAGTGCTGCCATGAGAATGCCCAGATGGTTATCCCTAGTCGGATTCTACGCAAGTGGGATTTCAGCAAGTACTATGTCAGCAATTTCTCCAAGGACCTGCTCATTAAGATCTGGAATGATCCTCTCTTCAATGTGCAGGACATCAACAGCGCTCTCTATAGGAAGGTCAAGCTGCTTAATCAAGTCCGAGTAAGACCCTTGAGAAGGCCACATCCTAGATTCTTACCCTTCTCCCCTCAACCCTCCTCTGTTCATACAGTATTTCCCGAAATCACTACACTTCTCATCACAGTGTCAGAGCCATAACTATCTCATCATCTATGCTCTCTCTATGTACTTTCTTAATATCTTCCCATTTCCCAGGTATCTGTCTAGTCAGATCCTCAAACCTGGCAGTAGAAGCTCTGAAGCTATAGATTGCTCTTGATGGCAAAAGCAGAATTTCTCCCTTCACTGAAAATATCACTGAGTGGGGAATAGGGTATCAAGTGGGAAATTCAAAGTCCAAAGTTCTTAGCTGCTCTCAGTTGTGTGTGTGATTTGGGCAGACTGACCTGGCAGAACGGCCTTCCCTGGCTGGAGATTATTTAAAAGCAGGTTGAGTTAGAGGTGTAGAGGACAGTTGGACTCTGGCTTCCAGGTCCCCAGGGTTTAAAGTCACTAGTCTGTCTAACAGTCAATTCTCTCTTCTTTTCCACATGCACCCCCACAACTGCCATCCCCCACCCAATGTCTTTCTTTTCAGCTGTTGCGGGTCCAGCTGTATCACATGAAGAACATGTTCAAGACATGCCGACTGGCCAAAGAGTAAGTCTTACCAGCTGGCCAGTTAGCTAAGGTGGTTAGAGTGCAGTTTTGTAACACCAAGGTCAAGGGTTCAGATCCCTGTTCCAGCCTGCCACTAAAAAAACCCCAAAAACAACAACAATAAAAAGAGAGTAAGTCTTGGGTGGAGGCCGGAGTATTCTGACTGAGTTAATGTCTCTGAAAGGGACATGTCCCAATAGTTGGCTCTTGTTATATGAAAGAGAGTAGGGGAGTAGGGGAATTTTGCAGAAATGTGTGAAAATTGTAAACGAGAAGCCACAGTAGTAACTGTATCCTTCTCTCTGGAAGGGGTAACCTGTGATTATTCTATTTAGGTCAGGCCAAACTCTTTGCAAGCTGGCATGGCTCGCTCTGTAGGTTATAAATAAGTCACTCTGTCATCCAGCCAGCCAGTAGTGTGGGATGACTGGGTGGCCTGAAATACCTGGGCTGGCTGAATGTTGCCCACCTTCGTTACCTTATCTCTCTTGCTTCTGGATAAGGATCTATCTACTATGATGTGCCACACAAAGTGTTCATTCTCTCCTTCCACCTGCTTCCCGTCATTTCCTGTAGGCTTCTGGATTCCTTTGACACAGTCCCAGGCCACCTGACAGAAGATCTCCACTTGTACTCACTGAATGACCTGGCTGCAACCAGGAAGGGGGAGCTGGGGCCCCGGCTTGCTGAGCTCACCAGGACAGGGGCTGCCCATGTAGAGCGATGCATGGTGAGAAAGTTTCGCTTTAGCATGCAGTTGAGTCCTTGCTTAGGAATACGAGAAGTGGGATGGACCCAAGGTTCTTGCCACTTAGCTCCAGGAGGTTGAAATGGCTAGTCCATAGTGTGAGAAAAACTGGAAAGGATTGCTGTTCCTTAGGTTGGTGAACGACTAAATCATCCAGATCTGAGGAACCTAGAATTAGAAAAGAAAGTTATACTGGCATTCCCCACAGGTAGCTCCGAGCAGGACTGAGCAGGCCTTCACTAAAGAATTGTCATAGTGTGGGAAGAGAACCCTGGATTAGAATCTGGAGAGGGATCCTAACCTTGGTCTTGGCTTTATTATTTTCAATCACCATGACCAAAAGAAATAATTTGCCCACTCTGACATAAAGCCTCAATTTTCTTATCTCTAAAATGAAGATGATAATTTTACATACTGTCCTTTCTTTTCAGTATTTTTGAGGATTCATGAAATAATTGATGTGACCATATTTTATAAACTTTAAGTATTCTACAGATGCAAGTTATTATTGTTTGCAATATATTCAACATACCGGAAATTCAGAAATTCCATTTTTAGAACTCCTCATCTTAAACTATGCCCAGTTTGTATTCCTGTGGCAGTCTCAGAATTAGAGCTTAAAATAGGGTGTATGTAGAGAATCCTGTGTGGTTGGGGGAACTGGAAACACTTCACTATAACCTGACTTGAGGCTTGTGTTATTTTGGGGAAACATCCTTGTCTTCACATTGTATCTTAATTGGCTGTGGTTCCTATTTCAAAATAAAATCATTACCCAGACTAGAATATCAACTTTAGAGGCATCATTCCTTCCTCCTTTTTTTCTTCTTTGAGAACCACTCTAGTGGTAGGGATTTCTCAAGCTGATGCCTCTCGTCTCCATCATAAAGCTTTGTCTAACACTGTCCAGCCCTGGCCCTAGTCTGGCTTTTATGTTTCCAAGTCCAGCCCAGGATTTTTCCCTGTATGTGGTACAAAACCTTAGCCCACTCAATTTTTATTTATATTTTGCCCCTCCTCTCACTGGTGTTCACCCTCCTGTGCCAGTTTCTGATGTGCTGCCCTTATTTTGCTATCTGTTTCTTTTACCCCAGCTCTGCCAAGCCAAGGGCTTCATCTGTGAGTTCTGTCAGAATGAGGATGACATCATCTTTCCTTTTGAGCTCCATAAATGCCGGACCTGTGAAGGTGAGGGTGGTACTACGAGTGGGGCAAGCAAGACTGAACACAGAACTCATTTACCTCCCTTGAGCCACCCCCGTTAGCAAGAGTATGGTTTGATTCAACAATCCCTGAGTTTCAACACTGGAGCACAAGCTGTGGTGGGCTGTGGCAGCAACTTACTTCCAGCTTGAGGTAATACAAATTGTTTTCTTTTCTCTCTCTCCCCTTCTCAACTTGAATAGAGTGTAAAGCATGTTACCATAAAGCTTGTTTCAAGTCTGGAAGCTGTCCCCGGTGTGAGCGGCTGCAGGCCCGTCGAGAGTTGCTCGCCAAGCAGAGCCTGGAGTCCTACATGTCAGACTATGAGGAGGAATCCACTGAAGCCTTGGCCCTAGAAGCCACCATCCTGGAGACCACCTGAAGAAAGCACACTAAGCCTTCTATCCACGGGCTAGGGTCACACATAATGCAGAACTGAGCCACCCTCTTAAGGACTTTCCCCACTTGGGGCTTTTTAAAAAGATTATTATTATTTTTTATGACCTGTCTGATGTCCATGTGTAGTCAGCCTTTCTTAGGTTGATGGCTCCAGTCTGTTGTGACAGATAATTTTGGGGCACCAGGTAATCCATCAAAACTGACATATGGGTCTTAAGTGAAGCTTATAGTGCCTCTGTCAGGGGAATGGACAGTGAGATCCAATTTTTCTGACATCCATGGCTTTCTCCACCAGGACCAGATCTGGTTTCAGCTGCATATCAAGTATCATTTCCAGTTTTTATTTTGTTTTAGTTCTCCAGCTTCTGAGCCAAGCCTTTCTTAACTCTCTTCTCCTTTGCTGCTGAAACAGAGTGATGAGGAGTTTTCTCTCTCCCAATCCTGGAATAGTGTCAGACTGTGCCCTGAGGAGAAGCAGCAGAGAATGGGACAACATCATGGACATTCTCTCCAACTTATTGAGATATTTTGGGGGCCATAAAAACAGAATCATTACCGTCCTAGAATCCTCAGAGACCTAAAGGAGGCAGCTATGACTTCCCTGTTTGAAATATTCTAGGCATAGATAATTTCACAAGCTGACTTTCTTTATCTATGCCAGTAAGCTTGAAGCAAAGAACAGAACTGATGCTTAGGCCAGGACCATTTGTAGCCGTACACCACAAGCATAAGTGAGGCTATAACTCTGTTGCTTAAGCAACATTTATTCAGTTAGAGGAACTGTTGGCCTCCTCTTAGATATTAAGTTCTCTTTAAGTTAACCTAGTTCTTTGGTGCAGGTATGATCTTTCAAGCTCAGGCAAGTACCTGACACCATCCTAAGGTGAGGATAGAAACCCCACCCACCATCTTAGTGGGTCCCTTACTACTCTATTCTCTGTTAGATGATCATAGTTGTTCTGAGTAAAATACAGCCCAACTCCATTCTCTCTCCCTTTTCTGCAAAAGAGCTGGAGCCCTCCCTGGTGGCTAATCTCCTGCCTTAGTTTCTTTTGTCAAAGTTGGGGAAAAAGTGGTGTTAGAGAACTTGACAATTTGTGGATGTGAGTGTGAATATTCCTTTGTTCTTGGGATAACAAGAGCCTTTATGCCAATTATGCACTTAATTCTTTATCTGGCCTGGTGATATTCATATGTTCAATAATTCTTTTTATTTTACTAATTTTAACATCCCTCCCTTTTTAATGTGTGTTTGGAAAGGAAAAGTTCTTGAATGGGACCATGTATTTTTGTGGTGTTCTGTAAGTCGCTATAACTTCTAACCTCTATGTAAAACAATTTTCAGGATTGCTTCTCCAAGGGCTGGCAGCTCTGTGAACTAGAGCCCACATTTTTGTTCTGGGACTCACTTCTTCCTGTGTACCTGTCTTCCCATAGTTGGTTGCTAGTAAAAAAAAAAAAAAATGGCTTGGGTGCTGCCCCAGGAAGCGAATAAAAAGTTGCATATGGTTGGTGGAAGCTGATGAGTGCCTGAGTTGGAAGTAACAAGGAAGTAAAGGAGCATTAAGATAACGACCAGAGGGCCGGCCCGTGGCTCATTTGGGAAAGTGTGGTGCTGATAACACCAAGGCCACGGGTTCGGATCCCTATATAGGGATGGCCGGTTAGCTCACTTTGGAGAGCATGGTGCTGACAACACCAAGTCAAGGGTTAAGATCCCCTTACCGGTCATCTTTAAAAAAAAAAAAAAAAGAAAGATAACAGCTAGAGCTGAGGCTCCACCAGGGAGGAAACATGTAGGAATTTGCCCATGGTGTTGGTTCCTCTGCCTCAAACTTGGGACTGAAGGCTACCTTGGGCTGGAAGACCCAGGCTGGAAGGCTATTTTCCCTTCAGGTCATTGTGAAGCTCTAAAAGCCAAGGCCCGGCCCAGTTTTGAAGGGCTTACTAGAAACTCCCTTGTCCTCTAAGGAGATTTGGGAATGACCCCACAAAACCCAAGTCTTACTAAGGGTTAGGCCCCAGATTGGGTGATCTCTATTTCCAGTTTCAGTTTAAATTACAAACTCAGCTCTTAACTCCAAGTCACTACACTAGAAGAGATGTATTCCCTTGTTGTCTTACCTGTTTCATAGCAGCATAGGATCAAATGATAGAAAATGCTGACACAATTTCTAAAGCTCAACTTAAGCTTACATGCTCCTGAGTTTTCACTTATTTTTCTCCACCTCCCCCACCCTATCCTTTTAGATTGTATATCTGTTTTAGTGACCCTGATACTATGCTGTTTTCACCATCCAAATACATATTTATTTATTTATTTGAGAGTACAGAAGAGCGGCAGACGATAGGATGTTTTGAAGCACTTTGCAACTTATCGGTATCTGAAAATCCCGTTATTGTGGGGAGAAGTTTCTGAATGCACTGAAGAAAGTTCCTCCTAAATGAAATGGGAGGGAAGAAGTGTTCTTTTCTGTAAATAAAGGGGGAAAAAAAAAAAAAAAACAGTTTGCTTGCAAGGTGGAGACAAGATTCAAAACATAGCAGAAGAGTGGAAGGCGAGTATTTTCCACTTAAATGAGGCTGTTTCTGACATTTCCCTGCCAAGGCTTTAGAGCTTTTGTTGAATTAACATAAAAGAAGCAAAAATCTAAATAGAGATGTTCTGAACTGGAATTCCACTTGCTGTAGTTCTTGCACGGTCTAACAGCTCATTGTCATTGTTAATAAACTAAGTGAATGAAATTCTGCCTTTTGTTTGCCTGCCTTGACTATCAGGAAATGGTATTGAGTGTCCACTGCAGGTATGTCTGAAAATTCAGAAGGTTTCTGTGTTATAATGCAAAGCAAACTGGACTTTACAGGTGAGGAAAAGTGGGCTGGAGTGCTTTGTCATTGAATGGCTATGTAACCTTGAGTGAATCACTTCACCTCTTTGGATTTCTGTTCCTTTATGTGTACAATATCAGGATTAGACTTTGTGACAGTCTTTTACAGTGCACAGGGTGTGCCCCCTACCCATCCTTGTGGTGTAACTATCGCTTCAAGTGAGGTAAATCTTCCTCTCTGCAACATCTGAATTGTCTTAGATACTTCAGTTCCCACTTCTGTGAACATCCGGCTCAGGTTTTCTCTCTTATGCCCACTAAAGCAGCAGCTCCACCGTGCATCTTTCTGAATTTTTCCCCGTAGATGTCCTTTTGTCATCTCCAACCAATATGTCTAAAACCAATGTAAATTTATTTCCCAAAACTTAACCATTAGTCATCCAGGTTTGAAATTTAGCTGTGTTTGACTTCCTCTCTGAGTAAGGTAGCATGTCTGGCTAGTCAAGCATTATCTCTTTTCTACCACCTGTCATCAAATTCTGTTGATTTTTCTCTTTAAAATAAACCCATCTCATTTATTTTCCACCACTAGCATACAAATTCAGGTTCTTATTTCACATCTCATTTATCCTTGGACATGCCAATTTCTTCCTGTTCACTTGATCATCAAATATTTGGGTACCTACTATAAACCAGTTTCTGTGCTAGGCTCTGAGGCTACAGCAGGGAGCAAAATGGAGACAGTTCCTACCCTTAAGGAACTTAGAGTCTTGTAGGGGAGACAGACATTGCACAAATCACCAAAATGAATATGTAATTACAAGCTGTGATAAAAGCTAGGAAGGAAAAGCGTAGATGCTATTTAAAAAGATAAGGGGACCTAATTTATACTGAAGACAAGTGAGCCCATGACAAAGAGGTATTTTGACCAAGATCCAAAGCATGAAGCTCAGAGTAGGCAGAAAAAGACTTTAGACAGGAACTAGCATGTGATGGTCCTCCTGAGACAGGAAGAGTTTGGGCAAGAAACCGAAAGGAGGACTTACCAAGAATTTTAGATTTTATTCTGAGGACATATGTGCAGTGAACTGAATGATTGTGTCTCCCCAAAATTCCTGTTGAAAGCCTAGTCCCAATGTGATATTATTTGGAGGTGGAGCCTTTGGGAGGAAATTAGGTCATGAGGGTGGAGCTCTTATGAATGGAATTAGTATACTTATAAAAAGAGGCCAGAGAGCTAGGTCACTCTCTTTCCAACATGTGAGGACACATCAAGAAGACTAAACTGGTGAGAGGGCCCTCACCAATAACTCAACCCTGCTGGCACCCTGTCTCAGACTTCCAACCTCCAGAACTGTGAGAAAAAAATGTTTGATATTTAAGCCACCTAGTTTATGGTATTTTGCTGTAGCAGCTCAAGATTGAAGAGTTTTGTTCAGAGGAGTGAATAATCTGGTTAAAATTTTGGTGTCCTCTTTATGGAGAATGAAGGGTAGAAATGCCAAGGTGGATGACTGCCCAGTTTGCGTTCCCTTTCTTTGGGGTGTACCCCCACGTGGGATGTTCTTCTAGAGAGATGGCTCTAGTAGTTCAGGAGAGAAATTATGTTGGGTTTGGACTAGGGTATCATCACTGTTACCTCATTACCCAAAACTTCTAAGAACAAGACAAAGTCCAAATGTTCTGCTCTGTTTGTTTGTTTTTTTTTAAAGATGATCGGTAAGGGGATCTTAACCCTTGACTTGGTGTTGTCAGCACCACGCTCACCCAGTGAGCTAACCGGTCATCCCTATATGGGATCCGAACTCGTGGCCTTGGTGTTGTCAGCACCACACTCTCCTGAGTGAGCCACAGTCCGGCCCCTCTGCTCTGGTTTTGACACACTTAAATAGGGGACAAAAGGCTGGGGGTTAGGATATTGGAAAGATTCTGGAGTAAACTATAGAATTTAAGGAAAATTAACAAAATATCAGGAAGGGCAGGGGCCAGGGCAGCTCTGGGAACCTAGCTGCAGGATTTGCAGACTCTTGAGCCTGTTGCCAGCAAGGCAGGCCACAGAGTAATGGCTGTGTCAGGGACTCACCCCTGAGTATTGGGGGCACACTCCAAAGAAAGGGAACTGTGAGCTGGGGGCAGTCCATTTTGGCATTGACCAGGCTATTCACCATTCTCTGTGGCTGTAAGTGTGTGTAGGTTTACTATATACAGTAATGGTAGAAAGAGCAAGCATGATCTTTACAGCATTCTGGCTAAGGTGAGTCCCAACACTGCTTCCTTTTTCCTTTGAACTTTGGCTTAGAGGATGGGAGAAAGGGATCAGTATGACCACCATATCCTACTGGCTCTTCTGCCCTGATCAACTTCAGTCCTCTTCCATGTCCAATATCCAGGGTATCAAATCGCTTGCTTTTAGAGTTTTAATGACAGCAGCTGCCAGATGGCCCAAGCTTTCCCATTGTGAGCCTGATGTTCCTGGGATCAAGATGAATGTGATTAAAAACCAAAGAAAGAATCTGCCTAGCACTACTCTAAGAGTGTGGAGAACACAAGGATGTGCTCAATACTCACCTGCCTCTCCCTCAGTTGTGAACAGCTTCTGGAGGAGGAACAGAAAGCAAAGAGCTGTGCTTCTGGTTTTAGAGGTACATCTAATACCAGAACCAGTGAGGAAAGAGTGTGTTAAAATAAACCCTGAATGGTAGGAAGGTTCTTAGGATCTAGTGGGAATTTTAGGGACCAGCTCTCTGAGAGGCTATAGCAGACCAGTGCCAGGTAAGACGCAAGTCTGAATCAGCACAGCATAGATGTGTACAAGCCTTAGGCAGCAGATCCTAGGGAAGTCCTGTGCTTTTCTCTCACAGATAGAGGAATTTCTCACCTGTTTCCTTTCAAACAGTGACACCTGAAGTTCCCAACCAGTTTTATCTTCCCCACTGGCTCACTGCAGGAACAGAAGCCAACCTCCCAGCTTCTTCCCCAAGCTCCAGTTTCCACAGTAAGTACAGAACCCTCTTCAGCACTAGCACCAGTTAACAGGGAACTAAAAGGCACCTTTTCTCTCTTCTCTCTGTCACCTCCCAGCCTAGCAACACTAGTAGCAGAAAACAAGTAAAGGCACCTTTTCTCTCTTCTGTCCGTCACCTGCCAGCCTTTTTTCTACTTAGAACCTGAAAAAAGAAATTCAAACTAGTAATGAATTTGTTAACTAGCTTGATTGAAGATACATGTATCAAAACATCATGTTGTACACTGTAGAATTAAAAAAAAAAAATTCAAACTAGATGCCAACAGTGGACCTCTACAGAAAAGACTAAGGGAAGACTTGCATATTTCTCCTTTAACCACTGGAAGCCCTGCAACCACACATCTCTAACTAAAGGGAAGACCTGATGGGTTGAAAAGCAGGAATGAGGTCTGCAGAGGAAAAGGAAAAGAAAATGAAAGAGAGCTCTCTGTCTCTCATTTATTTCATTTTCTAATACATTCACATGCTTAAAACCCACAAGAAGGTATATGGTGAAAAGGCTCCCTCCCATATTTGTAGCCCATGTACCCCGTTTCTGCCTCACCCCCTTTGGTAGCTACTCTTACTATTTTGTTTATATTAACAGAGTTTCTTTATGCGACTACAAACAAATTATATATATTCTTATTCTTCATCATTCTTTAAAAATTGGCATATGATATACACATTTCTATACCTTACTTTTTTTTCTTTTCACAATATATCTTAAAGAACTTTCTATATCAGTACATGAAGCGTTTCCTTATTCTTTTTTATTGCTGTACATTTTCCATTGTATGGATAGACCATGATTTATTTAACCAGTCACCTACTGATGGACATTTCATTCCAATCTTTTATTAATACAAACAATGCTGCAATGAAAAACCTTATTTGTATATCATTTCACATGAGTGCAAGTATATCTGTAGGATAAACTCTCCAAAACGGAATAGCTGGCACAAACGGTATCTGCATTTGTAATTTTGATAAATATCACCAAATTGCCCTCCATAGTTGGGGTATGTGCTGAGGGAAAAAGCATTATTGTAGCATCACATTCCCCTGAATAAAACTCACTGGGCCGGCCCATGGCTCACTTGAGAGAGTGTGTTGCTGATAACATGAAGGCCATGGGTTCGGATCCCATATATGGATGGCCGGTTGGCTCACTGGGTGAGCGTGGTGCTAACAACACCAAGCCAAGGGTTAAGATCCCCTTACTGGTCATCTTTAAAAAATAAATAAATAAAATAAAAAAATAATATACCAATGTTGGTTTCGTAGTTTTGAAAAATGTAGTATAGTAATGTAAGATAGTAACATTAAGGAAAGCTGAAATTGGGTGAGGGGTATATGAGAACTCTTAAACTATCTTTGCAATTTTACTGCAGATCTAAAATTATTTCAAAATAAGAAATTTACATATACAAAAGTATATGTACACCATAATTACAATTTTGCATAAATATTCCTGGAAAGAAAAAATACATTAAAAAAAAAGGAAAGAATACTTAAAAATAAGTGTGGTTCTGCTGGAATGATGGGATTGTGTGGTGATTTTTTTGTTTGTTTTTATCTGCTTACTGAAATATCTGTAAATTAGTCATGTTGTTTTTTATAATTTAAAGAGTTAATCTTGGAGTTCCGGTCAAGACGGCGGAATAGATGGTCCCCAGTGTCACTCTGTCACACAAATCAACCAATTTACAACTATAAAAATGTAACGACAGCCAAGCTGAGGCCGCTGGAGCTCAGGGGAAGAGGAGGAGAGACCTACAGAGTTCACGAATGGGGAGAAGCCACAATGAGAGAAAGAAAAAACTGCTTAGAGTGTTTTAGGCTGCAGCTGCTTTAAGGCTGGCATTGCTGAGTGCATGGAACAGGAGCTGGCAGAAGCCATAGCTGTGCCCTTTGGACGGAGTTGCTTGGAGGTGGAAGGGGAGAAGAGGGCCTTGGTGGTCCCCGGGACAGCAAGAACACTAATAGGGTTCCTGTGGACCCACGCAGGAGTGAGGAGCCAGAACAGCTGAAAAAGGGGAGCCATTCAGAGGCCAGTGAGTCATTGCAAGGGACCAGCACAGGGCCCGTCCCATGGGAAGTGTTTGGTTCATGGGGGGTGGGGGGACAGCCCACCAGGAGAACACTGGGACACAGCAAGGACAGCCAATCCACCCCCCAATCAGTGCAGGACCACTCAGAGGAGACTGGTTGGGAAGGCAGAATTGCATGGGGTGCAGTTTAATGAAAAGTCTCAGGCCCATATCAGAGTTTCTACACAACCCAGGTGCACCCAGTCTCTAGAGAGCCAGAAGTACCTATAAGGCCAACCATTAAACCCTGAGCTGCACAAAAAGTCTTCCCTAGGGAAACAGCAGCAAAGTAGCAATTTAGCTCAACCACAGAGCACAAGTACTGGCTCCCACAGGAAGTTCCCCCATTTTAGAAGGAAGTGAAGGACAAAAAATTAGTTCCAGCCTAGGCATACCATCAGTACCTTGGGGCTCGCCAGGGGACCTGAAGCATGGAGCCAGGTACTGACCACCTGCCCACAACCATGCACACTGCCAGCATCTCGGGGCCTGCCTGGGGACCTGAGGCTTGGAGCTGGGGACTGGACCCCTGGCCCACATCTAGGCACACTGCCAGTGCCTCAGGGCCCCACCCAGGGGCCTGGGGTATGGAGCCAGGGACTGAATCCCCTGCCCACCATCAGGCACACCACCAGGGCCAAGGAGCATGCCAAAAACATCACCCCCATGTGGGTGGCCCACCATAGCCACACCACAGTAACCACAGCTGCGGTGAAAGTGGCTAGACATCACAACCACCATGCAGATGGTCTGCAAGCCACTGGAGTGCATTGACACAAGGAAGTCACCAGCAGAGACCAAAGGAAAGAAGAGGATGTCTCTTTCCACAAAGCCCATTCCAGAGTGACAGAAGAAGCATCTGCTCTATGATAATATTGGGGGAACTGATCACATCTCTCAGCATTGGACAGATCATCTAGGCAACAAATTAACAGAGCAACCGTTACTCTTTCAGAAGGAGAGAAGAAATCTAGGGTAATTAGCGGGGGGAGGGGGGAGTAACAGGGGGATAGGGAGAGATTGGACAAGGGGCATAAAGAATAAGTACAATTTGTAACATACATACTAGTAATATTGATTTGATCAACATCTGTCAACATTGAATTCCAAAAATATGTTTAATCAATTGTGATTCAATAAAAAAAAAAAGAGAAAAAGAAATAAAGAGTTAATCTTGGAGGTTTGTTTTGTTTTAAGGAAAAAAAAATTCATTCCCTTGAAATGCAGAGGAAATGTACTAAAGTATACAGGTATCGAAGGGAAGTCAAGACAACCATTACTTTAAAATACTCCCAAAACATTCTTCTGCAGAAGATAAGCTGGCTCAAGCTGACCCAGAAAACATCCTGTGCTCCTCCTGTTGTGATCTTCCCAGGCTCACCCCAGTTCCTCTGAGAACAGGTGCCTCTGTCAGCCCTTCTACCTTAAGTGCACACAGGGAGAGGACACCTTAGAGTTTTCATAAACTCTCTGCACATCCAGGCTTAGAAACCTTGATTTTCATCCTTGATAATTTGTAGGGTTCCCACCATTACCTTACTCCTGGAGAAACTTTGGTTTCGAGGGTAGAGTCAAACTAATCAGCGTCTCTGGAAGGGTTGGGACAGGACTTGGGGGAGGTGGGGCAGAGACAGGGCAAGTGGGACTCTGGAAAAGCCCTCTTAACTGCCAGGTTTTAGAATGGAAGATGTGGGCAATGACAATCTGGACATTTTTCCAGAAGCTTCCTGAACTCCAGCTATTCCAAAAACTACAAACAGCACTATTTGACTCTGTCATGGAGCTCCTGTCATAGCACCTGTGAGCAGAAACCACTCCTACATTAGTAATTACTTGCCCTTACAATATTCCTTTTTAGACCCAAGGAGAAGTAAAGTTGTACAGCTAAAAGAAAAGAGTTTACCAGCCAACAGAAATACTTACCCAGCCTGCATTCTTTCCACAATATGCCCACTCAATGCAGGAGTCCCAGAGAAAAGATAAAAAGAGTAAGCTTCACTTTACTTTTTTTAGTTAACATTTTTCACCACAAAATCTTTTCCAGAAACACGTTTTGGTTTTGTTAAAACCTCTCACCAAGGGGTGGGCACATGGATCAAGCTGGATTACCTGAACTCTTTCCCTAGACCTTGAACAAATAAGGCAGTGACCAAAAAGATGGGCTGGCACTCAGTCATGCCAGCATGGTGATGAGATTTTCATTCCTGCCTCCGGGACCCTGGGGCTGCCAATTTCCTATCCTGTTCTGAACCTAGCTCTTGAGCTTTCTCTTCAAATCTGTGGCTTTAGAGCCTCCCCTTCAAGGGGCATAATTGACAGAATATTTAAAACAGGCTCAAGTTTTCTCCATTAAAAAAATCTACAACCTCCCTTAAGTCCATCTCCCCTTCCAGCTACTGCCCTCTGTCTCTTCCTCTTCATGACTAAACTTCTCAAAAAAGATGATCACACTTTCTGTCAACTCCTAAACACTCCTCACCCTCATTTGGCTTCTGCTCCCACCTTCTTACTCCCTTTTCACTGGAACTGCTTCCACCAATGAGGTTCCCTGTAACACTGACTGGTAACTCCAGTGGAGGACTCCGCTCAGTGTGCACCTTCCTCAACTTCCCAGCAGTGTTTGAAACAGCCTGACTCCCATCTTGCCACACTTTTCTCCTTGACTCCAGGACACTGTATTCTTCTTGGTTTGTCCCTCCCTCTGAGCTCCTCTTTCTCCTCTGTTCCTCCTTAAATGTCAGCATTCCTTGCATTCGTCTTGGCCTGTTTTCTCTTCTCACTCTACACGTTCTCTCTTGGGATTTCACCTCCTCCCATCGCTCTGTTTAACATCTACGTGCTTGTGACTACCAAATTCCATACCTCATTCCCAGATGCTCCTGACCTTCAGACTTGCTTGGTCAACACACAAGTGGACATATTCATGAGGCTTTCTCACACAGGCCTCTCAAACCCAATGTGGCCCAAACTGATCTGGTTCTCTTCCCTCCCACATTTGTTTCTCTTCTAGTGTCTCATACATCAGTGGCTATGCATCCACCTCTCTTTCTCTTTCTTCCTTTCTGCTAATAGGCAAATTATCATAAAGGGCTGTAAATTCAGTTTTTAAACTATCTCTTAAATTTAAACATTTTTTCCCTCTATGTTTATAGCCATTACCCTACAGATCAACATCATCTATCACTTGAACTATTGCAATAAGCTAATTGAAGTCATTTTCTCTCCTATCTTACCAATTACAATTTATTCTCTACATAGTAACTAGGAAGAATTTTTTCAATATTGCCATTTGACCTATTTAAAACTGTTCAAATACTCCCTGATGCTCCTTGGCATGACTGTCAAGGCCCTACACATTCTGGCCCCACCATCCTTTCCACTGTCCTCTCTCATCTATACTCTCCTCAATTCTACCCTCAGGCCATTCCTCACCTTCTTGACTACTTCAGACACTGTCTTACTTCCAGGACTTCTAAATCCAAAGCTGGCCTACTAGCTAAGGGACCTAGATTTTAGACTTGATATATCAACTATTCCCACCTCTCCATAACAGGTGCATTTGTTTTTCCTTTTATAGGTTTCCTTAACAACAGCAAAAATGGTAACAATAATCACCTGTTGTTGAGAGTCATGACTCTTTCAATTGCGGATGACAGAAACCCATGCCAAACTAGTTTAGATATCGGAAGAGTCCTGCGGTGTGGAATACCTCACATTATTAAAGGTAAAACAAGAAAACTACAGGAAAGGACACTGGGGGGGGGTTGGTATAGAAGTGGGCCAATTGTCCTGGGCTTTGTGTGGATAAAGAGTCACCTAGATAAATTAGAACACCTCAGCCTATGTGGAAAACTGAAGACAAGTGAAGTCAGCAAGCTGAAGTCAGCATGATGACATCCACAGGATTCTGGCAGAGGCAAACATAAAAGCACCTCCATACAAATCTCCACACTCCATGGCCTGAGGTACTCACGCATCAAATAATTCCTGTTAAAAATAAGCTCACTGTAAAATTAATATTACTCCTACAGCCAACATTATGCTTAATGATGAAAGGCTACATGGTTTCCCTCTAAAATTAGGAACAAGAGAAAGAAGTCTGCTCTCACCACTCTTATTCAACATAGTGCTGTAACTTCTATCCAGTCCAAAAAGGTGAGAAAAGGAAATAAAATGATCTCTATTTGCAGATGGCATGTGCTATGCTTTGAATGTTTATCCCCTCCAAAACTCATGTCGAAATTTAATTGCCATTGTGATGGTATCAGGAGGCGAGTCCTTTAAGAGGTATTTAGGTCATAAAGGCTCCACCCTCATGAATGAACTAATGGGTTTGTCCCCTCTTACTCTCTTTTTCTCTCTCTTTGCCCTTCTGCCATGTTACGATGTAGCAAGAAGGCCTTCACAAGATGCCAGCCATTCAATCTTGGATTTCCCAGCCTTCAGAACCATGAGCCAATAAATTTCTGTTTATTATAAATTACCCAGTCTGTGGTACTCTGTTAAAGCAGCACAAAACGAACTAAGACAACATGATTATGTAGAAAATCCCAAGGAATCTATTTAAAAAAAAAAAAAACCCTCCTAAAACTAATAATTGAGTTGAGCAAAGTTGCAAGATATAAGATAAACATACAAAAATCAATTGCATTTCTATATATTAGCAATAAACATGTGAACACCAAAATTAAAAAAATGAAAGCACTTACAAGCACTAAATCAAACAATACATACAGGATTTGTGTGCTAAAAACTATAAATTGTTGATGAAAGAAATTGAAGCAAGGGCCGACCTGTGGCTCACTTGGGAGAGTGTGGTGCTGATAGCACCAAGGCCACGGGTTTGGATCCCTGTATAGGAATGGTTGGTTAGCTCACTTGGGAGAGCGTGGTGCTGACAACACCAAGTCAAGGGTTAAGATCCCCTTACCAGTCATCTTTAAAAAAAAAGAAAAGAAAAGAAAAGAAATTGAAGCAGATCTAAATGAATGCAAAGATATATTGCGTTCATGGATTAGAAGATTCAACATAGCAAGGATGTTAATTTTCTCCAAATTGATATATAGGTTTAATGCAATTCCTGTCAAAATCCTAGCAAGATTTTTTGTACATATGAACAAGATTGTTCTAAAATTTATATGAAAAGGCAAAGGAACTACAAAAACTAAAACAATTTAGAAAAAGAAGAATAAAGCGGGAAGAATCAGTCTACCCAATTTCAAGACTTATTACATAGTTACAATAATCAAAGACTGTGTAGTTTTGGTGGAAGGATAGATAACACAGATCAATGCACCAGAATGGACAACCCAGAAATAGACCCATAAATATGCCCACCTGATTTTTTCACAAAAATGCAATAGCAATTCAATGGAGGAAAGATAACCTTTTCAAAAAATGATGCTGGATGGGCCAGCCCATGGCTCACTCGGGAGAGTGCGGTGCTGGAAACACCAAGGCCATGGGTTCGGATCCTATATAGGGATGGCCAGTTGGCTCACTGGCTGAGCATGGTGCTGACAACACCAAGCCAAGGGTTGAGATCCCCTTACCAGTCATCCTCTTAAAACAAAAAAAAAATGATGCTGGAGCAATTGGACATCTATAGTTAAAAAATGAACCTTGACATGTCTCACACCTATACAAAAATGAACTCAAAATGGATCGCGGACTTAAATGTAAAATGTAAAATTATAAAACATTTAGAAAACCATAGGATAAAATTTCAGGATTTATGGCTATCCAAACAGTTTTTAGACTTGACACCAAAAGCACCACCCATTATAGGACAAATCGATAAATTGGACTTCATCAAAATAAAAAATTTTGCTCTGCAAAATATCTTGATAAAAGGATAGAAAGACAAACTACACACTGGGAGAAAATATTCGTGAATCACAAATCTGACAACGAACTAGTGTCTAGAATACATAAAGAACTTGCAAAATTTAACAGTAATAAAATAATCCAATTAGAATGTGAGCAAAAGACATAAAGAAACACTTCACTGAAAAAGATATACAGGGCAGGCTGGTTAGTTCAGTTGGTCAGAGCACAGCCTTATAACACCAACGTCATGGGTTTGGATCACCATACAGGCCAGCTGACAAAAAAGAAAAAAAGATAAGAAATACAGATGGGAGGGGCTGGCCCATGGCTCACTTGGGAGAGTGTGGTGCTGATAACACCAAGGCCATGGGTTCGGATCCCTATATAGGGATGGTGGGTTAGTTCACTTTGGAGAACGTGGTGCTGACAACACCAAGTCAAGGGTTAAGATCCCCTTACCGGTCATCTTTAAAAAAAAAAAAAGAAAGAAAGAAATACAGATGGCAAATAAGCACATGACAAGATGTTCAATATCATTAGCCATTAGGTAAATGCAAATTTAAACCACAGGTATCACTACATACCTATCAGAATCACTAAAGTAGAAAATAGTAACAGCACTAAATGTTGGCAAAAAATGCAAGGAAACTGTACCATTCAATCATTGCTGACGGGAATGTAAAATGGTACAGCCACTCTGGAAAACAGTTTGGCAGTTTTTTATAAGACTAAACATGCAAATACCATATAACCCAGCAATTTTGGGCCGGCCCGTGGCTCACTCGGGAGAGTGTGGTGCTGATAACACCAAGGCCACGGGTTCGGATCCCATATAGGGATGGCCGGTTGCTCACTGGCTGAGCGTGGTGCTGACAACACCAAGTCAAGGGTTAAGATCCCCTTACTGGTCATCTTTTTTTTAAAAAAAAAAACCCAACAATTTCACCCTTGTGCATTTATCCCAGAGAAATGAAAACATAAAATCACACAAAATTCCTGTACATGAATGCTAACAGCAGCTTCCTTATTAATAGTAAAATACTGCAAACAACCTAGATATTTCAACAACTGAATCCATACCATAGAATACTACTTGGAATAAAAAGGAACAAGCTATTGATATGTGCAACAACCTCAATGAATATGCAGAGAATTATGTTGAGTGAAAAAAGCCCATCCCAAAATGTTACATACTGTATGAGTCCATTTATATAATATTCTTGAAATGACAAAATTATAGAAATGAAGAACAGATTAGTGGTTGCCAGAGGTTAAGGAGAGGGTCAGGAGCAGGAGGAAAGTGGGTGTGGCTATTAAAAAGCCACATGAGGGATACTTGTGGTAATGGAAACGTTCTGTATCTTCACTATCAATGTCAATATCCTGCTTGTGATACTGTATTATAGTTTTGCAAGATGTTACCATTGGGGGAAACTGGGTAAAGGGTATATGGACTGTCTTTGTATTATTTCTTGGTAGATTCATGTGCATCTACAATTATTTCAAAATAAAAAGTTTAATTTAAAAAATTAATGTTATAAACTGCCGTGAGAAAGAATCAGCAGGTGCAATGGGAACACCAGGAACTACAGAGGATAGAGCATTATAAAGGGAATTTAGAATAAATATATTTATATTTATGAAAATGCAAAGGGCGAAAAAATAGGCAAAGAAGGGCTGGCCCGTGGCTCACTTGGAAGAGTGCGGTGCTGATAACATCAAGGCCATGGGTTCGGATCCTATATAGGGATGGCCGGTTAGCTCACTGGCTGACCGTGGTGCTGATGACACCAAGCGAAGGGTTAAGATCCCCTTACCGGTCGTCTTTAAAAAAATATATATATATATAGGCAAAGAAATTCTAAAGAATAATGTTGCTTGACCAGCAAGATTCTAAAGCTATCCTAATTAAGAAAATGTGGCACTTGTGCAGAAAAAGACGAATAGACCAATTAAACAAAATAGAAAGTCTATAAATAGATCTATACATATAAAGAAACTTGATGTATGACAGAGATGGTATCACAAATCAATGGGGAAATGGTATATTATTTGGTGCAGATTATTTAAATACTGGTTATTCATATGGAAAAGAAGTATGTTAAATCTACACCTCAAATCAATACAAAAATAAATTCCAGGTAGATTAAAGATCTAAATGTGAAAAACAAAATTTTGATGCAGTTATGTTTTGAATTGTGTTCCCTAAAAGATATGTTCGAGTTGTAACCTCTGGTACCTGTGAATGTGACCTTATGTATAGGGTCTTTAAAGATGCAATGAGGTCATACTGGAGCAGGCTGGGACTTAAATCAAATATGACTTGTGTCCTTATAAGAAAAGGAGAAGAGACACAGAAACACACAAGGGGAACCCCATGTGATGACAGAGGTAGAGATTGAAGTGATGCACCTGAAAGTCAAAGAACACCAAGGCTTGCCACCAACCACCAGAAGCTAGGACAGAGGCAAGGAAAGGTCCTCCTGAGACCTTCAAAGAGAACATGGTCCTGCCAACAGTAGAGTTCAGATTTCTGGCATCCAGAAGTGTGAGAGGGTAAATTTCTGTTTTAAACCATCCAAATTTATGGTAACTTATTATGGCAGCCCTAGGAAACTAATACAAATACTTTTAGAAGAAAATACAGATTTTTAAAAATTAGAGGTAGGGAAAGATTTTTCTTTTTTCTTTTTTTTTTTTTTTTACAAAGAAAACAAAATTTATTGCTTACAGTTTCTGAGGCTGGGAGGTCCAAAATCCAAGGAACATGTCTGGTGGTGGCGACAGTGACCCAGAGGTCTCACATTGCTAGACGGTGGAAGCAGAGAGATAGACTAACCTCCTCATTCACTCTCCTTTTAAAGCCCACCAAACCACACGCATGACCACCATTTTTAATCCATCCACTACGGCATGGTCCTACAATCTAATCACTTCTTCAAGGCCCCATCTTTCAATTACCATAATAGGATTTCCCACTCTCTCTCTTTTTTTTTTTTTAGTTCATCCAATTTATTTATTTATTTTTATTTTTATTTTTCATTTTATTTTTAAAAAAATTTTCTTTTGTCGATATACAATGTGGTTGATTATTGTGGCCCATAACCGAAACCTCCCTCCCTCCTCCCTCACCTCCCTCCCACCCAACAATGTCCTTTCTGTTTGCTTGTTGTATCAACTTCAAGGAACTGTAGTTGTTATGTCTTCTTCCCCCCCGGTATTTTGTGTGTGTGTGTTTGTGTGTGTGTGTGTGTGAATTTATTTATTTATTTTTAGCTCCCACCAATAAGTAAGAACATGTGGTATTTCTATTTCGGTGCCTGATTTGTTTCACTTAATATAATTCTCTCAAGGTCCATCCATGTTGTTGCAAATGGCAGTATTTCATTCGTTTTTATAGCTGCGTAGTATTCCATTGGGTAGATGTACCACATTTTCCGTATCCACTCATCTGATGATGGACATTTGGGCTGGTTCCAACTCTTGGCTATTGTAAAGAGTGCTGCGATGAACATTGGGGAACAGGTATACCTTCGACTTGATGATTTCCATTCCTCTGGATATATTCCCAGCAGTGGGATAGCTGGGTCATATGGCAGATCTATCTGCAATTGTTTGAGGAACCTCCATACCATTTTCCATAGAGGCTGCACCATTTTGCAGTCCCACCAACAATGTATGAGAGTTCCTTTTTCTCCGCAACCTCACCAGCATTTATCGTTCATAGTCTTTTGGATTTTAGCCATCCTAACTGGGGTGAGATGTTATCTCAGTGTAGTTTTGATTTGCATTACCCTGATGCTGAGTAATGTTGAGCATTTTTTCATATGTCTGTTGGCCATTTGTATATCTTCCATAGAGAAATGGCTACTTAGCTCTTTTGCCCATTTTTTAATTGGGTTGCTTGTTTTTTTCTTGTAAAGTTGTTTGAGTTCCTTGTATATTCTGGATATTAATCCTTTGTCAGATGTATATTTTGCAAATATTTTCTCCCACTCTGTTGGTTGTCTTTTAATTCTGTTAATTGTTTCTTTTGCTGTGCAGAAGCTTTTTAGTTAGATATAATCCCATTTGTTTATTTTTCCTTTGGTTGCCCGTGCTTTGGGGGTCGTATTCATGAAGTCTTTGTCCAGTCCTATTTCCTGAAGTGATTCTCCTATGTTTTCTTTAAGAAGTTTTATTGTTTCAGGGTGTATATTTAATTCTTTAATCCATTTTGAGTTGACTTTAGTGTATGGTGAAAGGTATGGGTCTAGTTTCATTCTCCTGCATATTGATATCCAGTTCTCCCAGCACCATTTGCTGAAGAGGCAGTCTCTTCCCCAGTGTATAGGCTTGGTGCCTTTGTCAAAGATCAGATGGCTGTAGGTGTGTGGGTAGATTTCTGGATTCTCCATTCTATTCCATTGATCTGTGTGTTTGTTTTTATGCCAGTACCATACTGTTTTGGTTATTATAGCTTTGTAGTATAAAATCAGGTAGTGTTATGCCTCCAGCTTTATTTTTTTTTGCTCAGCGTTGCTTTGGCTATGCGTGGTCTTTTGCTATTCCATATAAATGTCTGGATAGTTCTTTCCATTTCTGAGAAAAATGTCATTGGAATTTTGATGGGGATTGCATTGAATTTGTATATCACTTTGGGTAGTATGGACATTTTCACTATGTTGATTCTTCCAATCCAAGAGCATGGGATATCTTTCCATCTTCTTGTATCCTCTCTAATTTCTCTCAGCAGTGGTTTGTAGTTCTCATTATAGAGATTTTTCACCTCCTTGGTCACCTCAATTCCTAAGTATTTTATTTTTTTGGTGGCTATTGTAAATGGGCAGGCTTTCTTGATTTCTCTTTCTGCATGTTCACTATTGGAGAATAGAAATGCTACTGAATTTTGTGTGTTGATTTTGTATCCTGCTACTGTGCTGAAATCATTTATCAATTCCAAGAGTTTTTTTGAAGAGGCTTTAGGCTGTTCCATAAATAGGATCATGTCATCTGTAAACAGGGACAGTTTGACTTCATCTTTTCCAATCTGGATGCCCTTTATTTCCTTCTCTTCTCTGATTGCTCTGGCTAGTACTTCCAACACTATGTTGAATAGGAGTGGTGAGAGTGGGCATCCTTGTCTAGTTCCTGTTCTTAAAGGAAAAGCTTTCAGCTTTTCCCCATTCAGGATGATATTGGCAGTGGGTTTATCATACATGGCTTTAATTATGTTGAGATACTTTCCATCTATATCTAACTTATAGAGGGTCTTTGTCATCAATGGGTGTTGAATTTTATCAAATGCTTTTTCAGCATCTATAGAGATGATCATATGGTCCTTGTGTTTGACTTTATTAATATGGTGTATCACATTTATTGATTTGCATATGTTGAACCAACCTTGCATCCCTGGGATGAATCCCACTTGATCGTGGTGAATAATTTTACGTATGTGTTGCTGTATTCTGTTTGCTAGTATTTTAGTGAGGATTTTTGCATCTATATTCATGAAGGATATTGGCCTGTAGTTTTCTTTTTTGGTTATATCCTTACCTGGTTTTGGAATCAGGATGATGTTTGCTTCATAGAATGGGTTTGGGAGATTTGCGTCTGTTTCAATCTTTTGGAACAGGTTGTAAAGAATCGGTGTCAATTCCTCTTTGAATGTTTGGTAAAATTCTGCTGTGAATCCATCTGGTCCTGGGCTTTTCTTTGTTGGGAGCCTTCTGATAACAGCTTCAATCTCCTTTATTGTTATGGGTCTGTTCAGATTTTCTACGTCTTCATGGCTCAGTTTTGGGAGCTTGTGTGTGTCCAGAAATTTATCCATTTCCTCCAGATTTTCAAATTTGTTGGCGTATAGTTGTTTATAGTAGTCTTGAATGATTCCTGTATTTCAGATGAATCAGTTGTAATATCACCTTTTTCATTTCTAATTTTTGTTATTTGAATCTTCTCTCTTCTTTTTTTTGTTAGCCATGCTAATGGTTTGGCAATTTTATTTATCTTTTCAAAAAACCAACTTTTTGATTCATTGATCTTTTGAATTGTTTTTTGGGTTTCAATTTCATTAAATTCTGCTCTGATCTTAATGATTTCTTTCTGTCTGCTAACTTTAGGTTTGGATTGTTCTTGTTTTTCTAGTTCTTTAAGGTGAAGTGTTAGGTTGTTCACTTGCCATCTTTCCATTCTTCTGAAGTAAGCATTTAATGCAATAAATTTCCCCCTTAATACTGCTTTTGCAGTATCCCACAGGTTTTGGTATGATGTATCATTATTTTCATTAGTTTCAATAAACTTTTTGATTTCCTGCTTGATTTCTTCTTGGACCCATATGTCATTAAGTAGAATGCTGGTTAATTTCCATGTGTTTGTATAGTTTCCAGAATTTCGTTTGTTATTGATTTCTAGTTTTAATCCATTATGGTCTGAGAAAATACATGGGATAATTCCAATTTTTTTGAATTTGTTGTGACTTGATTTGTGACCCAATATATGATCTATCCAGGAGAATGATCCATGTGCTGATGAGAAGAATGAATATTCTGAGGTTGTTGGAATGTTCTGTAGATATCTGCCAAGTCCAATTGGTCTAGAGTATTGTTTAAATCTTGTGTTTCTCTGCTGATTCTTTGCCTAGATGATCTGTCCAATATTGACAGTGAGGTGTTCAGGTCCCCTGCTATTATGGTATTAGTGTCAATTTCCTTCTTTAGGTCTAATAGAGTTTGTTTTATAAATCTGGCTGCTCCAACATTGGGTGCGTACATATTTATGATTGTTATGTCTTCTTGATGGATCAGTCCTTTTATCATTACGTAGTGTCCCTCATTGTCTCTTTTTATGGTTTTTAGTTTAAAGTCTATTTTGTCAGATACAAGGATAGATACTCCAGCTCATTTTTCTTTTCTGTTTGCATGGTAAATCTTTTTCCATCCTTTCACTCTTAGTGTATGTGTGTCTTTATGGGTGAGGTGGGTCTCTTGAAGGCAGCCTTTAGTTGGGTCCTCCTTTTTAATCCAGTCAGTCAGTCTGTGTCTTTTGATTGGGGAATTTAAGCCTTTTACATTAAGAGTTGTTATTGAAAAGTGTTGATTTATTCCTAGCATTTTATTGATTATTGTTTGGTTGTCTTAGGTATCTTTTGTTCCTTGCTTTCTGATTTACTGTTTGTTTTCTATGTTTGTTGGTTCCTTAGGTTGTAGATAGCGTTTTTGTTTGTTTGTTTTCTCTTCATGAATGCCATTTTTATTATACTAGTGGGTTTTGATTTTTCTTGGCTTTTTATGGCAGTGGTAGTTATTTTTCAGGAACCAAACCCAGTACTCCCTTGAGAATTTCTTCTAAGTGTGGTTGTGTGGTGGTGAGAATTTCTTGGAAGGGTGGTTGTGTGGTGGTGAACTCCCACAGTTTTTGTTTGTCTGAGAAATATACTATTTGCCCTTCATTTCGGAAGGATAGCCTTGCAGGGTAGAGTATTCTTGGCTGACAATCCCTGTCTTTTAGTATTTTGAATATATCATCCTATTCCTTTCCAGCTTTTAGGGTTTGGATGAAAAGTCTGATGTTAGCCTGATTGGGGCTCCCTTGTAGGTGATTTGACGCTTCTCTCTTGCAGCTTTTAAGATTCTCTCTTTGTCTTTGAGTTTTGCCAATTTGACTACAACATGTCTTGGAGAAGACCTTTTTGGGTTGAATACGTTTGGAGATCGTTGAGCTTCCTGGATCTGAAGATCTGTGATTTTTCCTATACCTGGGAAGTTTTCTGCCACTATTTTGTTGAATATGTTTTCAATGCAATCTCCTTTCTCCTCCTCTTCTGGAATACCCATGACTCGGATATTTGAGCGCTTAAGGTTGTCTGATATCTCTCTCAGATTTTCTTCAATGCCTTTGATTCTTTTTTCTTTTTGTCTGCTTGTGTTATTTGAAACAGCCTATCTTCAAGTTCAGAGGTTCTCTCTTCAACTTCCGGAAGCCTGCTGGTTAAACTCTCCATTGTGTTTTTTATTTTGCTGAATAACTTCTTCAATTCGGCAAGTTCTGCTACATTTTTTTTCAGGACATTGATTTCCTTGTACATTTCCTCTTTCAGGTCCTGTATACTTTTCCTCATTTCATCATGATGTCTAGCTGAGTTTTCTTGTATCTCATTCAGTTTCCTTAGAATTATCACTCGAAATTCCTTGTCAGTCATTTCAAGGGCTTCTTGTTCTATAGGATCTAGAGCTTGAGAGTTATTATCCTTTGGTGGTGTACTCTCTTGATTTTTCGTATTTCTGGTATCTTTTGTTTGACGTTTATTCATTGTGGCAGGGGGTTTCACAGTGCACAGGTTTGACACTATTGAGTGACTAAGATGTTGCTGTGGTTGCCAGTTTGGTATGGCTACCTCAGTGACTGCTCAATTGGCCACTAGTGCCTTGCGTGTGTGGTTGCCACGGGTCTTGGGCCTCTCCAGGGAGCCACCTCTCCTGTCAGCTTGGACTCTGCTGGTCTGCTGGATCACGGGGCGGTACTGCAGGGTTTGTGGTCTCTGCTGAGCTTCCATGTCCCATGCTGGACTTCTCCCTGTTCCATGCGCTCTGGCCCCAGCTGCTGGGATGCGCCGAGGCACTGCAGAGCATGTGGTCTCTGCAGAGCTTCCCCTTCCCCTGCAGGATGTCTCCCTGGTCTGTGCGCACTTGGGATGGAGCTGGGTGGCGTCAGTGAAGCCTACCTTCTGCTGGATCACACAGCGGAGGCTCCCCCACAGGGTGTGTGGACTCTACGGAGCTTCTGTCTTCCTTGCTGGATGTCTCTGTGCTCCGTACGCATTGGGCCGGGCTGCTGGATTGCGCGGCAGCAGTGTGGTCCCTGTGGAGTTCCCACCTCCCCTGCCGGACGTCTCCCTTCTCCCAGCGCACTAGGCTGGGCTGGGAATGGAGCCGGGTGCTTTCGGTGAAGCCTACCTGCTGGATCATGCAGTGGCGGTCCCACAGTGTGTGTGGTTTCTGCAGAGCCTCTGCCTCCCTTGCCCGACGTCTCTCCACTCTGTGCTCACTGGGCTAGGCTGGGAATGGAGCCGGGTGGCGGCAGTGAAGCCTATCTGCAGGATCCTGCGACGGTGGCCCCGCAGGACATGTGGTCTCCGCGGAGCTTCTGTCTCCCCCGCTGGACGTCTCCCCATTCCATATGCACTTGATGTTATGTTTTTATAGTTTTAATCGATTGATTTGTGGGAGAGAGTGATGCTAGGGACCATCTATTCTGCCATCTTGACTGGAAGTCAGGTAGGGAAAGATTTCTTAAAACAATTCACAAGAAACCAAAAACCACAAAAGAAAAAACTTATAAATTTGCCTTAAATTAAAATATAAAGCTTCTGGACATCAAAAGAAATGAAAAGACAAGTTGTACACTGGAAGAAGATATTTATGACACATATAACCTACAAAGGATTAGTAACTGGAATTTATAAGGGACAATGTTCTCAGTAAGAAAAAGATAAACAAATTCTTAAATTCATAAAAATGAGAATAGGATATTAATAGGTAATTTGGAGAAGAGAAACCTAAATGGTCAATAATCTCAAATTCAGTAGTAATCATGGAAATGCAGATTAAAACAAGAATGAGTTATGATGTCACACCTCTCAGAACAGAGGAAAAAAGCAAATATCAAGGGTTAGTGAGAATGTGGAACAATAGAAATTCTCCTACATTCCTGGTGGGAAGATAAATTGTTATAACACTTAGAGGATCATTTGATCATATCTAGGAATTGAAGTTATGTACAATCTATGACTGAGCAATTCCATTCCCAAATATATACCATAAAACAAGTCATGCTGGTATAAGAGGCTAACTGTATAAGAATATTGATCGAAAGTGTTCATAATTATCGACAACTGGAACCAATCTGTTTTAGTTTGTTTGTGTTGCTATAACAGGAACACCTGAGACTGGGTAATTTATAAGGAAAAGAGGTTTATTTGGCTTATGATTCTGGGACAGCTGCATCTGGCAAGGGCCTCAGGCTGCTTCTACTCATGGTGGAAAGTGGCAGGGAGCCAGCGGGTACAAGCAGATCACATGGCAAGAGAAAGCAAGAGAGAGAGAGAAGGTGCCAGGTCCTATAAACAACAAGCTCTGGAGGGAACTAACAGAGCGGGAACTCACTCATTACTCCTCCCACCCCCAGGGAGAGCATTAATCCATTCATAAGGGATCCGCCCCCATGACTCAATAAGTTTCTAACACTGCCACACTGGGGATCAGATTTCCACATGAGTTTTGGAGGGGACAACACATCCAAACTCCATCACAATCCAAATGTCTTTCAACAAGAGAATGGCTGAATAAATATTGAATACTCGTAATACAATATTTTGTTATTGTGGTAAAATATACATAATATAAAATTTACCGCTCTGGGCTGGCAGGTTAGCTCACTTGGTTAGAGTGTCGTGCTGATAACACCAAGGTCAAGGGTTCAGATCCCCATACTGGCCAGCTGCAAAAAAAACCCCAAATTACCATTTTAGCCATTTTTAAGTGTATAATTCAGTGGCGTTACATACACTCACACTGTTGTGCAACCATCACCACTATCCATCCCTAAAACTTTTTTATCATCCCAGCTGAAACTACACCATTAAAAATAACTCCCTATTACCCCTTCTCCCTGCCCTCTGGTAACTATTGCTCTACTTTCTGTCTCTATGAATTTGACTACTCTAGGTACTTCATATAAGTGGAATCATACAATATTTGTCCTTTTGGCTGTGGTTATTTCACTTAGTATAATGTTTTCAAGGTTCATCTATGTTGTAGCACATGTGAGATCTCTATCCTTTTAAAGGCTGAATAGTATTCTATTGTATGTATACACTACATTTTGTTTATCTATTCACTATTGATGGACAAGTGGATTGTTTCCACTTTTTGGCTATTGTGAATAATGCTGCTATAAACAGTGGGGTACAGATATCTGTTCAAGTCCCTGCTTTCAATTCTTTTGGTATATGTCTAGAAGTGGAATTGCTGGATCACATGGTAATTCTATTTTTAATCTTTTGAGGAACAAACATACTGTTTTACACAGTGGTTGCACCATTTTACATCCCCCATCATAATGCAAGTAATTAAAATGACTTTACATTTATAGTAATTAAAATAATTTTACATTTAATGAGAATTAAATGTATGGCATGAAAACTTCTAAACACATCATTCCCTCTTCTCAGGACATTCTCCCATCCACCCAGTGCTCTACCTGGATAAGTTCTACTGATCTTCTATGTCTTGGAATAGCAGTATATGTTCCTAGAAAGTATTTCCAGCCCATCTGCTTTCACATCCACCTCTCAGGCCCCTGTTAAGTCCCCCTCCTCTGTTTCTCCTTTTCATAGTCATCATCACATTGCATTGCAATACCAATTTACATGACTTTCACCACTAGATAGAAGCTTCTTGAAGGAAGAACTGTGTCTGTTTACTATTTAAATAGTATTGTTAAATCAACTGATGAGTTTTAGAGATGCGACAAAGTGACAGAAGAACTAAGAACCCCTAAGTCTTTCTGTGTCCCCTCTAGCAACTATTCAGAGGCTGTTAGAAAGGTAAAGATTATACCCCATGTCATGGCACCCCAGAATGTCTCAGCTGGAGGGGACTGTGGAGTATACCAACATTTATAAAGCAAGTGTATTTCACAGGGCCTATTTTCCAAAGCCCTGTAGTTTCATTAGTCTAACCTTTTGGAATTACATATAGAAATGTTAACCTTGCAAAAGACAGGAAACTTTCCTCAGGCTAAAGTCTTTGTAACACAGCAAAGTTGCTGGCTCAAGGACAGACAAGTTACTTGATTGATATGTAAAATACTGGGGAAATTGCTGTAGGGAAAAGCAGTGCTTGCTAAGATCAAGCTTTGTTGGTGGATTGACTTAACCTTTTGCAAATTGCATTATGGAATGTCACTTTGCTTGTTTCACCGATGTTACAAGCCTTTATTGTTAAACTATAACTGGCCATAACCCCACCTATGTTCTTTTCCTGTAACTTCCTGGTCTGGAGAATAAATGCAGTGTGAGAACCCCAGTTCGTGGTTAATTTCCAAAGGAAGGAATGCCTCTCTCTTGAGGGTTCTGGGAAATTAACCCCTTCAGGGTCTCTCACTGCTTGGAAGAAATGGACTTTGAGTAATCCTTTTTGCAGCTCTGTCACTCAGGGGAAGAGAGGTGACAAATCCGTGTGAGGCAAAGCAACAGGGGACCTCAGTGAGTCATTGCATCCAACCTCCCACTAAGGGCAGAGTCTCTGCCACAGGGTATCTGAATGCTGGCTTTCCAGTCTGGCCTGAGCACTTCCAAAGATTATCATTATATGGTTTCAGATGCACATTACAAAAACTCTAACTAAGAGTGACAAATAAATGGGGTTTATTTCCCTCACATATCAGGAGCCCCAAGGTACACAATTGCTCAATTTGGTTTACTTGTTCAGTCATGTCTTCAGGCTCAGGCTCTTTCCATCCATCTGCTCTGCCAGCATCAACATGGTGCGTTTTTTTCAATCCTTGTGCTTGTTGCCTCATGATTGTAGAATGGCTGCCACAGCTCTGGGCATCACATCCCATTAAAGACAGAAGAGGGAAAGAGGGAATGCCAGCAAGCTCTCTCCTCTTCTGCTTGCCCCTTATATAAGAAAGCTAAACTCTAGAAATTCTCCAGCATATTTCTATCTATGCTTCAGTGGCCAGAACTATATCACTGGGCAGCAAGTGAAGGAAGAAGGAAGACTGGGAAAGTAAGATTTAATTTTTTCATTCTCTGTAGTGGGAGGCAAAGGGGTGAGTTTGTGAGTAGCTACTGAGTCTGTCTTAGGTATTCATTATCTCTTTTAAAGCAGACCCTCTGCCATATGAAGGGATTGAACAGGAACCTGGTTGGGTCACGGGTATAACCAGTACCAGATAGTAATTAGGCATTTCCCAAGTGGCCACTGGAGTCATCTCTTCACATTTTCTTATAGGAAGTATTCCTCTCAGATATCTACCCCTCAGCTTTCTCCTGTTCTGTCAACATTCCAACAGTGCTGTGGTGTAGACAATTTATTTCAACCCTGAGAAGGAATAGAGATGTCCAGCTCATTTTCCTGACTTATGAGGCCTCCCAGAGCTATCTCTTGATATCTCCACTGCATTTTGGTTGGAAGAACATTGGAGTGGGAGCCAGGAGATTGGAGTTCTTGCCTTTACTCTAGAATAACTGAGCTGTGTGAACCCAGCATGCCTTGTTTTCCCTGGGCCTCAGTGTCCTTATCTATAATATTGGAGGGCCAGGCTAGATAATCTCAGGTACCCACCAGCTCTGTCACTCTGGCTTTTTGATTCTTCCCCTGGAGTCTGGAGTTTCCAGGAGATGTGAAAATTACCTCTGCTTGGGTGAGCTCTTCCAAGCAGCTGGGACACCTGTGCCACACCTCTGTCCTCTGCCAGTGACTGTCCAGGTATCAGCTGGCTCCTCCCTAGAAGTACAGATACCCAGTGAGCTTACTGGGATGGGTGGATATTAAAAACCCACACCTTGGTCCCTGAAACACTTCCATCTCTGACTGATACCTGCAGGCATGTGGCCAGTCTTTTTCCTTCTGCTGTGGCTGAGCACTGTGGCCCCAAACCAGAAGACAGGTGAGGAACCATGTTAGCATCTGTGCTAGAGGTCCAAGGGAGCCTGGCCTCTGGTCTCTTTCATTCAATCATTTCATTCATTTTTTTCAATTAGCCAATCAATCTTTTTTGTCTCTGGCATAATCCACCTCCTGAGGGACAGGATTCATTAATTCATTAATCAAATAATTCATTTATTCAGACATTTACTAAATACCTGCTATGTGTTTAATGTGGCTTCTCTGTGTGTCCACCTTCATTTCTATAAGATGTCTTTGGGAGGGTCTGTTTGGGTTGGGGAGGTATGGAGTGTCCAGTGGAGGTTCTAGTGTGTAGAGGCAGCGTGGGGCTCTAGAATGTGCCCTGGAGGGAAGGGGAGAAGGCAGGAGAGAAGGAGAGTGGGACAAGCCCAGATGCAGATTAACAGCAGACTCACTGGACAACTGTCAGGCACCAATCCATCGGGTCAACTGAAATATCCCTGGAAATGCAATGGGATGAATGAAGTTGTATTTATCAGAACTCCTTTTGGGAGTAATCTAGATATTATTGGTAGAAATACTTCTTGTGGAGGTGTGAGCCTCATCGAGTATGTTTAAGTAACAACGGACATGTTATTAATTGCTTTATAAAAAGAACTTCTGAGGGCTGGCCCGTGGCTCACTTGGGAGAGCGTGGTGCTGATAACAACAAGTCAAAGGTTAAGATCCCCTTACTGGTCATCTTTAAAAAAAAAAAGAACTTCTGGGTACAGGCAGAGCTTCAGTTTTGCTGAGTGGGGTTAGCAAGTTTGGGGCTGGAGGAGGATTGCCAGGGAGCAGAGAGGATAGAAAGAGGCTGTCCAGTGACCTCCTCCCCACCCTTCCCCCAAAGCACTCACCTTCTTCCCTATAAAATTGTCAAACATTTTTAGAGAGAATTTCTCTGGAGGGATGCCAAACTATCAGCCTTGGGTCCTTCACCCAGCCTTATTTGGACCTGTTCCTGGTCCCACAGCTTTGCACTGCTATTAGTCTCTTGGTCTGAAGTCAGTGAGATGGTCTTAAAGGAGTCACTTACAGTATCACCTCACCAGGAAGCCATTTCCCGATGGGCTCACGGCCCCCCACTAAACCCCATGGCCCTCCTCTCCTCTTACCTGTGGCAGAGCATTTACCACGCAGGATGATGACGTTTTATTCACTAAACCGGGCTGAAGTATATTTCTTTGGGGGGTAGGGTGGGGCAGGGGAATGTAACTCACCATGGTACCCAGCTCAGAGAGTCACTTAATAGGATGAAATGAATGAACGAGTAAATGAATGGGTGCTTGGTCACTGTGTGGTTGACTTCCTTTCCCTTAAAGTGCTGTCATTTTTCTGAAGGTACCAGTCAGGACTGTTAAGAACTGTAACTCCCTCCCAGCGCATGGACACTGTGGGGACTTAAGAGTGAACCCAAGCTCAGTTCAGATCTTTTAAATTAAATTAAATTAAATCTATTTGGCATCATAAACACAGAGATGCATTTCCTGCCTTCAGTGAGCTGGTAGGGAAGACAGACACACTAAGAAAGAAAGCTGTAACAATAATGGAGACAGAGGGCCGGCCCGTGGCTCACTCGGTAGAGTGAGGTGTTGATAACACCAAGGCCCCGGGTTCGGATCCCATATACGGATGGCCGGTTCGCTCACTGGCTGAGCGTGGTGCTGACAACACCAAGTCAAGGGTTAAGATCCCCTTACCGGTCATCTTAAAAAAAAAAATAATAAAAAAATAATGGAGACAGAGATGGATGCTATATTACAAGTTAAAATCAATAGATTTTAAAGTAAGGGGAAAGATTAATCCCAGCTGGGAGAATGTAGGCCCCCAGAATAGATCTAACTTACTTTTTTATTTTTTAGATTTTATTTATTTATTTATTTTGGTGGCTGGCTGGTATGAGGGTAACGTACTTTTAAAGTGTTGCAGGGAACCCTAAGCATTTTCTAATTGTTAAGCCTTTCGCCTTTTCCACTTGAGAAACTGTTTTAGAAACTCTATGCTTGACTGCCTTAGCTGCAGACTGGCCTCTGCGACCTAGCTTGCTTGCTTCTTGCACCTGCCCTCTGTGAGATAACAGCAGTCTCACATCCCCCAAGGGCCAGATGCAAATTAAGCTCCAGAAGTGACCAATGGACTGTGTCCCATAATCAGCCAATCCAAATTAGCAGGACTGCATCCCTCATTTACATAAAGGGACCTGAATGGGAACTTGGGTGGGAAAAGGGCAGGAATTTTGGCTATATAAGATGGTCTTTTCCTTTGTTCTGGGAGACTCTGGTTTAGGAGTCTTTGCTCCCCAGTGCTCTCCTTGCTTATAAGCAAAAGAGGCACCATAACACTGAACAAAGAACTGCAACACAAAATAAAGAGCTGTAACACTGATGCCAGTCTTGGATTCCTCTGTGTGTTTGGCTCACAACAAAAGCTATTTATTATGGAAAATTTCACGCACACACAAAAGTAGAGAGAATAGTATAATAATGAACCCAATGTACCTGTTGGCTAGCTTCAAAATTATCAATATTTTGTTCAAGCTCTAATCCCCCATATTTATTTTTTAATTTATTTTTTATTTTTTTGTGACTGGTAAGCAGATCGTAACCCTTGGCTTGGTGTCGCCCGCACCAAGCTCAGCCAGTGAGCGCACTGGCCATCCCTAAATAGGATCTGAACCTGCGGCCTCAGTGCTCCCAGTGCCGCTGCGCTCCCAGCGCCACACGCTCCTGAGTGAGCCACGGGTTTGGCCCCTAATCCCCCATATTTAAAAAATATAACCACAATACCTTATCAGAGCTAAAATAATTAAATTACTTACTTACTATCATTTAATTTGTCAGTGTTTATATTTCTCCACTTGTCAAAAATGACTTTTTACAGTTGGTTTACTCAAATCAGGCTCCAAACAGGGTCTACACATACATTTAACTGTGTTAAATTTATATCTAATTTATATTATTTAAGACATTTCTTAAGTATCTCTAAATCTATATCTATGTCAGCCCCATTCTTTTCCATGCCATTTATTTGTTGAACAAACCAGGTGATTTGTCTGTAGCATATCCTGCACTCTGGACTTGGCTGATTGAATCCTTGTGAATGTCTCTCTGCTCCTGTATTTCCTGAAATCTGGTAGTTAAGTTCAGATTAGAATCAGATGGTTTCTTTTGGCAAGAATACTCCATAGGTGGGGCTGTTCACTTCCTATTGCATCTGAAGGAGACACACAATGTCTAGTTGTCCCACTTTTACTGGTGCTCAACTTAATCAGCCAGATAGTAAGTCCATCATAAAAGTTCACTGTCCACTTTTCTCTAATGGTTTTAGCCTTCACTGATCATTGTTGCTTAGGTCCGTTTCTTTCATTAGGGGGTTGCCAAGCAGTGCTTTTCTAATTCTATAATTCTTTCTGCATTTATTAGCTGGAGTTCTTCTATCAAGAAGACCTTTCTCTTGTCAACTATCTGGTTTGTATGGAAAGGCTGGATAAATGTTTGATTCTTTATTTATCATTTTCATAATAATGAGCTAGTTCTGTAGCAGTCCTCTGGAGATTGGGCTTAAACATGGCCTTGAAGTTTAAGAATGTTTTCTAGTGGCTATGGAACGGAAAGGCCTTTTAAGCAGAGGAAACAGCTTAAGCAAAGGCTCAGAGGCAGGAGAATGCAGGGTGTTTACAGAATAGTAGAGATCAGAGGCATGTGCCACAAGAGGCTTTTTGAGTGAGAACCCTGAACATGGTGTGGTGGGAAAGCAGGGAAGAAGTCAGAATTGCTGGTTCTACTCCCAGCTCTGTTGCCAGCTAAAGCACGACTTTGGGCAAATGACTCTTCCCTCACCTATGAAATGAGGGCATCTCTCTAGGTCAGTGGCTTTCAAACTTTTCTGGCCCCAACCCACATTATAAATACATTTTACACTGTGACCCAGTACATGCATACATGTATATAAAAATAAACAAAAATTTCAAAAGAACCCCAAACAACTTACTCTTATTATATAAAATGTATAGGATATTTTCCATTTCATTCCATTCTGTTCTATCTTATCCCATTTCATCCCATCCCATTACATCCTATTAAAATAAATGTTCCTCACTACCACTGAATTGATCTCTGACTCACAAATGGGCTACAAGCCTAGTTTGGAGACTCTTTTTCAACTCCAGCCCTCTCTGATCTTGGTGATCTGATGCTGGACCAGGCACTTGGGAAGAGGGACAACATGAGAAAAGAAACTGATCATTTGCAGAAGGCTACTGAGCTGAACATGAGGTAGAGGCCAGGCCAAACTCAGAGGCCACCACCCCAGTCCATCCCACCCTCACCTTGAGAAGTCTGACCTCCTGGGCCACTGGTTTCCTTTCACTGACTGCTGCTGGCCCTTATTTCCACAACAGATTGAATTAGCCACACCCAGCCTGGCATCCTCTCAGAGGCCTGTTCCCTGTTGATCTTGTCAACTTTGAAAGGCCCTCAAGTTTGTCCCTAAACAAAACCCCAGGCAGGTGCTAACCTAACAGGAAGCAATTGGGAAGGTCAAGGTAGAATAGAAAAAGAACAGCACTGAGAGTCCTGGGGGGTGAGAACACCTGGGGCCCATTCCCACCAGAGCCACAGACTCACCGGGTAACCGGGCCATGATCCCTACCTGCCAATGTCTTGCTTTCCTCATCTCTTAAAAAAGATATAACCCTTCATCTAGTAGTGGATAGGCAATGGACAGATAATAATTGAGTTGAGCAGCTTAAGGAAATGGAGGGGGGGGTTGGCAAAACTATTTTGTGAATAGGGACCATGGAGACCCTTCTCTAACTCTCTGGGCTTTTCTCTCCTCACACACTGCCTTCTCCATCTGTTGTTTTCTCTATTGCCTCTCTCTTTTCTTTGCTGTCACTCCCTGTCACCCCTCTCTTCTTGTCTCCCTCTTTCTCTCAGCTCTGTCTCATTCTCTCTCTTTTCAATAACAGTTTTATAGGGATACAATTCACATAATGTAAAATGCACCCTTTTAAAGTATACGATTCAGTGGTTTTTAGTATATTCAGAGTTGTGGAAACATCACCAATATCTAATTTCAGAACACATTCTCAACTCCACAAAGAAACTGTACCCATTAGCAGTCACTCCCTGTTCCTCAAACCTCACCAGCCCCAGGCAACCACTAGTCTACTTTCTGTCTCTATGGATTTGCCTGTTCTAAACGTTTCATATAAATACAATAAGTGGACTTTTGTGACTGGCTTCTTTCACTTAGCGTAATGATTTCAAGCTTCATCTACGTTGTAGCATGTACTCGTACTTCATTTCTTTTTAGGTCTGAATAATATTTCACTGTATGGATATACCATTTTTCATTTTATCCATTCATCAGTTGATGGACATTTGGATTGTGTACACTTTTTGGCTGTTATGAATAATACTGCTATGAATGGTCATGTACAAGTTTTTGTGTGAAAATATATTTCATGGCATAAGTACATACCCAAAAGTAGAATTGCTGGATCATATGTTAAATATGTTTAACATTCTGAGGAACTGTCAAACTGTTTTTCATAGTTGCTACACCAGCAGTATATGAGTGGTCCAATTTCTCCACATCCACACTAACACTTGTTAATTTCTGTCTTTTTTATTTTAACCATCCTAATGGATGTGAAGCAGTATCTACCTCATTGTGGTTTTGATTTACATTTCCTTGATGCCTAATGATATTGAGCATCTTTCATGTACTTTTTGGCCATTTGTATATCTTCTTTGGAGAAATGTCTATTTAAATCCTTTGCCCATTTTAAAATTTGGTTATTTATCTTTTTAATGTGAGAGTTCTTTATATATTCTGAATAATATTCTCTGATCACATACATGATTTGCATATATTTCCCCCCATTCCATGGATTATTCTGTTTTTTGTTTGTTTGTTTCATTTTTGCTGGCTGGCCAGTATAGGGATGAAATTCTGAACCTTGGTGTTATCAGCACCATGCTCTAACCAACTGAGCTAACCTGCCAGCCCCACCCAGGGTTGTTTTTGTTCACTTTCTTGATAGTATTCTTAGATGCACAAGCTTTTTATTTTGATTAAGTGTAGTTTATCTATTTTTTCTTTTGTTGCTTGTGCTTTTGATGTTTTGTCTGAGATAACATTGCTTAATCCAAGGTCATGAAAATTTATATCTATGTTTTCTGCAGAAGTTTTATAGTTTTAGCTCTTCATTTAAGTCTGTGATCCATCTTGAGTTAATTTTTGTATGTGGTGTGACATAGAGGTTCAAATTCATTCCTTTGCATGTGGATATCCAGTTGTCATAGCACCATTTGTGAAATCTGTTTCTTTTTAATGTCCTCTTTTCTCTAGGCAGCTGCTCCCAACCCCAGCCCCTTTGCTGCCTTGGAACAGATTACCACTGCAAAAGGGAAAGCTGCTACTGTGATGAATTCTGTCGTGTGGTACTAGACTGCTGCCCAGACCACAGCACTCTCTGCAACCCTGGTAATTGACGTGCAGGCTTGCGTCTACCCACCGCAGAGCTGTAAGCTGTGATTGACAGAGGCAAGCTCTTGCCTATACTTTAGGCCAAGGCCAGAAAGTAGACTGGATAGCTCCTAAGGTCCCTGACATTCCTGAGATCCTTGCATTCTGTCCCTTTCATATTAAAAGTGGCTACATGTTCATCCCAGATTTGTTCCCCTAATGCTGCTTGCCACCTGCTGCTCCCCTCTGAACCGTTTTTCCAGGTTCTACAGGGAGAGATTAAGCTGTTGATGGTGGGGTCAGGTTGGAGAAGGAGGTGACTGGATTCCACCTAACTAACTTACCTTTTCTTGCAGTGTGGATGCCTCTTGATTGGTCCCATGTAGGCTTTTGAGGGCAGACAGGAGTTTGTAGAGGGGTGCTGGGGATGTTGGGCAGCAGCAGCAGAGGTGGGAGGGGAGGCAGGGATGAGGACAGGAGCATTCAACCTGTGTTTCTTTCAGCTTCTTGGACTACCAAGATGGTGCTGCTGATGGTGCTGAGAATGGAGAACCCACCAAGCCCTGCCAGAAGAAATCTAGACTGGGTGCAGAACATGGTGAGTGCCCTGGAGGTTTTCCCAGAAGGGGTGAGTAGCAGCCTGCTCCTGCCTCTAGGCCCCAAAGACATGGAGCCATTACCAAAGGGGGAAAGCAGCCTGAACTAGGGCAGAGCTCCATTGCCGTGATGTTTTAGGGGTAGGAGACAGGATTTCTGCCCGTGGACACTGAAATTTGAACTTCATGTAATTTTCATGTGTCAAAATGTTATTCTTCTTTCGATTTTTTCCTCACCATTAAAAAATGTAGAGAACATTCTTAGCTTGTGAGCTGCACAAAAACAGCCAGTGGATCAGACTTGGCCCATGGACTATAGTTGCCCACCCCTGCCCTAAATCATCCTCCATTCTCATCTTTCCTTGTGTCCTGGCTCCAGCCCTGACCTGTCCAGAGCTATCAGCCCAGCACTGGAGGAGAGGCCCCTGCCCCCATTCCTAGCATATTATGGCTTTGGGCAAAAAGGAAGGCAGCACAGTGCAATGGGCGGGGGAATCAGATAGACCTGGCTTCAGTTCTTGGCTTTACCACTTACTACCTGGGTGGCCTCAGCAACAACTTTGCCTTTCTGGGCTTCTGTTTCCTTACCTGTGTCCTAGAGCTTGCCTTGTAGGGCTGTGGTGAGAATGAACTGAGATCAAGAAAGGAAAGGGCCAGCTCTTGGGTGCTGTTATTTGGGAACACGTGCATAAGCTGGAGAGGCAACAGGCCTTTGCTTACTGCTCACTTAAGTTCAGCACCTTCTTCAAGCCAGCCTCCCAGAAATGCCATTCTCCATGGTTGTGAAGGGAATCAAGAAGAGAACCTGACTCCTCCCCTGACCCCGTGCCAGCAGGACCGTAGAGCAGAGGCCACCCGTCCCCACCTGGACCTGTTGGGGCCAGTACTGCTGGGCCCAGGGGTGCTTGTACCTTGGCTGTCATACTGTGTGCTTCCACATTGGTTTAACCAGAGGAAAACTGAAACCTGCAGTTGTTGCAAATACATCTTTTTTTTTTTTTTTAAAAGATGACCAGTAAGGGGAACTTATGTTGCAAACACATTTAAATGTGGGTATTTTCAGCCATGCAAATTATAAAACATAAATTTGGCTCATGATATCGTTTATTATTTTGTGACAGTTACAGTGAATATAGCAAACATTTCTTGAAAGGAGAAAATAAGAACCTAGCACCCCTTTAGCTAAGTCATTTGTCCTTGCTCCTCAATATTTCTTTCTGGGTTCCACATCACTGCTAGTAAGTCCAGAAATATCGGGGTCTGAGCCTTGTAGCCCAGGCTGTATGCCCATGAAATTTTCTTCCCAGGGCTGGAAAGAGAGGTATGGGACCTTCCTCTGGTGGGCTGGGACTGGCCTCCTGGAGGTCTCCTTGTGTGCAGAATTTCAAAGCTCTAGGAGGGCGATGCCAGGGGCTTTGAGCCCATCACCTTCCTTCCCAGACCTGCTCCTCCTCCTGTTTCCATGAATGATTTCCTGTTCTCAGCCTCCTGGACCAAAACCTCAGGCTCATCTTTTACTTCTCTCTGCCCCTGGCCTTTCTCTCCAAGTATCCAAGTCTGTCTAGTTCTTCACAACGCCGTTCCCATCCATCCCCTTATAGTCCCACTATAAGGCCCTAGGCCAAGGCAGTAGGTCACAGTCTCCTAACTGGTCCTCTTGCCCTGTGCTCTTCCTTAACTGGTCTCTGCCCAGATTGTACTGCCCAAAGCAGAGCTCTGGTGTTGCCAGTTTCCCACTCAAAAACCATCACTGGTTTCCCATCATCTACAGAATAAAGGCTAAACTCCTATGCATAGCATGCAAAGTCCTCTACAACAGAGCCCAAAGCACGTTTCTGGCCTTATCTCCTGCTAGTTCCCTTCACCCACTCCTATGTGGCAGCTGAATGGTGCAACCTATTATCCTTGTCCAAGCCTCACTCTAGGCCTTTGCTAATCTGAACACTGGTTTCCAAGTAACTGATTATAGAATAGGAGCCCTGTTGGCACAGAGCCCAGCTATTGGCTGATGGGTCTGTTTTAGCTTAGTTTCTCTGAGTAGTTTATTTAGGAACATAATACCAAGGAGCAGGGGTTAGGAAGGGGGAAAGTGAAACAGGGACTAAGGGAGAGCCAGACAAAGATGCGTTATCCAGTGGGATCCTGCTGTGGCTGACAGGTGCTTGATCCTGTGGGTTCTTCTAAGAACGCTTATGAAATGTGTCTGAGAACTGTCTGCCCCAGGAATAAATCTGTCATCAGCTCTCATTCCCCATGGGTCACAGGCTGCTCCACATGGTCCTGGATACATATACCCATGACATATACAAGAATGTTCATAGCGGCTTTATTCAGAATAGTGAAAAACTGGAAATAATCCAAATGTTCATCAGTAGGAAAATGGACAAATAAATTGTGTTATATTTATACAATCGAATACTACCCAACAACAAAAGGAGTGAAGTATATGTGACAACGTGGGTGAGTTTCACAGACATGTTAAGAGAAAGAAGACAGATACAAAAGAGTACAGATGCATGATGCTATTCATGTGAAGTTCAAAAATAGAACTAATCTATGGTGATAGAGATAAGAATAATGGTTACATTTTGGGGGAAATAGTGACTGGAAGGGAACATGAGAGAAACTGGTGACATGTTGAAAATGTTCTATATCTTGATCTGACTGATGGACATATCCCGAGTGCATATATATGTAAACATTCATCAAGCTGTATACTATTTATGATTGGCATAGTTCACTGTAAGTAGGTTATACCATACTGATCTAACCACCACACATTCTACACAATTATTGAAAATCATCGTTGCACCGCACATGTATGTATAATAAAAAATAAATAAAGAAATAAAGAAAAAAAAAAAGAAAGAAAAGAAGTGAATAAACAAATGAACAGAGGGCTCCCTGGTGCTGCCTGTTGTACAACCCAAGTAAATAAACGGTGTGGGGAGGGGCCGCTCTCAGGGTTTTGCAAACTTCCATGATTCGCACCGACACTTCTGCGGTAACTCTGCCTGTCAGGGTCCCATCCACAGAAGCTATGCGTACTCAACATTTGGAACCTGTGGGACCCACTCAGTATAAAGATTATTTTAAAGTGAAAACATTTGAGCTACAGAAGATGCAGAAAGAAACCTAACCCGAATTTCTCTTACCTGACTAAAGCAGAGCCTCCCTAAAACACAGGTGCTGAGGCAGCGTCTTGCCGATTCGTTCGTCTTCAGAGACACACTGGCCATTCCCATCAGCATCAACAAGCCCAATAGAACCTTTCCTACTTTCCCACTGAGGCCCTAAACGCCTCCCCTTTTCTTGTTTGGTATATAAACCTTTATCTCTAGTTATTTTGTGAGTTGCTCAGCAACTCACATGCACTTGTAAATAAAAACTTAGGTTTTCCTCCTGTTAATCTTTCTTTTCTCAGTTGATTTGCACGCCCTCAAGTACTGGACCCATCTTGGAAGTGGAAAAAGGTTTTCCTCCCAACAAATCCAGAACAACTTTGCTGTGGCTTGTGGAGCTAGGATACAGCTCAGTGGTCTAGCAGATCTAATTTTGTATGTCACGGACATTTCACCAAATTAACTCTTCTAGCAGGCCCTTAGGAGGTCAGTGCTCTAGGCTTTACTCGATACCCTTGTCCAGAGTCTAATTCATCCCCACTACATGCCCTAGTTTTGAGATAGGGAGACCCCCACTTTCATAACATATGCAACTCAACTTGCTTCTGTGAAACTGCTTGCTGTGTGACAAGATAGATTAATTAAGTTTAAGTGGTGTTTGAATTGCTTAAGAAATGCTATTGTTTAAAAATCCCCCGCGGCTCTTTAGCCCCGCCTTGATAGAAGTTAAAAGCTAAATATTAGCCTGCACTTAGAGAAGTTTGAATTTTGTTTAATGTTCCCCACCCAAGCTGCCCCTGAGGGATTAACAGGCTTGTTTCAGCTTCTGTTATCAGCTTGCGCTAGGCCTCCCCTCCGTCCTCACACTAGGAGGGAGTGTGTGATTAACTATATGATAACTTTAACCGTGTGACTAATGTAAAAATGTACCTTTTAAAAATCCCTCTAAACTTCAATTCAAGGCTGCTTCCTTCCGAGACTTTCTTTTGGAGGAACAGTCAATGGCCGGCCAATAAAAACCCCCTTTTAAATTCTCAGTTGGGTGTTCTGGCTCCTTTCCGTGGGGCAGCCTCACAACAGTTTCATGGGCGTGCGGTGGGGAGAGCCAGACCTCGATGGTGCTGATGACAACTCCCTCCTTCCAGTTATTAAGGCTGAAAACTCTGTAGTTATTACCTCTCTTTCTTTGACATCTCACATCAATCTGGAAGGAAGTCATGATCTACTTTCAAAATATATCCAGAATCAGACCACTTCTCACCACCTTCTCTGCTACCCCCATGGTCATAGCCACCCCTACGTCTCCCCTGGACTAGGGCGAAAGCCTCCTGGCTCACCGTTTCTACACTGTTCTCAACACAGCTGCCAAAATGATCCTTCTAAAGCCTAAGTTTGGTTCCATCACTCCTCTGCTCAAAACTCCCCAGGGTTGGCTCCCACCTCACTCCAAGTACAAGTGCCCAGGGCCGTTTATCACCTGCCACCCATCATTCTATACCCCCGGCCCCCCAGCTCGTCCTCCTCATGTGGCTCCAACCTTGCTGGCTTTTTGGTGTTCCTTGAACTTGTTCCTGCCTTAGGCCTCTGGACTTTTCTCTAGCAGTTCCCACTGCCTGGACCACTCTTCCCCAGGTATCAACTGGGCTAACTTTCTCACCACCTTCAAGTCATTGCTCAAATCTCACCATGCTATTTCACACTTCAACCTGCACCACAACCACCCTCCACACCAGCAGTCATGACTCCTCTTCCCTGTCTTTTTTCTGTAGTATTCATCCTTATATAATTTGCTTACTTATTATGCTTGTTGTTTGCCACCTCTCTTCACTAGGAAGTTAGTTCCATGAGGGCAGGGATCTGTTTAACACATTGATGTATTCCAAGTGCCCAGAACAGCGTTCAGCATACGTGCTCCATATATGTTTATTAAATTAATAAAACTAGCCTCCTATGCTCATTCAGGGTGAGAGCTGAGTTTGGCTGGAAAAAAATGGTCTAGAAACTTTCTGGATAAGATTATTATGGCCCCTAGGGCCAATAATCATCAGCTCAGACTTGGAAATTTTCCCAGATATAGAGGAAGACTGCTCAGATAAAATTCAGCAAACCCAGGGAAGCTTTCAGCTAGACTTCCTTCCCAGAGGTTCCTTATTTCCTCATCAGCAAGCAGGCCAGAGCAGGGCTGGTGATCATTAAAAAAAAAAAAAAAAAAAAAGGAAACAAAAGACAGGACTCCCCGCCCCCCCCATTGGGGTGAAAAAGGCACCTTGGATACTTCTGTCTGCAGATTAAGCTGTTGGAATGAGGAAGCCCCTCTCCCAGCTGGGGTGGGGCTGGGAGAAGTAGGGAGGTGGCCGAAAGGAGCTGCACTCTTGCTGGGTTTCTCCTCCATCTTCTGTAGGGGGAAGCCTCACATAGCATCACGGCTACTAGACAAGGTCAATCAGAATTCAGGTCACTGCTGTGGCCCCAGCCTCCTTTCCGTACTTTAAAACTCCAGGTTGAAGTCCGTTCTCCCATTTTAGTGAAGAGCTGAGGTTGAGTAGAGAATGGAAGGGGCTCAGCCTACAGATTAATGGTGGCGTTGAAACTGGGGCCCAATGCTGGATTGTGTCCTATATGGATGTCCTTCAGTCTTTTCTGGGAGAGTCTTCCCCCCTCCCACCTCCCCCCACCCCCCCATGCTCTGAAACAATCCCCTCTTCCTTCCTGGCAGCGAAGCCCTTTATTTCAATACAGGATAAAGTGTGTGACCAGAAGACAGTGTCACACACCCAGTGCAGGACCCCAGGCTGCAGGGCCAAGAGGACCTTGGAGCTCTTGTTAACTGAGGCACAGAGAGGGCAAATAACTTGTCTAAGATCACAGAGCTCCTGCACCATCATTAAGGACAGAACTGGAAACAGAACCTGAAACTTTTTTTTTTAAAAGATGACCAGTAAGGGGGTCTTAACCCTTGACTTGGTGGTGTCAGCACCACGCTCTCCCAAGTGAGCTAACTGGCCATCCCTATATAGGGATCCGAACCTGTGGCCTTGGTGTTATCAACACTACACTCTCCCAAGTGAGCCCCAGGCCGTCCTGAACCTGAAACTTCTGATTCAGTATTTTTTTTTTTGTCCTTTTTGTGACCGGTAAGGGGATCGCAACCCTTGGCTTGGTGTCACTCGCACAGCACTCAGCCAGTGAGTGCACCGGCCATCCCTAAGTAGGATCCGAACCTGCACGGCAGGAGCGCCGCTGGGCTCCCAGCGCCGCACTCTCCCGAGTGCGCCTTGCGGTCGGCCCTGATTCAGTTTTAAAGTTCCTTCCAGCCCTGAGATTTTGTGATTCCATGATGTTGATTCAGAATGTTTCCTACACCCTAGAGCTGCTTTCATCATAAAGCTCTTGCCCTGAAATTCCCAAAGTTGTTTGGCCTTTGGCTGTGGCCATAACAGCTCATGTCCTTGATTCCTTGAGGGATAAGATTCTTCTCTAGGGCATTTGGAAATATATTCTATAGCTTCACTCTCCTTTTCATGACTGAATCCCCAAGCATCCCTATACTTCCCCTTCTCTAGGAGGTCCTGTGCCTCAGATGAGCACAGTTACCCTTTCCCTTCTCCCAGCTAGCCCCTTCCCCCAGCTAGTCCCTTCCCCCAGCTAGTCCCTTCCCCAAGTTAGGACCTCCAGCCTGGCCAGGGGACATGGTTCTTGCTTTGAGTCAGATGCAGAATTACAGGACATTGAATATGGAAGGATGTTAGAAATGAATCCTGCCCCACATAGGAGGTCATCCCTTCTCTCTAATGTTTGAGCATTGAAGTGGGTGTCAGGGCTCTCGTTTATTGAACACCTAAGACATATATATTTTTGATGAGCACCATCTATGTAGCAAGCACTTTGTAAGAGCTTTACTATCTCATGTAATCCTGACACATGTAATCCTTACAACAGCCTAGTGAGGTAGGCATTATGCCCATTTTACAGAACAGGAAGTTGAGGTTCAGAGAGCATCTCTAATTTGCCCTAGATTATGGAGCTAATAAAGTCTAGGATTAGGAATAAAACCCAGGTCTATCTGACTCAAAGCCCAAGCTCCACACACAGGAGTTAGGGTGGTGTGGGGGTAGTGGTGGGAGTGAAACACCATCTCCCATGGTCTTCCCAGCTGCAGAACTGTGGGGGTGAATATCATAGTGGAAATGATTTCATATCTTCAAATTAAATTCAGAGAGGAGAGGCCACTAGGCAAGGGGGGCAGGAGGGCTGGCTTGCTGACAGCCCTTACCTGCCAGCTCTCAGCCTGTGTATTTGTGATCACCTGGCTGCATCCTGGAAACCACCCAGTCACACCTAGGCAGGAGGCCCAGCCCTCCTCCCTGGTTTGAGGAAGCAGGAAAAGGTGCCAGCGAGAGGCAGCAGGCAGGTCTGCCTGGGAGCTGTGGCTGGCACCCCAGCTAGGATGGGTTCTCTCTGGGGCCTGGGTCTGCCCCTCTTCTTCTGCTGCTGGGAGGCTGGGGTCTCTGGGAGCTCTGCAGGTAAGGAGACGAAAGGGGCCAGGGGCTTCTGCCCTGGCAGGGCTCTAGGTGTGAGTTTCAATATGAGCAGCGCTTTGTGGGTGAGGGTAGGTAGGCTCTCTTGGGTTAGTTATAATTAACCCTCAGGCTATATGTGAAGTATTATTGTTGATAAGGAGTATGCTTATGGCAGTGTGTGTCAGCTTAAGCGTGTATGACACTGCAGTACATACGAATGAACAACGATGATGTCCTTGTAAGGGTCGCTTCCTGTGAGTTTGTTTTTATGCCTGTGGAAGTGTGAGTGGGAGAGGTGGGGTGGGGGAGGGGTGTTGGAGAGAAGCCAGCTGTTGATAATTCTGCCTAAAGCTGAAGAATGTGGCTTGACAAGATTCTGACCTCCAAGTTTATTTCTTAGCATGGATTTCCTTCAAAACACAGGTTTGTGTGAAACATCTGTCACAAAGTTCTTGGGAAGGGTAGATTCTGAAAGAGGCAGGGCTTTTATGAAAGGGGGAAACTAACACTGATCTGTCATTAATATAAAACTGCTTTAGAGCAGTTTTAAGTTTACAGCAAAACTGAGTGGAGAGTACAGAGAGTTCTCATAAATCTCTTGTGCCTGCCACATGCAACCTCCCCCACTGTCAATGTCCCCCACCAGAGTGAGACATTTGTAGAATAACCTGCAATGGCACATTATTATCATGCATTATCTTTTTAATCCTCACAATAACCCTATGAGATACATACTATTCTTACCACCCCACCAACACCCCTTTAAAGGAGAACAGACCTGAGTGATTGATCCACAGAGCTAGGATTTGATCCCACACCTGCCTAACCTCTGGACTGCACTGCCTCCCATATGTGCTCAGAGTCTACCAGGCTTGTGTTGAATATTTAATTTAATTTAACCCTCACGACTCCTGAAATAGGTACCCCTAGCTCCATTTTACAGAGAAAATGTAGGCTTGGAGCTGGAAGACTTGGCCAGGGTCCGGGTTTAGTAAGCAGCAGAGCAAGCAGCAGAGGGGGTACTCAAACCCAGGGTCCAAAGTTTACATGATTTCCAGTTTGATTTGAGAAAGGTACAGGAGAGCTGCAACAGTCTAGAGCTGTAGAGGAGGTGGAGTGGGCTTTGCTCTATTTGAGAAGAGCTGGTAAGAGACAGGGGTGGGGGGTTGTGAGAGCCCCGGAGATGAAGAGGCTGTGAATTTGAGGAGCATGAGGGGATTTCACAGCAGAAATGACACCAAGGGGCTCCTGAAAAAGCAAGAAAATCCATCAGGGGAGGTAGTGGTTAGATTCCAAGTGTGCGCCAGCATTTGGGCTTTAGGCTGTGTGGGCCGAGGCAGAAATGCTCTGCTTCTGCTGTGTGGGAACCAAAAAGGCATGGAGAAATAGTTAAGTCTTTGAAGTGGGGAGAAGAAAGTGTGTCGGCAGGCAAACTAGCAGTTCCTGTACAAGCGTGACTTGTGTGTGCAGCAGGGCTGCACTGAATGAGTAACGAGAGCATGTGCCCATGACTTACTTGATGTGCATGTAGGGGACAGCTGAAGACTCTCCCTACATTAAATAGGTTGTGTGCTTTCAAGTGATGTCTTTTTTTTTTTTTTTGTCTTTTTTCGTGACCGGCACTCAGCCAGTGAGTGCACCGGCCAGTCCTATATAGGATCCGGACCCGTGGCGGGAGCGTCGCTGCGCTCCCAGTGCCGCACTCTCCCGAGTGCGCCACAGGCTCGGCCCTCAAGTGATGTCTTGACAGCACATCACGGGGAAGAAACATTTCCTAACCCCTTGCAGACTTTGGAATACAAAAGCTTTCTCATTCATCTTCTCTTTTGGTCTGTAACACATTGGCAGGGCAGGTATTGTGACCCTGTTTTCCCAGGTGAGGACACAGAGGCTGGGAGAGGTCTAGTGGCCAACCTAGCTAGCAGGAGGCAGAGTCAGGATTTGAAGCAGCAGATTATCTGACCCCAGAGCTAGTGGGTGGCAGTTCTGGGGCTGCAACCTAGTCTCTTGACTATTGCTCCATCATTCAGTGAGGTCCACAGGAGGACAAGTGGAGGACCTGGGGCCCTGGCCTGACACCCTGGGTAGAGGTCCTGGACCTCTTTTAGGTCAGGTCCTTGGGCTACTTTTGGGCCAGATGATCTTGGTAAAGACCATCTAAAACAATCAGAACACCAAAAAAGGGGGTTCGTATTTCAATCCTCTTCCTTCCAAGAATAAGGTTACCAGATAAAAACAGGGCATCATTTAAATTTTAATTTCAGGTAATAAATTTTTTTAGTGTAAGTATGTCTAAAATATTGCATGACATATATTCATACTAAAAAATTATTTGTATTTTATCTGAAATGCAAATTCAAATTTAACTGGGTATTCTGTATTTTATTTGCTACATCTGGCAACCCTCCCCAAGAGGTCCCATGGCTCACTTACAGAGAGATCCCTCTCCCTCTGTAGACAGAAGAGGCACCTTTGTCAGGCCATGAGAGATCCTGCTGTAGTCTCCCCTGGACTATGAGTGCAGGCTGGCTGTCCATTCATACAATCTCAGGGCCAGTGACATTTCTGTAGGGCCTCCAAGGTTGTATGAATAGGGGAGGATCCAGCCCTGTAGTTGTCAGGCCCACATTCAGGAGAGGCTTGGGCAGGGGTGAGAAGTTCTCTCCTCTCTTGCTGGGGCCCCAAGGACTCTGCCTGCTTCCCCTGCTTTCGCAGCAGCACCCGAGACACTGTCTCTGGAGGTTCCTCTCCCCCATTCCTTCCAGCCCCCTCTAAAGACAAAACTAAAGGTCTTTCATGTATTTTAAGGGTTTTTATTTCCATGGAGAAACATTTGTTGGATGAGAAAAGCATCCATGGAAAAGTGACGAGGATTCTTTCAAAAGTCCTGAGAGTCCTGGTCCCTGCTCTGCACTTGTGGGCTCACTTGGACTTCTGCTTTCTTTGGTCACCTTTGTAGGTGGGGCTGGCCCCATCCGTTTCTTCTAATGGCTGCAGACCAATAATCAGCTAGAATCTTGGCTCTTGCTGGCCTCAGCTAGAATGCTAGGACTTGCTTGTCCTTAGGGCTTCAGAGGACACCAATCAGGGCAACCCCAGCTTCGTGGCTGCCATATGAGACTGGGTTTCCCAGTACTGCCTCCTTCCTTGTTTCTATAGATGAAAAATGGTGTAACAGTAACTCCTCCTTCCTACCCTCCTCCCAGTAGTGCCCAGGGTATAAACGCAAGAGCTTGTGTGAAGTCGGTCCATTGGGACTTAGGACTCACAAAGTCGGTCTTACTCGACACAGGCCCCAGCACCAGCAGACCAGAGCTTTTGGTGACAACAAACAACATAGAAGTGACTGCTGTGCCTCCAGAGGTCAGGACAAGCTCAGAGGGAGCCTTCCAGACCAATGACCTCACTGAGACCTCAGCGCCTGGCCATGTCACTTTGGAAACTCAAACCCTGAGGATCTTAACCCCAGCTGGCACCATTCCAGAAGCAGATACCAGGGAAACCAAGACTATTTCTCTTGCCACAGAGACAAAGACTCTCAAAAAAACAATACCTTCCAAGTTCATGGTTGTGATCAGCTCTCCTATGGCAACATCAGCCCCAAGTGGCTGTCCCTCAGAGACTAGGATGACCACAGTTGAGTCTGTAACAGGCAGTAAATTTGCTGAAACTATCTTTGACACCCTCTGTACTGATGACAGCTCCGAAGAGGCAAGGAGGATCACAACTGATGTCTTGACGCTGGCTGACACTGCTGCACAAACTGAGGGCCTGTCCTCAGAGAGCAGCGCCTCTTCTGACAACTCACTCCCAGCCATCACCACCTCACAAGTCCTGGCATCTGACGTCATTACTCCAGCCAAAGCCTTGGTTGTCTCCAGCATCACCCACATCGAGGTTACCAATTGCAGCATTACAGAAATGGAGACAACTGCCACTATCCCTGGGGTCTCAGTCACAGATCACAGCCCCACAGGAGGGAAGGCCTTGTCCATCTCTGAGACATCAGCTTTGCCTGCCTCCACTGAAGCAAAATCACGCATTCTCGAGACCACAACCTCTGTTGGCACCTTGTCAACAACCAGCGCCACAGAGCCAGCCACACCTGATACCACAGTTGAGACCCCACTCCCCACCAATAGCACCACAGAAAGAGAAACAACAGCCACCAAAGCCACTACCCCCAATGGAGCTTTGGTGACAGTTAGCATGAACACCTCAGAAGGAACCTCAGCCCTCTCTGTTGAGACACCAAGCCACACTGAAGTCTCAAGAGCAGTTACAATCTCCACAGAGGCTGGGTCAACAGCAGGCAAAGCAATTTCATCTGCTGGGTCCTCAGCTTTAGTCTACAGCTCCTCAGAAACAGTCATCATCAAGAAATCCACCCCTTCAGAGACTCCTACCACAGACAGTGCAACCCACGGGGACTTCCCCATCAGCAAGAGCCCTCTTCCTTCTGTCCATCTGATTACAGACAACAGCAGCCAAGAAACAAACATCACCTTAGCCAAGATCACAACTTCAGCCAAGACCCCAGTGAAGCCTCCAGCAGCCACACCCACCACTGCTCAGACAAGGCAGACCACAAAAGTTACTGCAGGTTAGTGGCTCCCCGTGTGTGATCTTTGGGGATTGGGGATTTGGAATCTCCAGGCTGTCTACACACTTAAGGAGTAAGCAAGAAGGAAGGGTCTGGGGTCCTACCCTGAACCCTCTCTTTGACATTGTCTCTTGATGATCTTCTAGTGGATATTGCCAAAATCAGTAATAAGTAGAGTTAGGGTGGTTTGTGGAAAGAGAGTGGGGCTGGAAATCTAGAAAAATGGTTTGAGGTCTTGGCTCTGCTCTTAACAACCTGAGAGTCCTTAGACAAGTCCCTGTCCCTCTCTAGGCCTTAGTTTCTCCAACTATAGTTGGAAGAGGTTGCATTGTCTTTTTTTTTTTTTTTTTTTTTAAAGATGACCGGTAAGGGGATCTTAACCCTTGACTTGGTGTTGTCAGCACCACGCTCAGCCAGTGAGCGAACCGACCATCCGTATATGGGATCCGAACCCGTGGCCTTGGTGTTATCAGCACCGCACTCTCCCGAGTGAGCCACGGGCCGGCCCGGAAGAGGTTGCATTGGATGAGCACTGAAGTCCTTTCCAGCTTTAACTTTCTCTGAAGTTAACTGTTGAGTAACTACTGTGCATCAGACAAGACCCCACATTTTATTTAAAAGATGTGACCCCTGTGCTTTGGAAGCCTCTGGTCCAGCCATAGCTGCACAGAGGGGCAGCATGTGGGCATCTGGGCTAAGTTGCTGCTTGGAGAGCAGCTGGAACCCTGTGAAAGTAGGACTGGCTGGATGCACTTGCTGGGATTTATTTGCACCAGAGATAGTGACTTTAAGTAAAAGAATCAGTAAACAAATAAATAAATAGGACAAAAGTTTGCAAGTTTAAAGCTACATCTCTGAGACACCAGGTGCTTCTCAGGGAAGAAGTCCATTGTCAGAGGTGCTTGGTCAGCCCAGCTCCTGATCAGCCTGTAGCCTCCACCTCCACTTCCCATCAGTCGTCCTTGTCCCTCATCCCTGAGTATCCTCAGCTTGCTCTGCCTTTCTGGAGAGGTGAAATGAATATATTAATCACAACCAATTTATTGAATGTCTTTTGTAGTCTAGGCAGGGGTGATATAAAAATATTTCACAGCCAGTAAGTGTTGGCACTAGCTGAATGTTCTCTCTGGTGTCAGGCAGTGTACTATGAACTTTGCATATGTTATCTCCTCTAATTGTACCTTCAAAATAACCTCATGTGGTGGGTATCATTACCCCATTGGACAGGTGAGGAAACAGATTTAAAGAGAGTAACTAAATTATCCTAGAAAGATGGCAGTGGGATTCAAATGAAAGTCTGTTTGATTCCAAAACTTATAGTCTTCCATTGTACTTTTATTTTTTAAAGCTCAATTTTTAATAACTTTTATTTTAAAATACATTTCTTTATTATTCGTTGATTAGATGACACAGTCACATGATTTAAAATTCAAAAAGTGCAAAAGGTATAAAATGTCTTTCTCTCACTGCTGTCCTCCAACTATACAATTCTCCTCACACATGTAACCCATGAGATGGTTTCTTGTATATCATCTTCTGGACATGAAATATGCACATGGAAGCAAATATACATATTTTGTATATGTATCTTTCATCCTCCTTTTTTATGCAGGTGGAGTCCACATCTTGGTGAATTCAGATCTCCGAGATAAAGCTATTCTTTTGGGGGGGAAGAAAAGGTTTTATTTACTTCATATTTTAGTTTCTTATTTGTGACCTCATATTTTGTCTCTTTGACTGATTTTATTGCTTTAGCATTTTTTAAAAAATGTATTGTTAGGGCCGGCCTGTGGCTCACTTGGGAGAGTGTGGTGCTGATAACACCAAGGCCACGGGTTCAGATCCCTATATAGGGATGGCCGGTTAGCTCACTTGGGAGAGCGTGGTGCTGACACCACCAAGTCAAGGGTTAAGATCCCCTTACTGGTCATCTTTTAAAAAATAAAAAATAAAATAAAATAAAATAAAAAATGTATTGTGGTAAGAACACTAAACATGAGATCTACCCTCTTAATAGATTTTAAATTATACAACACAGTATTGTTATGTATAGGCACAATGTCATGCAGCAGATTTCCAAAATTTATTCATCTTATGTAACTGAAGTTTTATCCCCATTGATTAGCAACTCCTTGTTTTCCACTCCCTCCAGAAAGCTATGCTTTTTTATGGCTGTTTAGGGTTCCATTTCATTTTACCACCATTTATTTAACCAGTCCTTTATGGATGGACATTTAAGTTGTTTCCAGTGTTTTGTTATGATAAAGAGTGCTGCAGAAAGTAGCACATTTATCACATATGTGTTATTTTCTGTCGGATAAATTCCTAGAAGTGCAATTGCTAGATCAATTCTAATAGTATTGTGATAGGAAGCAATGCCTACAAGATGGCAGGTAAAGGCAAGCAGATTACGGCTCAACAGAAGACAGAACTTTCTGCAGAGCTGCTAAACCAGAAGGCTGGAATAGAAGACCTCCTCAGCCCTCCACCAAGTTAAATTGGGTAGAACTGGTTGGGGGATGGCCCCCAGAGAGCTAGCCTCTCTCTGGACTCTCCCTGGCTGGGCCCTTTCTCAACAGCCCCATCCAGGACTTCCAGGCCTTAAGAATATTCTAGGTTCACTTCCATTTCTTCTTCACATTACCCTTTAGACATCTCTAAATGTGGGTGGTGCCTTATGCCATCATTTCTTTTACTCTTGTTGGGAGGACACTACAATAGTTATCCCAGAGAGAGAATCCTCTTTTCTCTTTGCAGTGAGTAAATGTAAGATCCTATGTGAACACAGACACATTTACACATGAGAGTGCTCACATATATGTGGAGGGGGGCAGAGGCTGGGTAACATGAAGCACGTCTTGATTCCTAAACTGACTTGACTATTTTCATCTTCCTACTGATCTCAACTTGCAGATGAGGAAGAAGGCTTCCTCCTCCTGCGGCTGAGTGTGGCCTCCCCAATAGACCTCACTGAGCCCAGAGTGGCAGAGAGGCTGATGCAGCAGGTGAGTGGGCACTTTTGGGTCCAGCGGAGTAGAGGAAAGTGAGAGGTTCTCAGAGACTGCAGAGATGACCTGCAGGATACAGAAGAGCAACTACTACCCTTGGGAGGGGTCTTATTTCTTATGGAGAGTATTAGGACCAGAATCTAAGGATCCCTGTCTGGCTTTGGTTCTGCCTGGCATCATGCCCCTTCTTTGCAATGTATACAAATTCTTCCCCTCATCCCCAGTTTCCTCAGGTCTCAGAAAGTCAGGCCTTCAGCCCCTGAGGAGAAGGTCAACGATATTGATAGTCAGGAAGACAGGAGTCTTGGTTGCAAGTGGCAGAAACCCAAGTCATAGTAGCTTACAGAGAAAAGACAAGGTATTGACTGAGAAACCTAGACGTTTTAGTTATGTCTGCATCCAGCAGCTCAGATATGATCATGAGGATTTTCTTTCTCTCTCTCGGCTCTGTTCCCTTCATTCTTCAGAGTCTTTCTCCATATGTACAGAAAAGTGGTTGTGACAGCCCTAGATTCACAAGGCACTTCCCTCTCCCCAAATCTGCATATTACCCAGGGAAGGACTGGCCTCATTGGCCTGCAACAGCCACCATGACTGACAAGCCCCATCAGGACCACATTGAATGGGAAAGACAGGCTTCAGAGGGAAAAAGGATACTAGGGAGAAAAATCCATAGATGTACACTGTAGGTGGGGACAAAGATTGAGATACAAACATACAACATTTGGGGAAATTCTCCTACAACCCAGATTGTTGGACAGAGCTTCCAATGGTGAAATTCTGGAGTCAGGGCTTTTGGGGATGGTGTGAATCACTGGAAAGTTAGACTGGGTCAACTTAGTGCAGATTTCCTGGCCTGGCCTCTCTGAGGTATGGTTTCCCTACTCTGCAAAGTAGGAGATGGAACACGATGTCATGGGAGGTATCTCAGCTCTGCTGGGGATGTGATCAGTGAAAATGGGTCCAGTACACAGTGTAGTGTGGATTGTCCCTTTGGCAGTGTCCTGATAACACCTCAAGCTTGCATCTAGCACCTCTCACAGTCAATGGGTGCCACACAGCTTGTCAGCGGCTCAGGTTTGGTGTCACTCCTCGTAAGGGTAAACCTGGCAGAAGTGCTGGCTGGGGGTCTCACACCAGAGTAGAGTCCCACAGCCAGGACGGACAGGCGAGGTGGTTACCCTTGGCAGATGGAAGCAGGATAAATCCATTGCAAATTAGAATCCTTTGTTGTAAGCAAAACAAGACCACTGTCTGACCTAAGTAAAAGGGGGATTTGTTGGCAGGGTCCTGGGTGCATATTACCTAAGGAATGACAGAGGAGTAGGCTTGAAAAACAGGCAGAAGGGACCAGGGTGCTCTGGGGGCTGGGCAGTGGGAATATTCTGGCTGGGATGCTGTCACTCTATTGACCACCGTCACTGTTGGATGCTGCCACAGCCAATGGACATCATGCTGTCAGCACACACTACGGAAAATGTGTTCTCACTGCCTCTTTGTCCTTGTGTCACCTGTTCCAGAGTCAAAGTCCTGAGTAGGAACATCCATTGAGATGTGCCCACATCCCACTGCCAGGAGATGGGAAGAGGACCTATCTGGATCCTTGAAGTTCTCCTAGTGGCAGGAAGGCTCATTAGGACTCCCACAATGGGGAGGTCCCTAAACATGGCATGGGTGTTTGAAGCAGGACAGCCAAATAAATGACAAATGCCCTGTACACATGATAAGCAAAGTAGCGTGTGTGAAATCCTAGTCAAGGAAGGAATCCAGGGCTGTGTTTCGGAGTGCCCAAACTGGAAACTATTTCAGGGGTAGATCAGGAGCAAATCAGACAGCTGAGGTGCAGGAACCAGGCCATGAGAGTGTTGGGTGGCAGTTCTTGTAGGGGCTGGCCAGTCGTGTAGAGCTCAGGAGTCAGACAATGAGCTTTGGAGCCAGATAGATCTGGATATGAATTCTAGCTCCTAAGTGTGTGACCTTGGGTAAGTTACTCCATATTACTTTCATCCCTTATAAAATGAGGAAAATAATACCTGCCTTATGAGGTTGCTGTGAGGTTTAAATGACATACTATTTGTGAGCCCCCAGCCCATGCTCAGCATGTGCAAGGCTCAGGAGTGTTCTGTCCTCCTCATATGTGCTCTCTCACTGTCCCTTCCTGTCCTTGGCCTATGACGAGCTCATGGGCTGGATGGGCTGGAAGGATCATCTGGCTCCTTTTGCCCTCCAGCTCCGCCATGAACTGCATGCTCATAAGCCTCCCATCCAAGTCTCCTTGCTGCATGTCAGGAGGCGCTAAGGAATATCAGCAAAGCCAGGCATACCCTTTATGCCAAAAGAAGAACAGTGGCCTGGGCTTCCACAGACAGATGGGAGCCATGTTGCTGTGCTGAGATGTACCCAGAAGGTTTGCATGAAGGTCAGCTGGCTCACGCCTTTTACCCCTGATGTGGTGACAGGACCTGGCTTACATATGCCTGAGTACGTGTGTGGGGAGGGGGCTTCCCTTGTTCCTGGAGGTGCCCTTGGACTTCCCTTGGCACATGTGTTGTGTTTCAGTAAAGACAGACCTGATCATCCTTCTATGTGCATCCATCCTGCATTAAAATTACACTCAGTGTGGCTCAGAGGTTAGCTATTTGGCTGTCTGCCTTTGACATTTTTATAATATGAGGATTTTGTATATCCTCACTGCTACCTTCCTCCTTCACACTCCCCCAATTCATGGTTTGGGTCTTGATTATGGCACTTACTGAGGCTGATCCTGGGGCCTGTTAAAAGAAGAGCTCCTTCAGAGCAGGGACCATATTTGTTCATTTCAGTCTCCCCTGGCCTGTGGTAGGATCACAGAGAATGTTGAATTGACTTGAATTTCAAGTCCTGGGCAAAAGCAGACTTAAAAGAAAGTCTGCAATACTCAATTATTCCTCCCAAAGCTCATAACTCATGTTGTTATTATTTAAACAAGGCTCTTTTTTTTTCTATTGTAAAAGTAAAACTTGCTTATGATTTAAAACATTTAAAAGAACAAGCAAAAAAAGAAGTGAGAAGAGGAGGGGAAGAAAAAGAAAAAAATGTCTAAAATCCCATCTCTTATATACAACCATTGTAATGTAGATATTCAATTGCTTTCTCAACCTTTCCACCTGGATGTCGAAGAGCTATCTCACATTCAGCATCTCCAAAACTGAAGTCCCGACCTTGTCCCTTATACCTGCTCTGCCTGTGTCTTCCCCATCTCAGTGAATGTCAATTGCATCCTTCAGTTGCTCAAGCCCCAATCCTTGGAACCATTCTTTGTTCCTCTCTTTCTCTCACATTTCACATCAGGAAATTCTGTTGGCTCTACTCCCAGCAAACTATGCCCAGGATCTGACCCCTCCTCATCATCTGCACTGGCACCACCAAGATGGTCCAAGATGCCATCATCTCTCACCCGGATAACTACAATCTCACTGGATTACTGCACGTCTCCCTGTTTCCACCTTCGCCCCCACCCCCAGTTTAGTCCCAATATGTCGGCTGGGGTCGTCTTTTTATAACATAAGGCAGACCATGCCGCTCCTTTGCTCCAAACCCTCCCATTTCATTCGGAGGAAAAGCAGAGCTCCGGCAGTGGCCTTTAATGCTGGGTGTGGTCTGCACCCCTCTGCCTACCTCTTTAACCTGCTCACTGCTCTGCAGCCACACTGACTTCTCTGCTGTTCCTTGAATGCATCGGGCCTGCTCCTGCCTTGGGACATTTGCGTGTGTTGCTCAGTCTCCTTAAAAGTCTTCTCCAGATATCCATTTGGCTAACTCCTCCACCCCTACCTCCTTCATGTCCCTTCTCAGTGAGGTCTACCCTCACCACACTATTTAAAAACTCAAACTCACCTCCTCTGCTTTGATTTTCTTCATAGCACTGATCATAACCTAACACCACACATATTTTATTTGTCTTGTTTGTAACCTATGTCCCCCAACTAGAATGAAAGATTTTGCCCACTGTGTTATCTATTGTACCGGGAACAGTGCCTGGTACATAAAATGTGCTCTGTCAATGTTTGTTAAATGAATGAAGAAAACAACAAAACTACTTTGTTATTGCTCTGAATAAGGGGAGTGTGTATTTTCAAGTGACCCCCTTCATGAGTTCCATAAAGTAGGTTGGACAAAAATAATTCAGACATTCATTCTGGCATATTTGCTGAGCACCTACAACAGAAGAGATGTTGTAAGTTGTGTGCTATGGAGGATTCAAAGATGTCTCTTTCCACAGGGATTAGAGTTAGTAGGGGAGGCTAGACACCTCCAGAAATAACAAACTGAAAAGACTTATTTACATTATATATAGTAAAAACAGAATGTCCTTACTATACAGAAGGCTCTTACAAAGCAATAAAAAGACAAACATTCTGGGCCGGCCCGTGGCTCACTTGGTAGAGTGCGGTGCTGATAACACCAAGGCCACGGGTTCGGATCCTAAAAAAAAAAAAAAAGACAAACATTCCAGAAGAAAAATAGATAAATGGCAAGAACAGGTAATTCACAAGAAGAAAGAATACTAATGTCTCCCTTTTCCATCCCCATGAAAAAGAAAGTTGGACTTCACTAGCAAATGAGGGTAAATTAATGTAGTGAGATACTACTTATCATGTCTAAAATAGGCAAAGATTTATAAAAATTATAATAGCTGTACTAATGAGGATGTTGGGGGAAAGGGCATTCTTATTTTATTTTATTTTCGTGACCGGCGCTCAGCCAGGGAGTGCACCGGTCACCGCGCTGCTAGCGCAGCACGCTACCGAGTGCGCCACGGGCTCAGCCGTGGGGGAAAGGGCATTCTTAAACACTCCTAGTGTGAATGAAATTAGTACAACCTTTCTGGAGGACAATTTGACTATTATCAAATATCAAAACCTTAAAAATGGGCATTCCTTTAACACAGCAATTTCATTGCTGGTTTATCTTGAGGAAATAATTAAGCATCTGTAGAACTGTTTATAACAGCCAGTAAAAGAAAAAGACAAAACAAAAACAACTGGCCTAAGATATCCCAGTGTAGCAGTTTGGTTAAATATAGTGTTATTTTAGACAATCTATAGAAGTGTTATTGAAATGTATATGAGGGGTCTTCAAAAAGTTCATGAAAAGATTCATATTACCTTTTAATTCCATTTTTCCATGAATTTTTTGAAGTACTCTTGTATTTATTAAGATGGAAAGAAATTCATGAGATATTATTCCCTCCCTTGTTTTCTTAAAATGGACCATCTTTTTTTTTTTTTTAAACACCAAACTACCCCTCACACTATATCTGGAGCTTTTCTCTCCAAAACCAAAGCAAGTCCTGGGTAACCCCCCCAGTGAGGTGTACAAGGGTCTTGGCGATACAGCCTCAGCCAACTTTCTCAGCTCCGGATCCTACAGCCTCATCTTCTGTATCCTCTGTTCCTTCCACAGGAAACTTCTCACTCTCCCCAGTCACACCTGCTTTGATCCAGAGTCTTTGCACATCACAATTCCTCCCCCTGGAGTGTCCTCCTTCCCCCAGTCCCTTTACCTGGAAAAATCCTATTCATTCTTAGAAGCCCAGTTCAGGTGGCACCTCTTCATGACTTCTGCGAGTTTTCTAGAGAGGGGCTGATTTCTTAGTTTCTTTACTTCTGTCTCTGTTATAACACAAATGTGCTGTATTATAATTTATTTATTTACAAGTTTTAAATCATATGTGCTTCAGGAGAAGCACCAGGTAATATTCATCTCTGTAGGCACACAGCCCTACACATGAGGGTACTCAAGTGTTTGCTGAATAACTGAGACAGATAATGGGTCATGTGAGCAGATGGTCCTGAAATATGGTCACTGGGCTCTGAAAGTTAAGAAAATGACATTCAATGTTGAAGTCAAACAAAATGTAAATTTTATGGTACAATTGTTATGAACCTGCACTATAATTGGGCGTGAGTGGACAGCAGTTTGCATAAATGACAACACCACTGTTACATAAATCTAATCCTTAAATGGTTTTTCTTCTCTTGCTTTGTATTTCTTCAAATTGGTGACACCTAATACAGTGGTTAATTTAATCTTACATACATTCATATAAAGACACATACATACAATGCTGATTACTATTATTACTGGAAGCCAAAAAATTTGTAAAATGTGGGACACACGAATTAGAAGCATTTGGGAATTAAAGTGTATAATTACAATTGCCTGAGAGAAGGAGAAAGAGAAAGAGAGAAAGTGAATTACTGGAGATGAGCAATATTTAGTGGAAGTAATGTCACCAAACTGGCGAGAACCAGAAGTACCTGGAGAAAATTCTCAAGGTATGTGAGATATTAAAGGTGTGTGTATATGAGATGAAAACGCCACATATTTCATAAAGATAAAGATCGATGTGGACGTAAGCTCTGAGAAGAACAAAACCCAAAGCCATAATGAGAACAACATGAGGTGGAACTTTTCTGACAGGAGACTTCGTCCGAAGCCTCTGCCACAGCCAGTCCTTCCTTCAACCTTTGAAAGGCGGATTGGCCACCAATTTGTGCAGAGCGGTGAATGGTTTCTAACTCCGTAGGTGTGCCCCACATTTAAATGACTGAATATCACATCACTCTCTAGTATCAATAAATGTTTAAATTGGTATATCTTGCCAGTTATCTATTATTTGTCGTCCTCACTATAAAGCTTCTTACCTTAGGCCCACGGAGAGTTCCTGGAAGGCTCCTTTGAGAGCAGGGAGGAATGGGCAAGGGAATTTGTGTCTTTGGCTAAGCATCACCCCTGATAGCTCCCTTTGCCTCTCCAGTGCCCACTGAGGGTGTCTCAGCTGCCTGCCACCAACGGGAGATGGGAGTCTGCTCTCTCCTCTCTGCTAAGAAAACACATGCCTGGCACCCTAGAGAAGGGCCAGTCAGTTCTTAACTCCAGGTGCCAGAGTGACAGAATCCAAATCATACAGACCCAGGGTGTGAGGTGATGAAAATTTGCAGTTGTGTCCTAGATGTAATGATGCCATTCATGAATAGGCACCTCCCTGCCCAGCCAGAGAAGGGTGTCCCCGCAAGACACCTTCTTCCCTTCTCATGACACCTCATCCTCCTGCTCAGTGCCTCAGCTGTTTTGACTAGGGTTGCCAGATAAAATACAGAACACCCAGTTAAATTAGGATTTCAGGTAAACGATGAATACTTTTTTTAAAATGTAAGGATGTCCCAATATTTCATGAAACATCCTTATACTAAAAAATTATTTGTGGTTTATCTGAAATTTAATTTTAACTGGGCATCTTGTATTTTTCTTTGCTAAATCTGACAACCCTCTCCCACCAGAGTCCCCACCTCCTCTCTTTCCTCAGTCTGTGGATTTCCTTCAGTTGTAGCAAGCCCCCAACAGTCTCTTAGGCATCACACATCTCCACTGCTTCTGGTGGGTTGTCTGTCACACATAAATTCTGTCTTCCCACTCCCTCCATTGCTTAGTGGGAGGAGAGGAAGCTTAGTGTCCAAAGAAGGACGAAGGGAGGAGGGACTTCAGGCTTGTGGTGGCCTTGCTCCCCATTTGCCACCTTGCTTTGTTTCCTTCTCCACATTTGATGACACACAGCATCTACAGCAATCATATGAGCCAGTCTCTTGCCAAGAGTCCTCATGGGTTTCTGATGAGATGTAACTTTTGGACCTTATGACCTCCCCGATCTTGAGTCACATTGCAAAGTCCTCATCACATAACTTAGTCCTGGGATTTCAATGGTCAGGCAAGGGCAGTCTTACCAGTTCCACACACTTACATTGCTCCTCCCACCTTGTTTTACATTCCCTTTCTTGTAACTGCTGGACAGTGAGCCCCAAGCTTCCTCTCCCCAGTGCCATGAGTGCTTGATTCTTTTTTTTAATTTATATATTTTAATTTTTAAATTATTTTTAATTAGTAAACTTTATGTTCCCATATGCCTCCTGCACCACCACCCCACAGCCCACCTGCTATCAACATCCTGCACAATGAACCCACATTAACACATCATTGTCACCCAAAATCCATAGTTTACCTCAGGGTCCTCTCTTGGTGTTGGACATTATACATACAACAAATATATAATGATATCTATCTGCCATTATAGTTTTTTTAATTGAAATGTATTGATTATACATATTTGTGTAAACAGAGTTGACTATCAAGAAAAGTACACAATGTGTGATGATCAAATCAGGATAATTAGCATATTCATCATTACAAAACTTAATCATTTCTTTGTGATGAGGACATGTGATCTCTCTTCTAGCCATTTGATAACATGCAGTAAATTATTGTTAACTACAGATGCCTAGTTCGACTGTATACCCATAGTGTCTGCCATTATGGTATCATACAGAATAGTATGTAGCATCATTGCCCTAAAAGTCCTCTATTCTAGCTATTTGTCCCTGCCTCCCCCCATCCTCCTGGCAGCCACTAATCTTTTTACTGTCTCCATAATTTTGCCTTTTCCAGAATGTCATATACAGTAGTTCCCCCTTATCTGTGGTTTCACTTTCCAAGGTTTCAGTTACCTGCAGTCAACCACAGTCTGAACAATAAGATATTTTGGGAGAGAAGAGGGGGAGAGATCACATTGCATAACTTTTATTACAGTATATTGTTATAATTGTTCTATTGTATTATTAGTTGTTGTTAATCTCTTACTCTGCCTAATTTATAAATTACACTTTATTGTAAGTATAGGAAAAAACATAATATATATAGGGCTCAGTATTATCCATGGTTTCAGGTAGCCACCGGGTGTATTGGAAAGTATACCCTGAGATAAGGGGAGGACTACTGTTGCTGGAATCATGAGGTACGTAGCCTTTTCAGGTTGTCTTCTTTCACTTAGTAAAATGTATTTAAGATTCCTCCACATCTTTTCATGGCTTGATAGATCATTTCTTCTTAATGCTGAATAATAGTTTATTGTCTGGATGTACCATAGTTTATCCATTTATCTACTGAAAGATATCTTGGTTGCTTCCAAGTTTTGGCAATTATGAATAAAATTGCTATAAACATATATGTGCAGGTTTTTGTGTAGACATAAGTTTGCAATTCATTTGGGTAAATACCAAGGAGCGCAATTGCTGGCTTATATGGTAAGCGCATGTTTAGTTTTGTAAGAAAGTGCCGAACTGTCTTCTAAAGGGTCTGTATCATTTTGCATTCCCACCAGCAATGAATGAGAGTTCATGTTGCTCCAAATCCTTACCAGCATTTGGAAATATAAGTGTTCTGGATTTTGGTCATTCTAGCAAGTGTATAGTGGTGCCTCATTTTTTGCAGTTACCTAATGACCTGATGTTTAACATCTTTTCATATGCTTACTTGCCATCTGAATATCTTCTTTGGTAATATGTCTGTTCATGTCTTTGCCCATTTCTTAAATAGGGTTTTTCATTTTCTTACTGCTGAGGTTTTTTTAAAAAAGATGACCGGTAAGGGGATCTTAACCCTTGACTTGGTGTTGTCAGCACCACGCTCTCCCAAGTGAGCCACGGGCTGGCCCTTACTGTTGAGTTTTAAGAGTTCTTTGTATATCTTGGATAACAGTCCTTTATCAGATGTGACTTTTGCAAATATTTTCTCCCAGTCTGTAATTTGTTTTCTCATTCTCTTGACATTGTCTTTCACAGAGCAGAAGTTTTTAATTTTAATGAAATCCAGCTTTTCAATTATTTTCCTCATGGATCATGCCTTTGAAATTGCACCTGAAATGTCATCACCATATCCAAGGTCATCAAAGTTTTCTCCTATGTTATCTTCTACAAGTTTTGTAGTTTTGCATTTTATATTTGGGTTTTGGATCCATTTTGAGTTCATTTTTAGGAAGGGTGTTAGGCTGTGTCTAAATTCATGTTTTTGGCATGTGAATGTCTAGTTGTTCCAGCACCTTTTGTTGAATATCTTTGCTCCATTGTGTTGCCTCTCCTCCTTTGTCAAAGTTCAGTTGACTACATTTATGTGGGTCCATTTCTGGGCTCTCTGGTTTGTTCCGTTGATCTATTTGTCTATTCTTTTGCCAATTGTCTTGCTTACTATAGCTTCATAGTAAGTTTTGAAGTCAGGTGTTGTCAGTCCTCTGACTTTATTATTCCCCTTCAATTTTGAGTTGGCTATTTTTTTTTTTTTTCCTCTCCCTGTATATTTCAGAATCAATTTGTCAGTACCTACAAATAACTTGCTGGGATTTTGATCGGGGTTGTGTTCAATCTATAGATCAAGTTGGCAAAACTGACATCCTGACAATATTGAGTCTACCTATTCACAAACATGGAATATCTTTCCATTTATTTAGCTCTTCTTTGATAATTTTCAGCAGAGTTGTGTAATTTTCCTCATATAGATCTTGTGCATATTTTGTTAGATTTAGACCTAAGTATTTTGTTTTGGGGTATGCTAATATAAATGGTAATGTGTCTTAAATTTCACATTCCACTTGCTCATTGCTGACACATAGGAAAGCAATTGACTTTTTTACATTAACCTTATATCCTGAAACCTTGCTATAGCGCTTATTAGTTCCAGAAGTTTTTTGTTGTTGTTTTTTAAAATTTTTTCTAGATAGATTATCGTATCATCTGTGAATAAAGACAGTTTTTTTTTTTCAAACTCTATACCTTTTATTTCCCTTTTTTGTCTTAGTGCATTAGCTAGGACTTCCAGTATGATGTTGAAAAGCAGTGGTGAGAGGGGACATCCTTGCCTTGCTCCTGATCTTAGCAAAAAATCTTGTTTCTTACCATTAAGTATGATGTTAGCTATACGTTTGTACCTGTTCTTTATCAAGTTGAGGAAGTTCCCCTCTATTCCTAGTTTACTTAGAATTTTTATTGTGAATGGGTATTGGATTTTGTCAAATGCTTTTTCTGCATCTATTAATATTATTATGTGATTTTTCTTCTTTATCCTGTTGATGTGATGGTTTATATAACTGAGTTTTGAATGTTGAACCAGCCTTGCATACCTGGGAAAAATTCCACTTGGTCATGGTGTATAATTCTTATACATTGTTGGATTGAATTTGCTAATCTTTTGTTGAGAATTTTTGCCTCTATGTTCATGAGAGATATTGGTCTATAGTTTTCTTTTTTTGTAATGCCTTAGTCTCATTTAGTGATGCTGATGAATCAGTTAGGAAGTATTCACTTTGCTTTTGCCTTCTGATAAAAATTGTAGTGAACTGATAAAATTTCTTCCTTAAATGTTTAGTAGAATTCACCAGAGAACCCATCTAGGCTGTGTGCTTAGTACTTGATAAATGAATGCTGTGACTGTGGTTATGGAGACTTGATTATACTTCAGCCCCCATGCGGTTAAAGCTACAGCCTTGTATGTAGGGGAGAGGTTTCACCTGCTAGGAGAACTCATTCTCTATGTAAGCAGTTCAGAGTCTTTGCTCAGATCAAAAATTATATTTCTCTGGGAATTTTCTCCAATACCACTTACCCCCCCAACAAGAGTGAGCCCGAGGGCCTAGTTTGTATCATGTGACCTCCTTTCTGGCCCTATGGCCACATTTGATTGGACCAGAGATGGACACCTGACATAAGTTAGACCAATCAGATTCTCTCTTCAGGGATTTGGGATTTAGCATCAAGAGGCAGCTACTTAGTTTCTGCCTACAGTTGGAATCGAGGTGCCCTAGACACAGGAGTTGTAGACCAATTGTTGTTGTTGGAGTTATTACACCAGATAGGTGTAAAAGTCCTGCCTGCTTAGAGAGAAGGACGACATGGAAGCTGATCAGGTTGCTGGGAACAAGTGGAAACAGGGTAGGGCTGAGTTACTGTGGGATGGAGAACATCAGAAAACTCCAACTGGGGACCAGGAAAGGACAGAAAAAGGGTATTAAGAATTGGGTACCCTGGGTGTAAGGATGAGGTGGGTGGCATACTTCCTGAGTTGGTCCCTGGAAAGGGCACTGATATGGTTTAATCCCTTTTCCGGGGAACACGGGCAATGGGAGCAGTAACTAGACAGGAAAAGGTATGTTTATGTATCCTTTTGCCATTTTTGTGAAACTGATGGACAGAGATCAGCAAGTCAGGGAGGGGTCTTGGCAGGGAGAGTCTGGGATACTCTGTACGGGGGAATCTCTGCCTTCCTCTGAGGGTGAGGCTTTGGCTTGTATTGGGGTGGAGGGAGGTGATGTGGAGGCAGAAGCAAGGACCCAAGTCTGGGCTGCAGGAATTGAGGGTTCCCAGCATGCAATAACTGGAAGCTGAAGTAGAACTGGATCCAGCCCATCCCCGCTCCTCCATACCCCGTGCCTTCTGATGGTTGGGAGAAGACCCTGTGCCTAGTCCTTTAGCCACCAGAAGAAAATCAGGAATGGAATTCATGGTTTGGAGACACAAAAAGTCAGAGGGACTTTATTTAAATAGGCTTTAATTAGAAGTAGACCAGAGTTTTGTATGCAAAAACATTTTGGTTTTTAACTTAGAGTCATCACCCCATTGTCAACTCTGGCGTGTATGGCTGTGTGAGTGTGTGTGCACGTGTGCCTAGGCCCGCGTCCTCCTGTGGGCATTTGTGTGTGAGAACTCATCCATTTGTGTAGGTGGTCTTTGTGGCCTCTTCCTGTGCGCCTGTGTACAGGTGTACTGCTGACGAGGGGTACCCTCGTCTTTACCCCCGTTATTCATCCTCCTTGAAGAATCCCGAATTTCCTTCAGTCATCTTCCCTTTTCCAGTCTCTCCAAAGCAGGGCGCCTGAAGTGTGCGGTGAGGAAGGGGCCTGAGGGGCCCTAGGCCACAGCTGCCCCTTTGGGACGAGGCCTCCGTTATCCTAGTCCAGGAGGCACCTGGTCCCGGAGCGGCGCCAGAAGCGCAGGACCACAGACACCACGACCCCCAGCAGCAAGAGGGCGCCCAGGGCCCCAAAGAGGATCCCAAAGAACGGGCCGAGTTTCACGCTCAGGTGCTCACAGTGCTCGCCCCAGGGCGTGTAGATGGAGAAGGACACACAGCTGGGAACAGAGAGGGGCGCGGTCAGGAGGTTCTCCAGGACAGGCTGCGCCCACCCACCAGGACGAGAAGCCGGGGGCAGCCCCGACGCCGTGCTGAAGCGAGCGGGGGCGGAGGCGGGCGCAGAGGTGAGGGGACCCGGGGTGGCGCTGCAGCCGCACCGCCTCTCCTCACCAGAGCCCCTCGGCCAGTGTCGAGGCCTCCCCTGACGGAGAACGCTAACGGAGGCGCAGCGCTGGCCGTCACACAAGACAGCAGCTTCCTCTCCCACATGGGGACAGCAGGCTGTCACTCAAGAGGCAACAGCAGGTGGAAGAGTTTGCCTTTGGAAACCACACCCTACTACTTCACTTACTGGCTACCTTGGGCACGTCCCTTGTCATCTCTAAGCTGCAGTGTTCTCATCTTCGAAATGATCACAGTACCCACTCGGTGGCTCTTTTGAGTGTCAGAAGTAACATGGCATCTTTACTCTCCACACAGAGTGGGCACTCACAACTCTTTTTTCCCCATTGTCCCTTTGTCTCTTGTCCCCGTTCTCTCTAATTTCAAAGGGAGCCATCCTAATGTTCACCCATGAGATACCATGGCTTCCTAGACCCCCTGCAGTGTCATGACCACGTTGGATTCTTGCCCCCTGCCCTACGCACCTGCAGCGTGGCCCATCAGGTAGGTGCTGGCACTGGCCTCCGTGGTGACAGTAGCCCTCGCTGCACGGGGACACGCAGGTGAAGCCACTCTGGGGGTCATAGACCAGGTGGTAGCCCTTGTAGCCATTGCATTCAAAGTAAGTCTCCAGTGAGCTTATGTTCACTGTCAAGTAGGACACATATGGACACAGAAAGCAACTGATTAACACTAAATTAATACCTTTTCAATCATGAATTTCATTTTCAGGCATTTATCCTGAGAAATAATTCAAAAAGTGCACAAATACATATGTCCATGGACGTTCACGGTTGATAACAGCAACAATGTTTAACAGGAGGGGCCGTGTTAAATAAGTTACTGCATGTTCTCACTAAGGGAAAGACAGCTTTGATGGCATGGAAAGTGCATTACTGAACAGCATCTGCTTTGAAGTTGGCTAGACCTGAGTTGAAAACCAACACTAGTACTAACTAGTTGTGTGATTTAGGGAAAATTTCTTAACTCTTTCAGCCTGTTTCCTTATCTTTAAAAGGAAATAATGAGGTTGGTTAGTTGAGTTGGTTAGAGCACAGTGTTATAACACCAAGGTCAAGGGTTTGGATCCTTGTACTGGCCAGCCTCCAGAAAAAAAAAAGGAAATAATGATGATAACACCTACCTTGCGGTGAGATTTAAATGACATAATGTACGCAGAGTACTTAGTTACAGTGCTTAACACAAAGCAAGTAAGAACTTTGTGTTCCTGCTTGTGAATCTAAAAAGCTGGTGGGTAAAACATTTAAAATTCCTCTCAAAAATTACAAAACAACAACAAAAAAACTAAATTAACTTGCCTCTTATTTGTCTGTGGCCCTACATAGAACACTTTTCCACCATGGATTTGTATGGGCTAAAGATTCGTGACAGCCTCCCTCTATTTACCTGCCTCCCCCTTCCCCAATTATCCCTGTACTGTCCCCAAGATAGAGTGACTCACGAGCCATCACATCATGCACGTCTCCCCTGGAGATGGGGTAGAAGACCACGTTGTTCCTGGGCCCCTCACTTGTCCTCCCCCTCCTTCTCGGAGCCTGGAATAAGAAGGCCTCCACCATGGCGTCCAGCAGCCGGTTGTTCAGGAAGTGGATGACAGGGCCCCGAGGGCGGTACTGGAACTCCGAGATGACCTTCCAGTGTTGAATGGAGCTTCCTGAGGCCGGCGCTGGGAAATGGCTGTGTGGGAGAGGGACAGTGAGTAGGGGGAGAAGACCCAGGGGGCCCAGGCGGAGACAGTCCCACTTACATTTGTTCCACTTGGCTGTTCCAAAGAAAGGCCCGCATGTCCAGGGTCCCCAGTATATATGCTACCTAGGGCAGAGGGTGGTACAGACGGTGAGGTGCAGTCCAGAGAGGAGCCCCTCCCACTGTAATGCATTTATTCATCCCTGTTTTCATCTGTGAATATGAGCCCCAGGACCCCTAGAATATTTCTCCCCAACTCTGCATCTCCACACCTTAGCCTCATCCAGTGATGGGAGTGGGTCCTTGCTTAATAAGCATTTGTTGGTGAGTGGAAGACTTTACATTCTTTCCCCACATCCTCTGCCTCACATTACAAGGGGAGAAACTGAAATGAATGGCACCCACCTTGCCTCTGATTCCTGACTCACTACTTCATTCCCTCCTCACATGTACACTGAACATCAATTATTTAGCCAGACCTAGGGGATGGCATGGTGCTGGGGATGTCAAGGTGACTTAGGAACAGTCTGTACTTGAGGATCCCACAGTCTGGTGCAAATGTCCACAGATGTTACTATATGGAGTGTGAAGTACTGCTACAGTAGTAGTAATGATAGCAACAATAATTTTTGAATATTTGTGTTTCAGACACCGTGCTAAGTGCTTTACATATATTATCATATAATACATATGTTATCATTTAAACCCTGATACAACTGTGGACAGATTATTCCTGTTTTTACAGATGAGCCACAACATAATGTGTCTAACTGTTACACCTGCTGTAGTAAGTGGCAGCGCAGCGATTTGAATCTGCATATAAGGATTCTAGAGCCTTAGCTACTCCACAGCTGTGCTACTCTACTCTGCCTGTGACTGAGGTATGGACCAGCGCATGGAGCCAAGAAGAGGGAGCCCCTGGTCCTTCAGATGAAATGCCCTCTTTTATTTCTTCCATATAATACTGAAGAAGTGCAGGTCTTGAGGGACAATCAGAGGGAGAGGCTAAGATGACGTGCGACCCTAGACACTGCTCATGGAGAGTGGTGATTCTAACCCCTTCTGAGGTCTCTGGCCTGGGGCTTCCTGACTTCCTAACCCAGGACCTCTCCTGGGGCATGAAGCTCTGGTCTCCTCTGGCAATTGAGTCTAGATGGATGATGAGGCGGAGGACACAGAATGCTGTCCCAGCCCTCACCAGAACCTGTAGGATCCACCTCCCACCCAGAGCCCATCTGCAGCACTGACCGAGGCATTGACCTCTGCTGCAGAGGCGTTTTCTTCTTCACTGAGCGAGAGTTGGACGATTCTTAAGGGAAGCTCTGGAGGTGAGAGAAACAAATTCATCATCACATCACAGGTTTACCCAGACTTACCCAAGAAGTCTTTGGGCCAGCCCAGGGAGACTGCTCCATTCCGCAGTGACTGGAGGTCACTGGAGAAACTGGGACTAGCGAAGCTCACCCTAGTGCCCGTTCTGTCCTGGTCATTGTGTTATTCCCTGACTCTCACCTCACTGAGCTGCGAGGCCTCTGGTTTAGTCTCTCCTCAGCATACTGCACAGGCCGGGGGTTCATGCTGTGATAGCTGCCCTCACAGCTCCCACAGCCTCCAATTTACCACCACTTGAGAAATTTTGGAGTTCTGTTCTGGCAGTTTGAGGAACTTAGCCCTGAACCCCAGAGTTTCACCACTTCCCCAAAGGTGAGAGAAGTGTGGAGGTGGGGGTGGCAGGGGCATCTGGTTGTACCTTGACAGATGGTTGGAGTGAAATTGTTTCCAGCAAGGAAGCAGCGGGTGTCAGTGAAGGCTGGGGGACAGGTGCATGTGGGCTGGCAGCCTGGAGGCCGGGAGATGTAGCAGTGGCCTTGGTTGTAGCAGTAGTTCACAGGGCAGGACTGGTTCTGACAGCGGTAAGAGTTCTCCAGAGCTGCAGAGGGAGAAGAGGTCAGCAACATCATGCTGGGGCAGTGGGGCAGCTGCAGGTGGGGGGACGGGGTGGAGAACGGAGGAAGTCCCCAGCTCATAGAGACCTGCTCGCAGAACAGGCTTGGTTTCTTTCCCTCAGTGCCTACTCCACCTGCGTTCTGCTTGTGGGCCACTCAGAACCCCAAACTATCCTCCCCTTTTCTAGGCATTTCTCTGCAGGGCAACCTTTTTTCCCTTTTTTCCTCTGCCAGGTAGGTTTTCTTCCACTTCTGCAAAGGGAGTGGGATGTTTATCAGACGCTCTGTATCAGGGAAGGACCTAGAAGGCTGGCAGAGGAAACCTGCTTTTCTCCCTCTCTCTCTCTCCCTTCCATCTCCTTTTCTGCCTTTATAAGGTTCTGGTTCTACTCATTTATTTGGATGCCTTAGGAGGCTTGGTGGAGGCCCAACTGTGATCTCCCTCATCATGACTCTAGTGGCTCAGATGTGGAGGAACAGATGGCTGGCAGAAGATTCAAAGAAAAATAAGGCACCTCTGCTGCCAGATCCCCATGGCAGTTCCTCCAAATATCCTGACTTGTGAGATGCAGAGATCCTGGGCCTTGTGTTGCTGAAGACCACTGAGGCGCCTGAGAGCCCCAGCTTGCCTCTGGTCCCCTGGCTGTTGCTGGAAGTCTCTTCCCTTCTTCAGAGCATCTTCAGTCTTTTGCCCTGAGTTTTCCCCATCAGTGCCTCAGGGCTGCTCTATCCCCTCTCCTATACCTGTACGACATCTTCTCCTCTAGTCCTACCCCCTTTCCAAGCCCTACTTGCCATACCTACCTATATTGAGCATTCTAAAGACTTGCTGGAAAAGGGAGAGAAATGCTTTGCCTTTGGCTATCTTAGGCCCTTGAGGTGTCACCTGTTCCCAGAACCTCCAGCCAGGGTCCTCTTCTCAGCTTACCTGCACAGTGACGACCATCCCCAGTCATATTCAGGGGGCAGGCCTCGCAGCCTTTCCGAGGAATGCAGGTCACATTTGGGAAGCAGTCCTCCTCACAGCCATCCTTGGAACGTTCACAGTAGCGGCCGAAAGTGTCCCCATCACACTTGCAGTCGGCCACCTGGAACAGGTTGCCGATCACTGGGTAGCCAAGAGGCTGAACCATTAAGAACTTCTGAGTGTTTCTGTACTGACCCCTCTGGTCTGAGAGCCCATGGAACCTGAGTCTTTGTCTTAGTTTCATCAGCATCTACTTAGCACCTTCTTGACCAGGCCCTGGGCTTGCGAGTCCCTGCCTGAAGGCACACAGTCATCCTGCCCATTCGGCTGCCCTGGACCATTCTTTACCCTGACGCCCCTGCCTGGCCCTGCACCAAGATCTCAGCCTGTTCCCTCTCATGCCATATCTCCTGAAATACTTTCTAGAGTAAGACAGTGAAGGAAGGAAGGCAGGAGGGAAAGAAGGAAGGAAGAGAGGGAGAGAGGAAGAAAGGAAAGGAGGGAGGGAGGCAGAAAGGAAAGAAAATAAAAAGCAGATGGGGGCAAGATTCATGGATTTAGGCCAAGTATCTTGGCTAGAAAATTGAATGAAGAAGGAGTTTCTCCAAACTGAAAAAGAAATGCTTCTTTAGCCGGAGGAAGAGAATAAAAGAGAAAACAAAGGGATTTGGGGGTTTCAAGATAGAGGGAACCTGCACCTCTCTTCCTGACACCATGATGTTGGGACCCGAGGAAGAAATGAGTATATGGTGCTTCTAGCAGATGGGGCCTTCAGCGGCCTCAGGAGAGGTTTCCTGTGTCTGAGCACGGCACAGAGGCAGCACAGCATCTCCCCGGGCCTGAAGGGGAGGGCAGCGGAGCCATGGTGGAAGCCTGTGTAGACCCATGCCCAGGGACCACGTGGACACCTTCCTACCCTGTGCTGGCTTTTACCCTGGAACTGTGGTACTGGGACCACTGGGGAGCTGTAAGAAAGGCTGAGGTGGGAGTTTCTTCCATGGGACGTGGGAGATAAAAACTCACTTGAGCTATAAGCAATAAAGAAAGTTCTATTTCTTATACATGTGGATTTGTGGCCAAGATTGGTACCTGCTCAATTCACCCAACACAGCTCCACCCATCTCTCAACATACACATTGCCCAGGAGAGGCTGAATTACAGCATCCCTTCAATTCCCGCTTCCTTCCCCCTCACATGGAAACCTCCCTCCCACCTTCCTCCCAAGACTCACCTCAAGGGAGGAATTGCCCACCCAGCTGGTCAGGTTGTATAAACACTGGCTCTCTGCACTGCAAGTGCAGACCACAGTCTTGGGCTGGAGCACAGATGACAAGCCAACCCTGGCATTTCTTGCTAGAATCTCCAGAGTGAATGGTTCCAGTGACTTTGGTGTCCATAGCAATGTCCCATTCTCTGCCCAGGGAAGATGAGATAAATCATTCAGAGCTGGGAGACTGCTCTGTGGTCTGACACGTCCTGGCATCTAACACCCTGATTGTTGATGCTGGGCTTTCCCCCACCCCAGATCTCCTCAGGCATTTCCTTTGAGCAAGGGTGGTATCCTGGGATGATCCTGGTCCACACTAGAAGGAGGTAGCACCAGCCTTGCTTACTGGTTGTAGGGTGGAACTCCACAGAGGGGAAGGCAGTTTCTCTCTGAAGAGACCCCAGAGAGCCACTCTGCTGTCATTCTCCTGACACTTCCCCAGGCTACCCTGCAGGCCATACTGGCTTCATCCTTGCCTTGACTTCTCACTCACTCCTCTCACTTAAAACAGCAGGTTGAAAGAAGCTGACAGTAGGGAACAGGTAGGAGTAACTTGCAGACCATCACTTCCAGAGAGACCCCACTTCCCGGTGGAGAAGAAAATCTCCCAATGCCATTGTCTTGCACCGGGAGGATGCCACATGGAGAAAAGGGCTGCAGACCAAGAATCCCTTCTTATGCACATAAGAGATGATGCACAAATACACTGAGGTAGAGAGATGACCAGAACTCAGAGTAAGGGCCTTGCGGGCTTTGGTTTAGTAAATAACAGTCACCAGCATAATTAGTGCTGTCAACAGAGGAAAGCTGCATCCCTGTGCATTGACCTTTTGACCCAAGTCATGGATGCAGGCCTGCCCCCCCACCCCCAACAACATTGCTGAGAGGGAAAGACAAAGCTTTGCTTGGTTCCAGCACGGAAAATCAGACAAGGGGAGACAAAGCTAGGTAAACATGGTTAACAAACAGAAATAGTAAGAAAGTTACCAAAGGTATTTGTAATTCTTTAAATTTTTTCCACATTACATCCTTCTTTTAACAGATATGAAAATGTGAATTAATATTTTTAAATTGTTGTACCTAATTATTCTAATAATTTGGTGAATGCGTAATGATGGTTAAAGATGATTGCATAATATTACATTGAGATTAAATGATCTTTAAATCAATTGTATATGCCCAGAGTCAGTCTAGCTGTCTGGCCAAATTGCCATAAGCCAAACACTACTAGTCACTGGGGGGCACCTAACTGAATTATAGGTATCATTACTAAGAAATGCTGGTCCTTGATATTCAAATGAAAAAGTGATGGGAAGTTGTGCAGGGTATAGAGATGCAAAATTATCCATAATTTGACTCTAACCTCATCCCCGACCCACCTCACCCCCACCCGGCTCCAGCCAAATAGTCTTACCAAAGAGCTTAAAGTCAGTACAGTTGTTTCTGAGAGTGAATGTGACGTTCTCAAAATTGCTGGTGTAATGAATCAGCGTGGTCTGCCCCTTGTAGGCTTTAACCACATGACTGCCATTGATAGAGGGTGGGTACTCATCTGAAACACAAAGAAGGGATTTGGGCTATGAGGCAGAACTCTTTTGCCTCCTCTCAGCCTCCTCGCTCTTTCTCTGCTCTGACTTGCACAAGGCATTTCCAGGACTGTGCCTCACCTCTGGAAGCAGGGATTATTCTGTGTGCCTGCTCTCAGACCTATGCAGAGCAGATTGGGGTTGTACTGCCCAGCTGGCCAAATCTTTAGCCTCTCTTTCTTTTCCTCCTCCTCAAACAAAGTTCATTTCAACTTCTTTCCTGAATAGAATGTTATGCTGGTCATGGCATGAAGGGAATCAGAGAACAGGGCTGTTCAGATCATCACAGAGTTTTACCTTTGGAAAAGGGCTGAAAACCCCGAGGGTAATATCTAGATGTACATTGCATTTGTCCAGAGATAGAAAGGGAGTAAAACCTTTTCACTTGTCCCTGTTTCTTGGAGCCCGGCTATTTCTGTTTCATCGTTCATTCATTCATTCATTCAGTCAGCCATTTAACAAATATTTATTGAGTGCCTACTTATGGCTGGCACTGTTTTAGGTAGGAAGAATACAGCAATGCACAAATAATAAAAAAAGATACCTATGAAAATTATATAATATGTTAGGTAGTTATACATGCCAAGGAGAAAAGATGAAGCGGGAACAGTGAATAGGAAGTGTGGGAGGATGTGAAATTTTACATAGGGTAGCCAAGAGAGGCCCCACTGGGAAGGTGACACTGGAATAAAGATTTGAACTTGGTGAGGAAGCAAGCCTGTGTCTGTCTGGGGGAAGGGCTGTCTGATCTCAGAGTTCAGAGAGAGCCACATGTTTAAAGAACACAAAGAAGCCAGGGGGCTGGGTGGAGGGAATGGGGTGAGCAGTGCTAGAAGAAGAGTTCTGAGAGGCAATGGGGCTGACTGAGAGGTGCCTTGAAGGCCACTGTAAGGACTGCGTGAGCTGGGGAGCCATCGGGGGGCTTTGAGCAGGGGAGTAACAAGAGCAGAAGAATCTGTTAAATGAATAAAAATGCATCATTTGAAGAACTGTCACTGAAGGGCGGCTCCTTATCTGCTCCCTAACTCTGGAAATGCCTCGCTGAGCCTCACGCCACTTACTGAGGGTGGCATTCATCTGCTGGTATCTTCTAAAGAGCATCCTAGTGTGAAGTCCGGTGCTTGAGTTGCGTGTGGCCAGGGTGTCATAGACACATTGTGTATCTCCTTTACAGTCAGAGACCAAATCTGCATCCGAGTTGTTTTTCAGCAGTTGGGAAAGGAAGACGGGGGTGAAGTTGGAAGGCACATGGTCATTCCTCTTGCCAAGGAGGCCTGTTCCATTGATCTTCCCTACAACACATAGGGCGTGATGGTGGTGATGCCAGGATACCGGGGTGAAGTCCAGCAATTTTCCTCTGTGTCTACCCCTTACCCTTGCTTGATGTGACAGGGGAGGAGGGCATGCAGGGACAGAATGGCTTCTGGCTTCTGAGTCTGGAAGTCCCCGTCCCCCATCCTTTCTTCCAGGTAGAGAGATGCAGGTGGGACGGGGGTGGAGGGGACAAATCTGGGGTGGCATCAGAACCCTCAGAGTCTCTCCTTGCCTTCCCACCCCGCCCTTAAAAAGGTCCCTCATCCCGGCCTGTCCCGTCTGCCCCAAGGACTTGGAGGCCCAGACTCACAGGTCATTCCATAATGAAAAAGCGTCTCCTCAGAGCTCTTTCGGGAAATGGTGGAGCCATTTGGCATCTTAAAGTCGTCTTCGGGATTGTCATTCCAGACCCCTGAGGGACAGAGTAGGAGGTCAGCCACCCTGGGATGTGGCTCTCTCCTTCCCTGGGGGAGCGTCCGACAGGCCACACTCGAGATGTACGAAGGGCCTCCAGGAGGACAAAGGAGGACCACGACCTCATACCCCACCACTCTGCTTTAGGGAGGGAAGAGAAGAAAACGGAGGAGAGAACGGGGGTGTAGGGAGGCACGTGGGAGGCTAGGAGAAAGGAAGGAAAGACGTGGGGCTGGAGGGAGGGGAAAGGGCGGCTGCACCCTGTCTGCCCCAGAGCCATCCCCGACACTCCAGGGAGCGGCATGAGGAGGACAGGCAGAAAGCCTAACGGTGGCTGAAGAAGCCCCTCCTGCCTCCCTGGCTCGCTCTGTGCCCTAAGGGTTCTGTACCCAGGGGGCTGAGAAAGGGAAACTCAGCCGGGATGTCCACGACCCGTCTGGGGTCTGAGCTCCTGGGCTTTTTACCCAGGAGGCCTTCTGTGTGGTTTTGGTATTCCTCTGGGAGGCTGGAGGAGACCTGCAGGATGTTGGAGAGAGCAATCACTGAGATGGTCACCGTCCCATCGAAGCTGGCTGAGACCAGGGAGCCGTTGCGGGTCAGTATGACTCCGGTGGTGTTGAATATCTCCTGGCCTAGAACATTGGGAGACAAAAGAAGCCAGCCTTGGCACCCTGGAGGCTCACGATGCAGAGGAGGAGACTTGGAGGGCAGCTCTGGGATGTCCTGGGGGTGCCTCGTCTAGAGGCCCCAAACCAGACACACAGACCACCTTCAAGGACTACACCGCCTCCTCCTTCCTGGGGACTGAAGACAGGCGCTGTAAAAGGAGAGGACTCAGCACTGGAAAGTAGAGAAGAGAGGAGGGAAAGTCCAACGCCCTGCTCCCGGGTGGAGAAGCTGCGCAAGCACTGCTGCTGAAGGGACCGCAGGGGTAGCTCTGCCCAGTGCCACTGCTTCCATGCTCCACATGCTGCCCCCAGGGTGTCGGGCACCCCGACGAACCCCAACGTGGTAAGCAGGAGAGGGCGTGGCTGATGGCTGTCCCCAGCCTACCTTCTGTGTCTTCACGGTTAGTCTCAAATATCACAGTCTGGTTATTGAGCAGAACATGGATTGTGTCACTGGGCTCAAGGAGCCATTGAACCTAGAAGGGAATTGGAGGAGGCCTAAACCCAATCTGCAGGTGGGGCAGAGGCCTAGCAAGGAAGCTCCAGAGAGCAACACAGGGTTGGAGCCTGAGCCCTGGAGGAAGAGGAAGATAACAGTGAGGTTATGCTAGCTAATATCTGGAGAGCTCAGCACGGGCCAGGTCTGTGTGAGCACATTTCTTGGATTATCTCATTCAGGTAACATTACCTAAATGTGATAATATTATTATCCTCATTTACTATACAAAAACCAAGACACTGGAAGTGAAGTCTTTCTTCAAAGTCAAACAGCTGGTGAATGGTGGAGCCAGGACCCTAATCCTGCGGTGTCTAGGGTTTGCTCTGGACCACCACGCTGGCAGGATGTGTCCTCCCCACTCCTGTCCCCTTCCCTTTCTTTGTTCTCTTCCTCTTCCTGGACCTCAACTTCCAGGTGAAGATACCTGTGGGGCTTTCTGGGGGGGTAAGGGGCATAGGTAGGGAGGTCCTGGGTGCCCCCTCACTCACTGTGATGGGGTCCAGTCTGCTGGAGTTGTACTGAGCAGCAAAGGCAATGAAGTTGGTGGCCTGGGCTGAGCCAGTGTGGGCAGTGCGGCCCTGCAGCAGGAAGGAGGAGTTTCCGTCCTTGGCCTGGACCAGCAGGAAGTCCCCCAGCCCATTGAAGGTGTAATTGGCACCATCCAAGGTGGTGATGTGGGGGTCCCCAAACATCCAGGCTGGAAAAAAGGAGATACCACATTAGCAAACCAGGGTAGGGTCTGAGGTTTCCCACTGCCCACCAGGCAGGGCATTTGCCCAGGAGGACTCAAGCCTGGGGAGATGTTCTTGGAGTACAGACTCCTCCCTACAAGTCCTCTTGCACTTTTCTGCCCCCTTCCCATTCTCACCCCTCCCCAAAGGCCATGTACAAAGCCCCTCCATTTGCCATCAGCCCTACACTGGAATCATCTCCATCTTCCCATGTGGCCACAGCTCTGCCCCAGGAAGCTGGTTCTCTCCTGGTCCAGGCTCCATGTCCCAGGAGGCTGCCCCCTCCACATGCTCCACCTCAGTGGCCCTGAGCCTCACCAGGCCGTGGGGGCCTGTATCCACCACAGCCGATGCGGGGCCGCCTTTGCTGGTACAGGGCACAGAAGAAGGGCTTGTCGTTCCAGCGGCAGCACCAGTTCTGCGGCTCCAGTTTCCAGTCTGTGGAGAAGAGCAGCATGTTGAGCAGAGACAGAGGACCTGGAGAACTGAGCTGGAAGGTCCCCGGGAGGGCAGGGTGGTGTCAGTGGCAAGGGAATGGCTTCCAAACCCGGAACTCGTCAGTTCAAATCCCACCCTGCTCAATGACCTTCAGTGATGGACCAGCCACTGTCTCCCTCATGGCACATTAGGGCCACTGTGCAGCAAAGCCCCCAGGTGGGGTCAGACACATGGTAGGAGCAAACAAACTTCCTTTCTTGAAGGGTGGGGTGCAGAGTCCCACCGTTCTCAAAGTGCAGCGAAGGGGCAGGGCATGGCCGAGGACTGGGGACTATGGTGACTGTGATGGTACAGAGGGGAGGGTGGCAAGATGCAGGCTGCCCTGCCCCACCCCCACTCCTGTGCTTTCTAGCCCCTCGGAGGGTCTCTGTGGGGAGCTTACTCTCTCTTCCCGCAAACAGCCTGCTAACTGGGTCCAGAGGGATGGGATCAGATAGGCCTTCTCTCCTTGCCTGGAAATACGTCCCCACTGTGGGCTGGGCCTCCGGGGCCAAGCAGAGGTGGGGCAAGAGGCACTCAGTCAGTCATAAGCCCTGGAATATCAGCTGGCGGGGATGTTGGATGCTTCCTAACTTTACCAGATCAGGAAATGGAGGGCCAGAGATGGGGAAGAGCTGGGAAGGAATGGAGACAAGAGGCTTCATTCCAAGGGTCCCACCACTTGGCTGGGAAGAGCAGCAGGCTCCAGAGAAGGTGGGGTTGAGATCTCTGTGGACACACGTACCAAACGGCCAAGGACTCCACACTCTCCAGCCTTCGAGAAGCTCTCCCCAGAGCCCGTAGCTGCAGCACACGCCTCCTCGCCAGGAGGAGAAGCTGCACAGCTGCCTGCTGCCCTGGCTCCACCAGCCTGCAACAAGTCCAGACAGCTCAGACCCAGGCTGTGGGATGCCTGAGATGGGGGCGGGGATGGGCGGGGGTGGGGGATGTTTCTGGGGAGGGGCTTGGAAAGGTTAGGTCAGGTGTGATCAGAGGGGATTGTGGGTAGGCTTGTAGGGGCCAGGAAGATGTCACCTATGCTGACAGGCTGGAATCGTAAGTCCCATCGTCCCTGCTGCCAGGAGCAAGGGCAGGAGATCTGGTTCCAGCCCCAGCTGGGCCACTGAGGCTGACTTTTCAACCACTGCAGGCACTTGAGACGGTAGTTGGGCCTTTCTACCCTGTGTAGCCTGTAGACCTGCAAACCCTGGAGGCCTGGGGGAGCAAGGGAAGAAGGGGTCATCCCAGGGCCTGGAGTCATGGGCTGTGTTTTAGCTTTAGGGTCAACCAAAATTCATAAATGCACCCCATTCTACTCCCTGCCTCTCTGGACAGTTCTTCCAGGGATGAGATCCAATTTAGACTGGCAGTGACTCTTGGCCTCTTTGACGTGAGCTCCAAAGCCGTCAGATCTTGAATTTTAGGGCAAAAACCGGGGACAAGTGCTGGGCAGGGAGGCCTCACCTGTACCCAACTCAGAGACTAACACTGGCTTGACCACCCCTTCCTATCACTCTAAGCTCCAGCACCTTCCAATGCCCCCAGATCAGTTCTTCCTTATGTACCTTCTCTCTCAGTCAGGGACCACCATCCACACAGTCACCCCCTAAAACACTTGGCCTTCATCCTGCACCCTCCCCCTTCCCTAGCACAGACACTTCAGTGGCCAAAGCAGCAGGGCAGAGGCCGATACCCAGAGGCCAGCTGGGGAGACACAGAGAAGTTGGCACGCAAAGTAGGGGCTTGCTCCAATTCCACGAGGCACAGGAAGCCTCCTCTGTGCCCAGATGCCATCTCTGGAATGGGAGAAGTAGCTGGGAGAAGAAACCCTGACAGAGGTTTGGGAATAGATCTTTAATTCACTGTAAGTTACATACTGTCCACCCCAGCTGCGCAGAAAGGTGAGAAGGGGGCTCCAGAGCCCATAAGACATAACAGGATAAAGTGTATGAGATTTTGACCCTATACCCACACAGATGAAGAAATTATCAAGATAACCACAATTTATTAAGATTTTGAGAATAATCATTGTTTAAGATTATCTGTTCATGTATCTACTCCACAATGGCCTTCCCCAACACACAAACACACACAAATAATCTTCCCCAACACACAAACACACACAAATAATCTTCCCCAACACACACACACACACACACACACACACACACACACATGTGCACACACAGACACGCATACATACACACACATACCTGAATGCACAGGCATGAACACACATGTGCACACACATGCATACACTATCCTGATGTGCCCCTAGGTCACAAGCAGATGCACCTGATGGAAGGGCCCTCATGTGACACGGTAGCTCTCTCCACAACTTGGCATTGTGATTTGACCTAGCTTATGTTTCTCATTACCAAAACTTTTTGCCGCAGAATAAATAGAACTGGGTTTACACTTCACAATTTACATGGCTGATTACTAATGCTAAACCAACTTTTGTTCTTTCACATTTTGGAAACTATAATCTCTTTCCCTTTGGGACCTCCAGATGTTACATTGAGTCATGGAGGAAGCGTCATAGTTTGTCTCCTCTTTTTTACCAAAGTGAAACCTCTTTGAGAGCAAACATAGTTGCTCTTCCTTTTTTTTCATTTTTCTGGCTGTTAGTGCAGTGCCCAGCACACAGCATGTGCTCAATGAATGATGACTGAATGAATGTCAGACCTCTGGAACTCCTCTTGGTAGATTCCCTTAAGGGATCTCATCTGGGATCTCAATCCAGCTCTTGGAGAGCACACTTGGTCCATTCATACCCCAGCCTCCCACAATACCCCTGTCCTCACTGGATCTGGGGCCCCACTGAGAGATTTCCTAGGTTTGGCTCATCCCCAGGAGGAGACAAGAAGTGCAGAAGGCACTAGCTCTCCCTGGGCAGTGCCAGGTCCCGATTACACCCATAGGAGGTCAGACTATACAGCCTTTGGACTGGTGGAGATGCTAGGGAGCTGCCCTCTAGGACTGCCCTGGCATACCAAGTGGATGACAAAAGAGGACTTGAGACCAGCTCAAGTGTGACAAGGTGGCAATTTTTACCTGAGTTGGAATCCAGGAATCGGTCCGGACGATACTTCTCCCACTCTGGCCGGAATGTCAGTGGGCTGTTTTTGTAATACCCATCTCCACTGAAGGCAAAGGAAAGACTCTCAGGCCTGTCTCACACAGGCTGTCTCCCCCGAGTTGAAAGTCATTCATTCAGCTAGTCTGTCAGCCAGCATTCTCAGTCCAGCTAGTAACCAGTCAGCAGCTGGTCAGCCAGTTACTCAGTTAGTTGGTCAGTTGGTCAGCCAGCCTGAATCACTGAGTCCCACTATCTAGCAGGAGAGGGGAGGAGATGGATGGGCAGGGCTGGAGAGGCTCTAACTTGTCCCACACCTGATTGCTAACTGCAAGAAACTGGCAGGTCCACATGGTCATGAGGCAGGGGTGGAAAACAGAGTTCAGGCTGCTTGTTTCCCTTAAACTAGGAATTGGAGAGGGACAGGACGTGGGAGACAGTGTATTGCGATGGTTAAGAGCCGGTCTCTGGAGTTAGGCAGTCATGGATTCAACTGCTGAGTCCAGCACATACTAGTTTGGTGACCATGGACAAGTTACTTAACTTGTTTGATTCTTAGTGTTTACTTCCATGTAAAAGGGATTACAGTAGCATCTACCCCCCAGTATTGTGAGGATAAATGCAGTGAGGTTTATAAATCCCTCAGGACTGAGTGAGGACTCCGTACAACGGGTGCTGCACCCCTACCACCAACACCACCATCCTCAGGGGTGGGTTCGAGTGTGGCTCCAGGAAGGAGGAAAGCCTGCAGCCTCACTCTAGTGCATGCCACACAGCAGTGACACCTGATCTTTTCTCCTCTCTGACACAGGCTAGATGACACACACATGCATGACACCTCCCTTGGGTGTACTCAGAACAATGTGAAATTCCTAGCTGGTTGGGTAATTCCACTCCTTTTTCCTTCACAGTACATCAAAAAGCAAGTGAAAGCAATGTAATTATAGGGGCAACTTAGGCATACTCTAATGTAAGAGAAAACCATTTGCAGCAATCACAAGTGATAAGTTACATGCAGCCTCCACAACTGATAGCCACATACCAGCATACGGAAATACATGAGAACCATTGTGTCAGAAACTGAGTAACCTCCACACACAGGAACCCACATTTTAACCATCCACAGCCCCGTCCCTCCTCTTCCTCTTCAACACTGGCTCCATATGAACTGTTGGGTGCTCTGGGTAAGTGGGTAACTCTCAGGAAGTCAGGAAGGCAAATTCCAGCCTCACATGTCTACATTCAAATCCCCAACTTGCCACTTCCTAGCTCTGTGACTTTAAGCTGTGAAAGTTTTCAGAATTAAAATGATATCACTTGTGTTAAAACCCTGATGAATGAAGCCATGAAGTGAGGGTTCTCATGCATGAATGCCTGACAGCAAGAACTATCACAAAAGACTGCAAAAACCACAACCTTGCACAAAAGCACAACCTTACACAGAAAAAAATTGTGCAAGGACATCTGCACAGCAACTGCCAACCTTGACCTATGCACACTTATTATTGATCCTTGTAGCCAAAGGTAATTGATTCAAAAAAATTATGTATTCCTCCTCATTTTTACTTTAAAAACCTTCTTTTACCTCCTCAAATATGCACATAGTTTACTATGGCACACATATTCCCATTGCAGTGCCTGTTCCCAAATAAATATCATTTTCTTTTAGAGAGCTTCTCTCTCTTAGGTTGACAAGGCAAATTATTTATCTATTTTTATCTTAGTTTTCTTATCTGTAGAATAGGGATAATAAATACTACCTACCTCATGGGGTTGTTATGATAATCAAATGAAATAATGTATATGAATTACTTAATAATGTATATGAATTACTTGGCTGTTATTATTATGATATTGGAGAAGTCAAGAGAGGCCAGCTCATGTCAGTGGAAATCAGGGAAATCAAAGCTCTGGGGATTTTAACAATGCACAGGGATTGGGATAGGAACAAGAAAGGCAGGACAAAGTGGGGAAATCTCTTAATTTGAAACAGCAAGATGCATGCTCAGTGGGAGCTGGAGTCAGCGTGAGCCAGAAGGTGAGCTAGGAGGATTCATGCCTCATCCTGAGGACTGGAGCATGTGTGCAGTGAGCCCCTCCTTGGCACCCCTTCCCGTCATCTGCTTGGTGCCGACACCCTCCTGTCCTACCTGGAGAAGCCCATGAGGACCGAGTTGCCTGGGTGCTGTGTCACATCCCACTGCATGCCACCACTCTGGTAGAGAAACAGGGTGAAGGACTTGCTCCCATCCGTGGAGAGGATGGCCTGGTAGGTGTTGGTCTGGGGGTGGGTGGGAGGCAAACACAGGGATGCCTGTGAGAGATCTGGGGTCTCCTCTCTGATGTCTCCCTGCCTGTCCCACCACACCCCTGCCCTGACACACACACATATCACTTGTTCCTGGTCAAACCAGAGCAAAAGGCATGGGCTGAAAATGTGAAAACACATTTGGAATGGGTTAGGACAGCTTTCATCCTGGGTGTCAAAGCACTTACCATGGTGGGTTTGCCTTCTCTATGACTTTTTTCCAGGAAGGGAGATAAAGGGCTCTGATTACAATCCAGTTAACAGAGGGTTCATAACAGAAAGCTACAGGAACCTGAGAGATTAGCCAGGACACCAGAGAGCTGGGAGAGGCTTAATTAGCTCCCTTGGGGATATTTAAGGACATTGTCCAGACGTCCCCTCAACGTGAATATATGGGGGACCTGCAGCAGGTGAGACTGAGGGTTCTCTGAAGGCGCATGCCTTGTCCAAAGTAGAACTTTTGTTGAGTGAATGAAAAAACCAGTGACTTTAGGCCTGACACGAGGAAGACCTTTGTGACCATAAGAGCTGGGAGTCCTTGGAGGAAGACTAAGGAGATTGCGTGATGGGCTCCATTTCCATTGGAGGGCATGGTGGGCACAAGCCAGAGCCTGACTTTGTCATTTGCTAGGTGGGTGACCTTGAGCAAGCAGCTTAACCTCTCTAACCATTGTCTTCTTCATCTCTAAATTGTGGATAATTATCAGGTTGAACCATATGAAATTGCCAGTAGCCAGACATTTCGACTTACAAAAACGATTCCCTGTGTTTCAATCTAATAACACCTGGTTTGCTGGGCTGCTGTGAGGTCACATGAGCAAAGGACTGCAGTAGACCTGGCATGTGGTGAGAGCTCAGCAGACGGTAGTGGTGGCAGCAATCTTCCCTTGAGTCAGAGGATTTTAGAAGGGTAGCCCCTGCCTAGGATTCTAGGATGTCTGACTCCCAGATGGCACACAGGGAGTTATCTGTGGATCCACTCACCCCAAAGGTCCACTGAGCAGGATAGGCAGGGGCATTGACCCATGTGACTTTTAGGGTCCACCTGGCTTTGTAGCTCCAGGTGTTTGTGAACTTTTCAATCCAAGACTCCACCTTCTGGACTAGAGGGCTGTATTCATCATAGAGTGTCTCATATTCCTAGGAAAGGAAAGCAGATAAGAACAAGGAACTGAGGGTCCCACTCAACACCCTTAAGGGATCCCCACTTTTTGCTTGAGGATCCTGCTCAATTTGGTCCGCCCAAATTGCCCATCCTTCCTGTCCCAGGCCTGCATTTTTACAATTAGCTCTTCTGACCTTAAGATCAATTTAAATTTGGGCTGCAGGTGAGCCTGGGGTATGTGGAATGGAGGGCCCTGGCCCAGAAATCAGAGTCCTCTGAATTTGAATTCATGCATCTCTTAGATCAAACTGGCTCATATAGTGTAACCACTGGTGCCCATTTTTACCTGTCCAACTGGCAGCTCCTTGAGGACAGGCACGTGTCTCTCCATGTTTGGAGCCTCTACAGTGCCTTGTCTACGGCAGGGGCACAATACACATTTGCTGCAGTAACTTGCATTACATGTTGCCACTGGTTGGAATTATTAACCCAACCAAGGAGCACAGGAGGGGCGCTGCTTGACCCACACTTGTTAGTCCCCCCACAGCCTTATTTTTTTAAACCAAATGCTGAATTGCTAACCCCTATCCCTGTCACCTGGAGGTCTTCTCATGGTTGGCTGAGGCATTCCTGAGTATGTTTAAATTACTTATCTGCTTCCTCTCCAACCCCATCATTAAGCCTATCCCCTGGCCACATGAGCCCAGGCATAGACATCAGCAACATTTGCAATGCTCTCTCCATGGGCCTTTGTCTCTCCTTGTGGCTGCTGGGGGATCCTGACTGCCAGGCTTTGAAAGGCCCACCTGGTAAAATATGGTTCCCCTTCGGCTGGAGAAATCAGCATCATCCCAGAATGGAGCCACCAGGGCCACAGTGTCCTGGCCTGTGAAGCCTCCTTGGGGTGGGTTAGGGTAGGAGAAAATCTGGTAGTCTGACTCAGGGAAAATGATCTGGCCATTATCTGTAAACTGAGCACAAAGATTGTCATGGTTAGCATTGAGGGAGGGAGGTACGGAGGAGATGTCCCAGCCTCGGTCCAGCTCCTCAGAAGTGTGGCCCCCCAGGGCCTGTCTGGGTAGAACATCCTAAAATGGTAGTTTTTGTCCAGCTTGAATGGTAGATCCCCGGCTGTAGCCAGCCCCTCACAGAACAGGCCCTCTTAGTAAATCCCCTCGGCCCATCCTGAAGCTTGTGACACATCAGCTGGGGCTAAAGGGATTCACGGCCTCACTCCTGTCACTGTGTTACCCTCTCATGGCATGTCCCGAGCCCCATCCCTGAGGGCAACAGGGGCCAGACCTGCCCTTGCTGCTCTACTTCCAGGAGACATGGGCCAGAGAACCAGGAAATAATCACAGAAAATGGAACCGGCATAAACCCTCCAAGTTTCCCACCTATGACTTCTCACTCATAAAAGGCCCTGCCAAAACAGCGGTGAGCTGACTGGGCCCTGATCTCTTCTTCCTGGGTGAGGACCCTGCTGTCCACATGGTGGGGAGGCCTTGCCTTGCTGCCTGTTTGCCTCAGCTACAGCCCTGACATTGAAGAAGACGGTGAGCGTAAAGCAGGTGCCTAACAAAGTCGCTTCCATTCTCCCTTCTTCTTGGTCACGGGGCCATCTTCAGGCTGGAGACAGACGCGGGGCCCTGGCAGAACGGGGCCATGCGTCCTCCTGCTTGGGCTACAGCTGGCGACTTACGTAGAGGGAATCCCGGAGAGAGGAGCCGAGGGGGAAGCCAATCTGGGGCTTGAAGAGTTGCGAGGTAAAGTCCACGGTCCTCCTGACAAACTCTAGGTCTCCACTGCTTGGCCCGTAGGGGAAGAGGGAAACTCCTGGGCAGGACAAAGAAGATTAGGAAGTCCTCATGCGCCTTGACCTTGCTTAGGGCTGACAGGGGTCCCCAGCGAGCTCCCCGCAAGCTGCTGCTCGCCTTTGTCCTCTGTTTCCCGAAAGACCCCAGCTGGCCTGATCTGAGGGCCATCGAAGACTTCTCTCCTTCCCTCTCCATCCCATTTAACACGTCTCCCCCATTTTACACCCTCAGCTGATACTCTCGTCCTTCCCCAGTTTGGAAGAAAACAGGTCCTGCTGTCAGAATATCAAGAAACTCTTCTGAAACTGTTATGGTAATTCTTTTAAGGGTTGAAAGGCAAAATGCCAATGCAGTGAAGATTAGTAATTGAAAGACCTTTTCATAGAAAGAGACTTGTTTCCTAAGATGGTATTTCTCCAGATAAACTTGAGGACCCTCTAGAATTTGTCCTAGGACCCACTAGAAATCCATGTGCTCCAGTTTGAGAAACCTTGTCCTAAATATTTCTCAAATGGGTCCCTTCCTCTACATCCTGGTAGCCATGGACTCACTGGCACCCTCACTTGGTCTTGCTCTCTACGCCATTCTCCTGACTTCCTCACTCACACCTGCAAATTCATCTACACCAGCCACCGTGGTCCCATCCATAAAACGCAAACCTATGTCCTCCCATGTTCCCCTTACCTGTAGGATTCCTCCCACACCAGCTTCGCTCCTCACCACTCTTCACCTTACTTCCAGCAACCTCAAATGCTTTGGGGAGCTCTTCCCCATGCCACACTGGGACTGCTTTTCACCTCCATACCTGTGTTCCAGCTCTTCAGACCCTCTTCCCTGCCCGGGGTGCTCCCGCTCCCCTGGCTCCCATTCACTCTCGTCAGGAAGCCTTCTGCTCACCTTGAACCCACCTTCACATCCCTTAGGGGCTTTCCATTGTGTGTGCCTAACACCTTGGGCTTCTTCTAACTGCACCTACCAGGACAGTTGATCTGTCTGTCCCCTGCTGAGCAGCACCTCGATCATTTCTCTACTTCCAGCTCCTAGCCCAGTGCCATGCACAAAGCCATCCCTCTGCACCCAACTCTGGTGCTGTCTCACTGTCCCCTGAAAGGATCTTCTGACTCAAAAGAGCAGAGACTGAAACTGAGCATTCAGTTACATCACCCCTCTAAAGGGGACATGGGGAGCAGCTGGATTTCCCATGGCCCAGATGGCACAGTGGAGATACCCAGAGAACTGGTTCCCCAGCTATCCACAAGGGCCCTCATTGGAAGATTCAACCCAGCTACCACACCTACAACCTTCACATCTAGCTCAATCATGAGTGAAGAGGTCCTAATAGACAGCATCACTCACATTTATCAGGATTTATAGAAATGAAGGGAGTTGTTGAGCAGGTACCTGTGGATGCGCTGGGAGTGGAGGTTACAAGAGTCTGGGAGGTTGTTGAGGACAGTGATGTTGCTGTGCTTCTCATGCTGTCTGTCCTCAGTGAGGCTGTGATCATTCCTGGACACGTGGGGAGAAAAGACAGGAGTGGATCTTGAAGTCAGAGAAGAACGGAATAAGGAGATTCAAAGAAATCAGGAATGGGAAGTCATAGCTAGAGACCTTGTCTGTCCACTGCTTCATAACCAAAACAATCCATCCGTAAGAGGTTTCTGCTGGGCCGAAGGAATGGTGATTCTGTGACACACCACAGCCCACCCACGTCATCTTCTGGTAGACCTACCTCAGCCTTAGCATGATAATGCTAATTCATAAAACACTCCCAAGTACTCCTGTACGCAGAATTAAGCCAATGGTACCACTGTAAGAAATGGAGATGCTAGATCCCCACGTACCTGATGTCTCAGTCTTCACAGTGGAGCCTGAGGTTGCTGTGGATGGTGAGATGCTGGTGTCTGTGCCTGCTGGGGTGGTGTCTGACACCGAGGAGCCCAGTTTGGTGCTGTGCAGGTCTCCAGTGGTCACTGTGCCTTGAGATTGGTGGTTTTGGGAAATGGCTGGTGCTGTGGCAGGTGAGGTGCTGGCAGGAGGCCACATCGATTGTCCCCCTGGGACCCCCGATGTTGAGGCTTTGGAGGTGGCCTGAGGCATGGTGCCTGTTATGAAAAGTTCTGTGGCTCCTGAGGTCCTCAGCAAGGTGTCCGGGCTGGTTGGTGTTGCCCACACTTCTGTGGTTGTAGCCTGGGTTGTGTGACTGTCCCTGGAGGGTGCTGGGGTGAAGGTTGTCACCTCACCTGTGGAGGATGCATGCTGAGGAACACTTTCTGAGGATGAGTGACGACTCGGTATGAATAAAGAAGTTGCAGTTGTGACTGTCTTGATTGTGTCAGCCATGGGGGAGACTGAGCTCGTGGTCGGGGATACTTGGGTGGTCTGTGTGGTTTGTGTGTCATCTGTGTGGGAATCAGCCGATGATTCTTGAGGGGAGGTGCTGGTAGAGAGTGGCATGGACTGTGTTGCTCGGCCTGCTGTTGCAGAGACGTCAAAGGTGGTGGTGCTACTGACAGTTTCTGAGACGTCTCCTGGGTTTCCCTGGGTGGTGACAGAGCTGGTGGGTGTAGACAGCGGGAGTGTTGCTGGTTCAGCATTGCTGGATGGGGACGCTGCAGAGGTAGGCTTGTGAGTGAGGGCGTCGGTCGTCATTGGTTGGGAAGGACTGGTTTCTGAAGAGGTCGCAGCAGTGGTCGTGAGCAATGCGTGGGAGGTAGATTCTTCTGCTGTGGTTAGTGTGGAGCTGACGGCACTGCTGGGGGAGTCTGTGGAACTTACAGGGTTTGATATTTTGGTGTCGTTGGTAGAAGATGTTGTTTGAACAGTTGTAGGATGCTCGGGAGTGGCTGTGCTTGAGATGCCCACTGAGGGGGTGGAGACCTGCACGGTATTTGTTGAGGAGGCAGTGCCAGAACCTACAGAGGTCATGTCCACTGTGGTCATGCTCTCATGAATGACTGAGCTTCCACTTGTTGTCAGAGCTTCTCCACTTGTGAACAAAGTTGTGGAAGGAGAGCGAGAGTCTATCTCACTCAAGATGGTGGAACCAACTGTAGTTGGCCCGTCACTTGTCCCAAGTGACAAGGTTGCCATTGTTGTCTGGCTTCCATGGATGTCACTGACTGGAGTAGAAATAAGGTTTATGCTGGTAGCCGAAGGTGACAGAGTGTGGGCTTTTGTTTGTGTAGATGTGTGTTCCTGTGGTGTGAATGAAGGAGGTGGGGATGGAACAGTTGCCAAGGTGTCAGTCGCCTGGGAGACCACACTGATGGTTTCAGGTCCTCTGGTGGTTGCTGTACTTTGGGTCTGAGCTGTGTGGGAAATGGCTGACACTTCCCGAGGAGAGGTGCTGGAAGAAGATTGGGTTGACAGTCCTGGAGGTCTCCCTGTAGTCTCATCAGAGATGGTGGGAGAAAAGGTGCTAGAGACAGTAACAGACACTCTTCCCGTAGTTTCTGGAGTAGTGTCAGGACTGGCTGCAGTGGACAACAATTCAGTTGTTGACTGAGTTGTGTGGCTGTTAGTGGAGAAAGTTGGTGAGAAGCTTGTGATCTTACCCGAGGTGGATGTTTCTGGAGAAGCACTTGCTGAAGTTGTTCTGCCACTTGCTCTGGGTGAGATGCTGGTGGCTGTGCCTGCTGGGGTGGTGTCTGACACCGAGGAGCCAAGTTTGGTGGTGTGCAGGTCTCCAGTGGTTTCTGTGCCTTGAGACTGACGGGTTTGGGAAATGGCTGGTGTTGTGGCAGGTGAGGTGCTGGCAGGAGGCCACGTCGATTGTCCTCCTGGGCCCCCCGATGTTGAGGCTTTGGAGGTGGCCTGAGGCATGGTGCTTGTTATGAAAAGTTCTGTGGCTCCTGAGGTCCTCAGTAAAGTGTCCGGGTTGGTTGGTGTTGCCCACACTTCTGTGGTTGTAGCCTGGGTTGTGTGACTGTCCCTGGAGGGTGCTGGGGTGAAGGTTGTCACCTCACCTGTGGAGGATGCATGCTGAGGAACACTTTCTGAGGATGAGTGACGACTCGGTATGAATAAAGAAGTTGCAGTTGTGACTGTCTTGATTGTGTCAGCCATGGGGGAGACTGAGCTCGTGGTCGGGGATACTTGGGTGGTCTGTGTGGTTTGTGTGTCATCTGTGTGGGAATCAGCCGATGATTCTTGAGGGGAGGTGCTGGTAGAGAGTGGCATGGACTGTGTTGCTCGGCCTGCTGTTGCAGAGACGTCAAAGGTGGTGGTGCTACTGACAGTTTCTGAGACATCTCCTGGGTTTCCCTGGGTGGTGACAGAGCTGGTGGGTGTAGACAGCGGGAGTGTTGCTGGTTCAGCATTGCTGGATGGGGACGCTGCAGAGGTAGGCTTGTGAGTGAGGGCGTCGGTCGTCATTGGTTGGGAAGGACTGGTTTCTGAAGAGGTCGCAGCAGTGGTCGTGAGCAATGCGTGGGAGGTAGATTCTTCTGCTGTGGTTAGTGTGGAGCCGACGGCACTGCTGGGGGAGTCTGTGGAACTTACAGGGTTTGATATTTTGGTGTCGTTGGTAGAAGATGTTGTTTGAACAGTTGTAGGATGCTCAGGAGCGGCTGTGCTTGAGATGCCCACTGAGGAGATGAGGACCTGCATGGTATTTGTAAAGGGGTCATTGCCAGAACCTACAGAGGTCATGTCCACTGTGGTCATGCTCTCATGAATGACTGAGCTTCCACTTGTTGTCAGAGCTTCTCCACTTGTGAACAAAGTTGTGGAAAGAGAGCGAGAGTCTATCTCACTCAAGATGGTGGAACTAACAGTAGCTGGCCTGTCACTTGTCCCAGGTGACAAGGTTACCATTGTTGTCCGGGTCCCGTGGATGTCACTGACTGGAGTACAAATAAAGGTTGTGCTGGTGGCCAAAGGTGACAGAGTGTGGGCTTTTGTTTGTGTAGATGTGTGTTCCTGTGGTGTGAATGAAGGAGGTGGGGATGGAACAGTTGCCAAGGTGTCAGTCGCCTGGGAGACCACACTGATGGTTTCAGGTCCTCTGGTGGTTGCTGTACTTTGGGTCTGAGCTGTGTGGGAAATGGCTGACACTTCCCGAGGAGAGGTGCTGGAAGAAGATTGGGTTGACAGTCCTGGAGGTCTCCCTGTAGTCTCATCAGAGATGGTGGGAGAAAAGGTGCTAGAGACAGTAACAGACACTCTTCCCGTAGTTTCTGGAGTAGTGTCAGGACTGGCTGCAGTGGACAACAATTCAGTTGTTGACTGAGTTGTGTGGCTGTTAGTGGAGAAAGTTGGTGAGAAGCTTGTGATCTTACCCAAGGTGGATGTTTCTGGAGAAGCACTTGCTGAAGTTGTTCTGCCACTTGCTCTGGGTGAGATGCTGGTGGCTGTGCCTGCTGGGGTGGTGTCTGATACTGAGGAGCCAAGTTTGGTGGTGTGCAGGTCTCCAGTGGTTTCTGTGCCTTGAGACTGACGGGTTTGGGAAATGGCTGGTGTTGTGGCAGGTGAGGTGCTGGCAGGAGGCCACGTCGATTGTCCTCCTGGGCTCCCCGATGTTGAGGCTTTGGAGGTGGCCTGAGGCATGGTGCTTGTTATGAAAAGTTCTGTGGCTCCTGAGGTCCTCAGCAAGGTGTCTGGGCTGGTTGGTGTTGCCCACACTTCTGTGGTTGTAGCCTGGGTTGTGTGACTGTCCCTGGAGGGTGCTGGGGTGAAGGTTGTCACCTCACCTGTGGAGGATGCATGCTGAGGAACACTTACTGAGGATGAGTGACGTCTTGGTATGAATAAAGAAGTTGCAGTTGTGACTGTCTTGATTGTGTCAGCCATGGGGGAGACTGAGCTCATGGTCGGGGATACTTGGGTGGTCTGTGTGGTTTGAGTGTCATCTGTGTGGGAATCAGCCGATGATTCTTGAGGGGAGGTGCTGGTAGAGAGTGGCATGGACTGTGTTGCTCGGCCTGCTGTTGCAGAGACGTCAAAGGTGGTGGTGCTACTGACAGTTTCTGAGACGTCTCCTGGGTTTCCCTGGGTGGTGACAGAGCTGGTGGGTGTAGACAGCGGGAGTGTTGCTGGTTCAGCATTGCTGGATGGGGACGCTGCAGAGGTAGGCTTGTGAGTGAAGGCGTCGGTCGTCATTGGTTGGGAAGGACTGGTTTCTGAAGAGGTCGCAGCAGTGGTCGTGAGCAATGCGTGGGAGGTAGATTCTTCTGCTGTGGTTAGTGTGGAGCCGACGGCACTGCTGGGGGAGTCTGTGGAACTTGCAGGGTTTGATATTTTGGTGTCATTGGTAGAAGATGTTGTTTGAACAGTTGTAGGATGCTCAGGAGCGGCTGTGCTTGAGATGCCCACTGAGGAGATGAGGACCTGCACGGTATTTGTAAAGGGGTCATTGCCAGAACCTACAGAGGTCATGTCCACTGTGGTCATGCTCTCATGAATGACTGAGCTTCCACTTGTTGTCAGAGCTTCTCCACTTGTGAACAAAGTTGTGGAAGGAGAGTGAGAGTCTATCTCACTCAAGATGGTGGAACCAACTGTAGCTGGCCCGTCACTTGTCCCAAGTGACAAGGTTGCCATTGTTGTCTGGCTTCCATGGATGTCACTGACTGGAGTAGAAATAAGGTTTGTGCTGGTAGCCGAAGGTGACAGAGTGTGGGCTTTTGTTTGTGTAGATGTGTGTCCCTGTGGTGTGAATGAAGATGGTGGGGCTGGGACTGTTGCCAAGGTGTCAGTTGCCTGGGAGACCACACTGATGGTTTCAGGTCCTCTGGTGGTTGCTGTACTTTGGGTCTGAGCCATGAGGGAAATGGCTGACACTTCCCGAGGAGAGGTGCTGGAAGAAGATTGGGTTGACAGTCCTGGAGGTCTCCCTGTAGTCTCATCAGAGATGGTGGGAGAAAAGGTGCTAGAGACAGTAACAGACACTCTTCCCGTAGTTTCTGGAGTAGTGTCAGGACTGGCTGCAGTGGACAACAATTCAGTTGTTGACTGAGTTGTGTGGCTGTTAGTGGAGAAAGTTGGTGAGAAGCTTGTGATCTTACCCAAGGTGGAGGTTTCTGGAGAAGCACTTGCTGAAGTTGTTCTGCCACTTGCTCTGGGTGAGATGCTGGTGGCTGTGCCTGCTGGGGTGGTGTCTGATACTGAGGAGCCAAGTTTGGTGGTGTGCAGGTCTCCAGTGGTTTCTGTGCCTTGAGACTGACGGGTTTGGGAAATGGCTGGTGCTGTGGCAGGTGAGGTGCTGGCAGGAGGCCACGTCGATTGTCCTCCTGGGCCCCCCGATGTTGAGGCTTTGGAGGTGGCCTGAGGCATGGTGCTTGTTATGAAAAGTTCTGTGGCTCCTGAGGTCCTCAGTAAAGTGTCCGGGTTGGTTGGTGTTGCCCACACTTCTGTGGTTGTAGCCTGGGTTGTGTGACTGTCCCTGGAGGGTGCTGGGGTGAAGGTTGTCACCTCACCTGTGGAGGATGCATGCTGAGGAACACTTTCTGAGGATGAGTGACGACTCGGTATGAATAAAGAAGTTGCAGTTGTGACTGTCTTGATTGTGTCAGCCATGGGGGAGACTGAGCTCGTGGTCGGGGATACTTGGGTGGTCTGTGTGGTTTGAGTGTCATCTGTGTGGGAATCAGCCGATGATTCTTGAGGGGAGGTGCTGGTAGAGAGTGGCATGGACTGTGTTGCTCGGCCTGCTGTTGCAGAGACGTCAAAGGTGGTGGTGCTACTGACAGTTTCTGAGACGTCTCCTGGGTTTCCCTGGGTGGTGACAGAGCTGGTGGGTGTAGACAGCGGGAGTGTTGCTGGTTCAGCATTGCTGGATGGGGACGCTGCAGAGGTAGGCTTGTGAGTGAGGGCGTCGGTCGTCATTGGTTGGGAAGGACTGGTTTCTGAAGAGGTCGCAGCAGTGGTCGTGAGCAATGCGTGGGAGGTAGATTCTTCTGCTGTGGTTAGTGTGGAGCCGACGGCACTGCTGGGGGAGTCTGTGGAACTTACAGGGTTTGATATTTTGGTGTCGTTGGTAGAAGATGTTGTTTGAACAGTTGTAGGATGCTCGGGAGTGGCTGTGCTTGAGATGCCCACTGAGTGGGTGGAGACCTGCACGGTATTTGTTGAGGAGGCAGTGCCAGAACCTACAGAGGTCGTATTTGCTTTGGTTGTCTCATTGCCTTCAAATATAAGATACAGGGATGTCATGAGATTTGAGTGTTTAACTCAGTGAAATTGAAGGTTGTAAGACCCAACTACTTTGCTCATGTTGCACCGCATGTCATTAACCTACAGAATTAGGGCTGTAAGGCTTTATTCATTTAGCCACAGCTAAGAATTCTGCCAACACAGGCAAGCATTTACTGATAAATAATACTGTAAGAAATAACATGTGCCCACATTTTGCCTCCATCAGAGATTATTTTGGAAGGATATGAATGGAATTCTAGATCAAGTGCACTCCTCCTCTCTGCATGTAAAGCTTAAAAGCGAATATCTATGTGCTTCCGTGTCACAGCCGTGTTTCATTAAGATACACATACAAATCATGTTATCAAAAATTTTCAAATTACTCCATGTCCTCTAGACATATTTTTCAAACACTGCCAAGTAGCCAAGTCGCCCTCTTTCTTTATCATAGCTCCCTTTTCTTCTCCTTAATCTGTGTCTTAGCTGTGTCAGGTTTTCTTCTCAACTCACTTCCTCAGCCCATCCCACAAAACCTCACACCCCAGAGATAACCTTGTGATCCTCTTTTCCTCCCTCATTTCTATTACCCATCTGAAAAGCCCAAGAACCTCTCTGGCCCAGCAAGACCTTCTTTGGAGAACAGGGAGAGGGAAAATGCTGTGGACTTGCACACGTGAATGCCCTACCTGCCTGAACACCAGTGTGACTGGCATTTGCTTAAACAGCTTTGTTTATTCAGTACAAAGTAACTGAGAGAGCACACGGTAATAAAGAGAATTTACGAGGACTCAAGTTTAAGTGACACTTCCTCTTCTCTGGAATAATGTGAGGTTTGGAGGGGATAGGAGCGCTCCCTGCCTTGTACTCTGATTTATAATAATTTTGACTTCATTTTGATTTCTCTGTCAACGGTCCTTGCAGGTGCATCCCTGCCACTACTGGCTCCCTCTACTTATAATCCCTAACTTTTCATTCCTGCTTCACTTTTAAAAAAAAAAACTGGGAGTAAGAGTGAATTCTGTTCTTTTTTCAGAATCACGTGGGGAGGATCGTGGCTGAGCTCAGGACCAACCTTCGGGAACCGCTTCTCAAGGTGCCACCACCATATTGCCAGCAGGGCCGATGAAGCGGTGAGGCCCAGAGGCCACTAGCTTGGGGCCCAGGGTACTTTGAGGGGCCCACAAAAATGTTCTCGTATTAATTTCTTTTACAATAAAAAGAAAAATGTCAGCATTAATAATCAATGAATCCAGGGCTGGCTGCTTAGCTAACTTGGTTAGAGCACGTTGCTGACAACACTAAGATCAAAGGTTCGATTCCCCATACTGACCCAGTGAAAAACAAAAAAATGAATCCAGCCTCGATTGCATTAAGCTTTAGACCAACATAGCAATAAAATATGTTTTAATTTTTTTTTTAATTTTACAGAGAAAGGGGTCCAACACAGCAAAAGTGCCCAGGAGCCATGAAAGTCATAATGTGGCCCTTTTGCTAGATGGCCTTAACAAAAGTCTAGGCACATTAATAAAGAGAAAGGCACAAGAGTAGAAGTTCATTGATAACAATCTGATTTCATTTTATATCTTACATTAGATTGGGCAACTTATATTGGTATTTTTCCACAAAAATTATCTTTAGTATCTAAAAAGTAAAATGTTTAGTAAAAACCCACAGAGCTAACTTCTTTTTGACTCAACTGTTATGTTGATGCTGGAATTTTTTCCCATACAGTTATTGAGATACAACAATAAACCCAGTTTTAGCAAATTTGCAGTGTTTAGTTCTTTGCTGAAAACACTTTTCCTTTTTTTCAGAAGTGGTATTCTCCTAAGAAATAGAACATCAAGGCTAAGACAGTGTTCTTTCTTTGAACAGAGCTGTTTTCTCCATGGTGAAATAGGCAGTTTTAAAGTTATTAATCAAAAGAAGGAGATTTTTTTGTGATTAGCCAAATCCACAACACTCAGAGCCTTAATAAGGTTACTATTCAGTGGCTATTCCGCTCCAGGTGGTTGAGGGCACTGACGTACACAATCAGGGCCTCAAAGAGGCCCTGTGTCAATTACATCAACTCGTTTTTAAAAAAATCCTGTAATGTGAATGTCCTTTTCAAATGAAAAGATATCATTGATTTTTTTCAAGGACTTTAGAAATAAAATTGAATGTTAATATATTTGATGTGATGTGAAGTGGCCAGTCTTTCTTGCTAACATTGCCAAATATTCCTTCCCTTACAACAGCCCTGAGAGGTGCAAACAGGTGAAGCAATTTCCCTCACTATGGAGAATAAACAGTACCAGTACAGAAAGAAAACATGCAGCTCCACCACACTGCACACCCAGGGTGCCAGTCAGCAGCAGGCTAATGAGCCTTGGCATTAGGCCTAGTCAATAAAACCTGCTCCTGGAGGGAAGCTTAAAGGAAAAGTTCTATGATAAAGAATAAGAGGTGAAGGTGCAGTGTTTCCACAGAGGAAGGCGACTGGTCAGGGCTCCTTCAAATTGTTTTTTAAAAAAATCCCAGGAATATTGCAAGCAAGACTTTTCTGACTCACACTGCCTTCCTTGTGAAAAAGAAGCAAGGTCAGGCTAGAATGGCAAATGTTTTATACTCCATGGTGGGAAGGAGACAATACCCTTGCTATAAGCTGTGTTAACTGTTTCAACCAGAATTATAGCATTTTTTTTTAAAGGAAATAAAATTTTTACTTGTTTTTTCTTCCATTTTCTCACTTGTCCCAATCTATCAGAAACTTAAGAAGTAAATGCACATACTCTAGCCCTGGTCACATCCTAACTTGATGCTAATTTAATTGCTCATGACTGGCTTTTTTTTGTTTTTGTTTTGCAATTTATTTCCCAGGCAGAAATACCAATCTATTTAGGTTTTTAAGTACCGACCTATTTTGTTCAAAATTCTTGACTGCACCTATGCTAGTTACAAACCATATTCCTGAACTTTATCTTAAAAGTCTCTGAGTCTTCTAAAGCAACAAGAAACCAAGAAACCTAGTCTTTTTTTTCTTAGAAACTTACTCTTTTTGGTTTTCATTAGCTCTCTAGCTATTCTCTAAACTTTCTTTTTTTTTTTTGTCTTTTTCGTGACCGGCACTCAGCCAGTGAGTGCACCGGCCATTCCTAAATAGGATCCGAACCCGCGGCGGGAGCGTCGCTGCGCTCCCAGCGCCGCACTCTCCCGGGTGCGCCACGGGCTCGGGCCCGTTCTCTAAACTTTTAAAAAAAAATCTCAGTACTCACAGCTAGTGGGAGGGATGAAGTTCACTGAGAACTCTCGGGGAAGAATTTAGGTTCAAGTACAATTCCTGGAGTTAGCTGTAATTCCACCACTTTCTCTCCTTTTTAAAGAGAGCAGTTTAGACTTTCAAATAAGTGTGAATAATTCTGAGTCAGCTCTAACTTATTAAAAAAGTAGTGGCTTACTGGCAAGCTTCTGTACTCTATTAATAGTAACTACTTACTGGTGATACACCTCTAGGCTGATGTGGACACAGGCACGGACTGAACTGCAGAGCTGTGCTAGGAGGTCCTTGGGCCCTGACCTAGTCCAAATGTCTCTGCTTCGACTTTGAAAAGAATCTTCTTTTTTTCAGAATAAGTAGATTTGTTTGTAGGACTCCGAACTCTAAGCCTGCTCTCTCCTAGATAAAACTGTAAAACTTGGTTTCTCCAAATAAGGTTTAAACTTAAAAATACTCTCTATATAATTATTGTTAACCTTAGTTCAATTTCCTAAGCACATAATCAAGAGCAATTGGTCTATCATTAGGGTTCCAGTCAACAGACAAAAGCTATTCATGTGCCAAACTTTTTGAACTTGATTTCAGCAATTAATGTCTTTTCAGAGCCACCATCACCTCTGCTGGAATCAATATTGTCAGCAAAAGTTTCATAATAGCACAGTCCAATTTTTTTAAGTAAACATTTTCATTTGTTTATAAAAGTGATACAGCTCCATTTCAGCAATAGGGCAGAAGAAATAAGCCTGTAACTACAAACCCTGCAAATGCCAGATAATGTATAATAAACGTTTTCTAATGTAGAGCTGAGATCAGAAGAAAGAAACAGAAACACTCAGGAGTGAAGAATTTGAAAACTAAGATGGTAAGTCAATGCCCTCAGGGAATGTGCTGATTTCTGAGATCTAAAGCTCTGGATTTTAAGGGGTGAAAGGGGAAAGGAAACAAAATATTAGATCAGGACACTGTGAACAGAGTTTCCCCTGCATAAAGCTGGAACCTCCAGTGAAAAAGGACTAGAAAGAGCAGGAAGAAAAAAGAAAAAGAAAGCAGAATGAAGGATACAGTAACAATAGAATAGAACTTAATACAGAATTAATTAAAAATAGAATCAATGAAGCAAGGGGAAGGAAGGAAGGGAGGGAGGAAGGAAGGAAGGAAGGAAAAAAGGGGACATAACTTCAGAAAAAAAAATTTATGAGAGACAATGCTCTGATGATGCCAGAAAACGTGAAAACTTAGAGGAATTGGACAATTTTCTTAAAAACATAACTTCACAAAAATGAATTGAGGAAAAATAGAAAATCTGAATATAAACTATTTTTAACTGAATCCGCAGTTAAAAAAAGAAAATCTACTCACCCTCCAAAAAAGGTAGGCCAAGATGACTTTATAGCCAATTTTTATCAGACATTCAAAGAATAGGTAATTTCAATTTTACACAAACTGTTCCAGAGTTTAGAAAGGGAGGGAGTGCTCTACACCTAATTTTATAAGGTTGGTATAACCTTAGTATCAAACCAAACAAAGACAGCATAAGAAAGGAAGACTATAGATTCATAAATCTCAGTAGTAATATAGCAAACCAAATCCAGACAAAGGAAACTAAGACTCATTCCTGTTAAAACTCCTAGCCAACTAAAAATAGAAGTTAATTCCCTTAACTTGATAAATAATATCAATAAAAACCCCATGGTAAACATTATACTTAAAGATAAAACATTAGAGGCATTTCCTTTAAAATCAGAAAAAGGCCAATATGCCAGTGATCACTGCTTCTATTCAACATTATGTTGGAGGTCCCAGACAGCGCAATAAGACAAGAAAAATAAACAAAAGGCATGAGGGTATAAAGAAGTTATTTTGGGTATGGAAAAGAAGAAACAAACCTGTGATTATTTGCAGATAATATAATTGTTCACATGGAAAGATTCCCAAATTTATAAATTATTAGCAAAGCTCTACATACATGACCAAAATTTTAAAAATAACTGCATTCCTCTATGTCAGTGAAAGAAAAAATATTTTTAAAGCTACCATATAGTGTTTGTGATAGTGACAAAAAATACAAAGTACTTAAGAATAAATCTAACAAAATAGGTGCTTAATTTTTATAAATGAAGTTGTACAATTTCATCGAAATATATTAAAGAAGACATATTCACTATATAAATATACACACATATATATATATGAAAATATAGAAAGGCCAAAAACCCATAACCTCACTACCCAGACAACTGCATTGTTATGCTTCCTCCCAGGAGTTTTTTTCCCTACGCTTTAAAAAATGTATTGTTTAACTTACCCAGTATATATAATTTTTGTATTCTGCTTTTTTAACTTTATCTGATATCATGAGCATTTCTTTCTGTTATTATTCTTTATAAACATAGCCTAAGGAAAGACATATCATTTATGTCTTGGATGGTAGTTCTTTCCCTTCCTCCTTTTGGAGCTGGCTCAGGGGGACTGGGAGAGCTCATCCCAACAGCAGGATCTCGGGTGTTGTATGAAAACTCCCCTTGCTGAGCTCTGGAGGCCCCCCTTCCTAATGAAGCTGTTCCCCCAACTGGAAACTTTTATTGTTACCATTTCCGTTTCCCCATAAATAGGAGCAGCAGCACGAGTACAGGTCCCTCTCCTGGAGCACATTCTGCAGTGTGTCCAGCTATACCCATTTCTCTGTGCAATAATGAGAGCTCAGGGACCATATGCACTCTTCTGCTACTCTGCATGCAAATTTTTCCTTAATAAACCTTACTTTATGATTTTTCCACCTGTTGCTTGTATGTATGTGTGATACTGTGTGTGTGTGTTTGTGTGTGCATGTGTGTTTACTCATTTCCCTATGGAACATTGGACATAGCCTTTAAACATTAAATAATATTCCATCATAGGGAAAACTTAATTAATGTACTGCTGGACATTTAGGCTGTTTCCAGTGTGTTGCTATTATAAATAAAGCTTGGATGACTATCTTTGTGCATATTGTTTTGTTTTGTTTTCATTATTTCAGCTCATTTCCTTAACATAAATTTCTATCAGTGGAATTATGGATTAATACTACTATATAATTTTCCATGTTGTTAATACATACTGCCAAATTTCCCTGCAGAAAGAACATGCCAATTTACAGTCTGGCTTGCAGCGTATGAGAGAGTACCTGTTTCACACTATCTCCTCCCTCTGAAAAAAATCTTTGCTTTGCAATATTGATTTTAAATCTTGCCAAACAGGGACATGCCCTGAGAGTCCCCTTTTAACATCTTTATTTAAAGAACCTGCTAATCATGGGCCCAGCTGATTCGAAGAGTCTCCTGCTACAGCGAATAGGAAGGCAAGTAAGCCACTTCACGTTGATGACATAGTTTTGTCTGGGGGACGAGGTACAGTCAAAATCTCTAAATCTGTTTGAGAAGGAAGAGATTAGCATTAGGTATAACAAAACTCCAGTTATTTAATTTATCTTTCACCACCATTTAAACAATAAATCTTAAGCCACTCCTTCAACAGATTATTCAGCAATTTAGGATAACAGTTTGCCGATAACTCAATCTACTAAACTTGAGTAGGTTATTCTTAGGTAAGAAATCCTGATGAGGAAAAAGGACTATAGATCGTTGGCAGGAGAGGAGAAATGCAGAAAGAGGCTGGGACAGAGAAGTGATGGATGAAGGTCCAGAGGGAGGAAGGGAGCAGGCGGGACGCCGGGGAGGGGGACAGCCTTTCGGTGGGGATTTGGCCTCTCTGCTAAGGCGAGACAGCGACCTGGTGAAGACAGAGACATCTCCTGTGGAGGGTGAATTTTACATTATTTTCCTTGATGTTACTGACCTAAACTTTTGAGGTCAGTCCAGAGGAGGTGGTTCCATGTACTGATGAGGGAAAAGAAGGGGCATGAGAAAGCTGGGATGATGGAAGTGATGTTTCTGACACCTACGTTCCCTCAGGACACAGGTCAGCCAGTCTTTGACTTAGGGGAGAAGGGAATGAAGTTAAAAAGTGATATCGTAGTAACTATTGTGATTTGGTGTTTCCTTGTTTTTGCTGTGATTCCTGCCAGACATAGAGCTTTTGACACCCCTTAAAGAGGTTCATTCTGAATCTGACCCAGGCCAGTAGTGGCAGAATCTGGGGAGGCCGTGGAGTGGTTAAGACTGTGGGTTCTAGAGTCAGACTTACCAGCATTTGCCGTGTGTCTTGGGCAAGACACTTGACCTCTCTGAGACTCGGGGTCCTTATCTATAAAGCTGGGATGATGGTACATAATAACAATACCAATGAGGGAATGTATGTACAGTACTCAGCTCAGCGCCTTCACGCAGTAAGTGTTGTTCTGCATTGCCTGTTATCTTTAACTCTACAAAGCTCTGAGATCCTGGCAAAGGCAGCTGTCTTCATTACTGTGTCCTTATTAGGGCAGAAACTCTGCTTGCTGTTGTTTTTACTCTTTCCCAGATCTCTGCTGCTGCCACCAGGCAAGCCACAGCATCTTCTGCCTGGATCTGCTGCCGGCTCCTAACTGGTCTCCTATTTCACCCTTGCCTGCTTCCAATCCATTTTCCTCACAGTATCCAAAGCGATCATTACCAAAGTTCAAATCTGATCATGTTACTCCTTTACCTAGAACCCAAACTGTCTGCCCATTTTAGTTCATCAAGATCCACAATCCATTCAACAGCTTACAAGGCCCCGTGTGATCTAGCACCTGCCTGCCTCTTCCAAGTCCTCCAAGGGGTCAGCTCTTCCCTGCCTCCACACGTGCTCTTGCCCTGCCTGCTCACGCTTCACCCACATTCTCCACCTGGCTTATGCCTCAGCCTTCAGGTCTCAGCTCCTTCCAACAGAACTTCCTCAGAGAGGCCTTCCTGGACTTAAACAAAATCCCCCTATTTTACTCTCATCACACCCTGTACTTACTCCACATTGCATTTACCACATTTGGAGTTGAGAACTTTTCTGAAATTATTTGATGTCTGCCTGCATATGAGCTCCAGGAGGCTGGGCCATGTCTGTTTTATTCTTCACTGGGTATATTCAGTGCCCTTCTAGAACAATGTCAGGCACATGGTAGGCATTTCTTCAACAGATGTTTAATTAATAAATGTATGAATAAGTGAATGAATGAATGAATGAATGAATGCATGGTTATCTCAGCAGGGTTGTGAGTGTTCTCTTCTTCCCTCCCTCCATGATGGGCTAGGCTGGTTTGGAGGCTTGTGAAGGGTTGTGTGCTGCAATGGAAACTCCGTGAGTGAGTTTCTATCCCAGCTGCCCCACTTCTGGGCTGTGTGACCTTGAATAAGTCACTTGACTTAGATTGAGAGCTTTGGAAGGCAGAAACCATGACTTATTCATCTCAGTGTCCAGAGAACCTGGCAAGAGTAGAAGTTCATCAAGTAAATGATTAACTCCAAAGTCTGAGCTCTTTTCTATTCTGAACTCTCCAAAACCCACTGTGAACTGGACTTTTGAACCCTAAGAACAATGTAAGTTGTGGGGTATCTATATAGAGAGTAGATGTCTATGTAGTCCTCAAAAATGCACATATGGAAAACAGAGCTGCCAGCAACACAGGGCAGTGCCCTCAACAAGCACATCTGCTGTTGTAAAGTCCTCAGGAACAAACACAGATGCCCAAGTTCCTGAGGCCTCTTCAGAGTCTCAAGGAAAATCCTGAGTATTTAAACCTCTATGAAGTGCCAACAAATTCAGTTCATTTCAACTCAAATCCTCAGCATGTGCCAGGGAATGAACTCAGCCTATAGAAAGAATATTCAAGAATATTCAAAGTTGAAAGTAGAAGGAGAGATGGCCTATAAGGTCTCAGTCCTGGCATTTGGAGAAGTGGCTCCACCAGCTACATTTGTGCCTATTTGAAGCATCTAACAGTGCCATGAAACCAGAGGTCAGACACAGTAGCAAAACCACTTGTTTGAGCATATAAAAGGCCAACTGCTTCTCAGCCTCTCCTGGCACTGACGACATAAATCACTGGCATGTCAGACACCACCAGGCCAGCCTCTAACTCCAGAGCTGAGCCCAGAAACCCAGGGTGTGGAGCAGATTGCCAGGCAAGGAACCGTGAAACAGTGCTGTCTGCTCAGGTGTGCTCCTGCTCGATGGCCACGGTTGGCAGTCAGGGTCAGTTCCTGAGATAAGCCACATTCTGAATAAACCAGGCCAACCCTTGCAAACCCACAGGAAGGACAAGGGTGGCTTTTTAGAGGCACAAGCATTCTTGGGTGAATGGACATAGCCTAGAGCCACGAAAGGCATCCACTCCACTCATTGTTCCATCTCCCTCCTTGCCCCCAGTCTCCCCAGCTCTGAAATGGAGTGGTCCCTCTTTCAAACAAATTTTTATGGTTCTTTTACATTATATCAGATGCCATCTCATTTTATTTCATGACAACCCTATGTAGAGCCCCTTCCCACTTGACTCATTTTGCTAAAGAAGACCTCGAGATGCTAGAGCTAAAAGGACTTTGTCTGTGCTCCCCAGGCTGGTAAGTGGCAACATGACACTGGGTCTTCAGATTGTAAGTCCCTGACCCTGGCTGTACATCATGCTGAGCCATTGGCTGAGTCTGACTGATTTTCTTGGCAGCTCTTCTGGCCTAGGGATGCTCTCCTTTTGGGTCTTCCTGAGCACAGGGAGGGTCTTCTGGGGGGCAGATGGGGCTGTCGGGGGTTTTGGTGCCCTCGGTGGCAGCTTGGAAGGCCTCTCCCAGGTCAACAGACAAATTGGAGGTTCTCACTTGCTACAGCCTTGTGACTTCCCAGTGGCCATTCAGGGCGGTGGCCTGTTGTTGGTTACCGGGCCACTAATAGTATTGGAGACTGAAGCTTATTTTGACCCAGTTTCCTTACCCTGGGGCGTGGAATCAGGGCTGCCAGGCTTCCTTCTGAGTTATTACTGCTGGAGCCACCAGCAGCCACTGAGTTTCCCTGTGTTCCTTGTCCAGCCCGCTTCTGTCCACCCTGCTTTCCTCTTTCACCCTCAAGAGCCAGGGTTTTTCCTTAGGAAGCCCTTGCCACTGCGGCTCCTCTTGGAAATGCTGGGGGTTTCCTCTCTGGTCTAGGGTAGAGTAGGCTCTGACGTCTGCTTCAGTGGGACCCAGGCTGAGGTTCTGCCAGCCAGTGTGGAAACAGACCTGAGACTCAAATACAGGCAGGTCATCCGTAAGCCCCATCAGGGAGCCAGAGCACTGACCGGCTTCCAGTCCCCTAGAAGCTGCTCTGGGTGGATGGGGGCTGCCTGCCCGGCCTTGGTGACTGCTTTTCCCCACCAAGGCCCTTGTAATGCTCAATCAGATGCACAGGCACTACCTCCCATCCCACTCCCACCTCCTCTCCCAGCCCTGCTGTGTTTCGTCCCCTCTAACAATGCACGGGCCTCAGCGCTCTGGGACATGCCTACACTGCGGGGTCATTGTGGGGCCTCCTTCCACGTTCATGGTCTTCTCTCCTTCTCTAGGTCAGCCCTCTGCTTCTGCTGTCCACTCCCCCGCCAGTTCTCTCCCCTTGGGCTCCTCTCCACAGACCCCGCTTTCTGGCTCCTCCTGAGTTTGACAAACCTAACATGGGGCCAAGTATAGAGTTGGTACCTAACACTTTTTGAGTCGACTTTAAATCACAGAATGTCCATACTTAAGAATTTAGGGATCAGGAGGTCATGCCATTTACCACCCAGCTTTTTACACAGAGGAACTGGGGCCTGGAGAGAGATGATAGGACCTGGTCGCAGGGACCAGAACAATTAGTGGCAACCACCACACCACAGGGCTCCTAAATCCAAGCCACCTTCCCCCCACTGCCCTGGGAGTCATGATTCCCATAGAAACCCCTTCCTCCGCATCCTCTATTTTACCCCCAGGGCAAGCCCCTGAGTGGCTGGCTCTCTCTGGCCTCAGTTTCCTCACTGCGTGATGACCAGTGTGTGCGGTGTTGGGGAGGGGGGAGGTTGTGGGATGGGAGGGGAAGAGGGTTGGCAGGTGGTGATTGTTTCATTTGCTCTTAGCCAAGCCCTTAAAAATATGAAGGCAGAGTATTCCATTTTACCAGCACTGTGTCTCTCAATGTTTATGAAGGTGTATTCCTTCTGACCCACTCCCCAAGAAATGATTCCTTCAGTAAAAGCTTCCCCAGGCCTATTGAGGTGTTTGCACTCCTGATCCCTCACCCTCTCCCGGACCCTAGACCCTCCCAGAAGACTCAGACACCCAGAAGTACAGGATGAAACCTGGACCTGGACCCAGTGGAGCAGCCTGGAAAGTGGCGGGAAGAGGACTGGGGGAGCCCTGAAGAAAATACCTTTCACCCCCCCCCCCAGCTCTGCACACAGAGGGGAGGCGCGGTGTGAGGGAGGCCAGGCCGACACTGGGGTGCGAGCACTGCCTGGAGGCGGGGCAAGCAGCCGACTGCCCAGCATCTCGGTGGCCCTTGTGCTGGCCTTGTCTCTCTCCATCGCTCTCCAAGCCAGCCTGCTCTTTCCTCCTTGGTCCTTTCTGACTTTCTCCTGTCCCCTCTGACTTTCTCCTCTCTCTGTATCCATTTTCCTTTGACTGGTGTGTTTCTCACCTGTCTTGTCCTCTGACTCTACATCATGGTGTGAGGGCACTTCAGAAAAGTTCATGAAAAATTCGTATTATCTTTTATTTCTATTTTTCCACAAGCTTTTCCAAAGTACCCTCGCATGAGTTTTTCTTCGATTTCTGTCACCCAGTTTTCCTGTGTTTCTCTGTCCGTCTCTGTCAATGCTCTCTGTCCCTCTCACTACGGTTCTGCCTGCCTCCCCGTCTCTGTTTTTCCACAAAATAAGCTCTGGCTCCCCCCATGGGTTCCTTTAAACCAGGCCGCTTCTGACCGCTAGACCTACCTCACTGCTTCTTTCTGCCTCCTCTTCTCTCCCTCTAGCTTTCTGGCATCCCCCCCACTCTCTCTCCCTGGTCTTGTTGCATCTCTGCCCATTCACCTCCCTCCCTCTCCCTCGTCTCCTCTCCTTCTCTCTCTCTGTCTCTGACAGGCTCAGCTCCCTCGTGGGCTCCCAGAGGCCCCAGCATGCTGCCCCAGGTGCATCACTTACCCAGGATCACTAGCCAAAGGAGGCAGGAACGCAACGAGCAGCTCAGAAACACCCAGGGGACCCTCCTCCAGTGGGCCACCCTCATGGCTCCAGAGAGAGTCCCTCAGACTCCCCCCCCAGGAAGCTCCGGCACAGAAGCAGTGGTGTGAGGAGCAGAGGTGAGCCTGTCCCCACCGGCTGCTGGCCTGAGCAGGTGTGTTTCCCTGAAGGGGCTGGAGACCAAGGGGAGGAGGACAAAACAAGGCGGGGCCCTGCCAATCATCTTGCCCCATCTTTTCTTTCCTCAACCTCCACCCCCCTTCCTCAACCAGGAAAAAAAAGACCGATACACCCATCGCCCTGCTCCTGTCAGCCTGAGATAAGTGACGGGGAGTGGGGGAGGGTGGGCGAACAGAAACAGGACACACCAGATGTGAACGGGCCCTTGGGCCTGGGTTCCTGGGCCCTCCCCGCCCTCCCCAGGGCCTGAGCTTTGGGCTGCTGCAGCGGGAGGCAGCCGGGTCATCCCAGGAGAAAGGGGCTGAGAGGGAGTGAGTTTGGGGCTGTGCAAATAGCGAAAAAAGAGTGAGATTTAAGGAGACCACAAGAAACATGGGGGAGCGGGGAAACAATGTGGGGTGTGGCTAGGAATTAGAAACACCCTACATGCCATCTTTTGGAAAGGGGTCAGAATATCTGCTGAGTGCCAAGCACATGGTAGAGCCTCACTGAATGGTGGATTTCTTCTTTCCGGGAATCGGAGCACAGAGCCAGGATCCGGAGAGCCCAAGGCAATCTGGGAAAGTAGCTTGAGGGATCTGGCATGGGTAGTGGGCTTGAGGGTAGAACCTGAGCAGAAGTGAGTAACTGTGACCTCGGAGGAAGTGGGGAGGGCTCCTGAGACCTTAAGGTTCAGATCACCCCATTTCAACCTCTTGGGACTCAGGAACAAGCAAGAAGGGACAGGGACACCAGACAGGTTATTCATTCATTTATTTTTATTTTTTCAAAAACGGACTTGTGTTATTTACACACAGAACAACTTATTTACAACACTCAGGTATGGACTATGCATGTAACAATACAGAGGCATTCGCTTGCAAGGTGGTCACTGTACAAATTAAGATTATAAATATGAGGGGGTAAGCCCCACCCAAGGGCACAAAACCTCTTCTCCAAGACTCTTCAGGATTCCTTCCTTCCTCTACTGGACAGGACTGCCAGGCCCCTGGGGCTCTGGACTTGGGCAGGCGGAAGAGCAGCCCCACAGGCGTGGTGACGACACCACCATGTGCAGGGACACCAGCCCATCTCCAGCTGGCAGTTTCCTACAACACTCACATTCATTCCTTTTCACTTCTAACTTTTTAGAATTAGAAAAATGATTTTTACATAAACAATATTGTTTTAATCATTGACAACATATAAATTTTAAACGACACTCTTGAACCAAACGCAACACTTCCCCCAGAGGAGGACACCAAGGATTAAGGGTGGCCCTGGTGCCAAAGGCTGGGCCCTGGGAGTCCCTGAAACTGCCATCAGCTTCTCTTCCTCCTCACATTCCCTCCTCACCATGATCCAGCTTGTCCCGGGGTGCTCTGGGGACCTCAGAGCACACAGTGCGCTGCCCTGCTATGCTGGGGCCGCAAGACGGGGTCCATCAAGTCCTCTGTGAGCCTTTTCCACTTGGGAAATCAAGTGACTACTGTGGCTTGGTTATTTCTTCCTCCACCTGCCTCTGTCTAAAATGACTGTTCTATGGGAAACAATCGCAGGTGGGAAAGGTGACACACAACCGTTTTTCTCCCGATATCATTTTCAATGAGGCATTTAAGTCCATGTACAGAGCATGAGATTATTTCACCCCAAATCCTAACATCAACACATCACTCACAGGGACAGGTGGCCAGGCAGGGTTTTAAAGGTGAGGAAGGGTAGTTGGTGTAGCTCTGCAAAGGAAAACAGAGATTTCCCCCTACCCTTTGCCCTCTGCTTCTGGTTCCTCAAGACTTGATGCCCTGAGTGTGGGGTGTCTGTGGGGTGATTGGTCCCAGCACAGGGAGCTCAGACTCTCGGACACCTTGGAGCTCAGAATGAGGAATCAGCATTTCCACATTCCCAGGCAGAGCCAGCCTTGCCCAAGGAGGAGTAGACAGCCGACACTGGTGCCATCTTGGAGGACCATGGAGGCCCTCCTGACCACTTGCTTACTGAAGCTAAAAGTCCAGCTATGGCCTGAGCCTGAAGGCTGGACCTTGCTGTTATAATGCAGCTACCACAAAGAAGCAGCACGGTACCCCCATCAGTCCCTCCTCCTGCCTATGGATGGGTTGATCCTACTCTTTCCTGGGAGCAGAAAAGTCATTAAGGTAAAGAGAGATTTTAGGCATAGAGCACTTGGACAGGAAATGAGGAGGATATCACTGAAGAGAATTTGCATAGATACCAAGGCCCACTGTGGCCTTTTGATCATTTTTCTGTGTCAGTTCTTCCTCATGGGTTCTCCCTATTAGCCTGCCGTATGGTTTTCCTGGTAGCACTCTCTCAACTACAGCTTCTCATCTACAGAGGAAAAAAAAAAAAAGAATTCCAGGTTAGACCAAAGTAAGAGTTGGACAACTTGTCAACCAAACACAGATGACTTCCCACTTTCCAATGCTAGGAAGGCCAGAGACACAGAGCATTCTCCAGAGGCTGCTGCAGTGGCTAAGACTCCAAGCGGACATTAGAATATCTGGGCTTGAATCCCAGCTCTGCCACACAAGGCAAGTCACAGCCTCTCTGTGCCTTGTTTTCCCCATGCATCTATAAAGTGGGAATAACAACACCTACCCAAAAGGTTGTGAGACTGACATGAGTTGATAGACGTTAAAGTGCTTTATAAATGTTAAGACACCTGTGGAGGGTATCTGGCTCCTCATTTCATCCCAACATCATCCCTATAAGTAGATACAAGTGAGGGGAGCCAGGGGAAGAGGCAGAATTTGGAAATGACTTTCCAGGCCCATCTGCATGCAAAAGTCTTCCCTGAGTCCCCTTTGGGCTTTGCAATATTTTGACTAGGAAGATGAGACTCTGGCTCACAAGGCCTGTGCAATCCTTGCTCATCTTCTCTCTGCCCACCCCAAGTTCCCCTCTGCTTTCCCGTGGAGCCCAGCTCCTTCTCAATGTGCCATGTTCCAGAGCTAGGATTCTTCTAGGTCTCTGTGATAAATGCCTGTCCTTTTATCTGGGGTGGGTTGCAGGATACCCGTTTGTACTTCCTTCTCCCCTCCCAAGGTATCTGATGGAGACGGAAAGGGCTGAATAAGGGGGAGGAAATGAGTGAATTTTCCGAGTTCTGTCCAGTGGAGACCTCCCAGACTTGCAGACCACTGCATTTGCCAGGGGCAGGAATCTGAAATCAAGTTTAAGTTGATATTCCATGCGGGGGCGGGGGGAGAGGTGTCAAAGAGACCTTAGTCTAGACTTGGGGTATAAGTAAGCTGGAGAAAGAATAAGATTATTAGCCTTTCACGTGGAAGAAAGACACAAACTTGGCTTCAACAGACAGCTGGGCTCTGGGCAAAAAAGTCAGGATCTTCAAGGGAGATTTCTCTCCTAAGCTACCCAAAGCAAAAGTCCCTAGTTTTGGGGGCCCCCTAACATTGCTTACCTACGTGTAATGAATATCTTCATAGAACCCCATGCTGCTAATAAAGTTACTTCTGGTCAGACTTAAGACACCTAGATTGAGATGGGGCAGGAAGTTAGACATTTATTAAGTCTAATTCATTAAGTCTTGAGTAAAAAGACTTACACCAGAGTGCCAGGCCTTGGGTGTGTCCCCGTAATCCTGTGAGGTATCACTATGCCCATGTCACATGTGACAAAGTGAAGGTGGAGGGAGATGAATACACACTCCCATCGTCACTGAGTCATGGGCCATGTTGGGTGATCAAGTAAACCAGAGAGTGCTGACTCCCCTCATCACACTTGCCCCGGGTCACAGGCTAAGTCACAAGGCCCAGGCCTGACTGCCTCCAAAGCAAAAGAAGGAAATTAACCTGGGCCAAGTGCTTAGTATATGCTGAACTCTATGTGACTTCCCTGTGGCAGACACGGAGGTGGCCTTTAGGAGAGGACTGGCCGGCCGGCTGCGAGAGGAGTGGTTAGTTGACAGCCCCGCTGCTGGCTCCTTCAGGATGCACCTCAGCTTTTAAGCTCAGATCATGCTCTTCTCTGGACAGCCCTTTGCCAATGACTGAGCCAGGTGGCAGGGTAAGGACCGGCCATTTCCATCCCCAAGGGATTGTTCCAACAGGCAGTCTGTGCCTCAGCACGCCCCGGAGAGCAGAGACTCTGTGACTTTGTCAGCTCTGCCATGCTCCCCTGCCCAGTCCTGCCTCCTCCCTTTACTTTTTGCAGGTGTTACTCCCCAGTAAGCCCTTCCATTCCCAACGCTCAGCTTCCAGGAGGGCCCCACCTGAGACGCTGACTAAAAGAGGACGACAACTTTACAGATACAGAAACCGGCTCCCTGAGCTGGAATCTAAATTTGCTCTGTTCACTAAACTTTAAGGAGAAGATAACAGGCCGGGAAGTTAACAACAGCGCTCAGTCAGAAACCCAGCAGCCATGGCCAGCCCCCAAAAACTGAAATCAAAAACAAACGAAGAAGAAATCTAGCATCCATGTCCCTAGATTTGCTGCCTGTGTCCTACAATTGGGCTTCCCCTTCTCAAACTGAAAGAATAAAAGAATCTCAACATAATTTTAGAACTGGAAGAGACCCCAGCAACCATGCAGGCCAAACTCCTCATCCTACCAAAGAGGAGGTGCAGGCCCAGAGAAGAGGGGGTGTCCATGTTCATGCAGCCAGTGAGCGGCACATCCAGGCCTTGAAAGTGCTTTCTGCCTTCCGTGTTAAGTTGTCTTTGCATACTCCTTGCACCTCTCTTAGTCCCAAGCTGGGACTAGCCCTAGATCAGCATGACTCCAAAGCCCATCCTCTCTCACTGCTCCCTACTCAGCAGGTCAGCAAGGAGAGTGCTGGCCTGGTGGGCCTGGCACCCTGCTATGCAGGGTCCCTGTCTGTGAGAAGCGTGTGATCTGCTTGCAAAGACAAGACCATGCTGCAAAAGATAAAAACCAAAGGGACTGAGGCCAGTGGCCCTGTGGCTGGAGCCCTCAACAGGGGTTTGTTGTGCATTGGTGCTGGTGCCATGCAAACGGGGGAGCCAAGGTGAGAAGGGGAGCCCCACTCCTGAGGCTCCTGCCCCGAGGCCGTGGTGAAGGTAGGGGCCCTGGCTTTTGGGTCACATGAAGACCCCGTCATTCTTCCAGGACTCAGCTTCTCAGCCCTTTTCTCTAAAAGTGCAGCATTCTCATGCCAGCTAACTCATTCCCCTTCTCAAGGGGAATACTTTGATAGATTTCCAGTGTTAATACTTTGATAGATTTCCAGTGTTAATACTTTGATAGATTAATACTTTGATAGATTTCCAGTGTTTTCCCCATGAATAGCTCATACGCATAGTTTTAATCTATCATATCATGGATATAATTTGAATTCCTACTTTACCTTCTAACTTTAAACATTTCCTCTGTTATTATAAACACTTCATTTACATATTTTTAAAGACTTTATAATATTCCATTGACTGCCACCATCACTTATTTAACTAAATTGGACATTTGGGTTGTTTACAGGTTGTCCCTATTGCAAATAACGCAGAGATGAGAATCTTTGTGCCTAATGTTCCTTCTGTGTTTGGGCTCATTTCCTTAAGTTGGAATCAGGTCTGGTGTGTTTTTCTCAGCAGCTCTGACTTCCTTCTCCCACAGCAGGAAGTCAACGAACATGAACTAGCTAAGTCCAGGATGTAGGGCATATTCTTGGACACTTGGGGTCCATTAAATCTTTAAACGTTGACAGTCTAATGGTAGAGGCCAAACTAAGAGTAGAATGAGATAATTACTCAGATGATGTAAAAATGATGGGTGGATTAAGGACTCTGCAGGTGGGTTGAGAAACAGGTGGCGTCCTCCTGGACTCCTTCCTGGGTGAGCTCCATGATCCATGACCAATTGCCAGGCCTCTCATTTGAATACCTGAGCCTTAATACTTAGCCCAAGTGAGTATTCTAGAGAAAGTGAGCCAGAAGGGATTTGAAAGAGGAAAAGGAAAGGGAGCAGGGGAGGGGCATGAGCCGGAGGGCTAGAGCAGAAGAAAATAAAAATGGTCCTGGAGCAAAACCTAGCTGGGAAGTGAGGCTCACTCTTTCCTCCCCCTGCTCCCTGGGGAGAGAGACAAGGCTGGAGGGTAAGGCCAAGGGGACAGAAAGGGAACAGAGCAAAGGATACTCAGAAGCCCTGCTCCCCCCTACAGTGGAGGTGGCGGAACTCAGACAGAGTGTCAGCCTGGCAATCCTGCAGCCAAGTTACTGCGTGAACCTGTGTGTCAGGCCCCACACTAGACACGCGGGGTGCTGAGATGAGCAAGACACAGCCCCTGCCCTCACAGTGTCATAATCTAGTGGGGTCCAGACATAGAGGGAGGGTAGCCTGAGGTGTGGGTGTGTGTTGGGCAACAGGGAAGGCTCAAGGAGGGCAATCCAAGAAGACCTCTGTATGAGCTCCCCAGGGCTCCCATAACAAGTACCACAAACTTGGTGGCTTCAAGCCACAGAAATTTATTTGCTCACAGTTCTGGAGCCTAGAAGTCTGAAATCAAAGTATTGGTAAGACCCCCCCAAAGGCTCTAGGGGCGAATCCCTCCTCGCCTCTCTCCTGGCTTCTGGTGGTTGTGGCAATCCTAGGCATTCCTTGGCTTGCAGCTGCACCACTGCAGTCCCCGCCTTCATTGTTACATGGCCAGTGGTAAACAGAATTGTAGGAGGCCATTGTTTTGGACTAAGCTCCTGTGCTAGGCCCCAAAAGACCAGACTAAAATAAAAATGGAGTCACTCGTGCTGAGGCTCCACATCACCAAATCGAAACTGAGTTGTTATCTGGTCTTCCAAGAAATCAGGAGAGAGAGAAAACAGCCTAATTGCCCATACAGGCCAGTTAAAATCAGATAATAAGTTCCCTCTGCTTTAATCCTTACCAAAAAAAAGTAACCTGAAGTAACCTGATGGGAACCAATCAGCTATTTTTCTATTGTTCTGTTTCCTTGTTCCCACCTTAGAAGGGAGGTAACTTTGAAATGACCAATTCACTTTTTGTTCATTGTTTCTGCTTTTTTCAGCCCTTGTCCATCTATAAAACCAAACTCTTCTGCTCGGCTTACTGGAACACTTATTCTATTTTATGAAATATGTTGCCCAATTCTAGAATCTCAAATAAAATCCAATTAGATCATAACTAAATTTCTTGTAATTTTGTTTTCTAACACCATCTTCTGCCCTTCTGTTTTCTCTTCTTGTAAGGACACCGGTCATTGTATTGGCCCACTCTAACCCAGTATGACCTCAGTCATAATATCTTAACTAGTAACATCTGCAAAGACCCTATTTCCAAATAAAATCACATTCTGAAGTTCCAGGTGACGTGAATTTTGGGGGGACACTTATTCAACCCAGTACAACCTTCTTGAAGAAATTTTGGGAAAGGGTAAGTGTATGGGTCATTACAACAGATGATTCCTGCCAAATGACCACCTATGTGGGGAAGACCAGAATGTGAGGCCACTTCACCCTGGACTGGCCCTGAAAATCCCCTAAACACCTGCCCTCGTCACCACTGAGTCACAGGAGAGGCTGGGTGACCAAAGGAAACAGCTGGACTAATCCTTTGGCTGAACTTCCCAGGGGCATGAAGCTGGGCAGGCAGTAGACCAAGGAGCCCCCCGCCAGCCGTGCCTCATCAGGTCTGTGTGAGGCCACCCCCTCCACTGCCCAGGAGGGCTGAAAAGAAGTGGTGACAGCAGAAAAGCAGGGCCCAGAGTGGTGCTGGCCACAGCTGCCCCCGGTGATTTCAGCCCTGCTCTCTCTAAGGTTGACTTGTTACAGCTCAGTGAAGGTGTTACACTTCCTAGTTTCCTTCTGAACCCAGAGAAGAGAGTAAGGGTGGGAGATGGGAGAGGGACAGGACAGTATATTTAAAAACGAATTAACTCCACCCTGTCCTCAAGCATTCCACAGCCGGGTGTGTCAGGCAACTTGCCCTCCCCCCCACTGACCCCCACCTGCTCTCCAGGTTAGGAGAAACTAGACCCAGCCACTTTCTCTTTAGCATACAAGACTCTACATTTACTGGGAAAAGTGAGCCTACAAGACTCTTCCTTTATTGGAAAAAGTAACTTCTCACCATGCCCCACCTCCTTGAAATCCCTTCCTCAGGACCTGGAATGTTCTCCCTCCTCAGCCCCCAGCTCCCACCCACACTCCCTGGAGCTGGAGGAGGAGGCAAGAGGATTTTGGTTAATAAGCCTGCATTGCCCATGGATGCAATAACTGCAAGAGGAAGTTTTCACTGATATGAAAATTTAGCTTCTGGGGTCTAGAGACTGCTCTAGCCACGACTACCTACCAGCTCTGGAGTAAGCTGCCCAGGATCTGACAGGTCCCAAGGGAGAAGCCACCAGCCAGGTTTCCTTCTGGGGGAGGAGGTTGTGAAAAGGGCTGTTGCTGAGCACCAGAAGGCAGAGGGTGCTGGGGGAGAGAGCCAGGGCTTTGGAGTCACGGTTGGCAAGCTAATTCCCAGCTGAGCCTCAGTTTCCACATCTGCACAGCGGGCATAGTAGTAACAGTTCCTATTAGCTCAGCACATAGTAGGTTCTCAACAAATAATAGTCCCCCCCACCCGCAGAAGACGGACATGGAAAGAGAGACAAAAATTATTTGGAAGGAGTCTGGGGGTGTTCTGGGTGATGGGGCCAGCTCATGGACATGAGGGGGTTACAGTGTCTGATTCTTGCTGAGTGAATAGCTCTGGAAGGGAGATGGGGTGGGGCAGGGATAGGCCTGGCCTCAGGGCTCAGGTGGCTAGGTCCCCACCAGGGTCAGGTGAGTTGGTGTTTCTCATATGCAGATAAACTTGTTTTATGCAATGATTATGCAAGTTGGTACGTTCTTTGACGACTGTGGTTTACAGACTGGAGCAGAGGGACCTGTTTGAGAGAGTGAGGTTTTGAGAATCAGAGGCAATAAGACTGAATCAACCTACTTAAAAGGATAACAAACAAAGGAAGGAAGAGGGGGGTCCTGGAAGGATGTTTTTGATTTAAGGGAATTTTTTAATGCTGACACTATCTTTCAGGGTAGTTAAAGCCTGCAGGCCCTAGATGCAACCCAACTGTATGACGGAAGTTCAAATTTAGGCTCCCGTATCTATATTTTAATAATTAACAAAATGTGATCTGTTATGTAATTGTGTATATTATATATAATATAATAATTATAATATTAGCTTAATTTAAGTGTAAGATTGGCTTTTTAGAAATCCTTTAAAAGGTTTCATGAGCTGTTAATGCCTGGGGAGTCCCTGAATGTCTGATCCCTTTAACATGCCTGGGCAGCCAAACCCCCAAACCCTGGTCACCCTGAGACCATTAGGCCACCTGCCCTCAGTTAGTTTGGCCCCTCTGCCAAGAGGCAGGCCCACACCTAGCTGACCCTACCAGCAGCAGGGCCTGAAGGTGGCTCTCCAAAGAAACAGGATGTTGACATTCAGCCTGCAAGGACCTGGCTTTCTGAGGATCCTTGCTGTCAGGAAGACACCCCACCCCCAGAACATCAGAGTAAAGATTACTGGGGCAGCCTCAGAAAGGAGGAAAATTGTAAGAAGAGCTTAAGGGCCTGATGGAACATCCCAAGGACCTACTTTGTAAGGAGCATCATGTCCCATCAAGCTGTGCTGGGAGGTGAGGAGGGGGCTTTGTGCAGAGGGCTCTCATGTTTGGGGGTTTCTCTGAGGTGTCTCTGTGTCTTAGCTCATTTTGTGTTGCTATTACAGAATACCTGAGACTGGGAAATTTATAAAGAACAGGGATTTATTTCCTACAGTTCTGGAGAGTAAGAAGTCCAAAGTCAAGGTGCCCACTTCTGGAGAGGGCCTTCTTGCTGCATCATCATGGTGAAAGGTGGAAGGGCACGAGAGCTCCCATGCACATGAGAGAGAGAGGGAGAGAGCAAGAGAGGGCCGACTCACTTTTATAACTAACCCTCTCCTTGAGATGATGAACCCACTCCTGCAATAATAACATTAATCCATTCATGAGGGCAGAGCCCTTGTGACCTAATCACCTCTTAAAGGTCCTACCTCTCAACATTGTTGCGTTGGGGAAAAGCCAATGCCTGTGGGAAAAATAAAGGTAGGGCCACAACACTCAAAAAATTCATCATTGACACATAAAAAATATACCTAATAAAAATGGTAGCACATTTACACTGTTAAATGGTTAAGAAATACATGAAAACTACAATAAATATGGCACTTTACCTTGAGAAAGATTTGCAGTTGGCTGTGGACGTGGGTGTTGGAAGGATGGTGTGGAGGGGGGAAGAGGGGTTATCTGCTATCAGATGTGGAAAAATGTCGCTCATAACACGTGCCATAAACTGAGGTAGCTGGGAGATGTGTGAGGCGTGTGCATATGTGAGTTGTTTATACTCCTGCGGGCTTGATTCAGCTGGGCACAGTTTTTTGCCTCTTGTTTTTTGAATATGAAGTTGCTCGTAAAAAACATAAAATTCACATTATGCACAAATTCTACTATAATATATCAATCGTGTTGGAACAAATCAGCATTTCTGAAACAAATATAGTAGAATTGACTGTATTGTCTAATGTTTACATGTATTGATACATATAGCCTTCACAGTGTCAAAAAACAAAATTACAACAATTAGTTTTAAGATCTTAACTGGCTTTATTTGCAAGTCTGGGATTGGACAACTGATCATTCCATAAAATAGAAATAAGTGTTCTAATGAGTCAAGCACAGGGGGCTGATTTTATAGAAGAAAGCAGAAACAAAGAACAAAAAGCAGATTGGTCATTTCAAAGTTACTTTCCTTGTAAGGCAGGGACAGGGAAATAAAACAATAGAAAAATAACTATTGGTTCACATCAGGTTGCTTCAGGTCACTTTTTTTGGTAAGGATTAAAGCAGAGGAAACTATTATCATGCTGATTGAAGCTGGCCTGTTAGGAAAATTAGGCTGTTTTCTCTCTCTCCTGATTTTTCAGAAGGCCAGATAACAACTCAGTTTCGATTTGGTGACGTGGAACCTCAGCATGAGTGACTCAATTTTTATTTTTCAATCTGGTCTGTTGGGGCCTAGCACAGGGGCTTAGTCTAAAACAATGGCCTCCTATAATTTTTATTTAACAACAGTGATAACCCCGTGAGGTAGTTACTGTGAGACATTCTGATGAAGGAGTCATCAGGACCCACATAAATAAGAGGCTGTGGCTACCGAAAGGGACCCTGATAGATATTACATAGAGTCCATCATCCCGTATACTGCCTGGCTAAACTCTCCGGGCTTCCCAGAGAATCCATAAGTAAATAAAATTCTGTCTTCAAGGCCCCAGCCAGCCTACTCAAAGGCCCATAGCCCAGTGGATGCTTTGTCCGGACACCCACTATCAATTGACTAAAAATATTTAAAAACAAAAATGACTCTTCCCAGATTACTTTTTCCTCTCCCCTCTTTTTAAAATCCTGTTTTTGCTTTTGTTCACTGACAACAGCCTCATGAGTGTTCTTCCTCTAATATGTGTGTAAATTATTTGCACACAGAGAACTACCTAAATGTCTCTGAGTAGCTCAGAGGTAAGTAACTTGTCTAGGATTGTGAAGCCATCAAGGGCCAGAGCCAGAATTAGAACACGAGTCTGACTTTCCCTACAGCCTTTTCTCTCTGGCTACTCAACCTCCCCCAAAGGTGAAAGAGCCTGTAGTTTCTTCGGGGAGTGAAAAAGGGTGTGCTCGTGGGGAAGTCAAGGCAGGAAGGCAGCTGGGATTCAGGGTTTCTTGTATGAGGACCAATGTGAGACAAGAAATGGCTGTGCCAGGCCCAAGAGGCAGGGCTTCAAAGGGTCCTTCCATTCTGGAACCTTCCTGAGAGGCCCCTCCATGGCTGGGGTTGGGGCAGGGGCACCAGGAGGTCTGCAGGCCAGGAGAGAGTCGCACCTACTAACCTCCCATTTTGAGTAGGATTGGTGCCAGACTTTGTGCAAGAGGAAGGAGGGTGGGGACAGGATCGTTAGCATGGCTGCAGTTTTGGATTATCTGGATGGGAAATCCAGGACGTAGAATATCCACATTTGGCTTTTCTTCCATGACACTTCTGTTTAACTATGTGGTCATAACCCTGACTATGACCTGTAGATCAGTAGAGAAAAGAAAAGATTGGAAAATAAGATAAACCTCACTAATCACAAGAACTCTCACTTACCTGCTCCTGCAGTGTGCATGGTGGGGGGACAGGCAGAGGGGGCCGTGAGGAGGAGGGAAAAATAACATGAAAATCTAAACATGACCATTTTTGGCTTTTGAATGCATTTGGCAATAACTTAAAAGGAGGTTAACCCTGTATGGAAAAAACAGCAGAAGTTAACTTAAAAGGCAATTTTAAATAACTAAGAAAGATATTTGCAATGTATTTGAAAAATATGATATTCTTTAATATATAAAAAGCATTTACAAAATACTAATATCAACACTTTAGAATAAAATTAAAATGGGGACAAGGAAATTAATAAACAAAAAAAATACACAGAAGAAGTTTTCAATCCCACTAGTGTTTAAAGAAATGCACATCAAAACAAGAAACCATCTTTTAAAAAAAATCAAATTTATAAAGATTTGAAATAAATGACAATACCCAGGACTGATGAGCATATGGGGAAATGGACATTCATAATTGCTCCTGGGATTGTAAATCAGTGTATTCCTGGAAAGTAATTTGCTAACACATGGGGAAAGTCTTAAGATTTTGCTTCTACTTTTCAAAATTCACTTCTAGGAATTTATCCAAAGGGTAAATATATAAAGGCTAAGTGTACAAAGTTGTACATACATAGCAAAAATTGGAAACTATTTGATGGTTAACTACTGGAGTTTGGTTATAATGATGCATTAGTGAACTGAAATATAATGTATTCATTAATGTGAGGATATATAGCAATCAGGAAAAAGTTAATAAAACATCGTGAAGTAAAATGTTTACAAAATGGCTCATGCAATATGATCCCCGCCCCCCCCCTTTAAAAAGCTGTATGACATTAGAAAATTCTGGAATAAAATGTACCAAAATATTGATATGGTATTCTTTGAGTAGTGGGATTATGGGCAACTTTCATTTTATTCTTTTTGCTTGGTGATCTTTTCAACACTAAATATTATTTTATAATAAAAAAGTTTTGTGAATTTTTACAATTACAATGAAGATTTACCTTCCTTTTCATTTATTTTATTGTCTTTTTCATGACCGGCCAGTCCTATATAGGATCCGAACCCGTGGTGAGAGCGTCGCCACACTCCCAGCACCGCACTCTCCCGAGTGTGCCACGGGCTCGGCCTGAAGATTTACCTTCCTAAATGAGTTTTTCTCAGATTAGTGTTAACAGGAATCAATTCCTTGAGACGACGGCCACTGCTGGAGAAGGGACAAGAGGAACACCCGGAGGAAGTGCAGGAGGGTGGTGGAGAATAGTGGATTGAATTGTGTCCCCCCAAATCTTAATATGTTGGAGGCTGGATCCCCATGTGACTGTTAAGAGGATGGGAAATCCTATTACAATAATTGAAAGGTGGGGCCGTGAAGAGGTGATTAAGTTGATGGTTTAATGGTGCTCATGGGTGTGGTTCTGAGGGCTTTAAAAGGAGAGCTCACGAGGAACTGACTCTCTGCTTCCATCATCTTGCAATGTGAGCCCCCTGGGTCACTGTTGCCAGCACCAGATGTGTTTCTTGGACTTACCATAAGCGATAAATTTCATTTTCTTACAAATTATCCAGTTCCGCGTATTTTGTTACAAGCAACAGAAATGGACTAATACATGAGGCCTGCACAGAATCCCAGGCCTGAGCGACCAGGCTGGGATCCTCATGCCCATGGAGGTGGCAACACCAGCATTTAAAAAAATTGTGTGTCTGCGTGTGTAGAGGGCTGTAATATGAAATGTGCTTCTATGTGGGTTGTAGTTTTTTAAAAAGTTTGAGAAATACTACCCTGCAGTAGCTCTATCAAGTACTGTCCAGCTCTTTCTAGTGAAAGGGTACTCACTACATTTATAGTATTTTTTGACAGAACAAACTTAGACTTTTTTCTTATATTTAATAAGCTCTGGCTCCTCACTGTGCCCAGCCAGCCCGCCCTCCCCCACCCTTTCCAGAGTAGCACTTTAGATGTTTAAAGGCAGCCACCATGTCATCCCCAAGTCCAGGCCTCCCTCCCTCCCCCCACCCCAGCTACTTAACCACTCTCCACCACCAGGTTTTGAGGCCCTCACCTTTCACTGCCTTTTCTGAAGACACCCTCTCTCCCCTCCCCCTGCCACCTGGTCCATTCAAATGTGACTCTGCACCCCAGAACTGAGGCCACCAGGCCAGGCCATTTTGCTCATTAATTAACCCATAGTTTCATTTGAGGATCATTTAAGTGAGTACCCGCTGTGTGCCCAGCACTGTCCTGGGTGCAGGGGAGACACCCAAAAAGAATAAAAAAGGCCCTGCACCCTGCCTTGGGGTTGAGGCGAGTTGGCCCAGGTGATTTCTGCCATGCCTAAGCTGTATTCCCCACACGGGCTGGCTGAGGGCCCGCTGCCCTCACATTCAGCTGGGTCTGAGGCAGAGAGAAGTCAGCCTCTGCACTGCCCTGCACGGGCACTGCTGCCACCTGCCCTCTGGCTCCTCTGGGCTGGCTCTCCGGCAACGTATGTCCCTCCAGGGGGCAGCCTGGGGCCACACAAGCCTCTGTTCCCTCACTGCCCCCCACCCAGAGGCTGCCCAAGGCTCCTGGGGGCCAATAACCTGTGCCACCTCATGCACAGGTGGCAAAATAAAATGAAAACATCCACCTGACAGAATTCACTTGCTATTCACTGTTAAGCTCCATGCCAAGTCCTTTCTTGCTGGATGCCTCATCTGTCTTGCCCTTTTGCTGTTATTTTTTTAAGTTACCATTTACTGAGCATCCACTGTGTTTGTCATTTTAATGTATGTATTATCTCTCTCTCTTTTTCAAAATCTACTACAAACCATTGTAATCAAAACAGTATGGCACTGGTATAAGAACAGACACATAGACCAGTGGAACAGAATAGAGAGCCCAAAAATAAATCCATGCATTTATGATCATTGATTTTCAATAACGATACCAAGAACACACAATGGGGAGAGGACAGTCTCTTCAATAAATGGCGTTGGGGAAACTGCATATCCACATGCATAAGAATGAAATTAGACCCTCATCTCACTCTATATACAGAAATCAACTCAAATTTGATTAAAGACTTAACATCAGACTTGAAACTGTAAAACTACTGGAAGAATAAATAGGAGGAAACTCCATGACATTGGTCTGGGCAATGATTTTTTGGATATGACCCTAAAAGAACAGGTAACAAAAGTAAATATAGACAAATGGGATTACATCAAACTAAAAAGCTTCTGCCCAGCAAAGGAAAAAAATCAACAAAGTAAAGAGACAACTTACAGAATGGGAGAAAATATTTGCAAGTCATACATCTGATAAGGGGTTAATATCCAAAATGTGTAAGGGACTCACCTCTATAGCAAGAAAACAACCCTGTTAAAAATGGGCAAAGGACCTGAATAGACATTTCTCAAAATAAGACATATAAATGACCAACAGGCATATGAAAAAATGTTCAACATCACTAGTCATCCAGGAAATGCAAATTAAAACCACAATGAGAGGTCACCTCATACCTGTCAGAATGGCCATTATCGAAGAGATTAAAGATAACAAGCGCTGGTGAGAGGATGTGGAGAAAAGGGAACTCTTCTACACTGCTGGTGGGAATGTACATCAGTACAGCCATTATGGAAAATAGTCTGGAGGTTCCCCAAAAAGTTAAAAATAGAACTACTGTACTATTCAGTAATCACGCCGATATGAAAGGATATGAAATCAGTATGTTGAAGAGATATTTGTACTTCCATGTTCATTGCCACATTATCTACAATAGCCAAGATATGGAACCAACGTAAGTGTCCATCAATGGATGAACAAAGAAAATGTGGTATGTATACACAAAGAAATACTACTAAGCTTTAAAAAAAGGCGGAAATCCTGTCATTTGCGACAACATGGATGAACCTAGAGGACACTACGTTAGGTGAAATAAGCCAGGCACAGAAAGACACATACCGCGTGATCTCACTTACAGGCAGAATTTTAAAAAGTCAAACTCATAGAAACAGAGTAAAATGGTGGTCAGCAGAGGCTGGGGAATGGGGGCATTGGGGAAATGATGGTCAAAGTGTTACCAAAACCAAGTCTGCTGCCTGCCCCATACAAAGAACAACCCAAAAGTCAAATGTTGGTGACAATGGAAGTCAGCTTTTATTCAGGAATACCAGTGACCTGAGGAGAGATGTGAGGCTCACCCATCTCTCTGGTAAACCTGAGGGAGAACGGCCAGGCTAAAGCCATCTCAATGACTCAGATCTACTGAGGGGTTTCTAAAGAGGGGGCTGAGGGAATGGAAATAAAGGTGGGAAATAAAAAGCAGGAGGGAGGGGGACATGTAAGGGGCCAGGTGCACATTCTCTCCAAGGCTCCATCTGGTTTCTGCTCTTAGGGTCCTGCTTGGGAGTGGAAGCAGCACAGCTGTATTGATGTCTTCCTTGGTTTCTAAGGTCTGGATAGTACAAGTCCCATGGCAAGTCTGCAGCTTCAGACATTATTTACTTTTATGTAAATAATGTTATCTTGCCCCATAAGCAAGGTTCAAAGTAACAAATAACCATGGGAAAAGAGGGAACTCAGAGAAATGCATGCCAAGAAAAAAAACTAGGTTTTTTTGTTTTTTTGTTTTCTAAAGACCATGTTTTAGGTCCCAACATGACTGCCTGCTCACTCCAACAAAAGGACACAAAAGTTTAACTAGACAGAAGAAGTTCAAGAGATCTACTGCACAACATGGTGACTATAGTTAATAACAATGTATTATATACATGAAAATTGCTAAGAGTAGATTTTCAGTGTTCTCACCACAGAAACATAGGAAGTATGTGAGGTAATACATATGTTAATTAGCTTGATTTAGCCTTTCCGCAATGTATATGTATATGAAAACATCATGTTGTACGCCATAAACATATATGATTTTTACTTGTAAGTTTAAAAAATACATTTACAAATATTACAGTAATTTAAAATAATATATACTACCTCTAATCATTGGAACTTTTTGAAATAGGTGTTACCATCCTGTTCTACAGATGAGAAAGTTAAGCAGAGAGGTTAGTTTTTTGCTCAATGTCTATTAAGCACCCATCGGTGTCAGGTCTGGGTCTAGAAGCAGAAATAACAGCTGTGGAGCAAGCTGGAAGTCTCTGCTCTTATCGGTCTGGTCTGGAAGCAGATATTAAACAGAAAGGTAAGCAAACAATTGTAATTGTAATAAGTGTTGTGAAGGAAAAGTAGTGTTCTGGGGACAAACAACAGGGGCATTTGCTTTCGTTGGGGGAGAGGGGACAGGCAGAGGGACGCCTTGCTGGGCAAGGAAGGAGCGTGAGTTAGCCAGGCAGAGGTTGGCCAAGACTGCTGTGAGCAGAAGGGATGGCCTGTGTAAGGCTCTGAGGTGGATAGAAACTTTGCCTAGTCAGGGATCTGAAAGAAGTCCAGAGGGATTGAGGCCGAGGGAGAGGGATGAGGGAGATGAGGTTAGAGAGCTGGGTAGGACCAGATTCTTCAGGTGTTCAAACGCTACAGGTGTCGGGATCTCCCGAGGGAGCTGATATCCAGGCAGGCTCCGGAGCCGCCCTGCCCATAACCGAGCCTCAGCCTGAAAGTCGGCACTTGTACCTCCTTCCCCCAGTGGAGCTGTGACAGGTGGCTGGAGGAAGCTAGGTGTAGGTCTTCTTGATCATTTGAAGCATCTGGGACTTTTCCTAAGAAGAGGGGAAGCCATTGAAACCAAACCATGCAGCAGGCTGGTGCAGAGTCAGATCTGAACCCAGATTGTCTGATTCCACAGCTGGAGAGACACTGTCTCTTCCCAATGGAAGATGGCACATCGGACCCTCTGTCAGATGGGTGCACCAAGGGTCGGAGGGAAGACCCTCCAGACAAGAAAATGGCATCAGTGAAGCCAGAATGTGGTGGCTCAGGGATGGGTGGGGACAAGGCGGCCACAGAGCCGACCAGCCTGAGGAGAACCAAACGTGGGTGATTAGGTAGCTCGGCAGTGGCCTCACACGTTCCTTCCCCAAAGGCTTTTGCATCAGAATCCCATTTTGGCTTCACAATACCACTGTAGGGAAGAGGAGTCTACTGGGATCGTTCTCCCACTTTCCCTGATGAACACACTGAGGCTCAGCTAGGTGGAACCATTGACCCCGTGGCCTATGTAGTCAGCAGAAAAATGTGCTGGCAGCACTGGGATCCCGGGAGGGAGTGGGGCTGGCCTCGTCAACAGGAAGCCAAGGAGGCTGGGTGGTCCTTGCAAGGCACCAGAGGTTATGAGATAGCAGTGACCCCTGCTGTCATCAACCACCTGGAGGCAGGAGGCGGGATGAAATGACCTCTGGATGTTGCTCACGGAGCTCTCTATGGTGCCTGCTGCTTTGGTTCAGGAAGGTCATGGAGATCCCCAAAGCTGGATGTTCTCAGTGCTGTGTGCCCCTGGGTAGGTATGCCCACCCCGTGCCTCAGCTTCTTCAACTGTGAAATGAGGTTGGACTAGATGGTCACTACAGTCCTGTCCAGCTATGACAGTGTCGGACTCTGTCTGCTTGGGTGGGTCTGTGATTCCAGAGGACGCTAGCACAACAGGCGTTTGGGGCTGGGACCGCGGTGATCCAGGTGCCAAGAGGAACAAGGAAGTAAGGCAATGTTTCGAATATAGTTTCAATCTGGGCTGCTCTGAGAACAGGGTGGGGAACCTGCCCTGATGGTGTATGGGAAGGGGGGTGGGAAGTGACAGGCCTTTCCCAGCTTCTGTCTACGGGGAGGAGAACAGGTGACCATGACATCTGGGCCAGGGTGAGGAAATGGAATCAGTCACCGTGGCTATCCTGGCAGAAGCATGGTAGGGGGTCCTCTAGGAGGGGTCTCTCTTGTCTCCACAGGCACACAATGAGCTCCCTCTCCTCACACACCCAGGACAGGCCAGAGGAGCAGGACCAGGGCAGTGGTAGAAGAAAGGAACGTCCAAATGGGAAGATGGGCACAGGAGGCTTTGAGTCCTTAGTTCCCAGGGCTTTCTTGCCACCACCCAGAGCCCCAGCAAGGCCCTCCCCAGGTGTGAGAGCTCAGAGCACAAGCCTCCCCAAGGACGGCCTCCACCAGGGCGGCGGCAGAGCCACGGCCATCTCTCCTGGCATGTCCTCCTGGCTGGCTGTTCTGGGGTCAGCCTGGAACTACTCTGAAGGCCGGCACATGGCAGCCTGCTTCCCATCTCCCAGTCCCCATCCCCCGTTCCCCACACCCTTCCTTTCTCTCTTGCTGTCCTCCAGTATTGGGCACATGTCCACCTTTCTGCCTGATCTCTCACCTCCCTGACTCATCTCTCCTCTTCTTTGTCTCACTTCCCTTTTTTCTCAAGCCTCTCCTCCCTTGAGCACATCTGGCCTTTCACCCATTGCTGAGATGGCTGACCCACGATGGCCATTTTGGCCTTCAGCAAATTTAACATTTAGGAAGGATCCATGTTTCATAAATCCCTGTGATTCTAGACTTGGAAGTTTCTTCATGCGAGGTCACAGGACCTTCTGGTAACTTTGGCCAGGCCCGTCCTCTCAGCCCAGTAGGCCAAGAGTTAGGTCTCGTTAAGTGCCACAGACATAGCCAGCCTCTTGGGAAACAATTCCTGCTAACCAGACCCATGGGAGGACAACTGATGTATAAACCAGAATGCCAGTTTATTGACTTAAAATATAAAACAGAGCTCCCAAGCTAGCTGAGTGCTTGCATTTGCCTACTGATTCATTCTCCTCTGTGTGGGTCTATTAATCTTCCGTGGGGGCTGTCCCTTTATGAGGATTAGCACCCTTGTCTCTGATGACAGGTGTCCCCTTCAGAACTTCTGGGTAGACTCAAATTAGGTAGCTTGGCAAGCCTGGAAACAGATTAGGGAAGAGGAGCGTGTAAGGCTGCATTTCCCGAAGCAGAACATTCTTGCATGACCTGCTTTCCAAAATAAGGACTCTGTGGCTAATGAACTTTGCAGAAGGCTGCTTTACTTCACCCCCTCCTGGAAATTCACAACATGCATTGACCTATTCAAGGCTCTAAAATGAACATCATTTTATAAGAAGTTCAAATTGATTTGACGACAGAACTGTTTTCCCTCATCCTCCCTAATACTATCCAATGGATAAGGCCGGCTATTGCCAGGGATAGTTTTCCAGGCCCCTGGGTTCAGGGTCTCCCCTCTCCCACCAGGCTGCCACCCGGTGCAGCCTCCCAGGCCCTCCTTTTCCTAATCTCCTGTTGGCCAGCCTCTGAGAGCAAGTTCTTTCTTTACCCATGTTATTGGCACTGCCTAGGCCCTGACAGGCCTGCTACCACCTTACATCAGCTTGGGAAGCCTTTCTGTGTTTAAGGTAAGTTAATGCTTCCATACCAGCAACATAGGGGGAAAATGCTGTTTAGAACAGGATGAAGGAATTTAAAAACATAAACCATGGGTACCCTGAGCTAATAAAAGAGCAAATGTCCTCAACGGAGTTAGAAATGCAGACTTGGACCCGAGCTGAGCTTTGTGGTGAGGTCTGGGAAGATGAGACTTGCTTCGATTTATACATTGACCAGAATCTGGAATGTCAGGGGTGATCTGGGAGGGAGGATGAGGGAGAAGCTTAACAAATAAAAACATAGAAATGTCCAGTTAAATTAGAATTTCACATAAACAATTTTTTTTTTTTAAGTGTAATATGCCCCATACAAAATTTGGGACCTACTTATACTAAAGATTATTTGTTGTTTCTGTGAAATTCAAATGTGACTGCACGTTCTGTATTTTCTCCGGTAACCTATGCAGCAGCAGGAAGGGGAGGCTGAGGCAGCAGTGCTGGAGGATGGGGATGGGGAGTAGTGGGGGGCACCTGGGGCAGGTGATAGAAGGTGTGTCTACTGCTCTGTGACAGGTAGCGGTTGGCTGTGCGGTGTGGCCTGTGGCCTGGAGGCTGCAGTCAGTGTTCCACTGTAGGTGGGTGCCTCAACAAGCAGGGCATGGGGACAGCCATCAGGGAGAGAAAGACCATGTCTCACATTTGGGTTAACACAGGGATGGAGCACAAAGCAGAACTGCCTTGTGCAGTGTGGAGCCCAAGAAGCCACAGGGCAGGAAACTAGAGCCGGTGGTGACACGAGAGCATTGCCTCCCACCCAAAGGAACTCAGTGTCTGGGAGAGCATTGGGCTTGATGAGGGAGGTGGAATGGGGCTTGAGCAATCCTATCTCAAGACCCCAAGGAAAGGATGTCTCCACTTGACATAGGTGTCATATGTTTGCACACACACACGCGTGTATATGTCTGTGTATGTGATCTTACCTACTACATGCTAGTTTCACTAGTCTCTCAGAATCCTAGTGGTAGCTCACTGTTATCCTTGTTACCATCATAAAAGGGCCTCAGCATCCAGGTATTTAGTACCCTCATTGTGACATGGAGCAACCGAGGTCCATAGGAGCAAAATGCCTTGTCCAAGGTCATACGGCAGAGCCAGAACTAGACCCCTGCAGTAACTACAGCTTTTTTTGCTATTCTCAGTTCTCTCTCCACTTTCAAAAGAGTTACCATCTCTGTCTCAGTTTCACCATTGATAAAATATGGACAGTAGTGGTCTCTCATAGGATTGTTGTGAGGATTAACTAAAATATGTGATTAGAAGTATCTACCATAGGTAGATTTTTATTATCACCTCTTTACACTTGTGTCATTTCAGTCCTCTGAAATGCTGACACCATGACAGGATTAGGCATGCAAAAGATTTATTGGGGAAAGCGCCTCTGAAGGGAGGAAAGTATATTTATTATCTATTGCTTCCTAAAAATTACTCCAGAAATGAGTGGCTTAAAACAACAAACATTTATTTCACATGGTTTCTGAGGGTCAGGACTCCAGAGAGGCTGAGCGAGGTACTTCTGGCTCAGGGTCTCTTACGAGGTTGCAGGTAAGCTGTCAGTGAGGACGACAGTCAGCTGAAGGCGCCCAAGCTGACTCAGGTGGCTGGTGGCTGGAGGTTTTAGTTCCTGGCCAGGTGAGCTAGAGCTGCTCAACCACGTGGCAGCTGGCTTCCCCCAGGGCGAGTGACATGAGAGCAAGGGAAAGAGAGTGAGAGAGAAGAGGGCGCACAATCAAGACAGAAGCTGCAGAGCCTCATAACCTAACTGCAGAAGTGACATACTATCACTTGTGCCATAGTCTACTGGTCACACAGACCAACCCTGCTCAGTGTGGGACAAGGCTACAGAAGAACATGAATACCAGGAGGTGGGGATCATTTAGGGCCATCTAGAAGACTGGCCACCATGGGGAGGGAATCAGAGAGGGTGGGAAGAACCTGCAGCCCATGATACGGGTGTGATCTCTATGAGGGAAGGTAAGAAAGTAGACTGGGTCCTAGACTGCAGCTCGGCTCCTAAAACATTTTCACTGGGCCAGTAGGATGTCCTCAGGCCACAGTCCCGCTTTGGAGGAGTCCCGTGTTTTGCTGGAATGTGCCTGCATTGCCCTCGCCCTGTGCTCAGGCCCTGGCTGGGAGCAGCTGGCATGGCCTCTGGGCAGAGGCAGTGGTGGGCGCGTGGGTGGCCGCCGGGCTGTCAGCTACGCTCCTGCAGCAGGAGACATGAGCGGCACATTTTTGTTGTGCTCACTACACCAGAGTCCCCCCATCCCCATGGCATGTAAATTAATAAAGAGCTGTTCTTTAAAAGATAATATGTGTGGGGAAGATTTGGGGCCCAGAGAGAAGTGAAACCAAAGGCCAAGTGAATCACAAGCAAGCAATTTTCTTTTCAGTCAGCAAGTGTTTTCTAAGCTTCAGCTCTGCCTAGGCCCGGGGAGACATGATCTCTGTCCTGCTGCTCCTAGCCCTAGCCCGAGCCAGCCTGGCAGGGAGGCAGGTATCAAGGAAGACTTCCTGCAGGAGGCGATGCCTCAGCTGAGTCTTTGAGGATGGTAGACATTAAAGGAGAGGGCTCTCTAGCAGAAGGAGAAGCTTATGCAAACATCCGGGAGTCTCCCTTCTCCCCCACCCTTGAGTGGGAGAGACCTGGGCCTCCAGGTGGCCCCAGGCCAGCCCTGGGTGAATTGTTAATTTCTAGCAGTTGGCTGTATGCTAAAGTTCTAGGCAAGTTTGGAGGCTCACCTTGGCTTCTTGCCTTGTTGGATTCCCACCCGAAGAGCAAGAGGAAGAGAGACTGTGGCTAATCAATCAGATCCTAGGTGTGAGCAGGTATAGAAGGATGGTAAGACTGGAATAGGTGGAGAAGGAACCAGTGTTGAACTAAAGGGCGGCGGGCATGGGAGGGCCAGACCACTACTCTCTCCTCCCCTGCCCTCCAAGAGCTGAGCTGCTGCCTGCTGCCTGCTCACCTCCTTCCTGGGAGGAACTGGGGCCCGAGCCCCGAGCCCGTACACTGAAGGCAGCATTGCAGGACTTGGGTGGAGGGGCCGGCAGGGAGGAGGAACCACTGTACTCACCACCAAGACAGTGACCAACATACCCACAGCTGGAAGGTTCTCTCTCTCTCTCTCTCTCTCTCTCTCTACCTCCCCCACCCACCCCTCGCTCGCTCATGTTTTCTCTATCGCTCTCTCCATTCTTCCCTTTTTTCCTTTTTTAGAAAATTAATGCAATATACAAATGCTATAGAAAATCTTACATTAGAGGATAGAAAATCACATCTAACCTATCTTCTCCATAAAAAATCCTAGCAATTTTTTTGCTCCTATGTTTTTATCTACGTATATATTTTAACATAGCTGAAACCACACTATAGATACAATTTTGTGTTCTGTTGTTTTATTTACTGTATTAAGCATCTTTGCTATTACTACATGTTTATAATTTTAATAGAAGAGCGTCATCAAGTAGTTGTTGAAGAAAAGTCTGAAGCATGATAGATAAAATGTTAAAGTGTTTGTTTAAGTAAGAAGCAATTTGTGAATCAGGAAACACCAAACCAAAAGAAGTTTAATGTTCTGATGACAAATCATCAGGGGCAATTTATGGGGTAAATGCAGAAGCAAAATAAAGAAATTATTTGATCAGTTGCAATTACCCGGTTGCCAGCCCCTTGTTATATAATTATAAGTTTGTTGGCTACTTCTGATTAGTTGAGCTTAAGTTCTGTTTTTCATTACAGGCATTTACAAATAATAGCTAAAGTTAAGTTTTTGCTTTTTTTAACAAATCAAGCAAGGTTGAGGTCACTTAAGAAGCCTAACTGGTTCTGTCTGCTCATGGATTCTTCAGGCCTGGTCTCTGTTTTCATTTCCCTTAACATAGTTATACCATAATTAAATGAACTTTTTCCCTATTATTGGATATTTAGATATGTTTGTTGTTTGGTTTGCTTGTTTAGCTATTATAAATAATGCTATCGTAAATATGCCTATAGCTTTTCCTTCTCTTTCAGTATTTCGTTAGGATATATTTCCAGAGGTGGTATTCCTGAGTCAAAGTATTTAAATCTTTTATGGTTCTTAATCCATATTGCCAAATTATTTTTCAAAAATTTTATACCTAAAATGTATGAAAGTGCCACTTTCACCAAATCTTTTTAAGTGCCAGGAAATATTTGAAAAATCATTTTATAGTTAAGTAGTTTAAAAATCATCCCACATGTTTTAATTTACATTTTTTACCACTTCTGAGAGTTAAACATATATATTTCCACGTGTGTGTGTGTGTGTGTGTGTATTCTCATTGTGAATTGTCTATTTGAGTCCTTTATCCAGTTAGGATCTTAGTATTTTTCTTATCAATTTATACAAGCATTTTTATTAATACTGATCTGATTTGTCAGATTAGTTGCAAATATTTTCTCCATAATTTGTTGGGTTATTTTCTTCTTTTTTATTAGCATATTCATTATTACAAATCATACTTATTCTTTATGCCCCTTATCCAATCTCTCCCCTTCTCCCTCCCTCTCCCCTTTTTCTTTCCCCCTTCCGCTCTGATAACCATAGATTTGTTCTATCTGATAGATTAACTGCTCCTCTGTTGGTTTGTTGTCTAGGTGATCTGTCCAGTACTGAGACAGTGTGATCAAGTCCTCCCCTATGATTGAAAATCAGATGCTTCTATAACTCTGGAGTGTGCTTTGTGGAGAGAGAGGACGTCTTGTTGTTGTCGTCTCCACGGGTGCCTCTCCTTGTGTATATGCAGTCAAGAGTCTGGCGTGCCGTCTGCACGGTGGCTGTGGCTGCTGCAATAGACTAGCCGCGTTTGCATCAGCCATGGCAGTTGCGGTGGCTATGGTGGACTACCCATGTGGAAGTGGTGTTTTCGGTGTGCTCTTTGCCTGGTTGTGGCTGGGTTCAGCTTCCCCTAGCTCCACGCCTCAGGGAAATTTGTTGTTTTTCTTTATCTTCTCCTTTCAAAATGTTAAAATTTGGGGGGCCTGAGAAAAAAGAAGCTCTTGAGGAAAAGAACCAAGGCAAGATGAATTAAAAATGAAATTTTAAATTTTTTCCATAGGAAAAAAATAGCTAATGGAAAACAGAACAAATTATGGAGGGTGTTGAAATGGAAACAGCAATACCCCTGGAGCAGATGAGAGCCACTGCATCTCAGCATTAGAAGAAGCAGCTCAATCAAGAATGAAGACCCTCTGCAGACACACTGGCCTGTGCAGGGAGCGGGGCCCAGGGCGCTGGCCACACGGACAGATTATCAAAGCTGTAGACAATAGAGAATAGTTTGTTTTCTTGGGTTTTTTTGCTTTGGTAAATATGACTGGACAAAAATTGTCTTTCCTTCCCTAGCCAGCTTTGGAAAATTCTGGCTTTGCCCATGTTACTAACCACTCCTCAAGAAGTGAGAGATGTGATCAAACTCTCTTGAGAAGGTAAGTCCTCTGGAGTTTGCTGACCTCTTGAGTTCTCCAAGACCTGTGGGTAGCCTTGCCAAACCTTGGCAGTGGCCGTCAGCAGCATATGAAGTGACCAGGAAAATCCCATAAGGAGGGTTTATAGATGTTACTACAGTAGAAAACATATTAGAAGCTGAAGCCAGCTTACATCACAAATTGTTTGCAGGGATTTTGTTTTCTCTTTCAGTGAAATTAACAAAGAAGATGAGACACTGTTGATTCAATTTGGGTTGTCCCTTCAAAGCTCATGTTGAAATCTAACCCCCAATGTGGCAGTGTCAGGAGGTGTTTGGGTCACGGGGGGCAGATCCCTCAGGAAAAGATTAATTCCTTCTGGGGGTGGTGATGTGAGTGAGTTCTCGCTCTTTTACTTCCCGTGAGAGCTGGTTGTATAAAAGACCCTGGCACCTCCCTCTCTCTCTCTTGCTTCCTCTCACCATGTGATCTGCTTGTACCCACCAGCTGCCTGCTGCTTTCTGCCATGAGTAGAAGCAGCCTGAGGCCCACAGCAGATGTAGTTATCCCAGAATCATGAGCCAAATAAACCTCTTTTCTTAGGTAGCCATACCAAATTGGCAACCACAGCAACATCTTAGTTAGTCAATAGTCTCAAACGGGTGGACTGTGAAACCCCCTGCCACAATGAATAAACATCAAAAAAAAGATACCAGAAATACAAAAAATCAAGAAAGTACACCACCAAAAGTTAATAAATCTCAAACTCTAGATCCTATAGAACAAGAAGCCCTTGAAATGACTGACAAGGAATTTCAAGTGATAATTCTAAGGAAACTGAATGAGATACAAGAAAACTCAGCTAGACATAATGATGAAATGAGGAAAAGTACACAGGACCTGAAAGAGGAAATGTACAAGGAAATTGATGTCCTGAAAAAAAATGTAGCAGAACTTGCTGAACTGAAGAAATTATTCAGCGAAATAAAAAACACAACGGAGAGTTTAACCAGCAGGCTTGTCGAAGTTGAAGAGAGAACCTCTGAACTTGAAGACGGGCTGTTTCAAATAACACAAGCAGACAAAAAGAAAGAAAAAAGAATCAAAGACATTGAAGAAAATCTGAGAGAGATATCAGACAACCTTAAGTGCTCAAATATCCAAGTCATGGGTATTCCAGAAGGGGAGGAAAACGGAGATTGCATTGAAAACATATTCAGCAAAATAGTGGCAGAAAACTTCCCAGGTATAGGAAAAATCACAGATCTTCAGATCCAGGAAGCTCAACGATCTCCAAACGTATTTAACCCAAAAAGGCCTTCTCCAAGACATGTTATAGTCAAATTGGCAAAACTCAAAGACAAAGAGAGAATCTTAAAAGCTGCAAGAGAGAAGCGTCAAATCACCTATAAGGGAACCCCAATCAGGCTAACATCAGACTTCTCATCACAAACCCTAAAAGCTAGAAAGGAATGGGATGATGTATTCAAAATACTAAAAGACAAAGATTGTCAGCCAAGAATACTCTACCCTGCAAGGCTATCCTTCCGAAATGAAGGGCAAATAGTATATTTCTCAGACAAACAAAAACTGCGGGAGTTCACTACCACACGACCACCCTTACAAGAAATCCTCAAGGGAGTACTGGGTTTGGTTCCTGAAAAATAGCTACCACTGCCATAAAAACCCAGGAAAAATCAAAACCCACTAGTATAATAAAAATGGCATTCATGAAGAGAAAACAAACAAACAAAAACGCTATCTACAACCTAAGGAATCAACAAACACAGAAAACAAACGGTAAATCAGAAAGCAAGGAACAAATGACACCTAAGACAACTAAACAACCAATAAAATGCTAGGAATAAATCAACACTTTTCAATAACAACTCTTAATGTAAAAGGCTTAAATTCCCCAATCAAAAGACACAGACTGGCTGACTGGATCAAAAAGGAGGACCCAACTATATGCTGCCTACAAGAGACCCACCTCACCCATAAAGATTCACATAGACTAAGAATGAAAGGATGGAAAAAGATTTACCATGCAAACAGAAAAGAAAAATGAGCTGGAGTAGCTATTCTTATATCTGATAAAATAGATTTTAAACTAAAAACCATAAAAAGAGACAATGAGGGACACTACTTAAAGATAAAAGGACTGATCCGTCAAGAAGACATAACAATCGTAAATATGTACGCACCCAATGTCGGAGCAGCCAGATTTATAAAACAAACTCTATTAGACCTAAAGAAGGAAATAGACACTAATACCATAATAGCAGGGGACCTGAGCATCCCACTGTCAATATTAGACAGATCATCTAGGCAAAGAATCAGTAGAGAAACACAAGATCTAAACGATACTCTAGACCAATTGGAATTGGCAGATATCTACAGAACATTCCATCCAACAACCTCAGAATATTCATTCTTCTCATCAGCACATGGATCATTCTCCAGGATAGATCACATATTAGGTCACAAATCAAGTCTCAATAAATTCAAAAAAATTGGAATTATCCCATGTATTTTCTCAGACCACAATGGATTAAAACTAGAAATTAATAACAAATGAAACTCTGGAAACTATACAAACACATGGAAATTAAACAGCATTCTACTTAATGACATATGGGTCCAAGAAGAAATCAAGCAGGAAATCAAAAAATTTATTGAAACTAATGAAAATAATGATACATCATACCAAAACCTGTGGGATACTGCAAAAGCAGTATTAAGGGGGAAATTTATTGCATTAAATGCTCACCTCAGAAGAATGGAAAGATGGCAAGTGAACAACCTAACACTTCACCTTAAAGAACTAGAAAAACAAGAACAATCCAAACCTAAAGTTAGCAGACGGAAAGAAATCATTAAGATCAGAGCAGAACTGAATGAAATTGAAACCCAAAAAACAATACAAAAGATCAAGGAATCAAAAAGTTGGTTTTTTGAAAAGATAAATAAAATTGACAAACCATTAGCATGGCTAACAAAAAAAGAAGAGAGAAGACTCAAAAAACAAAAATTAGAAGTGAAAAAGGCGATATTACAACTGATTCATCTGAAATACAAGGAATCATTCGAGACTACTATAAACAACTATACGTCAACAAATTTGAAAATCTGAAGGAAATGGATAAATTTCTGGACACACAGACGCTCCCAAAACTGAACCATGAAGATGTACAAAATTTGAACAGACCAATAACAATAAAGGAGATTGAAGCTGTTATCAGAAGGCTCCCAACAAATAAAAGCCCAGGACCAGATGGATTCACAGCAAAATTTTACCAAACATTCAAAGAGGAATTGACAACAATTCTTTACAAACTATTCCAAAAGATTGAAACAGACGCAAATCTCCCAAACTCATTCTATGAAGCAAACATCATCCTGATCCCAAAACCAGGTAAAGATATAACCAAAAAAGAAAACTACAGGCCAATATCCTTGATGAATATAGATGTGAAAATCCTCACTAAAATACTAGCAAACAGAATACAGCAACACATACGTAAAATTATTCACCACGATCAAGTGGGATTCATCCCAGGGATGCAAGGTTGGTTCAACATACACAAATCAATAAATGTGATACACCATATTAATAAAGTCAAACACAAGGACCATATGATCATCTCTATAGATGCTGAAAAAGCATTTGATAAAGTTCAGCACTCATTCATGACAAAGACCCTCTATAAGTTAGGTATAGAAGGAAAGTATCTCAACATAATTAAAGCCATATATGACAAACCCACTGCCAATATCATCCTGAATGGGGAAAAGCTGAAAGCTTTTCCTTTAAGAACAGGAACTAGACAAGGATGCCCACTCTCACCACTCCTATTCAGCATAGTGTTGGAAGTACTAGCCAGAGCAATCAGAGAAGAGAAGGAAATAAAGGGCATCCAGAATGGAAAAGATGAAGTCAAACTGTCCCTGTTTGCAGATGACATGATCCTATATATCGAACAGCCTAAAACCTCTACAAAAAAACTGTTGGAATTGATAAATGATTTCAGCACAGTAGCAGGATACAAAATCAACACACAAAAATCAGTAGCATTTCTTTTCTCCAATTGTCAACATGCAGAATGAGAAATCAAGAAAGCCTGCCCATTTACAATAGCCACCAAAAAAATAAAATACTTAGGAATTGAGTTAACCAAGGATGTGAAAAATCTCTATAATGAGAACTACAAACCACTGCTGAGAGAAATTAGAGAGGATACAAGAAGATGGAAAGATATCCCATGCTCTTGGATTAGAAGAATCAACATAGTGAAAATGTCCATACTACCCAAAGTGATGTACAAATTCAATGCAATCCCCATCAAAATTCCAGTGACATTTTTCTCAGAAATGGAAAGAACTATCCAGACATTTATATGGAATAACAAAAGACCACGCATAGCCAAAGCAATGCTGAGCAAAAAAAATAAAGCTGGAGGCATAACACTACCTGACTTTAAGCTATACTACAAAGCTATAATAACCAAAACAGTATGGTACTGGCATAAAAACAGACACACGGATCAATGGAATAGAATAGAGAATCCAGAAATCAACCCACACACTTACTGCCATCTGATCTTTGACAAAGGCACCAAGCCTATTCACTAGGGAAGGGACTGCCTCTTCAGCAAATGGTGCTGGGATGACTGGATATCCATATGCACGAGAATGAAACTAGACCCATACCTCTCACCATATACTAAAATCAACTCAAAATGGATTAAGGATTTAAATATACACCCTGAAACAATAAAACTTCTTAAAGAAAACATAGGAGAAACACTTCAGGAAATAGGACTGGACACAGACTTCATGAATACGACCCCAAAAGCACGGGCAACCAAAGGAAAAATAAACAAATGGGATTATATCAAACTAAAAAGCTTCTGCACAGCAAAAGAAACAATTAAAAGAGTTAAAAGACAACCAACAGAGTGGAAGAAAATATTTGCAAAATATACATCTGACAAAGGATTAATATCCAGAATATATAAGGAACTCAAACAACTTTACAAGAAAAAAACAAGCAACCCAATTAAAAAATGGGCAAAAGAGCTAAGTAGGTATTTCTCTAAGGAAGATATCCAAATGGCCAACAGACATATGAAAAAATGCTCAACATCACTCAGCATCCGGGAAATGCAATTCAAAACCACACTAAGATACCATCTAACCCCAGTTAGGATGGCTAAAATCCAAAAGACTCTGAACGATAAATGCTGGCGAGGCTGCAGAGAAAAAGGAACTCTCATACATTGTTGGTGGGACTGCAAGATGGTGCAGCCTCTATGGAAAATGATATGGAGGTTCCTCAAACAATTGCAGATAGATCTACCATATGACCCAGCTATCCCACTGCTGGGAATATACCCAGAGGAATGGAAATCATCAAGTCGAAGGTATACCTGTTCCCTAATGTTCATCGCAGCACTCTTTACAATAGCCAAGAGTTGGAACCAGCCCAAATGTCCATCATCAGATGAGTGGATACAGAAAATGTGGTACATCTACACAATGGAATACTACTCAGCTATAAAAACGAATGACATACTGCCATTTACATCAACATGGATGGACCTTGAGAGAATTATATTCAGTGAAACAAGTCAGGCACCGAAAGAGAAATACCACATGTTCTCACTTATTGGTGGGAGCTAAAAATTAATATATAAAGTCACACACACACACACACACACACACACACACACACACACACACAAAACCGGGGTGGGGGGAGAAGATATAACATCCACAATTACTTGAAGTTGATACGACAAGCAAACAGAGGGGACATTGGTGGGGGGAGGGGGGAGGGAGGAGGGAGGGAGGTTTCGGTAATGGGCCAACAATAATCAGCCACAATGTATATTGACAAAATAAAATTTAAAAAAAAGAAAAAAACCTCTTTTCTTTATAAGTTACCCAGTTTCAGGTGTTCTGTTATAGCAACACAAAGATGGACTAATACAACTGGTTATAGAGACGTTCTCTAAGAGTGGAAAAGTGGCCAGTCATTGACCCCTCCCCAGCCAGCCAGTAAGCCTCTGGAGGGTAGAGCTGAGTCTTACCCACTTTTGTATTCTCAGTACAGTTCCTGGAAGACATCAGTGACTTGGTAATTGTTGAACTGAACTAAATTGCAGAATCCAATGATGGAGGGTGGTACAAGAATCATTAAAGCAGTTTTAGATCAAGACATCTTCTGAGTGGACATGCATAATTTTCTCCATCAAGAGCTGGAACATTTTAGTAGAGGCCATGAGCAAGGAGGCCAGCATCTTCCACTGCAATGCTCAGAAGGCGAAGAGCTGAGGCCTGCACAGCCCTGACAAAGGGGTCTATAAGTCCCCTCACCGGGGAAACACAGCTGTCAGGTGCTAGTGGAGTGTACGGTCTCATTGGGACTGGCAGGAAAATGAGACAGAGGGCAGAAGCTGGGGAGATCCAGAACAGGCTGGGAAGTTCAAGGTGGGTCAAGGCAAGCTTTGAATGAGAATGACTAGAAGATGGGGGGAGGTGGTGGGGCCAGTGACCTTTGCTGCCAGTGGCACAGGATGCACTTGAGCCACCAGCCTCCAGAGTCACACAGAGTGGCACAGAAGGCAGCGTGCAAGGCAAGAGAATTGGAGAGAAATGAGAGAAGGACGGGCTGGGCCAAGGCTGGTGTCACACTCACAGAGGGGTCTCTCACGGGGAGGGACAAAGCATGGCGGGGAAGGAGGGACACTGTACTGACTTCCCCAAGTGGCTAGAGTCACAGTCAACAACTAAAGATGCCTTAAGAGAAGGATGGAGAGAGGTGGGAAAGGTGGCTCCGAGGATGCACCAGAGGAGGAAGGCCAGGGAGACAGCACAGCCTGAGGAATGGGGCCCAAGGTGCGGGGATGGAGAGGACACTGAGGAAGATACTGGACAAGTGAAGGATTTAGGTGGATTTTAGAAAATAGGGTAGTCATCAAGAAGTTTCTGTGCCAAAGTTCTTGTACCTTGGTGTCATCTCCCATACATGAGGGGTTTAGCCCACCCTGGACTTGGCCATGGCTGTGGATCAGTAGGTGTCTGGGCATGAGCAGCTGGAGTCCACGTAGGGTTAATTCTACTGCAGTGCTGTAGCAAAAGGACAAAGGAGGACACCCACTTGGGGTGAGTGGGTCTTCAAATTCCATCTGCACACAGTGCAAGGCTGATGTGAAGGCAGGGAGAGTCTTTTGAAAAGAGAAGTGGACACCCCCATAAAAGAGAGGCTGAGAGCTTCCACCTGAAAATGGTCCCTGACTGGAAAGGGGTATTGGAAGGTGGGAGAACACCTGTGAGGGGCTGCAGAGCCTGGGGGTAGGACAAAGCAGGCAGACCTCCTCAGGAGGCCTGAGGAGTGACAGGTGAAAGTGCCCATTGGTTAGGAGGCTGCTCTGTACCCAGCACCGCTGTGTTTGGGGCTCTCTTGGGAGCAGCTCAGTCAATCCCTCTGCATGACAATCCTATGGAAAGGGGATTACCACCCTTTTTACCGAACAAGAGACCACAGCTCAGAGATGACTAAAACACAAAATGTGGTCCACAGACTGTGGTGGTGCAGAGAGATAAGCACAGGGATTGAGAGAAAGTGTTTGGAAACTCCTACAGCAATTTGTCAGAGAAATTGTATTCTTTTGTATCTAATAAAAAACACTTAGCATTAAACAGCTAGGCATAAACTTCAGGAGAATGGTGAAAAAGTCATATGAAGAAAACTTTTAATCTGTTAATGAAAGTTTAAAAAGTCCTGAGTGAATGGGAAGATGTTATGTTCCCAGATGTAAAGCTTTAATAGTATAAACGTGTTAATTTTCCCTATATTAGTCTATGCAATTAGAATAAATATTATTTTTTTGGAACTTGAGAATTTGAGTATCAAGTTCATAAGGAAAAAGGATATTAATGTTGAGATTAATAATAAACAATAAATGCAATAAATGCAGAGGCATTTGTTTGACCAGACATCAAAATATAAAACTATAGTAATTTAAAGTGTAGTCCTAGTCCAAGAATTGGTAAGTAGATAAATGCAAGGGAATAGTATCCAGAACAAAATTCATGGAAATTAAATGAGGATTTTGACAAATTTTGAAATTGGTACTAAGTGAAATCATATGCAGAAACCCAAGAAATGATATCTCTATGTATTTAGTGAACATGTCTCTGGGGATGTCTATTTCACTTCATGGTGTGGTTAGAAACACTTCCATACAAGGATACTTCAAAAAGTTCGTGGAAAAATGGAGTTAAAATACAATGCAAATGCTTCCATGGACCTTTTGAAGACCGCTTGTATTTGTGGGGTTTCACTGGAAATAAATATTCATTGGAAACAAAAAATAAATACAAGCAGATTGCTTCACAAGGTAGTGATTTGAAAACCAAGATACTCTTGGGAAATTGAAAAATCTCACAAATGTTTGGCTAAGATGATCCTCTATATAAAGGGTTGATAAACTGTGGCCCACAGGCCAAATCTGGCTACTGTTTGCTGTAAATAAAGTTTTACTGGAACACAGCCATGCCCATCTTTTTACATATTACCTGTGGCTGCCTTCGAGCTACAATGGCAGAGTTAGTAGTTGTGACAAGGACTGTATAGCCCTTTACAGGAAAAGCCTACCAACCTCTGCTCTACATAATTGAAATAAAATAAATTAAAAATTAGATAAAGGGCATCTAATTATGCTATAACTTATATTTGTTAGAAAAAACACTCTAAGTAATCATTGTGTATAAGCACAAGAGAGTTGCAATTATACCTTACAATTTGATAAATACAAGATAAAATAAAAATATTATCGTTTAAAATTTTGGGATTAATATTTTATATATCTTTGTTTTTTAAAAAAATTCTCTTTGGTAATTAATTTTTTATAAGGTTTTTTTTAGAACAATTTTAGATTTACAGAAAAATTGTAAGGGTATTACAGAGAGTACCTACATATTCCACATCCAGTTTCCCCTATTATTAACATCTTATATTAGTATGCTTCATTTGTTACAATTAATAAACCAATATTGATACATTATTATTGAAGTTAATGCCTTATTAACTTTATTTATTTATCTATACTTTATTCATATTTCCTTTCCTAATGTTCTTTTTCTGTTCCAGGAGCCTAGCCAGGATAACACTTGACAGTTAGTTGTCATGTCCTCTTGTCTGTGACAGTTTCTTAGACTTGCGTTTGATGACCTTGACAGTTTGAGGAGTACTGATTAGGAATTTGTATTATGTCCCTCAGTTGGGATTTGTCTGATGTTTTTCTCATGATTAGACTGGGGTTATGGGTTTATCAGAGGAAGATCACAGAGGTGAAATGCCATTCTCACCACATCACGTCAAGGGTACTTACTATCAACACGACTCATCACTGTCGATGCCCATGCCGACCTTGATCACCTGGCTGAGCTAGTGTTTATCAGGTTTCTCTACTGTAGAGTTACTCTTTTTTCCACCTTTCCTTACCATACTCTTTGAAAAGAAGTCACTATGTGCTGGCCACACTTTAGGGTTGGGGAATCATGCTACACCTTCTTGAGGGGATTGTGTCACACAAATTATTTGGAATTCTTCTGCATGGGAGATTTGTCTTTTCTTCCCCATTTATTTGTGTTTGTTTATTAATTTATTCATTCAATCATTTATTTACAACAGCATGGACCCCTGGATATTTATTATATACTTTAGAGTATAACCCCATACCATTTTATTTCATTGCTTAAATCATTCTATCTTTGGCCGTTGAGAACTCTTTCAACTGGCTCCTGCATTCCTTTGACATAGCTCATCACTGTGTGTGTGTGTGTGTGTGTGTGTGTGTGTGTGTGTGTGTGTGTGTGTGTGTGTGTGTGTGTGTGTGTGTTTAAGCACTTCCTTAATTTCTGCACTTCTACAAGTTGCTCCAGCTCATTTGCGTATTTCTTGCCTCGGTCCTAGAATTAGCCATTTCTCCAAGGAGCCCTGGCTCCTTTTTTTTGGAGAATGGTATTAGAAACCAAGATCTTGGTGCTAGGTGTACCCATTGCTGCCAGGGTGTCTCTCAGCTGACAGAGAAAGGAAATATATGTGTATACTAATCTGTATATGTATCTACAGTCTATAGATATTTTGTATGTAACGTTTATCTATGTTAAGCTAAACATGAGTTCATACTACTATGTCTGACTCCAGTCTGTTTCCATGTGGATCATTCTAGCCTCTTCCCCTTGCTTATCTGTAACCTTCCGTTCCAAAAGTGAGGCACTTGGTAGCCACCATCCACCATTTCCTTAAATATTCAATTCCAGTACACATACATAGTGTTATCAGAATGGTTGGTCTGTACCCCCATGGGAAACAACTTTGTCAGCTATAGGACAGTGTTATGTGCAGTTTCTTTTGCCTTTAGTCTCATAGACTCCACTCTTTTCCAAAGTTACTTAGGTCAGCACCATTCCCCCTCCCCCCCCGCCCCGGCCTTAATGATGTTGTTTGATACATTTGTAGTACAGTTAGATCGTTTTGTCACATTCTGCATTCCAACCTGGGATTCCTGAGCCCTAAATGATTTCTTTTTAATTCACTTGCATTAAGGCTCACTCTCTGTGCTATAAAGTTCTCTGGGTTTTGACACATGCAGAGTATCATGTATTCACCATTACTGTATCGTACAGAATAGTTCTACTGCCCTAAAAATCCACTGTGATTCACCTGTTCACTCTTCCCTCTCTCCCCTGGCAACCACAGATCTTCTGTACCTTCTTTTGCCCTTTGCAGAAGGTATTGCGTTTTATAAAAGTATTGATTTATGTTGAACCAAATATTTAAAAGTAAAAATAATTGATCCTTTACCACAGATAGTTTAAGAAGCACCTGCCTAAATAACCTGCCCAAACTTACTCCACTACAACTGGGAAGAGAGAGGATTTAAAGCCACATCTGATTGGTTCTGAGTCCTGGGCTGGTTTCCATGTCTATATCTTGATTCCTCCCTATCCAAGCATTAGGAGGAAATCTCTCAATCTGAGCTCTGAATAGCCACCATGAGATGCTTTGGAGCCAGTTGGATAAAATTATGGAGGAAAAGAAAGTGGGCAAGCCATGGTTACAAAAAAAAAAAAAAAAAAAAAAGCCTTTATGTGGACTCAGAAAGTTGAAGGAAGGAGGAGGAAGAAAAGTATGCTTAGGAGCCTGGGCATTAAATAAATTGTGTTTCCAGGTGATTCCATAGCCCTAGATGGACAGCCTACCTTATGCCAGGCCCTTACTGGGTACCTACGATACACTACTCCTCAAGAGGTAGTGTATAGCCTAGTGTAAAGTATAGCCTAGTAGCATACTTATCAATACCCACACTACCTGATAAATTATAAAGAGAAATCACAAAATGACTCATTCTTTAAAACATAAGACTCAGAAGAGGAAATAATTAGTTGGTTTTTCACCCACTAAACCAAAAAGGATGAAAGAGCCACGTGAAGAGATCAAATATTTGCACTGATTGTGCTTTCAAGTATGTGGCAAGTGATTAATTGAATGACTGGGTAAATCTTTCCCTGTATTTGGTAAAAGGAGAGAATTCTAAATGGAGATCTAAAATGTGGAAAAGAAACTCAGCCGAGAAGTATCAAAGAAGTAAAAATAAAAACACTCTTGGTAATAACAGTGAATAAGGGGAGACTTTCAGGTAGACTTTGGGTTTAATTTGACCCCAGAGAAAGCAACCAGTGAGTAACTCCCAGAGCTGACACTGGCAAAAGTGGGATTCTGCGGTCCTGTAGGATTGACACTAAGGTCGTGCCCTACAATAAAAAGTATGTCTTGGTGGACCAGGTCTGCCTTGGCAGCTTTTTAAAAAAAAATTTATTTATTTATTAATATTATTATTATTTTGCATTCTAAGATGTTGTTGTAGAGTAGTTGGGGAGATGCAGAGAGGGGAAGGGGGAAGAGGGAGAAGGAAATAGGGTGGGAGGAGTAGGAAGGACGGGGGTGTGGTTGAGGCCCATGGCACTCCCCTCATTCCAGCAGGGGAGACCAGGGGGCTTTCAGCGGTGCCTTGGTGGTCCTTGCTGGGACGGATGCAGATTTCAGGGAGGTGTGGCTGAAGCCCTTGGCACCTCCACTGCCCCAGCTCAGGAGCCCAGGGCATTTCTTGCAGTGGCTCAGTGGTTGTTACTGGGCTGGTTGCTGATGTGTGTGTGTGTTGGGGGGGGTGTTGAGGCCCACGGCCTTCCCCCTTCCCTGGCTTGGGACCCCAGGGACTTCTGGTCCTTCTGGGTTTTATAGGTGTTCTTTGGTGGTGTTAGACCTTTTCTATTTAACATCAAACTTCCCTGATCTGTGGGTATTTTGTTTTTTCTTTCAGTTCCGCGTTGGATTATTCACTGTTTCCACTACTTAAACTCTGCACTGGAACTAATTTGTTGTCCTTTGCTTACTTCTAAAATGGGGGAACTTCCTGTGGGGACCAGCACTTGAGCCCTGTGGTTGAGCTAAATTGCTGCTTTGCTGCTGAAAAAAGGAGGCACTCAGAGGCCAGTGAGGCATCGCAAGGGACCGGCACATGGCCCATCCCATGGGGAGTGTTTGGAGCACTGGTGGTGGGGGAGAAGGGGAAGCCTTCCTGGGGAAGGCTTTTTGTGCAGCTCAGGTTTTTTTTTTTTTTTTTTTTTAAAGATGACCGGTAAGGGGATCTTAACCCTTGACTTGGTGTTGTCAGCACCACGCTAAGCAAGTGAGCGAACCGGCCATCCCTATATGGGATCCGAACCCGCAGCCTTGGTGTTTTCAGCACTGCACTCTCCCAAGTGAGCCACGGGCCGGCCCTCGCAGCTCGGGTTTTAATGGTTGACTTAATAGATACTTCTGGGTCTTGTGAGGTCCTGGATTTCTACCTCGGTTGTGTAGAAACTCTGGTCTGGCCTGAGCCTTTTCAGCAAACTACAGCTACTGCAATTCTATGTTCCTGACCAGTCTCCACTGAGTGGTCCTACGCTGATCAGCTGTCCTTGCTGTGCCCCAGTGTTCCCTCAGTGGGCCCGTCTCCCCCACCACCAGTGCTCCAAACACTCCCCATGGGATGGGCCATGTGCCGGTCCCTTGCGATGACTCACTGGCCTCTGAGTGGCTCCTTTTTTCAGTTGTTGTGGTCCCTCACTCCTGTGTGGGTCCACAGGAACCCTTTAAGTGGTCTTGCTGGCTTGGGGGCCACCAAGACTCTCTTCTCCCCTGCCACCTCAAAGCAGCTTCATAGGAAGGGCACAGTTGTGGCTTTTGCCAGCTCTTGCCCTTGCTCCTTGCACTCACCAGCTCTAGCCTTGAAACAACAGGGATTTGAAACTGTCAGAGTGGTCCTTTCGTTCTCTCATTGTGGCTTCTCCCACCTTCATGAACTCCGTAGGTCTCTTTTCCTCTTCCTCTGAGCTCTAGCAGCCCCTGCTTGGCTGTTGTTGCTTTTTAGTAGTTGTAAATTGGTTGACTTGTGGGAGAGAGTGATGCTGGGGACTGTCTGTTCTGCCATCTTGTTTGGCAGCTCTTTTTGTCATGCTGTGTGCACTAAGCAGACCAGAGAGGGAAGCAGACCTTTGATCTTTGCTTCTCCCTCATTTCTCACATGAAAATACAAAAATGTGCATTGCAAAGAAGGCAGATAAAGGGTGACTCAGTCCATGTCTCCGTGGGCACATACATAATGCAGCCGGCAGGGGCTTTTGAAGGCTGCGGCTGGCTGGCAGGAAGGAGAGGGCGGTGCCGGGCTGGAGTGGCACCTCTGCGGTTCCATGAGTTGATACCTCCATCTGCAGCCTCTTCCCTGAGTCAAAGGCCACAAACAACTACCCACTGGGCAGTTCCGCTTGGAGGGCTCTCAGACATTCCAAATTCACATCTCCCAAACCAAACTCATCATTGGATTCCAACCCCGCTCTCTTTCAAAAATTTAACTTTTTTATTGAGATAAAATTCATATAACATAAAATTCATCACTTTAGCCACTTTAAAGTGTACAATTCAGTGGATTTTAGTATATTTACAATATTGTGCAACCACTGCCACTGCTTGCAGAACATTTTTTTTTTTTTTTTTTAAAGATGACCGGTAAGGGGATCTTAACCCTTGACTTGGTGTTGTCAGCACCACGCTCAGCCAGTGAGCAACCGGCCATCCCTATATAGGATCCGAACCCGTGGCCTTGGTGTTATCAGCACCACACTCTCCCAAGTGAGCCACGGGCCGGCCCTTGCAGAACATTTTTTTATCACCCCAAAAACCGACCCTTTACCAATTAAGCAATTGTTCCCCATTCCCTTCTCCTAGCCCCTGGCAGCCTCTAATCTACTTTCTGTCTCTGTGGATTTACTTATTCTGGACATTTCGAATAAATGGAATTGTACAGTAAGTGGTCTTTTGTGTCTGATTTCTTTCATTTAGTGTACTGTTTTCAGGGTTCATCGATGATGTGGCATGTGTCAGTACTTCACTCCTGTTCATGACTGAGTACTCCTTTATATGGTTATAGCCCAGTTTCTTTACTCTGAACCTGCGCTTGCTCGTGTCTTCTGTATCTACTGGGTAGCACCCTTTATCCACTGTTCCAAACCCCAAATCTGATCTTTTCCTCTCAGTCATCCTCAAACAAGGCAGAAGTCTTGTCAGTTCCATCCCCCTCTAAAACTGTCCTCCCTGTCTCTTCCTCTGTCCTCTATTGTCATGGATACCTCCTCTCTCACCTGGATGACTCCCGCCCCCCCTACACTGTCCCCCTGCCTCCAGCCCTTCTCCACATAGAAGTGGAAGTGATCTTCCTTATTTTCAAAGCCAATCATATCTCTAACCTGCCTAAAACCTTCAATGTCCACCTATTGCCCTCGGGATATAGTCCACTTGGACTGTACTACCATGGCCTGTACATCTCCCGGGATGCACGCCCTCTCACCTCTCAGCCTCGTCTTGCCTCCCACACTCCAGCCCACTGGGCCAGCCGGGCTCTGCCCCAGACGAGTGCGAGCTCATCCATTGAGACTTTCCTCAGGGGCCACATTTGGAAGTCCTTCCCCACCCTCCAAACTGGAATGGAGCCACACGAGCCTCCCATGGCCGTTACAGCATTTAGCTGCAGTCTCCTGTTTACCTCTCTGGGGTTCACTTGGCTGACGCCTTCTCCTTGTTCACGTCTCCGCTGAAATGTCACCTCCAAAGAGAGGCCTTCCTTGATGATGCCGTGCCACCACCCACCCCAGTCACTGTCCCATTTCATTTTTGGTACTTGTATATAATACCTGAAATCTTATTAATTTGTTTGCTTGTTTACTATCTTTCCCCCCTGCACTAAAATATAAGCTTCCTAAGAGTAGGAATTTTGACCATTTTATTTACCTCTGAACCCCAACTCTAGAAAAGGGCTTGTCATGCAGAAGGACCTCAATAACTATATATTAAATGACTAATATATGTTTAATGTGAAAATAGCTTATATTTTTTTAAAAAATCACATAATGATTTTTTTTAAAAGTCACAAATCTGAAGACCCTCTGCAGAATTTAGAGCCCCTGCCACTGGGACGCTGCCCATCCTTGACTTCCTCCTCCCTTAGGATATTCTTCTTACCATTTGGCCTCTGTCACCCTGAGCCATCCTGGTTTTTCAATATCTTTCTGACTGGTCCTTTGTTTACTTATTTCCTGTTTCCTCTTCCTCTTTCTTCGCCTCCCATTGTGGACTTTGCCCAATATCCTTCAGCACATAACATGTCCCCCCAATGGCATATGGGTCATTCTATGTGACAACTCACCCATCCATACATCTAACCCTAAGTCTACCCACTACCTGCAACCTGGAAGGTCCCACTTGGAATTCCCTTTGTGCCCCTAAACTCTGAGGTGGAAGACTCACAGCTCTCAGCACTAAATTCTTGGGGATTCTGTAATCACTGAAACTCACTATGTCGAAACCTCATTAAAGTGTCCTTATGCATTAATATACCATGTGGCCATTGAAAAGAATGAGGCTGCTCCACACATATCAATCTGGATCGATTTCCACAATATCTTATGTGAAAAAAGCAAGTGCAGGATGTGTGTGGGGCGCTACTCTCCAGCAGAAGTAGAATGTAAGCCACACATGTAATTCTAAATGTCCTAACAGCTACATTAAAAGTAAAAAGAAATAGGTGAAATTAACTTTAATAATAGTAAACTTAACCTAACATCTTTGAAATATTATTTCAGCATATTAATATGAAAAAGGACGAATGAGATATTTTACATTTTTTTCTCATACCAAATCTCTAAAGTCCAAGTGTATTTTATATTTACTGAACATCTCAGTCTGGTCTAGCCATATTTCAAGTGTCAATGGCCACATGTGGCCAGTGGCTACCCTATCAGACCATGCAGGTGTCCACCTTGAACAGTGTGTGAACATAAGCACATGGCAGGAAGCAATTACACAGCACATCCGGAGAGACGCCTCCTCTGCCTGCTCAGTCGCCTTCCTTCTGGGATGCTTGTGGGACATTGGTGACTGACTCTGGGCACAGGATCAGTTGGAGGCCCCTCCCTGAGGTGCACACTCTAGATCCTTCCCTTGACCCTGCTGTGACTTCTCAAAAGGGCTGCCATTCTGGGGAACATAAAAATTCCTGACACTTTGGTTTAAAGTCTGTGTGTCTCCTAGGAAGCAAGCTGGCTCCTCTCACCCCAACCCCATTTCCACCATCCCTGTGCAGCCCTTCTAGGTGAATTTGTTCAAAATCAAACAGTCAGTCAAGCCATCAGTCAAGCAACAAATGTTCTTTGAGTGCTACTCAAAGCATGTGCCAGTTACTTGCAGGCCCTGGGAACCTGAGCCAGGCCTGGTTCCTGCCCCTATGGAGCTTCCACTCTAGTGGGAAACCTCTTCCCGTCCCTCCTACACTCACTCCCTCCACCTGCCCCTCTTCTCACTTTGCCCCTCTCCTCCTCCCCCTGAGCCTCATGAGCCGCCCAGGTTATCAACCACACCCCTCTGGGCTCGGTTTCCATTTCAGACTTTGGCCTGGTTTCTGCTCTTCCTGGGGTGGTTTCTGTGCATTAGTCACTTGGCTCAGGGAGCATGGGATGGCAGAAATGATGGGGTCACCAGGAGGACAGGGAGGAAGTCTCGGCTGCAGAGCAAGGACTCGACCCAGGTCTCACAGCCTCTGGGCCACTCTGGAATGAGCAAGGCCAAACCCGTCCTGAGGAGAAAGGAAGGCACAGACCAGTGACGGGTTTATTTGGGGCCGGTATCTGGTGTGGGGCTCCAGCAGGCACTTGCCGGATCTGCCCACACCCCCGAGGAGGGAAGTAGCAGCTGCCCTGGGGTGTGGGCTGCTGCTGCACAGACTCTTTCCTTCCTCCAACTCCCTCACAAATCAACATACTTCCTGCTTGGAGCCTTGGTCCAGGCCCTGAGTCCTGCTCCCAGGGGCCCTGCGAGGCCTCCTCCCTGATCACCACCCCCAGGCTCTCCAGGCTTGGTTCGCCCGCCCCCCACCACGTGAACCTTCACCCACCTCCTCTGCGGGCCGCCCATTCCCGCCCCGCACAACACTCGCCCTGGCCTCCGAGGTTGGCGAAACCACACCTTCCCAGGTGTTTCTCGCACAAATCCGTTAACAACGTGACAGACCACCAAGTTCACCGCCCCCCCCCCCCCGCCCCAAATAGAGATGCTCTTAGCATAATAATGCACCAAAGCTGTGAGGCTGTCACTGATGGCAAAAGACAGGTGCGCCGCCCTTGTGGATGTTCCCTTCTGAGGCTGGACGTGAAGGGCCCTTTTCCTTCTCTCCCCTCCTGCTCAGCTCCTGAATCTCCTCCCCAGCTCCAGGAAGAAGAAAATCTGAAGGAGCCACGGCCCTGGGTCGATGGAGGGGCCCACAGTACCCACTGGATGTGGAGGAGGGAGTGGTGGGAAGGGGCCAGAGCAGGAAGAACCCCCACCGCCCCCACCACGGGGGCAGCTGTGAACATGGTGTCCGTAAGTATTTGGTTGCACTATATAAAAGGAAGTTTTCCTTTCGGAACAGACTGTATCTTTACACCCTTCCAAATGACACGGGCATAGCTAAAGGTTCTAGTAACCACAGCTAATGAGTACGGACTCACTACCACATGCCGAGCACTTTACTGATCATCAGGGCAGTCCTCTGACGCATGCGCTCTTGCAGTGTGTCTACGATACAGACGAGAAAACCGAGGCGCGGGAAGGTTGAGAGACTTGCGCGGCATCATATACCCAGGAAGCAGCGGGGTATGCCCGGGCAGTCTTGGCTTAACGCCTACATTCCTACATTCCGTGGCACTGGCGAGGTGGCCGTGAGAACGACCCTCAAATTAGCACAAGGCCCAGCTGCAGCCCTTTGAAACCCACCGCCGTGTCTGTGCTGAGGCAGGGCCTCCCCGGGGCAGCTCCCAGACGAGGCCTGACTGCGGCAGGGACCGCGAGGTACGGGCGGCCTCGGGCGCCCTCTGCACCGCTCTGCCTCCTTCACTCGGGTTCAGACTCGCATGGCAGTCTGGAGGCCCTCCCAGCTCCCTCCTTAGATTCTTTCACACAGTAACTTTCCTTTATGAAATCCTCGGGGGCGTTTAATTCCATCTCGGTGACAGCATTTTGGAGGAGCTGGACCGACACAACTGGGCGGTGACTTTCTTTTCTCCACACCCTCAGCCCCAGCCGGACCCGAAGCGGGAAGAAGCTGAGCAGGATTCCACCAGCAGGGGACGCAGGCACACACAGAGCTCCACCTCAGCCCCCGTCCTGCACGAGGTGTTATAAAAAATTGTAACTCTAACCTATATAGCCTTAGCCTGCACAAATTGTAACAGAAAAGTAACAGAGAAATATGACTTTAGCTTAACTTGCACAAATTATTCCTGTAAGCACTTACTAAAAACGGGGAAAGCATATCTAAAGGTATTTTAAGTGAAGCAGCTTTAAAGAGGTCAGGCAGAAGTCAAGGCAGAACCAGGCACACATTCCAGGAGACAGCCGGTCCCAAGGACTGAACCAACCCCCCCCCCCCCCCTTATCCTCTGAAAACCTGGCTGGACCAGGGAAGATAAACATGTAACATCTTTTATCGGGGTGCTAGCAGTGCAGGCCTGTTGAGCCTAACCATAAATCTTAAGGCGCCACGACTAATTAACAACTCAGCCTGTTACGAAAATCTGTCTAAAATAAACTGTATAAAAAGCCTTGGTATTGTAAGTTCGGGGCGCTTATGAAAAAGCGAGCCAGCATGCTGAAACAAACACCTCTTGCTTGATTGCAGCGGACTCTTGTCTCATGGTCTTTGTGAAGCGAGCTACTCCGGCGTGTGTGGGATTCGTGCCTAGTGCACGGGTCTTACAGAGGCTGTCTGCGGACACCCCGCCTGGGGAGAACGCGCCGTCCGTCCTCCCTTCTCATTCCTACCTCCATGCTTTTGTCTGCGCCCACTTATACCTGCCAAACTTAGCCATCTTTCAAAGCCTCGCTCAAGGTCAAGCTAATGCAAAGTGAGGCGCAGTGGTTCTCAATCCTGGCTGCTCACTAGACCTATGTGGAGAGGTTTTTAAAAAATATGTCTGACTGTCCCAGACCAATTAAATCAGAATCTCTGGGAGCGAGGTCCAGGCATCGGATTTTTAAAAACCTCCCTAGGCGAATCTAATGGGCAGCCGGGGTTGAGACGCACTGGGGTAAAGGAAAGCATTTGGAGTCAACAGGCTAAGGTCCAATCTCTGTACTAACTCTAACTTCGGAAGTTACCATCTCTCCTCAACCTCGGTTTCCTCATCTGTCAAATGAGGTTCATAATATCGATCCCCTAGGGTTGTTGCAAGATACAGGAGAGCAGAGGCAAGCAACCACCACGGTGGTGCCCTTAGCATGCAGGGGATGCTTGCTATGGGTCAGTTCTCAGGCTGGGTCCTTTCAAGTCAGCCCTTATTCATAGGACCGTTGACTGTAAGACACCGGGGCTGGCAGCGAAGGTGAGGGTGGGAGGGATGCAAAGGCGGAGACCCATTCCCTGTGCTCCAGGAGCTCACAAATATGAGGAAATAGGCCCACCTGAGAACAAGGGAGTCTTCATCCAGGGTTTTAAGATGCTTTACATTTGCTTTTATTCCAAAAAAAGGATGTGGGGTGTGGATGTCCAAGGAAAGGGCAATGGAAGCCCAGATGGCAGTGGTGGGGGTAAGAGAATGACCTGCTGGTGGCATGGCATCTGAGCTGACACTGAGCAACCCTGCTCCCTCTGAGCCCAGGTGTGGGGAATGGGAGGGGCTCTCAGAGACACTGTCCTTCATGCCTCTCTGATCTAGGCCTGCCATTCTGTGGGTCGTTTGTGTTGTGTCAGGGATGGACAGTCACTTGGTGCCACCTGAGAAAGGGAGCCTGGGGCTGTGGTTCCATCTGCCAACCAAGGCTCTGAGGGCTTGGGGCTGTTATGGTAGGGGTTCCCCAGGGAGGCCTGGTTGCTCTAAGCCTCAAGTTCCTATAGTTACCCTGTGTTTACACAGGAGGGTGGGACCTAAATAAAGTTTATTCTTTTCTGTTATAAACAAACCTGGCCATGGCCTAGTGACAATGCAATTCCTGATAACTACAAACACCTGCAAAGCAACCCATAGAGGGAAACTTGGACTTTGGTGACAGGCAGATGTGGGTCCAAATGCTGCTCGCTTCCCCACTTAATAGTTGTGTGACCTTGGACAAATTGCTTAACATCTCTGAACTTGATTTTCTTAGTTAAAGAGAGGGAATAATAACACTTACTTCTTCAGCTTATTGGTAGGATTAGATAAATAACATGTAAACCCCATACTGGCCAGCTGCCAAAAAAGAAAAAAGATAAATAGCATGTAAAGCTCCAAGCACAGGGTTTTTCCTGGAAGACTGATGGTTTCAACAAGGACAGTAATGACCCCTAGGGGAGAGTTTGGGAAGTTCTGGAGGTGTTTTCAGTCGTTGCCATGCAAAGGCTGCTGTGTCCAAGGGCAGGGCCCAAAGATCTCCTGCAATACGTGGGGCAAATAATGCACAATGAGGAAATGTTCTGTATCCTACATGACAAAGTAGCTCTTACACACTTCATTTTCCAGGAACGCAACTACTGTGTAAATTGAGGGAGTTTCATAGTGGTTTTTTTTGGCTCTTGATCAAGAGTTTTTCACCAACTTGAAAAATCTCACCACTGACTGCACTGCCACTTGTGGTTTTGAGGGGCCATGTGACGCCCGTGTGTTGGCCCACATTTATGTCAGTACAATCAGTTAGGTACAAGCATCTGACCCTTGTGACATCTCTTGGAGCAGTGCTTCTCCCCTGGGGGCCTTGTCAAAGTGCAGATTCCATCCTGCAGGTCTGAAGTGGGACCTGAGATGCTGATATTGCGAGGTCCAGGTATAGCCATGCCTGAGCAGGGACATGCAGAGAATGTGCTTTATTACAAATGACACTTCCTTTATTACTCCTTCGTGTGACAGGGCATCATCTGAGGTAGAGTTCCTCAGGTAACACTCTAAAAGGGAGATCTGTGTGCAAGGTGTAAATCAGGGTGTGCTCTCAGAAACACCTGCAAGGGCAAAGAATGCAGGACTGGGCAGAGGAAGAACCTGAGTGGGGATACAGTCACAGCAGAGGTCTCAGCTGGGAGCTCAGACCTGGGGTGGCCCTTCTGGGATGTCTCAGATCCAAGCAGTAGGGGTGGGGCATTGGCCCTGCATCAGCCAGTCACTGGATATGGTTCCCTTCCCCCGGGGGCATATATGTGACTCTCTTCAGCCTCAGTTGTGAGCTTGTGGCAGCCAACACTCCTGCAGCATGAAGAAAGAAGGTCCCGTCCTGGGTGCACAGTCTGGGCAACACAGCCAGTATCCCCCGCAGGCGGTATTCTGGTTCTCAAAATCTGTATGTGGACTGATTATATTATTTATGAAATTTCATTTCAGTACAATAAAGATGTTTCAAGATATCTGTCATAGAATGGGAACATTGGGTTTGATAGATTTAGAACATCTGTACACAGTAAATGGTAGGAGCTTCTATTAACAAAAATAATAGTTCGCCAAACTCAACACATATTTGTGGAGTGCCCACGATATGCCAGGCACTTTGGGCACTTGGACATCATGAACAAAGCAACAAAGGCCCCTGACCTCAGGGAGGTTACATTCTAGCAGGTGGCAAGGAATTACAGATTGGGATCACAGTTTTTCATTTCAGGCCTGCATCTGGCCTTCTGGGTGACCCACAACACATCCCACAGTTGTCATCAGTCAGTGGGTATCTAATTCACAGCAAACCCACCACAACAGCTGGACAGGCACCTAAAACTCCAAGGGGGGGGTAACTCTTCTCTCTGACCAGAGGATTTATGGTCCTCAAACTGTGGAGGAATCCCCATTGGCTCTTTTTCTCTCTCTATCTTCTCTTCACTTGACCCCAGAGGGAGTTGTGGTCACAGGAAGCATGTGGTAGAGCAAAGAATCTAAAGCTGCAGCTCTCAAGCCAGAGAACCAGGAAGGAGGTAGATGTGGGGAGCCAGGGAGCCAGAAAGTTTTGAAGAGACTATGAAGGACAAGAGGTGGCTCACGATATCAATCCCATAAAGTTGCATGTGAACTCCTGGGCTCATCCCTAAATTGCATAAGCGTGGATCTGACCCTGTTATGGAAAGAACTCGGCGAGGAAATAATTTCAGTCACTGGAGAGATGGAGAGTCAGGAAGTTTATTACACTAGCGGGACAGGAACACTAGCCGGACCTAGGTGAACCCCCGTTCTGAGATTCTAGACCCTGCGTGCAGGGAGAACTGTGGTTATATACTTTTCTTGAGCAGGCATGCAAGCCTTTTATTAGCCCTGTCTGTATCCAGGCAGAGTCGCCCAAGCTGGTGGGGCTTCCAGCAGCTTTGTAGAGGCAGGAAATGTGTGGTTAAGTAGGTGCTGTTAGTTTCAATTTCTAAACATATCTTCGGCAAGCAGTTTCTGCAAATTCAGGTGGCTCAATCAAGCAAGCAGCAGAGCCACAGAAACCCAAGAGGCTGACTACTGCTTAACCAACTTTTAGGGGTCCTTTGCAAACAAGCACATTCCAGCTGCAAGGTTACACAAGCAAAGGGCCTAAAAACTAAAAAAACCTAAAAAACTTAAAAAAAACTTTTAGACCCCAATACTCCACCACAACCCTAAACAGCTTATCAAAGACTTTGAGAACTTAACTATGAGTGGACCCGAACTGGTCACTGTTTGGTGCATGACATGAAACAGATCCAAACAGCACTACAAACACGTGAAAACCGAACTGACATTGGAAACACAGTTTACAGAAGACAGACAGACACTTTTGGCCTGAACCTAACTAAGCAATTACCTGCTAAAACAAACACACGAATGAACAAAACCAACATTCTCCATAGGCTTTAAACAAGACTCAGAGTCTCATAACGTAATATTTACAATGTCTACAATACAATCCAAAACTATTCAGTATACAACCAGAGAAATCTAACTTCTCACAAGGAAAAAGACAATCAACAGATGCCAATCCCAAGATAAGGCAGATGTTGGAATTAGAGACTTTAAGACATAATAACCATAATCCAAGAAGTAAGAACAAACACTCTTGAAGTGTATAAAAAATTAATCTCAGCAGAGAAATGAAATATTTTTAAAAAATGGAAATTTTAGAACTGAAAAATACAATAACTACTCACTGGATGGGCACAATGTCAGAACAGGCCGCAGGGCATGAAGCTCCACAGGCTGCCCCTAGGACTCTTCAGATTTGGAGGACTAGGGTGGGGGGGCACTAAGGCCAGCACCAAACCAAGTGGCTTTGGTCCCAGAACCTTTGGCATTGCTGCCACTGAGGCCCATGTTTGCCTAAACCTTTCCTCTCAGAGCCTGGCTGTGCTCGTACTGCAGCCACCGTTGTGCATGTCCCTAACCCCTCCTCTATGAGGCTCCCCCATCCAGATGTAAGCTCCCAGCAGGAAGGGACTGGTGTTTCTCTTACTCTTTTCATAACACTCTGCATGCAGCAAGAGGCCAAAAGGAGGTCTGGTAAACTGAGGACTCACCTCCAACTTGGGCTGTGGGGGAGAAGCAAAAGTTAACAGGTAATGAGATCTTAAAGCAGGAAACTCTGACACATCAACTCCCTCAGTCTCTCATCCCCCTTTCGAGATGAAGACACTTGTGCTCTGGAGAGATTAAGAGACTACAACGAGGTTGGACACAAGAAGCAGAGCTGGGACCCGAAGCAGGTTTTCTGCCTAGAACACAGGGCCTTTAGATAGGGAAGGTGACACAGATGAGGAGAGGAGTGCAGAGGACAACTAGCAGGTGTGGGGAGTTAAAGCATCTGCCTCCCCCATCAGCTTCCTCCTTTCTGGACAGAAACAGAACATCAGAGCTGGCAGGGGCAGTCCAATCCCCTCCTTTATGGTCTGTGGAACTCAGGCACAGGGAAGGACAGGGATTTGCCTAAGGTCATACAACCAGTGGCAGAAATATCTGCTTTCCTGAACTTTCTATATTTAAGTAGAATTGAATACAATAAGATGTTTATCTTTTTTTCTTCTTTTTTTTTTTTTTCTTTTTTTTGGTGGCTGGCTGGCAAGGGGATCTGAACCCTTGTTCCTGGTGTTATTAACACCATGTTCTCCCAAGTAAGCCACCAGCCAGCCCCAATAAGGCTTTAAAAAGCTTCATTAAAGATTTCATTTGTACCAAAATGTGTAGAGTTCAAGAAAAAAAGTTATGTGTAGATACATGTGCTTAGTAAATATTTTGCTGAAAGAGCATGATGGCCAATTGTTATTTTAAGGAAAACAGCAGATTAATGCTAAGCACTAAGAGGGGTTGATTTAACAGTAATAGATTTAGCACAATGAGCTTCGGTGATGAGAATAATAAAAGAAAAATGGAAACTACCTCTATAACCAACCAAAGAAGAATGACTGAGAATATTTTGGCACATGTACTCAATGTTTACGACTCCATAATGAAGTGAACACATTTAAAAAACACACACACAACAGAATAAAAACACCAAGATGTTAAACAGTGGTTGTATTCAAGAATCAGAGCTATGAATGAGCTGAAGATTGTCTGGGAATTCTATAATGAGAATGTTCTTTTGGCAAAGAAGGAAAATGTTTTATTTGGAAAAAAAGCCAGTCTTTTATTTTTATTTTGGTGGGAGGACAATAGCTGGAGCAACAGCTTGTCTGACTTTGGCACCTCCATACCTGGTAACCCATCTCTATTTTGCTCATGACTGTACGTCCAGCTCCTAGTACGGTGCCGGGCACACAACAGGAATACAGAAGATATTTGTTGATGAATGTATGAATGAATGCATGAATGACATATTTAGAAATATGTTAACATTTGAAATTTTAAAACTTCTAGTATAGAAATGAAGGAGTTAGAAATAAGAATTATTCCAAACTGGAACCATGTAACCGAGACAAAGAAAAATAAATGCACCTTAGATAGAAGAAAGTTAGATAGAGAAAGCAGTTAGCTTTCTTCACCTGTGGACCAGGCTGTGGCTAAAAAGAGCATAATTATCAGACAAGACAGAGTGCTCAGAACCCCAGGACTTCCAGCAGCCAAACCACTCTCCAAAACAGTGCCGCAGGGCCTGCGTAAGTCCAAGACTGTAGCATTTCTACCTAAAATCCAGTGGGAGCCTGACGTCACGTCTCTGCACCTCTGCTGTCCTTCTCTGGCCAGCTCTCTTACTCCCGTGGCCATGATCAGCCCTGAGTTTGCAAGGGTAAGCAGGTAAGTGAGAGAGGTGGGCAGCTGGTGGGCCAAGAAGAGGCCTCGCTCCAGGCTGAGTCCTTCCAGAGGCCTGCGCCGGGCATAGGTGTGCCGAACGCCTGGTGGCCTGTCTGGCACTGGCAGGGGAGGAAGAGACTAGGAACCCAGTGATTTCCCATCACAGACAGTATGTCATATATTAATACAATTAAGGTATTCTAAGTACCCAACAGTAGCCATTCTGAGAAAGGAAGGGAAGGAGGGAGGGAGGGGGATGAAATCAAACCCTGGCCTGGAAAGCCGACAGGAAATCCAACAGAGCACATAAAGAGATGGAAGATACAGATCTTCTCTCTGGAACTTAAAGTCCTAATCATGGTGACAAAACTATCTCAAGGCCACCCTTCCAGCTTTTTCTGTGGGCCTCTCCCCTGCCTCCTGGCGCCCGGTCTTGCCACTGATCTCCATCGTGTGAGCCTTTCCATGATTCCAGATCTTCGTTCAGGCTATGCTTCTAACTTCCCCTTTCTTTGCCTGGCAACTTCTCATCCTTCAAGGTCCATACAGTTCTTAGATTGTGTGGCCAGGGCTGCCTGTCCATCTGTCCTGCTGGAGATCTTGACTCGGCATTATGTGCAGATGTCTCGTTCACTGTGAGCCTGTAAGAGCTCAGGAGCCACTCCAGAGGGCAGCCCACAGCTAGGCGGAACAGCTTCGAAATGAACTATAGCAGTGTTGGCCTTGGGCATGCAGAAGAGGCAGCCTGGGCAGGAGGGGCTGGAAGGATGAAGGGAAGGTGGCTTTTCCCGAGGTTGGAGGCAAGCAGTCTCTGAGAGTCGGAGAGTTCCGGCTGGACAGGAGAAAGCAAAAAACACATGCAAGTCGCCGCTCCTCCGGGAACAGGCTGTTAATACTCTGAGCGAAGGAAAAGCCAGGACAGAACGTGCTGGTGTGCGTGGAGGAAGAGCCAGCCCCCATCACACGCTGGAGAGAGGAGAGAGGCAGAACCCAGGATTCCTAAGCCTGGCGAAACCAGCTGGTGAGAGGTGTGGCTTCAGGTCATGAGGTCTAGCAAAAGGGCAGTTAAAACAATAAACAAACTGGCTAAAAAATGGGCAAAGGACTTGAATAGACATTTTCCAAAGAAAATATATGAATGGTCAATAAGCACATGAAAAGGTGCTCATCATCACTAATCATTAGGGAAATGTAAATCAAACCACAGTGAGATGCCACCTCTCATGCATTAGGATGGCTGCTATCAAAAAACCCAGAAAATAACAAGTGTTGGCAAGGATGTAGGGAAACTAGAATCTTTGGGCACTGTTGGTTGCGATGTAAACAGTTACTACGGAAGACAGTGTGGTGGTTCCTCAAAAAATTAAAAATAGAATTACCATATGATCCAGCAATCCCATTTCTGAATATAGATCCAAAAGCACGGACTCAAACAGATACTTGTACACCAGGGTCTATAGCAGTGTTATTCACAATAGCTAAAAGGTGGAGGCAAACCAAGCATCCCATAGATGAATGGATAAACAAAATGTGGTATATACATACAATGAATATTACTCAGCCTTAAAAGGAAAGGAATTCGGAGGTGTGCTACAACATGGATGAACCTTGAGGATATTTTATGCTAAGTAGAGTAAGCTGGTCACAAAAGGACAAATACCCTATGATTCCACTTATATGAGGTATTTAAGAGTAGTCAAAAATCACAAGGACAGAAAGTATATAATGGTGGTTGCAAGGGGATAGGGAGGGAGGAAATGGGGAGTTGTTTAATGGGTACAGAGTTTCAGTTTTGCAAGATGAGAAAGTCTGGTGATGGGTGGTGCTGATGGTTGCACGACAGCGTGAATGGACTGAATGATACACTTAAAAATAGTTAGGATGGTAAGTTTTATGTTATGTGTATTTTACCACAATTAAAAGCAAATTTTTAAAAACCTATTGTTTATTTGAAAAAAGGAGGGGGTTAGGATGGGTGAGGGGTCATCTGGGTGGGTGAGGCAGGGAGCACAGATCCTCCTTCCAGAGGACCAGGGGAGACAGGCAGGGCCATCCGAGGCCTGCCAGCTCTTTGGGTTTAGAGCGGAGCTGCCTTAGTTCAATGCCTTTCACACTGAGAATCTCCTGGGAATCTTGGTGGAATGCAGATTCCAGTCAAGTAGGTGCGGGATGGGGCTGGGGTCTGCATTTCTAACAGGCTCCCATGTGCTGCTGATGCTGCTGGGCCCCACACGCCCTTTGCCTAGCAAGGCCTTAGGACAAAGGGGGAACACACAGGGGCTGGGCCCGTGACCAGGCTGGTGATGGGTGACAGCACTGCAGGTGTTTCCATGTTGCCCTCAGAATTTGGCTCTGTGGTTTATTAGGCTCCACCTTGTCACTACCTCACAAAGGCCAGCAAGAGAAGGGGATTCTGTCTGCCTTGTGCCAGAGCCTTAAAGGGGGAAGCCAGGTGAAACAGAGGCCATCCTGGTGGTGGCTGCAGGAACAAACTGAGAAATCTCCAAAGAGACAACTTCAGAGAAGACAGCTGGACCAGTGGGGATATCTTCACCTGGAGAGTACATTTTTGTTGTTGTCGTTTAGCTTTTTATTGTGGAAAAGTTCATACAGCCTCATAAGTAGAGCAATACAATGAACCCCACATCCTATCACCAGCTTTAACAATTATCAGCTAATGGCCAATTTCCTCCAACCATTCAGACTATTCTCATCAGATGACTTAATTCATAAATATTTAAAAATAAATCTCCAGACCCCAAATCCTCTCTTTAAAAACATAAGTGTTTTATTTTTTAATTTTGTTTTTGTTTTTTTTGATATATATGTTTTAATAGAGGAGACAAATCTTTCTGGGAAGGCTTTTAGCAATATTTGTTAAAGTAATTTGTTACAAAATAAAAACGTAAGGGCTGGACGGTTAGCTCAGTTGATTACAGCACAGTGTTATAACACCAAGGTCAAGGGTTTGGATCCCTGTACCAGACAGCTGCCAAAAAAATAAAAAATAAAAGTGTTAACAAAATAATGTGCTACATAAAACTAGAGTTTATCCACAGAATAAAAACTATGCACTATATAAATATCTTTTGAGAAGATGAATTTAAAGATGTAGAAACTGCTTGGGATATAAAATGTTAAATTAAAAAAGCAGTTTACAAAACAGTTCATGCCGGATGACCTTATTTCATAAAACCATAATACATACAACATACACATTCACAGAAAAAAACATCAAAATTTCAAGTGGCTTTATGGGTAATTTAAATGTTCTCACTGTGCTTTTCTGAATGTTCCAATTTAACAATAAGCATGTATGACATTAAAAAAATAGAGTGGAGGCTGAGGTTTCCCAAGTGGAGCTCATGCCAGGACTTTCACTGGGGAAGGACTCTCTCAGCCCTCAGCACCCTTCCAGGTGGCCCCATAGCCACTGGCTTCTTTGCTGGGTTTATGTGCGGGCTCCTTCAGAGCCCCCCACCCAGTCCCTTTTCCTGGCATTAAATCCTAGGCGCTCCCCTTTTGGGTCCTGATAGTGGGTGTGAAGGTTAATTCTATGTGTCAACTTGGTCAGACGAAGGAATGCTGAGAAACCTGGTGAAGCTATCTTTTTAGGTGTGTCCGTGAGGGTGTTTCCAGCAGATATTAGTATGAGAGTCTGAGTAGCCTGGGTGGGAAAGACCCACCCTCAATGTGGGTGGGAACCATCCAATCCGCTGGGGGTCCTGAGAGAACAAAAGACAGAGGAAAGAGGTAAAGCTCTCTCTCTCTCTCTCTATCCGCTGGAGCTGGGACACACTCTCCTCTCCTGTCCGTGGACATCAGAGCTTGAGACTCTTCAGCTTTTGGGTTCCAGAACTTACACCAAGCACACCATCAGCTTCCCTGGTTCTGAGGCCTTTGGACTTGGACTGAGCCACGTCACCGGCATCCAGTTTATAGATGGCCTATAGTAGGACTTTTCTTCGCAGTCGCGTGAGCTAATTCCCCTAATAAATCCCTCTCATATGTTTATAACGTATCCTATTGATTCTGTCTCTCTGGAGAACCCTGACTAATACAGTGGGTGAACCTGTTCCCTCCCCTCCAAGCTTCCCCAGGCTGAGTCCCTTTAAGCACTCTGGGCCTGGGCCAGCAGCATTTGGACTTCATTGATTTATTGGGCAATGGCTTTACACAATCTTAACCCTCCCGATATTTGAACTTAAGCCTGAGAGGCTGCAATGTCACCTTTTGCCAATAGGTGGTGCTGCCTAACACAAAAGCCCTGTTACCCCGGGGTTCTCAAGATAGATCTCAGGGATGGTCACAGTAACTGCTGGCGGAGTGTGCTGACAGGGAATTGCTACAGAAGGGCAGTGGCGACGAATCTGCATCGAATCCTACCACGACCATTACCACACAAGAATAAACTTTCAAAACCAAAAATGGACGAAGACAAGTCTTAGAATAAAGACAGTCCTTGAAATGCAGTACATTTCATTTTAAGAAAAGCTCAGTCATGTGGTTCTTATTATTTCACTCAGACCTGTGAAGAAAACTTGACCCTAGGCCAGCAGTGTCCCCGGTCTGGCCGGCCAGAACTGCTGCTCTCGTCAAGGATTCCAGGACTTGGAGGCTCCTCCATTCCCCAAGTTCAAATTTCTGTAAGAATTAGCTTACTTCAAATTAAGAACAATTTTTGTTCCCAGTGTGCAGTGAGACACGTGCTAGATCTCCCCTCCAGTCGCTGCGGCAGTGGAGCGCGAGCCACTTTGAAGCAGACCCATGTTGCTTAAACACAAAGAACCGATCACATCATCCTTCTGCGTATTCTCCTCTGCTGCCTCCCTCTGTCTGCAAAGTCAAAAGAATTCAGCATTTCACACCACCAGAGGCTCACGACCCAGGCCTGCCTCACTGGCCAGGCCCACTGACAGCCACATCCAACCCACCCCAAACAACAAAAGGATGGGCCCAGCCTAGCCAACCTTCAGCACTTCAGACAAGCCAGTTCGTGCCTCCCACCATTGCAGCAGTTCCCTCACCTGCAATGCTGTCCCATCCAGTTAGCACAGTGCCACCTCCTGGAGAGACACCTCCTCTGTGCTCAAGGCCCCCTGGGACATAATGACTGTAGGGCACTCGTCATCTTACTCTGATGATGTTGCAGTCCCTGAAAGACCATGAACCCCTCCTGGGGTATGGACTGTGTCTATTCAGCTTGTGTCCCCTTATCAGGGCTTGATTCAGAGAAAGTCCCCAATAAATCCTCACCAAATTGATTCACCACGATGGCAAACAAACTTTGGTCAGCTTTTTCAACAGCTCCCCTTAAGTAAGATCTTTTCAGTAAGCCCAGGAGATGCTGGCAAAAGCTGCAGGCTGATAAGAAAAACAGTAGGAAACCCTAGGGTTTAGGGAACTGTGTGTCCAGCAAAAGTACATAGGGTTTCCTGATCCCCTGAGAAAACTCCATCTGCTTCCGTGTCCTACTCTGTGCCCCATGCAAAAAAATCTGAAATGTGTCAGCTCTGTAACAAACTCTTAAATGCTGGTAAAGCATATGAGTCTGCTATCGTTTTCAAAACAATGGCATGATTTTTAAAATGGAGTCTAAAATGCCTGTGACCTATAAATAGGATGTCTGCATGTGGACCAAAGAACAAACTGTTTCCATGTTAAAAAAATTGAGGAAAAATGAGAAAACACACTGCATGCAGAGTACAGTCACTGTATAATGTAAACTATAAGTTGGTAGAAACAGGCAGGAACACTAAGAAAAAATTTGTGATTAGTTTTGTGGGTACTTATTATGGCCCATGTACCAAGCAAACGGTTTTACCTTTTAATCCTCACTCCATTTAGTCCTCACAACTATTCTCTAAAGCAGGAATGCCTCTCCTCTAGTTGATAGGCTCAGAAAGGTTAAATAACTTTTCCAAGAAGAAACAGTTGAGAATAGAATCCAGGTCTAACAGCACTGCTTAAAGCCTAATTAACATTAATTCTTTCCCTTTTATATTTGACTAAATATTTTTTTTAAATTGCAGTTAAAAATAATTCCTGCCTTAGCAAACAGGGCACACTGAACATGTTTACCTCTGAAGGCTCCAGATCTCCCAGGCCTCCCAGCTTCTGAGCCCCAGGGTCCATCACATAGGCCCACCTAGAGCTGCAGACAGAGCCTTATCCCAAATGGCCTTTGTTTTGTTTTTAACAAATCCAAGCCATCAGCTTACTTTATGATTTACATCTTTACCTAAGTTCATATAACACGTAAAGCTCAAAGTGCTAATTTCCTTGATCTAGTAATTTCCTAAAAAACACTAAGAAACAAATTAATAATCTATCTTTTTTTAGTGGGCCAAAGATATTCATAGGCAAGCCACAGAAAAGAAAATGCAAATAGTTCAACTTATTTTTTTAAGGTTTATTCATTCATAAGAGAAATGCAAATTAAAATACAGAAACACCATTTCCTACCAGTGAGTCTGGAAAAAATTGGAAATCTGATAAATGGGTAGCTCTCACACACTGCTGCCTGACAACTGAACTACCTCCACTGAAGGCAACTCACAACATCTGTCTATTTCCCATACTCTGACCCCAGGTTTCACTGCTGAGAACTCATCCTTCAGATTGACTTACAAGCGAAAAACAACCCATACACATGATCTACTACAGCAATGTTTGTAATTGCCAAGGATAGGAAGCAACCAAAATATCCCTTCATCGAAAGGAGCCTGGTTAGATAGATTACGGTACATCCAGACCTCCATGCAACCCTAAACAAGAATGGGGGAAGTTCTTTCTCAGTATCATCATGGAACTTTTCAAGATACTTATTTACACAAGGACACACAAGAAACTGACAAAGGCAGCTTCTGGGGAGGGGAAGTGGGCAGCTGGGGTGGGACACTTCATTGTATACTCTTTAGTACCTTTTGAATTTTGACCCATTTGAATATATTAGTTATCCAGAAAACCCAAATTAAAATACTTACACCTATTGATGCCTTCCTTGTTACTAAAGTTTCTAGCTTAGCTCCAGTTATCTGAGTTACTTGACTCTCTTCTGCACTATATCCTGCCATACAGAAATCCATAGAGTGAAAACATGGAAACTGTGAGTTAGTGACTAGATTATGCATGGACTCTGGCCCCTCTGCCAGCTCTGGAAGGAGAGAAACTCCTTAGGATCTCCCTGGCCGGCACTTCTTCCCTCTGCCTACAGATGGTGCTACAAGGCCTGCTGCCCTGAACAGATGGAGTGGGTTGGGGAGCCTTGGCAAAAAAACAGGCAAGCACAGATAAGTAACATAAAATAGAAACTAACTTTATTTCTCTGGAAGAAGCAGGTATTGATAGCTGGGGCAACAACTTTGGTGACAGAGGCTGGTGGGAAAACACAGAACAGCAGAAGGGGAAGAAAAGAGGAAGTATTGGTGTCCCTCTGGGGCTGCTGCCCCCTTGGTTTCCTTCCAACCCTGGGGCCTTGGGCCCTGGTCCCTGCCAGAGAATGATCTGGCACCCTTTCTCTGCCTTCTGAGCCACCTCAGGCTATTTCCAGGCATAAGATCGTAAGACCAGCCAAATCCCATAACGTGTTCACGGCAAGGCAGCAAGTCACATTCTGTCCAACAACCCAACTGCCTGCCAGTAGCTCCCTAGAAAAGGGCATAGCCCTGAGGAGGGCCTGCCGGGTGCTGGTCCACCTTTCTGTGTGGCCAACACATCCTCCCTGCCCAGGTCAAGCCCAGCTTCCTCTCAGTTTGATCCCCCTGGGCAGGGCCTGGGGGCACCACTACAGCCACAGGCCCAGCGAAGGACTAGAGCCAGAGGCAGGTCATACACAGGGCCTGCCTTCACAGTCTCCTTCCCACGTCTTGGCTGGGGCACCGAGGGCTGAACCGAAGTGTGCGGGAACAGCACTAGGTGAGGGAGGGACAGGCAAGGCAGGGCTCCCAGCCTCCTGCTGCCTTGGCCTCGCTCTGTCTACTGGGAGCAGCAGGTAGCAGCAGGTCCTCCAGGCCTGGGTGGGGGTGTCTCTCCACCCTCAACAGATGGACAGGCTCAAGTGATTCCTTCAGGGCAGACCCTTTGGCTCTCCAGATGCATCTCAGCGCCTAAAGGATGCAAAACCACCAAGAAGTCCCTCCATCAACAGGTGCTGGTTAAACAGGTGGTGGAAAATACAGTGTGGGTGGGCACCAAAGGGCCACAGGGGTCACTGCCTCTTGGTACCAGGCAAATTGGTTGAAAACTGGTAGTTCTAGGCAATAATTTTGGAACTTATAATCCTGAAATGCGTTTTTTCTTTAATAAACTGTAAATAAATTAAGAGAACAACATCTTTGTGTATAGTAGTCTCCCCTTACCCACAGTCTTACTTTCCACATTTTCAGTTAGCCTCCGTCAACCGCAGTCCAAAAATATTAAATGGAAAATTCCAGAAACAAACAATTCATAAGTTTTAAATTGCGTACTGTTGTGAGTAGTGTGATGAAATCTCAAGCTGTCCCACCTGGGATGTGAATCATCCCTCTGTCCAGCATACATGCTGTCCACAACACCCGCCCGCTGGTCACTTACTAGCCCTCTCGTGACTGTCGCAGTGTCACGGTATCACAGTGCCTGTCTTCAAGCTACCCTTATTTCACTTAATAATGGCCCCAAAACACAAGAGCAGTGATGCTGGCAATTCGGATATGCCAAAGAGAAGCAACAAAGTGCTTCCTTTAAGTGAAAAGGTGAAAGGTTATGTACATGTAGGAAAAAAACACAATATATGTAGCGTTGGTACTATTGGTGGTTTCAGGCATCCACTGGGAGTCTTGGAACGTTGGGTAAGGGAGGACTACTGCATTGAGTACCCGAGGACGACAGGTATAATAAAGCCTAAGCTTATTTGGATGCAAATTAGCAATAACCATGAGATAATACCTAACGTTTAGTGATTATGTCCTATGTGCCAGTCACTTGGTGTGTTATATGACAGACACATTTCATTAATCTTTCTGATCACTTCTATGAGGCAGGCACTATCAATTACAGACTTTACCGATGAGGAACCTGAGCGCTCAGGAAATGTGCGTAAGGTCACACTGCCGGTGAACAGCAAAGGCTGGTTCTGAGTTGAGACATCTGCCTCCAAAGCCCAACAAGTCTTAGCCCCACATCTCGCCAGCACTCCCGGGATGATGACGACTTCATCCATCTGACTGTGTTTCACTACTTTTTGACTTGATAAAAGTTTCATATATATATTCACATATCATTGTATGTTATTTAGGTGTCTATATATTGTGTTAGGCATATAAACTTAACAGGAAAGAAATAATGGATTTTTTTTTGCTGGGGGGGCATTGGACATTCCTTTAAAAAGGCATTAGGGCTGGCCAGTGAGCTCAATTGTTAGAGCGTGGTGGCTGATAACACCACGGTCAGGGATCAGATCCCTGTATCAGCCAGCCGCCAAAAAAAAAAAAAAATGTTAAACATTACTCTAAACAGAAATATGAAAAAAAGAGGTGACAAATATTTGTTTAAATCGTTGGGTCCTAAAGTGCTGCTTCCTGGAGGTGCTCAGGGTCACGGTGGGAGGAGCGAGGGAAGCAAGCCCCCTTCAACCAGAGACATTCCAATTCCCTCTCTCACTGATTACTTCATTTGAAAACCAAGTGGCTAAAAAGTTTAAATAAATTCATTTAGGAGAAACTGTTTTCAACCAAAAGTGCCTGCTTCCTGGGACCCATGCCCACCCTCCCCCCTCCCACCACAGACGGGCCCTGTGTCTCCCTGGCCCTGTGGCCTGTGAGGGACTGAGCTTTTTCCTAGTGTGGAACACTCCAGAGACTCCTCTCATGGGACAGGGAGTAGGGCAGAGTGTGGGGCTGGCTCACTTGTGGTGGGCAGGGCCACAGGAGCCCAGAAGGTGGCAGCCGGCTTGCTCCAGGTTCCAGTCAAACATCTCCAGCACTTTGAGGCACTCCCCCCGTGGTCGCAGACCCAGCCCAAAGAGTTGTTCCACCTGGGGGGCAGAAGGTGGTGCCATGGGACACACTGGGGCCAAGGGGCACCAGACCAGGGCAGGGGCAGAGCTGAATCAGAGCTGGGGGTGGGGAGGCTGGAAGCAGCAGAACCAACTTTTAGGGCCCCTGAACACCAGAGTGGGTAGGAGGTGGTGGTACCTTCAGATACTGGGCAGCCCTCTGCACACTCCAGCCGTGGCTCTGCAGGGCCGCCTGGCACTCCTCTGTGGTCACCCCATGCACCATGGCCTGCAGCTGGGCACACCCACCCACCCATCAGCACCACTTGGGCCCATTCCTTTGGGTCCCTTGGGCCCCTACCCCTCCTCACCCCAAGCCAGGTGTCTGGTACTCACCATTTGGATCTTGTCTGCTGGCCGTCCAGCTTCTGGCCCATCCCCAGGGAAGCCCCTCTGTGACAGCCGAGCAGTGGCCCTCAGTGCTGGTGGCCGGGCCCCTAGGTTGCTGTTGTTGGTGGAGAAGTTGGCCTTGGGGTCTGGGGCAGCCTGGGGCATTGGTCGAACTGCGGCCATGGGGGCAGCAGGGGCTGCGGTGCTGGGTGGGGGCAGCAGCAAGGGCACGGGAAGGGGTGCTGGATCCTCCGGGCTCTGGGCCTCACGCAGGAAGCGCTGGTAGCGTTCCAGGTAAGGTGGGCGCTCAGGCAGCAGGTAGTAGTGGGTGTTGCTAACCTTCTTCCCATCACGGACGATGGGCAGGATGCAGGGACCAGCCCGTGGGCCAGGTGCCTGGATCACCTGGGGTGTGGCATACTTGGGGTCTGAGGCAAAGCTTTGGGTGGTGGGCATGGTCTTCCCAGGTGAGCTTGAGAGCCGGAGTGGAAGTGGGGAGCTGCCCAGTGGCACCAGGGGACTGGGTGTCCTAGAGCCTTGAGGGGACAGGGGCTCCCGGGGAGGCACCCTGGGAGGAGAGGCAGGTCCAGGCCACGGGCCCATCTCCTCCTCACCTGAGGGGGCTGGAGACAGCTCAACACGTGGCCGTGTGGGCCGAGGGGGGATGGGTACCCGGGGGGGCACCTGGGGCTTGTCATCACCCACCAGGCTGGGTGAGGGGGCCAGTGAGCCAGCAGGGACCTGCAGCTGCCGCATGCACTCCTGCTGTAGTGCCTGGAAGATCTCTGCAGTCTGGGCAGAGCTGGGCGGCTTGCTCCCACCCTGGGGCGGGAGGAACAGGTTGTCCTCTAGGGCAGGGGGGAGCCGCACCTGCTCAGGCACAAAGGCGTAATTGGTCTCGCCCTGGCTTGGCCCAGCAGAGAGCCCCACACCCACCAGGGTGCTGTTGATGGAGCAGACCTCGAAGTCATCCTCGTCTTGGGCCACATCGTCATAGGCAGGGGGTGGGGGCAGCGGGCGCGCATCCCAATCCACCACAGGCGTGGGATGCAGGGGCCGGGGCAGTGCCCGTGTGGGGCTCTGTGGCGGGGTCTTGTCCAGCAAGGAGCAGGCATCCATGGCAAGCTGTGCCAGGGAGGGCGTGCAGGGCTGTGGGGCCGAGAGCAGGGGCTCCTCGCCAAAGTCAATAAGGGTGACCTCACCCCCACTGCCACGACCTGCCTTGGTGCCTGGCACCCGGGCCGAGGGCTTCGCTAGCCACAGCCCTCGGGGCAAGCCTGGCTTCCGCAGGCCCAGTCTCTTGAAGTCGCTGGACAGGGGGTCTTGGTCCTCACTCACAGGGTCATAGGTAGGTTCTGTGAAAGGAAGACCCACCCCCACAGGGAGGTGGTGTTACGGAAGGGTAGGGGGACAAGAGAAGGCGGGGTGTGGGAAAGAAAACCAAGTATCTCCCACAACCTCTCTGCTCCCAGTTCCCCCAGAAGTCAGTCCTTTGCTGCCAAAATTCTTGGTGCACACTGACCCCATTCCAACAGGAGGCTCTCTCTGTGGGCTGGTGAGCCTCTGCCTCCACCTATGCTCGGGAAGCAACACCCCATTCCTGCCTGTCTCTGATGCTGCCTCCATCAACACAAGACCCCAAATCGCCCTGCTCCTCAGCCCTGGTTCACACGCCCTTACCCCCGCCCCATTACAGCACACCATTAGTGCAGGCATGGGACTCAGCATTCAGCTGCCATCAGGGACAACAGGAGCTACCTTTGAAGAGGACAGAGCCCCTGGCTAACCCCCACAAAAGCCCAGACACAGCCTCTGCAGGTCATGAAGGGAGTGAGGCTATGGCGGAGAGAGGTTGAGGCAGGTGCCAGCACCACATGCTTGCTCCAGAAGCCCAGGCTTTTGGGGTGTGATGGGGAGAGGCAGGCATGCCGGGCCGGGTCAGCAGCAGAAGCTGCCAGCACACCCACCTCCCCTCCCACCAGCCACCAGCCGGGGCCCTGTATCTTCCAGGAGGAGAGGAGAGAGGGGCAGGGGCTAAGGCGTCAAGAGCGGCCCACTTACTCTGAGTGAAGATGGCAGGCTGAGGAGGGCGAGGCGGAGGCTCCCCTGCAAGAAAGGCCGTGCGGGCGGGAGAGGAGAGTGACAGAGCAAGGCGGAGGATGAGGGAGGGGAGACAGCCAGACAAGAGGGCAGTTTGGAGGGGGGAGAGAGAGTGTGCAGTGAACAGAGGCGAGTGAATGTACAAACAAAAGCTAACGGGAGGCAATGGGCGGCAGGATGGGGAAAACCGTGTTCCGGAATGACAGGCACAGGATCCGGGAGATGGATGAGGCTCCGGGCCAAGATGGAGCCCGTGGGGTGGTTTTGGCTCAGAAGGGAGCAGGATTAGGGGGGAGTGAGGAAAGCCAGGATCTGAGCACAGCCAGTGAGGAAGGAGGGAGGAGGGAAGCTGAGGCGGGCAGGACCAGCCTGAGGATGCCCACCTCAGCGGACACAGCTGCCTCTAGTCTCCCACCCCACGCCCAGCTGCAGCCAGGGACACAGCTGTCCCGCCTGCTGCCCTGACCCAACTGTCCCCAAAGCCAGAATAGTGGGCTCAGGGTGGCCTGAGAAGACAGCGCCCTTCCTGGGTAGCCAAGGAGTGAGAGGGCTCTTACTTTTCAGCCTTCCTAGATGCTGGGCAGGTTGGGAAGTGCTCAGTTCCACGCTTAGAAGGTCAGGAGGGTCCATAGGGTTTCCCAGATACAGCCTGCATGAGAGAGCCAGGTCAGAGGGTGGAGGAAGCGTGTGCAGTGAGGAAACCTTTGGCACAAATGCTGGGCCTGAGGGCCGGCCCATGGCTCACTTGGGAGAGCGTGGTGCTGACAACACCAAGTCAAGGGTTAGGATCCCCTTACCGGTCAACTTTTTTTTTAAAAAAAAGAAATGCTGGGCCTGTCCCCAGGCAGAAAATAATACCCTAAGTGTGGCCAGGGAACTGCCTAACAAAGCCTCTTCATCTTAGAGGAAGCTGACTGGCAGACTTGGGTCTGAAGCACAGGGCTCCCAACTCCCAATCTGTAAATCCTGATCCCTTCTGTAGATTCAAGCTGTAACCAGAAAAGTGTCTCATGAAGGGCAGAGAAACAACACAGAGAAACAGCAGGGTGAAAAGTGTAGAACTTCAGGGGCTCCAACACCCCACAAAGGTACAGAACCCCTCCCCATGCCAGGCAGCCACCTGCTGGCACACCATACTCTCTTCGGTGCTATAGGCCAACTGGGAGGGCCTGGAACAGGGGCATCCAGCCTACCGTTCCCCTAGCCAGGGTGGGCAGGAGGCATCCTTCTGCTGCACTGCCAGCAGGTAGGGGAGAGGATGGGCCACCTGCCCTGTTCCCGATTCACCCTCAACCCCTATGCCAACTGTCAGTAACTGGGGCTTAGTCACTGGGGCTGATTAAAGCCCAGAGGAATGGGGCTGGGCTGGCCACGGCACACCAGGAGTGGGGCAGAGGGCACTGGGCTCCTCCTGGAAGTGTCTGCACCCTCTTGCCCCAACTCCCTCAGGCCCTGGTTCTTCTGAAGGAACCTAAGAGAAGAGAAATGAGCAACACATGTGGGCCTGGAAGACCATGGCCAAGTGAACCTGCAGGGGAGACCTGAGGGCAAGAAAGAGAAAAACCCGAAAGTGCCTCTGCATGTTCACGTCTCACAGATGCCTGCAGACCTCTGGGCCAGTGAAAGAGCACTGACACTGTCGGCCAGGTCCCTCCAGCCTGCCGGAAGCCACTCCCTCCACAGAGTTTGGGTGTGGTGCCGGCCTATGAGCATTATGGACCCACCACACCCACCCATGTCAAAGCCAGGGGAGTACTGAGGAAGAAAGAACAGCAAAATACAACAGCACAGAAAGGGAAGAAGCCAAAGCTGCCCCTGTATGCGGGTAAACTTCTGTACAGAAGGAAGGATCCTAAAGGACAAAGCATAAACCCTGTGGCATGGGAAAAGTGCCCCATCTCTGCCTCTGCGGCCAGAAGGATGTCAGGAGGGGGGAAAGCAACTGACGAGGTAGAGACCGTGTATATGTGTGGCTGAAGGGGCAGTGGCCATGTCAGCACAGGTCAGAAGGCCAGAGCAGGTGTAAGAGGTTCAAGGTGTGGCATAGTGACACTTTCCACAGCAGACTGCGAAAGCCATGCTTCCGAGGCCCTGCCACAGCCGTAGGCAGAGGGTCTCTCATTGCCCAGCAGCTTTTCATTGTAGGCAAAACCGGGGTCGGGAGCTTCCAAGGGCGCACCACACTCCCATTGGTGGAAAGGCCTCCAGGGCCACAGCCAGAACCCTCTTGGGACACTGGCCTTAGGAAAATGGACTTGGGAATAGCCCTTTGTTTCAGCTTCTCTCATGACCCCTGTACGTGAGTAGCACTTTCTAATTCAGAATGCATTTACTACCCTCACCTCATCACCCCATCTGTTGGGTGTACCCATTTTACATTCGAAGGAAGCCTCAGGACTTAAAAGACTTGTCCACAAACTTGCAAACAGAAGAGAAAGCATCCTGATCAGGAATCCTGACTCTCCAGCTGGGGCTTTTAGGGTTTCACAGCTTCACAAAAGTGAGGCAGGGAATCGGGAGGGAGGACTGGTCGGGGCCAGGGGCTAGAGATAAGAGAAAGGGTGAAGAGCATGTGAGCTTGTGCATGGTGAGATAGAAGGCTGCTGACCCTGAAGCCACGGGCAGGGTCATGTCGGAAGCCCTGCCCAGGTACTCACTCATCGATCCTGTCGGGGAAGCCCCAGCAGTGGCGGGGGTCACTGTCGCCATGCCCTGTGTGGATGAAGCTATTCTGCAGGGGCTGGCTGATGTCCTGGGCAGACAGGCCAGCCACGGAGGTCACCACGTTGCGAGGGAAGGGCCCCACACACAGCGTCCGCGTGTTCTGCCCACGCCACCAGTAGTTCTCGGCCCTGCCCAACAGAGATGACACAGTGAAGGCCAGGCGTGGAGGGGCGCCCAAGGCAGTGGGACCCTTCTCAGACCAAGCTCTCCTTACCCATGATACCTGGCCATCTTGGCAGAAGAGGAGCATGAGGGCCAAGGCCTCAGAACCAGGTGGTCTTCCATCAGCCCACCTTCCCCAGCAGCCCCATGACCTGCTACTCCCACACAAGGCTTGGCTGTTTGCACATAGCCTTACCTAAGTTCTCTAGGTGGGTCAGGCAGCTTTTCCAACATTTTACAAACAAGGAAACAGGTTCCAACAAGCGACATGACTTGTCTACGGTTACCAGAAAGTTCACAACAGACCCAGAATTCAAACTCATTTGTTAAGTCTGCAAAGCCAGCGCCCTTTGATAATACCACCTTGCCTCCCTCTTCCCCTGGCAAGGCCTGGGCCTCAGTCCTCTTCTGGCCACCCGATTTTACTCTTCAGCCAGGTTCCAGGAATTTTAAGAGATGCAGTGCCCAAGAAAGCACCATGATCTTACCCCTGGGCTTGGGGCCAAAGCTGTCCCCCTAGACTCTCTCCTGCACTAAGACCTTTACTCGGGCAGCCCAGGCTTCTCTTCACCACTCCACGTGTCTCCAGGGCTTCCCACCAACTCCTGGCAGGGCTGTGGGACCCTCACCCTGACTTCCCTACCCATCTCCTCAGGGGCGCTCCACTCTGGTCTTAAAATGAGGGGTCCAGAAGGGACTCAGAACTCCCAGTGTGACTGAACTTGCTCTGACTTCGACGTGACACCTCTGCCAAGGCAGCCTAAGCTGGGGCCTGGGGTAGGGTGGGAAAGATCGGCCAGAAAGAACAGGGCTCTCCCCTGGACACTTCTAGAGCCTCACAGCCCTGACAAGCCATGAGGTCCTGCATCTGCTGCTGGGATTGTTCCTACCTGATGCTGTGGGCAGAATCTGCTGAGGCGGCAGTGGTCACGGCCTCATGCTGCTGTGGGCAACACCTGTGGCACCAGCTGCGTGCCCTTACTGTCAATCCCACCCCTACTTAACCTCAGAGCCAGAAGTGTAAAGAAAGACCTTCCCTGAATGCAGCCAGACCAGAGGGGTAAGAGGAGGTGACACCCGTGCACCTGGGCCCACTGCTCCATGAGGTGACCTCCAAACAGCCTGTCCCAGAAACCAAAAGTCAAACCCCGTGAGCACAGCAGTCCTTGGGGAGGTGAGGGTGGGACTGAGACCCCACAGCCCAGCCTCCTTGTCAACAGGACCACCTGACCCGACCCCACCACCAGACAGAGGAGTCCTGTGATTACCACCCTGCCTTCAGGCTGGGAAGGAAGGAGAGAGGACAACACCCCGAGGAGGACAAGGCCCATTCGAAGCAGCAAGGTCATTCCGAGGAGGAGAGAAATGGCTGCCACTGCGCACACAGAGCCTCCAGTGAAAGCCAAGTTGGGGAGGGATGCCTGGCACATGGGCCCCCGGCTGCTGCTCCCCCCAACACCCACTGGTTCCCTCCACCAGACGTCCCCTCGCCACCCCAGGGCCAGATGCGGTACTCTGCTCTCCGCACCTCTTCAGAGGTGCTCATTAACTCAGGTGAGAACACAGCTGAGGCGGAGATGTTGTCCAGAGTAGAATGAACCCATGTCCTAGGACAGGTCCGGCAGGAGGTCACTCTCTCCAGCCCCTTCTTTTTGCCAACATAGCCCAGCTTCTCACACTGAAGCCTTTTAGACGTACTTCTAAGAGTGAAAAGAGACACCAAGCCCACCTCCCGTTATCACAGGCATGGCCAAGGCAAGAGCCTCATGGCTACTGGGTGTCCTGACACCACTTTTCAGAAACATGCTTGTCACTGGGGGAAGGGGAGTCAGAGTGCAGAGTATGTGTAAGAATAAGAGACCCCTTGGGAGTGTATCTGAGCACACTCAGGGGCAGCCTCTTCCCCTGACAGGGTCAAATGGAACTTCCAAGATGGCCAATGCTACATCTCACTGCCCACATATCCCCCTTGGAGGCACAGTGGGGCTGAGGCGCCAGGAGCCCAGAGGGGACTGAGGCCAGCCCTCACACCCAGCCTGCTCTGGCCACACCCTCTCTTCCCCACCACGAGCAGGCCAGAGTCTCCATGGTAATGGGAGGGCCAGGCCTGCCATCCTGCAGTGACTGAAACAGAGAGAGATGGGGAGTCCCTGGTGGGGTAAGAAAAGGACCCAGTACCTCCAGCATGAACTTTCTACTTCCTTCTGCTCTCCCATCAGCATCCTTGGGACAGATAAGATGGAAAACTGAGGCCTCAGCTGAGAACTCTCTAAGGCTGCCCCAGCTCTGGAAATCTCAGCACCTTGTTCCAGTCCTGGCCTAAGGTACTCCACAAATGGCTAAACAAACCCTGCCTAAATCTTCTGCTCAAAGCACCCACCCCATCCACTCCTCTTTGGGTGTCCCAGGCACCCCTGGCCTCGAGGGATAACCCAGATACTTGTTGTCCCCCACCTCTCCCACATACCACAGGAAGCAGAGCTCCAGGGCCAGGCCAGGCCAAGGACCCACAAATGGATTTCAAAGCCTCTGTCCTCCTTCACCAGTTCTGTAAAAACAGAACACGAAAGTGCTGCCAGCCATCCCACCCTCCAAATAAGACCCCCTGGGAAAGACCAGTCATAATTTGTCCCTCCAAATCTGGACAGTCTTCTAACCAACTTGCAAAATATCTAGGTGTCTGCTCACTGCCTGGTACCCTAAGAAGCACTGAACCTACAGAATCAGGCAGAGCTGGGGCAAGTGGCTTCCCAGACTCTGGACTCGGAAGCAGGTACTAGCAACAGCTTCGGCAAGGAGGACTCCAAGGCTAAGAGAGGGCACAGAAAAAAAGAGCTGAGAGACAGGCTAAGAGGGAGACAGAGAAACAGGCAGAGACCCACACGTACACACCAAGCCCAAAGAGACACAAGAACAGAGAGCTCATCCACCCGGAGACATGGAGACGGAGTCAGCCAAACAAACAGAGTATTCGGGGACTGGGAAAACAAGGGGGCAGAGTGAAAGCTCTGGTACCACCGACACACAGGCCCACTCCCAAAGCCTCACCAGCTGTTGTGGCCTCCTGCCCCTCACCTCCCACCTCCTGAGCAGCTCCAGGGACTAAGGGTAGGCTCTGCAGTCCAAGTCAGGGCTGATGGCCCAGGAGGAGGAGCCCAGCAAGCCCAGCCGTGGTGGAACCAGCAGCTGGGGCCAACCAGAGCCTGTGACGAAGGGCGGGACAGGGCAGGGCACACCCATGGCCCCTCCTGCTGCCCGCCTTGCTCCAGTGGTGACCAAGGGCACCAGCTCCAGAGACATACACCCCAGAAACATAAGAAGCTCCTGAGTTACTGCCTGGGGAACACTGGACCCTGGCACACAGGATCTCACTGAGAGCAAGAGATCAGGGTGGTAAAGACCTGGGGCTACAAGAGCACAGGAGGCATGGTCAGGCACAAGTCTTTCTGGCTCCTGGAGGTGGGAATGGTTGTGGGCCCAGATGTCTGGATTCAGGCCCTGCCATACTACAGAGAGGCCCCCACCTTTAATATTCCCTGCTTCCAGAATGTTCCCCAGAGTGCCATACCTCCGCTCCCTTCCCGACCCCTCAGCTCCAAACCCATAGACTGTGATTGTGCCTGTCCCCAGGTCTCTCTCCTTCTAGAAGCTTTCTGCTTTCCTCCACCACCACTAACTCTCCAACCATACCTTCCCCCTGCAACCTGTTGGCGTGTCATTCTTGTTTTCAGATTCTGGGCCCAAAGGCAAGGGAGCCTTGTCCTGGGGAGGAGGTGTTGGGGCCACAGTGGGTGTAGGTCACATCCCTACACCACCAGCACAGGTTCCAGAGACATCTCTATGACTCTTCAGACCCACAGGCTCTCACCACCCTCCATGAGGTACAAGGTTTAACTGAAGGCCAAAGGCCCCCAAATCTGAAGTCCAGGTAGAAAAGGCTCCATGGGATGCAGACCCCTGCCTCATCCTTGCCTGGTTCTGAGTCAGAGAAGCAGGAAGCATAGGGCATTTCCTCTGCCTCACTCTTCTTCCAGCTCCTCCATGCTCACCCCTGCCCCAACCAGTTCCTCAGACACACTGGGGATCAGACAGCAGAGGGTGAGGCTGGCAGAGGGTGGAGCCTCCGAGGGCAGGCAGGCGAGAACTGCGGGGGCTGCGAGTAGGAGACAGTGACTCAGGAGATGCTGCTGGTAGGCACACACGTGTTCAGGGTGTGTCGGGGGTCAGGAATAGAGAGTGTCCTTCAAGGGGAGACTGAGAAGAAAGGGGTGAAGGCAGGGGCCCAGGCAGAGGATGGAGGGAGGTCCAGGACTAGGGGAAGCCCTGGGAGGGGGCAGAGGAGCTTAGTGGGAAGAATGGAGAGCTGATGAGAGAGCAGGGCCTGGGCAGAGGAGAGGCTGCTTTTGGGTGCTGAAAGGCACCCAGGTGGAGAGTGACGTCCTCATGCTGAGGGGAGATAGGGAGAGAAGGGGTGGGAGAGGAGGAGGAGGAGGAATGCTCCGGAGTTCCAGAGTGCTCTGTTATGGCCCTGAGGCCAGGCTGGGCCACTTCCTCCTCCTCATCATAGTGGCAGCTTGGCTCTGATACACATAGCAGGACTGGAGCCCAGCAGGAAGCTAATAGAGGGGGAGTTAGGGAAAATCCCATCTGAGCAGTAGCATCTTGGTCCTTAAACCCAAGCACTCAGGAGCCTGACCAAGGCCTGCCCTCATTCTGCGGGTCTCAGGCCCAACCTCCAGACTGCATGTTGCCACAGAAAGCTTGGGGGCATGAGAGTTCTCTGCCCACAGGCCCCTCCAACCTGTGCTCTTCAAGGGATCCCAGGGCAGGGCATAGCCCCCACACTCCTTACCTTCCCTCAATGACAGTGATGACATCGTTCATCTGTATGTGCAGCTTGTCTGGTTCCTCAAAGTCCTGAAGGGCCCGCATGTCAGTGGGCTGTGCCTGGGGGCAGACAGATCACTGCCCACTCAGAGACTGACCCTTGGGCAACCCCTTGCTTAGACACCCCTGCTCCTGTGGCAGACCTGCCCCTTACCTCCAGCAAGAAGTCCCGCAGGGCCACAAACGTGGGTCTGTCCTCCGGCTTATGAGCCCAGCACTGGACCATGACATTGTAGATGTCTTGGGGACAGTCCTCAGGCCGGGGCAGACGCTCCCCCTCCTTGTCAATCTTATGCAGGATCTGAAGGTGGGTTGGTGCAGAGTTTGAGGACAAGCAGAGCACTCAGCTTTACACTTCCGACCTTCCCTTCAACCCATACTAAAACTGCAGCTGCTGGCTGTCAGGCCTGTCCTCCAAGGGAAAGATCTGACTACGCAGGCAAGGCCCTATCCCTGGAGCCTCTGACCGTTATTTCCAGGTCTGGGGCCTCAGAACAGGTGGACATGTTAAGGGCTAGGGAAGGAGAGCCTAGTTCTCTCCTCCCCTGACCCGCTGGGGCAGCCCCTTCTCTGCTCAGCTCTCCCTGGGAAGTCACACAGACATGGGGGTTGGGGGAGAAAGGAGTCCATCAGATGACAGCCAGTTCCAACAAGGCCAGGTTGGGAGCCAGGGACCAAATTAACCCCCACCTTACAGGGAGCACATCCCTCAGCCCTCTCACCTGACTGCCATTGAGGCCAATCCAGGGCTCCTGGCCATAGGTGAACATCTCCCACAACGTTACCCCAAACATCCAGGTGTCACTGGCATGGGAGAAGGTGCGTGTCTTCAGGCTCTCGGGGGCACACCTGGCAGAGACAGGAGTCAAAGAGAAGGCCTCTCAAGCACTCCCACCTGCATCAGCCCATAAAATACTTATTCAACACACATTAGTGCTTGCCCCCTGTGCCAGGCTCACCAGTAGGCACCAGGGACATGCTGTGAAGGACACAGACATGGAGAAAATCATCTGCGCTCAGCTGCCCTATTCACATGCAGCCTGGGGTGGGAAAAGAAGCATGAAGCTTCCCAGTTAGGGAAGCAGGGAAAGGAAGAAGGTCACAAGGCTCAGGATGGGGTGGGGGAGAACAGTTCAGGCTGTTTTCTAACTGTGGTGGGAGGATGACAATTTCCAGATTTGGGGCAGGATCCTGGGATTTGAGTCATTTCAGCAGGAAGTTGTGGGTGGGAATTCAGATAGGGCCTCAGGAAGAACCAAAATGGGTGGAATGGCTTCACCCAAATACCCTCTACTTGCTCTGGGCCTCCCTCCTGGGTGAGGGAGAGAAGCGTCACTGCAGAAGCCAGAGAAGGGGCATTCCAAGGTGGGCTGAGGTTCAGAGGGTGAGGAGGACAGTGTCCTAGACGTGGAATCAAAGGATCTCCTGTGGGACTAGAGAGCTAGCCTTGCCACTCAAAGGGGATGGGACCCAGGGAAAGTCACTCAAGATCTCTCAGCCTCAATTTCATCATCTGGAAACAGGAATAACAGTAACCTGACGACTTCACAAGGTTGTTTAAAGAGGCTTTATAAAAAAAGACCTTGTAGGGGCCGGCCCTTGGCTCACTCAGGAGAGTGTGGTGCTGATAACACCAAGGCCACGGGTTCAGATCCCATATAGGGATGGCCGGTTAGCTCACTGGTGAGGGTGGTGCTGACAACACCAAGTCAAGGGTTAAGATCCCCTTACTGGTCATCTTTAAAAAAAAAAAAAAAAAAAAAAGACCTTGTAATTTACCATCCAAACCAGGGTGCTTGAATACAAAAGAGGGTTGCTATTAATTACTCCAGGACAATATATATAATCCAGGCTATGTGGTCACCCTGGTGTAAGGTCAGTTATTAATTAGGGTGCCCATACAGCCAGGGTTATAAGCATTACCCATAGCTACGCTCTGGCAAGCACAACTGGACCAACCCCTCTTACCCCAAAGCATGGAGACCATACTCCTTTCGGTGGCTCTGGTACCAGAGGGCCACAATAGTCTCAGCAAAGCATAAGCCCACACAGGGGACAGGGCAGGGCCAAGTACCAGCCCAGTGTGCAGGTGAGAAGGTCTGGTCACAGTCTACAGGGCCCAGGGTGCTCTGGCCTTGCCTGCCACTAGCTCCACCTGGAACATGTTTGTCTGGCTAACGTCTCCTGATATTTGAGAAGCTTAATGTCAAGTCCTCCAGGAAGCCTTTTCATACCCCACTGAGTAACACACTCCTTTGAGTCTCCATAGCATTTCTCCCAGTGTCTTCCAGGACACAGACTCTGGCACGTGGGCCCTCGAGAATTCTTTGGTGGATGGGTGAAAGCATGGGGCGCACAAAGGCACCCCAGGCCCAGACAGAGCTGAGGGCTATGATGAGTACAGAAGGCCCTGGGAGCTTAAAGGCCTAGGTCTGCAGAAAACAAGATGGGGTGCGGGCCCTGTGAGCCAGCAGCACCTGCCCCTCACCAGGCAAAGGGCACCTTGCGATGTTCCTGCATGACATAGTGGTCGTCATTCTGGGGTAGTGCTCGCATCAGCCCAAAGTCCCCGATCTTGACCAGGTCACGGGTAGCCAACAGCAGATTTCGGGCAGCCAGGTCACGGTGAATAAAGCGCTTGGATTCCAGGTAGCCCATGCCCTCAGCCACCTGCACAGCATAGCGGCTCAGAGTCCCCAGGAGGAAGTGGCCCTGGTGCTTACGTAGCCGGTCCAACAACGATCCCAGAGGTGCCAGTTCTGTCACCTGAGGCCACAGAAGAGGCAGGAGGAATGAGCCAGGATGAGCCCCACCCCTCTCCCAGCACCCCATGCTGGGCTCCCAGTCCTCCTTCTGAAAGCCTGCCAGAGCCATGCTCAACACTCCTTCCTGGCCTGTTCTCTGGGGACCTCTAGGAATCCTACAGCTTCTCAGGCCTCTACCCCCAGGCAATGTGGGAAACTGAGGCCCAGAGAGAAGCAGCCCAAAGAGGCTCAGACTAGAAATTTCAAAAAAATTAAACTCAAGAGCCAGCCCCTACCATGGGTGCAACTCTCTGCCAATGAGTACTAGCAAAATTCAGAGAGGGACATGGGCTCCAGCAGACGAAGTCAGTACTGGGCTGGGCCTCATGAGCCCCTCTGCCACATCAGGTGAGGGACCAAAGCAGGATGGAGAGATCAGCCACAACACAGGCAGGAGAACGGGCTCATGTGGGGGCCCAGATCCCACAGGCCTCTCCCTGCCCTGTTGCCCTCCCCTCTACCCCACAGCTCTCACCATCTTCATGGGCGGCGTAAGCACCACACCATAGAGGCGAATGAGGTTTCGGTGATCAAGCGAGTGCATGGCATTGACCTCCCGGATGAAGTCGTCCATAGCCTCTGGCTGGCTCAGCACATCAGGCTTCAGGCATTTCACAGCCACACTCACCTGACCAGAACAGGATTTGCAGGGAGTCAAGACTTGCTCAACCCCCAGCACTCTGAGCCAACCTGTTCCTCCCCACAACTCAGTTCAAAGATCTCTGCCTCAGATCTGCTTGTGCTTGTGCTTGCATACTCTGCATGTGGCCTGGCTGGGGAAGGGTAGCTGGCTGACCCCTGAGGGCCATCAGTTGGGCCTCCCCTTCCTGGGGGAATTCCCAGACTCAACAGCAATCATAAGGTAAGAGATGACTAGAATGATGCTAGAATATTAAAATGTTATAATAAAATGGAATATTGAAAGTGTTTTTGGTGAAGAAAAAAGTGCTTTAAATATAATGCGAAAAACCAAATTTCTGGTGCTAAAAGTCATAATAGTGGCTTCCCTTGGAACATGGGGACACTAAGTGGCCGAGACATGAGGGAGCCCTGGGGTGCTGGAAACGTGCCCCACATGATCTGGGCAGTAGTTACAAGGGCTTACGCATGTGTAAAAAGTCACTTCAGAATTGTACCTTTAGTGTTTATATGTTATCCCTCAGGGGAAAAACTTAAAAATAGGATGCCAAGAAGAAAGGACAAGATTTAAAAAGTTGTATCCAAAATTTATATGTTAACTAAATCCAACAAAATCCCTGAGGGGGGGAAAAGACAGAAATGTTAACTCTGTTTCCTCTGAGTGGTGGAATTACAGGCAATTATTTTTCTAATTTTTCAGTTTCCAAACTTTATACTAAGTATATTATTTTTATAATTGGAAAAAGAAACAATGTGCTCGGTTAAACCTGGGTGTGGACTCCAGCATGAGCCACTTTGTGACCTGTTCCCAGTCCCATTTACATCCCAGCAGACGGGGGTCTCAGGGGTACCATCCCTCTGCCACGCCTGCAGGACACAGACAGCTCACCGTCTTCCCCGAGGGGGCATCCCACTCGCCCCTTCGCACCACACCAAAGGAACCATCTCCCAGCTTCTCCAAGAGGCGCAGGTCCTTCTCTCCGATGAGGCAGGTGAGGCTCTGCAGGGGCCCGTCCCCTGCTGGGCCCCCTGGGGTAGGTGAGGTCTTCCGGAAGGTGCTCTGAGAGTGATGAGGGGGGAACTCAGCCTCCAGCCGCTTTCCACTGAACACCTGTTTGAAGGCAGCCAGGGGCCAGATGGAACCCAAGGCCCCAGAGCCAGTCACTCAGTCCCACCCCACAGGGTCCGCCTGGTGGTCCGCGGCTCGGACTCCAGAAAGTCCTTGCTATGCCAAACTGCCAGGCACAGTCTGGCTGGAGGCCCACACTCCCTCCACAGCACACCCGCAAACAGGAACCCACAGCCTCAGAGTGGCCTCAGGGTGGGTGCCAGAAAGGGACAGACAGGCATGCAGCCTGTGGCTGCTGTGGCCCCACACCCAGCTGTGGGGACAGGGACAGTCCAAAGCCCTCCAGGCACCACCTAGCCTTGAGATCTGAGTTTCCTCCCAGTCCTTCTGCCCTCCCTTCCTGTACCCCCTACCCAGCACACAGGCTCCAACCCTTAACCCACATCAATGGGGCAGGAGCCTGAGGGGCCCTCCACAAACACCTCCCTGTCCATTTTTAGCCCTGGCCCCTTTTCTGTGCTGACCATTTGGCGCTGTCTGTCTCCACCCTCCCCAGGGAGTCGGCTGCCCTTCATCCTGCCCAGGGGAGAGGATAATTTTAGTCTGAGGTTGAGCTGTGACTGTGTGTGTGGGGTACAGATGAAGCTAGTCCTTGCTGGGGAAGGGCCTGGGAAGACAGCTGGGTTTCTGGAGGGGCGCCTAGAGCTAAGGGCTGAGACAGAAGGAAGATTGGAGGGGATTCTAAGGCCTGGGCTGGAGAAGGAAGGGCCAAAGTTCAAGGGACAGGAGGGTAGAGGCTGTGTGGGTCAGAGCTGGCCACGTCAGTCTGACTCGGCCACCTCCACCGGGGCATCCAAAGCTTTGGCTTCAAGCTACAGATTTTTTCTAGTTCTAGCCCTCCAACCTGCAAAGTTGGCAGAGCCTTATCTATATGGTCTAGGGGGTGCCTCAAATTTAAGGGCCTTTTCTGGCCTCTGCTCCCTTCTTCCCCCCAGTAACTGGAATTTCTCTGCTCAGCTTATGAAGCCCTTTACACCATTATCTTTGGGATGCTTCCCACAGCCCTGCAAGGTGAGTTTGGCAATACGGCCAGCATTGTTTTCCTGAAGACACAACTAAAGTCTGGAGAGGGTCACTAACTGCCCAGGACCTGCCTCAGGCTGGTGGCAGATCCAAGAGCCCTGAATTCCAGCATATCACACCGCTTTTCCCTCCTGCCCCCACCAGCCCTAACACACTCATCCTTCCTAAAACCTGGGCAAGGGACCAGGACAGTGTCCCCAGAAAAGGCCACAGGATCCCAAGAGACAGCCCCTTTGCCGGACTGAAGCCAGGAAATCTCTGCTGCCCAATCCCAGTCCAGCTGTCCTTCCCTGTCCACCCCCCAACCCAGCCCTGAGGCCAGAAGTGGGGAGGGAAGGCCCCGGCTGGCTCACTTCCTCCCTCATTGTCTTCCAGACAATGGGCAAAGTTCCACTGAGTCAGACCAGGGACTCATTACACCACAGACCCAAATTAGGACAAGGTGGGGTGGGGGCAGGCTATGGGGAAGGAAGTTGTCAGCAGGGCCAGATGACCAGAGAAACCTGGAGACTAAAAAGGGTCGGGGAGGAGGGAAGCAAAGCAAAGATGTCCTAGGTCCACACAGTGCCTATGACACCCACGCTGGACACTGGCCCCAACCCTCAGACAGAGCAAGGCTCAAGTTAAGGAGCACTTGTCAACAAGCTCCTGTTCCATGCACACCAAGGGGCTGTTCACGTGCCCGTCTCTGGCGGAGACACTTAGCAGGGAAGCTCTACAAGTGCCCAGCCTGATAATAACCTGGATGAGAGAGGTCTGTACAAACTGCGAGGGAACACGGCGAGATTACACCTGCCCAGGGAGTGGGAAAGGTTCCACTCCTAGGACTGACAGCAAAGTGGGGCCCTTGAAGCTGCCCCTCCTCACACACCCACCTTGCTCATCCATGATTTGCGTTTGCACATGGCCTTCCTCCTCTTCACAGCCTCCCACAGCCGCCGCTGGCCTGTAGGACGGGAAAGGTAACCCAGAGCTGTTAAGGCAGACCACATTCCCAGAGAGGCTACTGCCCACCCCACAGGCTCCTTTGGTCCCCCTGGGGTGAGTCCACCACTAGATACACTGTACCCAGCACGATGATACCAATGAAGTCAATCCTAACCAAACTGGAGCTTCAATTAACCAGATGGTCACTGCATTCCATTTCTAGGCAGTGGTTCTCAAACTGGTTGGAGGCATTTAACTACTGAAATTGAACAGTAGTAGTCTCCTCCCAACCCTCAGGAAAAATCAAGGTAATGGGCAGAATTTTCTCAACTTTGAGATTTTCTTCTCTAAAATGTTCTTATGCTACTGGCATCAGACACCAATTATCTGGGCCAAAAGTAGTATACATCGGTCTCTAATTTAACACGTTCTTACCTATTTAGCTATTTTAAGTTGAAGGCACTGATAAGTTTCTAATGTTCTACAAACACCGTGATTCTAGATGCTACAATCACTACATTTAGGATAAATACAAAGGTAAGAAATAGGTTCAACTTAGAGCACATCGTTGTGAGAGGGACAGAAGGACAGACAAAGAGAAAGTTAGCAAACCATCTGAGGGCTTTATCTTCTCTTCTCCCTACAGATCTCCCTCAGGTGGACACTGAACCACTTGGTACTCAGAACGGTGAATAGAACAGACTCAATTCTATGCTTATAAAAGAGGGGAAGATGGAGGAAATATATCCTACAAATGTCTTATTGAAGAAAAAGGGGTATGTAGTTAATCCTGAGCAGGCAGAACTAAAATTTCATTATCCCCAAACGCTGATTCACCTTTACAACTGCAAATTGTTCTCAGTGCATTCCTGTGTGCAGCACCTACTGATGTCCCTCCCACCCCACCTCGGGGGCTCTCGGACAGGCAGAGTTCTCAGCTGCCACCCCATGGAATAAAGGGGGAAGGGTTCTTCCATGTGCTCCAGGGTCCTGAAGACAGAAAATGTAAATAGTATGAGAGGAAAAGACAAGTAAGGCCTATGTTCCACCTACCAGGCCGGCCCATGCCAATCTTCTCCAGGTCCTCATTCTTGACATACTCAAAGTGGGACAGGCGGGTAATGTTGAGGTCATCGCGGAGCCGCAGAAAGTACTGTTGCAGCTGCACCTCGGACAGCAGCTCCAGCAGCCAGCCCGTACCCTCCTCTGGCTGCATGCTGCTGCTCCCCAGCCTCTGTGGGGAGGGAAAGAATGGCTCAGGGACCAAGGGATGCAGGAACCTAACAGGGGGCCCTGCCTGAGTGTCCTGGGCTCATCCACATCCTACAATACTGTTGCCCAGAAGGACTCAAACCAACTCCTGCTTCTGTACCTGTACAGAAGAGCCTGTACCCACTTTCCCCCATTCTTGCCAGCCACAAAGGTATGATTAAGGTAGGTGGGATACAGCCCTGGTCCTGGAGTCAGGAGTCAGGGTCTTACTCCCAAAATCTGTGATCTATGGCTGAGTGACCTGAGATCAACCTCTCTGTGCTCAGGTTCCTCACCTGCTCAAAAAGTCTCCAGGGGTCACAGCCCTTTGAAAATCTGATAAAAACCATCAATTGTCTCTCAACAAAAATACACAAGTTCTTACTCCCAAAGTTTTAATAAAATTTTGGGGAGGTATGGTGTCTCCTAAGACCTATCCATGTATTCCTCAGATCTAATGGACCCCACAGAAAGATCTCAGGACCAGATGAGTTTTAAGCTGAGTTCCTCCCAATGCCTGACATCACTGGAGCCTCACCCATCGATCCAAAGACCACCACCCATATGCCAGGGCCATAGCAAGTATAAGACAAAGGGAGGGGTGGACATCCAGTCAATGGGGAGCTCAGCTCCCGTCAATGGTTGTTACAAGAGACTGTCACTAAGTATGGTCAAAGCTTTCAGTTTTTTCCAAGAAATATCAAGAATCTTAATTTATATGTAAAATCTCACCATTAATTTTTTTGGAAAAGGTAATATATGTGCATGGTAAAAATATTCAAATGTACACAGGAGCCATAAACTCTTACTCCCTCCCCTACTGCACAGCCACCTAGCTCCCCATCCCAAAGCAGCTGCCAATGTCTTTTACACACCCTTTCAGATTTTGTTTTTCCCACACACGAATATTCACACATTACCCATACTATTCTGTTCCTTGTTTTTACTTAACATTACATCTTTCTCCTGACTTTTTAATGATGTCAACTAGTTCAAGTCTGAAATACAAACACACATACACAGTGCTAGCCAAACAAAACATATCTGCAGGCCACAATCAGCCAATGGGTACCAGAGTGAGTGACCTCTGACCTTCACTCTCTTGGGCCCAGAGGAAGAAGCCGGTAGCACCTTCAAAGCTAAGCAGCTTGACCTCCTGGACACCAAACCCATCCCTGTCCAAGTAAGACATCTCAGAGCTGAGGGCTTGGCCAGGCCAGCCCCTGACCCATGCTGAATCCCCAGTGAGGAAGACAAGCAAAAGGGAAAAGGCCGGCTGCTGGGTTAGGGCCAAGCAATACCCACTCCCCAACTCAGAGGTGGCCTCAACCCAGCTCTCATCACAGTCAGATGCACTAAGAGAAGCAGGCACCACGAGCCCAGGCCCAGAGTGAGCCTCCGGCCCCCCCAGTTCCTAGTGGTCCTGCCAACACAGTGCCAGAAGTTCAGACTTTCCCAGGCAGCTCAGTGCAGTACAAAGAGTGACATATGGGAATGAGAAACCCTCAGTTCAAACCCTGGCTTGTCCCCCAAGGATTGGGCAAGGCAGCTGGGCCAGCCGGGTGGTTTCCAAATGTTAAGCTGTAACCCTTTATTTGGATGGTTCTTGTGAGAGCAGCACAGCCCCCTAGGGGACATTTTTGGTTCTCACAATGCTGGGGGGTGGGGGGGCACAGTGACATGTTGTGGGTGGTTATGTTGTTGTAGTTTTAATGTACACTGAATTTTCCTGGAATGGAATTACTGTGCAAACTGAGGAAAAACTGAACTTTGCTTTATTCAGAACATAGCAAAAGTCCACTATTTGGAAAAATGTTAATGAAGGCAACGCACCCTTATTATTTCCAAACTTCGCTCCTAGTCAGCACTGGAGAATGTTGCCTTCACGGTGGTTCTACCTGAGGTCTTAGCATCTGATTACTTCATTATGTCATCTAGTGTACTAACATATGAGAATGCATAAAATGTTATAGGTTGCTTTCCTTTTATTTCTCCTTTACATTACATTATGTTGATTGTCTGACTCTACATACGTATATACATGCATAAACACACACAGTTAACAGGTTACATTTCTATTACTTTTAAGAAGAGTAACAAAAAAAAACCCATCTAACACTTCAACTACACTTACTATACAGCATGCACAGTTCTAAGCATTTAGATGTATTCACTCTTTTATCCTTAATAAAATCATCTGCTTACAAAAGTGGCTGTGGGTTTTAAGAGGACAGCATACCACTACTTTACAGAAGAAAGCCCAAAGGTGTACTGCGAAATCACTGGCCTAGGCAGTTTCTCCCAGCAGCCTGGCCAGGCAGAGCCAGCCAGCATTTCCACCATCACAGCCCTGAAGCATAATGACCCCATTCCCCACATGGCTCAGCCTTGAGATGAGGTTCCCTAGCCCACACCAGGGAAAGCACTCTGTAGGCCTCTCCTCTTCTTCCCCATCCCCACCCCCCCAAGTCCCAGGGCTCCAGGGTCTCCATTCCCACCCTCCTCCAGGCTCCTGAAAACAGCTCAAAGCCATGCCCTGGGTGGTCAGGGCTGGGGGAGACTCACAAGCCCTTCCCCTGAAGCTACTTAGAAAGCACAGCCCAGCCTGTTCTCTTTCCCTGAAACACCAGCTAGCAAACCTCTCTGCTCAGCTGCACACTCCCCTCCCTGCTCCCCAACTCCAGGCATGGGGCTGCTCTGTGGCAGGGGTGTGTGTGGGAAGACCAGGAAGAACAATGGGATCTCAGTGAGGAGAAAGGAGTCAGGGTCCTAGTCCTGCTCTACAGCTGAGCCCAGGGTGACCCTGGACAGGTCACCTCTCCTCCCCTGACTCCCTCTCCAGCCCAAGTTTCTTTGTTTGTGGAGCACAGAGCATTCATTGCCACAGCTCTCCCCCAGCTCAGACCGTCTCCAATTCTGCATGTGCCTAACCCCCAACACAGTGTGGAATCTGCACACCTGTCTGACACGTGCAGCTCCGTGGCTGGCATGCAAGCACACACTTCACCTGGCTCCTGCCTACATCCTTCTAACACACATGCCAACAAGAATGAATGTGGCAGCTGGAGGGGAGAGGCCACTTGGCCCAGGCCCCCAGTCAAGCGCTCACTAGAGGTGCCCCTCAGCCATTCTCACTCCTGTTCTCTGCACCTCATTAAAGTGCTGGTGCTGAGGAGCTGACCCAGTCCCCAGCCAGTCCAACCCCTGCCCCCCCACTCACTGTGTACAGACGTCGCCGCAGTCTGGCCAGGAGAGGGAAGGAGAGCTCTAGGCCAGGGAACCGACGAGCTGCCGGCATCTTCACGGAGCTAGAGTCCTGAGCAGGTCACTGAGGCTTTGGCCCGTGAAGTGGGCAAGCAGGGGACTCAGCTCCTCAGTTTCTCAATCTGCCCAGAAGGGAAGTTGGCCAGGGGTCTCTTCCAGGAGTCCCCCAAATGCCACACCAGGGAAATGGGGTGGGCCCCTTTCCTCTGCTGCAAGCCCAACTGGGTTTCCACAGCTGGCTCGTCTGGCAGGGAGCAGATTAGCTCCTCTCTGGGATGGCTGCAGCCTGGGTCCTCTGTCCTGTTTCTCTCTCTTCTCTCCAGTGCAGTGGTCACAGCTCCAGCCCTACTCCCTGGCTCCCCCACCCGACTGCCCGCCCTCCCTCTCGCCTCCCTCCCTCCCCAGTTAAGCAGCTCTGACACTGGCTGAAAAAGGACCTTTCTGAATCACTGCCAAGAGGACGGCAGGAATAGGGGGGACTCTTCCTCCTAGCCACCCGCGCTGGCCCCCCTGCCTCCTGGTACACAAGGCACCCTGTCTTTGGCTTCAACCCCAGCCCTCACAGTTGCAGGCAACTCCTGGGATTTTAGGGTGGGGGCTATGTGAATCAAACAGCATGTACAAAGAGGGGCTACAAGCCCCCATACGGGCTTGTCTGGTGCCATGGGGGCTAGAACACAGCCTGAATTGGGGGCTGGGCCTCAGAGTCTTTTCTGGACCCTGTAGGCAGGCCCAAGACCTTCCCCCATCCCCAGCCTTGGCTGGGTGTCTCCTGGCTCAGACCCTAATGTGGCCTTGTTACCCTGGTGCCCGACGGAAATAGGAGGCCGGCAGCCTGCCAGAGTGGGGCAGTCCAGCCAAGAGCAAGGGTGCGGTGGGGGGTTGAAGATCTCCACTCCCTCCCCCGGGGTTCCCTTGTCTGCTACCCTCAAAACACAGGGTGCCTCCTCCCCAGACTAGTTAACCAAGGCCCCAACCCCCCTCAAACCAAACAAATATGTCCTAAGACTTCTGCTGGAATGCCCCTTCCCCAAAGCTGTAGGACCCTATGCTGTAGGATGTCTCTTGTATAGCCCCCACACACAGACAACAGCCTCAGCTTAAGGGGACTGGAGACACTCCATCAAGGCCCCACAGGCCCCCCACGTTCCTAGAGCTGACAAATGATCCCTCCGCCCCTCCTCGAAGGGCGCCAGCTGCTCTACCCCCCCCCACTACGGCCCCCAGACACACCTGACAGCTGCAGGAAGTCCTCTCTGGCTCCCCCAGGACCCCCCCGTCCGCCATGCCTAGGGAGCCCCTGTTTCTTTCACACTGCTCTCTTGTCCCTGTCCAGCTGGCCACCAGCTCAGAGAGCCCCAGCTGGCTGGCGGGATAGGCAGCTGGGGTGAGAAAGTTTTTGGGAGTCAGCAGCCCAGGGTCTCTTTTGAAGGCCTCTCTCAGTGCTTGATATGGCTGGGGGTGCCTGAAGGGACAGCCATTTCCTGGTCTGACACTGGAGGAGACCCCAGAATTCAGTCCCTCTCCTCCTTCCCCCATCATCCACCTCCCAAAGCTTGTGGAGACATCCAGGTATAGCCTCCCTTCAGTCCAAGTAAATAACCAGTCAGAGGGTTGAGGTCAGAGCTAATAGACAACATGAGGTCAGGCAAAAGTTACACTGGAGCTGACTTTCCCCCAACCCGTGGCAGAACACGCCCTCAGAACAGAGAAGCCTACAGCCTACTCTCCACCAGGCTCCACCCTGAAAGAGACCCAGGACCCTGGGGTCAATTTAAGCAGGGTTACTCTCTCCAGTAGCAAGATGTGTCTACTGGATTAGAATGGCCAGATTAAAAACTGTAGCAATCCCCAGAAAGATGTGCCCCAAATCCACCAGAACCCCATGCCTGCCCCTTCCTTCGGATGTCCACTAAGAACACGCCCTAGTAGCTTGCCCAGCAATCCAGCTATGTGAGACTGTGAGGAGAAGCAAAGTATATCGGACTCCTTTCTCACAGCCCTGGAAAACAGCCCCAACCTTTCTGCCCCAACTCTCCCTACAGTATCCTCAGTGTCCTTTGTCCTGTCAGCTACTGCACTCTGCCGGCCAGGAGAAGAACTGCTCTATCTCCAAGGGGAAGAGAAGCCCCATAAATAGGGTGACCATATTTTCCAAAGCAAACAGGGACATTTGGTCTGACATGCACATTCAAGAGACCAGTAAATGAGAATGTCCAGAGCACAGAGACTCAGTTCCCATAAAAGACTGAACTCAAATCCCAACAGTGCTTCCTGGGTCCCCATGGGGCAATGAAGAAAGCCCAAAGGGCAGTTTATTTGGGTCCCAGGAGACCCATGCACACTGAGGCAGATGCCAGCATCACTAATTCACCGATCCCTCTGACTGCCCCCCCACCCCTGACCACTCTTTACCAGCCTCCTAAGCCCCCAGGATCTGTCCCCAGCGCAGGTGCACAGACACCCTCACTCCTGAGTGGCAGCTACACAGGGCATGGCTGGGCTCTAAGCTCACCCGCAGATGATGGGGTCTGGGTCCCAGGTGCCTGCTATCCCATAGCCTTTCCCCATTACCTGCTGTCCTTCCTCTCCTCCAGCCCGGCTCTGTTAAGCAGATCTCTCCCCAGTGGAGCCCAACCTCCTGGCGTTACTGCAGTTACTGCGTGACCATCAGGGAGGCATCCGCTCACTGCCCCCACCCCTCCAGCAGCACCGGCAGCGGCAGCGGCAGCGTCACTGCCCTGCATCCTGAGGGGCTGGCCCTCGAGCATCCTCCAAAAGGAGGGCAGGAGCTGCCAATGCGCCTCTGCCCCAGGGGAGGGCCCAGTCCATGTCCCCCGCACCCCGCAGCTTCACGTCTGCCACCCAGCCCGGTGGTCACGGCCTCTCCTCCTGCCAGGCCTGCGGCTGCCCCCCCCAACCCCACCCCCAGCCTCCATCCCGTCTCTCAGTGGCGTGGCTCCCACCCTGTCTCCCCGACTGCAGGTAGATCCGCGGTGAGAGCAGGGGGGCTCCACCTTCGCTGACCATAGACCCACAGCTCCACTCAGCCCTCAGCCGCCTCCATTAGCCCAGAGCTCCAGAGCCATCAATCAGTTCCTGGGGGATTCAAGAGCCCCTCTATATTCCAGGATAAGGGGGTCCATCTAAGAAGCCCACAGAAGAGAAGCCTCCACCCCAACTGGACCTGACACCCCTCAAGGGCCTGAAGCCCATCGGTCCACTTCCACTCTGCTCCTGGAATGCAAGGCGCTCACTCTAGCACTTGCTCCACTCAGGACTCGGCTGTGCTCGCCTGGCGCCTCCCCAGCCCACTCCCCATCCAGCCCGGGAAGCCACGCCTCCCTGCACGGGAAGGGAACTCCCGGCAGCCCCAGCCCTGAGCCTCACCGCAGCCGCAGCCGCACTGGCCCTGCCATCTCTCTTCCCCACCGCCCAAGACAGCACAAGCTATGCGCCTGGGAGAGCAGCCGAGGCCAGGATACTGGGGCTGACCTCTCTGACTTCAGAGGAGTGACCCTCCCCACTGGAGGAGCCGCTCCAACAGCGCCCACGCAGGGGTGCTTCACCCAGCACTGCAGCGAGGCCACCCCAGCACAGGAAGTCACACTGCAGAGGCTCCTCCTCTCCCTCCAGCCCCCAGGCGCCACACGCACACCCTCTCATTCTGATGGCATCTGAAGCATCCACTGACTCCTCAGTACCAGGTATTTAGCGCTGAGCTCAGGGCACCCTCACCCCTCCCTGGGCTGGGACAGAGAAGGGAGAGATGCTAAGACACCCACTCCCCACTCAGCTTCAAGGCTGAGGAAAGAGACCACAGTAGGGCACTGGGTGAGTTCCCATAAGGCTCACTCTCCCCACACAGCCCCTTCCCCACCTTGAAGCATGGGGGGGGCGGGTGACTGCCAGACAGGGGATCATGGACACCTGGTTCTATCGTAAGGAGAAGTTCCTCAACATCTTACTGCAGCTATGGCAGAGACTAGTCTGGGAAGCAGCTGCAAGAACCCAAAGTCAGGAGGCTATGGAGAAAGCAAGGCTGAAAATGCCAGGCCCATCCCTTCTTACTCTGGTTGGATGAAAGGTCTGATCCAAACCATTCCTCCTTTGTGCTTTCACCCTGCCCCCTTTCCCCCTCCCCGCCCCATAAATCCCCCATCTCCCAATACCACCCTGTTATAAGACACCCACAGGATCCAAACTACCTCTAGGATTTGGGGACTCCACCCCACAAGTACATCCCTCTGGTCTTCACTTGCCCCTTTCTCTCTCCACACCACATAGCTAAAGGGAACCAGGAGTGCTGGGGACCAACCTACCTCTGCTGTCCACTCCCCTCTCCCCAGCCTCTCTAACAGCATCAGTGAAGTGACAAATCCACACTTAGGAGCAGACATGACATGCAATTTCCGGCCAAGAGGATTTTTCCAAAACAATCTACCGTATTCTCGGGAATATATGCCAACCCTATAGCCAAGCTGGCCCTCTCCCACCTCTGCCTCCCTCTTCTCCAAGCCCTGGAGGAAAAATAACATACTGGGGAGGAGAGAGGGGCTTACAGCTCCTCCCCCAGCCAGAGGATTATCTTGTCTCCACATGTCAACCCCACCAAGTCCAGTCAGCCTCAACTCACCCCTCTGTGTGCAGGGCCCAAGCTTTTGGACCAAGGCCAGGCTGGTTCCCCTCTGGACCTCATCCCAGAGGGAACTGCACCAAACAACCCTGTACCTTCAGGTCAGTCCTGGGTCTGACATCACACTGGTCTGGGGAGGAGGCTGGCCAGGGGCCAAATGAAGAGAAGGGAGTGATTCAGACTCACACCATGGCTGACCACACCCTCTTCATCTCTAGGGCACAGGGGGCCCATTCCCTCCCAGGGAAGCTTGGCAGCCAAGGGGAGGTAAGGCTGAGGCTGTGTTTGCCAGCAGTGCTGAGTCCGGCCCTGAAGCCTCTTCACCCTTCTTGTTAACTGTTGGTACTTCCTAAGACTTTTGAACGCACCCTTCCTTCTCTTCTCAAAGGATGCTGCACTACCTGGGAGTCACTTCTTCTCCCAGGGCTCCTATTACCACCATGTACTATCTGTCTCCACTCCTGAACCCCTGCAGTTCTAGACCCACATTTGCAGACATTTACAGGGAAGCTCCACTAGGAAACTGCCTGGGAACCATAAACCGCATGTCCAAACTGAGCTTACCATTACCCCCTCAAACTTGGCCAGTCTGTACTTCTGTACCCTTAACTGAAAACATCACAAGCCAACACCAGTCACCCAGGCTACCACCCAGGCTAGAAACCACATCCCCTGCCCCCAACCATGACTCCCCCCTCCTTCCCCTGCTCTTCTACCAAGCATGCCACAAAATCATGCTACTACAATTTCCTCAGTGTTCTTCCCATCTATACCCTTGGGATCGGCAGTCAGACAGACCTGGGCTGAAATCTTGGTTCTGTCACATTCGAAATAGGTAACTTTTGGGCAAATCACTTAACCTCTAAGCTTCAATTTCTTCATCTGTAAAGTGGGGATAAATAGAAACTCCTTCACAGAGCTGCTACGAAGAGTCACTGAGATTACGACTCGCACACTCAGCACAGCCCCTAACACATGGTTGCCTACTGTTACTGTTGTCATCTGAACGCAGACCTGATGTCCCTTCCTGCTTGCATCCTTGAGCCAAAGCCCCTGTTGGCACACAAGGCCCTTCAGGATCCACTCCTCGCCTATTTCTCCACTTCCATTTCCCACCATTCCCTTCAACTGTCTCTCTGTCCAGCCGAGTCAAATGCTTACCCTTCCCGAGACATACCTCGTTCTTTCATTTTAATGTCTGAGCTATTCTTCGTGACACTCCTTCTCTCTGTCTACATAATGAACTCTTAAACTCCCCTCAAGGCCCAAATCTTATTCCATCTCTTCTGTAAATTCCCATTTCCTATCCCCAAATAGTTATTTTTGCCATGCACCATGTTGTTTTGTTGAAGGAATGCTTGAAAACCAGAGTAGTATAAACAAATAATAGTACATGAGGAAAACAGCCACAAGTATAAAACATTTTTATCATCCATCATGCTCCAATCCTTATAGGGTCACTATTCCTGTACCTCTCTGTATTAGTACATAATTCTATCAAGGGAGCCCTATGCACATTCCTCTAATGTGGTTTGTACATTGTAAAGTAACTGGCAGAAGAGAGTCAGAAAAAAAATAAATAACCATCTGTAAACAGGTGTCACCTTGAAGGCAGAACCTGGCAAGGCAGCTCGTAGAGTGTGCTGAAAAGGATTTCGGCCTTTGTGACAGACACTAGAGAAAGGTGACCTGCCTCCTTCCCGTGAGCTGCTGCCACCTTACTTCCCCAGTGGATATCAGGATCAAACCTGGTTGCCCTGCCCACCCTGCCCACCCCACCCACCCGGCTTGGCCCCTCTACATTATTTCTAATCCAGAGAAGCCAGCACCTTCATGGGAAGAGGGGCTGTCAATCTCATTACAGCTGCTCCTGTCCCACACCCACTAAGCTACTTTGCTCCGACAAAGGTGTTTCAGACCCAGACCCAGGGACAACTGAACCAGTCCCTCAGGCAGACGGAAAGCCCTGACTCAGCCTTCACAAAGGTGCCTTCTCATCAGACTGCATAAGGAGAGCTGGAGTACAGGATGCCACAGAGGAGGCCTAGGTTTGTCAGGCATCCCAACCTCACCCAGACAGAGTATGGAACAGGGGAGTCCGAGGGTGGGAAGGCAGGGCGCAGAAGCAGGGGCAGACAAGGACCCTCCTATGACTCATCTTCAATTCTAACAGGGAAGGAGGTGTAACTCTTAGAGAGGAAAGGAAAGGATCTGACTAAACAACACAACACAGCCCACACTGAATGCCCCAACTGCACCAAGTTGGTCTTGAAAGTATTGTAGAGGTGTCTCATGCCCCACCAGCTAAAGAGCAGTGTGCAAACCCTGACACTCAGAGTCAGGACACTGAGAGCCGTAAAGTGTTCCTGGAGCATCCCTCCCCTGCACGCCAACACCAGCAGCGTGTGACAGAGGATAAATTCCTGCAGCTGTCTGGATCTCGTGCCCACGCACACTGGGTGCCAGGCCTGGGATGCTGAGTACTGCAGAGAGCTGCCTCTCACCAATCATCCTGCCCAGGTGCGGTCGCGGCACTGGGGCCCAGCAGTGACTCCCGGGAAGGGAGGATGGCAAGTGGAAGGAAGGATGCAGTCCGGCTCTCAGCAGCCAGACACTCCTGCAGCTCTTCCAGGGCTGGGCAGAGGCCTCCGGCTGGGTCACCCTGCCTGCTGTGGCTCAGGCCTTGCGCCACCCCCACTCCCTCAGCAAGAGCCCAGAGCTGAAGGGGCCTATTGTTGAGCCCTGGAGGTGGGGTGGGGAAAAGAATAGTGGTGAGGAGAAGCCAGAGCTGTGAACTGGAGAACATTTACTCTGCAAGATGCATCATTGTTCATCCCCTTGGGACCACGTCTACATCAAAACCCCAGAAGCTGGGAACACAATCCAGGGCAGGCTGTAGGACCCAGGAGAGCCTGGGAGTGAAAGAAATGCCAGGGGTTCCTAGATATACACCTTAAATCCCACTATATCCTGCCTGCCCACTTGATCAGTGAAGAAATTGGGAAGGGGCTTGCCTGGTCCAAGGCATTAAGCAGCTGTTGTAGGTTAATTAATTAATTAATTTAAAAAAAAAAGAAAAAAGCAAGAGCTGCCATAGGGAATGGATCACCATGAGTTGTGGAAGAGCAAATATGCAGAGTGACAGTGATTCTCTCTTGGCCAAGGAGCGGCAGCCCTGCCAAGGTCAGGGATTGGTGAAGGTCAGGGGCCCAGATAGAGGACCTTGCCTCATTAGGGGACACAGCATTCAGTGGCCAGACAGAGACAGGAAGAACCCAGTACTATCACACCAAGCTGGAGCTGTCAGCTGGGGCTCCCAGGAGGTACAGCTGCTGAGGGAAGGGACCAGGTCAAATCTCTCACCCATTCCCTCTCTTCAGTCACTCACTGTGTACCTGTTATGTGTTTACCCTGTGCTAAGGGTTCTGCAGGAATATGAAGAAGCAGAAGTCATGGTCTGGGTCCTCAAGAAGACACTATGTGCATGATCTTTACTAAAATCTTTATCTTCATTTACTGATTAAAAACTCTCCTTACTACCCTAGATTATCCCCATTTTACAGATAAGAAAGCTGAGGCTCTGAAGAAGTGACAGGGTCACCCAGAGAGTAAAACACAAAGCCAGGGTTTGGTCCATACACAACTATACACTAAATTGCTTGGCTCAAGGATGTGGGCCCATGAAGGGCAGAGCTGAGATCTTATCATATCTTACCTGCTAAACATGTACCATATCATTCATGAATGAATGAATCCATGGATCCTGTGAGGAAGTTAAAGAGGAGATAGAGGTTCCAGGAAAAAACAGATTGCACACATACACATATTTCATTCCTTCCTGAAACCCCACCAAACTACAATAAAAAAAGAATTTGTTTTGAATGGCATAAGTCCCTGAGGATGAAGAGAATGGTAGAAAAGACAACCACAACAAAACTTTATAAGCTGGAAAGCAGATGGGCCAGTGAGTGGAGAGCAGACCTGAGAAAATCACAGATCCCAAGGTGAGAGGCACTTGACTGACCCCACAGAATCCCCTCCATGGGAGCCCCAGAAACCTCTGGAAGAGGTATGTGTCAGGAGGGAAATGCTAAAAATGCTAAAATACAGAAGATTAGTTAAAAGCTATTTTAAAAACAGTAAGATCCCCAGACTTCCTCCCCCACATGAAGCCACCAGGTGACTGCCCCTCCACTACCCTGCAAAGCCAGGGCTTTCACCAGAGAGCATAAACTGAAGGCCTCCGAACAGTGGCACAACAGGGTTGGTTGAGAATGGGGGGTGGAGGGGAGGGGTTCTACATCTCAAACAAGGAAAGCACACACAGTAGATGTGAAGGTCCCAGATCCCTTCTCCACCTGCTCCCAGAACATGAAGCCAGGCCTCCACTCCCAGGCAGGAGACAAGAGATGTCTTCTCTGGGGACTCTGATCAGGCCAAAAAAGATGTCAAGATTCCAACATTGGAGGTTCCCAACAAATGGCCGACCATACAAATGGTCACCATACGAAGCTCAGTCAACAAGTCTACTCAGCACTGTAAGTCTCCCTCCCTTAATCAAGAGCAGACAACAAAAAATCACCAGACACCCAAGGAAAGCCTCTAACATGGGAAACAGAGCAAAACACACAAAAAATGCAACCAAGAGAAAACAGATTCTGCAGAAGAAAATTTCAGACAGAAAACTCTTATTAATATCTTCAGAGAAAAATTCTGTGCCCACAAAATTAGAACAGGATTTTTTTAAAATTGGGAAAATAAAAAATTACAAACAAAACAGCCAGACACAAAATATTATACAGGCCCACCCCCACTCCACTCAGAATAGTGTGGCCCACAGCAGGTGCTCATAAGTATTTGTTGCATGGATAAATAAGTTTCAAATCACTAAATTTGTATGTTGCATATTTAATATCTTTTATTAAAAAAGGCTTTTTTTTTATTTAAAATTTTTTATTAAAGTTTGACAAACTTTAATATACAACATACACATTACCTGGAGATCTTGTTAAAATGCAGACTGTGTTCCAACAGATATGCGGTGGGGCCTAAGGGTCTTCATTTCTTTCTTTTTTTTCTTTTTTTTTTTAAAGATGACCAGTGACTTGGTGGTGTCAGCACCACGCTCTCTCAAGTGAGCTAACTGGCTATCCCTATATAGGGATCCGAAGCTGCAGCCTTGGTGTTATCAGCACCACACTCTCCCAAGTGTGCTAGGGGCTGGCGCCTAGAGTCTGCATTTCTGTCAAATTCCCAAATGATGCTGATGCTGCTGGTCCACAGACCACAATCAGAGAAGCAAGGGTCTACTGTATGCTTTGAGAGTGGTGGCTCTGGGCCGGCCCGTGGCTCACTCGGTAGAGTGAGGTGCTGATAACACCAAGGCCACGGGTTCGGATCCTATATAGGGATGGCCGGTTTGCTCACTGGCTGAGCGTGGTGCTGACAACACCAAGCCAAGGGTTGAGATCCCCTTACCGGTCATCTTTAAAAAAAAAAAAAAAAGAGAGAGTGGTGGCTCTTTTTCCTGCTGTGCTTAAAATTGCCTGGGAGCTTGGAAAGCGTCTTCAGATAAATTCAGATTGGGGTTGAGAACCGATACTCTGTAGAAAGCCTGTAATTGTGCCAATCTTTAACCTGGCCAGAAGAATATTGTTTTCAGATATTCTCTCCATTGTAGATATGAACCACTTTTTTAGAATGACCTTCACATCATGGCCATAAGCATCAGGTTATGGGCCTACTTATTATACAGAAGATAATTCTCGATGCTGTCTGAGTCCCATTAATGTCAGTGGATAGAGAAATCACTATACCCATAGCCCAAGAAATTCATTCTAAGGCCGACCCGTAGCTCACTCAGGAGAGTGTGGTGCTGATAACACCACGGCCACAGGTTCAGATCCCATATAGGGATGGCCGGTTAGCTCACTGGATGAGCATGGTGCTGACAACACCAAGTCAATGGTTAAGATCCCCTTACCAGTCATCTTTATTAAAAAAAAAAAGAAAAGAAAAGAAAAAAGAAATTCATTCTAAGAATGTTTTCCTTATTAGATTCTCGAACTTATCTAAACTTTTCTAGTTTTTTTTTTTTTTTTTTTAATCTAGACCTCAAAACTTTAGCAAGTCAAGTCTTTTTTGGAAGTTGTTTTTTTTTTTTTTTAAGTGAGATGTAGACTATCTCCTCCTGGCCACACGCGGGATAAAACAGTATCAACAGTTTATCTATGCCACTCAGAAGATCTGAAATTACTTTAGGCTGCAACATTAACTCTGGAACCTAAAAGACAATGCAGTAATGCCTTCAAGATTCTGAAGAAAAACAATTTCTAACCTAGATCTCTATACTCAGCTAAAACACCAACTGAGTAATCAGGTGTCAGGCTAGCATGATCTCAAAATCTACCACCCATACACACTCCTCTCTCAGGAAACTACTAGAGGATGTGCTCTACCAAAACTAGAGAGTAAACCAACAAAGGGGAAGACACAAGATATAGGAAACAGGAGATCCAACATAGAAGGGCTATGAAGGAAACACCCAGGATGCTGAAGGGAGACCCAGGAGGACAGCTAGGCGTTAGTAATGATGCCAACTAGCCCATGCTGCCACAGGGCAGAACGCTCTGAGACTTCTTCAGAAAGATGAATTTGATAGAATACCTACTGGAATTGGCATCTTGAGAAACTCTGACAGTTATTAGAGAGTCTAATTCAAAGTTACACAGAAAACTAAGCAAACAAACAAACAAAAAAGCAACTCCAGGGAAACAAAAAGTGGTGCAAAAAAAAAAAAAAAGTCATCACAGTTTACTACATCATAACAATGTACACATGGACAACAGATTGAAGAAAAAATAAGATACATCTAAAGTGAACGGACTGAAAGATGGGAAGGGTGAGAATGGGGGAATGAAAGTCAAATCCTCATCTTTGGACACGATGGAATAACAGGGATCAGATTTACTCTCCTGATAGAAACAACAAAAAAATGGACAAAATAATATGAAACAGTTTCAAGACATCAGACACCAGGAAACAAAGGACAGTGATCCCTACAATTAAGAGTTTCCAGGCTATGGCAAAGGGAAGCTCGACGCAGCAGAGTCCCTGAGTTGAGGAAACAGAGCCAGGAGTCCAGGGAGAATCAGGTGGTTAGAGTTCACAGAATAGAGTATCAGAGAGGAGAAAGCACCACAGAGGTCTGTAAAGCTCCCCTTCGAGTATCAGCCAAACACTGATCATCACACGCATGTGAGGAAACTTCTCAAGACTGGGGAAAAGAACCACCCAAAAGGATTAGAAGTAACAGCACCTTGTGCTCACAAGGACAGGAAAAATGCTTGTCCTTACCAGCAAGACTGGAAAAGCTAGGCACTGGGCAGAAGACACAGAAGGGTCCTGCCTCAGCTGTGGAGAATTATTAACCCTGAACTGAACACCACTCTGGTCCCACCTAACAAATCTTAAAAACAAGATCAAACTGTTTCCAGGTCACTTAACTGTACTCCACAGCAAAGCTCAAAAATATTTACAGGAATATAAAAATATCCAGAAACCAACAAAGTAAAATTCATATTGTCTGGCATCCAAAAAAAAAATTACTGGGCTGGCAAAAAAAGTAGAAAACTATGACCCATAACAAAGAGATAAAGCAATCAAAACCAACCCAGAATTGACAAGATGTTAGAATTGGTAGACAAAGACATTAAAAGTTATTATAACCATATTCTATATGTTCAAAAAGTTGAGACAAAAGATTTTCTTAAAGACTCAAATGAAGCTTCTAGAATAAAACCTATAATATATGAGATGTGTAGTGGACTGAATTATGTCCCCCCAAAACTCACTAAGCTTGAATTGTGTCCCCCAAGTTTTATGTATTAGAAACTTAGCCCCCACTGTGACTGTGAAGAGGGTGGGAAATCCTATTATGGTAATTGAAAGCTGGATCCTTGAAGAGGTGATTGGATTGTAGGATCCTGCAGTAGTGAATGGATTAAAACCGGTGGTCAGGGGCGTGGTTCTAAGGGCTTTAAAAGAAGAGGAGAGTCTGTCTGTCTTTCTCTCTCTGCTTCTACCATCTTGCAATGTGAGACCCCTGGGTCACTGTCGCCACCACCAGATGGGCTTTGGACTTTGCAGCCTCAAAAACTGTAAGCAATAAATTTCATTTTTTTATAAATCACCCAGTTCCAAGTATTTTGTTATAAGCAATGGAAACAGACTAATACAAGATGAAAAAATAAAGGGATGGAATTAAAGGCAGATTAGATATTGCAGAAGAAAAAGTTGGTGACCTTGATGATAATACAATAAAAACTATCCAAAATGAAACAAAGGAAATAAAGAGAATTTAAAAATGAACAAAGCATCAGTGAACACTGGAACAACTTCAAGTAACCTAATGTATGTACAACTGGAGTTCCTGAGAAGAGGAGAGAGAGAGTTAGAGACAGAAAAAGTATTTGAAGAAATAATGGCTAAAATTTTTCCAAATTTCATCAAAACTATAAGCTCACAGATCCAAGATCCAAGAGGCTCAACAAACTCCAGCACAAGAAACATGATGAAAACTACAACAAGATACATCATGATCAAATTGCTCAAAATCAATTATAAAGAGAAAATCTTCAAAGTAGCAAGAGAGGCAGGGAAGAACATATTAAATACAGGGGAGCAAAGATAAGGATAGCAGATATCTCACCAAAACAACAGAAGTGAGAAGCCAACGGCACATCATTAAAGTACTGAAAGAAACTAACAACCTAGAATTCTATTTCAATGGAAATATCTTTCAGAAATAAAGGCAAAATAAGTTTTTTAGACTTACAAAGCAGAAAGAAATCATCACTAGCAGACTCACTAACACTATTACACATGTTAAAGAAAGTCCTTAAGAAGAAAAGGACAGAAGAAAAATAATACCATACAGAAATACAGACCTATGCAAAGAAATGAACAGCACTAGAAACTAACTGCACATGTAAATATTTAAGATATTTTTTGCTTATTATTTAAATCCCTTTAAAAGATAAATTGACTGTTTAAATAAAAATAATACCAATGTAGTATGGGGTTTATAATGTATAATTTTTTTTATAATAATAGCATGAAGAGAGGGGAGAAATAAAAATATACAAAGTTTCTTATACTGATATAACTTGACGGTAAACTATGATAAGTTAAAGATGTATACTATGAATCATGTAGACATTACAAGAAAAGAAACTACCCTCTTCAATAGCAGAATCCCTAAAAATAGAGAAAGGAAAATTACCCTCATAAACACAGATATAAAAATTCTTAAATTCCTTAGCAAACAGAATCTAACAATATATACAAAGAATAATACATCATAACCAAGTGGGTTTGTCTCAGGAATGCTAGGTTGTTTTAATATTTGAAAAATCAATCAGTAAGTGTAATTCACTAGGTTAACAAACCAAAAGAGAAAATCCAAGGGCCATTTTGATAGACACGGGAAAAGCATTTGACACAATCTAACATCCATTTCTGATCAAAACTCCCATCAAAGTAGGAACAGAAGGGAGCTTTTTCAACCTGATAAAGACCACATATGAAAAGGCTACAGCTAACATCATGCTTGACGGTAAAAGACTGAATGCTTTCTCCCAAAGATTAGAAACAAAGTATCTATTCAACATTATACCAGAGGATGTAGCCAGTCCAATTAGGCAAGAGGGAAAACAAAAAACAAAAAACAAAAAACAAAAAACAAAACGCATAAAGATCAAAAAGGAAGAAGTAAAACTGTCTTCATTAGCAGATGACATCGATGTAGAAATTCCAATGGAAGCTACAAAAAAAGCTATTAAAGCTAATTAATCAGTTAAACAAGGTTACAGGTATGAAAGTTGATGAAATCATTTTCTGTCAGACCCAGACAAAATAGAACCAGGAAAGGCACAAAGGAGGGGTGCTCATGTTTGCTTGCTTGAGATAGGAGCTATTTCCAAGGAACTTCTAAAAACCCATCAGAAATCCCTTCACTCTTTCTTGTCCTTCACACATCTCCTGCTTTGCACATACGCACATGTTTCTGTGACAAAGTTTATCATTAGACATTCTTTAGAACAGCAGTCATTCAGATAAGATGCTTGGAGAAGAATCTTGCCCCGTAATGGCATCTCAACCAATGAACTGATAACAAATATGACTTTGAGCATCTTGAACCAACAATGTCTGTTTCCAAGTGGCTTATGTGAACCTCTCCCCTTTGCCAATAAAAGCTTTCTCTTACCCCTCCTTCACTGAATGCATTCGTGGCTTGCCATGGTATGCATTCTGGATTATAATCCAATTTCCTATCACAAATGAACTCAACATATTTGGAGATATTTTTCTCTAATGTATTTTTTCCAGGTTAACACAGGATTCAGGCTCAACATAAAAAAAAAAAAAAGTATTTAAATATACCAGTAAAAAGCAATTGGAAACTGAAATTTAAAAAATCAATACCATCTTAAGGCAGCATTATTGACAATAGCCAAAGGTGGAAGCAACCAAGTGTCCATGAATAGATGAATGAACAAAATGTGGTGTATTAATACAATGGAACGTTATCTAATCTTAAAAAAGAAGAAAATTCTGACATGTACTACAACACGGCTAAACTTTGAATGCATTACGCCAAATGAAATAAGCCAGTCACAAAAAGGACAATAATACCGTATGGTTCTACTCCTATGAAGCACCTAGAATAGTCAAATTCACAGACACAGAAAGCAGAACGGGGGAGGACGGCATGGGGAGTTATTGTTTAATGGGTACAGAGTTTCAGTTTTGCAAGACGAAAAGAGTTCTGGAGATGGTGATGATGGTTACTCAACATTATGAATTTATTTACTACCCTTGAACTGTATGTTTAAAAATGGTTAAAATGATAAATTTTATGTTATGTATATTTTACAATTAAAATGGTTTTTAAAAATAAAAAACCAGGGCGCCAGCCATGGCTCACTTGGGAGAGCGTGGTGCTGATAACACCAAGGCCATGGGTTCAGATCCCTATACAAGGATGGCCGGTTAGCTCACTTGGGAGAGCATGGTGCTGACAACACCAAGCCAAGGGTTAAGATCCCCTTACTGGTCATCTTTTTTAAAAATTAAAAAAACACCAATACCATAAAAAAAAGAAATTTACAAGAGCATCAAAATTATGCAATATGTCTGACAAAAGATGGAAAAGAACTGTACAGTGAAAACTACAAAACACTAGCAATGGAAATTAAAGAAAACTTAAATAAATACAGAGATATACAATGTTTGTGGGTCAGAAGGTTCAATATTGCTAAGATGTCAATTCTCTCCAAAATGATCACCATCCCAATCAAAATCCCAGCAGGCTTATTTGTTGAAATTGACAAACAAATTCTAAAATGCATATGAAAGTGCAAAGAATCTAAAATATCTAAAGAAATTTTAAAAAGGAAAAACAAAGTTTGAGTTATTATCCTTATTTCATGACTTATTATAAACCCACAGTAACCAAGACAGTGTGATATTGGGATAAAGACAAATAGATCAATGGAACAAAACAGAGTCCAGAATTAGACCCACACATATATGATTAATTTTTGACAAAGATTCAGAGGCAACTCAGTAAACAGACAAGTTTTTCTTTCTTTCTTTTTAATTTTTATTGAATCATAATTGATTATACACATTTTGGGGGTTCAATGTTGACTACTTTGATCAAATCAATATTACTAGCATATATATTGTTACAAATTGTACTTATTCTTTAAGCCCCTTGTCCAATCTCTCCCTTCCCCCCTCCCTCCTTCCTCCCCTTTCTGATAACCCTAGATTTCTTCTCTCCTGAAAGAGTAATGGTTGCTCTGTTGATTTGTTGCCTAGATGATCTGTCCAATGCTGAAAGGTGTGTTCAGATCTTCCAATATTATCATAGAACAGATGCTTCTTCTGTCACTCTGGAATGGACTTTGTGGAGAGAGACATCCTCTTCTTTTCTTTGGTCTCTCTGCTGGTGACTCTCCTTGTGTCAATGCACTCCAGTGGCTGGCAGACCATCTGCGTGGTGGTTGTGGTGACTACCCACTTTCGTGGCAGCCATGGTTATTGTGGTGGCTGTGGTGGGCCACTGACAAGGAGGTGGTTTTTTGGCATGCTCCTTGGCACTGGTGGTGCGCCTGGTTGTCAGGGGGTCCGGTCCACAGATCCATGCCTCAGGACCCCAGGCAGGCCCCGAGGTGCTGGTAGTGTGCCTGGTTGTGGGAGGGAGGTCTTGTCCTCTGGTCCCTGGGCAGGCCCTGAGGCGCTGGCAGTGTGCCTAGTTGTGGGAGGGGCATCTGGTCCCTGCCTCCATGCCTCCAGTCCCCAGGTGGGCCCCAAGGTGCTGGCAGTGTGCCCTGGTTGCTGGAGGATTGTCCGGTCCCCTGATCCATGCCTCAGGTCCCTGGGCTGGCCCCAAGGTGCTGGCAGTGTACCTCAACCAGAACTAATTTTTTGTCCTTTGCTTACTTCTAAAATGGGGGAACTTCCTGTGGGGACAAGTACTTTAGCTGTGTGGTTTAACTAAATTGCTGCTGTGCTGCTGATTCCCTAGGGAAAGCTTTTTGTGCAGCTCCAGTTTTAATGGTTGACTTTATAGGTACTTGCAGCTCTCCAGAGACCTGGTGCACCTGGGTTGTGTTGAAACTCTGATCTGAGCCTGAGTCTTTTCATCAAACTGCACCCCATGCAATTCTATACTCCTGACCAGTCTCCTCTGAGTGGTCCTGCACTGACTGGGGGGGCAGATCAGCTGTCCTTGCTGTGCCCCAGTGTTCTCCTGGTGGGCCTGTCTCCCCCACCGCCCAAGTGGCAAACACTTCCCATGGGACAGGCTGTGCATCAGTCCATTGCGATGACTCACTGGCCTCTGAGTGGCTCCTTTTTTTCAGTTGTTGTTGCTCCTCACTCCTATGTGCGTCCACAGGAACCCTATTAGTGGTCTTGATGGCCTGAGGGGTCATCAAGGCCCTCTTCTCTCCTGCTGCCTCCACGCAACTTCATCCAAAAAGCACAGCTGTGGCTTTTGCTGGCTCCAGCTCCGTGTGCTCATCAGCTCCAGCCTGGAAGCAGCTAGGATTCGAAATGGTTGGAGCAGTTTTTTTCTTTCTCTCATCGCAGCTTCTCTTACCTTCATGTACTCCGTGGGTCTCTCCTCCTCTTCCCCTGAGTTCTAGCAGCCCCAGCTTGGCTGTTGTTGCTTTTTTATAGTTGTAAATTGGTTAATTTGTGGGAGTAATGCTAGGGATTGTCTATTCTGCCATCTTGACTGGAAGCCTAAGACAAGTCTTTCAACAAATGGTGCTGGAACAGTTAGATCTCCACATGCAAAAAAAACCTGATTTTTGATTCACATCTTGCACCATGTACAAAAATTAACCCAAAATGAATCATAGGTCTAAATGTAAAATCCCAAACCACAAAACTTCTAAAAGAAAACACAGGAGCAAAAAAAAAAAAAAAAGAAAACCATTGGAACTTTGGTTTAGGTAAAGGTTTCTTAGACACACAACAAAAGCACAATCCATAAAAGAACAAATTGGTAAATTGGGGTTCATTAAAATTTTAAATTTCTCTTCAAAAAGACACTGTTAAGAGAATTTAAAAGCAAGCTACAGACTGGAAGAAAATATGTGCAAACCATATATCTGATTAAGAGCTTATACCCAGAACACATAAAGAACTCTTCAAAACTCACCATGAAACACACACACACACACACACAATTACAAATGGGTAAACAATGGGCTGGCCAGTTAGTTCACTTGGTTAGAGCATGATGCTGAAAACACCAAGGTCTGATCCCCTTATAGGCCAGCCACCAAAAAAACCCAAAAAACAAAAATGGGTAAACAAACCTGAACAGACACGAGGCCAAAGACATACAAATGGCAAATGAGCACATGAAAAGATGCTCAACACTGGTCATTAAGGAAACGCAAATTAAAACCATAATGAGATACCACTACAGACATATTAGAATTCTAAAAACTAAAGAAATTGATCTTCTTAAATGTTAACAAACATGTGGACTAACTAGAACTCTCATACACAGCTGGCGGGTATATAAAGTTGGACAATCACTTTGGAGAACAGTCTGGCAGTTTCCTAAAAGTTAAATGTTCACCTACCATATGATAAAGCCATTCCAATCCTAGGGATTTACACAGAAGTAAATGCATATGTCCATACAAAAACTAACACAAATGTTCATAGCAGTTTTATTTGTAATAACCCCAAACTGAAAACAACCCATCAACAGATAAATGGATTAACAACTGTGGCATATGCATGCAACAATCTAGTCAACAATAAAAAGGAATGAACTATTGGTACATGCAACAACATAGATGAATTTCAAAATAATTACACGGTGTGAAAGAAGACACACAAAAAAAGCTCATGCTGTTTGACTCAATTTATATAAAATGTTAGGTAATGCAAACTCCCATATAGTGACAGAAAGCAGACCAGTCTGTTACCAGGGGAAAGGAGACTGCAGAGGAGGGGTTGGAAGGAGGGATTCCAAAGGAGCACATGAAAAATTTGGGGGGTTTGGGAATAAGGAGTATATTCACTATCTTGACTGTGGTGGTGGTTTCATGGGTATATACTTATGTTAAAACTTATTAAATTGTGGGACCGGCCCTGTGGCTCACTTGGGAGAGTGCGGCGCTGGTAGCGCTGAGGCCGCGGGTTCGGATCCCATATAGGGATGGCTGGTGAGCTCACTGAGTGTAGTGCAGACCACACCGTGCCGAGGGTTGCTATTCCCTTACCGGCCAGAAAAAAAAAACTTATTAAATTGTATGTTTTAAATATGTTCCGTTTACCATATGTCATTACACTTCAATAAAGCTGCTATTAAAAACAAAACAAAAACCCATTTCATCTTCCAGAATAAGCACAGAGCAGGGGGATAATCTTGGGCTTAGGGTCCACAGGAAAAGGTCTGGGAGCACTGACTCCTCCTCCTCAACATCTGGTAGCCAGGACTCCTGGGAAGGTGGGCACCAGTCTGACAAAGAAGGGTGTGAACCCTCTGCATTCAGGTCACTGTAGGGAAAGTCATGGCCTACTGCACAGACAAGGAAACTGAAGCCCAGAAACATTATCTTGCCTGGGAAGTTATGCAGCTAATAAGTGTTATGACCAGATCAAAAGCGATCTGTCTAATGCCATACCCTTTCTCCTTCTCTTCATCTATCACAAACTCAAAAAAGTCAACCTGAAATAAGTGGGTGAAGATATGTGATTATGTGTATGTGTTTAGAACAGACAATTCTCTCCATTGAAACCGGAGAGTCAGAACCACTTTGGCCATTCCAGAAGAGCCAGGCACCATGGACACAGCAGCTGAACTTCCGGTGAAGCATGAGTGTTTGGGGTGTCAGTGTGACAGACATGGGCTGAAGCTGACAGACAGGTTTGGGTTTGCATGAGCAGCAGGCTAACCAGCTCCTCCAGCAATCCCAGCTGCAGGCAAGAGCTGTCACCACCACTTCCTTTGCCCCCACAGGAGAGCACTATCTCCACCCAGTCTGGCAGGAAAGGGGTCTGGGGACCATGTGACTCAGAGCCACACCATGGGCTGGGGCAGAGATGGGACCCAGCTAAGGCTCTGAGGCAGGCAGCAACTCTGCACTCACCTCCACCCAAAGGCTGGGGAAGCAAGAACCTTGACAGTGCCAGATATGAGGTGAACAGACCTAAGAGGATAAGGCCCATAAGCTGGCCAACCAAGCCTTCCCACTCCCCGGCCAGGAATGAGTAGGCCTGGCACCCAGGCCATGAGGAAGTCACAGGAAGCCAAATCTAGCCCCCTGCCCTCAGCCCCTGGAAGCCCCACCTCTAGGCTGGGCTAGGAGCTAGTGCTGGCCCTGGCAGGTGCAGAGCCCATGATACCACACCCGCCCATCTGCCAACCTCCACAGAGTAGGGCCAAGGTCTGTGCCATAGAGGCCGCACAGAATCCAGCAGTGCAGGTACACCCTCCTCTTGCGTCCCTTTCAGGTTTGGGTCCTGGGGTCCCGGGGAACCACGGAGACAGAAAGCCTCACCAGTTACTGTCCACCCTTCTGTCCGCTATCCCTCCTTGGCTTCGAGCCCACAGTATAAATCAGCTGTGACAAAGACTGCGTGGTGGGAGCAGGTCAGGCTCATGCCCAAGCTACTGGCTCCCACACTCACATTCAGCTCACATGGCCAACAGGGTTACAAAATAAGACTCTGTTAATGCAACGCTGCACCTCTTCCCTTTTCTAGAATGTGTTTTGAAGACTTGAGGCAATATGGGCTGATTGCACCATCCCAGCTATAGCAGAGTCACCCCTATCTCCACCAGTAGGCAGGTGGAGGGGTGACTGCCTCCCCTACAACTTCGGCCCTGGAGCTCTCTTTTCCCTCTGCCCAGACCTGGCAGCCACCCAGACGGTCTCACTTCCAGCCTAGTCTCTAAGAAGATGCCCCATCATTCCAGCTGCCATAATACTGTCCACTACTGGGGGGAGAGGTCTTGCCTTGTTGGAAACTGCACTGCCTCCTCCCTCCCCAGGTAGAAAAATCGAGAGAACAAGGGCAGTTTGGAGACCACCCTCTCCCGAGGTAACTACAGGCCCTTGCTTCCAAACGCACCAACTCCACTGAGCACAGTATTAGGCTTTCTTACCTGCCGCCTTCCGCTGCCTCCCTGCAGACACAGCTCCGACGATGCCCAGGCTGAGGTAGCAGAAGAGGATCCTCCGGGCCACTGCCTGCCCTTGGGCAGTGGCTTCCAAAGCTCCCGGTTGACAGCGCTCTCCTGCTCCCCACTCCCCAAATCTCTACATCCTGCGCTCCCCTCGGCCTTAGAGGGATCCTGACGCCAAGCAGGTCGCCTGCGGGTTACCACCTCCTTCTCCGCCTGCGCCTCCGAGTCCTGTGCCCCTCCGGCGGTCCCTCTCCCTCCAGGGACCCCTTCCCGTTCAGGTATGTTTCCTGGACAGCCTGCACCACCTGACCCTCCTGCACCCCAGGCAACCAATTTGCTTCCTGTACCCCCAGGCGCCCCTCCCCCTCAGGCCCTCGGGGCCCCACAGGCCGGGCCCTCCCTACTAGCTCGGGTCTGTCTCGGCGCGCAGGGACCGCTCCCAGGACCACCGCTTCCTGTCTGAGGTGCTCGCAGCTCTCCCAGTTCCTCTCCCCCAGCTCGCCCGAACTTTCGGGCCCCTCTCCGGGCACGCAGGAGCCGTCCCCGAACTCGGGCAGCTGCTCCGGCTGCTGCAGCAGCCTGCGTGGGCTCCCCTCCCCCCGCTCCTGCACCCCAGCGCGGGCCTCGCCCCACTCCTGCACTGCGGGGCTGCCTCCCCCCTTCTCCTGGTACTGCTTGCGGGGCCCCAGTCCCTCCTCCTGCGCCACAGGCCAGCCCGCGGAGCCTGTCCACAGCGGTGGGCGCCTCCAGTCCGCACCGTCCGGCGGCCCCCACACCACCCCCAGGCTGGGCTCGTGGCCGCGGCCGCCCCGCTCCTGCACCCCCAGGCCCACCCCGCCCTCCTCCTGCACGGCCGGACCCACCCCGCCCTGCTCCTCCACGCCGAGCTTCAGCCCGCGGAGCTGCTGCGGGCCCCAGCTGAGAACCCCGACGCGCTGCGGCTGCTGCTCAGGCAGCGCGGGGCTGAGTCCGCCGCGCTCCTCCTGCACTCCCCGCCGGGCCCCCCTCGCCTGCACAGCCCAGCGCACTCGCCTGCCCCCCAAAGGCCGCGCGGTCCCGCCCCTCCAGATGGTGCTGCCCTCGGCGCCCGCTCACACCGCCCCCAGCCCGGCGCCTTCCGCCCCGTCCCCCGGGGGAGGGGGCTGCGGGGTCCCGCCTCCTCCGGCTCCGCGGCCGTCCCCGCGTCCCGGTCCCACCTCCCCGCCCTCGCCTTCGGGCGTCGACGTCCGCCCGCCGGGCGCCACACCCTGCGCCAACCCCGCAGGTGCTGCGGCCCCGCGCGCCGGCCGAGTGCCAGCGAGCATTCGCCCTCCCGCCTGGGTTCCCGGAGTCCGCGTGCGCCTGCGCCGCCCCTGGGGGCGGGGCCTGGCGGGGTCGACCCGCCCTCTTAAAGGGCTCGGTCCCGCTACCCCTCCCCTCAGCCTCCCTGGCCCATCCTCTCTCTATTCCACCCCCCAGCCCCACTACACCCTGGCTTTCGCCTTCACGGGGTGCCAAAGGGAAGAGACAAGAAGCAAAAGGTAGGCAGGTCCTACCGAATCAACGGGGCCCAATGGAGGAGCACTGGAATGAGAGTCTCTAATTGTAAGTAGCAATTTGTTGCTGATTTACCCTGTGAGAGTGTCAACAGTCACTTCCGCCTGACCTCAGTTACTTCTGCTCTAAGATGAAGAAGATGGATTGGAAGGTTTCCAAGGTCATATCCGATGAGGGGCTCTAGTCATCTCTCTATAGCAGCCCAAAGGCCTGTGAACCTGGGCCATCCCCACTCTTTCCCTGGGACCAGGGGAGGACTCCTGCATGAGGCAGAGTTTGCCTCAGGCCTGTGACACTTCCTGCTGGGGGCTTGATCAAAAACAGTGCAAGGCAAAGGGAGCCTTCCTCCTTCTCACACTTTTCCCTCTCAGCCCCCTCCTCCCCACACCTCAACGCTCAAGAGGGAGAAAACGCAGAGCTCTGATTCCCAGTGACAATGCAGCCTGCAGACCCACGTCCTAGCCCAGATGGAGGCAGCCCTGGGTGGCCGGGCTTAGAACCCAGATGCTCTGTGTTAGAACCACAAGGCCCTGTTACTGACCCTATCTCATCTATAAAATATGTATAATAATAAAACAGTTCCGGACTAAATGAAGGATCAGACATCTGAGAACTGTGTAGGAATGACTGCACTCACATTGTCCAACACTGGGCCCGAGGGCCATGGCCAGAGGGCAGTAGGGCAACAAGAAAGAGGATGGGTTCCAGGGCCTAGTCTTAGTGAATTGGGGTCATGGAGCCTTGCCCTGTGAGGTGTCAGGACAACTTTCTTTTAAATCATTTGATAATACCATGTGTGATAGCTGCCCTTCCTGTGGAGCCACAGAAGTGAATGCACCCTACCTTAGCCAAGAGAGGGCCTGGTGCAGGCAGGACCCTGACCTCACCTCTGGGCATAACTTGTTGCCTGGCCTCGGGGGAGAAAGTCAGGAGGACAGCAGATTTGGGGGGAGGGACCTGAGGGGGGTTCTTTTCCCAGCCTCTCTCACACTTCCTCAGTAATGACACTTGCTAAGGTTCACGGAGCTTTGGTATGCATGAGGCCCCATACTTCAGGTTTATTCTCATCCAGTCCCCCCACAACAACCCAATGTAGTACATATTATCATCCCCACTTTACAGATGATAGAACCAAGGCTCTACATGGTTAAGTGACTTGTTCAGGGTCACACAGCTGTTAGTAGTGAAGCTACTGGATTCAAATCCAGTTTTCTGGCTTCCAAAGTCTGTGCTCTGAATCACTAAGGCACAATAAAGCAATGCCAAACCCAGGAGCCTTGCTTCACGAAGCATCAGGATTAACAACATTTTAGTGGTCAGTAGATGCAAACAACTAATTTGGAGCAAACTTCCCTGCCAGTAAATCGAACTCCAAATCAAACAAACCTAGGGGTCAGAGTGCCTCGATCCTGGTCGGTCCTGCTAGGTGATTCTCTTAGGGGAGCCCAGCCCCCCATTACCCCATCTCTCCTCAAGTTCTCTAAAGAACCAGAGCCATTCCCTTTATACATCCCCAGTACAGGGTTATCTGGAGCTTTAGCCTTGAGAGAGAGAGGGAGATCTCCTACTTCTTTCCTCCGTCCTGACCTGTTCTTCACCACCTCCTGGACTGTCCCCACCACAGCATTGAGCACATGTGCACAGCACGGCTGTACTGGGAGATGTCTCTGAGGCTGTCTGTATCTCCACATCATTCTGTGACTAGTGGTTGGAGAAACACCAAGGGAGGCTGCTCTGCTGCCAGGGAGACGACAGCATAGTGGAGGAAATGAGCCCCAGACTGAAGCAGAAGGCTCAGGAGATTCTAGAGGTATTTGCAGGGATAACCCCAACCCTCCAACGTGCCGGGGCCAGTCTCTTCCCAGATCTGGAACTTTAGGAGAGCTGCCCACAGCGGAGTGACTCTGCAAGGAGAAGGGCTTGTCAGGTCTAGTTCTAAGTGGAGGCGGGCCACACTGCTTGAGGGAGACTTTCAGTGGTGCCCTTAAAAATCTCCACCACAAGACTTGCATTGGGGGTAGGGAAGAGGGCAAGGAAGGCCCCTGCTGGGATGACGGGTAGCCTGGCTCACACCTACAAGCAGGTGCTCAGCCAAAAGTGGTGGATGCTGCTGAGTGATTGGGCCAAAGTTTTTAAAAATAGAGCAAAGTTTTTAAAACTACTCTTGCAACCTATTAGGAGGAGGTGAACCGAGTCTAATGGATTTTGACTTGCTGGGTTTTTTTTTAATGAAAGAGGATAATGGTAGAACAGAAAACATTAGAATGTACTTCTTTGAACTTTTTATTGAAGTACAACATATATCCAGAGAAGTGCAAAAACTTAGATTACAAAGTGAATGTACCTAGCACCCAGATCAAGATACAGAACATAACCAGTACCCAGGGCCCCCCAAAATGTAATTTTTAAAAGAAATGTTATTATATTCTAGCACACCCTTCAGATTAATGATTTATTTTTAACGTTCTCGCCCCCTGGCCCCAATCCCACACACAAACACACACACAGAATATAAGCTGCACAGCAGGGACTTTTGTTTTTGGTACAGGTAACTAGAACAATGATTAGCACAAAATAGGTGCCAAAAATAACTGTTGAATGAATGAGAGTGCATCAAAGCTAGTAGCCATATTGTTTTTGTGACATTTTTGTTTCATTATATATATACATGTGGGCTCTACATCTTGATGGAAAATCTCTTTCTTTCTGTAGGTCACACTCAAAAAATTCTGAAAGCCACTGCTACAGCTTGAGAAAGTCATACAAGCTGTGATTTAGGCCAGGGACATGAGCATGGATGAAAAAGAACAGTGTACTAACTAGATCAGTGCTTCTTAAACCTCAGTGTACACTTAAATCACCCGGGGATCTTGTTGAAATGCAGATTCTTTCAGCAAGTTGGGAGGGGGTGCTGAGATTCAGCATTTCTATCAAGCTTCAGGTGCTGGTCCATGGACCACGCTTTGAGTAGCAGGGCCTTAGGTTCAGCAATTCTCAGTACTGTTGCACATAAGAATCACAGAGAAAGCTTTTTAAAATACTGTTGTCCGGACCCCACCCAAGAACAATTAAAGTGGAATTTCTGGGATGGGGCTCAGTTTCTGTAGTTTTTAAAAGCTCCCTGGTGATTCCACTGTGCAACCAGAAATGGGAAGTGCTTGGTCAGAAGGTAAACTCTGGCAGGGAGGGGGAAGGGACACAGATTTTGGTCTTTGTTCCCTACTGTACCCTCAGTGCCTAAAAGGAGGCCTGAGCTGATGCTGGAAGTGAGGTGGAGTGGTACCTGAACAAACAATCTGATTTGACAAGGGGCAAAAGATTTCTGAGTAAGGAAGGGAGCATTTGCCTCTTAGTGGAGGTGAAGGGATTTCTGAAGGAATTCTTAGGCATGGGGGTATCTGCTGACCCAGGCCATGTCCTTCCAGCACCAAGAACAGACTCTGCCTTCACCTATTGCCCAACTCAGAGCTCCCTGGGGCTGCTAAGGGGACTGGGCTCACATGCTCCCAAGCAATTCAGTTTTCGAAACCTTACTAGGGCGCTGGGAGGAGTCATTGCCAGACATTCCCACACACCTGCCCCCTCTGCCCAGCGAGAGTAAGAGCCAAATGAGCCAAGGGTTTACAAACCCTAAGGTCTGCTTTGGCTATTCCATGGAGTCCTGAGTTCTGACGCCCCCTGGTGGACACCTGGAGCTGGGGTTAGTAACCAACAAATGGACCAGCGAGTACAGGTACTCACGCTCAGTTGTGTGTTCAGGTAGTGTCAGGCACAATCACACAAGACATGGCCCAATACACATAATCAAGGAACTTTTAGTGGAGGAGTCAAGATTAATTTGATTAAGGAATGGTTTCTTTTATTTGCCTACTCCTTCCTTTAACTCCCCGAAATCTGGCTTTCTCTGGAATCCACTGTACTACATCTGGAAATGAGTAGCAGTCAGGGCTTACCTGAGTGAGGTGTTTTTTCACTTTTGTACCTTTCTTCTGCTTCTCTCTCCTTCTTTGCTTAAGTCTTCCCATCTGTGGTGTCAACACCATGCAGTCCTTAGCTGACTGAACCTTCCTCCTTCTGCCCCAATGATGACCATCCCAGGGAAGCCCATAGCTGCTGCCTTTTTGGCACCCTCTGCAGCTTGGTAAGCTCATTTCTCCTCACTGCCACCCCCCACCCCAACCCCATTTGGGTTCATTAGGCCCACTTGTGTAGAGGTCCCTGCAGCTGAGGCTGCTCTCCTGGTGCCGATGTTCTGTTTAGTCACACTGATCTGAGGAGGTAGCAAGAGAACCCAGACTCGCAGATCCAGCCCTCTCAACTCTACTCCTGTGGCTCTCTCATTTGCCCAGAAACCAGACTCAGGTTTGTGGCAGCTTCCTTTAGCCATCTCCTCCCTCAGCACTATGTGCAGTCCCCGAATACTGTGGGCTTTCATCCTCCTGCCTCCTCTCCTGATTTGCTTCCTCTCAGTTGCTGCTTTAGTCCACTAGAAAGAAACTGTCCAAATTCTAGCTTCAGCACATTCACTTTTTCATTTGAATGGTAATCAAGCACTTTTGAAATGCCAGATACCTAACCATGAATTTACTTCCACATGAGGTGGAACAAATCCTTTTATCAGTGAGCCTGTTTCTAAGACGTGATCCCTTCACTGGGAGATTGTAAGGGTTAGACAAGGTAATACTGTGATATTTACACCCTTGAATGGTGTTGTTACTGTAAATGCTCTTTAGATGACCTTGCTGACTTCAGTCTCTGTGCCTTCTTGTTACTTCCCCATCAATCTTCCTAAAACATCATTTTCTTTTCTTTTTTTTTTTTTTTGTCGTTTTTTCGTGACCGGCACTCAGCCAGTGAGTGCACCGGTCATTCCTATATATGGGATCCGAACCCGCGGCGGGAGCGTCGCCGCGCTCCCAGCGCAGCACTCTACCGAGTGCGCCACGGGCTCGGCCCCTAAAACATCATTTTCATCACAACATTCCCTTACTCAAGAACTTGTAATTGCTTCCCAGTTCCCCTTTGGTGTTCTACAAACCACAGCAGTCCCATAGAGGTCAACTTGTCATGCAGGGTGACAGAGTGAGAAATCGGGTCTAGATGAGCCAACAAGCTGAAACTAGAGATCAAGATAGGTCTGTGAGTTAGAACTCAAGGACACTCTTTTTCTGGAAGAGAAGACAATATGCATGCCACAAATCAGGGAAGCAGGTGGAGCAGCAGATACAAGTCACTGTCAGCAAGGATACTAACCTATAACTTCTATGATGAGGGGCTTGTGTATAGTGAAAAGCCAAGTAACTGGAACATTAGTTTTAACTATCCAAGACACCTCAGTATCAACAGCCTCAAAGAGGGTGACCAGGTGGTTGAACCAAGAAGAACACTAGTGGGGGAAATACAGGGCACCTGCACAAGTTCCTGAAGATGTCTGCAAGGTAAATACAGATTATACAGTCTCACCAATTGTGCGTCTGTGCTATTGGGATGCATAAGAAAGGATTATAAAGGCACCTTAAAAGGATAGGATTGAATCTGGATTTGAAGGAAGAAACATACATTTCCAGGGGGAAAGGGATTTATGTTAGAACTGGAAAAGATATTAGAGAATATCAGACCCAACCCCCCATTTAGCAATAGGAAACTAAGGTTCTGATAGGTATAGCAGGTTACCCCAAGGATACCCAACAATTTAAGCCTAGTGACTGAACTTGGATTAGAATCCCCAAGACCCAGATAAAAATCCAGGGCTCCTACTCTACTGTTTTTCTCTGATCCAACTCCTTAGCCCTTCTAATACATATATATAGAGAGAGAGACCTTGCCAAAGCTGAGCTGCAGAAATAAACAGAAATAAAATATTTTGGTGAATCCTGAGGGTTTACATATAGGAATTGTATGTGTCCCAGTCTCTATTTGCTTGATTAAAGGTGATGAAAAAGCACCTTAAAGGATTAATTGAGGTGACTAGCTAGCCATCAAGGAGGGCTGGGACTGAGTGCTAGCAGAAGAATAGGTCAGACTGTTAGGCCGCCCCTCTTTCTTTCCGACACATACATGCACAAGCACACATGCATGCACGCTTTTTTCTTGAGTACTAGTAGCATACGTGGGCAATAGTCAAACACACTTTGAAGTGTTGAGATTCCTGGTCCTGAGGTTAGCACTTCAATAGAATGGATTTCAGAGCAGGGAGAGGAGTAGGAAACAGAGCAGCAAGTATACTAGAAACAAGGAAAATTAAAAGACTTTTATATTCATGGTGGGGGGGGAGACTTTTATACTCATTCAAATGTAAGATGATAAGGATCTAGAAAAAGGAAAAGGCCATGGGAATAATGCTGCATCCAAAAGGCATTATAGAATCTCTTTAGGTGTTAGGGAAATTAGCTCCTTATATGTGGAGAAAATATTTTTTATCATTTTGTCAGTTACCTTATGATTTCATTTATGCTATTTTTTTGCCATGCAACTGTAATTTGTATGAAATCAGTGTATCAATCTTTTCTCACATGGCACCTGGGTTTTTGTCATGCTTTGAAAGGCCTTTCACTTCCCTAAGATTATTTTAGAATTCTTCTGTATTTTCTTCTAGAATGTTTATGGTTTCATTTTTAAAATTTGAATCTTTAATTCATATGGGATTTACTTTAATGAAAGAATTTAAGTAAAAATACAATTGGACTTTATCTTTCCCCATGGCTACTGTCAGCTCTTCTTTGTTTTATGGTTAAAAGCTCTCAGAAGCACTTTTAACCAGTACAGAGGGGAGATAACAGCATGGTTGCCAGAAACCAGAGGCTACACTGGGGTTTTTATAGAGTTAGAAAATAAAGAGGGGTTAACTCAAATAAGGAAAAGAAGACTAAAATCCAGGATATGTGGGAAGGTGGAGAGTCTTTATCAAGAACCCTTAGGTCTGCAGATTTTTATCAACACTCCACCTCAGAGAAGACAAGAGATTTACTGTCCAGAGAGCTTGAAACAGAGAGGTTCTGGGCGAGGACACAAGCACACCTACATGGGAGTGAGGCACCATAGTTAAAGCATTGAATGAGACTCTGAAGACTGAATGGTCAAGCCAGCAGTCTCTCTCCCTGTGACCCAGAATGCTAGGAAACAGCTTATAACTCCCCAGATAAAAAGAAAATTTCCTCCAGAAACTCCTCTCTGGAGAAACAAGCTGGGAATAAGACCTACAGATACTAACCTTTGGGAGGTGCCCCAGTGAAATGTCAGGGTCCCCACCTGATCACTCCACTGGGAGGTTCTCCAGGTGACAAATGCCACCCTGCATACACAGCATTTACTCTCTCCCTCTTAAGTATAAACAGACCACCAAACGTCATACTTGGGGAAAGCTTCAACATGAAAGCCAGGTTAAAAAAGAAAGAGAGAGGAGAGAGAGAGAAAGAATGAAAGAACGAACTGAGGGGATACAGAAACAATGAAACCAGGAGATAAATTCAAAAGTACATTAATTTTGTCTGATGAAATAGTATTGCATCCATGAAATAAGAACATAAGGCTATATAAAAAGAAATATTTGTAGAACAAGAAGAAGTTCTTAGGAATTAAAAATATAATAGCAAAAATTTTATTTTAATTTTTTTAAAAAAGATGACTGACTGGTAAGGGGAACTTTTTTTTTTTTTTTTTTTTTTTTTTGTCTTTTTCGTGACCTGCACTCAACCAGTGAGTGCACCGGCCATTCCCATATAGGATCCAAACCCGCTGCGGGAGCGTCGCTGCGCTCCCAGCGCTGCACTCTCCTGAGTGCGCCACGGGCTCGGCCTGGGATCTTAACGCTTGACTTGGTGTTGTCAGCACCACGCTCTCCCAAGTGAGCTAACCGGCCATCCCTATATAGGGATCTGAACCCGTGGCCTTGGTGTTATCAGCACCACACTCTCCCAAGTGAGCCACAGGACAGCCCTAATAGCAAAAATTTCAGTGGAAGTTTGAAAACTAAAGTTGAGGAAGTCTTTCAGAAATTAGATCAAAAAGCCAAAGAGACAGAGAATTGTAGAGGAAAAATAACATTAGAGGAGTTCAAAAAGTCTAACATACAAATAAAAAGAGCTCCATATAGGACCAAATAATGGAAGTGAGAAAATTATAATCATGCATGGAAAAATGTCCCCAAAATAAAGGCCACATTTTTTTAATAAAAGAGTTCACTAAGAATTCACCTGAAGGTACATTACTGTGAAATATAAAACCATGGGGTAGAAGTTTCAAGAGAGAAAACCAGGTTAAAGATAAATAATTAGGAGTCCGAAGTGTATAGAATTTCTCAACAGCAACAATGCAATGTAGAGAATAACAGAGAAATTACTTCAAAAAATTATTTCCAATGTAGAATTATATATACAGCCAAACTATTAATAAAGTATGATAGAATAAAGGCTTTTTAAAACGTGCAAGATCCACTAACATTTACATTTCATAAATCTTTTCTTAAGAAGCCACTGAAGGATGTGCTCCACCAAGATAAGGGAAGAAACCAACAAAGTAAAAAGACATGGATCTAGGAAACAGGACAGCAGCTGTGTAGCAGTCCAGAGAGCCACCACTAAATTGGAATGGAAGGATGGAAGTTCCTGAAAAGATGACTGTAGGAATAAATATGAAATGGATCAATTAGCTTATAGATGTGAAAGTGTTGAGGGGAGATTTACGGTTCTGTCAAAGAGTTTGGGGATGAGATAATGAGAGGAAAGTAGAAAACAAAGCAAACTAAAAAATTAAGTAATTATTATCTCCAGAGAAAATAAAGAATTGTATAAGAAAGGAAATGCTACTGTAGTTCATTGTATGGCTCCTCTGTGAATAATGTATATTTTAATGATGTAATAATAATGTAAATGCTGACTATTGGTTTATTCAATAACTACACTGGAAGAATGGGGAAGGAGAGTTGGTATAAGAGCTGAAGCCATATTTTTCATAGTAGGAAGTCAACAGGTAATATATAAAACTGAAAAATCAGGAAATAAAATTATAAGCATGTTATTTAGAAATAAAGAGGTAAATACCAAAAGAAACTGCTAAAAGAGGTAAAAACCAGGGCCTCTAAGGACTGGGGGAAGTTGCAGCTATTTTTTATTAAAAGCCTTGAAGTACTGTTTGACTTTTAAAACCATGCATAAGCATTATTTTGATAAAAATAAAAATTAATTAGAAAAAGCAAATCTTTTTAGCTTGAAAAAAGTAGCATTAAGTAAACATCATTCTGGATAGCTCTCTGTACATATATACAGTTGGAAGGATGTAATATAATAAGGTAAATAAGATAGAAAAATATAGTTTTATGAAAATGGTTTTGAGAAAAGATAAATTCCACTGGCACTAATTCTCATTTTCTACTCCCTTTGGGAAGCTTAGAGAACTTAGCCCATGTCCCCTAGATTTTAGGGATGCAGGGACAGGTGCCTGACTCACACCTGAAGAAGTTATTAGAATGGCAGAACAGGGAAATGGCCACAGGGGGCCCTGAGTAGACCCTGTCAAAGGGAATCAAACCTGAGTTGTCTTGAATGGTGCCTTGTCCAAGAGATCCAGAAGCAGTAGGGCTGACAGATCCTGGGACTAGAGACATTGCCTGCATCAGGACACCACAGTTAGAGGTTTCCAGCAGTAAAGATCTCTGAGGAATCTGCAAATGCCCCCCATGAAAGACCATTGGCATTTGGACATCTGCTACACCCAGAGGGAACCAACATAGCCATGTTAAAACTGCACTGTCAAGCAAGGCCTTTTAGCACCTTTCCTCTCCGCCACATCTCCAATGGAGCCAGAGGCAGCAAAGCGAGTGATGGAGTCAGAGTAAGGTGGGGAAATAATGAAGAAACCAGTTACACTTTGGCAATGAGATTGATGCTTTGTTATTGTACTGGACTTTTAAACCTACAAAATAAAACCACAGTTTTTGTTGATAACTGTGAGTGCCTAGAAAAGCTATAGTATCTATCCAATATATAATTTTCTCAATCCTTTATTCATGGACACTGATTGTTTTCCAATTTTTGCTGTAACAAACAATGCTGTGATGAACATCTTGCATACACACATCCCCTTGTGCAAACATGGAAGAACGTCTCTTGGGTACATAACTGGAAGTCATGTTGCTGCACCATGAGTACAAAGGGCATTTTCAGATATCCTGTGCATTGCCAAACTTTTTCCAAAGTGATGTATCAATTTTCACTCTCACCATCAGTGTTTATGAGCTTGTGAGAGATTCTCACCTTCTTTGAGACCATCTGAGAGTGATATGATTTTTCCTTCACAGCTGTTAAAGGTTGTTGTTGTTCATATGTTATGTACTTTTTTCTGCAGCCCGAAGCCATTGAATTGGCATTGAGATTCTAATGCCATATTTGGGCCTGGTTCTCACTGTTGGAGGACTTTTACCAGAGTTTATGCCGTCTGGTGGGAGATGGGGTGGTGGGGATCCACTCCCATGGGGTGATGCCCTCAGGCCTCTAAACCTTCTGTGTGCAGTGACAGACATAATTTCTGACATTCAGTTCCACTCTTTCTGTTCCCCTTTCTCACTATTTTCCTAGAACAGGGAAAAATTTGCTCTTCTCCATTATGAACTGTCAGCATTTTAATGACTCATCGTTTTGTCTTTTGGAGGGTGAGGGCAGAACCTCGTTGCTACACTGCATTCATTTCCAGAATTTTCTGTTCCTTTCCTTGAAGATCACTCCGGGAAGATTCCAGCATCAAGTTGTATCTGCTTGTTTGGTTGCTTCTGATAAACCTCTTTTGCTCGTTGTTACCCACCTCCTCATACCCTGCCAATTTTGTGGGTATTGGGAAGGCAGATAACTTTTCACCTCTCCTATTTAAAAGCACTCTGCATATTAATTATGTACCGAGACACTCAATTTATCCCTGTTTTTAACAACGTATATGTAAAATGCTCCATCCACATGTGGAAGCATTTGCAACACACAACAACAAACTCATTTCTGTCACATAGGAAAACTACTCTGCATCAGGAAATTCAAGAATCCAACAGAAAAATACAGAAAATAACAATAATAAAGGTCTATATCTTGATTTGGGTATGGTTGCTCTTACATTTTTTCAAAACTCATCAGATTGTACACTTAAGATCTGTTTATTTTATAGTATGTAAATATACTTATATTTTTTTAAAAACTTGCTGAGGTGAAAGCATGTAGCCTTATCAAAGTAGTGGCACAGGGTATATGCTTAATAAATGTCAGTTTTCTTCCTTCCAGATGAAGGAAGGTATATAAGCAAAGCCAAAGATGCAGGAAAATCCCAGGCATTTGGAAGACTAGCAAGTAAAAATGATATCTCTAATTTGAGAACTTAATATGTATGAGGCACTACAGTAAGCTTTTTGCATGTATTATTCCAAAATCCTTGAAACAATTTTTGGAAGTAATTACTATTCATTCAATACTTATTGACTTCCTTCTATGGCTGGGTGCTGTGCTGGGCACTGAGAATACAGGAGTGAATATGTCAGACACAGTAGCTGTTTCTAGGAAGCTTACCTTGTCAATTTTATGAATGAAGAAACCATGAGAACTTAAGTAAGTTGCCCAAGAATGCACAATGAGTTGATGGCAATGTCATTATTTTTTGAGCCAAGTTCTGTATGACTTCTAAGCTTGTATTCTTAACCACTGTGCTAAAGCAATGGTATTTGTTAAATATTCCATCTGTTCCTCTGTGTTTTCAAGTTCCCTTGCAGTTAGATAGGGCCATGGCATTTGTTCTGGCCAAATAAATCATGAGAAGTGATGTAAGTCAATTGTTGGGCTGAGGCAGTAAAAAGCGCAGGGTGGTTCTCCAATCTCTTCATTTAATATGGTGACTGAGAATGCTGTGTGGTCCAGATGCCGTTTTCACAAAATGGTGGAGCTTCAGTTATCAAAGACCCATACTGACGAGGTGGAAAAGAGCTTCTGCCAACCCATGCAGAATAGGTAGCATAAATGAAAAATAGACTTTTATTGTGTTTGGTAATACAGTGATTGGGTAAGCCAGAAGGAGAAAGGAGAACTCGTTTATACATTGCTGATGGGAGTATATGTTGGTCCAACATCTTTGGAGGTCAACCTAACTATTTAACAAAATTTTAAGTGCATAAGCACATAACAAACAAGAATGGTTCAACATATGAAAGTGTTTGTTCTTGCTTCAATCTTAACAGAATTCACAGGGGCTCTGATAGGGTCTCCTTTCAAACTGATAGGGGCTCCTTTCAGACTGATGTGTTATCCTTCTTATTCCTGAAACTAGATCTTGTTCAGATATGTTATAATAAGGTAGTACAAGTTTATTTTTGTGCAACAAATTTTGCAATCCATGCATAGTTTTTTTCATTAAATTCATTTTCCATGAACATCTTGAAGACCCCTCAAACATACCTAAATATTTTGTTAAATATAAGATGCAGTGGCAAAATAGTTGAACCTGCTTAGCTGTTCCTTGAAAGAGACTGATAAAAAAACTTATGGTATATCTTCATAAAGCATAATATATACTATTTTTAAAGAATAAAGTAGATTTATTTGTATAGATATAAATTATTCAAGATCTATAATTAAGTGAACAAAGCAAGATGCTATGGTGTTTATGTGCATTTTTAATTTTACTACTTTATTGAGGTATAATTGATGTACAATACATTGCACAATTTAAAGTATATAACTTGATGAGTTTAACAGAAATATACACTGTGAAACCATCCCCACAATCACATTTCAATCATCCCCTAAAGTTTCTTTGTTTCCCTTGGTAATCTTCCCTTCTACTACTCCTCTCATCCTCAAATCCCCCTACCCCATTTCCAGGCAACCAGTGATTTTCTTCTATAACTATAAATTACTTTGCATTTTCTAGAATTTTATATAAGTGGAATCAATAGTTCCTTTTTATAGCTAAGTAGTAGTCCATTGTATAGCTATAATGCATTTTGATAGCTATTTGGATTGTTTCCACTTTTGAGCTATTACAAATAAAGCTTCCATGAACCTTGAGTACAAGCCTTTGTGTGGATGCATATTTTCATTTCTCTTGGACAGACCTAGAAGTAAAATGGCTCATCACATAGTAGGTGTATATTTCACTTTTAAGGAAACCACCAAACTTTTCCAAAGTAGTAGTAATATTTTACATTTTCATCAGAAGAATATGAAAGTTCCAGTTGCTCAACATCCTCACCGACACTTGAATAGTCAGTCTTTCACATTTTAGCCATTTAAATAATCATGTAGGCAGGCTGGTTAGCTCAGTTGGTTAGAACGCAGTGTTATAACACCAAGGTCAAGGGTTCAGGTCTCTGTACTGACCAGCTGCCAAAATATATATATATATAAAAAATATTTAAATATATATTAAAAAATAATAATCATCACGTAAGGGTATCTCATTGTGGTTTTCATTTCCATTTCCCTGACAAATGATGTTGAGTATCTTTTCATGTGTTTAGTGGCCATTTATACATCTTCTAAGTATCTATTCAAATCCTACGCCCATTTGAAAAATTGGATTGTTAGCCGCAACTAGGCAAGCTGCTGCCACCACCCCAGAGTCCCACCAGGGCCCTGAGGTATGGAGCCAGGGGAAGCCAAACCCAGCCACAACCAAGCAAAGAGCACACCAAAAATACCATTTCCATGTGGGTAGCCCACCATAGTCACAATTGCCATGGCTACCGCAAAAGTGGGTAGTCTCTATAGCAGCAGTCACAGCCACCGTGCAGATGGCAAACCAGACTCTCAACTGCAGTGACACAAGGAGAGGCACTAGTGGAGACCAAAAAAAAAAAAAAAGAGAAAGAAGAAGAGAGTGATTGCCTCGATTGCCTTGGTCCTCTCTCCACAAAGCACACTGCAGAGTAATAGAAGAAGCATCTGATTTACGATCATAGGGGAGGACTTGATCACACTGTCTCAGTACTGGACAGATCACCTAGACAACAAACCAACATAAGAACAGTTAATCTATCATTGAGAGAACAAACCTATGGTTATTACAGGGGGGAGGGGAAGAGGGAGGGGAGAGATTGGACGAGGGACGTAAAGAACAAGTCTGATTTGTAACAATAATATGCTAATAAGAAAATTTTTTAAAGCTAATACAAGTAAGAGACATAAAAATTAAAAATTGGATTGTCATTATTATTGAGTTATAAGAGATCTTTATAGGAGTCTATTCTGGATATAAGTCCTTAATCAGACATACTCATATCATATGCAAATATGTTCTTCCTTGTCTGTGGTTTGTCTTTTTATTTTTTAAAATGGTGTCTTTTGAAAAGCAAAAGTTTCTAATTTGATGAAGTCTAATTGATCAACCTTTATATGTTTCAGGCTTTTTGTATTCTATCTAAGAAAACTTTACCTACTCCAAACATTTTCTCCTGTTTTGTTTTTTAGAAATTTTATAGTTTTAGATTTTCCATGTAGCTCTGTGATTCATTTTGAGTTAATTTTTGCATATGGTATGAAGAAAGGGTCAATGTTCATTTCTTTCCTGTGTGGATATCCAGTTGAACCAGTACCATTAGTTGCAAAGACTTATCTTTCCCCCTTGGTTACTTTGGTACCTTTGCCAAAAATCAATTGGCCATATATGAATGGGTTGGTATCTGGATTCTATTCTGTTCTATTGACCTATATACTTTTTTTTTTTTTTTTTTTTGGTTTGCCAGACTGTCTTGATTGCTGCAGGTTAGTAAGTCTTGAAATCACGTAGGGTGGCACCTCCAACTTTGTTCTTGTTGTTGTTATCGTTTTTATTCTTTCTCCTCCTCCTATAGATAGAATTAAGTCTCCTAATCCATGAAACAGGATGTGTTTCCATTTATTCTTTTCTTTTCTTTTTTTTAATTGAAGCGTAATTGATTATATATATTTTGGGGGGACAGCGTTGATTACCATCACCTGTGTATAACATGTGATGATCAAATCACTATGTTTCCATTTATTTATGTTTTAATTTCTTTCAGCAACATTTTGTACTCTTTAGTATACAAGTCTTTACCTTTCTTGGTTAAATTTATTCCTGAATATTTTATTATTTTTGATGCTATTGTAAATGGAATTGTTTTCTTAATTTTCTTTCAGATCGTTCATTGCTAGTGTATAGCAATGCAACTGATTTTTGTGTGTTAATTTTGTATCTTACAAATTTGCTGAATTCTTTTATTAGCGCTAACAGATTTTGGGGGGGAATTCTTTAGGTTTTTCTATATATATAATCATAACATTTGTGAGAAGAGATCATTTTACTTCTTCCTTTTTAGTTTGGGTGCTATTTATTTGACCTAATTGCTCTGGCTAGAATTTCTACTGCTTCAACAAGCAAAAGTGGGCATCCTTGTCTTGTTTCTGATTTTTGGAAGAAAGTTTTCAGAATTTCACCACTGTGCATATGATATTAGCTATGGGTTTTTCATATACAGCCTTTATTATTTGGAAGAAGTTCCCTTCTATTCCTAGTTTATTGAGTGCTTTTATCATGAAAAGGTATTGGATTTTGTCAAATACTATTTCCATATCAATTGAAATGATCATGTGGGATTTTTTTTCCCCTTCATCCTATTAATGTGGTGTATTATGTTGATTGATTTTCATATGCTAAACCATTCTTGCAATCCAAGAATAAATCTCACTTAGTCATAGTGTATATACTTCTTTCAATGTGCTGTTGAATTTGGTTTGAATTTTTTGGTTTGGTATTTTGTTAAGGATTTTGCATCAATGTTCATAAGGGATATTGGTCTGTAGTTTTCTTTTCTTGTAATATCTTTGTTTGGCTTTGGTACCAGGATAATGCTGGCCTCAAGGAATAAATTAGGGACCATTCTTTCCTCTTCAATTTTTTGGAAGAGTTTGAGCAAAAATTGATGTTCACTCATCTTTTTTTTTTTTTTTTTTAAAGATGACCGGTAAGGGGATCCCAACCCTTGACTTGGTGTTGTCAGCACCACACTGTCCCAAGTGAGCAACTGGCCATCCCTATATAGGGATCCAAACCTGTGGCCTTGGTATTATCAGCACCACACTCTCCCAAGTGAGCCATGGGCTGGGCCTGATGTTCACTCTTCTTTAAATGCCTGGTTGAATTCACCAGTGAAGCCATCTGGCTTTTCTTTGTTGCAAGGTTTTTTATCACCAATTCAATCTCCTTAGTAGTTACATGCCTATTCAGATTTTCTATTTCTTCATGGGTCAGTTTTGGTATACTGTGTGTCTATAGGAAGGGTTTCATTTAATCTAGTCTATCCAATTTGTTGGTATATGAGGGTATATAAAAAAATTCGTGGATAAATGGAATTAACAGATAATAGGAATTTTTCCATGAATTTTTAAAGACCACTCATACAATTGTTCATACTATTCTCTTATAAGCCTTTATCTTTATGATAAATTGGTGATAATGGCCTAAATTTTGCATCTGGTTTCAGTAACTTGAATCTTCTCTCTTTTTTAGTCCTTCTAGCTAAAGGTTTGTCAATTTTGTTGATGTTTTCAAAGCAACGACTTTTGGTGTTAATGATTTTTCTCTATTGTTTTTCTATTCTCTATATCATCTATCTCAGCTCTAATATTTATTATTTCCTTTCTTCTAAAGGGGTTTGGTTTGCTCTTTTTTTTCCTAGTTCCTTAAAGTGTTCAGTTAGTTTACTGATTTTAGATATTTCTTCTTTTTTTGAATAGATGGAATTATTATTCATCAGTTATACCTCAATGAAGCTGGAAAAAAATTCCAAGCACATAAAAAGAAATAAAATAATGCAGAATTTGTCAACTAGATTTAAAAAAAACATAGCTGTATTCTGTTTACAAAAGAAATATTTTAAGTATATGGCACACATAACCTGAGAGTTAGAAGATGAGAATAGATCTACCATGCAAATATTAAACAGAAGATTATGTGGCTATATTAATATTGGACAAAGTAGATATGAGGTAGAATTACTGGATATAAAGATGCACATTTCAAAGTAATAAAAAGGTCAAGTCCATAGAATGCTGTAAAATCAAAACTTTGTAAATACCAAATAATGTAAATTTCAGTTACATAACACAGAACTATAAACTATAGTCTATAGTTTATAGCAGTAGTTTACAGAACCAAAGAATTAATATGCAAATCTACAATTATAGGGGTGACTTTAATCCACTTTTTTCAGTACTCTTTTTTTAATGTATAAATTCCCCTCTTAACACTGCTTTTGCTGCATCCCATAAGTTTTCAGGTGTGTGTGTGTGTGTGTGTTTTCATTTGTCTCAAGATATTATCTAATTTCTCCTGTAATTCTTCTTTAACTCATTAGTATTTAGAGTGTTGTTTAATTTCCACATATTTGTGAATTTTGCAGTTTTCATTCTGTTATTAAATTCTAGTCTCATTACATTGTAATTGGAAAAGATGCTTTGTATGGTTTCAGTCTTTTAAAATGTATTAAGACTTGTTTTGTGGCCTAACATATGGCCTATCCTGGAGAATGTTCCATGTGTAATGGAGAAGAATATGTATTGTGCTGCTGTTGGATGAAGTGTTATTTGTATGACTATTAGGTCTATTTGATTTGTAGTGTTGTTCAAGTCATGTATTTCTTTACTTATTTTTTTCTGGTTTTTCTTTCTTTCTTTTTTTGGCAGCTGGCCGGTGCTGGGAGCCAAACCCTTGACCTTGTTATTACAAAGCAGTGCTCTAAGCAACTGAGCTAACTGGCCAGCCCTCTAGTTGTTCTATCCATTTTCAAGAGTGGGGTATTGAAGTCTCTAAGCATTATTGTAGAAATATGTCTATTTCTACCTTCAGTTGCCTTCATCTTGCATCATATATTTTGGGACTGTGTTAGGTGCATATATGTCTATAGTTGTTATATCTTCTTGCTTTATCAAATATTTTATCAATATATAATGTCTTTCTTTGTATTTTGTATCTTTTTTGAAGTCTATTTTATTTGATAATACTACAGCTACCCAGCTCTCTATTTTGTCTGATAATACAGCCACTCATCTCTCTTTTGATTACTATATGCATAGAATATCTTTTCCATCATTTTACTTTTAATGTTGTGTTCTTATACCTAAAGTGAGTCTCTTGTAGACAGTATATAGATGGAACCTTTTATTTTTTAATCCATTCTGCCAATCCCTGCATTTTCATAGGGGAATTTAATCCATTTACATTTAATTTCATTACTGATAAATCAAGATTTACTTCTGTCATTTGTGTACTTGTTTTTTGTATGTCTTATGTGGTTTTTGTTCCCAATACCAACATTACTGCCTTTTTTGCATTTAATTTTTTTGTAGTTTACCATTTTAAACTCCTTTTTTCTTTCAATTTCTATACATTTTAAAATTATTTTCTTAGTGGTTAGCTTAGGGATTACAATTAACATCTTAAATTTATAACAACTTAGTTAAATTATACCAACTTAGTTTCAGTAATATACACACTGCTCTTATACATCTCTTTCCTTCCCTCTTTGTAATATTGTTGTCACAGATTACATCTTACTACATTGTATGCTTGTTAAAATATAATTATTTTTGTACATTTTGCCTATTAATTTATATAGAAAAAAGAGAGAAGCTACAGCCCATACCAAAAGTAAAATAATACTAGCTTTTATGTTTAACTACATAGTTACCTTTATCAGTGTTCTTTATTTTTTCTCTTGGTTTAAGTTACTGTTCAGTCCTTACATTTCAGCCTTACTCCCTTTAGCATTTCTTGTAGGGCAGGTATTCTGTAACAAGATCCCTCAGCTTTTGTGTATCTGGAAATGTCTTGATTTCTCCTTCATTCTTGAAGGACAACTTTGCCAGATATAGAATTCTTGGTTGAAAGTTTTTTGCTTTTTTTTTTCTTTCAGGACTTTAAATATATCATCCCATTGCCTTCTGGCCTCCATAGTTTCCAAAGAGAAACAGCTGTTAATCCTATTGAATAGGCTCTCTTGAATATGATGAGTCACTTCTTTTGCTGTTTTCAAAATTCTCCTTTTTTTTTTTCCTTTAGGTTTTGACAATTTGATTATAATGTGTATTAGTGTGGATTTCTTTGAGTATATCCTGCTTGAAGTTCACTGAGCTTCTTAGATGTGTACATTTATGTCTTTCCTCAGATTTGGGACATTTTAACCATCATTTCTTCAAATATTTTTTCTGCCCCTTTGTCGCTCTCTTTTCCTAAGACTCCTTCTTCTGGGACACCTATAATGTGCATGTTGGCATGTTTGATGGTGTCCCACAGGTCCTTCAGGCTCTATTCTTCATTATTTTTTCTTCATTATTTTTTCTTTCTGCTCTTCATACTGGATAGTTGCAATTGTCTTATCTTCAAGTATGCTGATCTTTTCTTCTGCCTGCTCAAATTTGTTGAAATTTATTGTTGAACCCCTCTAGTGAGTTCTTCATTTTAGTTATTTTATTTTTCAGATCCAGAATTTCTGTTTGTTTCCTATTAATGATTTCTATTTCTTTATTGATAATTCTTATTTGTTCATACATTGTTTTTCTGAGTTCCTTTACCTTTTTATCCATGGCTTTCTTTAGCTCACTGACATATTTAAGACCATTGATTTAATATCTTTGACTACTAATTCCAGTATCTGGGCATCCTCAGGGGTGATTTATGTCCAATTCTTATTTTTGTTGTGATTGAACCACACTTTCCTGTTTCTCTATTTTATAATTTTTTTGTTGTTGTTGAGGACTGGACATATTGAGCATTATGTTATGGTATATTCTGGAAATCTAATTCTAACACTCCTTAGGGATTGCTGAAGCTTGCTTATTGAGGGTTGGAGCCATCCATTTGTGACTTCTCCAAATTTTTCTTGCAAAGTGTGTGTGTCATGTGTTTGGTTCTGTTATTGCTTTAGTAAGCCAGTGACCTGACAAGGATGTCCTTAAATGTCTGCCACTCAAAATGGAGTACTGTCTCTTTAAATCTTCTATAAGCTACTTCAACCCACAGGGTTTAAAACAATGACCAATATCTCTGTCAGACCCTCAGTGATCAAAAGCAGCAATCAGCAATCAAAATACACAATCCTGATATTTGGAGGATGTAGTGGATTGAAGTATGCCTCCTGCAAAACTCCCTGAAGCTTGAATTGTGTCCCCCAAGTTTTTCATATTAGAAACTTAGCCCCCACTGTGACTGTGAAGAGAGTGGGAAATCCTATTATGGTCATTGAAAGGTGGAGCCTTGAAGAGGTGATTGGATTGTAGAACCATGCAGTAGTTAATGGATTAATGATAGTGGTCAGGGGCATGGTTCTGAGTGCTTTAAGAGGAGAGTCTCTCAGTCTCTCTCTCTCTCTCTCTCTCTTTCCTTCCACCATCTTGCAATGTGAGACCCCTGGGTCACTGTAACCACCACCAGATGGACTTCGGACTTCCCAGCCTCAAAAACTGTAAGCAATAAATTTCATTTTCTTTCTAAACTAGCCAGTTTCAGGTACTTTGTTATAAGCAACAGAAACAGACTAATATAGAGGACAAGGTCTTTATTACCCAACCTGGCTTCAGGAAACCAGACCAGGAATGCAGACTACTGTCCTTTCAGTTGCCTGCCATGGGTTTGGGATGTGGGGGATAGTAGCCACTACATAAAGAGCCCCAAATCACCTGAATTTACTGAAAGTGATCAGCCTCTTCATCAAGCTGTCCCCTGGATACTGCATGTGCTCACCTGGACTCCAGAGTTTCAAAATGGTTACTTCAGACAGTCCCTGCCAACTCAATTGTTGTTTAGGTGGAGAGATGGTTGCCTGGAGCTTTCTTATCATCATCCATGACACCACTCCACTTCATTCCTTTTTATTTCTGAAAATATTCCATTGAATTCTTATACCACATTGCGTTTATTCATTCATCAGGTGATGAACTTTTGGGTTGTTTCCAATTTTGCCTATTATGAATAATGCTACTATGAATATTCATGTATAAATTTTTGTGTGAGCATGTGTTTTCATTTCTCTTGGGTATATACATAGGCATGGAATTCTGGGTACATTGATTTTTTAATATTAACATAACCTTGCATTCCTGGAAGAAATGCTATTTGGTCATGGTATATTATCCTTGTATGTATTAGATTCAATTTGCTAGTATTTTGTTAAGAATTTTTGCATCTATATTCATGAGAATGTTGGTCTGTAATTTTTAATGTCTTCATCAGGTTTTGGTATGTTATGCTGGCCTCATAACAGGTTGAGCTACTGTTTCTCCTCTATTCTGAAAAAGTTTGTGCAAGGTTGGTGGTATTTCTTCCTTGAATAGTTGACTAAATTCAACTAAGTGAAATGGAGTCTGGAGTTTTCTTTTTGAAAAGTTTTGATAGTCTACGGCCATACCACCCTGAACACACCCGATCTCATCTGAAAAGTTTTGATAAATTCTATTTCTTTAAAAGATATAGGGCTACTCAATTTCCTGATTTTTCTTGTTTTAATTTTGGTAAGCTAGATTTATCAATAAATTTGTCTACTTCATCTAAGTTGTTGAATTTGTTGGCATAAAATTGTTCATGCTATATCTTTACTATCCTTCAATGTCCATAGGATCTGTGGTGTAACCACTTTTTCATTCCTGATATTGGTCATTTGTTTTTGTGTAATTTTTTTCTTGATCATTCTAGCTAGGGGGTTTTCTATTTTGTTATTCTTTCCAAAGAATCAGATTTTGGATTTGTTAGTTTTCTCTATTGTATGATTTCCATTTCACTGATTTTTTGCTCTTTATTATTTCCTTCTGTTTAATTTGGATTTGCTTTGCTCTTCTTTGTCTAGCTTATTAACGCAGAAACTTAAATCATTCGCTTTATTTTTTTTATTGTTGTTTGTTTGTTTTTTTCGTCTTTTTCGTGACCGGTACTCAGCCAGTGAGTGCACCGGCCATTCCTATAGAGGATCTGAACCCGCCGCGGGAGCGTCGCTGCGCTCCCAGTGCCGCACTCTCCGGGGTGCGCCACGGGCTCGGCCCTAAATCATTCGCTTTAGATGTTTTCTTTCTAACATAGATATTTAAAGCTATGTTACCAAGTCAGTACTATGATTTGAATGTATGTGTCCCTCCAAAATCAGTATTGTACTTTAAACCTCAATGTGATAGTGTGAAGAAGTGGGGCATTTAGAAGGTGATTAAGTCTCCTTATAAAAGGGCTACAGGGAACTAACTAGACCCTTTTGCCCTTCCATCCATTCTGCCGTGTGAGGACACAGGAAGAGGCACCGTCGCAGAAACAGGAGCCCTAGCCAGACACTAAACCTGCCAATGCCTTGATCTTGGACTTCCCGACATCCAAAACTATAAGAAATAAATTTCTGTTCTTTATAAATTAGTCAGTCTAAGGTTTTGTTTTGTTTTGCTTTGTTTTTTTAAATAGTAACACAAACAAACTAAGACAATCAGTACCATCCATACAACTTTCTCCATTGATGGAAATATTCTATTTTCTGCCATTCAATACAGTAGCCACTAGCCACATGTGGATACTGAGCACTTGAAATGTGGCCAGTATGAGGAATTAAGCTTTTTATTTAATTTAAATTTGAATAGTAATATGTGGCTAGTGGCTACTGTATTGGACAGTGCGGCTCTAAGCACTGCTTTACCTATAAAGCAGTGCTTAGAGCTTTATAAAGCTTCACAAATTTTATGTTGTATTTACCATTCAATTGAAATTCTTTTCTAATTTCCCTTGAGTTCATCTTTGATCCATCAGCTATTTAGAAGTGTGCTGTTTAATTTCCTGTTTTGGGCTTTTCTGGATATCTTAATTATTAAAAATTAATGATTTTTAATTCCATTGTAGTCAGAGAACTCACTGTGTATAATTTCAATACTTTTGAGACTTGTGTTATGGCCCAGTATATGGTCTATCCTGATGACTATACCATGTATACCTAAAAACTGTATATTGCAGTTGTTGGGTATGGTGTTCTAAAAATGTCAATCAGACTGAAGTGGCTGAAAAAGTGGTTCAAACCTTTTGTCTTACTTTGACCGCTGAGAGATAGGTGTTAAAATCTATTATAATGACAGAATTGACTATTTCTCCCTTTAATTCTGTCAATTTTTTATTCGTGTATTTTAGGGCACATACATATCTATAATTGTACTATCTTCCTGATAAATTGCCTCTTTTGTCATTATGAAATGTCCCTATTTTTATTTCTGGTAATATTCTTTGTCTTAAGGTCTATTTTATCTGATATTTATATAACCACTCCAGTCTTACTATTGCTAGTTTGCATGTTTTGTCTTTTTCTATCTTTTGATTTTCAACTTATCTGTGTCTTTAAAATGTTTCTTGTAGGCAGAATATAAATGGGCCTTGATTTTTTAATCCACTGATTTTTAATTAGAATGTTAACATGTGAATAATATAATTATTTGTATGGCTGGACTTTGGCATACCATTTTATTAAGTTTTTTGTTCATCCCGTCTTTTTGTTCTTGCCCAGTTTTACTACCCTTCACAGTCTGCCTGCCTTTGTTTATTTCTTAAAGACCGCCCGAGGTCTTTAAGACAAATTGATAATTGTGGATATTTAGAGGGATGAAAACTGTGGGGACCAAGAGGAAAATACTTATTTTTCAATGCAGACCCTTCTGTACTTTGACCATCACTTTTTACTTTCAAAAATGGCATTAACAACTATACTATACCATTTGGGAAGGGTTAAGCATTAAGCAGCTTAAAGGACAGATGTAGCACACTGCAAAGGCTTTAACTCAAGGAAGGTAAACCCATTGACAGCCTCAAGGAAGACATTAGTATCTGATGTTAAATTCCAAGCGAAGGTATCTTCCAGATAACCAGCTATCTTCAGATATTTGTTTAGGGCTGCCTAGCCCATCACCTTCTTTCAACATGCACTTTCTCCCATAGAATACAGCAGTTTAATGATTATCTTGCTTCTCCTCAAAGGTATGAATGTGGCTACTAATTCTGAAGGGAGGGCTGGCCGGTTAGCTCACTCGGTTAGAGTGTGGTGCTAGTAACACCAAGTAGAGGGTTCAGATCTCCTTACCAGCCAGCTGCCAAAATAAAAAATTTTTTTAAAAATCTGACAGGAAAGCTGGAACATAGGTGAGGCAATTAGCTGGGACACAGATGGCTGGAATTCCAGCAGCTATACTGAAGAAGAATCCTGGCTGGCACATGTAGTGATAGGATTAAATTGTGTAATGGCCTTTTTGGTAACTGGCAGTAAAAAGCCGGTATAAGAAAGAAAACCCTTATCAATTATGCATTTTGCTATAGGGCTACAGTGTCCACTAATCATATGTAGCTATTGAGCACTTGAAATGTGGCTAGCCAAATTGAGATGTGCATTGCTCAAAGTACAATGGATTTTGAAGATTTAGTATGATAAGAGGAATACAAAATATCTTGGTAATAATTTTAAGTGATTATATGTTGAAATGATAGTATTTTGGATATACTGAATTAAAATATATTAAAATAAATTTCACCTTTTTAACGTGGCTACAAGAACCTTTAAAATTAGATATGTGGTTCATCATGGTTACTATAGTTAATAACAATATATTGTATACTTAAAAATTGCTGAGAGTAGATTTTAAGTGTTCTCTCCACAAAAAAATGTGATAATGCATATATTAAATAGCTTGATTTAGCCATTCTACAATGTATACACATATCAAAACATCATGCTGTACACTATAAATATATACAATTTTTACTTGTCAATTAAAAAAACATAAGTGGTACACAATATATATTTTTTGGACAGTCCTGCTAGAGTATTCTTAGCAAAAACCAGTGACCAACTCGCTGTCCACATGCAAAAAAATTTAATCTAGATACAGACCTTACATCCTTCACAAACATTAATTCAAAATGGATCATACATCTGAATGGAAAGTGCAAAACTATAAAACTCCTATAAGATAGGAGAAAATCTAAATGACCTTGGGATTGGTAATGACTTTTTAGATACACCACCAAAGACGTGATCCATGAAATAAATAATAATTGATGTTAGATTTCATTAGAATTAAAAACTTCTGCTCTGTGAAAGACTTTGTGTCAAGGGAATCAGAAGACAAGTCATAAATGGGGAAAATATTTGCAAGACATACCTGATAAATGATTATTATCCAAGATATACAAAGAACTCTTAAAACTCAACAATAACAGGGCTGGCCATTTAGCTCAGTTGGCTAGAGCATGGCCTTGTAACACTGAGGTCAAGGGTTTGGATCCCCATACCATACAGCCACAAAAAAAAAAAAAAAAAAAAGATAAAGAAAAAAAGAAAATCAACAACCATGATTTAAAAATGGGTGAAAGATCTGGCCACCTCACCAAAGGTATACAGATGGCAAATGAGCACATGAAAAGATGCTCAAGGGCCGAGCCCACAGCGCACTCGGGAGAGTGCAGTGCTGGGAGCGCAGCGACACTCCTGCCGTGGGTTCGGATCCTATATAGGAATGGCCAGTGCACTCACTGGCTGAGTGCTGGTCACGAAAAAGACAAAAAAAAAAAAAAGATGCTCAACATCATGTCATGAGAGTTGCAAATTAAAACAAGATACCACTAGATGGTTTGGCCATTAGAATGGCCAAAATCCAAAACACTGACAATACAAACTGCTAGCAAGGATGTAGAACAACAAGAACTCTCATTCATTGCTGGTGGGCAGGCAAAATGGTATAGCTACTTTGGAAGACAGTTTGGCAGTTTCTTACAAAACTAAACATATTCTTGCCATTCGATCCAGCAATTGTACTCCTTAGTATTTACCCAAATGAGTTGCAAACTTATGTCTACACAAAACCCGCACACAGATATTTATAGCAGCTTTATTCATAATTGCCAAAACTTGAAAGCAATCAAGATGTGGTTCAGTAGGTAAATGGATAAACACACTGTGGTACGTCCAGACAATGTCCTGTTATTCAGCACTAAAAGGAAATGGGCTATTAAGCCACAAAAAGACATGAAGGAAATTTAAATGCATATTGCTTAGTGAAAGAAGCCAAAAAGGCTATAAGTATGATTCCAATTATGACACTCTGGAAAAGGTAAAACTATGGAGACAGTAAAAAGATCAGTGGTTGCCAGGGGTTATGGGGAAGGGAGGGATGAACAGACAAAGCACAGATTAGGGTAGTAAAACTATTCTGTATTATCTATAATGGTAGATACATGTCATTACACAATTTGTCAAAACGCATAAAATTTACTTCATCAATTGAAACAAATGAACTATTCTGGTGTGCTGGATGTTCATAAAGGGGGAGGATGTGTGAGTGGCAGAGACAGGAGATATATGGGAACTCTGTACTTTCTGCTCAATTTTGCTGGGAACCTAAAACTGCTAACAGAAAAAAGTCTGTGTAAAAAATATATATATGACAACTCAGTGTTCAAGCATTTTATTAAGTCAGATGAAGAATCTCCATATTGTTGCACATACCAGCTTGTATACAATTTTAGGGGCATATCACTTGTTCACAAAGATATAGCTGCGTAGTAGGTTGGTAAGTCTAAAATTTCAAGAACATTCAAAGAGCAAACACAGTAAAGGTCATGCAAACTCTAGAAAAGTGAATCATGACAGAGCTCACTCATTTTATTCTTTACCTCCAAAATGTACATGATATTTAACCAGAAAAAAATCTGAAGACTAGCAAGTTGTCACCAGTCAGATATACATTTCATTCAGGAATAGTAAGCCTCTTACCATGGACTGACTTGTTTGATTGGAAATAACCCTAACCATAGAAAAGGGTTTTTTGAACAGATTTACTGCTATAAAATGTATGCCCTTTATTCACAGTATGCTTTGAAGTCACTGAACTTTCACTAAAGTATGTGTGCATGATACTCAACCCAGGAATCCCAGCTATGACCTTTTCACTTAGCTACACTAAATATCAGTCCAAGATAAAAACACTGTGAAGATTAAAGAGACTGAGTAACAAAACAATTCAGTGAGCCTAAAATAATCTAGGTCTACGTCTTAAGTAAGTTGACATTAAGTTTAAGAATCTTAAGAAACCCTATAGATTTTTTTCTTAGGTGGCAATTCTGAGCTGTCCTGTGACAGGTGATTTATCAGATTTATAACAATGGCTAATTAGAAATTAAAATCTTTACTCATGTAGCCTCAAACTTATTTGTTCATATCTATGTTTAACTTATAACCACTAAAATATATTAATGGGTAGATAGACATGATCAAAGATCCTTTTGCAAGCTTTGCCTTCTTACCTGCTTTACTCCCGGCTCCCCCCAAACCTCCTATACAACTTCCCCCTGCTTTAAGCCAAAAGGTCAATTCTGGATTCAAACTTGTCTGAACTAAATTTATAGGAGATAACAGGCAAATAAGGGGATAAAGTTAAATTCATTTGTCAACAGCAAACGTTATAAATGTATGCTACTTTCCCACGAACAGAAGACCCGGAGATACAAAGATAACAAAACACTCACATAAAGTTTTTTTTTTTTTTTTTTTTTTTTTAAGAATCTTGAAGAAAGTAATTTTATTTTACAGTGGTTGAATTTACCCATCAAATGCTTAATGACCACAAAATGTTTCTGCAACTAAAAGATAGATAATTATAGGGAGTTGGGAATACATGTTAGATACTAACTATCTTCAAGCTTTGAAGATATCATTGCATGAAGAAAATTATGGGAAACACTGTTCCCGATAATTACGTACACCCTTAGTGTAACATATGGAGATCACTGTCTCCGATATAGACACTGTGGTAGGCAAAAACTACCTTGTTCTTTATACATTATGGAAGACACTGCTCCCGATAATGTGTTAGGTTTGTGACAAAGGTACTGGAAATTTTGCAAAATTGGAATTAAAGTTACACCTTGGATAAACTAAGCTGTAAAATCTTGCATATATGAGTACTACCACAGCCTTTAAGTGACATTTATTTATAACTTAGTCACAATTCATTACATTTGGGAGAACTATCATTTTTATCTGGTCAGCTAAATAGAAGTCTAATGAGCAACTAATAATTGAATTTTTCTCTAATACTTGGCTTTATAATTTTATTCGGCTTGCGGCTATTTTCTAAAACCCTCAAATGTTGACCACAAATGCAAAACTTCCAGTATCTGTTGGGTTTTATTAGCAGATGCTGCTTTTATTTTTAAAAAACGACAGTATAACTGTCATAATTATGGAAGGCACTGCTTCCGATAATTATCTTCTATAAAAAAAAAACACCATTTATAGTGAACTCTGTCACTGATAAATAAACAATAAATATCTCAGTGCCAAAATGACAGAAAGCTTTCCCAAAAGATTAACACTTCAGCCAAACTTTGGCAGTGTGTTCTTTAAGTCTGACAAACTGAGTCTGAAATTTAAACACCTGAAACTGGCTCTCTTTCAAAATACTTTGGAAAAAATAAAAACAACAAAGAACTAAACAAAGGACTATGGGGCAGAGGACAGAGGAAAAGAAAATATACTAAGTCTTTGGCTTCTGGTCTCCTCTTTTCATAACATTGAGGTTAACACATTAAGGCCTGACTCCTGCAATAAACAGTCGAACCTCATTATAGCCAGCTGAAGGACCTCTATTTCAGACTTCATTGGCAAGAAAACAAGTCCCATCTCTTCTGAAAGTTAACTGTTTCATTCAGGGATGCAGAAACCAGATAAATCCGTATGGAAAGACATATATCTCATTTAGAGAATAACATCTTACAACCTAGTATCTCCTATTTAGCATCAAATGAAGATGGAGGAAGATCACACTAACCTACCACTTTTAACCCTCAGTAGAACCACCTTCTTCCTCTCACCTCAAAAGATACCAGTTCATGTCCTTAGGATTGAGAGCAATGGTTCATGTATCTGGTTCTGACAGTTTCATAACTATAACAGGGAAGAGGCAGTTACCATTACAAAGCACTTAAAATTCTAGAGATAATCAAAGAAAATATTCTATTATGAACATTTTTTTTAAGTGATTATTCACTTTAAGTTTAGATACCTACCATATATTAAAAGCTGCTGCCTAAAGACATCTAGTAGTACCAAAATGACTGGGAAGAATTTTAACATTAGGTTTTGTAGCCCTACTGAAAATTTAGCACAACCAGCACAAGTCTAGAAACCAGACTACCCTGCTATTCTTATGTAAGTTATGGGTATCACATTTAAAACTCATTGTCAATGTCCCAAATGTCACCAGAGAGGGCATTTGCAGCCCCCTGAATAGTCCAAGTAGCTAGAGCCAATTGGTTTCTCAACAGTGTAGCATTAAAAGCACTGTTATTTTTCTGACGCAGCTTCAAGTTCTCTAGTAAAGCTGACAAAGTGTGAGAGCCAGAGCCCCAGAAGATATGCCGGAAAGGAAAATCTCTTGGCGATACATAGGGTGAGAGGAAGTGATATTCCACCTATGAAAACAAAACATACAAGACAGCTTACACAGTGCTATGACTTTTGTTGTGAGGAAAGAAGCTAACATAGTAAAACTGACTGTCAGTCTCTCACTTCAAATGTTAAAATTTCCCTGAATTTAAGCATGTTGAGAACCAGGCTCCTGATCTTTTAAGGTTAAAATTCTAAATCAAACTGTCAATTCCTTCGTAATAGTCAACTTTAATTGTACTGAGATTTTTTTTTGGTTGGAGTATATATGAGGGTACACGACAAGTCCTTTGTTTTTTCCAAGCAGACTAGGATAAAGCAGTTAAGGCTTGATTAATTAAGCCCTGAATGAGATAACAGAAACAGAAAATGATAGCTAAAAATCATTACTGATTTCTTCTAAAAAAATCTTTTTGAAGTCTAAAAGGATTAATAATAGGGTAAATGTCTCTTGTATTTTTGGTTTAGATATGTTGGTTTTAGATCTTGTAAGAGAAAATCTGTACTCAATTCTATAGCAGCAAAGGATTCTAGGCTCCTCAAGTTGCTCCACTTTTTAGAAATGCAAACTTATAAACTAAAAATTTAACATACTTTAATTGCCCCTTTTCTAAGTGCTTACTTACTTTCATGATACGATCATTAATTTCCCTCATGACGAATCTGTTTGTTTTCTCAGCATTCTTGAAATCTGTTGTTAGCCTGGAAGTAGCTCGAAAAAAGTCTCCACGAGCAGAATATAGCCACTGTAGATTCAAGCCCATCTCCTGAAACAGAAAGATACTAAATTCACTATTAGAATTTACATTTCTCGGCCGGCCTGTGGCTCACTCGGGAGAGTGCGGTGCTGATAACACCAAGGCCGTGGGTTCGGATCCTATATAGGGATGGCTGGTTAGCTCACTGACTGAGCATGGTGCTGACAACAACAAGCTAAGGGTTAGGTTAAGATCCCCTTACCGGTCATCTTTTTTTTTTTAGAAAAAAGAAGTTATATTTGTAAGGATGTTATTCTATATACCATTCTAATTTAGGTGTGGCAACTGAGAAGATTCTGATAGAAGGAAGTGACTCACAGGTAAGCCCAAGACTCAGAATGCTGGACTTAAGCACCTTGTTCAAGTGGCTCCAAACTCTATAAACTAAGATAATATGCCCATACTTGAGCCCAGCAGACAGTACTATTATCCATTTTTACCCTCACAAGAAAACCATTCTCATCAAGAAATTTAAAACAATTTACTTAGTAAAACTATATAACCCTATACACTATATTGTTTCCAGTTTTAGTTTCCTATGGGGGAAAACCTCAAACATTTTGGTTCAATGAACTTCAGAATCTAGTTATTTCCATCTGGTAAGTCCAATTTTCTGAACATTTTCCATTAGTTTCGAGTTTCAAGAAAGCCTTAATAATTAAAAGTTGGTGATTTACTTCAATTAAGGGATCTGTTAAATAGACTCCCAGTACCATAAAACACTTATTAATATTAATTTAATGTCTGAACACTAGGCACACAGGATCAATACTAAATACGATAGTAACTACTGGCTATGTTCTCCTTCCATCTACGTTGTGTCTGAAAGGCATATAGTCCAAATTCATAGTTGTGATCTTTGTATTTTCTGGGTCCTACCTATGGACTGCCGGGAATGCATGAATGATAGAAAACTTAACACAGCTTTAGCTTTTGGACATCATACTTCAAACTGCTTAATATGTCAGCAATAAGAATCTTATTTCAGTTAGTGCTCACCTTTATGTCTGCTCTGAATTGGTTCAAATCCCTCACAAATGAAAGTATTTTGTTGTTATACATCTCATAGTCCAGATTCAATTCAACATCATGGGTAAGTTTAATCATGAACTGACCAGCCACTTCTGCTGCTGCACGTGCCATTTTATTCAACTGAGGAATTTGCTGAATCAGTACCTCATAGGTATCCATGGTAGTATCCAAATAAGGATAACCTGTGTCCTGGAAAGAAAACTAGGCTTTTATATTCATGTGAGTTAGGAGAGCAAGAGCTTCACATCCTGGCTTTGCCATCAAGGTAATAAATAGTAGCTGCAATTCTTCCCTTATTTCTAACATATTCCCACCCAATTTTTTCTCCTATCTGCTGCTTTAAGACACCATTCTTGCTATCTACTCCTAGAATGACTACTTTTTCCAAGTTTTACAGAATCCTTATCCTATCATATCATATACTCTGAATAGATTTCTAGCCAAATTCCTTGATACTGTATCCCTTGTTTTAGGAAGTTTGGCCCATATTAAAGGTGAAAGAAGAGCATGCATAAAATTTACTTTCAATATAAAATGTTACTCTTAGATTAAAATATACCTTCTTCCCAATCATGCAGCACTTTTTTTTTTTTTGGTGGCTATCTGGTAAGGGGATCCAAACCACGTTACCTTTCTAACAAGAATGTTTGATGGTCTACCTTCATTAGACAACTTTGGTAACTATTACTTACTCTTTTATTCCCTACCATTGCCCTTTGTGAGAATCACATTGATAATCCTTTAGTTTGACCTTAATTAATTACTTTCAGACTATATACTTCTCTATTACTGTACCTACCTCTTAAACAACACTCAAGGTTTTGACATCTCAAACTACATCTGAAGTTTTTGAAAAACATGACTTTTGAACGTCAGCAAAAGTCATCCATAAATTCCTTCAACCATAGGACCTGACACCCAGTTCTTCCTAATGTACTAAATAGACATTGTGACCAGCTATTTCAATACCATTCATACTGCTGCTCTAGTGGAAGGTCAAGAGAATTCCAACTTTGTTAATCTCTAAATGTAGATCTTTCATCACTCCCTCACTTCAGACCTTTCCCCTCCTAGTCCTAGCTAAAACACCCAGTCGGCACCTTGGGGCCCACCCAGGGACCCGGAGTATGGAGTCGGGGACCGGACCCTCCTCCCACAACCAGGCACACTGCACCAGTACCTCGGGGCCCGTCCAGGGACCTGGAACATGGAGAAGGGGACTGGACCCCTCTCCCACAACCAGGCACATGGCGCCAGCCCCTTGGGGCCTGCCCCAGGGACCAGAGGCATGGAGAAGGGAACCAAACACACCCCACAGCCAGACATGCCACCAGTGCCAAGGAGTATGCCAAAAATAGCACCTCTACGTGGGTGGCCCACCACAGCCACCACAATAACCGTGGCTGCTGCAAAAGCGACTAGGCGCCACAGCCACCACGCAGATGGTCCACCAACCACTGGAGTGCATTCACACAAGAAGAGTCACCAGCAGAGACAAAGAAAAGAAGAGGAAGTCTCTTTCCACAAAACCCATTTCAGAGTGACAGAAGAAGCATATGCTCTATGATAATATTGGGGGACCTGATCACATCTCTCAGCATTGGACAGATAATCTAGGCAACAAGTTAACAGAGTAACCATTATTCTTTCAGAAAGAGAGAAGAAACCTAGGGCAATTAGAGAGGGGAGGCAGAGGGAATGGGGGAAGGGGAGAGGTTGGACAAGGGGCATAAAAAATAATTAGGATTTGTAACAATATACATGCTAGTAATATTGATTTAATCAATATCTCAATGTTCAACCCCCAAAATATGTACAATCGATTTTGATTCAATAAATAAAATAAATTAAAAAAAACAAAAACAAAACAAACAAACAAAAAACCCCCAAAAATAAAACACCCAGTGATAAGAAGTCCAGTAAGGACCTGGCCTCTGCTAGATCAATAATTTGATGCCAAAGTCAACAACTTCTACCCCAACCCCCTACACTAACTCTAGGATCTCTTCACTGTCAGAAGACCTCACTACAGGGCCAGTTTTCCAACTCTAGCACTTCAGCACAAAAGTCCTCATCATTTTGTTTACTCTGCCTGACCTTCAGTGCCTTTGAATTGGTTCTTGTACCAAGCTAATCTTGTTTTCCTCAACTTGTTCAGTTCAAAGTTCTGTCTCATGACAACCTTACATCTGTTTGGTTTTTGTGCTTTTACCCATAATCCCTACTTAAGAGACTAACATCTCTGGGTAAACATCTAGAACCATATTTCAACAGGTATCTAGAACAGCGTTGTCCAGTAGAACTTTGTTTGATGGAAATATTCTATGCCTGCACTGTCCAATAGGTAGCCATTAGATATTCAATCATACAAGAAATTAAGCCTTGTTATTAAAACTCAGCAGACTTCATTGAAGAAATTTTAGCAATAAACTGAAATGTTAACTAAGCTAATTGAGATAAGTCTATATTAAGACTGATAATAAGAAAGTAGGTAATAATTACATGTGTATAACTTCAAAGATTTTAAGCACTCTAGGAAACTTGGTCTCAAAGTTGATACAAGAAGATCTAAGATGTAATGCTTTAGAGTTCTTCAGACTTACCTCAGAAAAACAGAAAGAAACTGCTGGGATTCCAGAATATGCAAGGAAAGGGAAAGCAGCATTATCAAAAGAAAGTTTCTCACTGCAAGGAAAGCGAGAATGTGTGTTTAGAAAGGTTTCTAAAGAACAGACTGTGCTTCCATGCAACCCTCTCCCTACTCCAAATAAATTCTTAAACTGAATCTCTCTGGGGATAGGTAAGCTCATTGCAAGGTTAGGTTTAGATTTCTACCTAACATAGTAGGTGCTACTGGGCAATACTGCTTTTCTATTAGCTTGTTCATTCACTTTTCTCAACTTACACTTTGTTGACCCAGTTGCTGTCCTGATATAGAGACCGCCCAGTAACTGGATGTTTCACCTGTAAAATAAGAAGTTAATTTATCATTAAAACCAACTTTTCTAAACTTAGTTATTCAGGCTAGTTACTAACATGTTTCTCTTTATAAACACTTATAAAAGTATTAAATTTTTACTGTATCTTCTTGAATAAAATTTTCTTTAAGACAGTTAAAACAATCTCAAAGGGGAGGAGGAGGGAGGAGAAGGAAAAAAGAGAAAAAAAACAATCTCAAAGTTATTCCTACTAGGTTCATGCTGTCAGTTGCTTTAATTTTGGTGAGGAAAAAAATGTCTTCCTTCTTAATTGACATTTTAAAGGTGGCTTAACACAATTTCAGAAGCCCTCTGTAAACTTAATGATATGCCTATCTTGTTTCTGGTTTCTTCCTTCTAGCACATTTTATACTGCCAGCCTAATCAGCAAATACATTACTGCCTTGTTTGAGACCCTATAGTAATCTCTTGTTTCCCATGGGATCAAGGCCAAGGTCTACCATCTGACCTTCGTTTCCCTCCTACTTTAATTACTCCAACATGTAGCCTCTAACCCCATTAGGCAAACATTCTCTTTCATGTGTTCATCCCTCATTCAAAACTATGGTCATTCACATGTCTGTCTTTATTCAATAAATGATTCATCTGGCCTTCGTATTTAAGTCTTAAGGATAGTTCAAGTCCACTTAAACCTTCCTTAACATTCTGACTTTATAGACAATTCCCTGTGGGCTCCTACAGTACAGCTCAGGCCTCATGGCATTTTGTTATATATTCTTAAATAGACTACATATTCTTTGAGATCAGAGCCCTTTATATACCACCTCCTTTACTTCACATAGTTCAGTAGGGTAGGGACCAGTAAGACAAAATCATAACTTAACTATTGCTGCTATAGAACTTATTCTAAATTCCTCTTACTGGTTACTGATAATGGCTTAAATACCAATGTTTTTCATTTTATGTAAATGACAAAAAATGAAGTGATACACTTTTGTAATTAGGTATACACTCACATCTTGCATCGTTTTCTCAATTAGCGTATACAACAGTGGGCTGGCAGAAACCTTGAAGTTCCTGGTACCTGCAAAGAAATTATTTTAACATTGCCCCTTCTCCAATCAAGAGAATTTCACAGTGCTGCTTCTACAACTAAAACTAAATGACAAACAGGAAGGCAGTGACATAGATCAGTGGCCCTATACAACAACTATCCTATTAATAAAGTAGACAAAAAGTAATTTAGGAGTCAAGTCCTTTAGCAACTATGCTAACTCTAATTTGACTCAACTGAGGCTCTTACTCCTCGAGTGTGCATACTTTAATGTTAGTGATTTTTTTTTTAATACTTTTTTACTGAAGTTTTAGGTTCACAGAAAAATTAAGAGGAAAGTACAGAGATTACCTATATATCCCCTGCCCCCTCACCTCCCACATTATCAACATTGTGATTTTTTTTTTAACCTTTTTAGTTCATCCAGGTTAGGGCAGTCATCTGCTAGCTATAGTAAGCTTGCTATACTCAATACCTTCTGCTGCATAGGTAAAACGGAAATAATGACTAATCTAATAAAGATTTAGTTTAATTGTTTTAACTCCTTCCCTTTTCTTCCCAGTGTAGACATTTCACTATTCTCGGTTCATCCATTGGCGACATCTGCACTTTCAGTAACATTCACTCTTTTAGAAGTTTGATTATCCAGTACTTCTATCAGTGATGGCACAATCTAGCAGGATGTGAATTCGTTTCTAAAAGTACCATTCTATATGGTATGGTTTAGTTCCTTCTGGTCTAAAATATAGTCCAGTCTAGCAGTTCTAAAATGTTAGTGCATCAGAATCACCTGAAGTGCTTGTTAAAACACAGTTTGTTGAACCTATGCTGTAGTTTCTGACTCAAAAGTTCTAGACTGGAGCCTAAAAATTTGCATTCCTAATAGTTCTCAGATGGTCCTAATGCTATTCATCTGGGGACCACACTGAGAACCACTGCTCTAGACAAGGCAATCTGCACCCATTCTGTAACTTGGACAGTTTAAGAGAAAGCTAAATCAATCTTTTGATCTCGTTACAGCCAATGTAAATTGTAAAAAAAAAAAAAAAAAAAGTGCTGTTTTAGAGAGCTTTCTTCCACTATTTCAAGTTGTTTACCTGAATTTATAAACAGCTAATAAAAAGGATACTTACCAAGAACTGCTTTATCCAGATTAATGTAAGTGAAAGCCTTTAAATGCAAGGAGGAAAGGTATCCCTAGAAGAGAAGGGAAAATAGTAATGTCCTAATATGTATTAATCTATTTATTTATTCATCACACAGAGGAGCTATTATGAGGGATTCATTTTGAAATTTGGATTCTATTGAGACTAAACATATAAAGGCAAAAATAGTATAATCAAACCTAAAAGAGCATTGTTTCTGGAAGGCAGCTTAAGCCAATACAAGTTTAGTGCCCATTCTAGGCAAGGATGATATATAAATAATACCTCTAGCCATTCAGTGGCACCAACAGCTCCAAAGTCTCCAGCACTCCAGCTGGCAAAGATAATGCTTCTGCTGGGTTTAAACCCATCTGAAAGAACAAAAAGTTAGCTTTATCCTGGGAAAGTTCATAAGCAGACAACTAACTTAAGATGAATCAGAGAAGCTTCAAATTCAAGATAGCAGATTCAAAAATATATCTTTTCCTTTTGAGATGCCAAGTGAAAGAGCAATAATCAGGAATTGGGGCTGGCCAGTTAGCTCAGTTTGTTAGAGAGCAGTGTTACAACACCAAGTTCTAAGGGTTTGTATCCCCATACTGACCAGCCTTTTAATATTCCAAAAAAAAGGAATATTAAAAGTAATCTGCAATGAACAGGATAGGAAATCGTCTGTAAATAAGAATCCAAGTGTATAGCAGGAACTAGCTTATTGGTAGTCTTTTATAATTCTGTTCTTTGAATCCCTTAACTTCTGGACCAAGAGATATTTGAAATCACAGTGTAAGTATGAAGTGTTTCTTCTTTGAGAACAATCTTCTTAGAGGTAAGTCACATAAAACACTGGATTATTTTAAAAACAATTATTATGAAATAGAATGAAAATTCACAAATTTAAGTTATAGAAAGAGTTTCCAGAGAAATTACATTTGTGAAGGCTCCTATTGGGGCTACATGTGCCACCGCCCCCCATACCACCACTTCCATGGGTATGTATTTTTATGCATTAACATACTTTGTATAAAAGTTAAGCACTGCAATATACCCTATGACCCAAAGATTCAAGAACATGATGTGGGTTTGTATGTGTGTAAGCTGGTGTGGAGGAGTAACTAATACCATGAAAGAAAGGCTTGAAATTAAGCAGAACAAATTAATAGTTAATAGCTGTAGGTCTTAGTAGCACCTTGGTAGAGAGGTATGCCACTGCTTTCCAACAGATTCCTCAGGGACTATGTTAGATTTACCATGTCATTCTGAATACGTCAAACTAAGAATTAGGGCTCAAAGAAATTGATGATTCCCAGTGCAATGAAGACACTTTCACAAAAAGCTGTTTCAAAGTCAAAAGACTGCCTTTTGTTTAAGAACTAAGGGTCCAGCATGAGAAAACCATAAGAATATAGGCAAAAGTAAGCAAAGCATATGCTAACATCTACAACTCAAAGTAACACATAAAAGTTCAAAGGTCTCAAAATTTGTACTCTACCTTTTAAAACCATATCAGAGAATATCCTGGCAAGTTTCAATAGAAGAGCTGTTCCTACACTGGATTTTGCAGCTCCAGGACCCCAGGCATCTCTCTGGGCCCCTACTACAATATAGCGATCTTTAAAAAAAAAAAAAAAAAGATAACTTATGCAATCAGGTTTTTAACTGTTTTCAAATACTGAAGTCTAGAATAAGCATGTCAGTAGAAGGGTAAAAGTATAGTACATGTATTAAGGATAAAAGAGGTTTATTTCAGATGTGACTTAGGACTCCAGGGATTAAAAATTCACATCACAATATTCATCTTTTTTTCCTTCTTAGTATTGCTATGCTTCTTCTACATTACCAATTAAATTTACTCACTGGCTACTTATTTATGCTAATTGTTTAATAAACAACTTAAGTCCAAGGGCTTTCCTTACTAAACGATGAGACTATTTGACTGCATTTAAATAGTCTATTCCAGGAACTGGCAAACTACAGCCTATATGCCCATTCATTATGTATTGTCTATACCTGTTTTTGTGCTACAATGGAAGAGAAGAATAGTTGCAACAAAGACGGTATAGCCCACAAAATGTTTATCTGACCCATTAAGAAGAAATTTGCTTACTGCTGGTCTAGTCAATAACTTAAAATAGATTTTCTAGTCATAATGGTCGGTTTATAAAAAGTCAATTTTCTAGGGCCTCATTACCTCCCAATGAAGCTGACATCAAAACAGCTCACTTTAGGACAGACTAAGATTTAGTACTTCACAAAGCCAAGCCGAGAAGACTTTCCTGCACTCCCTCCTTCTCTGGCCACATCCTTAAGAATAGCAAGGAAAATTTTAAAAATAAATAAAAATAAAAAAATAAAAACAATACATAGGTCTTTACCTGGTTCTTCAAAGCCTTTAATAACTCCAAAGACGTTAAGAATTCTTGTCTCTTTGAGCACATTGTTCACAGTGAGCTTCACTTTCTTATTTTGTAAGGATAGCTTACATGAAGAGTCTGTACCCCACCTAGAAGGACAGTCATCTTCCATATTTCTAGAAGTAAAAAACAGGCATTCTAAGTTATTGTTATTTCCCCCAGGTTTACAAAATCAGTCATATTTTCTATTCAGCAAAGTTCTAGGTTAAGAGGATATATAAAGAGAATATAAAATTTACTCCCTAGTGGCCAACCATTTGTGTCTTACTCTGTTCTATAGGCACTCATTTGAAAACCATAAGTAACTTTTTAGTTTAAACAATGTTTTTAAAAAATTTCTCTACCTGTTGTCATCTGATGTATGCCTTACTGCCAGAGACATAACTATAGTTTACATTTTAAATATGTACCAAGATGGAGTCAGAATAAAGGTCTTCTATAGAAGTAGATTAATATATTTTCATGTTTTTCAAGCCTCTCCACTAACAGGAGTAATGTACATTCTTATCTTAGTTATAAAAGAATATTGCTGTGCTGCTTGTAGTGACATATCTTCCTCTATCTAATATTCTTCATGTGTTATCCAAACAATGACTGTTCCCAAGAGGCTTACATATAGGTTGAAACATCATTACCCACTACTACAAGAGGGTAAGATAGGGGGCTGGCTTCACAGGTTAAGAAAGATTTGTAGATGGTGGGTAGACTTACCTGATTCTAAGTTTGGTATAAGTCAACAAGAATCACCTATTTCAAATGTCACTTAGCATTACTGATAGTCATATAGAATTTCACAAAGCCCTATTACATGTAGATGCTCTCCATTTGAGACCACTCTATTAAACATTATAGATTTTAGCTATCCAAAAAGTTGAAGAAACAGAATCAGAGGGGTTAGAGTAACTGGTTTTACATCACACAGCAAATAAATGTTTGCATAACAGTTTGAAACTACAACAATACCAGGTGGGAAATATGTCCACATCAAGATAAAAATTAATGATATGTACTCTAATCAGACTTGGATCTACTTTTAAACCCACTAGGTAGGATATGCAGAAGAACTAATCATAAACATAAAGCATGTGGAAACTGTCATGAAAAGTGAGGCTATTAGTCTATAGACAAGGAAATTGAAATTGTTCTGCTGTTAAAAAGAAAACAATCCTGAACTAATGGGTGTTACAGGGAGTAAAATTTGAGCTCAATATGAACTAACATTTTCTCCAACAACTAAATGGGTTGGCATAGGCAACAAAGTGCTTCACCATAGGAAGTACTCAAGCATAAGCTATGCCAGAAATATTGCACATGGAATTCACTGGGTAAATTGGACAAGGAGTTTATAAATCCAATGTCTATTATTAAAATCACTTTATGGAGGAAAACTTTCATTTTTATCTATACCAAATTAATAGCTAACCATCCCCCAAATGCCCAAATGTGGATAATTATAAGCAATTGTTTTAAGATTTGATCAAATCAACTTAAATATATTATCATTCTTCCCTAATCATAAAACCTCACCCTGCAAGAATACTTTCAAATAGGAACTTACGCAAACAACTTTTCTGCTCCAGCTCTGGAAATTGTTTGGACAGGTATATTAGGCAATCCTGATGACTGAGAAGGTGGAAACTGAGTGTGATTGAAAGAAGGGAATCCAGGTGTATAAGGGTCACCTGTTCCCAGATGAGCCTAGTAAAACAAAAGAGTAATTAGGTCTATCAGGCATTTATTCAAGACGTTCCCTATAAGATTCACATTTAGTATGAGACTATAGCCCAAGCTTAGTTTAGCAAAGTCTCAGAGTCTGAGTGGCTCTACAATGTGACTCTTGTTTTTAATATGGCATATGCCAAATTCTCAATTCAAGGCACTACTGATAAAGTACTTTCAGCAACACGTACAGTAAGGTAGGTCTTACGTCAACATAATCCATCTTCTTACTGCTAAAACTCTCCCAGAAAAAGAGTATTTAAGGAAGACACAGTTCTATTTCCACTTTTGTAGATGGAATCCAGTAACAATCTGTAGAACCCCAAAACCCATTTACTCAAGAAATAAGAACTTACGTGTCCAAAGAATGGAAGCTCTGCCTTAAAAATGGGAAACTTGGCCAAATCCATGTATATCAAGACACCAATTGCATTTAAGCTTTCAGCATTTGCAACCTAAAGAAAAACATATAAAGCTCAGAAGATTAAGATCTGATCATATAAAATAAGAATAATAAATTACACTTTATGCTAAAGACAAATGGTCACAGAGGACTAGACTGATACTCCCAGGTTTCCAATAGCTTATACACTCAGGAAAAATTTTTCCTTTAAAATTAACTCATTAATTAAGGAGAATTTGGAAGAAAGAAAAATAATAAAAATCCATTCAAGAAACCACTATCCTTTGATATGTTCCAGTCTAATCCCTTCTATAGGTTTGGCTTTTAATTTTCCTTTTCATAAAACATACTTATAACTGAATTCTTTATATATACATAAAACTGGGTTACACAGACATAATTTAATAAACTTTCACTTAAGCATTTCTGATTACTTCCTTTTCACTGAAAGACAAAGGCTGCAAAATACTCCAAGTGGATATACACAGTTTTGAAGTATCCTGTGACTTTAGGTAACTCTAACTTACATGATTTGTTCAGCACTTTAAGACTGCTGGTTTTCAGAATGTGAGAAAATTAACAAGAAATACCGTTTAACTGAAGAATACTAAGATACCAATGTATTTACCAACTCCTACTCACCTTTTCTGCAAAAGTGATTTTCCCTGCTCTAACAATCACTAAAGATCCATTCACAGAAGAGTTTAAATCCTCGAAGTCTTTTTTAGTGCCAAAATTAGCATGGACCAGTTTACCCTGAAACAAAGACATTAGATTTATGAGCACTACGGTACCAGAACAGCTCTATAATCTGAGACAGAAGGGTTTTACAGATTGAATCTGAGAGGAAACCAAGAGAAAAAAAAAGGGGGCCAAATCCTAAAAAAGATATATGTGAGTTTTAAAGTCAAAACTGGTCAGAGTTATCAGGAGTGAAATCAAGATTTCTGGCTTCCTATATTCATGTCTTTCATCATCCCATGCTATCTTTAATCTAAAGGGTATTTTACATGCTTCAGATATTTCTAGGGAAAAGAAAGGGTAATAGGATATGATATGTTAAACAGAGGTATATGAAACTAGTCATGGCAGCACCATTACATAAGATTCCCACAGCTGAACCCCAGACAACTGAGGACATACATAGGAATAGGTTTTAACTGAAAGGTCTGATAATAAATCTGTCCAAAAATGGGTAAAGACTATCCTTTACAATAAAGAGACTTGCATAAACTAATTTTTAGATGTTTATACAAACTATCATCATAATGTACCTAAACTCTATTAGAGTTCAGATGAACAGCTATCTATATACTGACATTAACTACCAAATATCTGAACACAGAAAGCTTGCAGGTGAACTAAAACCCTCATTGTTCTTTAACAAAACAATCTACCCATCTCCAAACTCCTGGTTTGTAGGTAGCCAGGGAAACTGATACAGCACAAGTAATCAGGAAGGCAGAGAATAACCACAAAACATCATCTGGCTTGAAAGGCACCAACTAAATATAACCCTGACATAACAAATATGTGGTTTTTAACCTGAAAATGGTCTACTCTATCTAGCTGTTTTCTATTTCTGTAATAGTTTGGCTATATTTTTGCCTAAATTTAAAAAGATCAAGCATTGAAGAATCATAAGACTAGACCCCAACCAAGACGGATATTTAGATCTGTCTCCACATAAGGGGGAATCTGATATATGAATTCATTTAGCAAATACTACCATGTGTCAGGCACTCTCCAAGACTCTGGGACATGGCAGTAAATCAAACTAACCCCTAATTCTTCATGTACCTTACATTCCAGTGGAAACAAATCAATAGATAATGTCAGGTGCTACAAATACTATGAAGAAAGATAAAGCGGGATAAATAAAATGATTAGAGGGAGGACATCTTTGACAAAATAATCAAGGAAGCCCTCAACAATGAAGTAATGTTGGAGAAGAGATTTGCACAGAGTAAGGGAACAAGCCATGAGGATATTTAGGAGAAGACTGGTCCAGGCAAAGGGAAAGGCAAGTTTTATAAAGGTCTCGAGGTTGGAGCATGTTCTCGTATAAAGAAGAGCAAGTAGGTAAGTGAGAGTGGCCAGAGCAGAGTGAGTGAGGAGAGCAGTAAGACTAGTGAGGGCCCCCAAAGTACCATAATGAGCACTTTGCATTTTATATTGACTGTGGCACTGGCAGGTTGGGAACAAAAACATTTCATGATCAGTTACATTTTACAAGTAAATTCACACTATGGCTCCTAAGAACAATAAAGATAATGAGTCTTAGAGCTATTCAACAGGGAAAAGAGTCTCGTGGACTGTTTTGCCTTACTTACAGTAACTGTCGTAGCCTTACTATATGCCACGTAACCCTCAGGACTTTCCACCAAGGATACTGTGTCATTGTTCATATCCACTACAGTCACCAAGTTTTGAGCACTATTAAAAAAGATTAAGTTAAAATGAAGCTAAGCCATCGTGAATAAAAAAACTAAACAAACAAAAAATTAAATAGCTTTAGTACATTTAGCATTTGACTTGCATATTTGGCTTGAGAAAATTTAGCTCTAAATCTTAAATCTTAATTTTTATTTCAAAAATCTTTGCTATATTTAGCACACCTGAAAGTAGCTAGCTACTTCTATGAAATCAGTTTGCCATCTTTCAACATACCTCCCTTTAACCTGAATCTTAACAAAATGTTCATCACGCCAGACTTTGCTGAGTTTAAATTCACGGAATTGATTTTCAACAAGAAATGCGACACTTTCATCTTTCTGAGATCCAGCCTCACGTGGGACATAAGAATTTTCATTCAGCTGCCTGGAGGAGAAAACATCTTTGTTAAACTTAAACTTAAATCTAATTTTAAATAAACATTTAACTCAAGAATCAAGCAAATTGTCTTGAAAGAATAACTCAGTACTATTCCTCATAGTTAAGATAAATGAACTGGGGCTGGCCGGTTAGCTCACTTGGGAGAGCGTGGTGCTGATAACACCGAGATCAAGGGGTCGGATCCCTGTACCAACCAGCCACCAAGGGAAAAAAAAAAAAAGGATAAATGAACATCTGGATGGACCCCCCAAGAGACAAACATAGAAGAAAAAAAAATTGTGCCCAATATCTTGAGTAACCTATGACTTCAAACTTGTTAAAACCTCTTTATCCACCATAAAGCACTCCTTCAAGGAAAGCTCCATACTAATACAATATATATGCTTAGAGTGGTTTTAGGGGAAATGAGTAGCTTCCAGGAGATCTACTATAAGCAAAATGAAAGACAGTAATACTGTTGGTGAACTCAAGATGTATACCTTTGAAGCATTCTGAATCTCCTGGAAGCAAAGTGCTCCTTGTTCTGATCTCTGTGGCTCTTTCTAAATATACTCAACATATCAGTTCTTTGATTTTGTGTGTGTGAGTGGACTATACTCTCACTTTATCCATAATGACTGGTGTATGGTATACACAAAAGTATTCACTAGATGAAGTAAAAGTGCCAAGATTTCTAAGTTAAGACTAAAAGAGTTATAGTACCATTGAAATTGCAGGAAGCTAGCAAAAGGCAAAGGACAAAATTGTTCTTTACACAGACACGTATCTAAGGAAGATATTAAAAAATCTAAGGAAGAAACCTCAACTTCTTGGTGTATGGATTAATGGGTGAGAACCTGCAGAAATCAAAAAAATGCTAGACATATGAAGTCAGGCAGTCAAGTTAGTCATGGTCTAGAAGATGAAGGTTACTGATACCCCTGTGGACAGTAGCAGAGCTCAGCATCATGTCACAATAGGTTTATATGGAAAATCAGAGCAGAATAAAGACTGACAACAAGCAATAAGCTACAAAAAGTCAGACAGCAAAAAGATGCCAAGAATTTTTTTAAGAAAAAAGAAAGAATCCCCAGAACAGTTCTTTTTTCCTTATCAGCATAGTTTCAATACTTTAAGGACCCCTTACCCCTATAGCTAAGTATGGGAAGTCTCCCCTACTCTAAAAAGTCTTTCCTCTTAAAAAATCTTTTCTCTGTCACCCTTATTTTGTTTCACCATACCTAATAATCAATAAGTATTTGTTTAGATATTGAGGTTGAACTTGTGAAGTAGCTCAAGCTTACTTGATGATGCTGGTGAAATCAGTGGTATTCAATTTCTCTGACAACATTGTTTTGAGGTCTGCCCAATATAATTGAGAAGGTATTTCAGGAAAGTCCTCTTTTGACTCCTCCATCTCTAGAGACTCTGTTACTGACGGTGTCTCACACTCAGCTTTTGGTTCTGCACGTTTATAGTAGCCCAAATAGCCAATCATAAATCCTAAAGATAAAAAAAGTTTCAGAGTTAAACACGGAATTTCATTTATAATCTATTCCCATAGAAGTTGTTAATATTTTTAGCTAAGCCTTAAAAATACTGGTTTTAATCAAATTCTAAGTAGTCTGAAAGGTTTGTATATTTTAAACTATTTAACCCAATAAACTATATAATACCTTTATTTTATACAATTACACGTTCAAGCACAGGTACCTTTTCTTCCCAGAAGCCTTCCTTGAAACCTTAGGCTAAGTTTTATGCTACAAATATCCTGTGCATATTTCTAGTATAACATTTGTACATTATATTGAAATGATATATATCTCCTTTCTCCCAACAAATTAAATTCAATGGCAGATACAGAATTTTGGTCATCATATTCCTCGTACCTAGCACAATGGCACTTAAAAAAGCCCAAAATTAGTATTTACTAGCTGAAATAACAGACTTCCCAGAGTTGGTTATAAGGAACATTTAAATTTTGAATGACCATTCTTACCAATCAAGAAGAAGATGATTACAGCAATAGTCCCACAGCAAATACTTCTATTAAGCCTTTTTGGTTTTGTGACATTGGCCCTCATGTTATTGTCAGCATTTTCTTCCTCATCTACAGCTAGTTTCATCTCCACATGACTGTTATCACCATCTACTTGCCGAGCCAGACTAAACCGGGTGTATGACAATGGTTCGCCACCAAACTAAGATTTTTTTGAAAAATAAAAAAAAGAGAAAGCATTATGAAGAAGAGAATAGGAACATTTGCAGAAAAGTTTGGTCAGATACTATACTTGTTATTGGGCCATTACTGTAACTTGCTATACATTCTTAAGGGAAAAGAAATTCTTCTTTCAAATCAACATTCTTCCCTGTCAATGGCAGATAAGGGCCAGATCACACACACCGGTCCTTCATCTTATTCAGCCTTTTCATTCAGGGTTTCTGTTTTGTATGTCTCCTACTATACATTTTTTCCCCATTACTTTATAAATAAGGAATCCTACTATACATTTTGATCAGTGCTTTCTTTAGTTCATCTTATCTGCTTGGCTGTCTCCCTCCACCACATCCAAACCACCCTGAAACTTCTTACAATATTTTCCATAATTAAACATACTCAGGAATGAAGATACCCCTTCTTTTGTGGAATCAGTTATGCCTCAAAACCCCCAGTTCAAATGAAAATGAATATCTGATGATAGCTTTGGGTATTATTTCATGCTTAGTGGGTGAAAGTCATGCTTGTATACTTCGCATTGTTGTGGACAATGAATTACAACTGAAAATATCTCACCAAGTTAGAGAATGCTGATCTAGCTTGATCCATCATTCTGAGCTGCCACACAGAAGAACCTAGTGTTAGAATAAAGAATTGATATAATGAGTATCTGTATCAGATTAGTGAACGCTTTTCATTACCAGGTGATATTTATTATTATAGATCAAATTTACTTTTAAATGTTATCACCTTCCTAGAAAAGGTCTTTAACCAAAATATTTAGTTTACATGACAACTAAATTTAGTGTGACCCTTGATTGGATCCTGAATTGAGGTGGGGTAGTAGTGGCTATGAAGGATATTATTGGGACAAATAATAAATGTAAATATGTCAACAGGCCAGTGGTGCAATGGAGAACTCGTCTGATTACAGATCAGAAGAAATGTCAATATGGATTGCATACTGAATGACACTGCTGTATCTAAATGTTAGATTTTGGGAGTGTTAGATTTTGGTACTGTATTGTGTTTTTAGAGGAGAATGTCCTTGTTCTTAGATTAATGCTGAAGAATTTAAGGATAAAATCTATAACTTTCAAATTAATATTTCAGTTAAAAAAAGTATATAAGAAATAAAGTAAATGTGGCAAACTATTAACAAATGGTGAATCTAGGTAAAGGGTATATATAGGTAAAGTCACTGTACTATTATTTCAATTTTTCCTATAGCCTTGAAATTTTTCAAAATCCAAATGTGGTAGAAACTAGTTAGAATGTCATCTCTGATAAGTAGATTTAAGTAATTGAATTTAGTAGTCAAAGAAAAGGGACAAAGAAAATACAAAAAGACAATAGACTATCACCTAGAAAAAAAACAAAACGAAACTACAAACTGAAACAATTAAATCAAGACTGGTCATGCTACAAAGACCAACAATCATCTCCAACAGGAAAGGAGACAAATCTTTGTATCCCTGTACCAGCCAGCTCCAAAAAAAAAAAAAAAAAAAAAAAAAACACACAATAAAAGAAAAAGGAGAGAAATCCTAATCCTTCTGATTAAATGAACAGTTCCTATAAATGATTTGATAGATCTCTGACACAAAAAGAACAGACAAAAATAAACACAGATCATGCTATTTTGTAGCATGAAGAGGCCAATTATCTGAGAGGCTTGTTGTTCATGGCTGAAAACTGATCATCTAAAAATTAAATTCAGTGGGGTTACTGGGTTATAGAAATAGCATTCTCATCTCTGGAAATTTAAGAAATTAATCTTAACATTTTTTCAAAGCAAAAGACACCTCTGTAATCGGGAGAGTCCTATATGTTAAGTTAAAGCCTTAACTAAAATCTGGATTTTCTAATTTAGTTTGAGTGCATCTAGATGTTTCAAAGTGATATTATGTTCAGACTTACAAAATGAACATTTATTACTACCTATTTTAAGATTTTTCCTATATACAAGTAATCTGACAGCATATTAAACACCCACATGGCACAAAACAAATTGTGAGGTATACACAGATTGTAAAGTGAAAAGAAGTTATATAGATTATCATTAGAAAGTCTATCTAAAACCTATTAACAAAAAAAAATTTTAAAGCCCCAAGCTTTAAAGACTAGAGTCAATATGCAATAGATCATATTCTTAGAAGTACAATCTCTTGTGCCTTCTGGTACAAAAAGCTTATCATTGCTACTGCACCAGAACTGTACAGACCCAATCACTAGAGCCAGAACTAGAAGGCCCCACCCTGAACCAATTTTAATCACCCATTTCTAGGAAAAAAAAATGTAAGCTGTTTACAAGTTTAACATCTGAAACATTTTCCAGTTTTAAATTAATTTTAAGACTAAAGTGATAATACTTAAATAAGTGATCTAAATAATTTTTTAAAATGATGAGATTGAGCAATTGTGAGTCTGCAGACAGGTAGATATAAATAGAATATGTAATTATAATTATGTATAATTAAAATCTAAGTATATTTTTACTGAGAAAACAGATGTTACTTCCATTTCAACCCCCAGACACAAAATTAAGACTGTAACATAAAAGAAATCAAGTCAGAGAAAAAAATTGTGACCTAGGCAATTTCCATTTTAAACTCATTTAACTCCACATCTCTGAAGACCACAGTAGTTCTATGATATCTACAAAAGTTACTCCTCAAGTTTTATATATAACAAATTGAGTCATTCTTTCAAAATGAACCTTATACATAGTATAGAAGCTGTCTATTTAAAATAACCTCAATGAATTTTCTTCCAACTGAAATCACTCTAATTTATGTGTTCTAAAAGCATGAGAGAAGCTTTTCATGCCAGTTATAAAACCATCCTGTCTATAAACAGGTAGTTAAAAGAGCACATCTAAAAGCCAAAAACTATTTCCAAATGCTGATAATCGATCACACGAGACAAACCAAACATCACTTTGATTTTTATTCGTATTAGCTATTTGTATATCTTTGGTGTTCCCAATGCCTGAAAAAACTATTCAATTTCTCATATTAATAATCAAAACTAAGGTAAGCAAAACATAGCCCCACATGTTTTAACCATGAAATTGAAGGAGGATCTGAAATGTCTAATTGAGCTGTGAAATGGAAAATAAGGGGCAGGCAAAGATACTAGCTGGACTACAGCCCCAAACTTCTTTAAAATTCAATCATATTCCTACTTTCTTAAAATATGGCATTAAATTATATTTAATTTTTAAAATACAGTAATTATTTTGAGGTATTAAGCTATTTTGGAGTGTCTCAAAACCAGAGATCTGTACACAATACACAGAGTTAAGGGGAGTGAGGAAATCAGGTACAAAAATACACTTTTACCTATGCATAACATAATTAAAGCTGCTACTCCATTTTTCTTGAAATAGGAATAAGCCAGTTGTTTGTTATTACTGAAAGCCCAATTCAATTTAGAAAACAGGCCACTGGTTCAAGTCCTTGGAGCTTACATAAAATGAAGTTCTTCTACCACTTTTGAGGCTCTGTTCTAGAAAGCTTCACTTCTTAATAACAATTTCACTGCCCTCTATTTTCTCCCCAATAAGACAGAGCACAGCCCCTGCCTTTACACACTAACATTCTTCCAGTTCCTTGAGGTCCTACTCATTTCTTCCAGGTTCAGCTCAAGGGCCCTCTCTTTGAAGCCTTCTCTGATTTTCCTATTCTGTGATACTTGATACTGACTTATAAGATAATAAGGGGTAAATATATTTTATTCCTCAACAGTATTAGGACATGCTTAATGCATATGAGATTCCAAATGATATGGAAAAAATATTGTGAAAACCTTGGATGGAATCTTTTCTCATCCCTGACACTATTCTGGTTTATCCTGAAATCACTGGGCAAAGCTGGGGTACTAGGGAGATTTTTTTTAAAGCAGAAAAACTTTAAAGTTTACCTGGTAGGGCTCCAAGATCTCAAGCAACTGGTTGTAGATAACATGCAAATATTTCCCTAGACAACTACACATTTGCCAGGTGAAAAAGAAACGATTACACGAACATACAGAACTTCTGCAAGGTCCTCAGAACTCATATGCTTGTATATACCCAGAATGACTTGACAAGAGATGGTCAAGGTCTTTCCCAGCTTTAAAAGTCTAACTTCATGGGCCTATAACTAGAGGGGAGTAAAGGAAATCAAAGAAAACAAGCAGAATCTTCATTCCCATGCAGTTTTCTGAAAAGAGATTGCCCAAATTGAAGGTCTGAACCACTTGAAGTCATTGCAATCTATTTTGTGTAGTGTTCATCTGAGAGAGCACACAACACAAGCACCTACACAGAATAGTTCCAAAAGGCCTCAGAGGGTCATTTTTAACAAGCTTTCATTTTCTCTGATTCAGGTTTAGCTGGGAACCTTGCTCCATTATAGATAAGTACATTATCAGAGGCAAATAACTGCCTCGCTTTAGGGCAGAATTTGGCCTTAGGCCAAACTACTCTACTCATCCACCTTCAATATAGACCAGGTTTACTGCCACCATTACTTGATGAGAACATCCCATAGAAGAAAACTTAAAGGGTGCTATGCTATACATAGCCCTTTGGAAAATATTTGATATTAATAACAAAAAGTTTTAAACTCTGAATTTTCTTGTAAAGCATACTGAAATTATTATAATCCGAAACCGAGAAAAAAAGCCCAGCAGGGCCCACAGTACTTTTAGAAAGTCTAAGCTTAATTTAATTTTCACAGAAGATAACTTCTGGAAATCAGCTTAAACGTCTTTGTCAATGAGGTCAAATTCTCCAGGTCAGAGACAATTAAGTCAGCATCTAGTATTCCAAACTCATATCTAATCCTAGAATAAAAGTATCAGGTAGCCAAATACTTCTGTATCAGGACTACTATTTCCTACTTCAATCCTCTAACCAAAAAAAAAAAAAAAAAAAAAAAGGAAAAGGAAGCAGTATTCAAGTCCACTGGATAAATGACTACAAAGTCACTGCAAGCAGAGAAAAAATGTTAACGGAAAAGAATTAAGTCACAAGATATTTTATCACTCACCCTCCCCACTACCACCTTAGAGAGCTGTCCAGCAGAAACAGTGACACAATGGCTCTCTACAGCGTTTATCAATACAGCCCAGTTCTTTGACCATACCGCTAATATCCAAATAGCTTTTACAAAAAGTCTTATTCCTATGGTCTCCCATCTTGTAGCGGGGACTGCTAGCAATATTCCTAATGCGAACACCTGCAGCGTTCAGTTGGACTCTGCCTCGGGAAAACAGAATCTACATGCAAGAAACCGGGCAGGGCCTGGCAAGAAAAATCAGGTTGTTCCGGAGTTCAAATGTACAGTGTACACAAACCCCCATCTAAATGCCCATGACACGCTCCTAACTGAATCGGGGACAGCTCTGTCCCTTTCAGAGACCAAGGCACGCCTGGCCCCGAGGAAGCGAAGGGTTACGAGCCCAAGGTCACCCAACGAACCCCGACAGCCTTTCCCTGGGGCGACTTCCTGGAGCAGCCACGTGCTCCCAGCCGAGCATGCATGCCAGTGCTGTCGCGGGGTGGCTGCCCCAGCGCTCCCGAACCCGCGGCCTAGAGCGGGCTCAGGAGGGCCTGCAGCTTTTAAGAGCTAGCGAGTGAGGAACGGAGATTGGCGGGGGCGTGAGGAGCAGGAAGCAGAAGGGCAGGGCGCAGAACGACCATGGGGTATCCCTCATCTCGCCCTCAGAGTCCTGATAGAGAAGCCATTCGCCGCTCCGAGACCAAGGAGGGCGCTGAAAGGCAAAGAAGGGAACGGACCAGAAGCAAAGGGACGCCCTTCTCCCCACAGCGGCTCCACCCCGCTGCACCTGCACCCAGCAACTCGCGCCGCCGCAGCCCCCTCCCCACAGGCTCGCGGGCCCGGCTCCATCCCGCCCGCCCGGCGCCGCCGCAGCCTCGCCGCTCCCCCTGCTGCTTCCAAAGGCTGCTGGACAGCACCGCAGTGCGCCGGCCCGGAGAAAGCTCGGACCAGCCTCGCAGGCTGAGGGGAGGACACAGGGTCGGCGGAGTCTCAGCAGCAGCGCGTCACTCACACAAGCACCTCGCCGTCGGCCGCCGACAAAGCCGCCACCCGCAATCCTGACGCCCTCTGAGGAAAGAGTAGCTCCCAACCGGCGTTTTATAGTCTGGCCCCGCCCCCCCGACGCCCCCCAGAGCGTCACTTCCTGCCTCACGTACACCTACCGAGGTATTCCGAGACAGCCCAGGGCGAGGGTGCGCGCGCAACCGGACGGGGCCCTCAGCTAGGGGCGCGCGGGGCGGAGCGAGCTCAGACGGAAAAGGCGCCAAGACAGCAGGTGGCCTTGGAGCCTAGCGATTGGCGCAAAGGCTTTAGCCTCCGCGTTTGTCGCAGAACGCAGCCCTGGTAGCCGGGAGCATTCCGCCTAGCCTCGACCGACCTCCAGTCCCTGCACTGCAAGGTCAGATGCGGTAGCTTTGGCCTCTTAAGTATTGGATACTTATACTAAAATAATTCCTTAAAGTGTATGCCCAGGATGGAATGTTAGCAGCCACTAAAGCCATACTGTGAATATATATTTTGCAGCCTCGGAAATGCTTAAGTAAAAAAGGAAAAAAGAATTAAAAGCAAAATGCAAATTTATATTCAGGATGAATACAAGGGCCATTTGAACCAAGACTGACAGGGTGCTTTGCATAACGTTTCATGCATGAGGGAATGGGAGGGAAAATAGAAAACAACGATTTATTAGCGTAATAGGATTACAGCTTAATTTTCATGTTCTTTGCCATTACCGTTATTGTGCAATGCATAACAAATGAATAAAATTGGATTCTTGTCACTTTTTAAAATCTTCCCCAGGGCCGAGCCCGTGGCGCACTCGGTAGAGTGCGGCGCTAGGAGCGCAGCGATGCTCCCGCCGCAGGTTCGGATCCTATATAGGAATGACCGGTGCACTCACTGGCTGAGTGCCGGTCACAAAAACGACAAGAAAAAAAAAAAAAAACATTAAAAAAAAAAAAAAATCTTCCCCAAACATTCACACCCTCTTCCTCCCTCTGGTCAGTAACCTACATACGAGGGAAGAAAATAAAATGTTTACACATAGCTACAATGAGAGAAAAGGACCTGGACCATAAAAGAGTTGCAGATAAAGCGATTTCCAGGTTACAGCCTTCGGGGACGCAGTTGTTTAACATGCAAATCTGTTTCCGAGCCTCCGGCTCCTGCTCTTCCCCTTATTCAGCTCTAAAACAGGGAAAGTTCTTGGGATTTGCCCACCGCCCTTCCCTTTTCCCCCGTTCCCTAAAGTCTCTCTCCAAAGAGAAATAATTTAAAAATCGTATAAGCAAGAGCATCGATGCACCTCAGTAGATCTACCCAGAAAAAGGTTAGGGCGAGGAATGCGATGGACACGGATTAGCCGTGGAGGGGCTGGCCGCCTTGGAATTCAGAGAGCGGGCCGAGTCCCCTCTACCTTTTCTTGACTGGCGGTATCTTTAAAAAAGAAACAGTGCTAGTATTTTCAGGTGAAAATCCTAGATCGTCATGGAGAAAATGAGTTTAGCAGACAGTCAGGACCATTCATTTATATGCAAGTCCAAATAAAAAATTTTATACTCACAAAAATGAAACAAATAAAGACGACACTAAAGAGGATGTCAATTATATTTTCATTTTCGTGCTTTTATTAGTAATAACGGACACTATGCAATTAAATTCCCTCTACAAACCCTTTCTCACTAGATGCTTTGCAGGATCTCCCTCCTCAGCAATTTCAAGTAAATGAGTATAAATTTGTCTTTCTCAGCGGCAGAACCTATACGTACGTGAGGCAATTTTTCTTTGCATCCTACTCCGTACAGACGTTCAAAGACTTTTTTTTTTTCAAATCTGATTTTCGTCATATTGTTGTTGCCGTTATTACAACGTTATTACAAAGCATTACCTCCCACTTCTGGAGACCCAGGAACTCGGATGCTTGCAATGAAATATGTTTTTGGTAACACTTATTTAAAGTATTCAGGCTTGCCGGTTAGCTCAGTTGGTTAGAGTGCAGCCTTACAACACCAAGGATCACGGGTTCGGATTCTGGTACCCACCAGCTGCAAAAAAGAAAAGAAAAAGTATTCAGCATAACTGAAATGGATATTATTCAATTTCCAATCTTCCACAAAATGTGGTATAAGACTTACCTTATCCTGGAACTAAAATTAATGCAGTTCTTCCAAAAGGTACACAGAAATAAAATCATGTATTTTAGAATTTTCATAAAGGAAACTGGAGGTTGGCAAGAAATGTACAATGTGCTAAGGAAAAAACAAAAAGACCTTGAGTTATGTGGAAAAGAGCACAAAGCCTGGAGAGTCAAGGAGCTGGAGTTCTCACCTTTCTTGAGCCTGAGTTGTATCAGCTCTAAAACTGGAATAAAAATACCTGCCTCACAAGATTTCCATAGGGTTAAATGAGATAAGGCACGTGGAAGCTCCTAAAAACAGTGACTGTCACATAACAGACTCTTGGTCAGCATTGGCTGAGTCAGAGTCTGGGTGGTGTGAACTGGGGTCAGGCAGAAACGTGACATGGAAAATGTCTGCAGGCTGGGATAGGATTTGGGTTCATAAAGGGGAAGAAAGAAGGCATTTCAACAGAGGAGAAAGGCTTGGTTAACTTAAGGCTCTGAAGTGAGAATGAGCCCCGTGGTGTGTGTTAAAAATCCTACTCTATAGAAATACCTGACAGCTTCTTTATGGGGATTACTGGTGAAGAAGAGGGTACGGGGGTCATCAGCTAGAAAATCCTTCCTTCCTCTCTTTTTTATTCACCTGGAGATGAAAGCAGTCTTGCTGTTTGGTGAGGGAGGAATGGCAGGAAAAACAAACCAGAGAAGCCACTTACGTAGTGAAAAAGAGTCAGCAGCTGGTCCCAGATCTCTCACCAACCGTGCTGTGGAACCAGGGGTTTAATGGCTCTGTGCTTCAGTCTCCCTGTTCGTCACATGGAAATAACATTTAAAAACATTAATCTGTTGGAATTATGTATATTTTATCGCAATATTTTAAAATACCATTTAATCTGTCAATTTAGTAATAGAGGATCTAAAACCATTTTCTAGGGCTGGCCCGTGTCTCACTTGAGAGAGCGTAGTGCCGACAACACCAAGTTAAGGGTTAAGATCCCCTTACCGGTCATCTTTTAAAAATAATTAATTAATTAATTAATTAATTAAAACCATTTTCTCAATCTGGGGTCCTTCCTGTGGCCCTAATTACAGACGGTGGGGAGGGGGTCTCTCCCGCTCTCTTTTTAAAAAATTCTTTCATGTTTAGACACGCATGCAGCAGTGGCATGGATGACCCAAGTTGTATGAACAGATTAATCCACACATTCCAAGTCTTTTCTTAAGTAATTAAAAAAACATCAGGACCCGCACATTGCCAACTTAAACTCACATTTACAATATAAGTAGATGGGGTCTCTTGGGCCAGCATTTCTCAAACATTTGTGACTGCTCTCCATGGAAAGATGTCCGCCTTAACTTCACAACTCTGTACACACATATGTATGTGTATGTGAATGTATATATGTGTGAATGTATGTGTATTTACATGAAACTGAAATAAAACTTTCATGAAATAATACCCTTGCTGTATGCAAAGCACTCCGGAACTTTCCATTCTATTTCATTGTAAAAATGTGATTTTAACACATTGATTTTACAGTGGGCTATATGACCTGTGTTTGAAAACCACAGTCCTGGGCCATCTCCTTTCTCAGAGCATAAGTCTTCCTAATGAACAGGATAAATGACTTGCTCAAAGTTAAATTTCAACTCCCAAGGTTTCTCCCTGTTACTTTGCCCACTGTTTCAACTTTCTAGCACTCTACACTTCAGCAAACACTGATTGAGTTTTGTTTTGTTTTTGGCCACTGGATGGTACAGATATCTGAACCTTTGATCTTAGTGTTATCAGCACCATGCTCTAAGCAAGTGAGCTGACCAGCTAGCCCTGATTGAGGTTTTATGAGTTGGAAGGTTGGGAGGCTGACTTGGAAAACAGAGAGAAATGAAGTCTTTTTAGATGCTTTCAAATAGTGACATACACTTTGGTCAGTGATGGTAGAACTCTCTGCCTGTCACACGGCAGGTCTTCTTAGCAGCCTCTACAGAAACCACTCAAACTCACATTCAGCTCTGACCACAGCTCCTATTTAACACACTGTATCCATTTTCTTCACCTTGGAATCCTAAGCCTAAGGGACTCACTTTAGGACAAGAATCAGAAAATAAAAGTGTAAAACTCTACTACAGGATGCATTCAGAGAATGGCTGGTGAACTATCAATTCATGGATTTGAAGTGGGTATTATTTTCCTTTTTATTTTGCATTTCTTGCCCCCCTCCCCTTAAAAATGTACTTGGAAACCTTTAGTGTCCTGTCCTTATACTGCTGACTAAACTAATTTTTGTTTCCCCAGTGCTAAAAGGGAGCTCACAGTAGGAGAACATGGAGCAGGAGCAATATCCAGGTTATTATGGAGGAGACTGACTCCACTTTATAGCAAATAGCAAAGGTTAATTAGAGCAAGAAAAGGAGAATAATTAACTTTAAAATTAATTACAAGGATATTTATGCCAATTAGTATAGTGGTCAAAGTTGAAGTTTTGAGCAGGATATGAGGTTCTATTTAGTCCCATTTGGGCAAAATAGAACTAGCTTCATAATAGAATTTCAAGTTTGAAAGGAACTTTAACTCATGTACTGCCCCTGGCCTATAGGAGGTACTCAACAAATGTATGTTGAATTAATTAAACAAAAATTCCTCTACTTCACCCCATCAAGTAGTTTCTTCTTTACCTCTCCAATCTATAACTTCCCAAAACAGAGAGGCTTGAGCACTTTGAACTATTAGAAAGTTTTTACCTATATTAAGTTGAATTCTCTCTCCCTCAACTTTCTATAAATTGATTATTGATTGAAGCCTGCTCTGTCCACAGCTGTCTTCTCTTATTTGGGCTAAATCTTCAAACCCCTTCTAAAGGCTACCACAGGACATGATTCCACAGCTCTTCACCCACTGATCACTTTGGGAAGCATGGTTTGACCAGTCCAGAAGGAACAGGGTCATTATCTGTCTCTCGTAGACGAGAGCCTTTAAGAATACCATCTGTCTGCCACCACATTCACTACCTTAACAGCCATGGCACATTGTCAACTCATGTTGAGTTTTCAGCAGGGTTCATTGGGAACAAATTGGTCTTTGAAGTAAAGATACCTGGGTTCAAAATTTAGTTTTACTATGTACTAGTTAATTGTACTAGTATTCCATATTTCTCTCTTCCACAGATAATGGAATATCCAGATATTGTTGCAATCTTATACATCGTATGTAGAATATCTGTCCCAGTTTATCACCAGTCTAATTCAGCTAAAGATGGAAAAGAGTCTAATCTACTTATTTGGCTAGAAATGTTCCTGACATTAGAGAGAAATAACAAGAGCTAAGATTTATTATTAGAATAGTGCTCAGCACTATTCTAAGCCATTTAAATGTGTTAGCTCATGTAGTCATAACAATCCTTAAGAATAAGAATTAATATCATCCTCATTTTCCAGGTGTGAAAACTGGCATTATACAGAAGTTAAGTAACTTGCCCCAGGTTACATGTATGGCTAATAAGTGGTGACAATCAGAATTCAAAACTAGGCAATCTAGCTTCTGAACTCAGCCCTAAGCAATTTCACTATCTTGCTTCCTTATACATCTAATCGTGAATCATGACGTAGCCTGACTGTACTACATACATGGCTCTGCAGACTTCTCTTTAAGGCAGAATTTCTATTAAACAGATTCAGGGATCATCTAAGTAGGACAATTAAAGAAGATTCAGCATCTGGAGGATTCATTTATTTTTCACTTCAGATTTAATTTTATTTTAAAAATTGGATTCATATGCATGTTGGGGTGGGTAATCCCAGATAATTCTAAAAATAAGACTGTAGTATAACTGATGATCTAGAAATCTAGATTTATATTTGACAGAATTGCAGTGGGTTCATATTGTCCCTGCAAGACAGCTGATTTCTTTAAGTTCCCAGAAAGTATACCTACCTTTGCAAAGGAGAGTTACTGAATTAATGGAATTATACTAACTTTATTTCCAAAATATCAATGAGTCAGTTTGGTTTTTCTTATTTTCATCTTCTTTCTTTTGACATCTGAGCTTGCAACTCTCAGCTATATCCATGTTTCCCTTCCTCTATTGTTTAAATTTGGCATCTTAAACAGTAATACTTCTGATCAGCTATGTGCCATATGGCCAAACACTGCCTAAGTTGAGTAAGTTGAGGACTTTAAAAAAAAAAAAAAGACTAAAAAAGAGGCCTTTGAAAAGAACATCATGAATTGCTGAGGGATTGCTATTGTAAAAGGGGGAAATGAACAAGTATATGAAGAAAACACTTGCAAACAGACTAAATGCCAGTTCAGCAAATCCAGTGTGCAGGAAAAATACCTAATCATCAGAAACTTGTTGGTGTCTTCTGCTTAATATACACAGTAGACAAATTTTCCCTTGGTTTGGAAAAAAATCCTGCCAAAACTTTTATTTCTTGTACGTGGAAATGTGGTCAAGGAGGCAACTGTCTGATGGTTACATCTGTGAGAGCTGGCCTGGCTCCCCTTGGTTCACCTCACAGTCTCCTAAATGGTAGGAAAAGCTGTACCCCAGGGCTGGGGTTTCCAGGTGTTAGAGTCAACATTCACTGAGCCTGTATGTTGTCAAGATACTGGACTGGGTGCTTATATTTGTGTCATTTTATTTTATTTTAGCTTTTATTTATTTATTTATTTTTATTTATGCATCTGGCCAGTATGGGAATTCGAACCCTTGACTTTGGTGTTATAACACTGTGCTCTAACCAACTGAACTAACTGGCCAGCCTGTGTCATTTTATTTTGGCCCCCAACAATTCTTTGAAATAGGTATCATAACTCATTTTATACATGGATAAGTGGAACTGTAAAGAATACAAAATAATTGTCTAGAAATGGCACAGCTTTTAAATAGCAGAGCCTAACTTCAGATCTTTGAGATCTTTTGTCTTAAAACCACTTTTCACTATATTTCAGGTATTGAAATATTAAAATACTGTTCTAGCAGGCAGATGGTTGAAGTTTTGTGCCCTGGGTAAATCATTACCCCAAAATGTAAAGACAAGGTCACAAGGTACAGTGTTCCTGGGATACCTAGCTCCCAGAATGCTTCCTGGAAGTAATCTATGCTACAGTAAGATGTAGAATTTGCTTAACTGATGAGATGATGGTCCATAGCCCCCAACCAGGTAATCAGAAAGCAGCCAACCCAAAATGTAATCGTGATAAACCATCTCCAAACTTACACAAGATTACTGCTTCTGAAACTGGATTCCAATGAGGAAAGGTAGCATTTGAAGAGACCCACTGGTTACTGTAATAAAGTCGAGCCCAGGACTTAAAGGTAGTCAATGGCAGCAGAGAACTCCAAAGAGAAAGAGAATCGTGGGTACAGAAGGCAATCCTGCTGAGCCGGGTGTCCTCTCCATTTGAGGCGGGCAGCTCCTGTCTGTGGTCAAGATCCAAGATCCAGCCTTGAGTTTATTAAGAGACAAGCAGAGTTCCTTCAGTTGTTGGGATGAATCAAGCTAAAGTTGGCTTTGAGATCCACATGGAGCCTAGAGTGTAGCCCAGTGCTTCTCAAACTTTAATGCAGATTCTGATGCAGAAGTTCTTTGTGGGGGCCCATGACTGCATTTCTAACAAGTCCCTGGCTGATGCCCAGGCTGCTGGTCTTCAGAGCACACTTGAGCAGATTTTAAAGGAGAAGTTTTTATTAGCTGTTCCTCCACCACTCCCCACAGAGAGGGCACACTGTGTGGCCAGCTGGCATGAAAGTGGTTTCTGTTTGGCAGCTATTTCTACGCAGCTGTAGTGGCCTATTCTACAAAGCTTTTCAGTGAACAAGGGCAATTCCTGGGGCTATCACAGCTTAAGTAAAACTGCCCTTAAGACCACTCAACTCTTTCACTGGGGCTCCACATTTGCCAAACAATTCACTCATCCTAATTCTTGAGAGGATTTTCCCTTCTGAGAAGATACTAGAACCCAACATGAAGATTTGGGCTACACAGCAGTTTTGTTCCTCCATGCAAATTAATAAATAGGCTTTATGAATCAGTATTTTGTGCCCTTGGGTAGCAGATTACCTTATGACACTGGTGAACTGATAAAACTGAGTTTCTGAAACTGACCAGGGGAACAACCTAGAACTGTCTTGAACTTCACCAAACCCCCTGAAAAGACCAGCTGAATAGCCAGTTCCTACAGACTCTGCTCTGGAAAAGCTCCTGCAGACAAGGCCAGGGCTGGAGCCATGGTAGTATTTTTCTAAAACAATCAAACGCCACCTCTAACCCCCAACACCCCAAACAAACAAACAAAAAACTATCACTGAGAAACTAAAGGGAAATGAATACTAAATCAGTACTCTCTCCCCCTCCCCCAGTTCACTCACATTCACAAGATATAAAGCAAACAGATCATGGAGTGTACATTTGGGAAGCTAAATCAGAGTCTAGTTGAAGGTCAGCTTGAGTGGGGCACCAGCCTTGACCTGCCTCCTCTTCTCCACCTCTGAGTTGCAAGAGCATGGTGAATTCCAGGCAAGGACACTCACATCTCGAGGATTGGTGCTGGCACAATGCAGGTAACATTGTCAGCCCTTGTCTGAGAATGGGCTCTCGTGGGTGGCCCTAACCTGAGACTTCCCTGGTCCACCCAGGCTCTCCCTAGAGACTGAGGATTCACTGATCTGGCCAGCCCCTGATTCCTCCCCTGAGACCAGCCTCTCTGCACTGAGCCTGCAGACAGTGCCCCAGCCTGTCTGGATAGCTCTGTGCAGTTAGCTCCCAGAAGGCCAGCCCTTGCCCCTGATCCATTTCTCTCTAGCCACTTAGCACAGACACTAGGCTGGGTGGTGAATGGCTCTAAACCAGCATCCAGGCCTGAGTGGCAGGGGACACCTGTTCAGAACTTGTCTACATTGCATCAGCTCCCTCTGCCAGAGACCCTGCATTGCCTCATCCTGTTTCTAAGCTTGAGCTTGCTTAGGTGCCACCCATCAGCTCCCTACTCCCTGTCTGGGTGATTCTTTTGATTGTCCACTTGTTCACGGATAGAGAGATTCAGAGTCTGTGAGTGACTGACCCTTTTAGTGCACTCATGTTCCCATTCTTCTCACCTTGTTTCTGGGTATATTTGACAAACATTTACCAGGTATCTACTGTGTGCCAGGCTGTGTTAAACCCTAGGGATAAAGAGCTGCTACAGAATATTCCTTGGATTCTCTCTGATGACTTATCCCTTAAGTGCCCCACAGGGGAAGGGTCTTCCAGAAACCTGCCATTCCACTTGGACACATCATAAGCCTTTGAAACATTGAGAGAAGCATCTTTGTCTTATATTTAGACATCACAGACAAATGGCCAGCAAGAGGGTCAATTGAAGTGCTTCATTGTTATATATTTCCAAGAATTTTTGTAAAAACAAGCTAGAAAACAGATGTGCAAATGTCATGAGTTATCTAAGGGAAGGTAGGTGATGAGTTGAAGGTCGTGTGCCCACACACTCCCATTTGGATCTCTACAATGTCAATGGGATTCCTTCTGACTCTTTCTCCTTCTGCATGCTGTACAAAGACCAATTTGTGTCCCCTCTCTCTAAACGCCAGATCTTTATTCTCAGGTGCCTGCTGGACATCTCCACCTACATGATTCACTCAGATTCAACCTGTCCCAAAGAGGACCCAGCACCCTACTCCCCAAACCTGGTGCTCCTGCTTCCTGTATTCCCTGCCTCTGTGACACATGCTTTACAGATTCAGGGAACAGTCCTGAAAGTCCTGTGAACTCTCCCATATCCACCTAGTAGGTATTCAATGAATGTTTATTGAATGGAGCTCCTTTAGCATCAGTTTGTGCCTGGGCTCAGATGAAACCAGCTCATTTAGTGGGAAATAACTTCTTCAAATCAGCTGCCCTGGAGTTAGAGGTAATCACAGAAATGGGTGCTACTGGTAATTAGTATCTAATAGATTCCAGCATCCTCATTTTCTATTATTCTTTTATTAAAATTTTTTGTTGTTTTCATTTTTTTTATTATTATTATTTTTTTTAAAGATGACCAGTAAGGGGATCTTAACCCTTGACTTGGTGTGGTCAGCACCACGCTCACCCAGTGAGCGAACCGGCCATCCGTATATGGCATCCGAACCCGGGGCCTTGGTGTCATCAGCATCGCACTCTCCCGAGTGAGCCACGGGCTGGCCCGTTGTTTTTAAATCCTGGACCCTCAGATTAAAAGTCTGATGCTCTACCAACTGAGCTATCCAGGCCCCATTTTCTAATTTTAAATCAGAGCTCACTCTTGGGAAGAGTTTCAAGCTTCCACAGGAATAAAATGAAATATTGACACATTCTGTTGTAATACCTCAGCACGTCACCTCAAATCACTGTTTTTCTGGAGGAAGAGTGAGGACTTCAGCTGGGCCTCGCTCTGCATCACTTGGCCTGCATTGAGTGATGGTTTCTCTCTGCAGAGCACCAGGCTGAGCTCTGAGGAGGAAGCTGAAACACACCAGACAAAACTGTTTTGAGAGATACACTGACATGTACATAAGTGCATAAAAAATGACCGAGAGGGAGACACACCACACTAACATGTTAATAATAGGGGAAACTGGGTACAGGGAATATCTAGGTACCCTGTGCTATCTTCTCAATTTTTCTGTTAATCTAAAATTGTTCTATCCAAAAAATGGTCTATTTTAAAAAAAAGATTACAAAAAAAAAAGAAAAAGTGGAATTGTAGAAAGTTCAGGAATTGCATAATAAATGCAAAAGCCAAAACTCAAGGCAAAATGTTCTTGCTAGGGAGTAATTAGACCAGGCTGGCTGGGTGTTCAGAGGAAGGAAGACTGTGACCAGGGAGATGTAGGGGGCTAAGAAACAAGACAAAGTGGTCCTGAAGGTACAATCTGGGCAGACTGTGAGCACTTTCAAGGCTGTGAGCAACGTTCACCAACTGGAGCATGGAAGGTTATAGACACAAAGAAGGCAGCTTTGGATCCAAACAAGCCAAGATTAAAATCTCAGCTTCAGTTCTTGAAGTATCTTAGAAATACTCACCTGTAAGTATTTTAAGCTAAATCTTAGTCATCTCTTATCCATAAAATGAGAATAATAATGCTCTCCTCACAGGTTTAAACGAGGCTGTTTAAATCTGATAATGCAATTAAAATGTTTAGCATAGTGCTTAGCATCATAGAAGGTCTCAAAAAATGTTAGCTGTTGCTGCTGCTGCTGCTGTCAAAACTTCAGGTCAGAATGACTGCTAAGCTAACTGTATCCCAAGTTCCTTCTCCCCCAGGCTTTCCCTGCAGCTCCAAGTCAGGTCAGACCACATTTGCACTCTTGTCCTGACTTCTTAGCCTACCTCCCTGCATCTTTTCCCTTTTCCACTTTCTCCCATTCAGTCCTATGGGCATCTCCACCATGGGGATCACCCATCCCTGCCACCCTCCTCTTCTCTCTTCCCCAGATAGGTTCTTCTTTCTGTCTCCCCTTCACTGATCACAGCTTCTTGGACTTCTTTCCCCACACTTATCTTAATGCCTATTAGTCCCTCTGAATCTCTCTAAAGCCAGCAGTCTCAATGCCATATTTATGAGTATTTGTCCCTATCTCAGATGTATCTTAAGGTTCATCTCCAGTTGGAATTCAAAATTAATATGAAAGGGATCATCTTGTGCTATGGCGCTTTAACCCAAATGTACATTTTCCTACTGTAAACAACAAAACCAGGAGATAGCTAAAGCATTCTCTGAGAAATATATCTGTAGTGTCCTATAGCATGGTACCATCTGGATTATTGGGAAAGAGTGAAAAATATACATGACCTGGGAAAAATCTCAAACGAAAGTTTGAAATCATGAGTTTAGTAAGAAAGACTCCTTCCACTCTGTGACAACAGCCCTTTACTGTTAGCAGAATGGGATGTCCTTGGATTTAATTTCAATGCTGGCATTTATAAGGCTAGCCATTGGCCAGGAGACTGATAAAATTAATCAAAGACACACCCTTATTTTCCAGGCACACCCTTATCTTCCTGCAGTTTCCCACACCCTTAAATCTATCAGAGCAGTAAAGAGCAAGATTAGCTGAGGGCCATAAATTTCGATTATTCTGGGTCATTTTGGCTGAGAAGTCTTCTGTCACAGTGTACAGAAACTCTCATTCACTGCTGGTGGAAATGAAAAATAGTTGAGCCATTCTAAAAGACAGATTGGCAGTTTCTTATAAAGCTAAACATAATCTTACCATACAATCCAGCAATCATATTCCTAGGCATTTACCCAACTGATACAAAAACTCATGTCCATACAAAACCTGCAGCAGCTTTATTCATAATCTCCAAAAACTGGAAGCAACCAAGACAGCCTTTGATAGGAGAATGGATAAACAAACTAAGGTACATCCATACAATGGAATTCGACAATAAAAAGGAATGAGCTGTCAATTCATGCAACAATATGGAAAATGTTGCTAAGCAAAATGCATATTAAATGCATATTGCTGAATAAAAGAGGCCAGTCATAGAAAGCTACATACTACATGATTCCATTTTTATAACATTCTGGAAAAAGTGAAACTGTAGGGAACTAAAATACTGCATGCTGTACAAAGACCAATTTGTGTCCCCTCTCTCTAAACGCCCGATCTTTATTCTCAGGTGCTTGCTGGACATCTCCACCTACATGATTCACTCAGATTCAACCTGTCCCAAAGAGGACCCAGCACCCTACGTCAGTGGTTACCAGAGATTTGGGGATGGAGAGGGTTGAACAGGTGAACCATAGGTGATATTTTAGTGTAGTGAAACTATTCTGTAGAATACATAAGACTATGCATTTGTCAAAACTCAAAAAACGTTATACCACAAAGAGTCAACCTTAACATATGCAAATTAAAAATATTAATTAGGAGGCAAGAGGATCCCAGAATGGAATGCAGACTGTGATAGAAGAATCTAACTGTGTTACAAATGTATGCCCTAACTTCACTGAAGAGGGGGGCGGGGTAGAGAAGTGCTAACCTAAGTGACTTTTGTTGTAAGACTAAAGACAAAAAGAACAGTACATAAGCACTGCACTCTAATTGGTAAAGTCATATAATTGATTAATCTATATCATGGAGGTATAGATTAACAATTCGGAAACCACTATACATGTATACTGGAATTGGGCAAATAAGTAAATGGATGGCAAATGGTGGAAGCCAGGCTTCTTACTGTTGGATGTGAAGTTACAGATAAGCAAGGGGTAAGGCTAGTATGAATCATGTCAAACTGGTTTAAAATTAGAGACATCATGTTTAGCTTAGTATAAATACAGAAAAAATATAGTAACAATTATGAATATGTGTGTATACACATATAAAGCAATAATAGAAAAAAACACACACAGAAAAAAATAAAAACAATAGAGAACATCAAGAAAACTGAAGTTGGCTCTTTGAAAAGATTAACAAAACTGACAAACCTTTAGCAAAACTGACCAAATTTAAAAAGAGAAAAAAAAAAAAAAAAACTCAGCATAGAAAAATAAGGAATGAAAGAGAGGACATTACTACCAACCTCACAGTAATAAAAAAAAAGTTATAAAAGAATACTATGAATAACTGTATGCCCACAAATTAGATAACTTAGATGAAATGGACAAATTCCTAGAAAGGCACAAACTTGTAAAACTGACTCAAGAAGAAATCAAAACTCTGAATAGACCTATAGCAAATAAAAAGATTGAATTTGTAATTTTAAAATTTCCCACAAAGAAAAGTCCAGGCCCAGATGGATTCATTGGTAATGTCTAACAAATATTTAAAGAATAACAAAAAGTAATTCTTCACAAATGCTTCACAAAAACAGAAGTGGAAGGAATACTTCCCAATTCATTCTATGAGGTTAGTATTACCCTAAAACTAAAATCAAAGACTGTATAAGAAAACTGCTGACCAAGGCTGTCTGGTGATCTCAGTTGGCTAGAATGTATTGCTAATAAAACCAAGGTCCAGGGTTTGATCCCTGTACCAGCCAGCCACCAAAAAAAAAAAAAAAAAAAAAGGATTCAGATTAGAAGGGAAGAAGTTAAACTGTCTCTGTTTGCAGATGATACAATTCTATAAAAAGAGAATCCTAATGAATCCACTAAAAAACTATTAGTATACACATGAATAACCTAGCTCTAGCTCTGTGCCCTGAGGGCGCCTGGAAGTAATAATACCTGGATATCAATAAGCACATCCAATGCCCAGATCATGGTTTCCAAGATACGATTCCCCAGTAAAAAGAAACTCAGCTCCTTGAAGAAATGGCTGATTCTTAGGCTGGGTCAGGTAACAAAAGATGAATCTGGAATATCCTATGGTGCCAGAAAGTAAGGAAGTGCTCAAAAAATAAAATGGTGGAGGTATGTCTACAGATACAGGAGCCAACTGAAGGAGTTCCCAGTGGCCAAAACTGTAACAATTTGAGTAACAAATTTGAGAATCTGTAACAAATAAATAGCATAATACTGGATTATAGCCCAAAGTATATAATAAATATTCATCAGACCCTACTAATATAAATAAATGATTGTCTAAATAAATAAATGAGGAAGAATAGACAAATCTCATGTTAAGAAAAATTCCAGGGGGCGGGAGGGAGGGTAAAGGAAAAATTGGTAAATGGCCATGAAAAATGATTACATTGTATAATGTTATATACTAATTATCCTGATTTGAATATCATATATTTTTTCATTTAAAAAAAAATTTTTTTGAGCATCACATATTGCACACAGGTAATGATGTTCAGCTCTGTACCCCACAGATATGTACAATAAACTATGTTACAATAAAAAAAATTTCCAAATAATATTTGTAATTACTGCCCCATTAAGGAAGTGGAGCATAACTCTCTATGTCTAAAGTGTGGGCTGTGCACAGTGACTTCCTTCCAAAGAGTACAGTATGAAAAGGGGAGAAAAAAGATAGTGACATTACAAACTTTACAAATATTACTTCAACCAGATGATCCAAGTCAACGTCAACAGTGATAAATCATGTTGTTAGTATGATATGATGTGATGAAAATGGCACTTTACCTCTGTGGTTTTCCTCCCCTGAAGCCAAACCCTCAGTCTAACCATGAGAAAAATATCAGGCAAATCCCAGTTGAAGGACATTATACAAAATACTTGACTAGTACTCCTCAAAACTGTCAAGTTCACCAAAAATAAGAAAAGTCTGAGAAACTCTTATATTCTAGAAGAGCCTAAAAAGACATGACAACTAAATGTAGTATGGTATCCTAGATGAAATCCCAGAACAGAAATGGAATTTTAGGTAAAAACTAAGGTAATCCAAATGAAGTATGAATTTTAGTTAAGAATCATAAGGGTCTACAGGAGTGGTTTAGTGATGGTGCCTGCTGTTGTCTGAATGTTTGTGTTCCCCCCAAATCCATACGTTGCAGCCAAACCCCCACAGTGATAGTATTAAGAGGTGGATAGGAAGTGCTTAGGTTATGAGGGCTCCACCCTCATGAATGGGATTAGTGCCCTTGTAAAACAGGCTTGAGGCAGTCCTTTGGCCTCTTCCACCACGTGAAGACAGCTAGAAGGCACCGTCCATAAGCCAGAGCAACGCTCAGCAGATGCTGCGTCTGCTGGCACCTTCATCTTGGACTTCCCAGCCTCTAGAACTGTGAACAATAAATTTCTGTTGTTTATAAATCACCCAGTCTAAGATATTTTGTTATAGCAGCCCAAACAGACGGAAATAATACCCACATCATTCCCAGGAAATGGGGACCTTCATAAGAAGTTTTACTGGCAAAAGCAAAAGAGTGTTCCCGTATGAGATGATTACACACAGAGAGCAAAAGGGAGAGATGGAACACATTGTGGGATGGGGAGGGGGGCAAGGCAGGGAGTGGAGCAAAACGAACCTTGAAAACATCATGGTGAATGAAAGAAGCCAAACATAAAGGCCACATATTGAATGATTCCACTGATATTAAATGTCCAGAATAGGGAATCTATGGAGACAGAGAGATCAGTGGTTGTTTGGGGGTGAGGTGTGGGAACAGGAAGAATTGGGAGATGGGGAATGACAGGTAAAGGGCACAGGGTTTCTTTCTGAAGTGATGAAAATGTTCTAGAATTGACAGTAGTGATGGTTGCATAACCTTGAGGATATACTAAAAACCATTGAATTATGCACTCAAAATGGGTGAATTATATGGTATGTGAATTATATCCCAATAAAGCTGTTTGAAAATCCAAAAAAAGAGAAAAGGAGCTGGCCGGTTAGCTCCGTTGGTTACAGTGTCGTGCTGATAACACCAAGGTCCAGGGTTCAATCCCTGTACCAGCCAGCCACCAAACCAAAAAAAAAAAAAGAGAGAAAAAGAAAAAAAATGTAAGAACAGTAGGAGAAACTGTGTATGGGGAATATGTGAACTCTCTGTATTATCCTTGCAACTTTTCTGTAAAGCAAAAAATATTCTAAAGTAAAAACTGTATTTTTCAAAATATAGTTTTACTTTACTATAAAGTAAAACATATTTTTTATTTAAAAAATATATGCACACTCATTACATGTACACATATACACATAGTTGCAGAAAAGAATAAAAGGAAAAAAACCCAAAATTAATAGCAGATAATTTTTAAAACCTTTTTCTTTTTCCATTAAATATTCCTTAATGAATATATATTACTTTGAACATTTAAAAAACGACTTTTTTGAGGGGGGCAGCAGGCAGCTGGCTGGTATGGGGATCCGAAAAAACAAACTTATTTTTTAACCATGAAAAAAGAAAATGATAATTGTTTAAAATCTAAGCCTGGCTTTCTCCCTCTGCTGTATTCTATCTGCTACTATTCTGTAATGGGAGGCACATTATCTCTTATGCTGACAGGATACAGATAATAGATTCATGCGGACAGCTACCTCATACTGAGCACATATGATGTGACATGCGCACTGCATATGTTGTGTCATTCAGTTCTCATAACAACCCAGTGAGGTGGGTACTAATGTAATCATCATGTTCATTTTACAGTGGAGAAACTTAGAGTGGTTAGGAACTTGCCCAACTAGCAAGGGGTGGAGCCAGAATTTGGATCCAGGTCAATTGACTCCACAGCCCGAGCTGGCCTGTGCTGGGATGAAATGCGCAACCTGAAGGGCCGGCTGGTGTTAGGTAATACTCCAGGTTCAGAGTGAAGGCAGAGAGTAAGTTAACAGTCCTGAGTGGCTCCCTTGGGACTCCTGGTTCCCCCAGGGCCCAATCACTGTCCAAGTCATGGGGCTGGAGTAGAGCCTTCCTGTCCCTCCTTAGCAATAAGCCCCCTTCTTCCTAGGAGAGAGAGTTAGGGGACATGAGGCCATGGCTGACAGGGTCACTGCATTGCACAAAATTCACATTTATGAGAGGTGGCCTGGGGCTATCACTGTTGGCATAGTCTGTGAGATAAGAGAAGGGCCACCCAAGTGGGGAGCAGAGGGAGCTGTAGCCTCAGGTGACCTACATTTAGGCAGGACAAGTAAGCCCAGGTTTCCCAACCACTGAATCACCCTGTGCTCCTACCTTGCTCATGTACCTGCATGTGCACACGCAGGCACACATGCACACACAAACACACACACCACAACAGCTTCCATGTGGCAATGGGCAACCTTAGACAAAGAATTGCCATGAGAGCGCTGAGAGAGCAGTCCCACTCAGGAACCCTCATCAGTATTGTTGGATACTAGTTTAACAACAATGAGAAAGAGAACAAAGAGCCTTGTTCTGGGACCACACAGTTGGTATTTCGAGTCTTCACTAAATTCTCCTTTAGCATCATGCCATCTGCCTTCATTGAGGGACATAATAATGAAAAGTCACATGGAACTCAATATTGAGCTTATTGTAGGGGCTATTAGGGAAAATGGCGATACTGGGAATTTTTCTGGGTTTCAGCACACAAAAAAGGCTGAGCTACTCCTGATTAACAGGGTTGTTTTATTTTTGACACAATTTTTAATAATCTTTTTTTAACTGAAGTATAACATACATACACTAAAGTACACACACCTTAAGTGTACAACTTTTAAAATGTTCATGCCTGCTTTCCTGCTGGATCACATTGTAGAACATTACTAGCATCCAGCAGCCTCCCTCTCACTCTCAGTCATTGCTCTTTCCACAAAGGTAACCACTATTCTGACTTCTAGCATCATGAGTTTGCTTTTACGGCAGAGGAGCTGACATGAATCTCATTTCTGATCATGTGTCTTTCTCTGCTGTAACCCCCCAGAAGCTCAGTCACTTCTGGGGCCCATTCAACACTGTACAGAACTCCAGGGTATGCAGTTTTTAGACAGAGGTCCTACTCCCTGGTTTCACCTTATTTTCCTGTCTTCTCAATAGGCCCAAATGGTTAAAACAACAGACTTGGAGACCATCCGACCTGCACTGTCATTCACCAACCACATGACCTTGGGCAAGATAACGTCTTTGAGTCCATTTCCCTGTCAATAAGACAATAATATTTACCTCACAAGGTTATTCTGAGGATTGCTAAAATAATCTCTGTAAAATAATCAGCCCCTTACTCAGCCATAGTAGTGCTCAATAAATGGCAGCAAGTATAATAATATATTAGTCCATTTCTGTTGCTTGTAACAGAATACTTGAATCTGGGTAGTTTATAAAGAAAAATTATTTATTTCTTACAGTTTTGGAGGCTGGGAAGTCCAAGGTCCAGGGAACACATCTGGTGTGGGCTTTCTTCTTGTTGACTCTCCATAGTGATCCTGGGTGTCACAAGGCGAGAATGGGCTGAGCAGGAGAGCTAACCTGCTCACTGGCTCTTCTTATAAAGCCTTCAGAACCACACCCATTACTGCATGAATGGATTAATACATTCATGAGGGTACAGTTCTCACAACCCAAATACCTCTTAAAGGCCCCACCTTTCAATGACCATAATAGGATTTTCCACCTCTTAACCCTGTTACATTGAAGATTAGATTTCCAACACGTAAATTTTGGCAGACACATTTAACCCATAGCAAAAAATAATTTAAAAGTTCTATTTGTCTCCACTGCCACCTCAAATCTTTTGGAATGACATGGGGTAAAAACAAATATATAATTCTTAGGTAGCCCAGATTTTTCCACATACCTATGTAGCACATAATTTTCCTATTAGGCAAACACAGAGGAAATTGAAATGTAATGCGAAGAGTGCTTGGTAGGGCTAGGGAAGTCTGTCTCTGGGGATAACCTGAGGCTGAAGAGAGCTGCCTCACCCTAAGTCATGCCCTCCCCAGGGACAGCCCCCATCCAGTAAAAAGGAGTCCCATCCTGTTGCAGGATTGGCTGAAGCCTTTCTCATAACTGCACTCCCGTCAGACTCTCCCAGTCCTGCTGCCCTCCCTCCTCCACGGGCGTTAACCCTGAGGGCATCGTTTATAAATTTCCTGTATGCAAATCTACCTCTTGGTCTGTTTCCCAGATACCCTCCCTCTGACAGTTGTAAGGTTTGATTACTAAATGGTCCTGTCTCTGAAAGTCTGATGTATTCATCTCCACGATGGGCATGTACCCTCCTAGTTCCCTGACAGGGCACTGTCTCCTCAGGGATGCATCTAGACCTGGTAATTTGTAGAAACTGATCAAAGTTAGAGACTGGGAGAAAATATAGAACTCCTAATGTTTCCTGTACCAATTCCCACCTTTACTTCCTACTCTATTCCAACCCAAATGAAAATAAATAAATAAATAAAAATCCTGCAAACCACTAAGGAGGAACAAAGCAAATCATACTTCTCAGGAGTACTTGGCATTGAACTTGTTTCACTCTGAAAGGATCTTCAGTAAAAACTGAGCTTTTTTGTTCGCCCCCTAAAGTCTCAAGTTAAGCAAAAAGGGAAAACCCACTTTTGCTCTGGGCAAAAAAAAAGCTGCAAAAATCCTCAAGCTGCAGGACGAATCTGAAAACACTACATGAACTAAGGCCTATTCTCCCAAGTAATTTTCAGGTCATTGATTTGGCTCTGGATATTAAAAAGAACACATCTGTAGTGGCTCAGTCGAGAGAGGGGCTGGGGAGCAGTAAATCTTACGAGACTCAGGGGTGACTATTCTCAATTTCCAAAGAGGGTCCTTGAAGGTCCTTGACACAGGTGATAATTGTGCACACTGCCAGCACCTTGGGGCCCACCCAGGGTCCTGAGGCATAGAGCTGGGGACCGGACCCCCCGACAACCAGCAACACTGCCAGCGCCAAGGAGCATGCCGAAAACATCACCTCCATGTCGGTGGCCCACCACAGCCACCACAGTACCTACCACTGCTACAAAAGCGGCTAGACGCCACAGCCACCACACAGATGGTCGACCAGCCACTGGAGTGCATTGACACAAGGAGAGTCACCAGCAGAGACCAAAGAAAGGAAGAGGACGTCTCTTTCCACAAAGTCCATTCCAGAGTGACAGAAGAAGCATCTGCTCTACGATAATACTGGGGCACCTGAACACACCTCTCAGCATTGGACAGATCATCTAGGCAACAAATCAACAGAGTAACCATTATTCTCTCAGAAGGAGAGAAGAAATCTAGGGCAATTAGAGACAGGAGTGGAAAGGAGGAGGGGGATGGGGAGAGATTGGACAAGGGGCATAAAGAATAAGTATAATTTGTAACAATATATATGCTAGTAATATTGATTTGATCAACATATGTCAACATTGAACCCCCAAAATATGTATAATCAATTATGATTCATAAAAATTAAAATATATATATATCTTTTTGACTTTGGGATAGAAAATGATTTTTTAAAATCAGACATAAAAAGCACAAACCACAAAGAAAATGTTGAAAAATTCTAATCCAATAAAATTAAGAATTTGTATTTATTAAAAGATTCCATAAAGAAAGCAAAAAGAAGCTACATATTTCTAACATACACGACCAAGTTATTTGCATACAAAATATGTTACCATTCTTTAAACCATTTATATATCTTATATATACTATTTTGAAAATACGTTTTACAGTAAAAAAAAAAAAAAGGACAAAGCATGGATTTGTGATTAAGTTACTGAATCTCTCCATCCTCAGTGTGGTTGTTACACATGCATATAATAACAGTTCCTTCCTCATAGGGCTCTCAGAGCTTTAAATGACGGTACATGTAAGACACCTTGCCCAGGGCCTGGCACATGGCAAGAGCTCAACGAATGATTAATGATTATAACCATTAATAAATAATAGTGTCAGAACAGGTTGGGAGTCAAACTCGGCTCCTCAAATCCTCCATGACCTGAAACAGGATTGTTCCCAGAACATGTGGCTGAGGTTAGGTGGCCTTGGCTGTGGAGGGAAGGGGCAGGTGAGTACTGACAGATAGAACCTAAACAGTCCACCAAGCTGTCTCTTACATAGCTCCTGTATTAGTCGGTTTTGTGTTGCTATAACAGAAATACCTGAGACTGGGTAATTTATAAAGGAAAGAGGTTTATTCTGGGACAGCTGCATCTGGTGCAGGCCTCAGGCTGCTTCTACTCATGGCGGAAAGTGGCAGGCAGCTGGCCGGTACAAGCAGATCACATGGCGAGAGGAAGCAAGAGAAAGGAAGCAAGAGGGAGAGAGAAGGTACCAGGGTCTTTTTAAGCAACAAACTCTCATGGGAACTAATAGAGCCAGAACTCACTCATTAATTCCCCCTCCCCCAGGGAGAGCATTAATCCATTCATGAGGGATCCGCCCCCATGACTCAATCAGTTTCCAACACTGCCACATTAGGGATCAGATTTCCACATGAATTTTGGAGGGGACAACACATCCAAACTCTATCAGCTCCCAAGATGTTTCTCCTGTTCTTCCCACTCTCTGGCTCTGAGGCAGGATCCATTTACTCCGAACACCTCCCACAATGAGTCCCTGCAGAAAGCCACTGGGGCCCAGCCTCAGAGTGAGATTCTGGGGGTCAGCACCTGGTAGGAGAAACCACCTCAACTAGGACACTTGCCTTTATCATCAGCAAAAATACCCCTTAGTGGTGGATAGCCACCTTACGTTTTTAAATGGGAGAAACTCACCAAGCCCCAACTCGGCTGCCCTGAAACTAAGAACTCTTACTCTGAACAGATTTAACTCATGAGAGAAATTCCCCCAAATTATTGGCCCATTCTTAAATTGCCTATTTTTTCATAATTGCACTTAGGGATGTCAAATAAGATAAAAAGCAAGGACCAACCAAAAAATAAGGAATGATGAGAAGGAAGCTGGTTTCAATGCTGGCATCTGAGACATTCAGGTCCAGGCCCGGTGAGAAGGCCCAGGGCAGTAGGGACCCTTTCCCGTGGAAGCAGTTGGTCAGGTGCCCCCCTGCTAGGATGCAGAACCAGGAGTTTCAACAAGATGCTCAGTGCTTGGTGTCTGACATGGTGGAGTGTGGGCCCGGTGGAGGATGAAGCAAATGACCTCCAGGCAGTGAGCAGAGATGGCCCCACTCACACCATAAATAAGCCTGTTCTTACCTGATCCTATGTCTTAATTTTTTATTCCAAAGTATAGTCTTCATGTCCATTTATTTCTAGAGCTGTATGAGGACTTGTTTGTTTGTGCCATGAGAGCTTAGGGCAAGGAAGTTCGGTTCCTCTCCAAAATGCTGAGGGAAAATGGACTTATTGTAGATGGCCCAAGCAACTCTGGCCCAAAGGGCACAGGCCATGCAGTCCTAGTGCCCTATGGGACGTGACTGAGAGCATGGTCCACAGGAGTGGGGACAACAGCTGTGTTCACATTGTTCCACCTCACAGTCAAGGGCTCAGAGGGTTGGGCAGGATTCAGCAGAACCTGGGAATGGGGCCACTCTGGATCTGCTGGCTGCAGGTTGGTATGGGCTTCAGCTGGGATCAAAGGAGGCCCAGAGCCAAAGCTCAAACAAATGGTCTCTCTCTCTTGTCCTCTTGTGTGCTAACTACCACCTTGGCTGTCAGCCCAGGCAGGCACCTGGTCAGAGCAAGGGTTGGACATATGTAAGGGCAAAGGGGCATCCAGGCTGGGTTTCCCAGGATGGCAGCTGACTGGGAGCCAGCCTGGAAATGAAGACAAGAACACCCCAGCTTCCCAAAGTCCACATGGCAAATGACAGCAAGGCTTCTGCAGGGTATTTCATGAGAGGAAGTTGATCCACATAGGCACGAGTTGGTAACTTCCTTCCTGGTAGCCCCAGCTAACATTTTGCTACTCTTCCAGTCTTTAAGCCACACAAGCATTGCTGTCTATGCCAGGAAAAGAATTCACTGTATCAGGAAAATTGATTGCAACATCCTTCTCAGGATTAATATGTCTTTACTTTAGATCTTTATTTATCTTTCTGCCAGGTGATTAAAGTAGGGACTGAAGAAGTATCCTCACACCCCGGAGACCCAGCCCTGGTTCTCAACCAGCTGGGCTTAAAGTAAACACCGAGTTGTGCCCCAAAGACAGAACAATAAGTTACACAATCAAATGCTGACATTTTGCTGACATTCCGGGCAAAATCCGGAACCTTCATTAGGATGTCTGTAGAATTACCCCTTAAAATTTTCCCAGTGGATTCTTTCCTTGGTAGTTAGACTTGGAAGCGACTCCCAGAGAGCACTGTTCAAGGGTAGACTAACCTTTAGTCCTCCTCCTTTTCTTTCAGGAGTTGAATAGCTCTAGAGTAGTGTTGTTCAATATACGTACAGTACAAGCCACATGTGTAATTTTAAATCTTCTAGAAGCCACATTTAAAATAAAAAACTAATAAACAGGTGAAATTAATTTTAATAAAGTATTTTTTCACCTAACATATCCAAAATATTATCATTTCAACACATAATCAACAAAATAATATTAACATGATATCTTACATTCCTATTGTAGTATGAAGTCTTCAAGATCTGCTATGTATTTTACGCTTGTAGCACATCTCAACTCAAAGTAGCCACATTTCAAGTGCTCATGTGGCCAGTGGTATAACACAAGTTTAGAGCATCAAGCCTGAATTTTACAGCTCGGCTTTTCAGATACTTTTTTTTTTGCAGGGGTGGGGGGGGTGTTGGGAGGGTAGCTGGTTGGTACGAGGATCCAAATCCTTGACCTTAGTGTTACAAGACTGTGCTTTAACCAACTGAGCTAACCAGCCAGCCTCAGATCTTTCTGAACTTGACTTCCATTTACCAGTTTAGGCATGTTTATCCTTACTCATAAACAGAGAGAAGACACCTTAGAGAACTTCCCTCATTTTACATATAATCCCATGAGAATCCAGAGATGACAAGCGACTTGCTAAGGTCACACAAATATTTAGTGGCAACACCAAGGCTTTTCTGACTTCTAGAACAAGTGGAGCCATTGGAGCCAGTTAAGTACTGTCACCTATAAAACAAAATGTTACTGGAGAGAATTAATGAATCAAAATGGTTCTTTTTCTGCTTTGCTAGGGGTTTTTAGATGACCCCAACTTCTCAGAACTCAGTGCTGAGGATTAGTCATCCCCATAGCCAGCCTCGTGACTGTTTCTGTGGCAGGTTGAGCTAGCCTTTGGATGGCCATTGGAGAAGGTGCCTTGAACTTTACATGCCACAGGGATTTGTAGAAGGTCACCCGGCGGGGCAAAGCTGGAGGCTCCACAGAAGACACACCACTACTCCCTGTTCCAGGTAAACTTGCCCCCACCTGTCAGACCCAAACCAGAGCTGGGGAAATGTAAGTGACATGCAGACCTTGAGTCCTGTGGAAAGCAGGAGTCACGGTGAGTCAGGGTGTCCTCTCCAGCAGACAGGAGGGCCAATGGTGTCCCCTACACTTGGAGTGCTCATTTCAGTGGCCTATTCCAATGCTCCTCAAACTTTAATGTTTGCCTGAATCCCCTGGGGGTCTGGTTAAAATGAAGTTTCTGCTTCGGTAGGTTTGGGGCAGGGCTTCAGATTCAGCCTTCCTACCCATCTCCCAAGTGACAGTTACTGCTAATCCAGGGACTGTACTTACTAGCAACATGTCATCTACCCATAGGTGCATGGTCAATGACTGAGGAGGCCCAATCAGGCTGGACACAGCTAGAATGTTTCTCACCACTGAGATTAATGGAACCAATGATGATAGCTAACACCAAAAGTGCAACCACAGGGCCGTGGCTCACTTGGGAGAGTGTGGTGCTGACAATACCAAGGCCACGGGTTCGGATCCCTATATAGGGATGGCTGGTTAACTCACTTGGGAGAGTGCGGTGCTGATAACACCAAGGCCACGGGTTCGGATCTCTACATAGGGATGGCCGGTTAGCTCACTTGGGGAGAGCATGTTGCTGACAACACCAAGTCAAGGGTTAAGATCCCCTTACCGGTCATCTTAAAAAAAAAAAACGTACAACCACTGCTCTATACCCTTTACACCAACTCATTCAATCTTCACAACAGCCCTATGAGCAGGTGACTATTATTCTCCTATTTACAGATGAGGAAACCTAACCAAAGCATAGAGAGTTTAGGTGATTTGCCTAAGCTGGAAAGTGGTGAAGCTAGGATTTGGTCTGGCTCTGGAGTTGAGGGTCTTAAAAAAGCCCCATAGTTCTGTACATTAAGGACGTGTGACGTGAGCAATCTCGCCACAGAACTCAGGCTGGAGGGTGTTGTCTCGGCTAGGCGGTGATAAATAAGTCTGTAATCTATTATCAGAATCTTTTCAAACTGTGATGAGTTCTCCAAAGTTTGTTTCAAAATACCTGTAAGCCTTCCCCTCACCAGTCTTGGCCCATAAAATACCTTTTATCTCAAACAACTTCAAAGCTTGTTTGTAGTTGCTTTGGAATTCTGAAAGGGTGTTAAAAGTAATCGGTATGGGCTTATGAAATTTTATCTCTAACTTCCTCACTCTGGGAGACAGGTCCTGTTAATGTGCTTCAAACATTGTTGACCTGTTGATCATCTGCTCTCAGTTTGGGGGGACACAGGGCTGCCGTGTTATCCTGTTGGGCCAAGGTTTTCTCATTGTTCTGTTTGATCCATGGCCATTTGTAGTTTCAGGAAGAGCTGAGGGTGGTCAGGCCGAGTGCTGGTTCAAGGATCAGGACAACTGGGTTCTGGTCCTGCTCTGCCTCCAGTGAGCTGTGTGGCCTGCTCAGGTCACATCCCTTCTCGGGGCCTCAGCTTCCTCATCGTACCTCATCTGAAGGGTCTGGCCAGATGTGCAAAAGTGCTAGCACGTGGTGTGTTCTTTTCAAGGATTCCTGATCTTTGTCAAATTTTCCCAATAGCTGCTGATTTTCTGCATAGGGCGACTGGTTCCTGCAAAACAAGGAGTCCCTAGAGAAGCCCCAAACAAAGGTGAAAAATTCTTTTTGTTAAAATTTTTTTCATTTTTTTATTTTTTATTTTTGGAAGCTTAAAAAGTGAGAAATTATTTGATGAACAAGTCTTGATATTGATTCAGGCTCCCTCTCGGTAATTCTGAGTCCCTTCAACTTGTTCCCAACATTCACTTTTCCTCATGTGGCCTAATCACCTTGACACAGGTTAAGCATCCCTAATCTGGAAATCTGAAGTCCAAAATGCTCCAAAATCCAAAACTTTTTGAGTGTCCACATGACTCCACAAGTGGAAAGTTCAACACCTGACCTCTTGTGAGGCAGTACAGTCAAAATGCAGTCAAAACGCAGTCAAAACTGTTTCATGCACAAAATTATTAAAAATATTGTGTAAAATTACCTTCAGGCTGGCCTGGCTGGTTAGCTCAGTTGGTTAGAGTGTGGCCTTGTAACACCAAGGTCAAGGGTTCGGTTCGCTGTACTGGCCAGCCACACACACAAAAAAGAAAAGTTACCTTCAGAATGTGTATAAGATATATACAAAACAGATGAATTTCATGTTTAGAATTGGGTCCCAAGATATCTCATTGTGTATATGCAAATATTCTAAAATCCATAAAAAGTCTGAAATCAGAAACACTTCTGGTCCCAAGCATTTCAGATAAGGGATACTCAACCTATATTTTGTAACCTGCTTGATTTCTTCCAGCTCCAACTTCTAGGCCCTTGCTTAAGTTCCCTCGCTGGCTCCCTACTGCCCACTCAACTAAGTCCACACTTCTTACCATGGCTCCTCAGCCCGCCGTGTTCTGCTCATTTCTCTAGATGCCTTCGCACCTCGCAGCTCCAAGTGGCCCCTCTAACATGCACCCTCCTTCTTGCCTCCATGCCTTTTTACATACTATCCCATGGCTTGGGGTGTCCTTCCTCCCTTGCCTGACTAGCAAACTCCAACTCATTCCCCCAAGACTCAAATAGGGTTTTCCGAGGAGATTTTTCTGATCCATCTGGGTAAGGCAAGTCATTCATCCTTTGTGCTCCCACCGTATCTGACACTGATCACCATGTGTTCAGAACTATCCTTTTGTTAGTTTGGATATGTTCAGCTGCAAGTAGCAGAATACCTCAATAACAGTGGCTCTCGGCCAACTGACAATAGACTCTTTAGGTTTGGTTCAACAACTCAACTCTGCCATCAGGGACTTAGGCCCTTTTTCCCTGCTGTCATCCTCAGCATGTGGGGTGTGCCTCACCTCATGGCCACAAGATAGTGGCTGAAGCTTCAAGCATCACATCCTCACACCTCAGCATCCAAGAATGAAGAAAGTGGATGGGGGGGGGGGGGCTTTTATTCAAGAATGTATCCTTTTTCAGAAGGAAAATCTTTCCCAGGAGCACCAGGCAGAAATTTGCTTACATCTCATCGGCCAGTACCAGGTCTGGGCCCACCAGCGAAGACTAATCATTGGCAAAGAGAAATGGGATCATCATGAATAATTAAGACCAATCATGAATCATCCCCTGTGGCCAGGTACATTGCCACTGAAGGAAATCAGGGTTCTGTTGTCAAGAAAGGAAGTCCAGCGGACTGGGGGTAGGTGTCTTGGTTCAGTTTCCCTTGAATCTTTCTACCTTGCTAGTCAGTGAGGTCCCAGGACCAGTGGCATTGGCATCAACTGGGATCTTGCTAGAAATGCAGAGTCTCAGGCCTTATCCTGCACTAAATGAATCAGAATCTGCATTTTAACACGATCCCTCAGGTGATTCATACGCAGCTAAAGTCTGAGAAGTACTACCTTAAAAAACAGAGCCTGAGTCAAGTTTTAAGTGCTAGTGATTTATTGGGATTTACAATCCAGGGCAGGAAGAGGGAAACAAGAAAGGGAAGAACGGGAAGAGACACAGCTGGCTACTGAGCATCTCGGGAGAGGCTACATGGGGAAACCGGCCTCTCTGCTGGCTCACTCCCTCCACCCCCGATCTCTCATTGGTCAAAGATTGCTCCACCAAAGTTAATCCATCGTACTTCTGGGTTGTGCCACCTGGCCCTTTTGGGAGCCAAATCCTCACCCTGCAGTATGGTGCTTCTCCTGAGTCTGAAGTGGTCAGGGAAGCCAGAGTCTACAGGCCAGGGCAGTGGAGCTGCAACTCCTGCCACAGTGAGTACAAATGAGGCCACAGAGGAGACTGGCCTTCAGCCGAGCCTAGGCCAGTAAATGAGAAGGTGTCAGAGGCAGCTGCAGGAGTGCTACATGAGCAGGTAGCTGGCGGCTGGGGAGCCAGGTGAGGCCAAGGGAATTTGAGGAGCTGCATCCATCGTGTCCCGCAGTTGGCAACCCACAGGGGTCCCCACAGGGCCCTCGCCTCCTCACTCCTGGAAGGCAGGGATTATGTCTTATTCATCTACACAGAGATGGCATCTAGTAGGTTCTCAATAAGGCTACTTAAACAGATGATAAATGAATTTCTGAGTGTGGACTCCAGAAATTGCTCTGGGCCCTCTTCCCTACCCTTGCTGTCTTTCCCTGCAGTCCATCAGGTGCTCCAATTTTAATTACTCAACCTGCCAGCCACCTTTAAACATCCACACTCAAAACCTGACCTTCTCCAATACCTGGGGTCAAAGACCTCTTTTGTCCTTAAAAAACAGAATTCCTTTCACAGTCTGAAATCATGAAAGGTTTTGACTATCTGGACGTTTATTCACTTTTGAACAGTTCTGTTTTATGTGTGGCTTTTATTGTAAGCCACCTCAAATACTTTTTTGCAAGTAGGTGTGGTATAAATAATAAATAAATGAATGAATATCTGGAAGTGTGGCTGTTTTCATTTGATCTTGGGAGAATGTGGTTACTTACCTCTGTGATAAGCCCCTCTGGCTAAGAGTAAACAGGATGGCCTGGCCCCTGTCTAGAATCTAAAATCTGCAGGCCAATATAAAAGATGGGATAGGGGTGGGGGCAGTTTTGGATTTTACCTTGCTTTTTGGTGCAGCTTATTGGGTGCATAAAAACCTCATCACTGCCATCATAGAAACTGCCTGTGTGATGGAAATATCCCTCTGTCTGGGCCTCAGTTTCCCCAAGTATAAGACAAGGGGTTTGGGTTAGATGGCCTCAAAGGGCCCTTCGAATTTGGCTAGTGTGTGCATACTGGGGGAAAGGGTCTATGAGGTACTCCCCAAAGTAGGGGTGGAGCTGCCCACTGGGGGCAGGGGAAACAGGCAATGGCACTTTGACCACTTTACCTCTCAACCACTGTGGCCTTGGCCCTCACACAGGAGTAGGAAGAGGGTCCATTGCCCCATGCCTGCCTTAGAAGGATGGGGTTTATGCTGTCCTCTCTTTGGCAGGAGGCTCAGCAGCAGAGAGTCCCTGACACTTCTGCTCTATGCTTTTGGCTCAGGGTACTGCCCCCTCCACATTCCAAGCCAGCTCAGTGGCTACCCGCTTCCCCACCCAGCTTTGACCAGGTCAGAGCAGGCGGGGCAGAGGAGGGATGCCAGGTCTCTCAGATGCCTAGGGGATCCAAGGGACCCGTACCTGAAGAGAGAGCAGCAGGGGAGTCCACAACCTCAGTGCCCTGGGTGGGGGAGGGGGTCACAATTTCCTGGAGCCTCTCTCTTTGCTTCTGTATCATGCATGGCAGGGCCAGGCTTTGCTGAGCTGCACTGAAGCAAGAAGGGAAGGGAAGGGCTGCAAGAAGTTTCTATGATAAAGGTTCTGTCTCCTCACCTCACCTAGGGTGTGCGATCAGCAGCTGGCTTTTCAGGACTAAGCCTGAAAGGCAGCCAGGAGCAGGCTCCTCACCCTTCTAACCCCATCCCTTCCTGCACTGAGGCTTTGGCCACAGTCCTGGAAGAAGGGGCTACACTTTAGCCTCTAGGAATCAGGGCCTCTCACCACTATTCTCAAATGTACCAGGAATCCTGGTGTGTACCGAGCAGTTTCCTCTCTTGTTTGCCTTGCTCCATGCTGAGAGGTAAGCCTGTGACAGCCACGGGGCAGAATTCTCAATTACAGAACAACTTACAGCTTTATGTTGTAGAGAACAGTTTACAAAGCACCTTCCTACTTATTTCGTTTAGTGGCTGCAGCAAGTCAGCCAGATAGATCCATAATCGTCATCTCCATTTTACAGCTAAGAAAACCAAGGCTCAAAGAGAATATTCACTTTCTGTTGCTGATGTAACAAATTAACACAAATTTAGCATGTTAAAACTACACAAATGTTTTGTACGACAGTTGTGTAAGTCAGAAGTCTGGTCACAGCGTGGCTCAGTGGCTTCTCTGCTGTGGGTTTCACAGATTGAAGTCGAGGTCTAGGCAGGGCGGCATTCCTTTCTGGGTTCTGGGGATGAATCTGCTTCCAGTCCCAGGAAGGCAACCCGCAGAATTCAGCTCCATGTGGTGTGGGATGAGGCACTCGCTTCCCTGCTGGCTGTCAGCTGAGGTCGTTCCCAGCTTCTATAGGCCGCCTGCATCCCCTGGCTTGTAGCTCCCTTCCTCCATCCTCAGGGCCGGCAGTGGTGGCTGGCTCCTGCTCGTTTGAATCTCTGACCTCCCCTTGCTTCTCACCTTTCTTCTGTCTTTACCCAGAGGACGTTCTCTGCTTCTGAGGGCTTGTGTGATGAAATTGGGCCCACTGGGATAATCCGGTATATAACTTTAACCACATCTGCAAAGTCCATTTTGTCATGCAATGTAACATAGTCACAGGTTCTTGGGATTAGGTCATGGGCATCCTTGGGGACCATTATTCTGCCTACCACGGAGCGGTTTCAAATCCTGTCACTCAGCTGTAAGAGGCAGAGGTGGAAGCTGAATAGCCTCTGGCTAGAAAACATGTACCCTTTCCATCACTCCCCAGCTGCCTCAGGAACTTTTGGGGCATCATTTAAGTCATCCCATTTTTTGTGTGTGGCAAGAAACCGAGCCCATGAAGAAAAGCACCTCTAGAAAGAATGATTCTGCAGGCCCCCGGTCATCTGGACTGGTACCTCACTCCCTGTAACTGTCTGGGAATTTCTCTGGACGTCAATCCCAATTGGTCCAAGATGGGGGCTAAGGCCCAGCAAGGCTACCTCTGCCTGTTTATCTTAGAAGTCTCCAGAGAAAGAGACAGAGATTCCAAAACAAACTGGGAACTCAGGACATGATCCATCCGATTTCTGCCTCCAGCCCCCAGTAAGAGTACACTCATTCTTCCCTGCCAGGAATTCTTCCTATAAACAGATTGGATTCTAAATACCTTTCTCTCTCTCTCTCTTTTTTTTTTTTTTTGTGGCTGAACAGTATGGGGATCAGTGACCTTGGTGTTATAAGGCTGCGCTCCAACCAACTGACCTAACCAGCCAGCTAAATAACTTTCAATCATTAAAAATTGTACACATGTTCCGCATGGGGCACCATTCTAGATACTCAAGATCTTTCAGTGAACAAAAGAGACAGGGATCCCAGGGATCCCTGCTCATGCAGCCTGCATTCTGGTGGGGGGGTGGGGGGTGGGATGGACAGTAATGAATAGACACAATAAATGAGTTAATTATGTAGTATGTTAGAAGGTGATAAGAGCTATTGAAAAAAGAGTATGGCAGAATATGGGCATCAGGAGTGCTGGTTGGAAGGCAGACTGAAGTATTAAATATAAGGGATAAAGTTGGCCTCATCGAGGTGAGGTTTGAACAAAGACTTGAAGGAGGTGAGACAGGTAGCCAAATGGATACCTGAGATAAGAGAATTCCACGTAGAGGGGACAGCCATGCAAAGGCCCTGGGGGGAAAGCATGCCTGATGTATTGGAGGAACACCCAGCAACCCGACCCAGTGTAGTTGGAGAGGTTGGCCATTAAAAGGACTTGGTTTAACTTGGAATGATATAGGAAACCATTGTGAGGTTTCGATTGAACGAATAACTTGTAAAAGTCTTGAGTTTCCATGGAATGCTGATGCAGTTGGAAAGTAAAAGTTCTGGGGACTGTGACGAGAAACCAGAGGTAAGGCAAATGGCTGGGCTGGATTAGAGGTTTTATGCAGTGTAGCCTTGGGAGAAAGGTGGGAAGTCGAGGAATGATGGACCCTGGCCTCGGACCGGCTCAGTGGAATGAGGAAGTGGTTGCTGGACCTGTGCAGACTGGGCTGGTGGGGCCTATCTGGAGGCTACATCAGGCTGCATGCCCTGGCAGCTCCGGGATATCTCAAGCAGACAGGATGGGGACAGAGATTGAGGCTCTCCAGGGTCTCACAAATTGAGCAAGCCACATAAACATCCCAGCATCCAAGCCAGGAGGTGTGAACCACCTGCTCCCAAGTCAGAGAATCAGCAATGGGTCATGCTTTGTGAGGGGAAACCAGTCAGAACAATCCAGCTTTTGGTATGTGAGTTACCAGCAACAAAACCAAGCAAAGTCATGACTGTCTTGGAGCTTCAAGTGATGGAGATCCTAAGTTCTCATAGAGCCAGCCCCGGCTGATGAACATGGATCAGATCCTATCATGTTCAGTGTAAAGTGTGGTGGTGGTGTCGCTGTTCCCTCTGTGTGGGATGCTGTCTTGATTATGGTAATCAACAAAGAACATGATTACAGAGGCTTTCAGAGTCTCAGTCCCAACTTTCTGTCTTTCTCCTCTAAGTGCTCTTCCCCACAAGTTTGTGCTCCACAGATAAGGAATTCTTCCTTGAGGGTTTTCAGGCACACTGTGGGGAGGGGGACCTGTGTCCCTACGGGGCAGCTCTCCAGTCAAAGGTCCATCAGGGTGGGCCAAAGTCCTGCTTGGGGAGCAAGGAGTTGGGCCTTAGAGATGAGGCTGGTAGGTCTTTCTCTAGGGACTTCTGAGAAACTGCATACTTGATGGTAAATAAAGAGATCAGGACCCCAAAAGGAAGAAACAGGTGTAGAAGAAAATACACTAAAAAAATGAGTGGGTTCTATTTCCAGGGTGTGGCTCTATTGGTGATATATTCCTTCCTTATAATTCATATACAAGTCCAACTATATATTTTTTATGTCTTCCAAGTGTTCTGTAATGACAAGGAAACAAAATTATTATGCTTATAATTATAGTAGCAGAAAATTTAACTTGTTATAAGGAAGAACTCCCTGAATGGGAATTGACAGGAAAGGGGTCACCAGGGAGGAGGCTCTGCCACCCCACTGTCCTCCTGGGGGACAGACACTCCAGTGCCTAGGAGGGCTGGCACTTACTTGGAGGCCTGGGGTGGAGCAGTTGATCTCTACCCCACTCTGACACACCCAAACCGATCCTGTCATTCTGAAATCAATTTTGTGTTTCTAATCCCATTATCCCTACACCTGGCAGGCTCAGCCTTGAGTGTACTGAATGAACTCTAAGCTGATTAGAGTTAGCTGACTGGTTTCCTTCCATGTTTGGGGAGGTTCTAATTTCCCACGAGGATGGATGGTGACTGAGGTTTCTCTTGCAGGGATATTGCTCCCTGGAATTGGACTTGATTTTTCCTTTATTTGACTTACTCCTGCCAGGTTGTATCACCTAATCATGATCTCACAGTATAGTCTAGACCTTATTTATCTGTATTTACATTTAACTTTTACTATTCAAGTCATTTATATTTATTGCAGAAAATTTAGGGGAAAAAAATAAGCAAAAAGAAAAGTCACCTGTAGGCACACCTACCAGAGATAACCCATATATTTTTGTCTTATACATATGTATAAAAATGAAATAATATCAAACACACTGGTTGGAAAAATTGTTTTTCATGAAATATACATCTTGAGTACCTTTTCAAGTCTCTCTATATGTAGGTCTATGTATGCATTCTAATGAGCTCATACTATTCCATCATATAGATCAATCATTATTTAACCACTCCCCTATAGTAGGACAAGGCTTTTTCCAACTTTTGGTCATTATAAACAATGCTGTGATGAATATCTTTATACTCATCTGTGCTTTATCTCGTCATTATTTGCTTAGGCCAAATTACAGGCGATAAATTGCTAGTTTGATGGGAATGCAAACTTTCTAGGTATGTCTCTTTAAAACTGGTAAAATCTAAAGCCACTCACCATCTTTTTCCCCTGCAAAGTCCAGGAGCCGAAGATGTAAAGTGCCTAGATGAGCTCAGAGGCCCCCTTCCAGCTCGGACCCCCTGGTTATGGTTTCTCTGTGGAGTCAGGGCTGCAGCCAGGATCTCTGACTCTAGATCCTGTGATTGTTGCTCTTTCACGCCAGTCACCTCTCTTCTGGGCTTAAAGTGTCTTGAGTGTTTTTGTGACTTCTGCTCAATAGAAGTACATTTCCCTCCCTTTCCCAAACTGTCTCAGATGAGACTTCTCCACCCCCTTCCCTTCTTTCTGAAATCATTCCTCTGGGTTCCTGCTCTGTTCAGCTCTACAAGTGTCTCCCATGTGCCTGTAATCCTTTCATTCATTCAGATAACCCAGTAAACAAGAAATATTCATGTGTTCACTCAGTACTAAGCCTGGGAAACACAGAGGTGAGCAACGCAAAGGTCCTGTCATCATAGAACTTATAAATAAACAAGAAAATTTCAAACCGTGAGAAATATATGAAGAAACAACATGATAGGAGAGTGAATGGATGTGAAGAGATACTTTAGATGACATGGTCCAGTGTGTCCTCTGAGCAGGTGACATTTGAATGGAGAGAATATTTTATTTTACTTTTCTGTGGCTGTGTCTCCCTCCCTTCATTTGGCGGGTTATGTGTCTTATTATGTGTATTGCCAGAGAGAGCACGGAAAGGAAGGAAGGAAGGAAGGAAGGAAGGAAGGAAGGAAGGAAGGAAGGAAGGAAGGAAGGAAGGAAGGAAGGAGTAGGCGAGTCAGTGGAGGCGATGGTACCACTTCTCCACTGTTCAGACCCATGAGGAGCTCTGAGTCCAATTCCATGGAGGCAGGTTCCTCCCCAGGGCCACTCACCTCATTACCTAAGAATGAATAGGAGACCAGAGAGGTTAAAAAGCTTGTTGCACTGCACAGCAAGCCACACAGCAGAGCTGCCAGGAGAACTCAGCACAGCAGTGGAGCACAGAGGTCAAAAGCAGAGGCTTGGATTTAGCTCTGCTCTCTGCCCACTGCGCCACCTTGGGCAAGTTCCTCAATTCTCAAATCTGGAAAATGGAGATAATATCACCTACCTCATTGAGCTGTTATAAGGATTAAATTGAGATCAAGTATGTCAAGAGCCTGGCAGGGAGGTGGGCTCAGAAAAGGGGAGCAGCCGGCATGGCTGTTTCTGCAGCGACCCGGGTACCAGGGCCTGCTGGTGCTGATGGAAATGGAGCTGACCTCAGTGCCACCCCCCACCCCACCCCCAGCTGTGGGTGAAGGCCCCACGAGGCTGCAGGCCTGGCCACAGACTTCAAGAGAGGGAGGAGGTGGCCTGTGGACACATTTTCCACATCACTCCAAATTTTTACCCACATGCTGACTTCTCCTTAAGAAGAATTCTTGTAAAAACAATATAAAGGCATTAAACAAAATTTTAAAAGAACAATGAATCACCTGTGATGCCAGCATTCTAGCACAATGATGTTATTTTCTGTCTATTCCTCTTCCTGTTTGTCCAGATGCCCGCATGTTTTATCTGTAGTCATAGAACATATTTTATATTTTATCTGTCAATAACATTTTACCATACAAATGTTCATTCACAATACCATAGTTTTTACCAATAGAACTTTCAGTGGCAGCCTGATCTGCCATCAAGCTGATGTACCATCATTTATTTATTCACTATCCTATTGCTGGATATTTAGTTTGCTGCTCACCCCTCTCCCCCGCATCAGAACTCTAACATGCAATGTTTTTCCTTTGTGGTTCTTTTTATTACTTTTTAAAAGAGTCCATCACAGGGCAGACACAGGAGAAAAATGACCTTTTCTTCCCATCACTGGCCTCTCCCACCTTCCTCCCCTGCCCTCCTGCATCATCCCCTCTAATCCTTCCCAGAATGGGTTCCAGCTTTACCCTCTCTCCTCCCAGCGCGCCCTCAGCTCCTCTCCTGGCTCACATGCCATCTCCACCCTGGGGGTCTAGCTCATCTGAGAAGCTGTAAAAACACAGATACCACCCACCTTTGCAGATTCTGACCATGTAGGCCTGGGCGGAGGTTGGGAGTTTGTCGCTTTTGAAGCCCTCCAAGTAATTCTGATGAGGTTTATGAACCACTCCACAAGTGGTGTTCATTCCTCTTTATAAACTCCAGAACTATCACGATGCCTGACAAATTATAGGGGCTTAATAAATAGGTAACAAATGAATGAACTGAAGGAAAAATTTTAAAAATCCTTATATATGTGTACAGAAGTCAGTGTCACCTCTTTTGATTTTCACAGCCATTTGGTGAGGCAGAGGATCAAATGGATATTATTATCCCCATTTGGGTCACACAGATGGAGGGACCAGAGTCTGCCTCCCCCAACCAGGCCAGTTCCCAGAGGCTTAGAGTAAGGGGCAGAGTTTAAGGAGGGGAGAAAGGAAAATTCATCCCATTGTTAGTGGGAAGAGAGGAGCAGAGGCCAGGGAGGAAAAAGAGGAAAGGAAGAGGGGAAGAGAAAAGAAATGAGGGAAGGTTAGAGGTGCTTCAAGTATGGCGATGGAACGAGATATCAAGATAACAAAAAAGCACGACGCCACTGCAGACACAGTATGGCGAGGACAGGAGAGAGCAGCTTTCTCACAGGAGGACTAGAAATGGGGTCAGGGGGGCAGAGGGAGACTGAGTTGATCCCAGAGAAAAGAGCTAAGAGGGTGTTTTTCTGAAGAGCAGGTGCGTGTGGCTCATATTTCCCCTGTGATCAGAGCTCTGGGCCCAAGACCTTGTGGAAAACACACCCCTCTGCTGACTGTGGCCTCCGCCTCACAGCCTCCCCCAGGCCTGTGTGTTTAGGCAGCTGCACCGCATTTTCAGGACAATCTTTAACTTGTAGGCTGTACCTGCCAAACCAGAATGTCTGGCCAAGACCTGTTACCTAACATCCTCAGACCTTTTGGGTGCCAAAGGCAACTGCGGCTCTGGCCCAGGGCAGGTGTGGGCTGGGCCTGGCCAGAGAGGGTAGAAGGTGAAAGGAATGGGTCCCTCCCCCCTGGAGGCCGGGAGAGGGCAAGCTGAGTGCAGCAGACCCAGTCTGATTCCTCCTTCCAAAGCCCTTAGAATGTGGCTTTGTTCTGTTTCCAGGCTTCTGAAGGATACAGGCTAGATCTAAAAAGAACCTCACCATGGAGGGTCTGCAAAATATAAGCACATTACCCTGAAAGTATGAAGATTTCCTCCACACTTACTTAAAGATGGTCTCTGATGAAAAGAAGTAGTTCTGCTCAGAGCAGGGGGTAGACAACATGACTTCTGGAAGACTCTGTTTGACTGATGATTCGTGGTGTGCTGGACTGATCCCAGGCCAGAACACCCTGGCCCTAGTACCTGAGTGCTCAGCTGAGAACAAGACCAAACCTCAAAATAGTTTTGCAGAATTAAGGTGAGGAGCTGAGCTCACTACAGCCTCCGTGGCTTCCCAGGGCAGGCCTGAGCAGAGGGAAGAGGGCAGCTGGAATGTGTGTTACGCTGCATCGCACAGTACATGTTAGAAGGACAGCCTGGAGCCCGTAATAGAAGCCAGAGAGGTGGGTGGGAGATGGAATCCCAGCAAGTCAGTGCTGGCAGGGACCAGGGGATCATTGAGTCCAACCTCCTCTTTTTGCAGATGGAACCTGAGAAGTGACTCACTTGCCCATGGTGACATCGAGATGGGGGGCCTTGAGGCCGGCAGGTCAGCGACAGCCGTTCAAGGCTGTGAGGTCTTCCATGAGTTTCAGAAGGGTATGGATGAACCAAGGTCTGGAGGCAACTGTGTGGCTTCAAGTGGCTGTTCAAGAAGCCCTGTTGAGTTCTCAGCCTGGATCTGGAACTGAGCCACAGCTGCCAGCACAGACGGGAAGACATCTAAGTGGTGTGGGGAGAGAACAGCCGACAGGGCAGAGAGAGGGACCTCCTGGGCCCAAGTCACGGACCTATGGTGGTGGCTGACACCTCCACCCTGACCTTTTTTTTCCAAGCTCCCAAGGTTATAGCCAGCTCCCACAGTCCCCTACAATGCACGGAGCAAGGCCCTGCCTGCTCTACACCTGCCTAGCCAGGCAGTAGGCAACCACTGAGCCGCTCTGGGCTGGGTGGCACCTGCCTGGCTCCTCCCCCCCCTTCCCTCCACTTACCTGGCTCACAGGCAGGCTTACTCCCTCTTCATTGGCACTGTAGAAGCCCCACTGGTCATGTTTATCTCCTAATTATCTCCTCTTTCCCTCTGTCTCCTCTCCCCACTGCTCCTGCCCCAGATCAGCCCCCAACATTCACCTGAACACTTGCCACAGCCTCCTCACGTTCCCCTGCCTCCCACCTCTGCTCCCCCAGTCCTCCTCCATGTAGCCAGCAATGAGAGAGTGTCCTAACACACAAACCTGGCCACCTCACTCCCAGTGCCTCCCCAGTGCTTCCGAGAGAAAGCCCCAACTCCTTAGGAGGGCACACAAGTCCTTCAGGGCTGCCCCCACCCCCCGCTCTCGCCTCACCCCTCCGCTCCATGCTCCTGCAGCGGCTCCCGGACGCACCAAGCCTTTTCACACCTCTGGCTTCTGCAATGCTTTTTCTTTGCCTGGGATGTTCTTATACCTGCTAGTCCACCAGGATATCTTCCACTCGTCTTTCAAGTCTCAAGCCAAAGCTTCTTCCTCTGGGAAGCCCTCCCTGATGTCCTCAGGCAGAGGCTGGCATTTCTTCTCCAGGGCTCCTGCGACAGCCTGTGCTTGCCTCTCTCAGCACTTATTACCACACAGGCTGGAACAACTGATCGGCCTATTGTGGTAGGCAGCCTCTAAGAAGGCTCTCAGTGATCCCTGCATCTTCGTACTTCTTTGTGTAATACACCTTTGAGTGTGAGCTGGGCTGACTGACCCACTTCTAACAACAGGAATATGGTGGAAGGTAGCAAGCTCTAGTGTAGCCATTTTGGTGTAGTGCTGTGGAGAGGCCACATGGCAAGGAATGGATGTCTCTGGCCAACAGCCAGAAAGACTCAAGGAGGTTCAACCACCTGAGTTAGCTTGGAAGCAGGTCCTCCCCAGCCAAGCCTCTGAGACGACTGCAGCCTCAGTGGCCACTTGATCAATCTGATTGTGAGAGACTCTGAGGCAGAGATACCCAGCTAAGCTGTGCCCAGATTCCTGATCCACAGAAACTACGAGGTAGCAAATGTTCACGGTTTTAAGCCTCTACTTTTGGGGTAATTTATTTGACAATGATTGACAGCCAATGCACCCATCTTCTCCACTGGCCTTGGAGCTCGTTGGGGACTATGACCTATTTTTCTCTAGATCTACTGGGGCAGCTCACTGAAACAATGAGAAGGTCCTGCAGGTTTTGAGAAAGCAAAACAAGGTAAAAACAAAAGAACAGTTTTCACACAAAGGATCAGGAATCGGAATGACATCAGCCTTCTCAGTAGCAACTCCGAAAGCTAGAACACAACGGAACAAGATGTCCAAACTTCCGAGGGAAGGCTGTGTCCAGCCTACAGCAATTAAGTGTGGGTGTGAAACACTGTCAGAGAAGACCCCCAAAAATGTACCTCCAATGCACCCTTTTTTAAGGAAGCCACTAGAATATGTGTTCTGCTACAATCTGAAAGTAAACCAAGAAGAAATGGGATCCAGGTACTGAGAGCTGATAGAGTGGGGAACAAAGGGACTCTCCAGCTGACGCTGAAGGAAAACCCCAAGGTTACATCTGTGGCTCAGGCTTGGTGCATGTCAGGAGGCTCAGGAGCAGATTTGTTCACAAAGATGGAACCTCATGAGTTTGAATATATTGAGTAGAGATTTACACAAATGGGGAGAGTTTGGGGTTGAATTGGTGATGAATATATATAATACGCACATGAAAGAAGCAAGACAATTATTAACTCTAAAAAAACCAAAATGTACCAGCCAGCTGCCAAAAAAAACACACAAAATGTGCAGGAAAGTCATCACAGTATGCTACATCAGCTATGACTACAGTTTACAAAGTCAAAGACATAAAAGTAAGTATTGATCTAAACAAAATTACGACAACTGGATTAGGAGGAAGCGGGGATGGGATGTGTTCTCTGTGGTGGGTAAGGGACAGCAAAAATGAACTAAATCCTAACCTTTCATAGCGAAAAGTCAATAAAGAATCAGCTGAAAAAGTTGAAAGTGGGTGCCTCTGAGGAATAGGAAATGGAGTCTCAGTTGCAAGGGACAGTTGTTTTTTTATAATAGAACTATTTAACCTATTAAACTATGTGCACATGTAACTCCATTAAAATTTAAAATTAGGTCTGGCCAGTTAGCTCACTCAGTTAGAGAGCAGTGCTGATAACACCGAGGTAAATGGTTTGGATCCCCATACTAGTCAGCTGCCAAAATAAATAAATATAATAAAATTAATACTAAATATTAAAATCTACCACTGTTTTTCCTTTCCTTTTTTTTTTCTTTTTGTTGTTGGCTGGCTGGTACAGGGTCCAAACCCCTGACCTTGGTGGTATCAGCACCATGCTCTGACCTATTGAGCTAACCAGCCAGCCCTTACCACAATTTCTACAAATAGAAGGTGCTCAATAAATGTTAACCATTATAACTTCTACAGTATGATGCCTTCATCAGATAGCTTGCTATACTTGCAGATGGGTATGGTGGATTGAGACACTTGATTGCAAATGACAAAGCCTTAATGCAAATGGGAAAGCAATAAAGGGGACTGTACTGTACCGTGTCACAAAGATGTTCAAAGATCAAGTTCAGGCATGGCTGGATCCAGGCGTTTACATGGTACCAGCAAAGATCTTTCTGTCTCCATTTATTGGACAAAGTCAGAACAAAGTTGTCTCACAAAGGAAAATACAGGTGTCCTTATTAGAAAAAGAGGGTAGATGCTGCAAAACCAACAGTTGTCCCCTGTGCCTGCAGACTGGGATTGCTGTTTGCCATCATCAGTGCAGGAGCCACTGGTTGGGAACCATTCTCCTGGAAGACCACATAATTGACCCATTCCCTCTGCTTTACGAAAACCATTCAGAATTTAAGGATTGTTCCATCTTCCCATGTCTTCTCTTCTTCAGGGGAAACAACCCTAGATCCCCTGATTGTCCCTTGCATGACAGTTTCTAGACCCCTCACTCTTTTTCACTGGATGCTGAGTAGTGTCAAATGTGGTGCCCAGAGCTAATGAAGCTTCAGACATGGCCTGACCAGACCAGAGGCCAATGGGATGCTCATCTCTCTCCTCCTTGGCAGCGGAGCATGCCACACTTTTTGTTATGTGAGCTGTCATCATGCAAGGAATTCCTTATCCTGCCTTCATGATTGGTTCTTTGAGACTGAACAAAGGACTTTGTCCTTGTTAAATTTCATCACATAAAGTTTAGTCCACTTTTGCAGCTGTTTTTGAGTATAGATCCCATCTTTAGTGCTAACCATCTCTCTCCAGGTTTTGCATAATCCTGATTGGCAGATCTTCTCTATTTTCATCCAAGACGATAATGGAATAAATTAGGGTCAAGGATAAAACCCTCTGTCGCACTACCCAAGTCCACATGACAAGTTGACAATAATTAGTGTTTTCTGGATGTGATTGCCCAATCACCTGTGGAGCAGCCAAACTGTGTTAGTTTTCTAGGGTTGCCATAACATATTGCCACAAACTGGATGGCTTAAAACAACAGAAATTAATTCTCTCTAGAAGTCCTAAGTCAAGATGTTAGCAGGGCCGTGGACCCTCCAAAGGCTCTGGGGAAGAATCCTTCCTTGTCTTTTCCTAGCTTTTGTGGGTTGCTGGCAACCCTTGATTTTCCCTGGGTTATAGCTTTATCACTCCAGCCCTGCCTCCATCTTCACATTCTCTGTACATGTCTCCTTTGAGTCTCTGAGTCCAGATTTTCCTCCTCTTATAAGGACACCAGTCTATTGGATTTAGGGCTCACTCTAATCCAGTATGAGTTTTTTTTTTTGTTTTTTTTTTGTTTTTTTTTTTTTTTCGTGACCGGCGCTCAGCCAGTGAGCGCACCGGTCATTCCTATATAGGATCCGAACCCGCGGCGGGAGCGTCGCCGCGCTGCTAGCGCAGCACGCTACCGAGTGCGTCACGGGCTCAGCCCTAATCCAGTATGAGTTTATCTTAACTTGATTACATCTGCAAAGACCCTATTTCCAAATGAGGTCACAGGCACAGGTATTGGGGGTCGGGACTTGCACATATCTCCGGGAGACACAATTCAGCCCATTACACAAGCAGTATCAGTTTTCATCTTTCTGTCCTTCTTGACCTCTAGATTCTGAAGAGCCTCTATCAGAAGCCTCACTGAAATCCAGATGCCATGGGATTTCATGCTCCCAACCCCCAAAACCAGTCAACCTGATCTAGTAACCCAGTCTAGAGCAACGGTTGCCAGCAGGAGCTCTGTGTGGCTGCCCTCTCCCTTTCCAGTTTTTGGAGATTCTTATAGCATTTCCCTCTGGCAGAGGAGGCCAGAATCTCCTGGGTGTGGGGAGGGGGGCAAGTAAAAAAGGGAGGCCACAGGGTGGCATGTTTAAGAGCTGGGACTTTGCAATGAGACAGATCTGTGTGACTGTGGTCTAGCCTACTCAACCTCTCTTGCATCCCATTTTCTTCAGCTGTAGAATATAGATAATAAAACCTATCATCCTTCTGAGGATTAAACGACATCACACTTGAAAAGTGCTTAGCCCGGTGGTAGCAGTGGATGGCAGTGGCTGTTGTCACCACTGCTGCCGCTGTTGTTAGCTGCTTGGGAGTCACATGTAGCTAGATCGGAATCCAGCTCTTCAACTTCCCCCTGATGCAAGTTTCTTAACATCACAGAACTTCATCAGCTTAGCATTTATAAAATGAGAAACATAACTCTTAGCATGTTGAGAGCTCTCAGTACACTCCACGCAGAGCGTGGGGCACAGAAGACATGTAATAAATGTTTGCTTCTTTCCCTTCCCTTTTCTTGTGAACGAAGGAGGTGGAGTTAGACGTGACCTACTCCTAGGAAACTCAAGGTGGCTCCTTTCTGATTGCTCTTTTTTTGGCAGCAGGCCAGTATGGGGATAGAACCCTGGACCTTGGTGTTATTAGCATCATGCTCTAACCAACTGAGCTAACCGGCAAGCCCAATCACTCTCTTTTCTATATCCTTGGGGAAAGACTTTGGATTTTATTTGGAGCCTGTCTTTATAGACTCTAAATTGCTTTTAAAAACAAAATATGAATTGTAACTAGCATAAACATGTATCTTTGTCCATCGGGACAGCTAGCTCTTTCGAAAGGCCTCTCCAGTCACTATTTTTATTATGCTCATCTTACCCAGGAGGTAGGTGATGCACAGGACGTTACATAAGGACCTTGTGGCCATGTGTTAGAAAGGGGGAGCCAGGGCTTCAACCCACACCCTTCAACTCCAAGCCCTGTGCTTCACTGGCACACACACAAAAATGCAGATTTAAAAAAATAAGATGAATTACATTAGTAAATGAATTTTCTTTAAAAAAATCAGAACATTACAGACAAATCTAAAGTTTCTTTGTCCATCACTTTCTTTTTTTTTTTTGTCGTTTTTTCGTGACCGGCACTCAGCCAGTGAGTGCACTGGTCAGTCCTATATAGGATCCGAACCCGCGGCGGGAGCGTTGCCGCGCTGCCAGCGCAGCACTCTACCAAGTGCGCCACGGGCTCGGCCCTGTCCATCACTTTCAATCCTTGTCCCCCTCTCCACCTCCCCAGAGGTAATTACTCTCTATGGGTTTGATGTGTATGCTCCAGAGCTTTAAAAAATATAGACATTTCCATTTCTTTAGTAATATATAAACCTATGTAAAATATATCATACAGTTCTTATGAGTGCTTTCACATAAATGGCATCATGTGCCACATATGGCTTGGTAACTTCCACGTTTTATTCCACAACATGTTTTGAGAGTTCTCCCTGTTGAAACACATGGATCTGCTTTGTCCTTTCGTTGTATCCCACCACTGAACGCTCCATGCCTGATTTATCCTTCTTCTGTGGATAACCCCAGGTTCTAGCCCCATTCACACTGCCTCTCAGGGCTGGAGGCTTTGTGGAGAGTCCCTGAGCAGTTTTCAGGAAGGCTCCTAGGCTCATAGACTTCCTCTCGCTGGAGAGGCCAGAATAATGGGGAATTCTCACTTTGAAGGTGAGGCCACCCACAGACCCTCACTGTCTGGGTTCAAGATCAAGGACATCTGCACCTGCCTCAGGGGAAGGAAAGGCCCAGTGGCGCCCAGGAGCTTGCTGTGTTCCACAGTTCCTCCCTGCTGGGCAGGCCCTTCTCAATTCCGATTGCCAGCAGGGCCTATTAACAGTGGAAGATAAAAAGAGAAGTAAAATAAACAGAATAAATAGGTTGAAGGCTGCTGACTAAAATGGCAGCAATAAAACAAAACAAACTGACCATAGTGCAAATACAGAGATACAAAGAGATGAAACTCTTTTTTGACTAGGCTTTGATCTAAATTAGGACTCACCAAGAACAAGTCCTGAGGCTGGAGGCAGGCAGCACTCCCTAAGAGAGCACTCCCTCTCCTGCAGGGATCCCTCCTTCCCGACAGAATTGGGTCTGGGTTCTTCCTGAGCCACAGAACCTGTTACGGCCTCTCTCATTGACCCCCAGTTCTTGAACTTCTTCCAGATCAATAGCTCGACATTTGAATCACTTGGGAAGATTTTTTTTTAAATGGTAATTTCCCAGCGGTTAGGAGTAAATCAGTTGTGCAGGGGCAGCTATGAGTGAACACTACATGGATTTGTAGTGTTTGCCAGTTTCTATGATGTAAATACTCCTACCACAGCTGATTTTAAGTTGCTTATGGTTTACTGACTGGCTTGAAAGTTAATTCATTCAGCATTCGGCAAAATGGCACTGTATTTTGTCAAAGGTCAAAAACACACAAATGCGAGGATCTCAACGGGCTTTATTGTCATTCTAGAATCAGGCAACAAGTCATTCCATACAAGAGAATAAGTGTTCCAAGGAGCTGAGCAGAGGCGGTTGGTTTTATAGACAGAAAAGGTTGAAGAACGTAGAAATAAAGAACAAAAAGTGGATTCATTATATCAAAGTTACTTTCCAGGGGAAAAGAAGACACAACAATCACAACAATTCCTTGAACATGTTAAGACAAGTGAACAGATATGATGTTGATGTGGGGGAGGGGGAGAGGGAGGGAGGAAAAGGAGGAATTGGTAAAGGGACACGAAAATCAACTATGTTGTATATTGATAAATTAAAATTAAAAAACAAAACACACACACACACACAAAAACAAAGTTACTTTCCTAGTGAGGTGGGGACAGTGAGACAGAACAATAGAAAATAACTGATTATTTAACATTAGGTTACTTCAGGCTGTCCCTTTTGTGTAAGGATTAAAGCAGCAGGGAGAACTTCGTTATCATGCTTACTGAAGGTGTAAACTGGCCTGTTTGGGAAATTGGCCATTATCTCTCTCTCCTGATTTCTCCGCAGGTCAGACCACAACTTAGTTTAGGTTTGGTGATGTCGAACTTAGCAGGGGTGACTCCATTTTGATTTTTAGTCTGGTCTTTTGGTGCCTAGTGCAGGAACTTAGTCCAAAACAATGGCCTCCTATAACTTTTATTTAACAATTTAGAAACTTTGTAGCTTTTATCACTTTCTAAGAATTTCCAATATGCACCATGATCACTGAAAAATCATAGCCAGTCAAAATTCAGTGATATTTAGGGCTGGCCCGTGGCTCACTTGGGAGAGCGTGGTGCTGATAACACAAAGTCCAGGGTTAAGATCCCCTTACCTGTCATCTTTAAAAAAAAAAAAAAAAAATTCAATGATATTTATTGCCAAATAATTTATAAAGCAACTTTTCTAAAAACCCTTTCAAAAAGTTTACAGCAAAAAATATTTATGTGGGCTGTTAGCATGATTTAATATGTTTGGCGCGATGTGCAAGACGGTTCAAAAGGAAGTATTTTCAGGACCTACTAAGGGAATGTAAGAGGGGAGTCCCCACTGTAGGGAGTTGGACAAGAGAAGCACCCGCAACTACAGAAATCCTTCTCTTCAGGATCCTTGGAGGTTCGCCAAGGAAACTGAGGTTCCTAGAGGTAAAGCAACTTTCCCAAGGTCACACAGCCGGGTCTCAACTCAGGGCTTTGGACACCAGAACTAGGCCTCTTTCTGGAAACTTGAAATGTGGGGCACCTCTCCTTTCTCCCCTTTTCTGACCCTCAGCCATGCCCTGCAGGTGCTGGCTTGGCAGACCACCGGTTGGTCCCTGCTGAGGCATGAGTGCCCAAGGCAGGAGCTGTGATCTAGCCATATCCTGACTTCCAGGAGAAAGCTTTAATTAACCCATTTTCCTGCCACTTCAGGAAGGCTCCCCAGGACAGGAGGGATGCCCATGGGGGCAGGAGGAAGGGAAGTCAGGGAAGCATTCAAACCTTCTGCTGAGCATCAGGAAGCATGAGGAACCCCGTGGGAGTGTGGTTTAGGAGCCAGACCTGCTGCTCCCCCAGGCAGGCCCACACAATGGGAGCAGATCTATGGAGCAGGGCAGCCCTGGGTTACATAACCCATGAGGTCAGCTGGGCAGGTGGCAGTTCCTGTGAAGGAAGCTTTCCCACAAGGGAGAGGGCCATTCCCACACCCACTGCAGATCCCCACGGGTCTCCTTACAGCTCACCCCTTTCAGTGGCAAAGCTGCAGGCCCTCCTAAACTGGGGAAAGGTTGAGCCCCTCCCCTTTCCTGCACAAGGGATGGGGTGGGGGGTGGTTCAAGGATTTCCCCATGGGTGAGGGCCTAGGCCAGAAGGGCAGATTTACCTCAGGAATGAGCCTAGGGAGCATAAAGCAGGTGATTCCCTCTAGTATCAGCAACTCTGCCAGCCCTGGGCCTGCTGGGGGGTGGAGGGGTAGGACCTGGGGAGGTGTCCCAAAATAGCCCTCAGGGTGGCCTGGGAGTCCTGGCCTCCAAGGTCAGACACCAGCGCTGAGAATTCTGGAGAGGCTGTTCTCATCCCTCCTTGGCATGTCCCCTCAGGCAGGCCAGCTGGACATAGCCAGGGAGAAAGGAAGGGTAGGCTCCCTGGGCACTGGTGAGGGAGTCGGTCCCTGTGGGAACCTCTTCTGTTGCTGAAATTGTATGTGGATTAAGAACACTCCATCTGGCAAGAGCAGATGGAATTGGGCAGGGCATAATCAGGACACTGGGTTTTGGATCTGTGGCTGTCTATATCATACATTAAGACGCAAAAATAAAAGACAAAGGGATCAGGAGTGAGGTATACGATGGGGGCGTGTGTGCACAGGTGCACATGCTTGGACATTTATGTGCTATGTGATGTGGGGAATGGACACTGACTCAGTGTGTGTGACTAGAAGGTGATTTTTTTCAGGGAGGGGATTAACCAAACAAAATAGGGAATTGAGGTCAGAATGGATGAGGGAACTGAAAAACAAGGCAAACTGTGGATGGTCAGAGAAAAGCAAGGATGTCCTCAAGGCTCCAGGAGCTCCCGAGATAAAAGGTCATAGTAAGAACAGGAGAGAAGCCCTTCAGTACTGGGGGGTGCCTCCAGGGCTCAGGGGTGAAAGCAGAAGGAAGTTACTGCTCACCAGTCCAGAATAAACATGGCTGCAAGCAACAGAAAACCTGACTTGCAGGTGCTTAAACAAATAGTGGTTTCCTTGTTTCACATAATAAAAAATCTGGAAGTGGGCAGGGGCTGGCACAAGGTCAGCATTGGTATCTCTGGGGTTCTCTTGGCCTTTCCCCATAAAAATATGTTTGCTGTGGTTTCACATATCAGGAGCATTTTCCAAGAAGGAAGAAAGAGAAAGTAGCCTGTGCCAGGAGTGCTCCTCCCACCGAGGTCCCATTGGCCATACTGGTCACATGGTCTCCCCCAGCTGCAAGGCAGGCTGGGAGAGCAAAGCGTGTGGTTGTCATGATCCTCGGTGGGGCCTGGCTGACCACTCTGTTTCCCCGAGTAAAATCAAGCTTCTGTTAGTAAGGAAGAAGGGGAAATGGGTATTGGGAAGGCAACCAAGCCCCAGGAGTGAGACCATGGGTGGCAGGTATTTTTCGAAAAGGCTAACAAGATAATATCCCAAAGTTGAGCTGACAGAGCCTCCAGAAAACTGTGAGGCCCCGCTTTGGGAATGGCGATCCAGAGGATCGCCAAAGTCAGGGTCCTGGCCCCTTGATGCAGTCATCTCAGTCACCACTAATTAATCTTCGATCAGTCTTCATAGCAACCTCATGATGAGGTAGATGCTATTATTTTCCCACATTACAGTTGAGAAAGGCGAGTGTCATACCAGTTCAGAAATGTGGACAACGCTGCATGGGCAGTTCCCACGGGCAGTGAGTGGCAGAGCAGGTGCTGTCTGTAGAATCCTCTCTTTCCACCACATCACACTTTGCAGGAGCACATATGGGTCAAGATTTTACAGGCTCGAAAGTAGAAACTCCTAAGCTTTTTGGTCCTAAACTCTTTGACTCCTCCTTACAGGAAGTGGTCCCATCCTTCCTTCATGCATTTACTCACATGGACCTTCTCTAGGATCAAAACACCAGTAAGGAGGCTGTTGAAGTCAGTCCCGTGTTCAAATCCACATTCTTCTACTTGGCCTTGGGCAAGCTACTTGGCTCTCTGAGCCTCCTAAACAGAGACAGTACCTTCTTGAGTTGTTATAGGATTGTAGGAAATAGTGGATTAGTGTACTCAGCACAGTGTCAAGAAAGAGCAAGTGTTAATAAATATTGGTGCCTTTCTAGACACATAGCAATGTGAAAATTCAGCCACGGACTAGCCCTGGTGTTGTGTAAACCAAGATCACATTATTTCCCACACATTTTCCTGATAAGATCCAACTCTATAATCAGGAGTCATCTGTTTTGCTTTTCTTTGCCACTAAAACACCGACATGGTATGAAGTCTTCAACTGACATTTACTGAGCACCTGCAAAGTACCAGGCACTCTGCTGCTAGGAAGCCTGGTCCTTGCTCTCTAGTTTATAGTATAGCTGTAGACTATGCAGGCAAGTAACTCAAAAAAGGCAGGGTGGTGAGAGGTGTGGAGCAATAGCTTCAAAATGCTGGGAATTCAGAGGTGGCAGAGGCTATCTGGGTGTGGCTGGTCTTGTCATGCCTTTCCTAGGGAGCACTTCTCCAGGGATACCATGGAAGAGGTGCCACCAGGACCTGCTTGTGGGGCCCCTTGTTAAAAGTATTACTAAGAATCTCAGTGACAGCAGAGAATTAAACCAAATGCAGGGCCCTTCTGAGCATGGTGCCCTGTATAACTGCACAGGTCACATACCCATGTGGCTGGCCTGCCTTCTGCCCTTCCACAGCCCCCTCACCACCACCCCCAGGCGCTGCCCTCTGGGAGACACAGGCACAGGGCAGACCCTGTGGGAGATGGGCCAGGGGGCCTCCTGCAAGCTGCTGACCATGCGTCACGGCTCCCCACTTCTGCCCGAGGAGGAGCATTCCTGTCTGCTGAGAGTCACCAGGGGGGTGACTGTGCGTTTCCACAAGCTGGGATGGACAGTAATTTCCTCATCATGAGATGGGGACAAAAGGGTAGTCTCAGGGCTGTTGACAGTGGCCCGTCCCTCTCAATGTCTTCAGCCTCAACACAAACCACCAGCAGAAGTTTCAGAGGCTAGGAATAGGAATGGAAGCTACTGTTTGCCAACAATCTCAGATAAAGAAAGTTCCAGGGACCCTGTGGCTCAGAGACAGATGCCATGGACAGGAACTGAAACAGGGCAAATAATAAACTGTACTGTACACATAAATATTTATGACAGGCACAGCACGAAAGTGAGACATGGAGTCACATCCTCCTCTGCCTCCAGCTGTTTCAAGGCAAATGCAGAAAGTCCTGTGACATGGAGCATCTCTGGGTGTCAGCGCTCTGGGAGGCCCTCTCAAAGGTCTGTCTGGAGACACACACGGCTGGAATTGCTGCTTCCCACCTTCTGCTTTGCTGCCCACTTACAACTTCTTTTTACCGTCTTCAGAGCCAGTGCTCTCATTTGGTCGGGGACCCCCATTCTGTTCAATGCCTTTGGGAACAGCTTTGACTGGCATTAACCCAGCCCCACCCCTCCTGCCTCATCCCAGAGGACAGCCAGAAAGACACATGGCCAGGGCTGGGATTCTCCCAGCAGTGAGGCCAGAAGCAAGGAAACCCTCAGTGTGCCGTGGATAACCCTGCTGCGCTTGCCAGGCCAGGCCTGGCCTGAATGTGCCCCTTTACAGCCCATGGTGACAGGGCCAGTTATAGCCCCTCCTTCTTGCCTCATGCTCTGGCATGAGGCCTTCCTAAATGCCCCTCCTTTGAAATGAGCAAGGGCTTGTAGCCAGATCCCTCCAGTGGGGTCCTGAGTGTTGGGTCACAACCAGGGCATGTCTTCTGGCTGGTCCGCAAGCTGCAGGGAGGCTGGGACTTTGTTGTTGTGGTTGGTTTTTTATTGCACACACACACACACACACACACACGTATATGTATGTGTGCATGTGTGTGTATATATATATTTGGTGGCCGGCTGCTACAGGGATCAAACCCTGGACGTTGGTGTTATCAGCACCACACTCTAATCAACTGAGCTTACTGGCTGAGGCTGGGACTTTGTAATGAGCCTCTGTGAGCCTTGGAATTAGTATGGGCACTCAGAGGGAATATGTAAAATGTTAGATTGTCCTGCCCTCTTTTTAAAATGACATTTTTGGCTATTATAAAAACAAACCCAAGAAAATAACAATTATTGGCAAGGATGCAGAAAAATTGGAACCCTTGCACATTGCTGGTGGGAATGTAAAATGGTGCAGTCACTGTGGAAAACAGGTTCCTCAAAAAATTAAACATGGAATTACTGTATGATCCAGCAATCCCACTTCTGGGTATATACCCAAAAGAACAGAAAGTAGGGTCCCAAAGAGTTATTTGTACACCCATGTTCACAGCAGCATTAGTCACAATCGCCAAAAGATAGAAGCCACCCAAGTGTCCACGGAGAGTTAAATGGACAAACAAAATGTGGTACATACACACAATGGAATGTTATTCAGCCTTAAAAATGTAAGAAATTCTGACACATGCTACAATATGAATGGACCTTGAGAAAGTTACACTAAGTGAAGTAAGCCAGACACAAAAAGAAAAATATCGTATGAGTCCACTTGTATGAGGTAGCTGGAACACTCAAATTCATAGAGACAGACAGAAAGAAGGTGGTTACCAGGGATGGGGGGGTGGGAGGTTGTGTAATGGGTACAGAGTTTCAGTTTTGTAAGAGGAAAAAGTTCTAGAGAGGAATGGTGGTGATGGTTGCAGAAAAACGTGAATGACCTTAACACTACTGATCTGTACGCAAAATGGCTAAGATAGTAAATTTTATGTGTATTTTACAATTGAAAAATTTTTTAAATGGCATTTTTGTTGTTTTTCTTCATATAAAAGAAATATTTATTAAAAATCTTGAATGTATAGAAAATTCTAAAGAGGCAAAGATGTAATATATCTTATATGTTACATATAAAAACTCATAAAGAAATAAAAATTACCTATAGACCCACTACCCAGAGACAACTGCTACCAACAAATGATATACAAGGGTACTTCAAAAAGTCCTGGAAAAGCAGAATTAAAAGATAATACAAATCTTTCCATGAACTTTTTAAAGGACTCTTGTATTTCCTTCTGCATTTTTAATATGTATATATATGTATACATCTATCTACCCACTGCTAATTTATATAAGTCCAATAGATATGATTACATACACCTGTACTACTTTCTCACTTAATGTATTAATTATAAGTATTTCCAGAATCTCATAATATGATTTTTAATGGCTATCTGGTGTTGGATCATATGGACATAATATTCAACTAGTCTTCTATTTCTGAACATTTAGATTGTTTAGAGTTTTTCAATATTTTAAACAATACCATGATGTATATACTGTATGTATATACTGTTATCTATATTTCTGATCATTTCCTTAGAATGGTTTCCCAGAAGTAAAGTCACTGGGTCAAAGACTGAATATTTTGAGGCTGGTGGTACATACTGTCTGATCCCTCCCCTGCTGACCCTGTTTTGGTTCACAGGGCCACGTCTGTCCCACTGCCCTGTTCTCTGTCCCATCCAGTGCTCAAGGGCCCTGGACTTTCTCTCCTTTGACTTTGACAGGTGCTGATGAACTAAAAGCTTTGGAATTTAAGCAAAGTAAAATGGGGCCCTTGTGTCTGTATGGGCTAACTTTGTGAACGCAAATGAAATCTTAAAAATCCAGAATCTCTGTGGCTGGAAGAGACTTGGATATTGCCTCATCCAACCCTTTCATTTTACAGAGCAGGAAAGTGAGGGGCACAAGGGGAATATGAGATTCCCAAACTGAGCCTGGTCCATCACTCTAGGGAGAGACAGCCAGGGTCACAGCCCAGGACAAATTCTCCAGCTTGCTGAACTACATGCCAGGTTCCAGAACAGCTGCAGGGTCAGTTAGGGCCATCTTTGGACTCAGCCTGAGGGACAACTGCTTCGTGCCCACATCTTGGCACTCTCTCCGGGGCAGCAGCTCAGGCTCCTCCCCTATAGTAAACTCAGAAAACCAGGTCTTAGATTTCCACCAGAGGTTGTGTGGGTGGGTGGTCTGCACTTGGCCAGAGGAAGACAGATGAGACCCAGACTTGCCTTGTGAAGAAATAGGGTCGAGGAGGGGCCAGGGACAAGACCTCGCCTCCACTGAGTGCCTGCTGTGTGCCAGGTGCCATGCTGAGCACCCCACCTGTCTCCCTCAGTCCTCAGTACCACCTAGGAGGCAGGCACTAGCCTCAGAAAAGGTAAAGAACATGACCAAAGGTCAAATCGAGCCAACGGCAGAGTCCAGACTCCGGCCCAGGCTGACCACCCAACCACTACATTGTCCTTATTGTACATCACGATGACTCTCCAGCACTCTTAAGTGTACATAAAAAAGAGATGCACGATCACACACACATCTGGAAACTGATTTCTTATCACGGTAAGAGAAGAAGAGGGAAAGATACTCTATCAAGTGTGTCAAGAGGGAGCAAGGTGGTTCTTTCTAGCTCTAAGGCTCTGGTAGAAACCTGAGGTCCAGCATTCCAAGGATTCTCATAATGACCCTAGAAAGAGGCAGCAGCTGTGGGGGAGGAAAGACCATGTGCTGGGGGGGCAGGGACTTGGGTGCCACTGCAGGCTGAGCCCTCTGAATTTAGCATTTGCCATGCAAAAAGGGAAAACTTTCCTCATCCCCTCCAGCCATCACCCCAGCTCCCTCCTTCTCTCTACAAAAAAACCCCTCTGAAGTGTTGTCTACACTTGCCTCCAGTTCCTTTTCTCTAACCCTTTTTAAAATTTGCACTTACGGGCCAGCCCGTGGCTCACTCGGGAGAGTGCGGTGCTGATAACACCAAGGCCATGGGTTCGGATCCTATATAGGGATGGCCGGTTGGCTCAATGGCTGAGCGTGGTGCTGACAACACCAAGTCAAGGGTTAAGATCCCCTTACTGGTCATCTTTTTTAAAAAAATAAATAAATAAAATTTGCACTTACTATTAATTACTTCTTAAATAAGAATAGCATATAATATATTATATGCTATAAGGACTATTAAAACAAACCTATGCACTGCCAATGGGCTTAAGAAATAGAAGAATACTAAGGTATCTGAGTCTCCGATCACATTCCCCTCCCCTCTACCCGAGAGGAACCACTATCCCATATTTAGCCTTTATCATTCCTTTCCTTTTCATTAAACTTTTCAGAATTTATGTATCCCTAGACTTTCTATTAATGGTATCACATTATATGTATTCTGCCACTTTAAAATAGAATTTGTTATGGATTGAATTGTGTACTTCAGAATGTGATCTTGTTTGGAGAGGGTCTTTACAGAGGTAATCTGTAGTTAAATGAGGTTAAGTTAGATGAAGTTAAAATGTGGTCATTAGAGTGGGTCCGAATCCAATATGACTGGTATCTTATAAAAACGGGGAAATTTCTTTTTATTTATTTATTTATTTATTTTTTGTTATTATTATTATTATTATTTTTTTTTTTTTTTTTTTTTTTTTTTTTTTTTTTTGTCGTTTTTTCGTGACCGGTACTCAGCCAGTGAGTGCACCGGTCAGTCCTATATAGGATCCGAACCCGCGGCGGGAGCGTCGCCGCGCTGCCAGCGCAGCACTCTACCAAGTGCGCCACGGGCTCGGCCCATTATTATTATTTTTTAATTTTATTTTGTCGATATACAATGTGGTTGATTATTGTGGCCCATTACCGAAACCTCCCTCCCACCTCCCTCTCCCCCCTCCCACCCAACAATGTCCTTTCTGTCTGCTTGTCGTATCTGTCTGTTATGTCTTCTCCCCCCGCCCGCCCGGTATTTGTGTGTGTGTGTGTGTGTGTGTGTGTGTGTGTGTGTGTGTGTGTGAATTTATTTATTTATTTTTAGCTCCCACCAATAAGTGAGAACATGTGGTATTTCTCTTTCTGTGCCTGACTTGTTTCACTTAATATAATTCTCTCAAAAGGGGGAAATTTCTTGTTGGTTTTTTTTTTTTTTTTTTTTTGGCGGCTAGCCAGTACAAGGATCCGAACCCATGACCTTGGTGTTATAAGGCTGTGATCTAACCAACTGAGCTAATAAAGGAAACTTGGACACAGAGGCAGACATGCTCACAGGGAAAACACCATGTGAAGGCTGGAGTACACTGCCACAGGCCAAGGAACTACCAAAGCTAGGAGAGAAACCTGGGACAGATCCTTCCCTGTCACTTTCAGAGGGAGCATGGCCCTGTCGGCACTTTGATCTCAACTTCTGGCCTTCAGAACTATGAGATAATGAATTTCTGTTGTTTAAGCCACCCAATTTGTGGAACTTTGTTACAGCAGCCCCAGGAAACAAATACATCACTCAATACTACACTTTAGAAACTCATTTGTTAACGGGTGAAGCTGAGGTTTATTCATTTTCTCTGCTGTGTTCCATTACATGATATACCTCATTTATCCATTTTTACTTTGAAAAGCTATATGGCTTGCTTACAGTTATTTTGACATTGCAAATGGTGCTGTGCTGAACCTTCTGGCACGGTGTACCCTAGGAGGGGAACTGCCACTCGGATTAAGAGGGCAAATGCAAGTCTTAACTGGGTAGCACGGATCAGGGCAATGATATCTTGGCAAGGAAAGTCTAATTGCCATCCAAAGGGAGTGGAGCTCACACTCTCGCCAGCAGGCAGTGAGAGTTCCCTCTGCCCCACATTCTTGTTATCGCTTGGAATTACCAGTCTTTTTTTTTTTTTTTTTTTTTTGACAATCTGAAGGGTGTAAAATTTCCTTGTTGCTTTAATTTGCGTTTTCCTGATTTTTAATAAAGTTAAGCATCTTTTATATGCTCATGAACATATAAAACACCTTTCACAAAACACCTGGTAGTTTTTTCCTCATCTTTTTTCTTATTTATATCTAGTTCTTTATGTATTCTGGACTTTAATCCTGCGTTGGTTATATGTGTTGCAAGTATCTTGTCCAGTTTTGGGTCTTTTCGTTTTATTTATAGTGTTCTCTGTTGAACAGAAGCTTTTCTTTTCTTTTGCCCCCCTTTTAAAGAGATTTTACTTTTTAGAGCAGTTTTAGGTTCACAGCAAAATTGAGCAGCAAGTACAGAGAGTCCCCACCTACCCCCGTCTCCATACACGCAGCCTCCCCTGCTACCAACATCCCCCAATGGCGTGGAACATTTTTTTCAATCTGTTAACCTATCCATCATTATCAGCTGTTCATTTTAATGTAGTAGAATTTATTCTTCTTTTTCTTAACAGTTAGTGCTTTTAAGAAATTCTTTGTACCTCAAGGTCACAGAGATATCCTCCTATACACCCTTCCTTTTAAGGGTTTATATTCTGCCTGTAAAGTCGTTAATGGACCTGAAATTGATTTTTGAGACTGCTGCGTGGCAGGGATAGAGCACCTGCCCTGCTTTCTTCACAGGCTCATTGTGAAGCCCAGAAGAGAAAATGTGTGCAAAAGGGCTTTGAGGACTGCGAAACAACATACTGGTAAGGGTGTCTGTGGTGCTGATTTGGTGGAGGGTGAGAAAGCCATTTAAGAGAAGGCTGCTCCGGCCCTTGATTTGCCCACACATTGGTAGCATGTTAGGCTGCCGACAGGCAGGGCAGAAACACAATCTCCATCCCTCCTCCGAGGCTGAAAGACAGGCTGACGCATGGGGCCTCTGTGAGAAAGCCAGCTCCAGGGCTTGGTCTCTCCTCCACCCACACTGCTCACTCCATCTGCCACCTGACATTAACAAACAGGGTCACAAATACGGCCCTGAGTCATAGAGAAAAGATTAAATTGCACTCAGGAAATCCTGCTCACCAAAGTGCGTGCATAATGAGATGCAGAAAGACATCCATCAAAAGCAGCAAAGAGTGAGTCTAGGGTGCTTTAAGGGAGCCTGGGGCACACACCTGGCAGGTTCCACCCCAGCTCCTACTCCACCTGGAGGGGCAACTAGAGCTAAAGACATGCCCATGATACATGCCACATAGGGACCCCAGCAACTGTCCTAGACAAGGCTACAGAGCCCGAAAGAGAGGAACCCAACTTCAGGGAGCTGGAAGGTTCAGATTTGAGGAGGCAGCTGTGTTTGATGGAGGGTTGGTGAGAGAGGGGAGGAGGGGTACAGGCCCCTGGGAGTTAGCCAAGCTGCAGGAGAAAGCTGCACCCTTGGCCTGCAGAAGGTGGTATTGTTCATGCTCCTCGAAGCACTCCTTGGCCAGGACACAGAGCTCAGGCAAGCCCCCTGGCCAGGTGCCTCCTCCCCAGACCTGTGATCCTGGTTGGAAGTCACCAAATTCCAGGATGTAGGCACCGGGAGCAGAGGGAGGGAAGGGATCTCAAAGGGGCTTGAGGAAATGTTTGGGGATGACAGATATGCTCAGTATCCAGATTGTGGTGGTGGTGTCACAAGAATGCACATATGTCAAAACTTATCAAACTGTACACTTTCAATATGTACAGTTTAGTAAATTATATCTCAATAAGCTGTTAAAAATTACAAAACAGTGTGGGGCAATTTTTAGTTAATATGCATGTTGATAGAAGAAAGACTGGAAGGACATTTCCCAAAATGTTAACAGCGCTTAGTTCTGGATTGTAGGGTTACAGAGGATTTTCATTTTCTTATTTGTTTTCCCATACTTTAAAAATTTTCCAAAATAAATATGCTTTACTTTTGTAATAAAAAAAAGTTTATTTCAAAATAAGAGCAGCCTCTAAGTGGCAGGGATCTTGTGAAGACTGGCCAGGTAGGAAGTAAAGGCGTGGGGTGGGTGCTCGCCCAGTGGAGCTGCAATAGCCAGAGCAGCCCTGGGCTTAAAATGCCAGTCCCAGAGCCACAGCCTGGGCCAAATCTTAGCTCTGTCATTGTTTGCTGAGCAGCTTTGAGCTAGTTATCTTACCGCTTGATGCCTCAGTTTCCCCAGGTATAATGTGGAGATGATTGTAGAAGCCTCTGCTGGTGGTTGAGAGATTCAATGAGCCAGTCCAGGTAGGTATCTCTTAGCAGTCTTCCCACAGTACAGCAAGGATTGGGCAAATGATAGCAGCTATTCCCTCCCTATTTTAGCTTAGAGGTATGAAAAAGCTTAGAATTAACTTAAGAAAAGCTTTGCTTTTTTTTTTTTTAAAGATGACCGGTAAGGGGATCTTAACCCTTGACTTGGTGAGCCACGGCCAGCTCTTTTGCTTTTTTTTTAAAGGTTAAAGCAAAAGTGAGTTGATTAATCTCTAAAACAGAAAGCCAGTTTCTGGAATTGAAGGTTTTTGAGGTTTCTCTTAACGGGTATCAAAACTCCTCATCTCTGAACCAACTGTAACCACCCGTACTCTCCTCCAGCCCCCACCATGGGTGCGCCCCTCCCAGCCGTCCTCTCATTCCCTGATCCTCTGATGTGAATTATCTAAGCTCCCTTCTCCTGAGACTGCTTTTCTGGGGCAGAGAGCAGACCTTACTCTTCTCTTATTTGTTCCTTTTCTGAGACTCGGTTTCCTAATCTGTCTAGTGGAGCTGGTGACTCCTATCCCACTTGGCTCATGAGGCTGTTGTGAGGACCTACTTTGAGAATGGATGGGAATGTGCTTTGTAACTTATGCATTAAGCCTCACACCAAAGGTGAGACCAAATTTTCCTCAGTTGGCACCAGTCCCTTGGGAAGAGGAAACCCTCCCTGACCACCGCAAAGGTGGGCTGCAGCCCTTGGGGACTCCAAGGTGACCACCCTCCTATGGCCGGTCCTCTTCAAGTATTGCTGAAACTTGCTGGCTGGCCACTGAAGTTTCCACAAGCTTGCTCCCCTCTCACGTCCCTCTATGGGCTCCGGCTCCAAGTTCCTTGAGGCCAAGGCCATCTCATTTATCTTCACCCTCTCCCCCCACCACCCCGGCTTTTTGTTTTGCTCCACAAATTCACACCTTGCATAGAGATTACTCATAGAATGTACTCATTACTGGTTCGTTAGTTTTAATTGAACCAGTGTTTATGTCTCTGGCAACAGCAGCCATGAAACACGGCTATTAAACTTTATGGGTGACAATAGAACAAAGGACAGGGCAGAAATCACTCCAAATGTGAAAAGCACACTCAATGAGCTTTATTTTATTTTGGGGTGGAGGGGGTTGCTATTAGTGTCTCTCTGTTTACTCACTCACAGTAACACACAGCCCCTGGATAGTGAGGGGGTAGGAGGGGCTAAGACCAGGTGGTGGATTTTAAGAGAGAGGCCTCAGGGCAAAAGATCTGTGACAGCTGCTCAAGTAGGAGGCCTGCTGTCCTGCACCATCACTCGTGCCGTGTGTGCTACACGGACCATGTCTGTGTGTCTAGGTGGGTATGATGTAGTTGCAGAGTTTACAGCTTTCCTTTGACTCAAATCTTTCTTACCTATGACTAGGTTAGGTGTTAGAGGCCTGTTGGAGACCTGTTCCAGGCCAGACTAGAGGGTAAAAGAACCTCAGGGTGTGAGTGAGTTTGGTTCCTCCTATACACTCTAGCTCTCTGTGGAGCTCCAGCCTGGCAGGCCGCTGCCTGCCTGCTGTCTCTGCCTGCTCTCCTTCTTGCCATCCCCCCTCCCTAATCCCCAATCAGTCTCACTATCTGCCCTGCCACAGGCGTGAGGTCAGTGTCTGATGCAACCGTTTCTGGACAAGCCCCAGCTGGCACAGTTCAGCAGAGGGGAGGGGCACTGAACTGTCAGCCCAGGGCTCTGCGGCCCCTTGGCTCAATAGTCTTGGGGGACCCCTCTCCAGGTCTACCATGCCACTGAGGATAGGTTCTTGCCATTGATGAGCTTCTCTACTCCCTCACTGAGTGACCTTGGGCAACTCCCCTCCCCTCTCTGAGCCTGTTTCCATCTCTGTAAAATGAGACAATAACACCTACCCTCAGAGGATCGTTGTGAGCGTTAAATGGGAAAACAGCGTTTCCCATACTTGAGTCATTCAATTTCCCGAAACAATTCTTACCATATCTGCACATCACCTGCACTTTTTTTTTTTAACTTGGTGTTTGTCACTAACTCAACTTTAAATCATTTCACTGTAAAAAAAAAGACTTTGCTAAAGAGCGCAGAGCAGTTGCAATAGACTAATTCATGCAGCCCTCTCATTACTTTTCATTGATGTGTTTTGAAAACACTTGTCTCCAAATCCTTCAATTCCTCATCAGGCCAGGCCACTTCTGAGCTTAGCTATATTCATTTCTAATACTCATTACAATAAATGCTTATCTAAAAGAAAATTAATTAAAACAAAAAAAGAAAAAGAAGAAGAAAAAAAGAAAAAAAAATGCTTGTCTATTAAAATAGAAAGTCCTCTGGGGAAGGGATCTTCCAGGCTGTCACAGCATGCTTTGGGAGACCCTGTGATAACAGATGGGCAGCCCCAAACCCGCACCCACCCAAGGCTGCAGGCCATGGGGAAAACTCCATCCTGGGGAATCACTAGGATTAGGGCCCTCCACCCCCCAGAGCCCAGGAGACAGAGGGACACAGGGGACAAGGAACCCTAGGGCCCAATGTGAAATGAAATGTCAGCTCATCCCAGGAGTCCCACCTTCATGCCGCCATCACAGCACATAACTCTTGCCAGTCAGTGCCAGAGAACTGAGTGCTGGGAAGGCTGAGGGCAGGCGAGGGAGGTGGGGGTTCATTTGCTCTTCTCTGCAGCCCAGGCTTCTGGAGCCATGTGGAAGGCGAGGCCTGACTCCAGGTCTCGGAGCTGTCTGCCCCAAGGAAGATTCAAGGATTTGGGGACTGAAGTTCTGTCTCTTCAAAAACCAATGGATTTAGAAATGTGATGGGGCCTGCATATAATAATCCCTTAATTGTGCTCCTGCCTTCAGCATAGAAAGCACTTCACACTCTATGCTCAGTGCCTCACTGCCAATAAGAAGTAGCAGGGAAACCCCAGGACTGTCACCCTAGTTCACAGGTGAGGAAGCTGGGGTTGGGAGAAGCTAGGACATGAGCTCCCAGGACACATGGGGCGGCAGGCAGCATGGGGATATTTACTGAACATCTGTTACGTGCTGGCATACTCCCAAATCTAACCTCATTTCATCCCTGGGACAGTCCAGTGAGGTGTGGACTACTGTCCCAAAATAGAGGTGATTTGAGGGCTGGCCGGTTAGCTTAGTTGGTTAGAGTACAATGTTATAACAACAAGGTCAAGGGTTCAGATTCCTGGCCAGCCACCAAAAAAATAAAAAAGATAGAGCTGCTTTGAATTTCTTAAGAATTATGGTGGCCCCCAACTTTCAACTAGGTTGTATCCTAAGATGTGGTCAAAACATATTTTCCCACTGCAACAGTGTCATCATTATACAATATACATTTTTCAGGTGTTCCAAGGAGGGCCAGTTAACCCACAATATTCCAGAACTCTTGAACATGGGTAATGAACATTAGAAAAATAGTACTATAACACTAGTGGTTAAAATAAAAAAGCATTTGACAAGAAATTACTTTTATTTATCTTGAATGCTTGCCTGAAAACCTGAGGCCAGACAGAAGAATAGAATTTCCCTGCCTTCCTGTTTTAGAATTTAAAGAAGGAAAAAAAAAGGGTGGGGGGTGGCAGCACCCAGTGGGGCACAGGCTGGGGAAAAAAGGACAGAGTTTGTTGACCAGATAGGGAAGCTGTGAAAGAAAGGAAAAAGTGGGTCACTGGGAGCCAGCCCAGCATGAGGGGGACAACAGGACAGTCAGGGACCCTAAATTCTGTCCCACTGAAGAGGCTGATTCCCATGAGAACGGGAGTTCCAGCCTGCACAGAAAGATCACAAAAGGCACTAGATCTGCCTTCTGCTGAGGAGTCAGGGGGACTTGGAGGGGAGAAGGAATTCTGTCAATGAGATCTCCTGGGAAGAGAAATGTGTTCGCAATGGGTAGAATCACAAATGGGTTTAAATCCTGCCACCACACACAAAATTCTGGTGGGTGGGATCTGAGTTGGCTATGACTGGCAGCTGGAAATCCCCCTCAGACCTCAGGACAGCAGGGTAGGGCCCTGGCTCCTTTCCACTCCAATGCACAGAGGGCTGGTCCCCATCCTGTAGCCACCACTTATTGGCAGTGCGACCATGTGGTACTTCATCTCTCTGCCACAGAGGCGATAATCATACTCTCCACCCAGGGATGCTGCGGAGAATGAATGGGCTAGCACCTACAAAGCAGAAGCTCACAGACAGTGTCTGGCACTGGGGACATGTAATCAATACATGTCACCTCCTGTCTGGTCAGTTCCCTCCTTCCCTTGGTTGAGGCTTCAGGGCGACAGGGCTGTGTCGGCAGCAGCTGCACCCGAGGCCCCTTTGTTCCTGGTTATGAGGCTGCAGCTGAAGGGTGGAGGAGGCTCTTTCTGACTTAAATCAGTGCAGAGATGAGAGGCATGATTCTAATTTGAGATCCCAGCGAGGCTGCTGCGGGCAGCCACTCCCTCCTCTCGTGGAGTAGCCAGGAAGCAGGGCTGGGTTTGTATTAAGAACTTGACTGGCAAGGACTATGGCAGGAAACTGTGTTGAATGTTCTTGTGTAACATAACAGCAGGAAAGAGCCATAGATCTTCCGGCTCCACACTCACTTCACAGATGAGGAAATAGGCCCAGAGAGGGGAAGGGCTTTTCACAGTCACACAGCATGGCAGGGGAAGAACTGGGCCTACAAATCAGCTGTCCTGATGCCCAGACCAGCAGCCAGAATCCCCCTAATTAGGAAACACTCAATCACCATGAGCACTTTCATGAATTTGCTTTCAGTCTTTTAAAAATACATATATGTAATTTTAAATTAATACTTAATTATACCAGAAATGAATACATTCTTTTAAAAATTCATTTCATTGCCTCCTAGATACATTTTGATTACTCTGTGTTGCATAAGTGAATGAATGAATTCTTATTCCCACCATCCAGTTCTTTTTATTTTTATTTATTTATTTAGTTTTTAAAATAATGACCGGTAAGGGGATCCTAACCCCTGACTTGTTGTTGTCAGCACCACACTCTACCAAGTGAGCCATGGGCCGGCCCTCATCCAGTTCTTTTTAAAGAACTGATAAAAAAGACTGACTGGGCCTCAGTCTTTTTATCAGCTCCATTCTGGATGGCAGCAATACACTCTTGAATTGTTTCCCCCTCTTGATGCCCCTTCTCCCAGGGCTCCTGCCACAGCCACTACAGCAGGAGACCTAGTGGGGGCGAAGAGGGCAAATGAAGCTGCTAGAGTATTCCTCTAATTCCTGCTCCCTTCTTGGCCAAGGCAAGCTTTGGGACATCCTTCGGAGTTTTCTAACCCAGCCCCAAGTTTGAGACAGGTCTGAGATACCCAGATGCCCTCTTCCCTGGAACCAGGCCCTGGTGCCCTACTCAAGTCCTCTCACACTGACAAGCATTCCTCTTACTCAAAGGCTGTTTTTGCCTTTGCTTTTTCTCTCCCCAGTTGCTGGGACTTGGAAAGACTTTGAAGTATCGGGTGGCACTTCCAAGGGAATAATCCAATCATAGACAATTAAGGCACAAAGCCTGGGGCACTGGGAGGGCCTAAGGGCCTGTAGTTAGCGGCCTGGCTTAAAGGCAAGGGAACTAGGGAGTTCTCCAAGAGCAGTGCTTGCCCCCAAGGAGAGGGCCTGGAGGATTCCATGATAAGAGGTGAGAGGAAGGGTAATAGATAGAGCATCTGAGAGGCAGGAGGAGAGTGAGAAGTGTGTCTGATCCCTGAGGTCAAGGTTAAAGAGAAAGTCTCAAGAAAGAGGGTGTGGTCAACAGTGCCAATGCAGCTGGGAATCAAGTGACGTCCGCTTCCTCAGGTGGATGTATACAAACCCACCCCTGGGACCAAGCTCGGGGCTCAGGCTGTGATCAGAGATCCTTGGGCTGGACCTGGTGCTGAGGAAACCTGCCAGTGAGGCTGGATGGGTGAGCCTGGAAGGGTCTGGGTCCTCCATTAAACCTGAGACAAGTGCCTGGGATCCCACTGGCAGAAACAGGATGGGATGGAAACCAAACAAATTACTCCTTTAAAACTCCCTGAAATCCATATTTCAGGAATGTTTGATTTGGGGCTTCTCTTTCCTGCAGCAGGATATTTAAAGAAAAATCTTTAACGACTTCAATTCCAAAGCAAAGAGCCCTCTGTGTACCTACTTCTGGTCTCTGCTTTAGGAACAAATCTCCTTTACTCTTAGGTCTGGACTGTACCCAAGGCTGCCAGAGCCTCCTGGCCAAGCTGGGCCAGCAGCCCAAGTTCCTGCTGAGGGTTCAGAGTGAGTTGGGCACAAGCAGACCTTCCAGAGGCTTCCACACCAGGGCACTCTGAGGCAGAGGCTGCGGGTAGCTGACAGTGTTGCTAGCAGAGAGCAGAGGAGGACTCATGGCTGCCCCAAACCAAGTCCAGCCAGTTCTTTACCCTAGGAATAAATACTTGGCAGGTAATAGAGGGAGCTGAGAAGATTACCTAAGTGATCCAGGCTTAGTCTGCCTGGGATTTCAAATGAGGTGGCCCATCCTCAGCCTTGGCCATTTCCAAATGATTTAAGTCCAGAGCCTGCAAAAGGGTCAGGACCCAGGTAGAGGAAATGGAGACAAAAGAGAAAGGGAGTCACTCCTGCCAGGTTCCCCAAGCCTGAGTTGACCCTCCTACTGCTCCCTTTGCAACCTCCCACACCCCTCAGACCTGGCCTGAGACAAGGAGTGGAAGCCCACAAAGCATCTTCTGTCACGCACCCGTCTGCTCCTACCAGCACACTGTGGGGCAGACCAGGCATGGGCTTTGCTTTCAGCTTTGCCGATGAGGTGAGAGCAGCTCTGAAAGGTCAGGGGCTTGTCTGGGACCATGCGGCCAGGCAATGGCAAAGCCTGCTCTCCACCCCAGGTTTCTGATTTCATCTGTGCTCTCTCCACAGTATCTCACTGCCCTGGCCAGGAAAAGGGCAGGAGGGTGCCTTTCCACTTCTGTCAGTGGCTGAAGAGCAGATATCTAGAACTGCCAGGCTGGGGAATTTCCCAGGGGTTAGTATCCTTGCTTGGTGACTTCATGCCCCTGGCTACTAGAGGACAGATGAGGTTTAGCATGACTCAGGCTCAGGCAAAAGATCCTAATGGGTCATGGAATGAGCCCTGCCTGGGACCCTGTCCACCTCAGGGCTTGTCCCCAGACCAGGGACCCTCTTCCCTGGTCACTGAGTCAAAGAGTCCCAGGAGGTCAGGACAGATGTAGCTCTGAGGACCCTCCAGCAAACCCTGTGCTTGCAGGCCCGAGGATTGTTCAGAGTCACACCCACAAAAGTAATAGCAGCACCTTCCTCACAAGTCCCCTTGAGGATAAAATGGCAAAGGCAAGCAAAACACCTAGCCCAATGCCTGGCACACACTGGTATTCGAACTGACCCTGTTACTACTGTTGTCATCTGGAGCCAAGTTCCTAGGCCTTCAGGAGAAGAGGGCCTTTCCTGTTCACCCGCCAGGCTTCTGTGGGGTAGCGAGAAGGGCACAGGGCCGAGAAGGCAGGAAGGAGGTCCGGGCCTGGCCCCTCACTAGCTGTGTGATTCTGGGGGAAAACCCCGCCTAACCTCCCCCCGCCGCCGTGGTTTTCTTCTCACTGAGAAATGAGGGAGGCGGCAAGATATTCAAGAGGGCCCCTTCCAGTTTGGGAATCTCCCATTTCAGCAGCTAAGCTGCCCCACGCCAAAAGCAGCCGGGTATGCAGGTGGCCAGCGGGAGGCGGGAGGCCTGTGCGAGGCAGACAGACGCCCTGTGCGGCCCGCGCTGGCCCGGCTGCCCGCGCCATGCTTCCACACCCAGGGCAGGGCTTCCAAGAACCACAGACGTTATTACTGGAAAATCAGACGGTTTGTGCTCCTGGAAGCTGCAGTCCAGGAAAAGTGGAGGAGATAGAGCAGGAGACAGCATGAATGTTTGATAAAAGAAAGTGGGAAGAGGAGGAGGAGGAGGAAGAGCAAGCGGGAAGAGGGGAGAGAGAAGGGAAAGGCAGAAGAGGTGAGGCAGGGACGCGGAGACAGCCTGGGGCAGAAGGGGCTGCAGGAGAGGACCGAGCCAGGCGGAGGAGCCAGAGCCACCGCTGCTTCTGACTTCCCTCCGTCTGAGACACTCGGCCTGCCACAAGACAGAAGGAACAGCTGCTTTCTTAACAGGAAGGCAGAGCCATTGTTGGGGGGGTCATCTTACTGCTCTCTTGAAGAACCTCAGCCCCTGCCCCCAAGCCCCTTTGGCCTGGAGATGTGAAGTTTGGTTGATTTTCCTCAAAACAATAATACAAATCTCCCCTATGAAGAAGCACCCTTCACTGTAGCTGCCCAGCCACAAGGGCAGCCACAACAATCTGGGCAGGAGCAGGCCTCTGTTGTCAGGGAAGCTGGCATCCTGAGACCCCGAGCAGACCACCAAGTCCTGACTTCTGCAACCCTCTGATGATATGGATCGTCTCTACCCTCGATTACGGTCCTGCCATGTGCCAGTGCCTGTGCCAAGCTTTCACGTGTACTGCAGAACCAGTCCTCATAACAACGCTATGAAGTACAATCATCAATGTCACCTGACGAAGGAGAAACCAGGCATTCTGGCTTCAGAGCCCACATCTTCTCTCTATAGTGAAATAAAATAAGGAAACTACCCGCTGCAGCATAGTGTAATGGTAAAAGGCCACATGGATTTTGGCTCTGCCTCTTAGAAGCAGCATGACCTTGGGGAAGTAACCTGTTTGCTCAGTGCTGGTTTCCTCTAAAACTAGAATAACAATTTCAAAGGGTAGTTGTGAGGATTAAGGGGATAGTAGAAGCACTTAGGCCTTGGCACAGGCAGTGTTCAGTCAGGGTTCTGTTACCCAGTCCAAGGGCTCTGGCAAACCTTCAGCCCCTGGGCTACTTTCCTCCTGCCACTCTCTGCATGCTCAGAACTAAACAGATGTGCCTAGGTGTCCATGAGAGTCAGCCGGCAAGGTGTCTGGGCCCTGGGAGGTATTAGGATTCTGGCTTTGGATCCCTCCCCTGCCCCCATCTATCCCTGCCCTGCCCCACCCTCAGCCACCTGCAGGCCCCCTGGGGTGGGGCGGTCACAGCAGGGCAGGGCAGGCTGAGCAGAGGTAGTGGGGAGTCATTATCACCTCAGCACAGGGCTGGAGGTAGCGTTAAGCCCGACCTTATCAGCTTCCCAGGCCCTGTGCTGAGAGGCACTGCCCAGTTCTGAGGCATGGGGCCTGGAGAGCAGGTCCCTGTGTTCACTGCCCAAGTCCTTCCTCCTCTGGAATGGCCCATAAGCAGGAATGGGAGCAGCAGCCTGAGTACTGCAGAGAGCCACCAGACTTACTGCCACCGTGTCATCTCAGGCAACCACTTCCCTCTTTTTGTTCCTTTCTTTTTTGGCGGCTGGCCAGTATGGGGATCTGAACCCATGACCTTAGTGTTATAAGGCTACGCTCTTCCTCTCTGGGCCCCAGAGTCCCCACCTGTGAAACTGGGGGTGGAGGGGCAGCTGGATGTGGTGGCCCCTGAGTCCTTCCCATGCTAGCATTAGGATCCCGTGACCCCTGGTTAGGTAGCTATGATTAGCAGTCCTTCCACAGATGAGGACCTTGAGGCTAAGCAGAGGGAAGTAACTTCTCCCACAGCACACTAGTTGGTAGCAGAGCCGAGCGGCTGGGCTGGGAGTCTTGCTCCACATGTCCTGACCTTCCAGAAGGACCATGGAGGGAAGGTGTGGAGATGGGGGGACTGCTTCTAGGCTCCCATCCCAGGGTCCAACCCCCTCCATCAGGTTCTAGGAGCCGGCTAGGGACCTCTCAGAGGGGCTCCAGATACCTGGGCACCTGGTGGCCCTGCAGGCTTGGGGGTCACTCCTTGGCTCTGGCCCCAGGGAAGGCAGGGATGGCAGGGCTTCCTGGGTACGTGGACAGCAGGCCCCATAACTGGGCTCTGATAACACCCCTCACTTTATCAGTGGGCCAAGGACTAGGTGGGGTGCCTCTGAGAATCAAGGGCAGGCTCAGCAGAAACAAGGAGAGGGCGGGGAAGGTGGGTGCAAATCAACTGAGGCCTCCCAGCCTGGAAGGAAAGAACCCGTGAGGGGGCCCAAGGCTTAGGGTGGAGAGCGTGGGGCAGGGGCAGGGGAGAGGGATCAAAGGAAGGGATGGGCTAGGTCTCACTTAACCCTCAAGGAGCAGAGGAGCCTGATCCGAGGGACTTTCCAGAAGAAAATCTAGAAATCCCAGGATGGGAGGGAACAGAGAGACCCAGAATCTACATCCCAGAGCGAGAAGTCATTGCCTTTGGAGGGGTCATGGCCTCCTTTGAGAATCTGAGGAAAAGCATGTCCTAGCCCAATGGGGAAACTGAGGCCCAGAGTATCAGGGGAGATGGCTCACACCTGGCTTAGGGGATTGGAAGGCCCCTGCTTGAGACTGGATGAGTCTCCTGTACACGTGGAGGCAGGGACCTGGTAAGTGCAATCCTGAACCAGGCAGAGCAGCAGAGGGTCAGCTGGCAGGGCTGGGACTCCCCAGATACTGAGAAAGTCAGGCCCCTGCGGAGCTGGAACTCCAGGCAGGCACCACTCCCCAACCCAGCCAGTTCCGTGATTCACCTGCAGGCCTGGGCCCAGGTTCCTGGAGCCCCTTCCTCTCTGATCCAGACCCAGGCTACCTGAGGACTTTCATTTGGGGGTGGGCCTGAGAGTCACATGGCTACCTCTTCACTGCTGGGCAACCTGGGCAGAGCTGTGCCCTCCTGCATACATGCAGGCAGGAGACACATAGGTTCATGTGGCACACACACCCGGGCTCGGGGGCTCAAAGGACTCCTCCCTTCCTTTCCTTTCATGCAACCATGAACTGTGGGCTTCTAGACAGAGGGAGGATGCTTCAGCTTTACGCTTAAACGTGGGTCCTAAGAACTTTAAATGTGCCCCCCAAAGCCATTTACAGCAAGGAAAAGCTGGGCTACCTTTTCATATGCCAACAAGTACCCCCACCCAAAACCCAAGGGTTCCTGAGTTAAGCAGGGATAAGAGTTGAAAAAAGGCATGAACTCCAAAGAGGCTTGGGACTGGGAGACACTGAGACAGGACGAAGGGGAGTGAGAAAGAGTTGGACACCCTGGGGTTGAACAAAGGGCCAGCCGGGAGCCTAGAGAGGTCAGTGGAGGGCTTGAGGCCTACAGGGACAGCTGGGGGTGGGAGAAGGGGGAAGAGCAGCCCCGTGGTGGGACTCAGTGGTCTAGCAATCTGGAGACATCCTGCATCATAGGTCACCCACCTCCAGAGGCTGGGCGGAAAGAAGGGGCTGGCCTGACACCCCCGAGGATGAGCTCATACCCCAACACACAAGAACGTGTGTGCACACACAGACATGAACACCTCCATAGGCCCAGAGGGAGTGTTCCTCTGAACCCTGTGGTGACATCCTTCCCTCTTCATCTTCATCACACACCCTGATTTCACCTGGATACAGGGTGGCAGGAAGCAAACAATGTGGTTAGTGCCCATCCTGACACTTCAGGGTGCAGAATCATATGAGGCACTTGATAAAAAATTAAGATTCCTGCCCTCTCCCCACCCTGAGGTTCTGTGTCAGTGGTCTGGGGGCCCAGGTAATTCTGAGCTGGTGGTCCTTGGAGAAACACCGGGTTGTCTGTCAGCTGTCTGGCTGAGAAAATAAGCATGATCCTACAGGCTGCATTCATTGCGTCCCAACCGTGTACCAGTTGTTTTGCATGAAACACTTCATCTTCGGATAACCTTCCAGGAAGGTGACATTATTCCCAGTCCCAAGGTCGCACTCTTGGCCACTAGCAGAGCCAGTTTCATGTGCTCTAGCCCCCTCTTGGCCTGCAGACTCGCAGGGCATGGAACCACCCTAGGGAAAGGACCAGAATTAGCATCTGACTCCCATCTGAGGGAGGGACCAGGGTAAGAGATGGCTCTCACGTACGCAGGGCTGGACTGTGATGAACACCCCCACCCCACCACTTCCCCGGTTGAGGCAACCAGGAGGGGGAGCCCGCTCCCAGGCTGAGGGCCAGCCCAACCCACTCAGGAGGCTCTAGTGCAGCAGAGCTGGACTGGGCCAGGCTTGGCGAATTCCCAGGCAGCGGGCGCCCCCTACAGCCAGACGGGGCGCGGTAGGGCGGAGCGGGGTCTTTCTCCAGCACTGACTTCCTGACATTGGTGGGTTTTCTCTTCCATCATCTCCAGCACCCGCCGGGAGGTGGGCCAGATCGGCCATTGCGGTCATTACTGTTGCCCCATTTGAAAGATGAGAGATATGTTAAGTGCCTTGCCCAACGTCACAGAGCCAGGCATGCTGGGTCCTGAGCTTAGGTCTCCAGGGATTCTGGCTCTTCCCTCCCAGGTCTCTGTCCCAGCCCCTCAAAGCTCCGCCACATCCCCAGGACAGACACGCGCACCCAGGGCAGCTGCAGAAGGGAGGCGGAGTATTTATTGAGCCTTGGAGGTCTCGGCACTCCCGCCAGGGGAGTGGGCAAGGACCGGGCACAAAGAGGCCTCCACGCGGGGCTCAGGGGGTGAGGTTCAGGGACAGGTGCTCCTGGCATCGCCGGGTGCGAAGGGGCGAGAGAAAGGCCGAGCCTCGTCTGGGGGCCTCCCGCCGCAGGGGCAGCACTGGGCCGGCGTGGAGCTAAACACAGAGAGGGAGTGTGAGGCTCTCCCCAAGCCCCCTGTCTCTCTCGAGGCAGGGCAAAGGGAGTGAGCTGGTACCACGGAATGTCACTGCAAGCGCCCTGGGAGGTGAGGGGGGCTGTGGGTTACCCACCCCTACTTCACTCCTAATGTTCCACTTCCATATGTTTCATATGAGGCTTCCAGTAAAAATCTCCTTTAAATAAAGGAATCCTTCCCAGAACATTATAAATCACTTCACTAGGGCCGGCCCGTGGCTCACTCGGGAGAGTGCGGTGCTGATAACACCAAGGCCCCGGGTTCGGATCCCATATAGGGATGGCCGGTTAGCTCACTGGCTGAGCGTGGTGCTGACAACACCAAGCCAAGGGTGAAGATCCCCTTACCGGTCATCTTAAAAAAAATAAAAAATAAAAATAAAAATAAATAAATAAATAAATCACTTCACTAGTCTCAGTCCTCTTTAATAGCTGGGGAAACTGAGGCCAAAAAAGGGTAAGTGACTGGCCCAAGGCCAACCTGCAAGTTAGTGGTGTAGTCTTTTCTCTTTGTATCTCCAGGGGCTACTGGAAGTATTCCGGGGGTCTGTGACCCTACTTTCAACACCCCTTCAGGTCTATAACCCCCTTCCCCAAGCTCTGAATGCTCCAGTTTCAGGGCCAGCCCAACATCAGGGGCTTCCCCCAACGCCTGTACAGCCCACAGACACCCCTCTCCCAACATATGCGTGCACACGCGCACACACATACACACACACTCTTCTCACCTCCTGGAGAGCTGCAGCCTCACCACTCCCTGGGGGACCCTTCCCTGGCTTGTAGACACCCAGAGGTTGGGGCTGGGGGCCAGGGAGGGCTGGGGCACTGAGAGCGGAGGGGCAGGTTGGGGAGTGCAGGCTCGGCATGGGTACCCATTCAGGTCCCACCATACTCTGCAGCCAGATAGCTTCAGACATGTACCTGGAGAGCAACAGGCCAGATGCAAGAGGTCACTGCCCTCCCTGGCTTGGTCCCCCTCCCCCCCTCAGCTTGGGGAGCACACAGCTCAGGTCTCGGAGCTGAGGCCAGTCTCATCCAGGCTGCAGTGCACCTCTACCCCATTTCCTGGGCAAGAACCCACAGAGGCAAGGAAGTGGAGATGCCTCAATGGACTCCCACAGTGTCCTGGAGAAAACCCCAAAGGAACAGGAACAGTGAGTGTAAGGGCCTGGGAGTTGTGGTAAGGGGCCAGGGGAGAAGACCCAGCTTCACCCCACCCCACCAGCCCCACAGTCCACCACTTGGGCCTCTGGCTTGCCGACTCACTTGGGTCCCAGCGGTGCACAAATTGTTAAGTACCAGTTGTTGGCACAGCCCTGGTCGAAGGGGTTGTATCTCTGAAGGTATGTGCACTGGATGGGGATGGGAACAGGAAGAGGATCTCAGAACCAGCAGGACTGGGCAGGTCATCCCCCAGTGACCCTCCCTGAGCCAGTCAGCTCTTCCAGGGCCCAGCCAAAGGCTGCAGCAAGACTCCAAGGGCAGGGAAGAGTGAACTGAGGCCTTTTCCCTTCCTGGGCTCCCAGCTGGAGCAGCCTCTCCCAACCCACTTCTGAGCAGCTCTTCCAGACAAATGCTGACACTGTACTCACCTCTCCTGCCTTCTCAGAAATCTCCTATCACCTTGTCCCCATCTTTGCAGCATGCTCCCCTGCTCTGTCTCCACTGGCCACACACATCCTCCTGCTACCTCCTTCCAGATACACTTTCAGATCTTCTTTTTGCTGCTGAACAACTCTGAAGACTGTTCTACCACCCCCTACCACTTCTCCACTTTCCCACCTCCCTTTTTTTCCTCAACTTGTGCCTTCACTGAATTTCACTGTATGGAAGGGCAGTGTATGGGGGGTCCAATCATATTTTCCTAATCAAAATCACATGGGCCAGGAAAATCTGGGCTGAAGGCCTTGAGCACACAATGCAGTAAAGATAAAGCCCAAAGGTCAAGTCCTCCCTGGACACTCTTGACCAGATTCTCCTCCTTCTGTCTCCACCTCCCCCTCCACCCATCTGCCTCGCTCCCCTCCTGAGCCTCCTCTTTTCCTCCCCAGGGCAGGCCAAGCCGCACTCCAACTTCAAAAGCCTTAGCTATAGAATGCTTTGTCACAACTGAAGTGGTCCAGCAGCACCTCCGCTCACCACCAGCTCCCCGGTGCCCCATGCCCCTGTCACAAAGACTTAGACCTTCAACACCAAAAGGAACGAGGACTCCCTGCAGAGCATCTGACACCTGAGGAAGGCAAAGTCAGAACAGCTCCGGAATGTCCCACTGTTGTCAAAAAGCAACACTAACAATTGTGCTATTTGAGGTTCTGTCCGCTTTAAGGTGTTTAGAACATTTAAAAGAAATTGGTATTCTACTAATGATTTTAATTAAGTGTTTTTAAGAGTTTGACTAAATTTTCAGAATTTTAAATTTAGAGAAATAAATTTAGATTTATTAGATGTATATGAAGTATAGAAAAGGGTTGATTGTCTATAAGATATCGAAAATACTTAAAGGAATGAAAATTGTTTTTAAAAATTCATAAGAACTGACCGATCAATTTGAGTACCTTCCTCTCCCGACACAGACCCCTCTCAGACACAAGTGGAATCCAACAGCTCCGAAGCACTCAGACTGTCCTCGCTACTGGACCCAGACCTGGGGCGCCTGCTCTAATTCTGCATCTCAAATGCCCTCGCACTCCACAGGACCAAAGACAAAGGTTCATCTTCTTGCTTCATCTCCTTCCCAGCTCCCTGCTGTCTCTCCTCTCCCGCTTCTCCCGCAGGGATCAGGGCATTGGGCTTCTCTCTCTCTTTCTTTCCTTCTCTTCCAAAGTGCTATTGATTCATTTGCTTGTTGGTTCACGCATTCATTCAAAAGTATTTGAGGGCCTCAAGAATGTTCCAGGCACCATGCTGGGGATTGAGGATACACTGCAAACAACACGGCCAGCCTTAACTTACAAGGCGGAGAAGGCAGCTGCAACACAGGGCCCAAAGTGGTGTGGGGAATGGCCAGGGCAGCACAGAGAGGGGGTCGAGTGAGGACAGCAGGTGGCTGGCCAAGATGCCAAGGTACAGGCAGAGGGTCAGTACCCAGGAAGCACAGACAGCTGTGCCCTGAGAGGTGAGGAGGGGCCGCTTCAGGTGCATTCAGTTTCAGAGGAGCCATGTGCAGTTCAGAAAGAGTCATCTGGGGCCGGCCCGTGGCTCACTCGGGAGAGTGCGGTGCTGGTAACACCAAGGCCACGGGTTCGGATCCCATATAGGGATGGCCGGTTCGCTCAGTGGCTGAGCGTGGTGCTGACAACACCAAGACAAGGGTTAAGATCCCCTTACCGGTCATCTTTAAAAAAAAAAAAAAAAAAAAAAAAAAAAAAGAAAGAGTCATCTGAGGACTGTCTGCTGGCTTTGGCCAGTTGGTGAGAGCAGCATCAGTGTGACAGAGAGGACAGGGGCTGGGCTGAAGTGGGCTGAGGAATAAGAGGAACAGAGCTAGTGAGCACAGCCATCTCTTTCAGGACATAGGGCTGTTCTGGAGAGGACAGTACAACAGGTGGAGTGGAGGCCTGTGACGTTAAGAGAGGGTTTTGCCTTGCTTTTAAGATGAGAAACACATGAACATATGTAAATGATGGGAGGGAATGGTAACCACAACAACTTTTAGGGCACTTACTTATAAAGGCCACTATTCTATGTATCTTACATAAACTAACCCATGCTGCCCCCTTTCACAGATGTGGCAACAGAGTCACCAGGTGGCTAAGTAACAGACCCAAAATCTCCCTGCTGGTATGTTGTGGAGCTGTAACTTGAACTTATATGGTCTGGCTCTAGAGCCCTTGCTATCAGCCACTAAGCTAGTGACCCTACGGGGAGGTGGGGCAGAGGATGGAGGTAGAAGGGGAATGGAAGTGGGAGCGTGTAAACAATGCTTGAGATGGGTCCTGGTGAATCACAGAGTGCAGACCTCGTTTAGGTCCCTTGAGGCTGCAGATACTAGATTGGGTGGGCCTCATTCTAGGCAGAGGAGGGAGGGCAGGTCTATGACCTGACATTGGTCTGGAAAAACCACAGGATATGGGAAGGGAGAGTGCTGCCCAAGAGAGGCTGGAGAGAGAAGCCATGTAGAGCACAGGGGGCTGATGAGTAAGGGCTGAGCAGAGGAGTCACAGGAGGGAGGGGAACCAAATATGGGCATGGTGGAGTAATTGAATGGTGACTGAAAGGATGGGGAGGGGGGTGGGCAGAGAGGGCTCTTCTGTCCTTTCAGCTGTCTCAATGTCTGAAGCCCCTCTCTTGTCGATGTTGCCTGCCAGTCTTCCCAAAATAGCCTTTAGACAAGTCATTGTCCTGCTGAAGGAATCCCATGGCAAGGATGTTCACTCTTACCACTCCTACTCAACCCTGTGCTGGAGGTCCAAGACAGTGCAATAAGAAGAGAAAAAGAAAAAGAAATAAACCCATACATATTGAAAAGGAAGAAATGAAACTGTCCTTATTCACAGATGACATGATTTTTCTATGTAAAATCAACAAAAAAAAGCTATTAAACTAATAAGTGAGTCTAGCAAAATTGCAGGATTCAAGATGAATATACAAAAATCCATTGTATTTTCTTAGAATAATGAACAAACACAAATTGAAATTTAAAAAACACATTTACAATAGCATCAGAAAGTGTGAAATATTTAGAAATAAATCTAACAAGATAGATGCAAGATCTATATACTGAAAATAATGATGAAAGACATTCTAAGTAAATGGAGAGGTATACCATGTTCATGGGTTCAAAAACTCAACCTTGTTAAAATAGCAATTCTCCCAAACAGACCTATAGGTTCAAAGCAATCCCAATGAAAATCCCAGCAGATTTTTTGTAGAAATTGACAAACTTATTCGAAAATGTATATGGAAAATCCAAGGAACTAGAATAGTCAAAAGTACTTTTAAAAAGAACAAAATTAAAGAATTCACATTACCTGATTTCAAGACTTACTATAAAGAAACACTAATCATAACAGTATGGTATTGGTGAAAAAAGAGTCTAGAGATACATTCACTTATATATGGTCAACTGATTTTTTACAAATGTGCAAAGGCAACTCAGTGGAAGAATAGCCTTTTCAAGAAATGGTGCAGGAACAACCCACATGCAAAAAAATAAATCTTGACCAACCTTACACCACATACAAAATTTAACCAAAAATGAATCACAGAACTAAACATAAAACTAAAACTATAAAACTTCTACAGAAAAACACATGAATGAATCTTTGTGACCCTGCATTAGGCAAAGATTGTTAATTACGACACCAAAAGCATGACCCCAAAAAGAAAAAAATTGATAAATTGTACTTCATCAATATTAAAAAATTCTGGCTGGCCGGTTCGCTTAGTTGGTTGGAACACAGCCTTGTGACACCAAGGTCAGGTGTTTGAATCCCCATACTGGCCAGCCACCAAAAAAATAAAAAAAGAAAGAAAGAAAAACCCTCAAATAAAAAAAAACCCAACTTTTTTGAATGGGCAAAAGATTGGAACAGATACTTCGCCAAAAATATACAGATGGCAAATAAGAACATGAAAAGATGCACAACATCATTAGTCATTAGGAAAATACAAATTGAACCCACAAGGAGATACCACTACACATTTATTAGATGTCTAAAATAAAAAAATTAAAAAATAAAAAATAAGTCTGGCCAGTTTTCAGTTGGCTAGAGTGCAGCCTTATAACACTGAGGTCACAAGTTTGGATCCCCATAGCAGTCACCAAAAAAAATAAAAAAAGAAGAAAATTTTTTTAAATGAACAATAAAAAAAAAAAAGAAGAAACCTGACAATATCAAATGCTGGTTAGGATGCACAGCAACTGGAATTCTTACACATTGCTGGTGGGAATGCAAAATGATACAGCTATTCTGGAAGACCAGTTTGGCAGTTTCTTATAAAATAAAGCATACAGTTACCATATGCCCCAGCAATGCCACTCTGAAGTATTTACCCAAGAGAAATGCAAACTTATGTTCACATGCTTGAACACCAATGTTTATAGAGGCTTTATTTATAACTGCCAAAAAATAGAAACAACACGAACATCTTTTGATTGGTGAATGGATAAATAATCTGTGGTACATCCATACAATGCGATGCTAATAAAAAAGGAATAAACTACTAATATGAGCAACGACATGAATGAATCTCAAATTCATTATGCTAAGTGAAGAAGCCAGACTCAAAAGGCAATGATTACATTTACATGAAATCCTGGAAAAGGAAATACTGTAAAGACAGAAATCAGATCAGTGGTTGCTAGGGGCTACAGGTAGAGAGAAGAAATTGACTATAAAAGACAAGAGGGAATTTTCCGGGGTGATGGAACTGTTCTAAATCTTGATTATGGTGGTGCTTGTAGGACTGTATCCATTTGTCAAAACTCCTAACTGTACACTAAAAAAGGGTGAATTTTAGGGCCGGCCCGTGGCTCACTCGGGAGAATGCGGTGCTGATAACACCAAGGCCACGGTTCGGATCCCTATATAGGGATGGCCGGTTTGCTCACTGGCTGAGCGTGGTGCTGACAACACCAAGTCAAGGGTTAAGGTCCCCTTACCGGTCATCTTTTTAAAAAAAGAAGAAAAAAAAAAGAAAGAAAAAGAAAAGAAGGAAGGAAGGAAGGAAGGAAGGAAGGAAGGAAGGAAGGAAGGAAGGAAGGAAGGAAGGAAGGAAGGAAGAATTTTACTGTGCGTAAATTATTCCTCAATATTTCTGACCTCAGAAAATCCTACCATGGCTCCCAGGTTTTCACTGCGTCACGACTTAATTCTTCACTTGACGTTCTGGGCATTTTTAATGTGGCCAACGCCAAGCAGTCAAATTGATTGCCCATGCCACCTTCTGCTCCAGTAAGAATTGTTTCTTCACCATCCTATCAACATTCCATAGACTTTCAAGCATCCCTGCTTTTTTGCAAAGGTGTGCCCCTCACCTGCAATGCCTTCCTCCTCTGTCTTCTGCCCCTCCAGAACCACTAAGTGGCATGTTCTACTCTACAGTGCTGTGCTCCCTGAACTCTCAATTCCTTCTCTGAGTCTGTGCTACACAACTTATCACCGGCCCCTCTCTCAGAGTGTTCACCGGCATCTGGCGGGTGTGACTCTGATTTCAGGTTTCTTATCAACACAAGTGCAGGATGGAGCCTTACTCACCTCTGTGCCCATCCCTCAAAATAACACAGGCGGCCTAGCACACAGTAGGCTCTTGATGCCCTGCGCCCAGGAGGGAGAGTGAACACCGAACGCCAGCAAGAGGCGAGATTGGAGCTGCACCTTAAGAGCTGGAAGGAGTAATGAGGTACCACGGGGAGGGGCAGGTCCTCAGGGCCAAGGGCAGTGGAGAAAGTGCCGAGTCTCGGAGGTGCAAGGTGATTACCCACAGCCCCGTATCCCGGCGCCTGCGCTCGGCCGAACGTACCTTGCCCTCGTGGGAGCGCTCGGCCGCGCTCACTGACACGGCCTGGATCACCAGCAGCAGCAAGAGCGGCACCAGGAAGCCTACGGCGATTCCAGCCACCAGGATGCTGCTCTAGGGCTAAGGAGGGCGCCCCCAGAACGTCCCTCTGTGCCCCCGCCCCCTGGCGCCCGACTCCGCCCACACCAAGCCCCGCCCACCCACTCCCCTCTCTCCACCATTAGTCCAGCCCACCCACGCAGAAACCTTACCCCCCCAGAGCTGTCCCTCTGCCCGTCCAGGTCCCTGTTCCACCTTTAGCACCCCACTCCGTGACCCCGCTAGGTTCTTAACTCTCCCCAGCTCCTCCTAGCTCCACTCATCTCCCTGACCTCACCCACCTTCCCCCCGTCCCAGTCTGATCCTCTCAAGATGTTTCTCCCGTTAGCCTCGCCCACCATTAGCTCCACCCTCCTAGACCCCGCCCCTCGTCCGTCCCCGCCCCCCTGCTCCCCGTATGGACCCGAGGGCCTGTGCGGATACACCGAGGCCTTGTTCATGGAGAATGGCAGGTGGGCCGTGCGCAACAGGAAGATTATGCAGGTGACCAGCACGGCACCAGAGTAGAGGCATAGGGACAGGACGAGCAGCATGAAGAAGCGGAAGTTGCGGTGACCGATGCAATTATTGACCCACTTGCAGTGGTGATCAAAGTCCTGGGCCACAGGGAATGGGGGGCCTCCATCACCTCCCAAATCCTGAGGCCATCCCCCTGCTCTCAAGGCCACGTGCCCTTAGCCCCGAGCACTAGTTCCTACCCCCAGGAAGAAAGAGAGCCACAGTCCCTAAGGCTGTCATTTCCGTTGTTAGAGCACTGTTAGGGCTCTGTGGCTCATAAGGTCACCTGTCAAGAGGCCTTTAGAAATAAGGTCTGCCTGGTCTTCTGTGAGACACATCCTAGTATAACTTTGGGCAGGACATAGAATATCTCTGGGCCTTTACTTTCTCATCTATTAGATGAGGACCCCCTTGCCCAGCCAGTCTCCTGCACTTGTAAACCTGTGCAGGTTGTGCACAGGAGACAGATGAGCACTCAGAATGCAGGAGACCCTCCAACTTGGACATCCAGAGGCGGGCAGACAAAGCTCCCAGACCAGACCTGCAGCCAGCCAGAGGCTATCTAGTGACAGTGAGCTTGGGGGTGGGACAGGGGATGCCTTTCCTCCCGGTGGCCTAAGACCCAGTATAGATGTGGATGTCCCATGCATGTCAGCACCTATGCAGGCAAGGGCCAGCCTCCCAGGACAGATGCTGGCACGGAAGCGGTGACCTGCATGAGGGAGTTACTGCCACCCTTGGACTTTAGCAGTCCTGGAAGATGATTTCATGTCCACCCCTGGCCCCAGTCAGGTACTGGGGGTTGGGGGACAGGTGGGCAGGCAAGAGGGGCACTCACCTCCACGCAGATGTTGCACCAGGGGCAGTGGTGGGTCCGGGGTGGGCGGTGGAAGCAGCACTTTTCACACCACTGCAGGCGGAAGGCCCTGTGGTTTACCCACACCACATACACCATCATGGGGTCCTGCTCGACAGAGCCTGGAATGAGAAAAGGATTGGGCAGCAGCAGGGGCCCTTCCATCACTCTGCTGCTCGGGTGCAGCCCCATACTATGACTGGTCACAAGGAAGGGTGGGGAAGAGGTGGGCAGGGGAATCCCTGTCCCCACTGAGCAAGCTGACCAAGCTCGGAGAGGCTGGCAGTGAAAGGGAAGGTGGGTTTCCAGCCAGAGGAGTTCTATATAGATCTCAGGCCTCTGAAACAATGATTGATAGTTTAAGTCATGCACACAATGGAAAGGAGGAGGAGCAAGCTGAGTAGTCTAGAAGAGTCTGCCAGCCTCTCTTCCTACCCTGCCCGGCCCTCCCTTCCAAGGCAACTGGAAAACCTCCAGAATTCTGTTTTTCCACACCTCGGTGGCTTGGGAAATGAAGTGCCAGGGACAGAGCAAAGAGGATGGGAGGGGGGGCTAAGGGAGGGGAGGTAAGGTGAAGGGGTCCTGAGGCCAGAGGAGGAGTCCTTTAGGAATCATCTCAGCAGACACCAGCCCTTAGGTTGCCACCTCTTCTACTGAGGATCTGAGGCCTCACCTTGATGTAAGATTCCAGGGTCTGAGAAGTTGAGTGAAACGAGACTGAAGAAGGTAAGGATAAAGAGGGGGCCTGTGATGATGGGAAAGGCCCACTCGCCGTTCTGAGCCAGCCACCTGCAACTGAGACCAGAGCCAGACTTAGTCCTGATTTGGGATGGCACAAAGCTCCCCCCAGGGCCTGGTTCAGCTGGGTCAGGACTCACAGACCTTAAAGGCAGCTCTAAATATCCAGGCTAGTGACAGACCCATAAAGTCTCCACCAAATGTCATCAACATTACTAGCCACCTGCAGCTCCCCAAATGCACCAGGCACTCTGGGCCTCTGTGCCTTTGTACATTTGGTTCTCTCTGCCTAGAATATCCTCCTTTCCCTGACCTCTGGCCCCCTCTTCTGCACTCCCCTGCCTCTGTGCTATCATTATCTGTTTTCCGTTTTGCCTTTTTGTAAGCAATCTGATGGCTCGCGTGGGAGACTTACGGGAATGCGAAGAAGTAACCACTGAAAATGACCAGCAACACAACATTGAGGGCAGCGAACAGGCTCGGGAGGATCCAGGGAAATGGGACCTGAGGTGGGGGTGGAGTCTCCTTCATGAGGGGCATGGCATCCTTTAAGAGTGACATGGCTGGGCCTTTCGTGCCCTGAGGAGAGATCAGTGCCACCAGGCTCCCTCTCCCCTGCTGGCTCCCAGAGCCCTATGGCCCAAGCGGCCTTGGAAGCCACAGTCTAGGATGGAAGGAAAGAAGTCCCAGTGTGACATCACAGAGGCTGAGGAATGGGAGCTGGGTTCTTCAGCAGAACTGTCTGCAGCCTACTCTGGCTGCTTGCAGTGACTGACACTGCTAACAGCAAACCTACCTTACCCCTACACGTACTGGGGACTGAGAGATCCTGCCCTGAGGGGCTGGCTTTATTGGAGACCGTATGACATTAGAGAAACACAGACGAGGTTGGTGATTCTCATCACCCTCTTAGGCCAGTGCTCATTGAACATCCTATCTCCCTTTCTCCCTTTTTATTGTGACAAAATTCCATTTTGGGGGTGGGGGCAGCAATCTGCTCAACTAAATAATTTCCCATAGCCCCTCATTTCCAGGGTTGGCTTCACGACACAATTCAGGTCATTGAGACATATGTGAATGTGTGTTGAGGATTGCTGGAGAGGTTTTTGCCTTCCCTGTGTAAGGGAACTGTCCTCTTCTTTCTGTTTTGAACCTAGTCATGCTGGCTGGGGGTGCCACCTTGGGTCCACTGGCAATAAGTCAGCATACTTCCCAGACAGAACTTGACGTTATTGTTGAGTTGCTGCCCCGTCCCTGAAACTGCCTCCCTCTGAGCCGCTTACTATGTGAGAAAACAACTGGATTTTCCATCACATGCCTCTGACACTGCCATTTGTGTTGGCCACTGAACATCTGAACCCCTCTGTGTTTGGAGGATTTCTCACACCATAAGTCTTGATGAGAGTCAAAGACTATTCATTTCCCCATCACAATTGGAGCTGAAAATGGCCAGATAGTAGCATTGGTGCCTTGCTTAAGCCTGTGACCCAGGTGCCACCAATTAGCTTCAGAGGCACTACCACCAACTGGGGAGCCTTTGCTGAGATGCAGCAACTGCACTGTGTCAAAGTGTAATGCCCACAGTGCAGGTTAATTTCAACAGTGATTCCATTGTTTTTCAACATGGATAAAATATGTAATTCCAAGATCCCTAATTTGTTTTTAAAACTTAAACTAATATTAAATTGGGGTAATTGAACAGAACATTTTGAGGAAATCAATCTGATTAAAAACAGCTGAAAAGTTCCTGGTCAACACAAAATTATCGTTACCTACCTTGTCTACAGAAACATTTTTTCTTCATGATTTTCAAATTAAGAGGTTAAGATCAATATATTAAGAATATTGTCTTACAATTGATAAGATTAAATTTTAAATGCTAAAGTTTAAAGCTTTAGATATTTTCATTTGGTGTAATATAAATGTATATACATATGCACATTTAAAATACCTACATATTAAAATATGTTACAATTAATTACTTTTTTTTTTTTGTCTTTTTCGTGACCGGGCACTCAGCCAGTGAGTGCACCGGCCATTCCCATATAGGATCCGAACCCGCGGCGGGAGCGTCGCCGCGCTCCCAGCGCCGCACTCTCCCGAGTGCGCCACGGGCTCGGCCCCAATTAGTTACTTTTTAAAAAGTGTAAGGAAAGTGAAATAAATGGTCAGTCTCCCTCAGCTGTTCAGAATCTTGCCGAGCATGACCTAGCCTATTTGATGTAAATATGTTAACTGCGCATATGCACCCAGGTGTTCCTTGGCTATTGTCAGATGTAATGGCACATGTGCACCCAGGTGTTCCTTGCTTATCTGACTTAAGTATAAAGGACGAATGGCTCTGATCCACAGTGCCCCCAGGATGCCCCCGGGAGGTCACCTGGGGTGGCAGCAGCAGCTGCTGCTGCTGGATCTGCTAGATCTGCTGGAGGCCGTTGTAGGCTGTTGTAGGTTGCAGGCTGCGGCTGAGGAGGCTAGGAGCCGAGCTCACATTGGAATAAAACATGTCAACCTTGCCAGTGGCTCCCAGGATCTTTCCAATTATTTAGCTTGTGACCTGTGTATGAGGGGTCTGTGACCCAGTCTGCAAGGCATATGAGGGGTCTGTGACCCAGTCCAAATGGGTTTGAAGGGTCTGTAACCCAGCCCAACAATGGGTTTGGAAGGTATAAAGCTACACGACTATGCCAGTTGTCCGGTTGAGGCAATAGCTACACTAATTGTATGGCTAGGCATTTCATAACTAAAGCCAAAACATTTCATTATTCTAGTTATACTGTTTCCATTTGTATTGTCAGGGCTAGGGCTCAGAACCTTCAAACTAATTGTACAGAATGGGTCACCAGATGCCTCCCATTGTACAGATTGGGTCACCAGACCCCTCACATGCTGTTGCAGTCTGCTGTGGCTGAAATCCTGTTGACAGCGCCAATTGTCTAGCTCTTAATCCTGTTTGTGATGCCAATTGCAAAGTTACTCGACCATGCCGGTTGTTGGGCTCTTTTACCTGCCGGTAATCCTGCACCGACTGGGCTGATTGTTGAGCTAGGGCTGCATCTGGAGCTCCCAGACCCCTCAAGCCCATTCACAGACTGGATCACAAACCCTGCATATGCCAGGCTGGATCACCAGACCCCTTCACGCAGTTCTCTGAGCTAGGTAACTGGCTAAAAGGGTCCTTGGAGAAAGAAAGTGAGCCAAGATGCTGGGTACTGTTCAAGCTTTATTAAAGAAAGAAATCCACGGAGCTGTGCTCAGAGAGGCAGGCAGCCCAGGGCTGCCCTGAAAAGGGGACAGCACCAGGTGTGGAGGTGGTAGAGCTTATATAGTGTGCAAAGGGCTGTCTGATACCATCAAGGAGGGTCATTATGCTAATGTGGTTCAGGGTGGAGAACTGCATCCTTGCAGAAGCAAAAGGGGTTTCTGTTTAAGTCAGGAGACTTCTCCTAGAGGGAAGGGGAAGGGGAGGGGAGGAGGTGAGTGGTGCCATTTTAACTTGGGCTTGTCTAAAGTGGTGTTGGTTATGTTGCGGATCTATTATTCCTGCCTTTTAAGTATAGGAAAAAGGGGAGAAGGACAGAGGTCTCATTCTTCTGAAGCTACTTCCTGCCAGAGATGGGTGAAGATATGGAAAAAATAAAAGATTTAGGTGGCAGGGTATTGGCTTCGTGTGGGGAGGCTGTGTTCCTCTGGGGAAGGGTCGCTGATTCTGAGGGGCTGATATCCTCCTTGCAGGAACAATTCGGAGACCTTTTGGTTGGTGAAAGCCTGCATACATTCTGGCAAGAAATGAGAGAAACACCAAAAGAGACAGGGACCAAAAAGCAGGATGAGGCACAGTTAGGGGACCTAGTAGGGGCATGAGCCAGGGTATCCAAGGGTTCAGTGAAATGGCTTAAGTTGTTTTGGATCACGCCGGACTCATTTATGTAGTAACAGCATTCCTCCCCCAAGAAGAGGCAGGTGCCTTCCTTCTCGGCTTTAAGGAAGTAAAATAAAGGGCCTGACAGTTCTTTAAAGAGACTGTCACTAGTGAAGTGACCTGTCACTGGAGGGAGGAGATGCTGTCTATGCTTAGTTCTTCTGAGAGTTTTTAATAGAATTGAGAGGCAGTAGCAAGGTCCACTATGCCAGTCCCAGTTTCAGGAAGGATCCCTGCCCCAATTAGAAGGTACAATTAGTGCCCTATGGGAGCAGGGGGCACTTCCTGAGGGGGGGTGAACTTAGTCCCAGTCCCGTCTCCATCTCTCCGTCTGGACGGTGATGTCAGGGATGAGCCAAAAGAATATGCAAGAAATCGTGTTGGGGGGGGGCAGGCAACAGAATAACACAGTTTTACAAAAAAAAAAAAAAAATAGATTCCGGTTTTAGGGCGTGGATGAGGAGGGGGTAAGTGAGTGGTAGCGTCTGGTGTTAGTGAGACAGAGTGTGGGCAGGCCCCGCACAAAGCTGACAGTCCCCACTGAGGTGAGATTAGAGGAAAGTGAAGAGACATTTGTGGAAACATTACAGGCTGCATCGACAGGGAGGGGGGGTGACCACAAAAAGTTTCTCATGAAGTGGGAGACAGATGAGTCGCTCGGGGACCAGTCTGATTCACTGAGGACTGCATCGTCCCTGCGGACCTGGAACCTCCATGTTCCAAGTAAGGGGGAGCCGGCGATAGGAGGAAAAACACTGGAAGGATGTGAACGGTTAGGGAGACAAAAGAATTTAAAGGGCACATTGTCACAATGCCATTGCTAAGAAGCTTCCTACTGATAGGAGGTAAAGGAGCGCCAGGAGAAATCTTTCTATAATGTTACACTGCTCTGAGGCAGCTGCTGCCAATCCTGTAGCAAATACTAGAACAGGTAGTATAATAATAGCTCTTGTGCAAGGGACGTGAAGCGGGCCTGCAAGAGTGAGAGGATAATCGCTGGGGGAAAGATCATGCTTCTTCTGGGATTGGGGGAAGAGTGAAGGTCTTGGAGATTTTTAGTTTTGTGGGTCCTAAAATGAACAAAGTGTAGGGAGATGCTGGGTTGGGGGTTGAACAGGGGGACTCCTCTGGCTTGGTGTTAACGGATTCTTTAGGTAAAGTCTCAAGTGCTAGTTTTACCAAGGATAAGTGATACCCAGGGGGCCTTTCCTAGTACTTTCACTGCCGTGGGGGTGGTGAGAAGTACTGTATAAGGCCTTTCCCAACATGGCAAGAGGGGCTTTGGGATTCGGTCTTAATATACACTTGCTGTCCTGGGCTCAGTTTAAAGTCTGAGAGGGTGGTGGGGAAAGGATGAGGTAGTAGAAGGTTGGCCTGTTCCCTAAGAAGATCGCTAATGAGCAAAAGAGTAGGGAGATACTGGCCTAAAGGCGATGAGCTGGAAGGGAGAGGTGTGGGAGTGAAGGGTCTGCCATACATAAGTTTGAGGGGGACTGAGGCCTGTGGGGCTTTTGGGGTCAGCCCTTAGGTGAGTGAGTGACTGGTGGGGAGGCCAAAACGAGGAATGATTTCTGAGGTGAGAGCATGCGTTACTGCTGTAGTATCTTCTGAAGTGCAGGGAAAAGCTTCAATTCAACCTGAAGAGGAATCTACTAAGCTTAGAAGATAGTGTGTCCTTTTGTGGGGAGAGTAATATAAGGGCTGAAGAAGGCATAGTAGGGATTCATAGCCTATATGAACTGAATTATGGAAATCTAAAAGGATTTGCTCAGCTTGTGTAGTAGGGAGGACATAGCGACCAGAGAGAGTATACCAGTTGTCCTTTCTCTGTGACCACCCCAACTGTTGAAGGTGTTGTATTTCTTGGAGTGTGTATTGGGATAAGGGTGTAGGGGCCATGAGAAGGACCTGAGCAGGAGAGGAAGAGTGGGGTCCTGGTGATTGAGCAGCCTGTTTTGTGGTTAGATCTGCCGGTTTGTTTCCCTGGGCTATGGGGTCATTGGAGGTTTGGTGTCCTCTGCAGTGTATAACCCCAACCTCCTTTGGGAATTGTGCAGCCTCAATAGCTTGTGTTAGATTTACTATGGCATAACCTGCCCCAAAAAGGGAGGCAGGCGTGGAGGGTGCTCCCATCTATGAACCGTGTAATTGGATACAGGGAGATGTATGGAAAGGGACTGAGAAAGAGGTCTAAAGCCTCCATGCAATCGTGTTCTAAGGGTCATGAGTGTTTGGGGATGAGAGTGGCTGGATTTAAGGGAGGGTGAGTTTTAAAGGAGAACTGGGAGTTTTCAATGAAAGTAAGGTGAATAAGTTGGAGGTGGGAATGTGAGAGAATTGACTTGGCCTTATGGCTGAGAAGTTCTTGATTGTTTGTTGTTTAAAAGTTAGTTTAGGGCTGAACCCGTGGCTCACTCGGGTGAGTGCGGTGCTGGGAGAGCAGCGGCGCTGGGAGCGCTGAGGCCACAGGTTTGAATCCTATATAGGGATGGCCATTGCGCTCACTGGCTGAGCGTGGTGCAGATGCCACCATGCCAAGGGTTACGATCCCCTTACTGGTCACCAAAAAAAAAAAAAGAAAAAGTTAGTTTAGAGCTTTCTTATGCTAAAAGGGCGGCTGCCCCCAAGGCCTGTAAACAGGGGCCCATTCTCAAGCTGTGGTGTCTAGTTGTTTACAGAGGTATGTAACCAGGTAGAAAATATCTCCTGGCTTTTCTCCCAAAACCCTGATTGCCAATCCTTGGGTTTTGGTAATGTATAAGATAAAAGGATGAGATAGGTTTGAGAGAGATAGAGCTGGGGCTGCAAGGAGAGTGGCTTTTAATTGCTGGAAGGGAGAATGAATGGGCTTTGTGGGATCTAAAGAAATGGCAGGATCCCTTTTGGCTGCCCCATAAAGTGGCTTTGCTAGCACGCCAATATTAGGAATCCATAGGCGAAGATACCCTGCAAGCCCCAAGAAAGAAAGGATTTCACCCTTTGTGGTAGGAGTAGGGAGTTCAGAAATTAGACTTCTGAACTGAAGGAGAAGAAATTTGGGCCTTGCTGGGGGACACTCGATGTCCCCTGGAGGCCAGGAAATTAAGGAGAGCAGCAGTGTGGCCCTGTGAATCCTCATGGGAGGGGCTACAAAGGAGGAGGTTATTTACATATTGTATTAAAGTGCTAGGGGTTGGGGGGGAAGTTCAGATAAGGCTTGAGCTGAGGCCTGGCCAAAGAAGTGGGGGCTATCCTGAAACCCCTGAGGTAGTATTGTCTGGGTGAGTTGTTGGGAACAGCCTGTGTCAGGATTAGTCCTGTACTAAATGGTATGAGCCATTAGGCTTTATAAGCAGAAGGATGGGTATATTAAAAGATGAGCAGGTAGGCCGTGAGAGATGAGAAGAACGTGAAAGAAAGTGAGCTGAGATACTAGGTATCATTCAAGCTTTATTAAAGGAAGAAAATCTGCTGGGCTGTGCTCAAAGTGGCAGGCAGACCAGGGCTGCCCTGTAACGGGACAGCCCAGTAGATTTTCTTCCTTTAATAAAGCTTGAATGGTACCCGGAATCTTGGCTCACTTTCTTTCATTATGGTGCCGAAACCTGGGGAGGGTTTTGGCCAACGTTGTGGATGATCCCCTCTCTCTTGGGGTGATTGATTGGCCCTTGGCCACACTTCCCGGACCTGCTGAAATCGGATGCCTCCGGGACTCTCTACTTTTGCTGTTTCAGACCAATGCATCCAACACTGGCCTCAATTCAGGGTGAGTTAGTGGGTCTGTCCTGCCTACTTCTACGGTTCCCCCAACTACTCTCTATGACTTTGGTCACTATGAAGCCCAGGTGCCTGGCCAGGGAACTCTTTTCATGCCCCCCAGCTATTGGAGGACACTCCTCTAGCCAGTCGGTGGTTTCTCTCTCAAAAAGGTGGGCACCAAAGGGGATGCCCTTTGCTGGCACTCTTCTTCTACCAGGACTGACTGCCCTTTCTCACCCTCTAAATGGGATCCTCACAATCCAAGCCTCCATGGTCTGTGCCCTTGGGCCATCTCCTGGCCAATTTCTTGGCCTCCAGGGAGACATTGAAACATATTCAGTGAAATGATAGCAGAAAACTTCCCAGGTATAGGGAGAGATACAGATCTTCAGATTCAGGAAGCTCAGAGATCCCCAAACATATTAAAATCAAAAAAGCCCTCTCCAAGACATGTTATAGACAAACTGGCAAAACTCAAAGACAAAGAATCTTAAAAGCTGCCAGAGAGAAATTTCAAGTCACCTATAAGGGACCCCCTATCAGACTAACATCAGACTTTTCATCGAGACCCTAAAAGCCAGAAGAGAATGGGATGATATATTCAAAATACTAAAAGACAGAAATTTCCAGCCAAGAATAATTTACCCAGCAAGGCTATCCTTCCAAAATGGAGGATAAATAGTATATTTCCCAGACAAACAAAAACTGAGGGGAGTTCACTACCACATGACTAGCTTTACAAGGAATTCTCAAGGGAGTACTGAGTCTGGTAGCTGAAAAACAACCATCACTACCATGAATACTCAAGAAGGAACAAAACTCACTAGTAAAATAAAAATGCTAACAATAAAGAGAAAAAAAGTTTATCTACCATCCCAAGAAAACAACAAACACAGAAGACAAACAGTAAATCAGAAAGGAAGAAACAAAAGACATTTAAAACATCCAAACAAAAATCAATAAAATGCCAGGAGTAAATTAACACCTTTCAATAATAACTCTTAATGTAAAAGGATTAAATTCCCCACTGAAAAGACACAGACTGAGTGATTTGGATTAAAAAGATGGACCCAACAATATGCAGCCTTCAAGAGACTCACCTTACCTGTAAAGACACAGATAGACTAAGAATGAAAGGATGGAAAAAGATATACCATGCAAATAGAAATGAAAAATGAGCTGGCATAGTGATTCTTAGATAAAATAGGCTTTAAACCAAAACCATGAAAAAAGATAAAGAAGGCCACTATATAATGATAAAAGGATCTATCCAACAAGAAGACATAAGAATCATAAATATATATGCACTCAACATCAGAGCAGCCAGATATATAAAGCAAACACTATTAGACCTAAAGAAAGAGTGGTAGACACTAATACCATAATAGTAGGGGACCTGAACATCCCACTCTCAACATTGGACAGATCATCTAGGCAAAAAACCAACAGAGAAACACAGGATCTAAACAACACTTTAGACCAATTGGACTTGGCAGACATCTACAGAACATTTCATCCAACAACCTCAGAATATTCATTCTTCTCATCAGTACACGGAACATTCTCCAAGACAGACAAAATGTTAGGTTACAAATCAAGTCTCAACAAATTCAAAAAAATTGGAATTATTCCATGTATTTTTGCAAACCACAATGGATTAAAACTAGAAATCAATAACAAATGTAACTCTGGAAACTATACAAACACATGGAAATTAAATAACATTCTACTTAATGACATATGGGTCTACAAAGAAATTAAACAGGAAACCAAAAAATTTATTGAAACTAATGAAAATGATGACACATCATACCAAAACCTTGTAGGATGCTGCAAAAACAGTACTAATGGGGAAATTTATCACATTAAATGATTACTTCAGAAGAATGGAAAGATGGCAAGTAAACAATTTAACACTTCACCTTAAAGAACTAGAAAAACAAAAATTATCCAAACCCAAAGTTAGTAGATGAAAGAAATAATTAAGACCAGAGCAGAACTAAATGAAATAGAAACCCCCCAAAATGATACAAAAGATCAATGAAACAAAAAGTTGGTTTTTTGAGAAGATAAATGAAATTGACAAGCCATTAGCAAGGCTAACTAAAAAAAGAAGAGAGAAGACACAAATAACAAAAACTAGAAATGAAAAAGGTGATATTACAACCAACACCTCAGAAATACAAGGAATCATTAGAGACTACTTTAAACAACTATATGCCAACAAATTTGAAAATCTGGAGGAAATGGATAAATTTCTGAACACACACAAACTACCAAGACTGAGCCAAGAAGACATAGAAAATGTGAATAGACCAGTAACAATCAAAGAGATTGAGGCTGTAATCAGCAGTCTCCCAAGAAAGAAAAGCCCAGGACCAGATGGCTTCAATGCAGAATTCTACCAAACCTTTAAAGAAGAATGAATACCAATTCTCTACAAACTATTCCAAAAAACTGAAACAGAGGCCATCTCCCAAACTCATTCTATGAGGCAAACATCACCCTGATACCAAAACCAGACAAAGATACAGCAAGAAAACTACAGGCCAATATCTTTTATGAATATAGATGCAAAAACTCTTAATAAAATACTAGTCAATAGAATACAGCAACACATACATAAAATTATACATCACGATCAAGTGGGATTCATCCCATGGATGCAAAGTTGGTTCAACATATGCAAATCAATAAATGTGATACATCACATCAACAAAATCAAAACCAAAAACCATATGATCATCTCTTTAGACACTGAAAAAGCATTTGACAAATTCAACATTCATTCATGATAAAGACTGTATAAATTGGGTATAGAAGAAAAGTATCTCAACACAATTAAAGCCGTATATGACAAACCCACTGCCAATATCATCCTGAATGGGGAAAAGTTGAAAGCTTTTCCCTAAGAACTGGAGCAAGACAAGGATGCCCTCTCTTCCTACTCCTATTCAACACAGTGTTGGAAGTACTTGCCAGAGCACAGAAGAGAAGGAAATAAAGGGCATCCAGAGTGGAAAAGATGAAGTCAAACTGTCCCTGTTTGCAGATGATATGATCCTATCTATAGAACAGCCTAAAGACTCTATAAAAAAATTCTTAGAGTTGATAAATGATTTCAGCAAAGTTGTGGAATACAAAATCAACACACAAAAATCAGTAGCATTTCTATACTCCAACAATGAACTAGCAGAAAAAGAAATCAAGGAAGGTAGACCATTTACAGCAGTCACCCCCAAAATAAAATACCTAGGAATAAAGTTAACTAAGGATATGAAAAATCTTTACAATGAGAACTGCAAACCACTGTTGAGAGAAATTAAAGAGGACACAAGAAGATGGAAAGATATCCCATGCTGTTGGATTGGAAGAACTAACATTGTGAAAATGTCCGTACTACCCAAAATAATCTGCAGATTCAACACAATCCCCATCGAAATTCCAATGGCATTCTTCTCAGAAATGGAAAAAGCAGTTCTAACTTTATTTCTTTTTTTTTTTAAAGATGACCAGTAAGGGGATCTTAACCTTTGACTTGGTGTTGTCAGCATCATGCTCTCCCAAGTGAGCTAACTGGCCATCCCTATATAGGGATCCAAACCCATGGCCTGGGTGTTATCAGCACCACACTCTCCCAAGTGAGCCATGGGCTGGCCCCAAACAATTTTAGCTTTCATATGGAATATCAAAAGACCACAAATAGCCAAAGGAATCCTGAGCAAAAAAAAATAAAGCTGGAGGAATAACACTACCTGACTTTAAACTATACTACAAAGGGAGAAGGAGGAGGGAGGGAGGTTTTGGTAATTGGCCACAATAATCAACCACACTGTATATCGACAAAATTTAAAAAATTTTTTCAGCAAAAATAAATAAATAAATAAACTATACTACAAAGCTACAGTAACCAAAACAGCATGGTACTGACATAAAAACAGACACACAGACCAACAGAACAAAATAGAGAATCCAGAAATCAACCCATGAACCTTCAGCCATCTGATCTTTGACAAAGGCACCAAGACTACACACTGGGGAAGCAACTCACTCTTCAGTAAATGGTGCTGGGAAAATTGGACATTCATATGTAGGAGAATGAAACTAGAACTGTACCTCTCACTGTATGCCAAAATCAAGTCAAAATGGATTAAAGAATCAAATATATGTCCTGAAACAATAAAACTCCTTAAAGAAAACATAGTGGAATCACTCCAGGAAGTAGAATTTGGTACAGACTTTATGAATATGACCCCAAAAGCACAGGCAACCAAAGGAAAAATAAACAAATGGGATTATATCAAACTAAAAAGCTTCTGCAAAGCCAAAGAAACAATTAACAGAGCAAGAAGATAACCAACAGAGTGGGAGAAAATATTTGGAAAATGTACATCTGACAAAGGATTAATATCTAGCATATACAGGGAACTCAAACAACTTAACAGCAAAAAAACAAGTAATCCAATTAAAAAATGGGGAAAGGAACTGAATAGGCATTTCTCTAAGGAAGATATATGAATGGCCAACAGACATATGAAAAAATGCTCAACATCACTCAGCATTCAGGAAATTCAAATCAAAACCACTTTGAGAAACCATCTCACTCCAGTCAGGATGGCTAATATCCAAAAGATTGAGAATGATAAATGCTGGTGAGGATGCGGAGAAAAGGGAACTCTCATACACGGTTGGTGGGACTTCAAAATGGTGCAGCCTTTATGGAAAATGGTATGGAGGTTCCTCAAACAATTGCAGATAGATCTACCATATGACCCAGCTATTCCACTGCTGGGAATATACCCAGAGGAATGGAAATCATCATGTCAAAGGGATACCTGTACTCCTATGTTTATTGCAATGCTATTTACAATAGCCAAGAGCTGGAACAAGCCTAAATGTCCATCATCAGATGAATGGATATACAATGGAATACTACTCTGCTATAAAAAAAAAAATGAAATACTACCATTCACAGCAACATGGATGGACTTAGAGAAAATTATATTAAGTGATATAAGCCAGGCACAGAAAGAGAAATACTGCATGTTCTCACTTATTTGTGGGAGCTAATAAAAATAAGTAAATAAATATACAAACAAATAAACAGGGCAGGGGGAAAAAAAGACGACACAACAATCACAACAATTCCTTGAACTTGTTAAGACAAGTGAACAGATATGATGTTGGTGGGGTGGGGGAGGGGGAAGAGGAGGAATTGGTAAAGGAACATGAAAATCAACATTGTACATTGAAAATTTTTTTTAAAATAAAATAAAACTTAGATCATGGCCTCAGCTCAGAACCCTCCAATGGCTTCCTATCTCAGAGTAAAGTCCGAAGTCCTTACCATGACCTATGCTATGGTTTGAACATCTCCCTCAAAGTTCATGTTTTGGAAACTCAGTCCCCGATGCAACAGTGTCGAGAGAAGGGACCTTTAAGAAGTGATTAGGTCATGAGGGCTCGGCCCTCATCAATGGATTAATGCCATCATCATGGAAGTGGGTTCTCAAGCAAGTGGGTTCCTGATAGAAGGACGAGTTCGGTCCCCTCCTGTCTTGCTCTCTTATCCTGTTTTGCCCTTCCACCTTCTGCCATTGGATGACACAACAAGAAGCTCCTCTCAAGATGCCAGCACCTTGATACTGGACTTCCCAGCCTCTAGAACTGTGGGAAATAAATTTCTTTTCCTTTTAAATTATCCAGTCTGTGGTATTCTCTTATAGCAACACAATATGGACTATGACAGCCTTCAGGGCCTACGTGATCTGTCCCCACTAACTTTGTGACCTCATTTTCTAATGCACAGCCCCTTGCTAACTTCATGCCAGCCAGGCACACTGGTCTCCTTGCTGGTCCTCAAGCACACCTGCTATATTCCAGTCCTGTGTTCTTTTCTGTTCTCTTTTCCTAGAACGTCCCACCCCAGATATTCACGGAGCTTGCTCCTCATTTCACCAAATTCTTTGTTCAAGTGCTATCTTCTGCCATTATGGCGCGCGTGTGTGCACAAGTGCACATGTGGACACGTGGACACTCTCATGTGAGTACACATACAGGATATTGGTGTGTTTTGCTCATACTGATTTCCCAGAACCTAGAACAGTGCCTGGCACATAGTACATACTTAATAAATATTTGTTGAACGGAAAAATAAATGAATATACTAACACTTATTTAGCCAAGTTCTATTAACAGACATTTTGTTTGGTTCACCTTTTTCACTGTTATAATAGTGAAATAAAGATCCTTGTAAATGTATTTTTGCCTGCATCTCCAATTATTTCTCTCTCCTTTTTTTTGAAAATTAGAATAGAGCTTTTTATTAGAAAGACAATAGTTCATAATTTAGCCCTTACTAAAGGTATTTAATAAAACAGTGGAGATATTTTTATTCCCAGGTAATTGTTACATGCAGACTCTTTATTCTCCAGTTCGGCCTCGCTCTTTGTGTCACGTCAGTGTGCAATCTCCTGAGCGCTCTCTGCGTTTTTTCTCCTCTCTCTACATTTGCCCCGCGGCTTCTGGTGTCAGTTTCTTCTATTCGGCTCTTCACTGGGGCTTTGCTATGGCCGTTTTCTTATCTCCCTTTGCTTATCGTTCTCATGACTTCTGCTTTGGCTTCTCTGACTCTTCTTATCCCAGCAATGTTTCTGTTGCTTCCCTCATTTCTTTCAGATCCTCTCTTCTCTGAGCTATGGTTATGGCTTCTGGACTTGCTGACGTTTGGTTTTTCTGGAATCGATGCAAGTTCAGTTCCCGCTGACGGCTCAGGGCCGTCGGTGCGCCCCTCGGAGCTGGTAGCGGAGACGAGAAACGGTGGGTTTGCACTGGGGAGAAACTAGACTGCGAATGATCCATCGCAGGGGATGTTGCAAGTGAGGGTGAGGAAGATCCAGGAGCTGAACTCTTAAAGTCACTAATAACCAAACAAAAACAGAAACGTCTCAAGAAATTGGATCGACTTGAGAAGAAAAGAAAGAAAGAAGGTGAAAAAAGACAGTTTCAGAACAGCAGAAGTAAACATAAAGTACAAATAAATCCTCCTCCCCCTCCCCCCTCTCCCTTCTTCCTCCTCCTCCCCCTCCTCCCCCTCCCCTCCTCCCCCATTTCTCCTCCCCCTCTCCCTCCTCCTCCTCCCCCTCCTCCTCCCCTCCTCCCCCACTTCTCCTCCCCCTCTCCCTCCTCCTCCCCCTCCTCTCCCTCCCCTCCCCCCCCCGCTTCTCCTCCCCCTCCGCTCCTCATCTTCCTCCTCCTCCTTTTCCCTCCCTCCTCCTCTGCTGAGACTTCAGAAAGCGGTAATGACAGTGAGAGTGACAACAAAGAGAGATACAGAAAAGAGAAAAGAAAGAAAAACCAGTGTTCAGGGAATAGCAACAGTGATTCTGAAGAGGAAGACCAGTCTAAGAGAAAGCTTATGAAGAAACTTCTAGCATTCACAGTAACGAGGAGAAAGCCAAGAAAAGCCTAGGTTTTTAGAACAAGAATGTTCTGGGGAGAACAGCAAATGGAGCCATTCTGATTCTGACAAAAAGCCCAATTATTTCTTTAGAAGAGATTGCTAATGACTGGATTTGGGGTCAATAAATATGAATATTTGGAGCATCTTTTGCATAGTTTGCAAGATGCTTTCCAGAAAGTTTATACAAGTTTATACCCTATTATGAGCATACCCATATTATAACACTACCGCTGAACTTGATTGATTTTTTTTTTTTTTTTTTTTGTAGCTGACTGGTATGGGGATCTGAAACCTTGACCTTGACCTTGGTGTTATAACCCTGCTCTCTAACCAACGGAGCTGACCATAATAGAATATTAATGTAAAATAATTTTCCAATTTTATAGGTGACAAATGATAACTTGATCTTTTAATTTAAATTATTCTGTGGGCCGACCCCGTGGCTCACTCGGGAGAGTGCGGCGCTGGGAGCGCAGTGGCGCTCCAGCTGCGGGTTCAGATCCTACATAGGGATGGCCGGGGCGCTCACTCACTGAGCGAGGTGTGGGCAACACCAAGCCAAGGGTTAGGATCCCCTTACTGGTCACCAAAAAAAAAAAAAAACCCAAACAAAAAAAACCCCAAAATAAATTATTCTTTAGGTTGCTTATGAAATTAAATTTTTTTTAATTTTATTTTATTTTATCAATATACAATGTAGTTGATTTTCATGTCCCTTTACTGAATCCTCCCTCCCCTGTCCCTGAAATTAAATATTTTTATTTACATCTTTTGCTTGCTAACATTTCAGTGTGGAAGTGTTAGGTGTTTCTTTTCCTTTTCCTTTTTATTGAGGTGACCACACCTAACATAAATACCATTTTCATCACTTTTATGTGTACAGTCCCAAGGCACTGTACATTCATACTGCTGTGTAACCATCACAACTATCCATCTCCAGAACTTTTTCACCATCCCATACTGAAACACTGTACCCATTAAGCCATACCTCATCCCCTCCTACCCCCAGTTCCTGGTAACTAACCATTGTCCTACTTTCTGAATCTATGAATTGACTATTCTAGATACCTCACATAAGTGAAATCATACAATATCTGTCCTTTTGTGTCTGGCTTATTCACTTAGCATAATGTTTTCAAGGTTCATCCATGTTGTAGCATGTGTTAGAACTGCATTCTTTTTAAGGCTGAATAATAGTCCATTGCATGTATATACCACATTTTGTTTGTCCATTCACCTGACAATGGTCATTTAGATTGTTTCTACCTTTTGGATATTGTAAATAATGTTGCTATGAACATTGGGGTACAAATATCTGTTAAAAATCTCTGCTTTCAATTCTTTTGGATATATACCCAGAAGTGGAATTGCTGGATTATGTGGTGATTCTATGTTTAAGTTTTTGAGGGATTGCCTCACTGTTTTCTACCACAGCTGCACCATTTTACATACCTACTAACAATGCACGAGAGTTTCAATTTCGCCACATCCTCACCAAAACTTTTTGTTTTCCGTTCTGTTTTTTTGATAATAGCCATCCTAATGGATGTAAAGTGGTAGGTCATTGTGGTTTTGATAGAAATGTTGGGTTTTTCTTTCTGATTTGCTAGAGCTCTTTTATATTGGGTATTTTGGCTGTGTTTATTGTTCCCAGTTTATTCTTTGCCTTTTAATTTTGTATGAAATTTTTAATGTAAAGTGCTTGTTTTTATATAATCAGATTTGTTGATCATTTTATTAACAACATTTTACCTTACTTCTAAGTCTTTCCCTCTTCTTCTATCTGATAAATATTTAGCTATATTGTTTTCTTTTTCTTTTAACTCTTTAATCCATCTGAAATTAATGTAAGGGTAAGATATAAGATAAAGGTCTAATCCTGTGTTTTCCCCACACAGTTATAATGAATTATTCCCACATTATTTATCAAGTAAGCTTTTCTTTCCCTCTGATTTGTAACCACCACTTACAACAGTACTAAGTTCATATATACTAAGATCTGTGATGTGAACACTCTGAGCTGACACCCAGATCCCCCTCCAGGAATGAAGAACTTATCTTCCCCGCTGCTGGAGTGCTGATGGGAGAAAGCCTCCACTTTGGGGATTGCCTCCCCTAAAGAAAAATGCCTCACCCAAGGTCCTGCTTCCTTCCGGGGGCAGCTTGCAAGTGACCAAGGAGTGGTCACTACTAGGGTATAAAGATCCAGCCACTTTACTTTGCCTGTTGGCTGAGGCTTTTGTTGGGCCCTTATTGCAGATTTACTTCTCCCTGTGCTCAGTCTTGCACCCTTCCCTTCCCTTCCACAGGTTGTGGCCTCAAAATCATTCCCTGGCAACTATCCTGCATGTTAATCTCTAGAGTCTGTTTGTGGACTTTTTATTTCATTAATAATTTATTTTTTTTAAGCCAGTTGAATTTAGCAGTGCAGGGTTGTATAATAACTTTAGTGATACTAATGTTAATAAGTTCTGATAACCTACTACCATCGGACCAACTTCATTAATAATCTGCTGATTTGAGCACCATGTATTTTGATTTTTTTGTAGCTCTCAAATACAGGGTGATTTTTGCATTCTTAGTTGTCATCATCTGAATCCCTAAAGTTATGATGTTATGTAGTAAACAAAAACAACATAAAAGTATTCACTAATGAACTCATCTAAGAAAAGAGCATCTCTTTTCATTTAAAGCTAGCATCTTCCTTCTCATCTCAGCTGCAATGCAAAACACTTTTACAATGACAATTTTTACAACAACTTATTGCAAAGTAAAATTAAAAATCTTGCAAAAGGCTGGCTGGTTAGCTCAGATGGTTAGAGGACAGAGATATAACACCAGCCGCCAAAAAAAAAAAAATTATTAAAATCTTGCAAAAGAGGTAGAATTTCATAATATCAATAGAAGTGATGGGCCAACCCCGTAGCTCACTCGGGAGAGTGCGGCGCTGGGAGTGCAGTGGCGCTCCCGCCCACGGGTTCGGATCCTATATAGGGATGGCTGGTGCGCTCACTGGCTGAGCGCAGTGCGGACGACACCAAGCCAAGGGTTACGATCCCCTTACCGGCCCCCCCCCCCCCAAAAAATAGAAGTGATATTAGAATACCATTTAAACCACCCAAAAAGTCATCAACTAATAAGGATGGTAGTGGATTGAATTATGTCCCCCCAAAACTCATCAAAGCTTGAATTGTGTCCCTCAAGTTTCATGTATTAGAAACATAGCCCCTACTGTGACTATTAAGAGGTTGGGAAATCCTGTTATGGTCATTGAAAGGCGGAGCCTTGAAGAGGTGATTGGATTGTAGGACCATGCAGTAGTGAATGGATTAAAAATGGTAGTCAGGGCATGGTTCTGAGTCCTTTAAAAGAAGAGAAGAGTCTGTCTTTCTCTCTCTCTGCTCTCTCTGCTTCCACCATCTTGAAATGTGAGACCCCTGGGTCACTGTCACCAAAACCAGATTGACTTTGGACTTCTCAGCCTCAGAAACTGTAAGCAATGTTACACTTCTCGCTGTGTAATGAAGACACAAAAAAGATGACTCAAAGCCACATGAATGCGATGAGAAGCCTGAAGGGACTGCACTCAGCAACTCCTCTGTTAGAAGGAGAAACTGGGTACAGCCCTGATTCAAAGTTAGCTTCTGTTTTTTCTTAAAAAAAGATGACCGGTAAGGGGATCTTAACCCTTGACTTGGTGTTGTCAGCACCACGCTCTCCCAAGTGAGCTAACCGGCCATCCCTATATAGGGATCTGAACCCCTGGCCTTGGTTTTATCAGCACCACACTCTCCTAAGTGAGCCATGGGCCAGCCCTTAGCTTCTGTTTTTATTGTAAAAACAAGCAAGTTTCGCGAGAAAAATCAGTTGATTCAATCATTTCCAAAGGACACAAAGACATGGGCAACGTGACAAAAGTTATCCATAGCTAAGTATAGCTTAAACAATGGAACATAGTAACATCATTAAAACTAACAGCATGATATTCCAAAGTATAGTTAGTGAAATGTTAAGCTAATTACAGTGATCGTTATCTTTAACTTAAGATATAGCTATTTTTACAACAGCTAAAACAAGCATTACATTCCTATGATTCTATCTATGATTGTATCAAGTTTCCATTAACAAAGTTTTCCCTTCAGCAAACATTTCTCACATATTTTCCTACAGCAATTCTTTAAAATCTTTTTTTTTTTTTTTTTCCTGACTGGTAAGGGGATCTCAACCCTCGGCACAGTGTTGTCTGCACCACACTCAGCCAGTGAGCGCACCAGCCATCCCTATATAGGATCCAAACCTGCGGCCTCAGCGCTACCAGCGCCGCACTCTCCTGAGTGAGCCACGGGGCCAGCCCATCTTTAAAATCTCTTAAAAAATTGGTATGTTAACAACCTGTTAACTCTAAAATCATTAAAATATACAATCCCATACCTAAATAGTGATTAAAGTTGATTTGATGGGCTCTTGCCCCATCTGTAGGCTTTTGCCTCCTACCTAAGGACTTTTGTCCCATAAGTTTGTTAGCTAAAAACTTTATTCTAAGAATCAACTGAGAATCAACGTATACTTGATTAGAATTGATTAGATGGGCTTTTGCCCTGCTAGCTGTGGGCTATTACCTCCTAGCTAAGGACTTTTGTCCTATAAGTTTTTTAGCTAAAGCCCTGTCTAAAATTCAAATGAGAATCAAGATTTTTAACCCTCTACAAAGCAATAAATTTCATTTTCTTTATGAATCACTGTTTCAAGTATTTTGTTATAAGCAACAGAAATGGACTAATACAAGGTTCTAGTCTAAAACAGCTAAAAATTGAAGAGAAAATCAACAAGATTTACATAGTAGGCTCTTCAAAAGAGATCTATGTCTTCACTGGTAGGTTCTACCAAATGTTTAAAGAAGAATGAACACCACTCTTTCTCAAGCAATTCCTGATGCATTCTGTGAGGCCAATATTACCCTGATAACAAAGCCAGACAAAGGCATTTTAAAAAACCACCATAGACCGATATTGTTTATAAATATAGATGCAGAAGTCCTAAACAAAATACTAGAAAACTGAATCTAGCAGCATATTAAAAGGATTATACACCACGACCAAGTGGGATTTATCCCAGGAATGCAAGAGTGGTTCAACATACAAGAATCAGTGTTGTACACCACATTAATAAAGTGAAGGAAAAAAACATGACCATCTCAATTTTAAAAAAGCATGTGACAAAATTTAACACCCTACCATGATAAAAAACAAAAACAAAAAATAAAAAACTCTCAATAGACCAGGAGTAGAAGGAAACTTTCTCAGCCTGATAAAGGCTGTTTATGAAAAACTCACATCTAACATCATACTTAATGGTGAAAGACTGAAAGGTTTCCTCATAACATGAGGAACAAAACAAGTATGCCTGCTTTTGCCACTTCTATTCAACATTATACTGAAAGTTATTGCCAGAGCAATTAGGCAAGAAAAAAAACTAAAAATCCACTTTAGAAAGAAAGAAGTAAAACTCTCTATTTGAAGATGACATGATCTTGCACATAGAAAACCCTAAAAATACACACACACACCCACACACACACACACACACAATTAGAGCAAATAAGCAAGTTTAGCAAAGTAGCAGGATACAAGATCAAATACAAAAGTTTGTTGTATTTCTATACACCAGAAATGAACAATACAAAAAGGAAATTAAAAAAATATATATCATTTACAACAGCATCAAAAAGAATAAAATCTTAGGAATAAACTTAACCAAGGAAGTGTGAGACTTGTACACAGAAAACTGCAAAACATGTTGAAAGAAAATAAAGAAAAGCTAAATAAATAAAAAGACTATATTTACCTGTGAGAAGTACTTAAACTTTTGGGGTCAGGGGTGGAATGTATAGATTGAACTGTGTTCCCTAAGTTTTATGTATTAGAGGCTTGATCATCACTGTGACAATGTTAAGAGGATAGGAAATCCTATTATGGTAATTGAAAGGTGGGAGGGCCGGCCCATGGCTCACTTGGGAGAGCGTGGTGCTGACAACACCAAGTCAAGGGTTAGGATCCCCTTACCGGTCATCTTTTTATTAAAAAAAGAAAGAAAGGTGGGCCCTCGAAGAGGTGATTGGATTGTGAGGACTATGCCTAGTGAATGGATTGATCCATTCATGAGTAATCAATTGATAGATTAATGGTGGTTATGGGTGTGGTTCTGATGGCTTTAAAAGGAGCCAACTGAGAAAGTTAACTCTCTCTCTGCTCCACCATTTTCTGCCACGTGAAACTCCTGTATTGCTGTAAGCCATGACCCAAGAAGACCCTCACCAGATGTGTTTCCTGGACTTTGGACTTCCCAGCCTCCAAAACTGTAAGCAATAAATTTTGTTTTCTTACAAATTACCCAGTTCCAGTATTTTGTTATAAGCAACAGAAGTGGACTAATATAAAGACATCTGTGTCATGGATTGAAAGATTTAAAACTGTTAAGATGGCACTACTCCCCAAAGTGATCCACAGATCCCTATCAAAATTCCAACTAACTCTGTCTTTTCCAGAAATAGAGAAGCTGATCCTAAAATTCACGTGTAAATGCAAGGGACTCTGAATAGCCAAAACAATCTTGAAAAAGAACAAAATTGGGGGACTCACACTTTCCAATTTCAAAACTTACTAATAGATGAGAATAAATGTATAGATTAGTGGAATAAAATTTGAGTCTAGATATAAGCCCATATATCTATGGCCAATTTATTTTCAAGAAGAGTATCAATCATTCAGTGGGGGAAAGAACAGTCTTTTCGACAGATGGTGCTAAGACAGTTGGATATCCACATGTGAAAGAATGAATTTGGAGCCCTAAATCACACCACATACAAAAATTAACTCAAAATGGATTAAAGACCTCGATGTAAGACCAATTATAAAACTCTTAGAAGAAAATATAGGGCAAAAGCTTTATAATATTAATTTTGGCAATGACTTCTTGGATATGACACCAAAGAGACAGGCAACAAAAGAAAAAGTAGACATTAAACTTCATGAAAATTTTAAAAATTTGTGCCTCAAAAGGCCATATAAACAGAAAGGCAACCCATGGAATGGGAGAAAATATTTGCAAATCATATATCTGATAAGAGATTAATATCCAGAATATATAAAGAACTCCTAAAACTCAGCACCAAAAAACCCACAAATAACCTGAAAAAAATGGGCAAAGGACTTGTATAGATATTTTTCCAAAGTAAATACACAAATGGCCAATAAGCACATGAAAAGATGCTCAACGTCGCTAACTGTTACGGAAACTCAAATCAAAACTACAGCGTGATACCAACTCATCCCCATTAGGATGGTTACTGTCAAAGAAACAGAAAATAAGTGTTAAGTAGGATGTGGAGAAATTAGAATCCTTATGCCCTGCCAATGTGAATGTAAATGTAAAATAGTACAGCTGCTGTGGAAACAATATGGTGGCTCCCCCCAAAATTAAAAATAGAATTACTATTTGATCCAGCAATTCCATTTCTGGGTCTATGCCCAGAAGAATTAAAATTAAGGAAAGAGATAATTGGACACCCATGTTTATAGAAGCATTATTCATAATAGTTAAAACACAGAAGCAACCCAAGTGTCCACTGATGGATAAATGGATAAGCAAAATGTGATCTATGCATGCAATGGAATATTATTCAGCCATAAGAAGGAATGAAGTACTGATATGTGCTACAACATGAATGAACCTTGAAAACATTATGCTACATTAAAGAAGCCAGGCACAAAACCCCACATATTGTATGGTTCCATTTACATGAAATGTCCAGAATAACCAAATCCATAGAGACAGAAAGTAGATTAGTAGTTGCCTGAGGATGGGAGAAAGGGGGTATTTGGAAGTATGGGGTTTCTTTTTAGGGTGATGAAAATATTCGGCAATTAGATTAATGGCGATAGTCGCACAATATTATGAATATACTAAAAACTACAGAATTGTACATTTTTAAATGGCCAAAATGGTGAATCTTATATTAAGCGACTTTTATTTCAATGAGAAAGTTTTAAAAAGAGAGAATGGCTTTTAAATATCAAATGATGGAGGGGCCTGGGGGAAAATTGATAAAATGTCGTTCTTTTATTTTTTGATTTTTCAAAAATGGCCCTTATACTGAGAAAGCCAAAACTGAAGTGATAGGTGTCATATTATGTTATACAATTTTGTGAGAAAAATGACACGAAGAAGGATTCACTCTTTTTGGTTCTAAAATCAGGGTTTGACAGCTGGCAGTCCAACATTGCCAAGAGGAACAGCTGATTGGAGGGCCCAGCTTGTCTTCTCCTGCCAAGCCTTAGCTATGGACAGGCGGGCCTGGAGTCAGGGTGTCACCCTGGTCTAGCCCATGGGCCACACAATATAGAAGGCAGAAACTTAGGGACTTTGAGTGGGGCAGAAGTACCTGTCAGAGCTAAAGCCCTCCCTCCCACCGACACCCTGCAATTTCTTCCTCCCTGAGTCAGTATCCATCCTGAGGAGCGTCCAGTCTCCACCAAGGTCTTCCAGCCTCTGCTGCCCAGCTGGAAGCATTGAGTGTCAGCCCAGCCACTGTCCTTTCCCTGACTCCCTCCTGCTCTTCAGCAACACTCCTATCCTCCCTCCCCCAAACCCCACTTCTGTCCTGAAAAAGTTTTGCAGAACATCCTCGGAGCACATCCCGTTATCTGCTCTAGGGTAATCTACAAACCTACAATGATCAAAAAAGTATGGTATTGGCATGAGAAGAGACATATAGATCAGTGGAATAAAATTTAGTGGAATAAAATGTTTCAGAGAATATCCTGTTATCTGGTCTAGGGAAGTCTAAAGTTCAGTGCTTTAGGCAATTAAGCTCAAGGCCTCTCACTGGGAAAGAGATGAACGACCCAGGGAATGTTCTGTGGGAATGGTTTGAGGGAGCTGAGTCAGTGTCCCTGACAGGGTGGGGCCACGGCCATTGGCCTTCTGGGAGTCAGTGCCCTTGCCTTCTTTTCCTGCCCCTACTCCCACCTTAGGAGGTGACTGAACCCCGAGACTCCTGGATCACTACATTGTCCTGTCCTAAGAATTGTATTTTAGGAGGAGGGTAAAACTTGACCCTTGGGAGATATTTTGAGATGTCTTGGGACAGGAGCAGGGAGCCCACATCATAATTGCTTCCTCTGCTTGTACCTACTCACCAGCCCAGGGCAGGACGCTGCTTCTGCCTTCCCAGAACTGACTCTCTCAACCTTCTCACCGACTTTCTCACCATCTAAAATCTTCACCCAACCCTCAACAGAGCCCCGCCCCCAGGCACCTTCTACCTCTTTCCACACACTCCTGGTTCTTTAACCTGGTTTTTTAACCTCTCTCGACCTCAGTTTTCTTATCTGTAAAATGAGAATACAAGTAATACTTAAATGATTTTACTATACTATCAGTTATGCAACCAAACTGTAAGCAGCATTTAGTATGTGGCAGGCTCATCCAGAAACCTAGGGATACCCAGCACAAGACACTGTGCTTGGCCTCAAAATGATTTAAATCTATTTGGAGAGAGAAATAAAATTGTTCATAAGCATATAATTTGGCAGTTTTCCAAAACCTGTCAAAATGCTTGGAAAGGTCACTCTGCAACTCTGACTTTAAATACAGCCTCCCCTTGGCAGCTTCCTCAGGCCCAGCTGTTTAGCTAGATATGCCCATCATCAAGATATGGGCTGGGCTTTAGGAAACCCACATGGGCCTCACCTGGCTTTTCTAGCCAATCCTCCCTTCCACATGCCAAGCCAGCAGTACGAGACCAGCTGAGGCTCCAGCCCTGAGTCTCCCATCTCCAGGGAGCCAGAGCCTGAGTTCCAGCCAGGTTCTATAGGGGTTGCTGACCAGGGAGCATTGCTGGAAGGAGGGAACACTTTGTCCCCACCTGGTCCTGGGCAAGAAGAATTTTGTCTTGGGTCCAGCTCATCCCAGAAGGCTCCTTAAGGGGGTATGTAGGAAAGGGGCAGGCCAGAGGCAAAGGGTGGCCAAAAGCATTTGTCCGAGACGGGTGGGAGGGACTGTACCTAAGGACAGGGAGGAGTCGGGAACCAGGGAACTCAGCCAGACTGGAGGATCAAATTCCTCCTGCGTGAACTCTGAGATAGGAAGTTGGCACAGAAGAGGCTGGAGAAGCGAGAGAGCCAGAGGGAAGACCCGGCCACTCCACCTGCCCTCAGTCCCAGTCCTCTGGGAAAGGCCAGCACTGAGTGCAGCAGTTCTGGGCAGGAGCTGCCACCCTGTGTTCCCACCTTCCTACCCTGCCTGCCTCTGCTTGTCCCTTGGTGCCTGTCGGGAGAGCCAGAGAGAAAGGCGATGGAGCTAGGCAGGACTCAGCTAAAACTCAACCCCAGGTAAGTGAGGGTACAGGCCCTGGGTCAGGAGACAGTTGCTAAGCAATGGCGGCCCCTACAGCTCTGACCTGTCCCTCCCTCCCTCCCAGAGCCCTTTGGTTTCCAGCACTTAAAATGAGGAAAGACTGAAAATGGTGTGGCTGTCCCCTAGGTCCTCAGGGACATTGTGGGATTGGGCCAGTGTGTGACACCTCAGGGCTTTGGCTTCACCTCCCAAAATGGGGAGAGAAAGATCCCAGAGATGGGGGTTGTGGAAGGCATTCCCAGAGGTAATGCACAGGTTCCCCAACCAGCAGGTGCTAAGGGCTCACTCTTTCTCTGGGACCCTGCTCCTTCTCCCTGGTCAGCCCTGGGCTGCTGCCCTGATGGGAATGGAGAAAATTGACTGTTGGCTCTTTTAGCACAGCATCCAAACCTGCCCCTGGCTAGGTAGGAGCTTGCCTCACACACTGGGCCAATTCTCCACTCCCTCTAAGAAATAGGGGCCTGAGGGGAGATAGACAAGCCCCTGCACCCAGGCGTGTTTGAGGGATTGTCAAGTGACTAAGGCCCAATTTGCCACCCTCCCGCTCAAGGTTCTGAACACAGACTGGTGTCTCTCCAGGTACACAGCAGATCTGCTGGAGGTGCTGGAAACCAATTACAGCATCCCCCCTGCCTGCTTCTCTTACCCTCCCACGGCAGCCCAACTCTTGAGAGGTGAGTCAGGGAACTGAAAAGAGGAGATGCGCACCCCAGGAGGAAGTCAGGACAGCTGAGGGGAGCTGAGGAGACGTGGGCCTGAGTTGGCCAACCTGGACGGCCTGAGAGGAGGCTGGCCTGTTGCCCACTGTGGTCAAGGCCTTGGAGAAGAGCAACTCCGCAAGGAGTCAGTGGGCCAAAATGGGGCATGACAACCTAGCCCTGAAGACAAAACTGCATGTTGGGCTGCCACAAATCTCAGCCTCAAAGCTCATTCAAATTGGGGACACTGTGACCTGGAGGAATTTTCAGATCTCAGGGCCGTCCAGGAACCGAAGCTAGTGCCCAAATGATCCAAGCCCCACAGAATCCCCTGGAGGCCTGCACAACATCCTCCTTGGAAAGGGACTACATCATTTGAGAGGGGTGGTTATTGTGAGAAATGTGCTTAAAACTTAGGTGAACCTGTAAAAGTGGCCTCACAGTGTTGGCTGACTAGATCCTATCACTGAATTTCTTTTGAAAGTGAAAGGCATAGGATGGAACTCAGCTTATCTCCTGGACACCAAAAACATTGAAACTCAAATGGTACTTGCATCTTTATAGCAAACGTGGCTCACGTCCACATTACGTTTTGTTTTCCTGCTGCATGATTAACTACCTCTGAGATGTTGAATAGGAATCTGTGTGTCTGTGGCACACAATGCTTTTCCCAGACTCCTCCCTGATGTTGTCACCTCATGGAATAGACTCTTTCTGAGCAGCAGGATGCTGTTCGTGTGTGTTAGGAGGCAGACACAGGCATGTCCTCGGGCTGTGTACAGCTTCATTTCAGGTGCTCTGACCCAGAGTGATTGCCAACTGTCCAAGTGTTCAGAGATGCCTGGTAGCTAGTTGCTCTGTGGTTAGTGCCAGCAGGCGGCTGCTGCGTCCAGCTCCAGGAACCTCCTATTTGGAGAGTGCAGCTGGTGGTACAGCTCTTCCCTTACACCAGTAGTTCTCAGCCCAGGGGACATTTGACAATAACTGGAAACAGTATCAGTTGTCACACTGGAGGGTGCTACTAGCATCTAGTAGGTGGAAGCCAGGGAGGCTGCTAAACTTCCTACAGTGCGTTGGACTGCTCCCCACAACAAAGAATTATCCAGGCCAAAGTGTCAATAGTTCTCAAGTTGAGAAACCTTGCCTTATGCAGTGAAAATTGTTCTCACATTGCTTTGCTGCAAAATGCACAAATAGAAACACTGAGGATGTTCAAAATAGGAAAACTATTCTGAGTCTGGTAGTTGAGCAAGCTGCCTTGTTGCAGTCAGTGTGAGTGGGATTTGGGGAGTGGAGGGCAGGTGGTGGGCACTCCTAGGACAGGGATGTGATCGAAATGAACAGGCAGGTTCCCCAGACACTGGGGAGCTAAATCTGGCGGGATTCAAGGTTACTGGTGGAGGAGCAGGGGACAATTGAGAGGGCTGAGCCAGTAAGGTGGGGCCTGATGAACATCAGGCAGAGGAGATATACTCTTTCCTGCAGACCAGAAGGAGCTTGTGAAGGCTCTGAGATTGGAAAGGGCTGGGGGAAAGTAGCTTTCCAGGACCATTAATCAGTAATCAGGACGGACTGCAGGGGAGAAAAGCCTTGAGAAGCAGGGATATAAATTAGAGGTTATTGACCCGATCCAGTGTGGGGGAGAAGAGTCTGAGCCAGGGCAGTGACAGAGAAAGGAAAGGGAGGGTTGGAAAACAGGCGATCCAAAGAAAGAGTAGACAATGTGGTAAATATCTAGACAAGGTAAGTTCAGGTTCTGGGCCATGCGGATGAGGTGCCCATGGGAGGATGTGGTGAAATTACTTCCTCACTTCATTTGTCTACAATAAGTCTATTGTTCCTTAAATTACACGTTATTTAACAAACAGCTATTCTGGACTGGGAGAAAGAATATGGGAAGTTACTGCTTAATAGGTATAGAGTTTATGTTTTGGGTGACAAAAAAAGTTTTGGAAATAGAGTAAAAAAATCTAAAAGTTTTGGAAATAGAAATAGATGGTCACATAGCATTGTGAATGTAATTAATTCCATGAAATTGTATGTTTAAAAATAGAAGTGGGGTGGGCAATAAACAAGTAAACATCTATGTAAACAGCCTGGCTGTGATGGGGGCGGTCAGGGAAGGCTGGCTGAGGAGGGGGCGCTGGGCTGAGGGCTCAGTGAGGAGGAGCCAGCCAGGCAGAGCTGGGGAGAAAAGCCGGACAGGCAGAGGCCAAGTATAAAGTCCAAGAGGAGGGGACAGCTCCGCGTGGCTGCTGGGAGAATGAAGGAGTAGTTGGGAAATCCCAAGCCTCGGTAAACAGAAGAGCTGAGCTGTGGAGACTGAACAGAGAACACAGGGTGTGGGAAAGGACGAGGGATCAGTGGAGACCTAGGATTCGGAGGCCAGGAGGGGAGCCAGGAGGAGCATAGTTCTGGGAGTCAAGGGAAGGGAGCTTTTCAAGGAGGAGGGAGCAGGAAAGTGAAGACCGGTAAAGGCTTTGGCCCTGATGGCTTGTGACAGAGCAGTTTCTGCTGTCAGTCAAGTGGTGCAGAAGGCAGGCAGGAGAAGCATCCAGCAGCAACTCCCCTTCCCAACAATGGAACATTGGATTTTGGAAATTCACTGAATTAATTTTGTTTTTCCTATCTGGACTTTACCTTTTGTCTTTTTTTTTTTTTTAACTAAATATTTCTATGATAAAAATAATTCAGGTTCAGTAAAGGAAAATATAGAAAATTAAAAGGAGAAAACGTCATTTATAGTTCCACCCAGAGACAGGCACTGCAATTATCTTAGTGTAATTTCCTTTAAACCATGCTTTTATTTAACATTTGTAGAAATCATACTCTACTTAAAATTTTATGTTCTGTTTTTATTGTATGAATTTTTTCACATTATTATATATTTTGCAAAATGTGTTCTTTTTTAAAAAGCCTATTTTTTGTTATAAAATACATATTAATTATAGAATGATTGGAAAAGATAGAAAAGTAAGATGACAAAAATCACCCACATAGTCTCATCATGCAAAGATAAGCATTACTAGTGTTTTTTCAGTATTGTAGCCATTTTTCTATGCAATGATTTTTTAATGTTTTTATTTTATCAAAGTAATTTATAAGCATGCCATTTTTTTTTTTTTGGCAGCTGGCCATTTGGGGATCCAAACCCATGACCTTAGTATTACAAGGCTGAGCTCTAACCAACTGAGCCAACAGGCCAGCCCAAAGTGATATATAAGCATGGTTTAAAAATCACATAGTACAAAAAGGCTACTAACGAAAATCAACAATCCCCTTCTCTATCTATTCTCATTTCTAACCTTCCTCCTCACAAACAACTGCTTTTAACTCTTTTAGATGATGGTTCTTCTGATAGTTACCTTCAAATCACCAATATTTGTATACCATCATTTCCTGGGGCATAATGTCAATTTTGGACATTATCTGTGACTCCCTCTATGATACATGAGGATTTAGCTCACTTAACACCAATCTTTTTCCATTTTTTCCAAATAAGTACATCAATATTTTTAGTTGGTTATTTTTATAGCTTTATATTATATACCCATAGTTTATTTCTTATTCTGTCAACTATAGACAGTACGTATCACTTCAACCCATCTGGAATTATTTTGATATATGGAGGCTTTAAGTGTATACCCATGATCGTTTTAAACATACAATTTTGTTGCATAAGTGAAGAATTGTGTAAAAAAAATTCTCTGTAATGTTTATAAGTTTCAAGGAAAAACTAAGATGAAAAAGGAAAAAAAGAAAAAGAAATAAATAAATGAATAAAAGTTTCAAGGAGAGGGCTGGCCAGTTAGCACAGTTTGTTAAAGCATGGTGCTGATAACACCAAGGTCCAGGGTTCCAACCAGCTGCCAAAAAAAAAAAAAAAAAGAAAAAGGTTTTCAAGGAGGATGAACTCATGTTCACTGCAGCATTTTCACAGTAACCAAGATTTGGAATCAACCTAAGTATCCAGCAATAGATGAATGGATAAATAAAATGTTTATATATACTAATATATATACAAATACACACACACACACACACACACACACACACAAGAAATACTATTCAGCCTTTGGGGGAAAAAAACGAAATCCTGTCATATGCAACAACATTGATAAACCTTTGGACTTTATGCTAAGTGAATAAACCAGGCACAGAAGGACAAATATTGCATGATCTTACTTATAGGTGAAATCTTCAAAAGTCAAACTCATAGAAGTAGAGAGAGAATGGAGGTTACAAGGGGCCGGGGCTGGGCAGGGGGAGGGTGGGTAGTGGAGACTGAGGAGATGTTGGTCAAAGGATACGAAATTTCAGTTAGACCGGAGGAATAAATTCAAGAGATCTATTGTACAACATGGTGACTATAGTTAATAACAATGTATTATTATATGCTCTAAAATTGCTGAGAGTGGATTTTAAATGTTCTCACAACAAAAAGTAAATGTGTGAGGTAATAGATATGTTAATTAGCTTGATTTCACTATACCACAATGTATACATATATCAAAATATCATGTTGTACACCATAAATATGCACAAATTTTATTTGTCAATTAAAAATTAATTTAAAAATAAATAAAAGTTTCAAGGAGGAAAAGTTAAAGTCCCTTTTTTTTTTTTTTCTAAAAGATGACTGGTAAGGGGATCTGAACCCGTGGCCTTGGTGTTATCAGCACCACACTCTCCCAAGTGAGCCACAGGCCAGCTCTTTAAAGTCCCTTTTTAATAAAGGAGTGTAACCAGTTTCTTAATGTTAAAAAACTTGCAGGGCCTACTGCAAGAGGTATTTGAGAAAGAGGCAACAGAGCTAAAGAGTAGCTGTAATGCCAAGTCAGTAATTTAGTCAACCCAGCACTGTATCCGAAGTGGAGGTGGGCAGGGGAACATATGGTTAAGAGAAAAGAAAACCAGCACAGGCTGTCTTTTGTGGCCTGTGATAGAAAGTGAAGATTTACCACTGACTTCAGAAGTCCAGCTTGGGAGCTGGAATCCAAGGGCCACTGTTTCCTTGGAGGGTCTGCTGGATCGGTCAGTAGACCTAATTGTCTCAGAGATAAAGTGCTTCCTCAGGTAAAGCAGACAGAAACAGAGAGAAAAACGTATGCCCTGAAATAAAAGCATCCAGGACCAATGTGATATTTTTTGAAGAGATTCACCTTTGTCCTGGTTGTTCCTTGTGGTGCCACCAGGTATGACTGACCAAAATGACATCCCTGTTTTGGTTTGTGGGAATTTCTGACTGAGCAGCCCTCGTGTTCCTATCACCAAAACACAGGGCAGGCTAGCCAATATTTTCCTAATACTTTACTTCCCAATGCAATAGGACAATGGACTGGACTGTGACAGTTTTCTTCTCCCCTATCTTCCTCTCATCTAGGCAGGCAGCATGTGCAAAAGAGAGTTCAATAACTATGGAAGAGATTTAGATAAAGGAGCATAGGAACTTAGTCAGTAAGGACTCAGAACCCTTTGTTTAAAACTAATTGTTGCATTAATGAATCACAAGTACAGGAACATGTGTTATGATATTAATCTATTCCTGTTAGCAATGATGAGGCTAGATGATTTTCACCAGTGTTCGTCAAAGTGTTTGTTATCCTCTGACCATTATCAGATGAGCTTGTTAAAAGTGCAGATTACTGGGGCCATCCCAGATCTATTGAAGCAGGATATGTGAGGGTAGGGCCTGAACAGCTGCTTTTTAATAATTTCTAAAATGATTGCAATATTGGACCACATTTAACATAAGACCAAGCAAGAGGCTAACATGGGTCCAAAGTCCTTGGAATCTTTATTTGTATCCATTTCTCTTTCGTTAAAGTCCCTTTCTAATGTCCCAGTTCCGTGATACAATTTTAGTGAAATCAAACTTAAACAGTTCTAGAGTACACCATTAATTACATTCTGCTTCAATTATAATGTTAACTGGTCCACGTCTGCTAGTGTGACACCTGACACTGGAGTAGAAAAGTGAATAGGCCCTGCCAACCTCTAAATTGGAAAATTTTGCTAATGTAAAAATATGTTTGGTGTCTATACCCTTGTTCAGGTAGACCTTACCATACTTAGAATTATCTGATCTAAGTTCCCATCCATGCAGAAGAATGCCTATTTCTTAGCCACATTTTGGATACTCTAGGTCTAAAAAAATAGTCACTCTTCTGCATGAATGGGAACTTGGACCAGATAGTTGCAGATGTAGTAAGGCAATTTAGGTCCACGTGAGGAAGCCCACTTCCTCTCTCCCTTGGTCCTTGTCTTCAGCTCACTGGATTCTACCTTCTCCTTCTACTCTAGCGTTGGGCCCTGTGGAAATAGCCCTCATGGGCATCATGACCTTGCTTGTCCTGGGTTCGATTGCCATCTTCCTGGAGGATGCTATCTACCTGTACAAGAACACCCGCTGCCCCATCAAGAGGAGAACTCTGCTCTGGATTAGCTCTGCACCCACGGTAAGGGCCTTGCAGCTGGCCTTTGGGAGGAACTGGAAAGGAGGCAGGGACCACTCTCAGAATTCCTCTAAATTCAAAACTTCATGTCAGCGAAGAGTTGCCTGCCACTACCACCACCTCAGAGTGGGGGTTTGTAATCTGATCTCACCAGTGGCCCCACTTACTACTCCCCCACCATAGTATTGCTGTTAAAAGTAAGCCTCCTTCAAGTACAGGTGGGCAGTGGTTCCTCAGGGTGTAGGAGGGAGGTTTTTTTCACAAGGTCATACTCAGGTCTACCATTATGCTGTAAGCCTTTTTAACTCCCTCCCACAGCGAATTATATAGGTCCTTGATTTGCCTGATTTGATATATTCCAGCTGGCAGCATTTAAGGAAGATGCCTCAAATGTATAGATTTTCTTTCCTTGAACGCTTGCCACAAAATGTTAGAGCAGTCTCCCTCCCTGCCCTAAACTACTTCTTGCACCTCTCCAAGCAGGTAGTGTCTGTGTTCTGCTGCTTTGGTCTCTGGATCCCTCGTTCCCTCATGATTGTGGAAATGGCCGTAACCTCGTGAGTGTCTTACCCCACCCCCAACTCTGGGCTGGGTATCTTTCTGGGGTCCCCTCCTGCCTCCCACTCGCCAGAACTCCAGAGTCCTTGTCTGTAATCCCGGTTGATCATGAATCTTGCCCTTCCCAATTTGTGCTAATCTGGGTCTTGGACTTCTGGTTTTCTTCATGGAATGCCTTATTGCACATTTCTCAGTCACCTCTTTGTTCCCACAGCCCAAAATTCCCCCTTCCCAGTCCCCTGGACTTGTGCTCTCTTACTCCTCTTGGGTCACACATCCAGAACATCCAGCCCCTATTGTCTTCCCCTCAGTAAGCTCCACCTCTCCCTGCAGTCTTCCTCTCTCTCGCAGCAAAGGGGTGTCAGCTGGCTGCCCCCCACCCCCATGAACTCACAGTCCCACTTCTCTCTACACCCCAGGTTTTATGCGATGTGCTTTTACCTGGTGATGCAGGTCATGGTGGAAGGCTTTGGTGGGAAGGAGGCAGTGTTGCGGACACTGAAAGACACTCCAATGGTGGTCCACACAGGACCCTGCTGCTACTGCTGTCCCTGCTGCCCCCGACTCATTCTCACCAGGTAAGGTGGGAGGGAGGCGCATCCTCAATGAACAGGTTAACGTCTTCCCAAAAGTCCCTTCTGGCTCTCTAGCCCTGCTTCAAGGCTCCTGGAATTAGGCTTTTATGGAAGAGAGCCAATGATGAAAGGGTGGGTATCCCACAGCCAAGACCCACACATGGGCACACAACCTCAGGGTCTAGGGGAACGGAGGGAGAACTCCTCATTTCCCATTACTTAAGCTTACTGCCCCCTGCAAACTTTAGCCACACAGAGAAAACTGAACTTTGGGCCATTTACTTGCCCCCTTTTTCCATTTTGGTTAATGAGGTTGATTGAGGTCTACACTCTGATAGCTCTTGCTCAAAAGGCATAATTCTGGTCCGGAGGTGAGTAGGAGGCAAAGAGGATTCCCAGTGCTCTCAACATTCTGGCTTCTCCCTGTGTCCCCATCCATTTAACCATTTTGGTGTCTATGACGGCAGCCAAGCCTCAGCCCCAGAGCCCAGTGAGGGAGCTGGGAGGTCTTCTTGGGGAGGGGGCAGGGTTGTGAGTCCATGTTCCTAACCCACTTTCTCCCTCAGGAAGAAGCTTCAGCTGCTGATGTTGGGTCCCTTCCAATATGCCTTCCTCAAGATATCTCTGGTCGTGGTGGGCCTCTTTCTCATGCCAGATGGCATCTATGACCCAGCAGATGTAAGCTAGGAGTAAGGGGTGGCAAAGTCCAAGACTCGTTTAGTACCTTTGAGCTCTACACCCCCTGACACATGGCCCCAGGGACAGGGTGGCTATGGAAAATAACAGGCTCAGGGACTCCAGTGGGGAGAGACAAGACCGAATAGACCAAGATTTGGGACTTTTCTATTACCTTTCCCATGGTGAGAGAGGACAGAAGGCTTGCCTCCCTCACTGACTACTTTCCGGTCTGCCACCAGATCTCTGAGAGGAGCACCTCTCTATGGATCAACACTTTCCTTGGTGTGTCCACCCTCTTGGCCCTCTGGACCCTGGCCATCCTTTTCCGTCAAGCCAAGCTGCACCTGGGTGAGCAGAACATGAGAGCCAAATTTATTCTGTTCCAGGTAATTATGCACTGGGAGAGAAAAGATGTTTAGTAACAGAGCTACAAATATTGGGGTTAGAAGGTGAGACTAATAAAGGCTAAAAGTGGCTCTAGGATTCTTTCTTAAGCCTTGGATTTCCCATGAGATTTGGAAAATGGTCCTTGCTCTTCCCACTTTTGCCTTTCTGTGCTGTAATAGTTTCCCAGGGCTGCCATAACAAAATGTTACAAACCAGTGGCTTAAAACAACAGAAATTTATTGTCTCACAGTTCTAGAGACTGAAAGTCCAAAATCAAGGTGTCAGCAGGGCTGTGCTCTCTCCAAAACCTGCAGGGGAGAGTTGTTCCTTGCCTCTTCCCAGTTTCTGGTCTTTGCCAGCAATCCTTGGCCAGCAGTTGCATCACTCCAATTTCTGCCTCATCGCCACATGGTGTTCTCCCCTCATGTGTCTGTCTCTGTGTCTCTTTTCCTGCTTTTATGACACCAGTTATATTGGATTAAGGGCCCACCCTACTCCATCATGACCTCATCTTAACTAATTACACCTGCAACATCCCTGTTTCTAAATAAGGTTGTATTCTGAGGTACTGGGGAGGGGGGGTCGGGTCAGGACATCAACATATCCTTTGGGGGACACAATTCCACCATTAACATGTGCATTATCAAAGTTTCTTAATTCTTCTACCCTTGCTTTTTCCTTTCCTTTTTTACCCATTACTTCCTACCCTAAAATCCATTATCACTAGCAGCAGCAGCATTATCACAGCTACAGCTATTAACTACCTACACCATGTGCTAGGCACTTTTCATACATTACAGTTAAATTTTCACAATAATCTTAGGAGTCTTAATTATTCCTATATTTCAAAGGAGGTCACTGAGACCCAGAGATGTTATGAGTCTTGTTCAAAGGTACATAAGGGATGGGGCTGCAATTTAAACCCAGGTCTAACTCCCAAACCCACATTCTTTCTCATCACACTGCCTCTTCATCTTCACACCTCTTCTGAAAATTCTCTCAAAGACACTTTTGTTCACCTTCTACTCTCTGCATTCTTTAAACCCAAAGATCACTTCTCTACCGCATGTAATGACTTCTAACCCAATGTTTTCTTTCTCTCTCCATCCTTTGTCGCCTTGCTGGGCCCTTCTACTCCCATGGCATAATGACTGCTTTGTAGTTAACAGAGTGGTTTCACATGCATTATCATTTGATCAAAGCAGATGCCTCCCTAATGTGAATTTCCAGGCACATAGTAGGTAGAATTGAAGGGCTATGGGAAGAGAAAGAGAATTCCCTGAAATGGAGTCAGAGACTAAAGGGACAGAAAGGATCTGGGTGCCACAAGCACTTAGGGTTAGGGCCAAATGACATAAGCTCCATGATTGCCGAGTCTGCCCATGATTACTGTGGGGAAGCCTGGACAAGCCAAGTCTGCCTTGAAGAGGCTGAAGCTTCACCAGCGTGTTCTCAGGGAGGACAATACTAAGATAAATGGTGCTTCTGGGGTCTTTGGACAGATGATCCTCTTTATCCTTCCTTTTCACTCCTCCCTCCCTCCCTCCCTCTCCTGTCATTTCCTCCTCCTCCTTTTTTTTTTCTATTGTGGTGAACTACACATAACACAAAATTTACCATCTTAATGATTTTTAAGTGTACAGCTCTGTGGCATTAAGTACATTCACATTGTGAAACCATCACCATGATCCATCTCCAGAACTTTTTCAACCTCTCCACCTGAAATTCTGTAACCATTAAGCACTAACTCCTCATTGTCCCCTCCTACCCTCCAGTCCAGTCCCTGGCATGGCGGAGAGTTCTGAAAGGGCACTTTAACAGTTAATTGTTCATCATTCTAGGAGCAGGGATTCTTAGGTACTTGAGCTAGATGGAATTACTCTTCTCTAATCACCTGCCTTTTTTATCCATCAAGTGCTCATTAGTAGTCATGCTGATATAGGGAAATAAAAATAAAGCTCCCTAATCAGTTTTTGTTGTTTCTTGTCAGCAACCTAATAAAATGTTGAGTAGAAGATGAGATTGTAATTTGCCTAAAGATTAAAACTCCACAAATTTTTAATCAAGTGTGAGTCTCAATCCTCTGTAACTGCACAGATCTAATGGTGGGCCAAATCAGCAGGACAAGGCCCAGCAGCAGACTGGCTGGCCTCAGCGCCATGGATGGCAGGTCCCAATCCACCCTCGCTTCTCTTTTCTGTTCCTCAGATGCTCCTCATTCCGACTGCTCTGCAGCCCTCTGTTTTCTCAATCTTGGCCAACAGTGGGCAGATTGCTTGTTCACCTCCCCTTTCCTCTAAAACCAGGTCTCAAGGTAAGCACATGAGGGCTCCTATCCCATTGTGGAATGGATGAAATGGGGGAGGGTCAAGAAAGAGAGGACATTAGAACAGAGGTTAGGCCAGCCTGACTTCTGCTCAGAATATTCAAAAAGGGATCTCCAAGAAATCCCAGCAGAGGAAGGAAGACTATGACCCCTCTGATCACACAGAGAACTGGCCTACCCTACAGCTTGAGGCCAGCCCTGATGACCAACCCAGGAAGCCATGGATTCAATCAAAGCCTGGGAGATGAATGGGTGTGGTTAGGAAGTGGAAGATCATGCTAATTAAACCCACATAAGAAATGGGCTTTAATGTTAGCCTCAATCATAGAAGGTAGATTGCCAGATTCTGGCTCTGCCATTAACCTGCTGTTATTTATTACAATTCGGTATTTCTAGGTCCTAGTTTGGGGATAAATCAGAGAAAGTGTTGCTAACTTATCTGTCAGGGCTGCTAGTGGAATACCAGCTCTATAACTTATCATAACTTACATTATATGTCACTCCACACTGCAGTGATGAATTGCCACCTCCTCATACTGGAGTCTTTTCTGTTGACTGTGCTGACACGAATGTTCTACCGAAGGAAAGACCACAAAGTTGGGTATGAAACTATTTCTCCAGACTTGGACTTGAACCTCAAAACCTGAAGTGGATGGCTTGGACAATGAAAGAACAGAGTATTCATTAGGAGAACACAAGATTTCTTCACTGTTCCTCAACTTAGATCAAATGGGGAAGGATTCCCACTGTCAGCACAAGTTGGCAGGTTATATTTGACTATAGAGATAAAGGTAAACTATACAATAGGATGAAATTGTTTTGGATTTTGCCTGGGGAAGGTATTTTAAGTTTTAAACTAAACAAACAGGATGAAGTCTGGAACTCTATAACTGGGCACATTGCCTCTACAGGTGCCACTATTAGCCCATAAACTGTGTATTGAAAGGTCACTCGGAGCTTTCCCAAAACAGGTGAAAGGAAGAAAAGTATATGGTAGTGTGTCTGCTATAAGAACAGGAATAGAACTTGACTAGCAAAGGATACCAGTCAAAAGTCCTGACGAAGCCATGCTTCCGGAGAACAGATGGAAGGTGTTCTTTCCCTTACAGATGTGTCACTAGGGCCCTAATGAAGTTAGGCCTGGGAGGGTGAGGATCTGGATCAGCCTCCTATTATGGGACAATGGCTTTTGAATCTTCTGGGCCAAGCTGCAAAAGGAATCCCCTGATAATATGGTCATGGAGGTTGATATTGAGGAGAGAAATTAGGATGCAAAAGCAAAGGAATTGAGAATATAGGTAAAAGCTCTAAATACATAAAATGTATCATACGTACACCAGGTCAAAAACACAAAAAATGAAACATTAGGTAAAACCACATTGCCTTTATTTGGCTAAATGACAAAAGCCAAAATAACTCTGAGCAAATTAATAACATTCAGACAGGAAAATGAGAGACTGAACACCCACTGAGGAAAACATCTCTGTGGACCAGCATTGGTGATGGGGCGAATATTCAAGCCATGGCCAGCAGTTCTTTCTAAGACCCTTTTTTCTGTTCAGGATCCTCAATACAAAACAACCCAACCAATCGTCTCTATGTTCAAAACAGTCAGTGCCTCCCTTAAAGAAGGGTAGGGTGGCCCACTTTAAATCTAAAGAAATACAACCTGTGTCATCCTAATATTAAACCTGGTGCTTTTGTTTTCTACCCCAATTCGAATACTAACATAAAACTTCAACAGACAGAAAATCTTTCTTCTTTCTTTTTAAGAAAATTAACATGTAATAGTACAATCCCATGAACATGTTCTATTTATTTATTTGGAAAAATAGAAGATAGGAACCACTCTTTATCTCATGACAATCTATTCTGTGAGAGAAAACAAGATCATTGTTATGACTTTGAAAAATATATCCTTTAGAAATACTTAAATTGGTAAGCTTAAAAAAAACACCATTAGTTAAAAACACTGTTAAGGGAGCTTTTTTCCTACCTGTATTGGTTAAACTTCTGGTGAGAGTGTATGCTGATGAGAAAACCTAGAAGCTATGGCTTTTAGGGATTTTTTTTAAAGCAGCAAAATATAACTGATTTGGAAAGGTTTTAGATAAGGGATCTGGAATAGGATTAAAAAGGCAATGAGCTTCAGAAAATAAGCTACCCACAAGTCAAGATAATCCAGAAATAGAATAACAAAGCACTGTGAAGAACTGTTGTGGAGGGAATATCTAGAGACTGCCTAATCAGCTGTGTGGCCACAAGTAACTCAGGTGATGCCTAAGTAGTTATCAGTGATCAGAAAGGGTTGAAAGTTTTCTCAGCATCCCTCACATTTTTCCTCTTCCTCAGGATTTTCAACCTCCTCACATCCCCAACCTTCTTACTTAAACCTACACAAGATAATAGTCTTTGGCTCTAGCTATCAGAAGCAGCTGCAGCAGTACAAATGATCCATCTCTATTCCTCTAAAGTTTCAACCTTTATTCTTCAGTGCTCCTGACTCTAGCACATGAAAAGAGCAAACTGCCTGCCCAGCCCACATCAAGGTAACTACCGAAATGGTACCTCCTCAGCACTGCTCACAGGGCTTCTGTCTTCAGCCTCCTTTTTCCTTACAGTCAGAGGCTCTGAGGCCAATCAACTTTTAAGGCTCTCCCATCTCTGCCACATTTGGCCCATCCACGCTGACTGCCCTCTTGTGTGGGAGTATGGGAAACAGCTGCACAGCCTCAAACATCAATATTGGAAGATTTACAGATCACAGCTATGGTCATGGTATACAAATCTCTAACCTCACTTAATTAGGCACAAATGATCAAATAATGTATCATTCCGACAGTTTCCTCCATCCACCCATCCTTGCCTAGCACCTGGGATCACATTTATCTCAAACATGTCATGTTATAAATGTTTTTGCTTTCAGTCAAAATTATTTGAAAATATACTAGTGTTGGGAGACTGAGACAGTAGAAGCTCACCCAAAGGGCTGAGGGAGTCTTCTAAGAACACATCCTATTCTTGTCAGACAGAGGTCCTATTCCAAACACAGGGCATGACAAAAGCAGCCCACTGAGAGCAGAGGAGGAGGGAGGGCTCAAACATTTGAGAACCAGACAATAAACTTGAGATGAGTGACTGCAGGGAGGAAAACTACATTGTGGGCATCTCCCTTCCATTCAAATACACTCGGGTAATGCGCACTTTGAGGAAACAAGTAGGTGCACTTCAGCAGTAATTTATCGCCCTTCTCTGCCAAGGAGAATAAGTCAGACAGAAACAGGCAGAATTCCCAAAGAGAGGTGACTAAAGCAGAAAAGTTAAAATATGAAGTCATATGAAGTTGGGTAATGTGGGAAAACATTAATTTCAACTGCTTCAGAGAAAGGATTCTAAGCCAAAGCTTTTGTGAATCAGATTTGACACTAAAAATAACAGTTCACAAGAAGAGTCAGAAATGTAGTTTTTCATGGGCCATGAGAACAACCAGAGGTTTCCCCTCTGTCCTTATCCTCTGCCATGCTCTGTCTCTCTGGGTGAACAGAGTTTTAAGAATCTAGGTAGGCAGGCAGTGATTCTAGCCCCTTATCTTCAGGCAGAAGAGGTTTGATCAGAAAGTTTTTAGGGAGGGGACTATGAGGTGCTCACTGTCCTAGCAGAGGGGCAAGAAAAGAGAAAATGTCGTTTTCTTAGCTGAAAACATGAAAACTCCACCCCCACAAGGGGTATTTATGAGTGACAGGGGTGGGTCCTGGACATAAGAAATCTTCCCTGAATCCAGTTATGGGATTACTGATGGTCGATCTGCTAGGTCATGTAGCAGATAGAATGTGGAGGGGTTTTAAATTAGACCATGTTCAACAGCAACTGTTAAGCTTCAACATTCTTTGACTTGATATTCAAGTGCTAAATCTCACTGGGCAACCTAACAGGGGATGTGGGAGCACAACCACCAGGCACATGTGGGAAAGGGGGAGAGAACCCACCATGCTTATGGGCCTGCTGGAGGAACGGAGGGCAAGGGAAGTAACTGGCAGTTGCAGCTCTCAAAGGAAGACAAAAACATTCTGTAGAGCAGTGGATCCAGTTAAGAACATTCTTAAGAGGGGTAGAAATCAAGATAAGGTTGTTGCTTTAGAAAGGAAAGTGTTTCCTTATGCTTTTGCCTCTACGTTTGGCACAAATCTCTCTAAATATTCACGATGGCTATGAGCAACATGTATTAACAGATCAAGTTCAAACTGCAGACATTTACAAAAATGTAAAAAAGCTAGGTAAAAGCACTGAAACAGGAGTAGCAGGCCAGGGACTTACTCCTAGCAGGAAATGAATCTAAACTGACTTTATATATAGGATTGAGTATTGTCCCACTCTTCTCAATCACAATAACCCTAGAAGTGTTCCTTTCTTTAAAGGCAGATTGCAAAAAAGACTGATGAGAGCTCCCAAATAACTGGGCAACAGAATTTTCTGAGAAGATGAACACAGCAGAAAAACCGCAGTAGACGCCATGTGGTCTGGTTCTATCCCCATCAGTATCTTCATGGACCCCATTGGGTCCAACAAGAAACTCCTCAGGGAGTAAGAAAAGTTAGGCTCAGATCTCCTTCTTCCCACAGCTACACTGACACATGTGCCAGCAGTATATTTAGGGGTTTTGTGACTGTAACTCAGCTCTAAGCGTTTTTTAAGGGAACCAAACTTAAGATATTCCCCACAAATCACCCATCAGCATGGCTCACTGCTTGAAGGACTTGGCAAGCCACTTTGCTTCAGAGCAGAAGGCAAATACTATAATGTATCAGGGAGAAAAGGCCTCTGGGTATTACATCACTTATTTCTTCTGCCCACTCCTCAGGGGCAAAAAATTAGTTTGACTTACTCTATTTGAAAGACTAATTTTTTTAAAATTAATAAAAATGACAATTTCCCTGTCAGGATCACATAAACATAAACAGTAAAGCAAGTCCTTGAGGAGGGTAGATGCAGAACAGACCCCCTAAGGTATAGTCAGCCTTCTTCTTGGTGTGGATGGTTGAAGTCTCTTGGAGGATAGGCTGTTTTAGTCCTCCCATTCCTAGGTCCTCTTGTCCCAATCGTCTTTCCTTTGTAGATGTCCTCAGGTTTAGTGCTAGGATCACAATTTGGAATTCAACAGAGAGCTTCTGAAAGTGATGAGACAGAGGCAAGGGAGAGGAAAGGAGGGATGAAAAATTAGTCTTCTTCATCCTCACTGATATCATAGGCTGCAGCTTTGTGCCTGGAGAGATTTGCTGGGGAGGAAGATGGGGAAGTCTTGCCAGAGAAGGGCCATCGAAAAGAGGGAGAGGGGGAGCGTTCCCGAGTAGGGCTGCTGCTGGGACTCTGCCTTGGACTGATGGCTTGCAGCATCCGGCCTTTCCCCTCTTTCAGCATATGTTTCTGAGGAGACCAAAAGTAAGAATTAGAAGAAACCTATGGATCCTACTAAATTACCACTGGAGCATCTGCGACTTCAAATGATCATAAGTGCACTCTGCAATGTTAAAACTGAATAAGCCAGAGGAGGGACATAGCTATAATTCTAAGCAATTTCCTCCCTAAAGTGGCCTATGCCATACTATTTATTTAAGGGTTCCCACCTGCTATCCACCAATTCCTTAAGTTCTATGTCAAAGGAATTCTTAGAAGGCTACTTAATTTGTAGTCAAGGTTCCAGGCAAAAACAAAGGAATAACTCAGACAAAAGGGTTCCTAGCCCAGTTTTAGAGTTATCTGAAAAAGAAATCGCACATTCTTCCTGAATAATATATTCTAGTATCCAAACACCCTTACAGTCAGATCCTTCCTGATATCTAACCTAGGGCTCACTTGCTGGATCTTTTATTTGGTTTGAAAAAACTCTGCTACTCCTAAGAACAGAATTCTCAGTTTACCCAGGGATCCTGCAGCAGCTATTTGTAGTGAAGGCAGCTCTCTTTCTACTATTCTTTATTCTCACCTTTGCTTCTATGTAGAACTATAATATGGAAATAAGATGGGCAAGGCTACTCACGTATCTTGTCACCAGATTTCAAGGTTGACAGAGAGCTGGCAAAATTATTTAGGAGAATGTGTAACCTCTTTCTGAGAAGATTTCAAGGATGATGTCTCTGTCTGCTCAAGGATTCTATAATTCTTTCCACAGCATTGAAATTCTGTGAATTTCCCTGAAATTCCCTAAATGTCCAGTGGGAAAGAACATACCAGTGCTCCTTCTGGACCAAACATTTCCAGGAAACTTCCAATGAATTCTCGGGACTTCTCTTCCCATTTCTGAATGAGGTCAATGCTTTTTTCCTCCACCTTCTGAACAAATTCTTTTGACTTTTCCTCCACATCTTTCACTTTCTTCTTTACTTTGTCAACCCGTTCCTGCAAGTGGTATTTCTTCTCCTAGGTAAAGAAATAACTGTTTTGAGAAGTAATACTCATCTTGAACTTCCCTACCAAAGAAAAAACATGACTCAAGCACTCTATTGATACCCTTTTTATTTATTTATTTTTTTATAGGAAATATTTTATTTCAAAAAGTATTGATGGCATCCTAAAGCCTTAAACAGGATTCTGGACATGTTAGCCTAGAGAATGGACAAAAATACACAAATACACAATTTGTCCCACCCTCTGGAGTGGGACTGGACGTTGGACACCAGAGAAAGAGTGTCCTTTAATTATATGAGTTTCTGAAGTCATATAAATATAGAATATGTTATAGTAGCAGATAAGCATTAACTACTAGTCACTGAGTTTTCATAACTTGTCTTTTAGACAAAGTTCTGCACATGTAATACGTAGGAACAGTACCATCCCCAGGAGGCCCAGCATCTGTCCCAAAGTCAGGATAAAGACAACTGTCAGTGGTGGAGATATTACAGCCCAGAACCCATGTAAAAGGAGAAGGGGGGGGCGGGGTGGGGAGTGGACCCTAGCTGGGTTGACACTTTTTTTAGTTTTTAGAATTTTTCTTTGCTTTAATATACCCCACATTTCTTTAGCATAATAAATGATAAAATATGCTCTAGATGGTGATCTTATACAAAAATGTGATAATTCTAATACAGCAGAAGCTTGGGACTAAACTAAATATACAGGCTAGGCCCAGTAACAGGCAGTCATGTAGCCAAATGAAGTCAGATTTTTTAAAGACGAAACATAAACTTGGAACATAAACATGGCCAACACGACCTAAACTTCATTCTAGATGGAGATGTACAGGTAGCAACAAGATCACTGAATAATACTGCCAAGAATAAGCCAATTATAATAGATTGAAAGTGCAAGTACTAGATTTTATACTTAACTAATTAACTGGATTTTCCACCCCCCCAGCCCCACATCACTGGCTTATTCTATTATTTTAGATAAGTTGTGTGTTTTATTTTTTAGTATTTGGAGGTCCGTTCACTCATTCACAAAATGGAGATGATACTCTTTGGTCCTACCAACTTCCATAAAGATAAGTGAAAAATGGTATGAACCCTCTGGTGAGGGAGGCAGGGGAGGATGTTTAGTCAAAATGAAAAGTATTCTCAAAATTTCCACATCATGAAGAGGAAAGGGAATATGTTTAGGGTTTTTTGGGTTTTTTTAAAAGATGACCGGTAAGGGGATCTTAACCCTTGACTAGGTGTTGTGAGCACCACGCTCAGCCAGTGAGTGAACCGGCCATTCGTATATGGGATCTGAACCCGGGGCCTTGGTGTTATCAGCACCGCACTCTCCCAAGTGAGCCACGGGCCGGCCCGATGTTTAGGGTTTTTAAATACCCAAGTCTTAAGAGAAATAGATAAAGATTCTTCAGTAGGTAAATTAACAATAGCTGTGGTTTATCTGCATAGATAAATCATATTTAGATGAAACCATTTCTCCTATTCTCATAGCATAATTCACTGCGTTGGGAGCAGGTGAGGGAGCATGGTAAACTGATTACATAGAAGATATAGTTAGCAGCTTTCTTCTTATTAAATCAACTTTATTAAGTACTAGTCATTAATTTATAATACAAAATGTGTACACTTTCTAAAGGGTAATATGAAGCTAAGATAAACTTAAGCCTTCACAAATCCAATTTTAAAATTTAGGTCCATGTGGGGAACCTGTATGCAGAATGTTTTGTGTCACTATTCACACAAGGGAGAGTTTCATCAGATTTTCAAAAGACCATCAACCAAAAAAAACCAGTTAAGAGCAACCATTTTAAATGTATTGATAAAAATACCTTACTATATAAGTTAGGCATTCTTATTTATGAAGGTACTTCAAAAAGTTCGTGGAAAAATAGAATTAAAAGATATGAATCTTTCCACAAACTTTTTTTTTTTTTTTTTTAAAGATGACCGGTAAGGGGATCTCAACCCTTGGCTTGGTGTTGTCAGCACCACGCTCAGCCAGTGAGCAAACCGGCCATCCCTATATAGGATCCGAACCCGTGGCCTTGGTGTTATCAGCACCGCACTCTACCGAGTGAGCCACGGGCTGGCCTCCACAAACTTTTTGAAATACCCTCATATTTCATTGGCTGTGTGTCCTTATATCAATGTGTTGATACCAGACTGTAAGGGCAGAAACTGCCTCTGTTTCATTCTCCTTGTAAAGAGCTTAGCATAGGGTTACCTGCAAACAGGCATTCATTGAGCTTTGAGGAGTGATAATTACAGCAGACTGAAAGGCAAGTTTAGCTCAAATGCAGTAGAGGCAACTTATATCCTATAGAGCCAGGGAACTCTGGGATGAGGTTGGAACTCACGTTGATAAAGCTGACATTGAGCTCCTTTGCTGTGTAGCCCCTTTGTAGGTTCCGTCTCGCATACACATCATAGTCACGGACAATTCGGGTGATGATGTCTGATGTGGAGATACCTTCTGTCCTCTGTGTTGGAGCAAACATGCCTAACTCAAGAACACATACAGAAAGAGAGAGAGAAAAAACACATACAGACAAACACTGTGAAGTCCTGGTTAGTTCAGGCAGTAGGACTAGATGGAAACTGGGAGCAACACTCCTTTCCTTTGTTCAAAAAGCAGAATCTGTTATTACTAAGTAAAGTCCAGAGATACTCACATACAGAAGGAGGACTGAATCAAAGGTTAGGGGTAAGGAAGGAAGGCACTACATGACCTTAATATTAAGAAAAATATGGGACTGGGGAAAGGTTTCCTGAAATTAAGAGAGATATCAAAAGTAGATGTTTAGACCAAGAATTGATGGATGTTTAAGTGCTGTGTTCATCTTTACCTTTTATCCAGTGTGACCTGAAAGAGGATGTTGAATTTCTGAGTATACAAAGCTTCCTCTGTAAAGTAGTGATGAGGATGAATCTCTGTGGCTGCCCCTAAGACTCACAGAGTGAGGATGCACATCAACTTACTCACCTGCTTCCTTGATGTGCTTATAAACATCATCACTCCCAGCAGAAGAATAAGGGATATCATCATGGGCTACAAAGTCAATCTGAAAATAAAGAAAATATCATATAAAACCCAAGATGACTGCCATTTGGAAAGACACAGTCAATATTTTCAGGCCCAGAAAAAGGATAATAAGCAGAGGCCAGGCCTCAAACGGACGTTTTCTACATATTTCTCTTTGCTTTGCTCATAAAATCCACAATCCATTCACAAACCATTCAACCTATTTACAGATTATAAAAATGAAGTTTAGCCAGTTTCTTTTCTAGCTATTTTTCCTAATCTGCTGGAAGTGCTACTTTCACTCTGTATATCAGTCACCACACTGGTCAAGAGGGCTAGAGGATTTGTTGGTGAGCTAGTTAGTGGGTGCAGCCTAGGAAAGAAGGGACCTCCCTCGTCTCCTGGGTCTAAAAGGATTGGTCAAATAAAGGTTTCTAAAAGTATGTGAAAGAGGTCACTTCTTTGTTAACTGGTTTCTCTCTCAGTCCATGAGAAATGGGGGAACACAAAAATAGCAACCAAGAGCCCTTTCGCTGGAACAGACACATCTGTATTCCTGAGAAATGCAAAACCCAAACTCATAAAAGACCTTCAGGTCTCAGTATCTATCTTTTCATTACTATCAATACCCTTTGCAAAGTGAAAAGAGATTAATGGCACTGGGATCAATACTCTTTTTGAGAGACATGCTAAACCTCACTTATTTACTCCTCCCGGAAAAATCCATAGGCCTTTCGCTAATATAATTACTAACACCACTATACCCAACTCGCAGAAGTCACTGTAGTGTGAAGCATGCTCATCAGGACAGGGTAAGGATTCTCAACTAACATCTCAATTACCCATGAACAACTTGTCAGGAATTCATAGGCAACAAAGTAAAGAATGGGGGATAAGCAAGACTCATGGTTGTGCATAAGCTGCTAACAAGGAGAAAAGGGAAGTAGGAAGTTCCTCTAACTTCATACTTCCACCTGGGCCTACCTGGCTGTGTTGTTAAGAATAATCTTGCCTATCAGCTCTGGTGCCACTGGCTGGTAAGTATTGATGTTAAAAGGTTACAGAACTATAAAAAGTCTGTCCTAATCCTAAATAGTCATAACAAATATCCCCTGGCTTCAGGCCTACCCAAGTATTGCTTTAGAAGCACTTTGGCTCCTTTTGTTCTTTCCTGCCTCACTGAGCAATTCACCCGCAACATTCCACACATCCCTGCAGAGAACTGACAATATGCTTGCTGGTTCCTCAAGCTTGAGGGCCTCCAACCTGGCCTTATAAATCCTTCTCATCTTTTATACGCACCTTTTACAGGAAACCTGTTTCTTTAATGTGGGAGAACTAAAAAGAGGCAAGGGGTTTTATAATAACTCACCAAATAAAAGTGAGAAACATCCTTGATTTCTGATCCCACACAATTTCTAGTCTAAAATCAAAGCCCTGAAACTAAATTTAAGTCAACACAAGAGAAGTCTATGTTAATCTGTCTAGTTTCCTGGAATATGAACTTCTTGAGAGCATGGCTGGGGCTATGAATATTCTAAAGAGACTGGCATGCTGTAACGGTGGACCTATAGTGTAGGGCGAAAAAACACAACTGAAGAGTTCAGTTCCTAGCACTGCTGATGGTATAATGTGGAGCAGGTTATTTGGTTTCTCTGGCCCTTGTTCCTTATAGGTAAAGTGAAAATAAAAACTATTCCACAGGATTATTATGGGGAGCAAATAGAAAATAATGGATACAAAAGTGCTTGTAAACCATTGAACCCTATATAAATGTCAAGGATGACTACTGTTATTCGTAATATCACTGTCATTTCCTCTATGTGAAACTTACATAGAAAGTAGAAATAAAATATGGGTAGTGGAAAACTAGCCCAAAGCTAAAAGAGAAAGGAAGGAAGGAAAGAAAGACCACAATAGTGCCATGGTCTTACAGAGGGAGGGAACATTCCTAGGGCCACAAAGTGGAGTTGGGAGGAGAGAGGGAGGGAGAGGGAGGTTGGAGGATAATTGGGTGGGGACAAGGGGTACAACAGTAATTTCTGGTAATGGGTATGCCCCCAGTATGAATCTGGCCCTCAAAAAAAATAAATAAATAAAACTAGCCCAAGTGCCAGAAGCCTTGAGAGTTGAGGGGATTCTGGAACAAGGAAAGAAGACATGTGACCGATCACTTACCTGGTGTTCTGCCAGGAACTCAGGTGTCAGGGTCCAAGGTGCATTCCTCACCACTTCATCCACGTAGCGGCAGTGCTGCACTGCATCATAGCGCTCATTTTCATTCATCACCGTGAAGCCTTTGAAGTTGTGCGTTAGCTCATCACTGCAGACTAAGTTTACCACATCATAAAGTTGTAAGTCAAGGTCCCCTTTGCTTAACCACTCCTCAATTACCAACCTCTCCCATCTCCCACTTCCTAGAATTACAACCATCCTCCCCATCTGGAGAAAAATTTTCTGGCTATAGCTAAGTCTGGGCAACAATGCTTTTTCTATTCAAGAAACATCTGCAGGAGCAATACTTACTAAAGAGTATGTCTACACTTTGGAGAAGAGCGAGTACAACAGAGAACTAAGATGTTTGACTTTGCAATGAATCTACTATGCATTTCTGCATAAATTAAGCTTTTAAAAATGTTTTCCTATTTTATTTTTATAAGATTGGACTGGACCACATAACATTTGCTTGGCAGACTTTTGTTATTCAGTTGTTCAAAATGATAAACTGAAATCTAGAGCAGATGTTGTTCCTAAGTGTGCAAATGGGTCAGTGTTTCTCCCATGACTACAGAAATTCAACTAAGAACAGTGGGATAAATACTGAACACCTCAGGTCAATGAGCTTGGAACTCCTCTCTCCAAGTTTAGGTTGCTAGTACCTCATATGCTTCATGTTTTAGAGAGGCTGTACTATATCCTTCATTTAAAAACTAAACCAAGGGCCAATGTACTCAGGTTATAAAGGTAGGGGAAAGAAAAAGACTAATCTTTTTCTGGACGACACCTAAAGTCATCAGATGTTTTCTTACCTCCCACAATGAGGTATGTATTAGGGAAAAGGTTCTTTGCTTGCATCAGAGCCCGGGCATGACCAGAGTGAAATAAGTCAAATATTCCATCTGCATAAACTCTCACAGGCCGTTCACCTGAATCCAAATGAAAGAATTTATCACAAAAATACATTTATTCAATACCTCCTATTTGACAAATGGTAATGGCACTGTGTGACTGTTCCATTCCTGCATACCCCTCTCTTAAGGTGTTCTATGAGTATTCAACCTAATTTGGGGTGTGGATTAGGGCTGTGAGAAATAACATCACAGAATTCCTTGACTATAAAGACCCTCTTCACATCATCACCACTAACTCTTGTTGTTAGCCCAGTTGTACCAAATTTCTCAGGTACACACACCCACAAAAGAATGATTGATTTTCCTTAAAGTTATTTTAGAAGTGAAAGGGAAGAGTTATTCACCAGATATATGTTCTGGATTTCAAAATCCTTATCTTCAGTTTATGATTCTTCAGTTATGCTTAAACAGAGTATATTCAAACTCTACTCTGGCTGCTTGCTCTCCCATTTTCAAGCTGCCTTGATTACTAATAACTAATGCGTGGTTTTGAAAATAAACCTCCCTACTATTTCCTGGAGGGTAAGAAGTGATCCAAAGGGGTGAGACTGAAAAAGAGGGAGGGTGAGTACCTAAGTAGACCAGTTATCCATTTACTGCTTTTCAGGCTCAGAGTCACCCTGCTCTGTGGTAACAGAATTCCTTGAAGCATTTCTCCTTCGTAGTGAGCATAATGTTAAGCTTCTCAGTAGAGGGTGATAAGTATTTGAAAATCAAATATAAATATTTCAGGACTTTTCATTATAGCTTTTCCTCCTCTCCTCTACATTAGTGAGAATAATAGAGAACTGATTGTCAACTTATTTTTACTGGTAGTGGCCTATGAAAGAGAAGCCAGGAAATGATCTCTGGAGTACAAGACTAATTCCAAAGCCAAAATAAATACACACTGAGAATAAAATTGACATAATGTTTCATCGTGCTTCAAATGATGAATCTAAGGAGTCCAAGTAACTTATTCCACTATGTGAATAAAGGAAGCACTATCTTTCTGTAGCAGCAGCAAATAGTAGCAGGAGCATCTATGTCACTCTGGGAATGAAGAGCCAGAGCCTCATCAGATATACCACACTGAGGGTGGGGATAAGATATCTCCTTCCTGTCATAAGGGCAGTGAATCAAGGAGGAGGAAATTGTTTCTCAGGAGGTTTATGGACTTTTCTTTTCAAATAGTTTTATATATAAAGAAGTAGCTTTTAAACCAAGAAATCACACATTGCTGATAGGAGTATTAGTAACTTTTAAGAAGAGCAATTAGGTAATCTCTATCAAAAGACAAATGACAAATGATTATACACACTTCAGCCCAACATTCCAATTCTAGGAATTTATCTCACAGTTATGAATATGTGCTACTCATTGTAGCATTGTTTGTAATAGAAAAAGCCTGGAAACAACTTAAATTTCAATGGAAGACTGAATATACAATAATATACCCACTAAAAGGTGGGAGGATATATAAACTACTTAGCCACAAGAAACTGGTTATACTGGTTGCCTGTAAAAGGGATACAGGGTGGCTATGAGATAGGTGTTCAGAAGAAGTTATATTACTTTATGCCCTTTTTGTACTTTATGGATGTTAAACCATGGGAACATATTGATTTTATAATATGGGAAATAAAATTTTATTTAGTTTTGGCGGCTGGCCAGTTCGGGGATCCAAACCCTTGACCTTGGTGTTCTAACCAACTGAGGCAACCGGCCAGCTCAAAATTTTAAAATAAAATAAATACACCAAAACTATGAAAAACTGAGAAATAATATGATAGATTTTAGAGTCAGCCAGGTTATAGCTCAAGCTTATCAACCAGCTTCCTTCGTGACCTCCACCTCTTTAAGCCTCAGTTTTCTCATCAGTAAGACAAAGCAAAATAAAACGAAATCTGAGCAGTATAATCCCTCTTCTATATCCTAGAAATCATGACCATGAAGTAACTAACTTACTTCCATTTTTCCTAAACAAGTCCAGAGGATCTTTATTTTATCCTAAAAGACAAAGGATAGAATATAAAAATTAAGAATATTTTGTTGTTGTTTCTTTGCTATTAGTGTACAGCAAGGGCAAAGCAAGACCAAGGAGATTTATCTCAGGAAACACATTGCCTGGTGTTAGGGTGGCAAAATAGCATAGAATGCTGTTGTTCAAGTGGCTGTTTGCCAGCGCAGGTAATCATCCCATATTAGGCCAAGTACATCACTAAACCCTTTCTCTGATGTACCTTCCGCCTTCTCAGTGTTTCCTTAGTCTCCCAACATCTCAATTCCATATGACTTAACCCCAAGTCTTTGGCAAACTCAGGCAGGTATATTAACCAAATGGCCAGAAGGGGCCACTGTTGAACTAGTCCAAGGAGAAAGCAAGCATTAGCCATTCTTTTACCAACTGGCTATTGGCCAGGAAAACCACACCCCCTGGTTTACATCTGTTGTCTCAGCATATTATTAAGTGCAACCCCCTTTCACTCTAAAAATTGTCCTAATTTGGATTATAAATTATATGGTTGCACTACTACTGGCTCAGTAACAAGATGTCCTTCTTTAGGCAGAACAAACCTGGGTTTCAATTTATTGCCCCTTTTGATAAATGCTCCTAAATATCTAATACTGAAACGATTTTGTCCCTAATAGATTTCCATTGCCCTTCAGACTCTCCTTTTTTCTTCCTTTCTCTGAGTGAAACATATTGCTGATTTTTTTTTTTCTATCTTCCAAAAGATTCCCAGAGCTGATCTCATCTCTCAAGTCATATTTGTTCTTTCTCTGGATAGAGAATTTTCTTTTAGATTTTACAAACTCCCCTCCTGAACTTCTTTAACCAACCTAGTGAAAGAAAACTGGGTGGTGGGGGGTGCCCTCTTGTACCAGTTATTGGTTTAAAATTCACTAACTATGGCAAGTACAGATTCCTTATTGGTTTATTCCTTGTCCTGCACCGGCATGAATACAGTCAGCTACTTAACAGAACAGACAGAATGAAATGTAAGAGAAAACCCAGAAATCAAATTAGACTGGCCAGCTTTATAGGCTAATTTGTGACTGTTTGTTCCACCTAAATTGCAATCATTTTGCTCATGGCCTTCTACTGTTTATAATTAATATCTACAAAGAGTAACACCACTCCAGAGTGAAAAGAACACAAGGATAGAGAAACCTAGGTTTTAGCTCTAATTCTATCACTAATTATCTGTTTTACTGTAGCAGAGCCTTCACTTTTTAGTTTCTATGGATCTTAATTTCCTCACATATATAATGAAGGAACTATAAAATAGATAATCTCAAAAATGACTTACTTATAAAGTTTTATTTTAAAATTTTTAAACATTAGATTTATTAGTCAGTGCTTATTAATTATAAGCTTCAAAACTTGGAAACAGTACACATATTTTCAACTTTCAGGTATCACAAATGGTATGTGGATAAATTAGCAACAAGCTGGGTAATGTAACCAATGTGATCAGATCTGAGTGAGGTAATGAACTCTGAACGTGTGAGAGTACATAAAAATTTCTTGCCTTCATCAAGCTTCACTATCACATCTGAATGTGAAGCCTGAACTTTCTGTTGGCATTTTGAAACTTGACCTGCCAGCATTACACACTGTTACATACAGACTCTGATTTTCCTTGTTGTCATTTTACGCTGCCACCATTAGCCTATTATTCAAATAAGGGGAGCCAAACTCAAAAATCACATCATGAATCAGAACAGTTGTGATCAACATGAGTTATATCTGAACATTTTCCCAAAAGGAAATCATTCTCTGGAATTAGTCTTTTTTTTTTTTTTTGAGGACCCCAAAACCATAATCCACATAGCTAAGATACAGGCAAGGTGTATTGGGATCCTTGGCCTGACACCGTCCAAAATCATTTCTATTCATATTTCACTACTCCTCAGTTACGACAGAGAGTAAACACACTAACACAATTCAGAAGTAACTACAAATATATTGTATATACTAGAAATGTATGGATTTGTGGCTATAACTGCCTCTTATTCCATGGTGTTTGCCTGGGTCTAAGTCTAGCCCTACATTGACAGAGTAGAGTGAACACTTACCATAGTAATCAGAAGTGAAAAAGGATTGAAAAAAAGGGAAAACTGAAGAATTTACAGAGAAGTAAGAACAGTTGCCTGTAACACTTTGTATTCATAACAAATGCTCATGGAAGTTTCTACTTATGGTGAGCCCTAAAACCAACTGCACCAAACAGGAAGAGTATCCAGAATACATATTAATCATTCATATGGTCAAAAACTGCTAATCAATGATGTAAAGTCAGCATACAAATAAAGAGCATGTGCTTTAAAAATAAAGTCTTTACAAAAAACCTGAAAAATTAAAACATCAGTAAAGATAAAATTAAGTGATGAGCATCTCCCAACTTGTGGTATTTTTGTCCTCTATCAATCTGCAGCATCATTGCTGACTGACAGAATTTGGGAAGATTGTGGGGAAAAAATCTATAAAAAATATGATAGCCCGACATATTATTTGGACCTTTACAAAAATAGATAAGATCATAACCCAGCTCAGGCTAATATCTTCCTGTCTCTGCTCCACTGTAGTTCATATCTTTGACATTAGCCCAGGAAGAAAGTAGTACCACTATATTTCATAGCTATGACAACAGCCTGGGAAACAAGTATATAATAATGAGAAAAAAATGAAATTTTATAGAATGGAGTTACCTTCCCAAATAGAACATCGAGGTAGGTGGGAGGAACTCCTCCTCCCCACCTGCCTTTATAAGTACTGAGGGATGTATATGCAGAGTTGGTATGTATTTGATAAATACAGTGGAATGCTAAAAGCAATAGTAAAACAACAAAATAATTAAGTAGGTATTTACTTACAAGGAGTTCCCTTGCTGGCTTCTTCCAGAGTTACCCTGACATATGGCTTACTAAAATCAACTTCAATTTCATCAGAAAAAGGAGCTGGCTGCCGTAAGCCCTTAAGGAGAGGAAAGTGAAGAAAAAGAAAGTAACATTCAATGGTACATATTAAAATACTGAAAAAATGGCAGCTTTAAAGAACAATTCAATATGCTGTGACTAAAATTCCCCCAAAAACTTTATAACATGAAAAAGAAAAACATCTCAAAGTGACAAGTGAAAGTTGCAACCTTTTACAAAATGGGTAAATCATGGCATGTAATGTCTTGTTGGTAATTTCAGAGTAAGACTGAGCAATCCAGCTGGGAATCTAAGCGCAGTTCCAATTAACTGGGTCCAGACTGCAGCATGGCAGAACAGCCAACCCCATAAAATGTAACAAAATCGCCAAGGTTCACAAGTGCATTTTCATGCCACTTAAACTAGGCGACTAGGAAGGTAAACTAGGAAGTGATAATTAAGTATAATTATCACTGTGTAATGCTTTACACTATAAATATTTTCTAATGTGCCTAACAGCCCTGTGAGGCAAGTTTTACTATAGTTAGCATCCTCAATTTAAAGATGAGGAAAATGAGGTTCAGAGAAGTTGTATCATTGTATGTAGTTACTCAGAGGCAAAGCTGAAATAAGAATGCAGGTATAATCATTTCTCTATATGTGGCTTCACTTAAGAGTTTTTGTTAAATTTATTCCCAAGTATTCTATTCCATTTGATGCTATTGTGAGTGAAACTGTTTTCTTAATATTATTTTTGTATTATTCCTTGCTGGTATATAGAAGTGCAATTGATTTGTGTGTGTGTGTGTAATTGCAATTGATTTCTGTATTCTGATCTTATATCCTGTGACTTTGCTAAATGCAATTATTAGTTCTAGTAGTTGTTGTTGTTGTTGTTGTTGTTGCTAGGATGTCCTTAGGATTTTCTACATATGAGATCATATCATCTCTGAATAAAGACAGTTTTACTTATTCCTTTCCAATCTGGATCTCTTTTGTTTCCTTTTATTACCTCTATTACACTGGTTAGGAACTTCTCGTACAACACCAAATTGAAGTGGCAAGGACAGGTATCCTTGCCTTGTTCCCAAGGAATTAGTGGGGGAAGATGCAGTGTTTCACCATGAAATATGATGTTAACTGTATGTTTTCTGTAGACGCCCTTTATCAGGTTGAAGAATCTCCCTTCTTTCTGCAGTTCATTGAAAGTTTTTATAATAAACGGGTGTTGAATTTTGTTAAATATTTTTTTTTTTTTTTTTTTTTTTTTTTTTGTCATTTTTTCGTGACCGGCACTCAGCCAGTGAGTGCACCGGTCAGTCCTATATAGGATCCGAACCCGCGGCGGGAGAGTCGCCGTGCTCCCAGCGCAGCACTCTACCAAGTGCGCCACAGGCTCGGCCCTTGTTAAATATTTTTTCTGCTTCTATTGAAACTATCATATTTTGCTTTTTCCTTAATTTTATTAATTATAGTGTATTCTATTAATTGATTTTAGGATGTAAAATTAACCCTGCATTCCTAAGCAAAACCCCTGTTGGTCATGTTGTATAAACCTTTTAGTATGCTCCTGGATTCAACCTGATAATATATTGTTAAGGATTTTTGCATCTAAGTTTGTGAGGGATTTTGAACTGTGGTTTTCTTATGATGTTTTCATCTGGCTTTGATATCTGGTCTCATAAAATGGGTTGGGAAAGCCTGGCTAGTTAGCTCAGTTGGTTAGACAATGGTGCTGATAAAACCAAGGTCCAAGGTTCGATCCCTGTACTGGCCAGCCTGCAAGAGGAACTGAATCCTTGACCTTGGTGTTACAAGGCCATGTGCTAACAAACTGAGCTAACTGGCCAGCCTAGGACAGATTTTCTAAATTGTATTTTAACATTAAAACATTTATTTTAAAAATCACTTAAATAAGTTTAGCTTAAGGCATATTAAAAATATAATTAAAACACTCATTGTTAGAAGATGTGTGTGTATGTGTGTTACCTTCTTTGGAACACTTTTAAAAAGATAGAACAATAGACCAAGGACCCTAATGTGCAATTTTTTGAAGTTAGCAGAGATTTCTCTACATATTAAATTAGAGAATACAGTTTATCCTCTAAAAGTTAGTACACAGATACTCAACAATAATTTGTATTTCTAAAAGTAATCGCTTATTCATAAAGTAATACATATTCTATGATTCCATCTATATGAAGGTCAAAAACAGGAAACCAATCTATGGTGAATAGAAGCTAGAAGACAAAGAAGAAATCTGGGGAAACAAGATACCAACTAGCAAGAGGCATGAGGAAGTCTTCTAGGGGGTACTGGTGATTACATTGATATACACATATGTAAGCATTTATTGAAATGTACCTAAGGTTTCTGTGCTTTACTGTATTAAGTTATAAAGAAATAAAATATATTCAGCAATAAAAAGGAATGAAGTACCAATACATACAACAACATGGGTGAACCTTGAAAACATTATGCTAAGTAAAATAAGCTAGCCACAAAAAACCACATATTGTATTATTCAATTTATGTGCAATGTCCAAAATAGACAAAAAAATAGAAAATATGTTAGTGGCTATCTTGGGCTGGGAGGATTTGGGGAAATAGGGAGTGACTGCTAATGGGATATGGGGTTTCTCTTTGGAGTGATGGAAATGTTCTAAAATGGATTGTGATGATGGTTGTGAAACTCTGTGAATATACTAAAAACCACTGAATTATATACACTTTAAACAGATATATGAATTATATCTCAATAAAGCTCTTATATTTTATATATATATATATATATATATATATATATATATATATATATATATATATATATATAAGAAACAAAATTTTTAAATAATACTTATAAACAATCATGGATGTGGATAAAAGACCAGCGCTACTGTCTTTATGAAAGTTAATGTCAATGGTGTACCAGAGCTGGTTGTTAAAGATAAAGGAATTTTGTGGGCTGGTTATTAAACCACTGGTAGCTTGAAATAAGCCATAGAAATCAGCAAATGCTACATATCAGAATTGTTTTCTTCCTTCCGTGAGCCAGTTTACAAGGACATCAGTGGTTAGTATGCATTCTTAGAAAGAGATAAGTTCATAGAGAAAAGTAAATGGACTTATGGATTTTTCTGTTAATGTTGAAGCAAGAGTAGAAAGGGTGACAGATAAAAGATTGTGTGAAGGAAGAATAGTTAGGACATGGTAAAAAGAAAAACATGTTGTCACTTGAGAAAGAGAGGAGTTTACAATACCTGAGTTCTTATCTAAGGAAAATACAATTATGGTACCATTAGAAGGAACTGAGAAGTTTAAAAAACAAAGGAGTTAATTCCTGGATAACAAATTTATCCTGAGTTTGGGAGATCCAATCAAGATGGCGGAATAGATGGTCCACAGCATCACTCTCTCCCACAAATCAACCAATTTACAGCTATAAAAATGTAACATCAGCCAAGCTGGGACTGCTGGAGCTCAGTGGAAGAGGAGGAGAGACCTATGGAGTTCATGAAGGCGGAGAAACTACGATAAGAGAAAGAAAAAGCTGCTCTGAGCATTTCGGGCCACAGCTGCTTTAAGGTTCGAGCTGCTGAGCACATGGAGCAGGAGCTGGCAGAAGCTGCAGCTGTGCCCTTCAGATGGAGTTACTTGGAGGCGGCAGGGGAGAAGAGGGCCTTGGCGGCCCCAGGACAGCAAAACCACTAATAGGGTTCCCGTGGACCCACGCAGGAGCGAGGAGACAGAACAACTGAAAAAAGGGAGCCATTCAGAGGCCGGTGAGTCATTGCAGGGCAGTCCCATGGGAAGTGTTTGCAGCATGGCCAGTGGGGGAGACAGGCCCACCAGGCGAACACTGGGGCACAGCAAGGACAGCTGATCTGCCCCTCAATCAGCACAGGACCACTCAGAGGAAACTGGTCGGGAATGCAGAATTGTATGGGGTGCAGTTTGATGAAAAAAACTCAGGCCCAGATCAGAGATTCTACAGAACACAGATCCACCAGGTCTCTGGAGAGCCAGAAGTACCAATAAGATCAACCATTAAACCCTGAGCTACACAAAAAGCCTTCCCTAGGGAAACAGCAGCAAAATAGTAATTTAAACAACCACACAGCTCAAGTACTAGTTCCCACAGGAAGTTCCCCCGTGTTAGAAGCAAAGGACAAAAAATTAGTTCCGGGCCAGGAACACCACCAGCATCTTGGGGCCTGCCTGGGAACTGGAGGCTTGGATCTGGGGACTGGACCCCACTCCCACTTCCAGGCAAACTGCATCAGTACCGCAGGGCCAGCCTGGGGACCTGAAGCATGGAGAAGGGGACTGGACCCCCCTCCCACAACTAGGCACACCACACCAGCACCTTGGGGCCTGCCCGGGGACCTGAGGCAAGGAGAAGGGGAACCGACCTCTCTTCCACAACCAGGCACACAACACCAGTGCCTTGGACAGGGGCCCAGGACATGGAGAAGGGGACTGGACCTCTCTCCCACAATCAGGCACATTGAACCAGCACCTTGGGCCCACCCAGGGACCCGGAGTATGGAGTTGGGGACTGGACCTCTCTCTCACAACCAGGCACACAACGCCAGCACCTTGGGGCCTGCCCAGGGACCCAGGACATGGAGAAGGGGACCAGACCTCTCTCTCACAATCAGGCACATTGAACCAGCGCCTTGGGCCCACCCAGGGACCTGGGGTATGGAGTTGGGGACTGGATCTCTCTCCCACAACCAGGCACAACATACCAGCAACTTGGAGCCCACTCAGGGAACCAGGGCAAGGAGAAGGGGAAGGGTCCTCTCTCCCACAACGAGGCACACTGTGCCAGTGCTTCAGAGCCCGGCCAGGGACCTGAGGCATGGAGTAGGGGACTAGACCTCTCTCCCACAACCAGGCACACCAAGCCAGCATCGCAGGGCCCACCCACGGTCCCAGGGCATGGAGAAGGGGACCAGACCATCCACCCACAACCAGGCACACCATGCCAGCACCTTGGGGCCTGCTGGGACCCAAGGCAAGATGGGGAACAGACCTCTCTCCCACAACCAGGCACACAGAGCCAGTGCTTCAGGGCCTACCTGGGGACCTGAGGCATGGAGAAGTGGACTGGACCTCTCTCCCACAACCAGGCACACCACACCAGCACCTTGGGTCTCACCCAGGAACCCAAGTCATAGAGAAGGGGACCGGACTACCCTCCCACAACCAGGTACACTGAGCCAGCGCCTTGGGGCCCACCTAGAGACCCAGGGTATGGAGTCGGGGACCGGACCACCCTCCCACAATCAGGCACAACATGCCAGCATCTCGGAGCCCACCTAGGGACCTGGGGCATGGTGATGGGGACTGGACCTCCCTCCCACAACCAAGCACAACATGCCAGCACCTTGGAGCCCACCCAGGGACCTGGGGCATGGAGAAGGGAACTGGACCTCTCTCCCACAACCAGTCACACCAAGCCAGCACCTTGGGGCCCACCCATGGTCCCGAGGCATGGAGAAGGGGACTGGAACTCTCTCCCACAACCAGGCACACCGCACTAGTACTTCAGGGCCCACCCAGGGACCTGAGGCATGGAGAAGGGGACTGGACCACCCTCCCACAACCAGGCACACTGAGCCAGCACCTTGGGCCCCACCCAGGGACCCAGGGCATGGAGAAGGGGACCGGACCACCCTCCCACAACCAGGCACACTGTGCCTGTACCTCGGGGCCCACCCAGGGACCCGGGACGTGGAAAAGGGGACTGGACCCCTCTCCCACAACCAGGCACATGGCGCCAGAGCCTTGGGCTCTGCCCAGAGACCAGAGGCATGGAGAAGGGGACCAAACACACCCCACAACCAGGCATACTGCCAGTGCCAAGGAACATGCCAAAAACAGCACCTCCCCGTGGGTGGCCCACCACAGCCACCACAATATCCATGGCTGCTGCAAAAGCGGCTAGACGCCACAGCCACCATGCAGATGGTCCGCCAACCACTGAAGTGCATTCACACAAGAAGAGTCACCAGCAGAGACAATGAAAAGAAGAGGATGTCTCTTTCCACAAAACCCATTCAGAGTGACAGAAGAAGCATCTGCTCTATGATAATATTGGGGGACCTGATCATATCTCTCAGCATTGGACAGATCATCTAGGCAACAAGTTAACAGAGTAACCATTATTCTTTCAGAAGGAGAGAAGAAATCTAGGGCAATTAGAGGGGGAAGGGGAGAGATTGGACAAGGGGCATAAAGAATAATTACGATTTGTAACAATATACATGCTAGTAGTATTGATTTAATCAACATATCTCAATGTTCAACCCCCAAAATATATGTAATCGATTTTGATTCAAGAAATAAAATAAATTATTAAAAAAAAAATCACGTCGTGCACTGTAAATATATACAATGTTATTTGTCAATTATACCTTAATAAAGCTGGGGGGAAAATGTTTAAAAAAAAAATTTATCCTGAGTTTGAAATAATATATAATATCAGGACATCAAAGAAATGTTAAAAAGACAGGTGTTGGGCTGGCCAGTTAGCTCAGTTGGTTAGAGCATGGTGTTATAACACCCAAGTCAAGGATTCAGATCCTATACCAGTCAGACACCAAAAAAAAAAAAAAAGACAGTTGTTGACATTATACTCATAAAGACAGATGGTAAAGATGACAAAATAAAATAAAACCTGTAAGAGAAAATATATAAAAAACTAATGGATGAGGAAAAAATTCTGACAGTTCATATTAGAGGGTTAGAGGAACTAGAAGACATCAGAGAAGCTTAAGAAGAACAGATAAAGGTGTGTCACAGAGATCAAGGAATAATTTCAAAGAAGGGACTTATGGTAATTGTTAAATGTTCCAAGGAGATCAAAGAAATTAAGAACTGTGAAAGTCTTTGAATTCAGAGATTCAAATAACTATTAGTGACCCTGTAGAATATATTAGTGAAAGTTAGAACACCAGTTCCTTTAAAAAAACCCAGAAGACAAGGAAATAGATTAGTTATAATCCCTCATCAGAGATATGTGCCCATAAAGGAAATGAGAAAGACAGAAAGATACCTGCAGGGGACAGAAGAATCAAGGGGTACTTTTTTTAAAAGTTGGGATATCTGGGTTGGTCAGTTAACTCAATTGGTTAGGGTGTTGTGCCCATAACACCAAGGTCCAGGGTTTGATGCCATGCCTGCCAGCCTCCGAAAAAGAAAAAAAAATTTTGAGGAGATCTGTATCTGTCCAAGAGAGAAGAAAAGATGCCAAAGTGATTCAAAATAATGAAGAAGGAAAAAACAGATAATTTAGAAAGCAAGAGTCTAGAAGACTGGAAGGGAATGGCCTCAAGGAGAATAGGGAAAGGTGCTAGCCCTAGAAATAAGAAGGGTTATATTTTTCTAAAAGCAGAAGAAAGGAAAGGTAATAAAAGGGCAATATCGGATGAAAAGGAGGGAAGATGTAGAAACTTATGTCTGATAACCTCATTTTTCTCAGTATAGTAAAAGTAGGAAGTAAAGTTACCTGTAAAGAACAGGGAGGTTGGAATAAAACTGAAAGCTTGAGGAAAATAGAAAATATTTGAAATAGCTGTTGCAGGAAATGTATTAGAGCATAAGCAAATGATTCATGGGCCTATTGAGTACTATATTCAACCCAGATCAAGCTAGAAACTTTAATCTTTAGAAGACCAAGTGAATGGGTTCAGGAAGAGAAATAAAGAATTAACAGAAGCTGCAAAAGATCTAGGGTTAGGCCCTGGTGAATGGAAGAGAGGTAGAAGAGGGAAGTGAATAATTAAAGAAGCAAAAGGATCTAGACATTTCTCCAGAGAAGATATACAAATGGCCAGCAAGTATATGAAAGAATACTCAACAACATTAGTCATGAGGGAAATGGAAATCAAAACCACAATGAGATACCACTTTACACCCACTAGGATGGCTATAAGAGAAAAGGCAATAAGTATCTTGGCAAGGATATGAAGAAATTAGAATCTTCATACATTGCTACTGCGAATGTAAAATGCTGCACAGCTTTGGAAAACAGTTCCTCAAAATATTAAACATAGAATTATCATATGACCCAGAAATTAATACTAAGTATATACCCAAAAGAATTGAAAATATATATTTTTTAAAAAGAACTTGTACATGAAAAATGCTCATAGCAGCATTATTCACAATAGCCAAAAACTGGACAAAATACAACACCCAACAATATCCCTACTGAATGGATAAACAAAATAGTATATCCATACAAGAGAATATTATTTACCTATAAAAAGGAATAAAGTACTGATGCATTCTACCACCAGGAGGAACCTTGAAAACATTATGCTAAATAAAAGACGCCAGACCCAAAAGCCACATAGTGTATGATTCCATTTATATGAGATGTTCAGAACAGGCAAATCCATAGACACAGATTAGTGGCTGCTGGTGGGTGGAGGGAGGGGTAACAGGGAGAGACTGCTAATAAGTACAGGGAATTTCTTTTTGTGGTGATGAAATGTTCTGTGATTAGATCATCATGATTGTTGCACATCATGAATATACTATAAACTACTGACTTATATACTTTAAAATGGTTAAAATAGTGACTTTTATGTCATGTGAATTTTATCTCAATTAGAAAATACATATTAAGTATCCTATCTTTCATAACTCTGTTACTTCAATCTTCCTCATATGTTGTGTACATTCCCAGGCAGAGGACAAATGCAACTGTCCCTCCTGGCCAGGATTTATGCTGAATCAATTTCTCTTAAGTATAAAGAATGAAACCTAAGATCTGCAGCTATAATAGATCAGCAAAGTCTTTAACTTTCTAGGATTGTCTAGTATTTTTAAAAATATCCTGTTATTGTCTTCTCAGAGAAAAGTGTCTCTAGAAGCTGAGGTTTATAGAAGTAGGGCTAAGTATTTTACCTATGTTCTCCTAAAATACACCTCCTTCATTTTAACCTCAAGGGAATCCTATAGTATTGCTTTCAAGTCTTTTGACTATCTGGTAGTGATGTATAAATAAAAGGGCATGGGTTTAGGACTTGAACAACTCAGATCTAAATCTCAGCTCTATCACTTAACAGGTGTGAAATCACAGCAAGCTTCTAAAGCTTTTGTTTCCTCTTCTGCAAAATAGAAGATAATAATACCTGCCCCACAGGTTTACTATGAGGATTAAGTAAAACAGCATCTGCAAAGAAATTAACAAAATGTTTCACATATAATAGGCACTCAACAAATTTAGTTCATCTTCAGCAATGTTAACTCATTTCCTCTTCTAGGGAACACAGGTTTCAGCATGTTAACAAAATTAACTAAATTATATTAATCTAAGAGGTTAGTTTCTACGTGCCTATATAAAGTTTCGAAATCTATAAATCTAAAAATTATAATGATGACAATCAACACTCCCAAATTATGAACTATCTCTGGATGCAATATTGCTTCCATTACAACTTTTTCCTGATTATGTTCACACATTAACTCACTATTCCTCAAAATTCCAGTGAAAGAGAAGAGATTCTGACGTCCATACTAATAGGGAAATTGAAATAACTCAAATAATATGAAACTAGCACTTGATATTGGCTTTCAGTATTCTTTCTACTCTCTGAGAATTCTTAAACATGTTTCAGCAAAAAGTTCCTGAATATCATAGAGAAACAGTTCCCTTTCACCCAAACATTCCACTCAAATGGTAACAGATCCTCCTGGGATCCCAATTATTTCAGTAATGCCCGGGGAAAGTCTATAGAGTCAAAAGGACTAACATGTGGTGCAAGAAAAAAGGGATAGGAACAGAGCAGAAAGATTCCACCCCCTGGGGATCTGTTAAAAAAAGAAAGAAAGAAAAAAAAAAAAAAAGTAATAATTCTTTCTGACTCCTATTGCCATTTCAATGAATGTGAACAATGAATGCGTCTATCCAATTACTATTTGCATGTCTCATGGGCCTTCTAAACTGAACCTGTACTAAATTAAACTCTGTCTTCCTCCTGTGTTTCTTTTCTGAGAAGCACTCCTTGTACACAATCTACCTAAGACTGAAGCTTAGGAGTCATCCTTAACAATTCTTATTGTCTGCATCCCAATAATCTCCAAGAATTGTCTATTTCATCTCTTAAAAACTTAAAATTTATCTCATACTCTCTGTATCTACTATCATAGTTTAGGCCCTCATCATCTCCAACCTGGATCATTACAACAGTCTCACTAGTCTCTCTGGCTTCTATCTATCCCTGTTTTAATCCATCCTTTCCAGAGTAGTCAGAATGATCTTCCTCAGTTGTAAATCTGACCACATTACCTATAGGATAAAGTTCAAACTCCTTAGCACAGCATAAAAGATCCTTCATGATCAGGCCCTTGCTTACCTCATCTATTGCAGATCCTTATTCTGAACTTTAAGCTCCAGCAATATTACTTTAAGTCTGCTAAACATACTGTTTATTTCACACTGCTGATCTTGTACTCTATCTCTTGTCCAATTCCCAAATTCCTAGTTATTTTTCAAAGTTCAGCTCAGAAGCAATCTTCTTCATGAAGCTTTTCCAAAACCAATGCCCCCACCCCTTGGCCAAAGTCAATCTCTTGCTCTAGACAGCTATTGCACTTTAACCTTCTATTTGGCACTTTTCATACTGTGCCTCAGATATTTGTTGCTGTCTCTTTCCCTTATTTGTCTGTGAGCTTCTTACAAGCAAGATCACTTTTCTTCTTTGCATCTCTAATGCATAACAACTGGCACATAGAGGTTTTCAATATATGTTGGATGAAATGCAACTGTGAGATCTACTTAGCCATAAGCAGAACTGTGGCCAACTTTCCCCACAGTTTAAATACTTGTGACTCATTCTTACATATGATAAATACTAAGACAGGCTAAATGTCTTACTTTTTGTAAATATTTTTGTGATCCTTTTGATTGTACCTTTAGAAACATCTGTATCAGTACATTCTTTATACTTATAGACAATAGCCATAAAGTTACTCCTTAGTTTTTCCTCCTTAACTCTTTTCTCTCTTCTATGCTTTTCATCCTGACCCACAAACCCAGCTACCTAATACATGGTGGTCCTTCCTGTTCCTTTCCCCACTTGCAAGGAAAACACTTTTTTAAAGCTAGAGAGCTCTGAGCTATAGAACTCTTCACTATGCTTGCACCATTCAAAGGGAAGGTCTTGTTTATCTTCACATCCCTCACACTTACTGCCATGCTGGCATGTTGTAAGTATGCAATAAAATCTTGTTTACTCAACCCAAATGTCAATTGGTGCATGAATAAATAAAATGTGGTATGCAATATATAATGGAATGTTACTTGGCAATAAAAAGAAAGAAAGTACTGATACATACTACGACATGGATAAATCTTGGAAAAATGCTCAAAGAAGCCAGCCACAAAAGATCACATATTGTATAACGCCATTTGTATTTAATGTCCAGATTAGACAAATTCTGTAGATTAGTGGTTTCCAGGGGCTGGGGAAGTTGGGGGAAAATGGAGGGTGATTGCTAATGGATACAGTGCTTTTTTGGGGGGGACAAATATATTCTGAAGTTGATTATGGTAATGGTTGCACAACTCTGTGATATACTAAAAACCAATGAGTTGTACAGTATAAATGGGTGGACTATATGTCAATTACATCTCAATAAAGCTGTTATTTAAAAAAATCTTGTTTGCTTTTGCTACAAAGTTCAAAGGGGATTCAAAGAAAGTACAGGTATACACTGGAGATAATGTATAAGTTTATTTAGCAGACACTCCTTACTAGGGTTGGTCCAGCCTATTGGGTGACTGAGCCTTTGACTATTAGCCCATTCTAAATAGGCAGTATGTACCAGGGAGGAATGTGGAATAGGTAGCAGGTCACTAAACTGATCTTACATGAATATATAAAGAAAAGTAATTTAAAGCATTAAGATTCCTCAGATTCTAATGACCAAGAAATTTAAGTCTTCTCAGAACTCATTCCACTAAAAAGACTGGCCTCCTTTGCTCTATTCCCAGCTATGGTGATTGGCCAACAGTTTTACCTATTTGGTTATAATCTGTCTCTACTCCAGGTGATATTGCTGAATTGGTGCCCACCACCATCTTTTTAATCTGAATTAGCTAAGAAACATTCAAAAATTATTAATGCCCTGTTTTGTTGACTGCTAAATCATTTTTTGAACTTACTTGCTATGGTATGCAGAATAACGATCCCTAAAGAAGTCCACATTCTATTCCCTGGAACTTGTGACTATGTTACCTTATATGGCAAAAGGGTCTTTGTAGATGTGATTAAATTAAGGATTTTGAGACAGGAAGATTATCCTGGTTTATCTGGGTGTGCCGAGTCTAATGACAAGAGTCCTTATAAGTGAAAAGGAGAGATAAGAGAGTCAGACTCAGAGAAGGAGATGTGATGACAGAAGCAGTGATCAGAGTGATGCCATCACTGGTACCATGAGTTAAGCAATGTGGGCAGCCTCTAGAAGCGGGAAGAGCAAGGAAACAGATTATCCCCTAGAGCCTCCAGCCCTGCTAACACCTTAATTTTAGCCCTCTGAGACCCATTTCAGATTTCTGACCTCCAGAACTGTAAGACAATATATTTTTGCTATTTTAAGCCACTAAATTTGTGGTAATTTGTTACAATAGCAATAGGAAACTAATACACTTGCCCCTCCTATTTGTAGAGTCCAGTTGCTTTTATTGTTCAAGATAGAGTATTGGTTTGGAACAACTGTTAATTGTCTCAGAGTAGAAATGTTTTTCTCTTTGGCCTAGGAAGCTCCAGAACTAACCAGTGGAAACTGCAGTTTGATTAATGACTAACAGTCAATATACTTAAAGAAAACACAGAAACATACAATTCGGCCACTGGGATTTTGAAACATGGATTTCATAATAATCTTGTGTATCAACGGTAACTTCAGTTGTGAATAGGTGTTCTTTATCATGTTTTTAGAGGAAGCTTTAAGAAGGGTATCAAGCTGAGACAGGATAGACAGTTTGGAATGGCATCTTTCATCTAAGGCTTGGTGGTAGTTAGGAAGTACAGAGATAATGTCCCAGAGATAAAGATAGGCAGTAATGGAAAAAGGTTCTCATCTAAAATATAACCAGTAAGAGAGTGAAGGAATGATACAGAGAGAAAAAGCAGTAAGACACAGAACACTAGACACCATAAGATGATACCAAGATCAAATCACTGCCTGGAGCCCCAATTTCTCTATTTTATTACAGTTGTCCCTCGGTATCCACAGAGGATTGGTTCCAGGACCCCCTGTGGATACCCAAATCTACCAATGCTCAAGTCCTTTATATAAAATGGCATAGTATTTGCATATTACCTACATACATCCTCCCCTATACTTCAAATCATTGTTAGATTACTTATAATACCTAATACAATGTAAATGCTGTATAAATAATTGTTATAATGTATTTTAAAATTTGTATTTTTTTTATTGTCTTTTTTTTTTTTTGGTCTGAATATTTTCGATCCTCAGTTAATTAAATCCATGGATGCCGAACCTGTGGATATGGTGAGCAGACTGTAGTTTGAATTTGATCTTTAGCCTGATATATAAACAACCTCCAAATTTTCCTAACATTCTTCTTCCAATTCCAATGTAAAACTACAACTGAGCTGTGAGTCATAATCTGGTGAGAAAGCATAAGATTTCCAACAACTTTGAAAATATACTCATGATTCACACCTGCTACTCATTGTTTCCATTATTTAAGGAGACTTGTAACACTGAAATCATCAATGTTATATCAGTTTCTACCCTCCCGTTAGGTTAAGTGTTCAACAAAGAAATCCCTTCTATGCTTACAACTGCACAGCATTGCACTTTTGAAGGAATTCCATCTTCCTCTGTTGCCCCATTGGGTCCAGGTGCCTCTTTCCTCCTCTTCCTTGCATTGACTTTGGCTGAACTCTGTGTATCCATCTTCTTTTAACTGGTCATAGAAATTGAAAAAGAATTCTTTTCTCAATGGGGTGGAAAAAAACCTGTCACCGGTATTTCAGCGATGTTGACACTAACACACTCAGCAAAACATCAATTCCATAAGCACACATGTCACAAAGATGGCAAAAACAATGAAGTTTCACAAAACACAGGAACTAGTAGAAAACACTGAAATGCCTCTCGTGGAACAATGGCCACAATTAATTGCCTGACCTTGGAAGTTATTCCCCCTAACAATGCAACCTATATATAGCACTAACTTAATTTCATATCGTGACTGCATGCAAAAGATTGGAATAACCTGACTGAGAATGATAGCTATATAGACTTTACCACTAATCCTTACATATCTCTGGTACACCTGGAGGTATAATAGGTGCAAGGCAATGTGAAAGGTATGACTTTGGTGCAGATAGAGGAAAGAGCCTTCTTTAAAAGGATGGCTATCATCAAGTCCTGGTTTAACAAAGCATGGATTTCTTAACTCTAAATGCTCTATGGACTTCAGAGACTACTCCATCAGGGTTAGGTCTATGAAAACTGTGGAACAGAATAGTGTATCTTTTAAATGTCCTTCCCCTTTGTTTTTCAGTACTCGTTTCCCTTTCCTCTTTCAGGGTCTTAGCACCTCAAGCTTGTTCAGAGTCACCAGCTATTAAAACCCCACTGAGGTTTCTCTTTCTCCCAAAGGAAACCATATTTATTATTGGCTCATTTACTAGAAATCTTGTAGCAACTAGCAATCACAGAAAAGTTTCATGTTTAGATGTTGGTTTGTGCTACCTCTCCAATCCCCTGCAGGGATATCTGCATTTTTCCTGGGTAATACAATCTGCACAAATAAATTCATTTCTTGATGATGAAATTTTAGGCACCACCAAGAAACTGGGGATAGGGAAACCTCTATGATCAGTGTCATCTCTGCCTAAGATATGGTACAGTGAAAAATCCTCAGAATAGAGGCGGAAAACAAATGACAGACAGAATGACAACATTCTATTCTGCCTCACTGTCTCTAATAAGCCCTTCTGAATGAAATGTTCATCTATACAACTGAAATTGTGCCTTACTTTCTTTCTTCCAGCTAAATTCCAAGTGGCAATGTGACAAGATCTACAAGAAACCTGGCCTAATTCTTAGAGACTGAAGGTGACACCCCATGAGTCATGGCTAAGTACTAAGCTGACAAAAAAAATGTCCAAAGTGAAAGATGAACACCATCCCCAAACTACCTTTCATCACAAATGCAAATTAAAATGAAAGAAGAGTACTATACATTTAACACTAAGTTCTTCCAGTGATGATGATTAGAGCTTTTCTTCACAATTATTATTAATTATTCTTCAAAATATCCAGAGGTCAGTACCCCCATCTCACTGGTCTGAGAGGCCTGCTAAGAATGTCTAATCAGTCTAATTAGTGACAGTTTCTAATTTGCACACCACAGGACTCTGCTGTAAGTATCTGTTCAATTTTTCTCAGGGTAGGAAGACAGAATCCACTGTGAGAAATATAATCAGCAGTTTGGCATCAAGCAAATCAGTAATATCAAGCATATGATCTTCCGAATGTCATTAATATGAATATGTAATATCATCTTCAGATCCCCATACTGGCCAGCCACCAAAATAATAATATATTTACTTTGACAAGGTACTACAACATAAAAATTTTTTAACATAATTTTTAAAGTAATGCACAAACTGAACCTCAAGGACATTGTGCTAAATGAAATAAGACAGGCACAGAAAGACAAATCATGATCTCACTTATATGTGAAATCTAAAAAAGAAAAAAAAAAGTCATACAAGTAGAGAGTAGAATGGTGGCTACCAGACGGGGGGGGGAGAGGGGTGACTTAGAAGAGGGGAGCTGTTGATCAAAGGGTACAAAATTTCATTTAGACAGGAGAAATAAGCTCTAGTGATCTATTGCACATAATGGTGACTATAATAAATAATAATGCATTGTATATTTCAAAATTGCTAAAAGAGTAGACCTTAAATGTTTTTACCACAAAAAATAAGTATGTTAATTAGCCTGACTTAATCATTTTACAATGTAAACATATATCAAAACATCACATTATACCCGATAAATATATACAATTATTATTTCTCAATTAAAAATAAAATTAAAAAAAAAAATACAAACTAGTTTCTTTCTTTCTTTTTTTTTTAAGAAGATAAGCGGTAAGGGGATCTTAACCCTTGACTTGGTGTTGTCAGCACCATGCTCTCCCAAGTGAACTAAGCAGCCATCCCTATACAGGGATCAGAACCCGTGGCCTTGGTGTTATCAGCACCACACCTCCCAAATGAGCAACGGGCCCGGCCCCACAAACTAGTTTCTTAAGGGGACTTTAATCAAGGTGGGAAAACCACACACAGAGCCCCACCCTGATAATGTTTATAATATAAAAATGCTCCTTAGGACTCTAAAACCACTGGGAAAAAATTTGCTGAGGAACAGGATATTTACACAGTTGCGAAGTATCTCCTCGTAGATTACTTATTAATTACAAAGGGAAAAGAGTTACCTTGATAGTAGAAAAATCTCTCAGCAAAATCATCAATAATGCCTCCTGATGAGAGGCACTGAGGACACAACATTACCTGCCAAAAATGTGTAATCTGCATCAATATATGAAACAAAACAATTAAAGGACAGTCTATAACAAGCCTGTATTCTTCAAAAAAATGTCAATCATGAAAAACAATGAAAGGCTGAAAGAACGTAACAGTTTAAAAGAGATTGGAGATGACAACTAAATGTAATGCATGTGTATTAGTCCATTTCTGTTATGACAAAATACCTGGAACTGGGTACTTTGTAAGAAAACAAAATTTACTGCTTACAATTTCTAAGGCTGGGAAATCCAAAGTCCAGGGAACACATCTGGTAAAGGCATTGGTGGTGGCAACAGTGATCCAGGGGTCTCATGTGGCAGAAAATGGCAGAGCAGAAAGAGAAAGATAGATCCTCATGTACTCTCCTTTTTATGCTCTCAGAACCAGGCCTATGACCACCACGTTTAATCCATTTACTAGGCATCGTCCTCAGAATCTAATCACTTCAAGGTCCCACTTTTCAATTACCATAATAGGATTTCCCACCCTCTTAACAGTCACAGTGGGGATCAAGCTACTAATACATAAAACTTAGGGGACACAATCATATAATTCCTCCCCTGGCTTCCAAAGTTTATGTATTTGTCATGGGTAAAAACATTCATTCCATCCCCAAAGTCTTAACTTGTTTCAACTCAAAAGTCCAAAGTTTCAAAGTCCCATCTGTGAAATCAAAATAAGTTATCTACTGCCAAGATACAATGTCAAGACAAGCATAGGGTACACATTCCCATTCCAAAAGAGAGAAAGAGGCCAAAAGAAAAGGGTAACAGGTCCGAAGCAAGTCTGAAACCCAGCTGGGCAGACATTAAATCTCAAAGTTGACAAGTCATGTACCTTGACTTGAACATGGGTTCAACATCCTCTGCACACTGGTATGGAGGTTGAGTCCCCAAGGCCTCAGGCAGCTCCGCTTCTATGGCTTTCCTGGTCTTAGGTGATGCTTTAGCTCTCCCAGGTTGGCGTTGCATACTGTAGCTCTACAATTCTGGGGTCTTTTTTTTTTTTTTTTTTTTGTCTTTTTGTGACCGGTAAGGGGATCGCAACCCTTGGCGTGGTTTCACCGGCACCGCGCTCAGCCAGTGAGCACACCAGACACTCCCATATAGGATCCGAACCCGCGGCGGGAGCGCTGCTGCGCTCCCAAGCGCTGCACTCTCCCGAGTGCGCCACGGGGCCGGCCCCAATTCTGGGGTCTTGACGGCAGTCCTGCTCCCATGGCTCCACTAGGTATGGCCTTGGTGGGGTTTTTCTGCTGCAACTCTGACCCCACATTTCTTCTCAGCATTGCTCTGGCAAAGGCTCTATGTGGTGAATCTGCCCCACTGACAGAGCTCTTCCTGGGCCCCCAGGCTTTTCCCTACATCCTTTGAAATCAGGGTGGAGGCTCCAAAGCCTCCACAGCTCTGGTGTTCTGTGAGCCTGCAGACCCACCACCATGTGGACGCCACCAGCTTTGATTTGCAGTTTCCAAAGCTGTGGGTCCAGACACAGTTGAGGCCAATTTAGCCATGGCTGGAGCAGCCAAAGCAGCCAGGGTGCTGGTGTAGGGAGCAGCATCCCAAGGTGGCCCTTGGCAGTCAGCAGCCTGTGGAGGGCTCCTTGAGCCTGTTCCCTGAGACCATTCGGTCTCCCTAGGTCTCTGGGCATGTAATAGAAGGGTTGGTTCCAGAGGCTTCTGCAATGCCTTCAGGGCTTTTCCCCCTTCTCTTGATAATCTCCTTTTTTTTGTACTAATCTTCTCAGTACCATTGCATTTTTCTCTTGAAAATGCTCTCTGCTTCTCTACCACATGACATGGCCAGGCTGCAAATTTCCCAAATCTTTATGTTCTGTTCCCTTTCAATTATACATTCTGGCTTTATGTCATGCCTTTTCTGCCATAATTCAGTGTAGGCTGTTGCAAGTAGCCACGCAGCTTCCTGAGTGTTTTGCTGGTTAGAAATTTCTTCTGCCAAATACCCTCGGTCAGCATCTTTAAGTTCCACATTCCATAATACTTTTGGGCATGAACAGAATGCAGCCAAATTCCTTGCTAGTTCACAGCAAGGGTGATCTTTGCCCCAGTTTCCAATAAGTCCTTTCTCATTTACATCTGAGATTTCCTCACTATGGTCCTTACAGTCCATATTTCCATAAAGCATTCTGGTCACAACCATCTAACCAGTCTTTTTTTTTTTTTTAAAGATGACTAGTAAGGGTATCTGAACCCCTGACTTGGTGTTGTCAGCACCACGCTCTCCCAAGTGAGCCACGGGCCAGCCCTTAACCAGTCTTTAAAACATTCCAAACCTTCCCTGCTTTTCTTGTCTTCTAAACTTTCACCAGTATCCAGGCTTTTCCTAGTCTGTTCCTCCAAATTCTTCCAGCTTCTCCTCAACACCCAGTTCTAAAGCTGCTTCCACATTTTCAAGTATTTGTTATAAGCAACACCCCACTTCTCTGGTACCAATTTTCTGTATTAATCTGTTTCTGTTGCTTATAACAAAATACCTGAAACTAGGTACTTTGTAAGAAAACAAAATATTGCTTACAGTTTCTGAGGCTGGGAAGTCCAAAGTCCAGGGAACACATCTGGTGAAGATCTTGGTGGTGGTAACAGTGACCCAGGGTTCTCACGTGGCAGAAAATGGCAGAGCAGAAAGAGAAAGATAGTTCCTCATGCACTCTCCTTTTTATGCCCTCAGAACCAGGCCTATGACCACCACTTTAAAACCATTCACTAGGCATCGTCCGCAGAATCATTACACTTCAAGGTTCCACCTTTCAATTACCATAATAGGATTTCCCACCCTCTTAACAGTCATAGTGGGGATCAAGCTACTAATACATAAAACTTGGGGGACACAATCCATATCACCATGATTCTAGATTAAAGGAGAAATTTTTATAAAGAATAGTTATTAGGACAACTAGCAAAATTTGAATATGGGCTGTGTATCAGATAATAATATGCATCAATATTAAACTTCCTAAATTTGATAATTACTGTGTATGTACAAGACTGTCCTTGTTTTTTGTAGATACATGCTGAAGTATCTAGTGATAAAGGGTCATGATCTCTACAGCTTATCCTCAACAACAAAAAAGAAGAAATACATATATATATTACATATAAAAAAGGGTAAAGCAAATATGGCAAAATGTTATCAATATATGAATCTAGGTGGGGCACAAGGGAGTTCATTTTAATATTCTTGCAACTTTTCTATACGCTTTACTTTTTTAAAAAAATGTTTTTCAAAAGAAAAATTTAATCTTCAAAATGCTCTATAACAATTTCCTACACAGATAGGCCTTCATATAAAATTGTCTGTTGGGGTCTCTAGAAACTGATTTTCTCTTCTTACTAACTCTTTGAATCAGTGTATAATGCTACATATATCCAAAGAAGTATATTTTAGTAATCTAAGAGTATTGCAAGAAAGTAAAATAATAACAGCAACAGTCATAATAATGGCTATCTTTTTTGAATATTTACTATGTGCTAGGCACTTTATAAACATTATTCTCATTTAAGCCTTATAACCTGAGAAGCAGGTATTATTAGCCCAATCTATAAATGAGAAAACTAAGGATCCGAGAGGTTATACAACCTACCCAAGAGATCACCCAGTTAGCTATTAAGTGGGAGAGTCAGGGTTTAAATCCAGACTTACCTAATTCTAAAGTCCTTACCACTATAAGTTGCTGTCTTTCAGAGATCCATGATTTTTAAAAAAGAAGCTGTCTTACCATTACTGCTGCTTCCTTCTATCAAGAATATTCTCTCAGGGCTGGCCGGTTAGCTCAGTTGGTTAGAGCATGGTGTTATAACACCAAGATCAAGGGTTGCATCCCCATACCAGTCAGCCGCCAAAACCAAAACAAAACAAACAAAACTCTCTCTATGGCATGATATATCAGTCTGTTTCTGCTGCTTATAACAAAATACCTGGAACTCAGTAATTTATAAGAGAACAAAATGTATTGCTTACAGTTTCAGAAGCTGGAAGTTCAAAGTCCAGGGAACACATCTGGTGAAGGCTTTCTTTGGTGGTGGCTTCAGTGACAGTAGGATATCACATTGTGAAATGGTGGAGCAGAGAGAGAAAAACTCTCACATGTTCTCCTTTTAAAGCCCTCACGATGATGCCCTTGACCACCATTACTAATCCATTCACTTCTGGCATGGTCCTACAATCTAATCATCTCTTCAAGACCCTACACTTCAATTACCATAGCAGGATTTCCCACCCTCTTAACAGTTACAGCGGGGATCAAGCTGCTAATACATAAAACTTGGGGGACATCCATATCACATGGGTTTTTTAAGTCTTTGCAGACATAAGCTAGGCCAGCCTAATTGAACAGTGGAATGAAAGGTCAGTTACTTAAAGGTGAAAAGGGTCTAGGACCAATCAAATAAAACTGACATGGCTATTGGCCTGATTCAGAGGCTGCCAATGAGGCCAGCTATACAGATATACAGATCTTTACTACTGGATGGTTTTGCTAGGATTTCCTGATAAGCTTTCAACTCAAGCAATAAAGAATTATTTTACCTCTGCTCCTCCCTCTCCTGACATTGCAAATAGGCAGTATTTTCAAGGCGCTTGTACTTTTCATTCATGACACAAAACAGAGTTTTAAGAGTGTGATAATATATCAAGGGGATATATGTCATATTTTTCACCAGTTGTTTCTCATAACTTCAAGTTAAAATCTCTTAATGCTTAATAGGAAAAAAAAAACATATCCAAAGGCACGTTTATAGGAACTTAGAAGTCTGCTTTGTGTGTGTATAATTATGTGTGCTACACTGTCACAGCTTTATTGAAGTATAATTGAAGTACAGGTATAAATACGTACAATAAACTACATATTTAAAGTGTATTTAATGAGTTTTAATATATTTATACACCTGTGAAATAATCAAAGTTAAGATAATGAACATATCTGTCACCTTCAAGTTTCCTCATGCCACTTCGTAATCCATCTTTCCCTCCCCAATCCAACTTTGCTTTGCTTTTTGGTTTTGTTTTGTTTATTGAGGTAAATAAATACATAAGATAAAATTTGCTTTGCTTTTTAACTGCTTATTTCTTGAAGTACTATATCATGTTGTCATATGATTCAATTTAACCAGCCAAACACACAGTGAGTATCTTCTAAGAGTTAAAATACTGCCAGTGCGGTTGTCAAAGATATTTTAATGCCAAGTACTATCTGTGGTCTCTAGATCATGTGACATTGGATCTATTCCACTAGATTAAAAAATTATACACAAAAATATAATTCAAAACATATTTTCAAATCATAATGGGATTTAGGGCAAGAGAAAGTAGTTGTCTAACTAGTTATTTAAAGCTAAAGTAAAATTCACAAGCATAGAATCAAGGCGACCATTAATATTACTAACATGTTACAAAGCCCTTTGGTAAATAATAGTTATGTTTTACCCGTGTTTCAGTTAAGTGCATACATTCTTCAACAAAATTTCTCCATCCTTATGAAACACCTCTAATCAACCATCTAAGGCAAAGAGTGTTTCTCAAAAAAAATTTTTTTTTTTTTTTTTTGTCGTTTTCGTGACTGGCACTCAGCCAGTGAGTGCACCAGTCATTCCTATATAGGATCCGAACCCGCGGCAGGAGCGTCGCCGCGCTCCCAGTGCCGCACTCTACCGAGTGCGCCACGGGCTCGGCCCTTCTCAAAATTTTTTTTTATCCATGCTCCATTTTGAGAAATATAAAAGTCTTTAACCTCACTCTGCCAGCACAGAGTAGTGATTAAGAGGTCAGGCCCTAAAATTGATGTCCTAAGTATGAATCCCATCCTTACTATTTACTAGTCATAAGAACCTGGACAAATTCCTTAATCTCTTCCAGCCTTAGTTACATCATCTATCAAATGAGGTTCAAATTAGCTCACTTGGTTCAAGCGCAGTATTATAACACCAAGGTCAAGGGTTTGGATACCTGTACTGGCCAGCCACAAAAAAAAAAAGAAAAGAAAAGAGAAGAAATAGGTTCAGATGGGACAACCCCGGTAAATAAAGCCTTAGTTCAGTGACTGGCATATAGTAAGTTCTTGTAAATATTAGCTACTATTATTTAGTAGTAGAAGCCATCATCATCTGCCTTACAACTTATATTCTGTGTGCTCCCTATATTCAAAAAGATTTTAAGTTTTCCCTCTATGATTACTATTATAAAATGTATACTTTTAATGCAAAAGTATGGTAAAACACGAAGTATGCTACATCCCCCATCCTTACCTCTACCCCATTTAAGAATCACTTTTCTAGCGAGAACTCTTCTAGAGTCTGATGCTAAACTGTGAAGAAAGAAACATTACTACTACTACTTCTAACAGTGAGCACTTGTATAACACCTGTATGCCAAAAAACACTTTAAAAATACTAAAACTCTCTTAATGCTCACAGCCCTTTGACATAGGGTTGACATAGGTATATTATTTCTGTCACTACTTTACAGATGAGAAAACTGAGGCATAGAAATAAGGCCATACAGTTAGCAAGTGGTGAAGCCAGGAATCAAATTCAGTCAGCAGGGCTTGAGAATAACACGCCCTTAACTACTATACTATACTATACTATACTATACTATACTATACTATACTATACTATACTATACTATACTATACGATACTAATTATACTAGAAGGTACCTGATAACTAACTCTAAATATTTTAATGCCTGTCATGTTGAACAAGGCAGAGACTTATTCTGTGAAAGTCCAGACAACAGAAAATGGATCACTGGTTGGAAGATGCAGAGACACAAATCTGAAGTAAATGTAATAAAAAATCTTTTAGGAATGAGAGTTATCTGAAAAGAGACTGGGTTACCTCAGGAGGCACTGCACTTTGGTACACCAAGACATTCAAACACAGGTTTTCATTAGAGATAGCATTGTGCTGCAGAAAAAGCGCAAGATGAGGCAGTATGCATAGAAATGATTTCTGACATACTTCAGAGAAAAGTCTGTAATAAACAAACATCTATGGTAATATATATAGATGCCAATTTACAACTAAATTCAGTATATTTTTAGTAAGATTCCACCACCACCCTGCCCCACCCCATAAACCTGCAGTTGCACCATTTGCTTAGAAAATGTTTCATACAATGATCTGTTGAATGAACCTGCTGACAGAATCTGAGTCAGCACTGAATCTTTGAAAAATCATGGAGGACGAGAAAAGTCAAGGAGACTAGAAATGGGCAAATATCTCAAAAGCCAAAAAAGAGAATTCCTGAAACCATACCTGAACCATCGTAGAAAATGTTTTCTTCTCTCAGTATCTTTGTTCTAGATAACATATATTTTATGACAACTGAATGGGGAAGAGAATAGGTACACGTTTAAAAGCTGAAAGGTAGTCATAATTATCAATGATATTTCTAAAAGCTATCAAAGATACTATTTCAGATGTTTTTATCTGAAAGTATTATCAATGGTCTCAGACTTTAGTAAAGTTAGTTTGAGATTTGGATGAAGAAGCTCTTGCCTACAGCTTCATAGAACTGAGTAGTAACTAAAAAAGAGTACATTTGAACATTTTCAGCGATAGGAAGGTCACTATCTCATAAGGAATCCATTTTGATAAATGGGCTAACATTATGTCAATGCAATGACTATAAAAAATTATTTTTTTCAATTGAATAAAACTTGCCTTATGAATGGGCAGCTTCAACTCACTAGGACTGGTTCTGTTCCATGGGCAACAGAGTGAGTATATAAGCTGTCCCATATCATAACCTTTCAGATACATTAAGATATAACTATCATGTTCCTCAAGTCTCATGGCTAAACATTTCCTACAACTGCTCCTCAAGATTCCTTCACCATCCTTCAACCTCTTCCAGATATATAATGTTTCGATATTTCTTAAATTTGGCTCCCAGAAGTGAAACCAATAATCTCTTATTGGTCTAACAGAGAAGCAAAGTACAGGGAGACCTCATCTGGATATATTACACGTCAAAACCTAAAATATCTTTAAATGATGAGGAACAATCTGCCTTAGGATGAAATCATTCAAACATCTTTAAAAGCAAAAACTTTTTACTTTAATAATTTAGATGGAAATATTTCTAAAACATACTACACACTGCCTTCATTAGCAGTTACCTTTGCTTGACAACTCTGGCATTCTGGCTTTATCAAGTTATATAATTATGACTGAGCTTTCAAGCTGTTAAGCTTTCTATTGTTTCTGTGATTCTTCTCTAGCTGCCAACCATCACTTTCCAATGTTGTCAGTCAATATGCCCACCAATAGCAATCCCTCTTCTCACTTCCAATTTGTAGCTCTTTCCCCATGATCTTGGAAATCAAAACAAAATTCTTAGAATTGTGTGATCTCCACTGTACTGCGAGATCCTCTAAAGCAGGGATCATGGCTGTGCTTCCCAATCCAAATAACAGTTCCTTGTACATGATGAGTGCTCAAATGTCTGTTGAGTGAATAAATGATGTGCACATTAACTGTAAACACTTATTCTACCATAATAATCTTATAAATACACTAGAGAAGGAATCTGCTAAAAATTAAGTATGAGGACTTTGTGACATCTGTTTTGACCTACCTTTGAATGCAGGGCATAATTATCTAGGTGAGGTATTCCTGGACTCTCATCAATGAAGTTCAAGATTACACTAGCTTTCTGAGAAATCACTGGTGGCTTAAATTAAATATATTTTTATTTAAAACCTCTAACCTTTTTCCATATGAACTACTGAAGCCAGACCTCCCCTATATCTGTGTACTTATTTGCGTGAAGATTATACATTTATTCCTTTTAAAGTTCATTTTGTTGGTCACAATCCTGCTACAGTTCATATTCGTTATGTTTGTTCTAATCTGTTGAGATAATTTCAAATCTTGCATGCTATCTATCATATTAGCTATTTATCATAACTTTATATAATCTATAAATTTGAAAAGCATGATTTTTATGTCTCCATCCAAGTCACCACTGAAAATGTTGATCAGAACAGATGTATGTCACCATACATCGATGTGACATAGCACTAGAACCCTCTCTCCTCATTAAGATCCACCCTTAATACTCTTTAGGTTAGTATAATGTAAAACACAAGAGAGCTTATCTCTAGAAAATAGAACATACTCAGAATTCTTAATTCTTAATGATTAGGGTGTTCAGATTTAAATCCATTTCATCATACTATCATACAACCTACATCTCTCCATCACAGTCCCAAAGATTATGATGACGATAGTGATAAGAATGTTAGCTAGTTTATATAGCGTACTTCCTATGCTCCAGGAAATTATAAGCCTTTTACATATATTAAATAATTTAATCTTCACAACAATTCTATGAGGTAGATAATACTATTAATCCCTATTTTACACATTTAACTAAGTTAAATGACTTAAGCGAGGTCGCATAACTAGCACAGAGCAAACACAGGATTTGAACCTAAATATTCTGGCTCTTGGGCCTGTGCTCTTAACTGCACACTACACTATCTGACATATAAAATGGTCATAGATTTAGTCACAACCACTTACTGCACTCTAACCAAGTGCTACATTGTGCCAGGCAAGAATTTAATTTCACCTTTCATAAAGATTGGGCTCCCTTCCCACTGAGGATATCACTGGTAGATTACCCACAAATTCCAGGGGCTTGTTTTGATTTGGGCCAGAATAGAAGAGTAAAGAGGGCACTATACCAGGAATCTTATCATATATACTGGGATTTAATTCTATGTCCTTCCAGTACCTTAACTCCAGGATAAGGTAAGTATCTTGATGATATGAGTTTCTTCATGTGATTAAAGAAGGTTCTAATAAAATGTACTTACTTTCTAAGTCATGGTAAGGATCAAATGAGAAATTGGAAAATAAACTCCCTGACGTAGTAGATATTCAAATTTGACTGATCACTACAGGGAACTATGCAAAAAGAGGAGACATAATTTTTCTTTTGCATTTCTATTCCTGCTTTCCCCGTCTCTTGCTTACATTATCTTCCTCAGTAAAACCCTATCCTCAGTATTTTTCTAATGGCATAGCAATACCAATTCCAAAGCTGAGTGAGCAAGTATACTTCATATTTGGGATCTTTACCTGCTTCTACCATTGTGGTGTTTAATAAGGTGGTGCTCTAAGAGGCAAGCTCTGTAAACTCCAAGGTTAAGGTGCATCTACTACTGCTGGCATTTGTTAATGATGTCATCTGCTGTACATTCAGGCCTTTTTGTAGATAACAGTGCAGTGACATCACCCCTCATGTAAAGGCCTTTGGAGGCTGAAGGAAGACATGGCTAACCCAAAGTGGGGAAAAGGGACTGGATTCAAGAACCAGCAGACCTCTTAGATCAGGGGTCAGCAAACTATAGCTAGCAGGCCAAAGATGACCCATGGCCTGTTTCTGTAATTAAAGTTTTATTGAAACACAGCCATGCTCATTCATTGATTTATTGTCCATGGCTGCTTTTGTGCTACATCAGCAGGGGTGAGTAGTCACAGCAGAGACTGTATGACCTTGTATTAGTCTATCTTTGTTGCTTATACCAAAATACCTAGAACCAGGTAATTTGTAAGAAAACAAAATTTATTGCTTACAGTTTGGGAGGCTGGGAAGTCCAAAATCCAGGGAACACATCTGGTGAGAGTCTTCTTTGGTGGTGGCTTTACAACAACACAGAGGTTTTACATAGCAGAAAATGGAGGAGCAGAGAGAGAGAGAGACTCTCACTTACTCTCCTTTTAAAGCTCTCAGAACCACAGCCATGTCCACCATTAGTAATCCATTCACTAGGGCATGGTCCTCGGAATCTAATCACCTCTTCAAGATCCCACCTTTCAATTACCATAATAGGATTTCCCACCCTCTTAACACTGTCACTGTGGGAATCAAGCTTCTAATACATAAAACTTGGGGGACACAATTCAATCCATATCAGACCTACAAAGCCTAAAATACTTACTATTTACCAAAGAAGTTTGCCAACTCCCATCCTAGATGAAGACAGAACCAGTTTTATCAATAATTTGGTGGCAAATTCTACCAAGATTTATGCAGTCTAAAGTGGAGGACAGTGCTAGGAATAGGAGTATTTCAAGAAATTGTACCGTAACTTTCTAATACAGGATAAATGCAGATTATGTAACTAGCCTGTATATATCACCACACTAAATAGGATAAGTCAAAAGAATTCCTGATTTGAGAACTTCTAAATGTCAAGGTGAATTTCACTACATGACATGCACTGACAGATTAGTTTTAAACTGTCTATGGCCATACCACCCTGAATGTGTCTGATCTCATCTGATCTCAGAAGCTAAGCAGGATTAAGCCTGGTTAATACTTGGCTGGGAGATTAGTTTTAAACTAGAGTTCAATATTACTCCTCTATATTTGAGGCCTGTAAATTGCCACATCTAAGATCTTAGCTTTAAACTTGATCTCTTCTCTTTAATTTCTTCAGAGAAACTCTTATTCAACAAAGACTGAATGGGCACTTACTCTGTGCCAGACACTGGTTTAGCCACTGGAGCAAAATAAAGCTTATACTTGGGCTTGGCCACAAAGAAGGGTATTTCAGGAAAGAGATTATCCTAAAAACCACAAGGAACACTTACAATAGTTCTTACAGTTGAACAATTTTACTCTGCCATCATTCTACCAGAAGATTCCATGAGTAAATGCTTTGTTTAGATTGTGCTCTTTTAGAGTGGGTTATGGAACTTATAAAATCTCTAAGGCAGGGTCTATGATAGAATTCAGGGAGTTTATGAATGTGGACTATAAAAATATTATATCTTTTTTTTCACTAACCTCTGACAAACTCACCATTTTCTTCAATTATGAACATAAGACACAAAAGTAATAGTAGACTTAGTAGACAAATAGACTTTTTTGCCAGTAGAAATAGGATATTTTCATACCATATTATACTTGCTACAGATATCTTGAAATATTGTTTAAATTTAAAATTATTATAGTTATAAGACCCACTGATAGTAAACATTATTTACTATGTTAACAAAAAGCACATATAGTGCTATATCACATACTGTGTGTGTGTGCGTGCGTGCGTGTTTGGCTGGCAGGTAAGGAGATCTGATAAAAAAATATTTTGATAATAGTACTGCAACATAATTGGTTTTCTTTATAGTTCTATGTATTTTATTTTTTGCATATAAAAACATTATTCCATAAAGGGAACCCAAGGTTTCACCATACTGCCAAAGGGATCCATAACACAAAAAAGATTAAGACCCCTGTTCTAGGGCCAAAAACTAAGCAAACATAATCACATCTAAGGTAATTCTTTGTAGATAATAAAAAACTACCTCTATTTTCTGTTAAGGGTCATACACTCATTTTGTTCTCTAGTATGAAGCAAAGACCATATGTTACTATTTTTAGCAGCCCTCATTTCAAACCTGGTTTGCAAATAGTTGCAAATGTGATATAATAACTTAGCAGATCCATGGATTCCCCTGGCCCTTTGGCAGTCATCCTAGTCCAAACATAGAAAGCCTCAAACTAATATAACTTTCAACTTGTGATTACAAGAGAGTTACCAAAAGAAAGGGGGGAAATATATAAAACAAAAAACAAAAAACTGCTATATATATATATATATATATATATATATATATATATATATATATATATATATATATTTTTTTTTTTTTTTTTTTTTAAAGATGACCGGTAAGGGGATCTTAACCCTTGTCTTGGTGTTGTCAGCACCACGCTCAGCCAGTGAGCGAACCGGCCATCCCTATATGGGATCCGAACCCATGGCCTTGGTGTTATCAGCACCGTACTCTCCCGAGTGAGCCACAGGCCGTCCAAACTGCTATATATTTGTACTAATCTGGTTTGCAAACAGTAAAATACCTTGTACAGGCAATTCAATCATTTATGTTAATGAGGTAATGTATGTAAATGAACCTAATATACAAGTATATTAGAAACTCACTTTCTTTTTTCTTCTGGAGTGGAGCTCTGACATATACTACAAAACAGAGTATGTAAAAATGCACCTTCTCTGAATTCAATAACTGAATTGTAGAAGAAGGGAGTTAGTATTTAAATTTTGCCACAAATCATCCATAAAGCAATTAGTTAAAAAAAAAATTACACTTGAAACACGTGTCCAGGTACCCATTTGACAGAAATACTGTGAAAGAAGTTTAGGACAAGAAACAGAAAGGTATAAGCTTAGGAAAGAGGTCAAAGGTCTTAGGAAAGAAGAGATGCCAGTCACCAAGCAGATAAGCAGGAGGGTTGACAACGCCGAGTCCTGATCTCCTCACTCTCTCCTGTTTTTCTAACATGACTGATGTGGTGGTAAAGTAAAGATGTAGAAGCAGCCAGCCACACGAGCATAGAAAGGAAACTTCACGGTCCAGTCCTGACTGACAGGTACCCTGACTTTAGGGTTTTTTGAACAGGAAAAAATCCAAAAACAGATAATGACTTCTAGAAAATGTATACTTTCCAATCTATTTCAAGGTAATGCAAATGTTGGTATAAGAGAGACCTATTTCTGTTTGATTCAGAAAGGGGAATTATTTCTATTAATAGAAAAGTCAGAAGATCTGGCTTGAGATCAGAGTTATGCAAATACTCAGAAAGAAAAGCATGATGCCTGAGTAAGAAAATTACTATTAATAATAGTAAATAGATATTGTGTCATTATCCATCATTAATAACAATAAGAATTATTATTGCTTACCTTTTCTGTGAGCATTTCATAAGCTAATTCTCATTACTGCTTATTACATGTCTAGGAAAGGTTATTCAGAAGGTTAGATAGCTCCATATGGGCATCACGAATGGGATCAGATAGTTTACAAACTCCATGTGATTGTATACAAAATTTCATAAGTATGCATGTATTTCAGATTATTAAAGTGCTCTTTAAGAATAGTTACTCTGCCTCGGTTAGAAAATCTAAAACAAGAGAAAGCAATAATGCTTCCCATAGTCACAGAGTGAGTCAATGTTAACATTAGATAAAGTAACCTGGGACTTGTGAATCCAAGGCTCTATCTGACAAGATCATTCTCTTCAAAGGATCATACATCCAAAGAGAAGGTCTCCTAGAAAAATAAAACCCTACATGTTTATGGGAAGAGAAATCATAGTCTGAGGGGAAATAAAGCTCATTCTTTATCAATCAGGCCATCACAGTGGTTTTTAAAGGGAATTTGCCAAGCAGGCTAGGTCAAAAAGAATCATTTCATTCAGCAAAGTCAAAGGACCCCAGCGGGAGTAGTGCAGTCTCCAAGCCTAAGTGTCTCTTCTACCAGGTCTGTTACCTTGAAGCATATATTCTGTTCTAAATACAAATTCTTGAGTAGGTCCTTTTAGTTATGTAGAATGTAAGCAAGTAAACATCAAACGTACTAAAAAAGGTGTAACTACCCATTTTTTAAACAAAGGTTATCCCTCATTATTCCCAACTTGTTCCCATTTAAGAAGCTTTCTGAACTCTTTCCCTATTACAAAGTGTAGGGGCAGGGGTGATTATTAGGTTATCAGACTAATACAGTGTCTGATAAGGTAAAATGACCTCAAGCTTCTCCTATTAGATCTTTTTAAAAAGCATTGGGTGGCACAAGCAGTAGCACCTTTTACAAAGGGCTGTAAGAGAGGAGAATGTAGTAACACTCTCTTTAGTAATCTCATTTACATCACTAACAGCCCTCAAGAAAGGGAATAAGTAGGAAATAAAACCAGCAACTGAAACTTCATTTGAATTACCCACAACACAGCATCATTCCCAGAATGCCAATCTTGGCCTCCAGTGTACAAATCCCTGGATAACTAAATACGTTAAAGCCTCCCATGTGTCATTCTTGTCACCACTGTTGACATTCCCAGCATCATCCTTTTGTCCACCTTTCTCCCCCATGATAGTCATCATTTGTTTACCATTATTACTGTATCAAATCCCATTCTCAATATCTTCTTACTAGCAATTCTCTACACTTGCAGAATCATTAAATATCAAGATTGAATAGGATCGAAAGGTCTTATCTCCCTATTTAGATTTTATTCTGGGCAGAATGTTTTTTGTCTTTATCTTCACTTCCTTTCCCAAGCTTTGTTCCTACCCTCAAACCTCCCCCTTCCTCAATGTCTGCTCCTACCTGTTTTTCCATACCAAAAACCCCTAAATCTTCACTGCTTCTATAAGTATCACTCTCCCTATTTCAATACAACTTCTGGTTCTCCCAACTAAGATCCTTAGTTTCAGCCCTCAGTCATAACCAGTTACCTCAATTACATTCAGGAAGCCTTCTCCATTTAAATTAATCTCACAGAGCCTGTGCCCCAGCTATAGATCCAGTCTTCCCAATTGCATCTTTGTACTTCCAAATAGTCCCCTAATCATAGAATCAATACATTTTAGACCTGAAAGAAAATTCAGAAATAATCTGGTCCAAGGTTTTTCAAACTTTTTTACTACATTTTACTTCATTCATTTTAAGATGTACAAAGTCCATCCTACATCATAATCTCATATACACATAACCGAAACAAATTTTATGAAACAATATTTACCCTCACTATGTGAACAAACTGAAAGTTTCTACTCTATTATATTTTCAAAAAAAATTTCATGTGCCATCCACTAAACTGACTTCACAACCCAATAACAGAATGGAACTCATAGTTTGGGAGAGATTAATCTAGTCCAAACTTCCCATTCACTGATGAAGAAACTGTAACTCAGTGGTGAGGTGAATTTCCCAGTCACAAAAAGTTTGTTCATAAATTTAAACTCAGGTCTGTCTAATAAGTCCCAGACCAGTGTTCTTTCCACTAAAGACCTTCTCTAGTCACAATCACACCCGTGCCCAAACACAACCCTACAGTACCGCCCCCAATTACTGATCCCACACTGCTCCAGATCAGCCCCTCACAGTCACCGCTCCTTGGTCAGAGTCCCCTTACAGCCGCTACTTCATTTTCGCTTACGTCAGAGTCCCCTTACAGTCACTATCCATCGACCAGAGTCTCCTTGGAGTAATTGCCCCTTGGTCACAGTCCCCTTGCAGTCACTGCCTCATACTTCCTCGGTCAGAGTACCGTCGCAGCCTCTGCCTCGTGCTCTTCGAGGTCAGACTCCTTTGCATTCACTGCTACGGGATCACAGACCCCTCGCAAGCAGCGACACCTCGGTCACAGTCCTCCCGCTTTCACTGTCCCTCGGTCACAATAGCTTCGCACCTCTGCCTCACATTCCCCTGTCACCGACCCACTTAGTCTCCTCGTGGTCACAGCCCCACAGTTTCTCGTCTCAAATAGAGCCGCAAGGATATGCACACACTGGATCCTCACCTGCAGCTCACGCTCCCCTGGCTCCTATCGCGTCGGATTTCTGCCCGGCGCCGAGTCACGGACAAGGGAAGTTGAGGAGGTTGCGGGGAGACGCCCGGGTAAAGCAGCTGACGGAACCGGGAGCCGGAAGTCCCGCCTACTGCCCGCCCTCTTGCCAATCCGACCACGACTTCTCCCTGAAAACCAGGACTCCCGACACAGTAGTTCCGCCTCCACAGAGGCCCCGGGGATGAAGTGACTGAGCAGAAATACCAGAGACAGGAGATGGACTGTCAAGGGTCAGTCTCCACCCGAAACCGGAGTATGCAGTGAAGACGCCCCCTTATAGTGGAATACGGATGTGAGCTGTACTAGTGATCGCTGGCAGTCCAAGAAGCGTTACCCAGCGGCTCCCCTTTGCTGGGTCTCGCACTGGCGGACGTGTCCGTGGTGGTCCTTCCCACTGTGTCACCAGCGCCAGACACTCGCACCCGATCATTCGCAGTGCACAAGGCCCATACGCCTCCCGCTATTACGCCTCCTTCCGCGATTGCTTCACCGCAGCGCCAACTTTTACCTACTGCTTAGTGATGTAAGGGGAATTACCTCCACCCACCAAGTTCGGTGAAAACCTGCGGCTGACCCTATCTTCTTTCTTCCTGTTATTTCTGACCCAGGTTGGCTAGTCAAAAAAAGACCCCTAAGAATCAACTGAGAGGTAGTTGAGCAATAGTAGATTCAATAAGGAGGCCACTGGGAGGAAAACACATGAAGCAGGGTGTATGGTGAATAGAAAAGTTATCCTTTGCTAGAAGGAACCTTTGTGGGATCTTTTTTGATTCAGTAGATTCAGTAGATATAAGAAAAGTAGATACACAATGTTATGGAAGAAGGATGTAAAAGAGATTCTAAGGTATTTCTTTTCTTTTCTTTTTTGTCTACATGCTTGATTTGAAAGTGGCCATGAAGAAAGGGGTTCAGTAAACTTGTGCATCTGTTGAGGAACCTCCAGGGAGAAAAAGGATTTAAATCTGACCCCCCTCCTTTCGAGTTTCAAATAGTATTTGAACATGGCTGATTGACTAAGGTGCCCCAAATAAGGACAGCTAGCTAGAGAAGACACCAGGGCATCTAAGGGGAACATCACTACAAAGACAGCAGGAATTTGTACAGTAACTAACAGGAGAATCTGAGTCTTAAGGGAGGGCTGATTTCATATACAGCTTGGAAACTCTCAGACCCTGACACTGTAGACAAACCCTGGGGAAAATGCACCTGTGTTTAAACTAATAAGCTATGTAAGGCATAGGATGGCAATAGCTCCGCAAAAACACTGGGTGAGAGAGATAAAGGCCACTATTCAAAATGTAGGAAAATGGGGCTGACCGGTTAGAGTACGGTGTTATAACACCAAGACCAAGGGATCAAGGGTCTGGATCCCCCAACTGGCCAAAGAAAAAAAAAAATCAAAATGAAAAAAGCTTTATGCACAAATAAATTCATCTTTGTATTTTTTATAACAGTGAAAAATTAGAAATAAGCAGTATCTCAACAAGGAAATGGCAAAAATAACAATGGTATAATCTAATGGAATAAATGCAAGTATTAAATTATGCTTCTGAAAATCATAATGCAAATAAAATGACATAAAAATTGCTCATAATATTATGAGAAGTGAAAAAATTGGTCCAAAATCATATATATGATTTTAAACCTTGCAAATACAAAAACACTGGTAGAAAATATACCAAAATATTTACAGTTGGTTATGTCTGAATAATTGAAATGGAGTTTCCCCTTCTTGTTTCTTGACTTTCCAGATGTAATAAGAATATATTATAACAAAATCAAAACATAGAAATATAAGACCCAAAACACAACAGGTTCAGTTGCCAAACTGCTAACTTATCTTTATTTTTGTCAAAATATTTAACAATAAAAAAGTTCAGATTTCTTCATGGTCATATCTTTCCCCAGCTTTTCAAAGGTTTAGTAGTAGAAACAGCCGAATGTTGCTACAACACAAAATAAACTGTCCTAAAAAATAAGCAAAACAACACACACACACATAAACCCAGAATGTTAGTACTAATGAGAGAAAAAGGGCAGCACAGGCAATTGAAATTAACACCATCCTAGATCTTTGCCAATTTTCAATCATGAAGAATTTTCCTTCTTCAAGAAGCAAAGAGTTTTTCCCAGAGTATAGCTATAAAAAGTTGTTTGCATGAGGGAAACTACAAAATTTCTTGTTAAAAGGGTAGAATGTGTAAAGAATTAGATTTTCTGAATATAGAAATAAAATGTGAACTAACGAACTTTTGATAATGCATATTCATAAAATAATTATTCCCATATTTCCTGGTTTATCACAGAAATAAAAGAATGCATGAAACGCTTTGAGTAAATGCATTACCCAGCCCAAGAAACTATATTATAGTATCACTGATAATAAGAACAACACCTTGTCATAAATTCTGGATAAGGGAAATGGTCTCCAGGTGTTTGTTCTTAAATCTCAACATGATGTCCAGAGGACAGTTAAATCTGTTAAAATGCTTTTCAGCTACTTATTACAGGAGTTCCTCCTCCCTCAGCAACTCCTGATCCACCATCCTCACCTCCAGCCTGGTAATGATGGCAAAAAAACAATCTGAACTCAACTACCTGATTATTAACCAAAAGCAAAATTCTTTGGTTAGTCCAGCCCTTTGGGTGGATAACTCTGAGCTGTGTTCTACAACAGTACTATCTGTGGTGAAGTACCTGTTTTTATTTTAATTTCCAGTCTCTCATGGACTAATACTTTTGTAAAATACAATAAAAATTAATAACTCGGAAAATGAAATGAAAACAGGAACATACAAAATATAACACAGTCTTTTATGTCAATGGACATAAAATTATTTTGTCAAATTGCTTGTTTCTAAACCCTTACACTCAATGTACTTATCTCATCATGGACCTGTAACAAACAAGTCACATATTGGCAATGGTCTGTGACCCCAATTTGAGTGGCACTACAGCACTGCCCAGAGTTCTTCAGCAGCAATGAGCCCCAGTTATCCACAGCAATTATCTGCTCAATAGCACAGGCTTTTCCCTCCTCTTCTCATTTCCTAATCCTCTACTAGTGCATCATGGGATCTTCTCCCAAATAAACAAAGTGCTTTAAGCTCTGAAAATGAAACCTAAATAAATATCTGACTCAACAAACTGGACTGAAGATACAGGAGTCATCAACCTAAACCAGGCTCTCAAAAATCATTTTTAGCCTCCTCCACCAATACTGTGTCCTAAAGCCCAATCCTGGTAATCCCTAATAATGTAATATCTGATCACTAAAGTTTTTAATTACATATTTGTTCATTTGAGTATTGGCAGGGGCCCACTGGATTATAAGCTCTCTACAGGCAGAAACCACATCTGTCTTATTCATCATTTTATTCCTAACATCTCGATTGCAAGAAGCTAGCACATAATAGGAGCTCAAAATTATTTGCTGAATGAATGAATTGTATTATATAATGACTCAGGGCAAGATGCATATTTAACTCCAAGAATCAGAAAAACCATAACATCAGCTTGACTCCTCACCCAAAGAGAGCTGATAAATGAACATTTACATAGTACTTCCCACTGTCTAGCTCTTGATCCCTAGGTAGCTGAGCATAAAATGAAACTTTGGAAGACCAGAGAATTTTAGAGCTAAAAGGTACCTTAAAGATCATCTGCAAAAGCAGCTTCCAAACCTGGCATTCAGCAGAATCGTGTGGGGAACTTTTCAAAAATTCAGATTCACTGATCCAACCCCTGGCTTATTTGAGCAGAACCTACTTGAGTAGGGCCCTGGCATCTATATTTTAAATAAGTTCCCCAAATTTCCTTAAGCAGTCACAGACAGTCTTTGAGAAAATATACTACAGCTTGCTAATGACACTGATACAATCTAAGAAAAATCCACTGACTTACCTAAAATCATTCAATTAGAAAGTGACAGAGCTGAGAGGCTGGCTGGTTAGCTCAGCTGGTTAAAGCATGATGCTGATAACCACCAAGGTCCAGGGTTAGATCCCTGTACCAGCCACCAGAAAACAAAACAAAAAAACAGTTGATGAGAAAGTGACATAGCTGGAAACGGAACTCCTCTCTCCTCATATACTCAATCCAGTTTCTGTTCTACTCTGACTCTGACTCTACCAATTCATAATCTGGGAGTACACGAATAGAGGATGGAACCATTTTTGGAAACAAGTACAAAATACCAACATATGATTAAAATATGTAAGGCATTTGTGTCATAACTTAACCAATGAAACCTCTTTTTAAGGATTCCTCTTTATTTTTGCTTAGTTTTGAGGAGTATCTTTAAGATAAAGTAATTTTATTACTGAAAGAAAATTCACTTTTGCTCATGGAATCCCCAACATACAAATTCCTTTGCAATTTAGCAAAGTGTGATTTGTTCAAGTGAACAAATATGTAATTGAGAACTTTAGTGATCAATTATTACTTTCATAAGGAATCAGGATTGGGTCTTATAACAGTATTTGTGGATGAGGTGGCTAAAAATAAATTTTAATAATAATATGTTAAATAAATAATATATTATTCCTAAATTCAAACATGTGAAGAGTTATGTCATCTGTACATATACAAGTATCCCTGCCTGTAAGCAGCACACCAGCTTTCTGCTTTAGTTACACAAAAAGTAACAGTAAAATTATCTCATCCAGAAGTCTAAGACAAGGGCTGGCTAGTTAGCTCAATTAGAGCACAGTGTTGATAACACCAAGGTAAAGGGTTCAGATCCCCTTACTGGCCAGACACAAAAAAACAAAACAAAACAAAAAAGTAAAAGTCTAAGACAAATGTCCAAAACTAAAGTGTCCTCACATCTTAATAAATATTAAGTAATTTAATTGGGAGTGCCCATGTGTCCTTAAATGAAAAAAAGATTTCCAAATAGACTTACATTCATGAAAACATCATGAGTGTAGTTGTCAGTGTCAGCATCCCAGAAACATCGAGCAGCCATGCTAAAGAGTCAAAGAAGGAAGAATAATCAACAATATAACAAGGAACTGAACTACACATATCTGCCATGAGTAAAAGTTTTCCTTGATACATTCTTATGGATCGATGCTTCCAAACCTTTTCACAGGTTGGCACACAGAGAAAATCGTACTGGCACAGCAGAGTTTACTGGGTAATAACTGGGTGATGTGGATTGAATATCCCCACCAAACTTACTGCAGTTTAAATTGTGTCCCTCAAAGTTCCAGGTATTAGGGGAAAATTGGCCTCCACTGTGACAGTATTGAGAGGGTGGGAAATCCTATGACAGTAATTGAAAAGTGAGGCCCTGGGCCGGCCCGTGGCTCACTCGGGAGAGTGCGGTGCTGATAACACCAAGGCCCTGGGTTCGGATCCCATATACGGATGGCCGGTTCGCTCACTGTCTGAGCGTGGTGCTCACAACACCAAGTCAAGGGTTAAGATCCCCTTACCGGTCATCTTTTAAAAAAAAAAAAAAAAAAAAAAAAAGTGAGGCCCTGAAGAGATGATTAGATTGCAGGACCATGCTATAGTGAATGGATTAATAATGGTGGTCATGAGTGTGGTTCTGAGTGCTTTAAAAATAGAGCACATGAGAGTCTCTCTCTACTCTGTGTGAGACTTCTGCATTGCTGTAAAGCCACCACTAAAGAAGACCCTCACCAGATGTGTTCCCTGGACTTTGGACTTCCCAGCTTCTGAAACTGTAAGCAATATTTTTTTTTTCTTATAGATTACCCAATTTTGTGTATTTTGTTATAAGCAATAGAAACAGACTAATTCACTAGGTAAACTGGAGGTTATGGAGTGGAGCAATGGAGGCTGCTTGCAGCTAGAGGTGACCAGCCCAGGGGCTCTAGCAGCTTCAGACCCTGACTGGCTGCCTGACAGTGAGAGGGATCAATACCTTGAAGTCCTTGGTACTCTGGGTGGGAAGCTCTCTTATAGATTACTTAAGCTATTTGTGTGTGACTTTTATTTTACTTTTTATTCTTTTGGCAGCTGGCCAGTATAGGGATCCAAACCCTTGACTTTGGTATTATAATACCACACTCTAACCAACTTAGCTAACTGGCCAGCCCCTTGTTTGTGACTTTTAAATGGGCTCATCCCTGCATAATAATAAGAGAAGGAAGGTCCAAAAAGGGTCCAACAGATTATGTAGTCCAAACTGATCATTTATAAAGTCCCAGAAAAGAAAGGGGCAAATTCTGAACTAGAATCCAGTCTTCTAACTAATTCTAAATCCAGTGTTATCTCTACAGGATGCTGTGCTACCTCTAAATTCTCAAATTAGCCATTCTCCTCTCCCCAGTTCTCAGGTAAAAAAAAATGTTAGTTAAAATAAAAGCCAATTTGAAAATGGAAACAACTTAAATGCCCACTAGGACTGGAATTAGTAAATGAAATTATGGTATATCCTGGCAATGAAATTCTATGCAGCCATTAAACAGAAGTTTTGAGGGCCGGCCCGTGGCTCACTCAGGAGAGTGTGGTGCTGATTAACACCAAGGCCACGGGTTTGGATCCTATATAGGGATGGCTAATTGGCTCACTGGTTGAGCGTGGTGCAGACAACACCAAGCCAAGGGTTAAGATCCCCTCACCAGTCATCTTTTTTTTAAAAAAAAAAAAGAGAGAGAAGTTTTACAAAAAAGATGTAAAGATGTTCACAATACAAATGCCTTACATTTTTTATTAAATGTATGCACATGATTCATCATTATTAACATTTCTTGAGCACTTACTTTGTGCTAGCTACTACTTTAAGTTCTTTACTTAATTATATGAGACAGGTACTATTATTAAACCCATTTAATAAACATGGTGTATTAGTCCATTTCTGTTGCTTATAACATAAATACCTAAAGAAAACAAAGTTTATTGCTTAACAGTTTCAGAGGCTGGTAAGTCCAAAGTCCAGGAAACATATCGGGTGAAGGCCTTGGTGGTGGTGACAGTGACCCAGGAGTCTCACATGGCAGAAATGGTGGAGCAGAGAGAAAGAAACTCTCATGTACTCTCCTTTTAAAGACCTCAGAACCACACCCATGACCACCACTATTAATCCATTTGTTAGGGCACGGGCCTCAGAATCTAATCACCTCTTCACAGCCCCACATTTCAATCACCATAATAGGATTTCCCACCCTCTTAACAGTCACAGTGGGGATCAAGCTTTTAATACATAAAACTTGGGGGACACGATTAAATCCATATCATGTGGAAATTGAGGGTCAGAGAAATTAAGTAAAGTGTCCAAGGTCATGCAACTAGTAAGTGATAAAGTTTGGCTTTGAACCCAGGCAGATCAGAACCCAAGCGTGCAGAGAAAGATATACATATAACATATTATACTGGTTTATTTTTGAACTTTTAAAAAAAGTTTTACATAGACAAGTGCCCCCATCTTAATATTATACATATTCTTAAATCAAAAAAGTTCCATCTATTTCCAAACTGCAGCCGTAACAACATGAAGCAAAACTAACCTACATAACAAGTTAATCGACAAGTATTTATTTAGCAATTACCATACACCCACGAAGATTAAAATCTGGCCCTATCCTCAAGCAAAACCCAATTTAAATAGGTGAAAAAAATCAACACACTTCAAAAGAATAAGATAGCGCATACTTGGAGCTAATTTATAAGTTATTAGGAGTAAAAGGAGATTGTAAAGTTTATCTAGTCTAAGCCTCCAAGTTATGCAGTACAATTTGAATTAAATCCATAGAAGTGCTACAGAAGTTTAGAGAGTTTAGAGAAGAAATAAAGCCAAAGAAAGCTATGAAGAAAGTATTACCTAAACTGAGTAGAACGTAGTAAAGGCATGAATATAAAAAGTTATTTAATGAATATTTGTTGAGTATCTAATACATATCAGGCAAAGTTCTGGGTGCAAATGATACAAAGATGCATAAAACATAATCTCTGCCTTCAAATTGTGATCTATTTATACCATTTCCCAATAAATGGAACCAGGGCTACTTGGGGAAATAGCCAATTCCAGGGCTAATGCCAGAAATGTATAAGATAAACCTGGAACATCTGGGTCAGACCAAAATACACACATACAACATATACACATCGTGTCAAAAGAACTTAGAAGAGGTATGATGGAACAGTTTGTAGCAGACTATGCTCCCACTGAAATCGACTAGAAAAGAGCTGCTACAGCAAACAGGCCTAGAGGAGCCAAATTTCTAGACTTTTCCCTGGGGCATTTGCCAATTCTGGGCACATGGGTAGAGGCTGAGAATATGGGCTTCACCCATGTAGAGGGGTGAAGGGAAAAAGAAACCAGCAAGACTGTTGGCAGTCTTACAGGGCCAAGAAGGTAAAATTGAAGTCTAGAGGGAACAAGGTCCCTGTAAAAAAGGAGAGTAGAACTGAGCCTGTCCCATGGTAAGTTTTCTTTTTAAGACATGCCAAATCTTAAACTGTGTAAGTAGGAACCAAAAAAGCTAAGTGTGGTGGGCAAAATAATGACCCTTCCTCCCCCACACCCCCACTGAATAGGGCTATGTCCTAATCCCCAGAACCTGTGAATATGTTCCATTACATGGCAGAAAGGGTTTTGCAGATGGTCAATTAAAGACCTTGAAAAAAAAAAAGGATCTTGAGATGGGGAGATTATCCTGGATTATCCAGGTGGGCCCAGTATAATCGAAGGGTCCTTAGAAAGAGGGAGCATCAGGCAGGAGGTTCAGAGTCAGAGAGAGATTTGACAGCAGCTATGCTGCTGGTTTTAAAGATAGAGGAAGGGGTTATGAGCTAATGAATATAGGAGACCTCTAGCCGGAACAGGGGAGGGAATAAATCCTCCTCTAAAGTGTCCAGAAGGAATGCAGCCCTGCTGACACCTTGATTTTAGGTCATAAAACCCATTTTGGATTTCTAATCTCCAGAAATGTAAAGTAATATATTTATCATATTTATGTTGTTGTAAGCACTGGGTTTATGATAATTTGTTACAGCAGCAATAAGAGAATAATACACTGGGGCTGGCCAGTTAGCTCAGTTGGTTAGAGCATGGTGTTTCAACATCAATATCAAGGGTTCAGATCCCCTCACCTGCCAGCCACCAGAAAAGAAAAAAGAAGAAAATAATAAACTAAAGAAAAAGCCTATGAAATGAAGAGCAAAGTTTTATGCTGAGGAGGCAAGGACTAAAAGTCAGTACGTGCTGGGGGTGCGGTCCCAACGAACACTCCAGGTTCTTAGTTGAAAGACCTAGAGGGCTACAATCAAGAAAGAAGGGTGAACAGAAGATAGAGAGAGCCTTAAAATTGCAACTCTGGCCAGCCAAACAAAAACAAACAAACAAAAAAACCCCCAAAACTGCACTCAACCTCAATTCAGCTCAGTACCTGACTGGACTAAGGTAAGCAACACATACTCTACCCGCACAGCAGAGCAAAGAATAAACCCTCTCTGGAAGAAACAATATCAAACGGCAGTCTATAATTATTTTTTAACACAGTGTCCAGGATTCATATTGAGCATGCCAGGCTGGCCAGTTATCTCAGTTGGTTAGAGTACAACCTTATAACCCAAGGTCACGGGTCCAGATCCCCACACCAGCCAGCTGCCCCCCCCCCAAAAAATTAACCATGCTGAGAGCCATGTAAATGATTATCAAGAAAAAAAAAATCAATGGAAACAGACTCACACATGATCCAGATACTAAACAGATAATGACTTTAAAATAACTACTATAATTAAAATGTAAAAAGACAGGAGGAAAAATAAAACAAAAAATTTTTAATGTACAAAGACAGGAAGGAGGGAAGATGGAGAATATAGAGGAAAAGAATTTCACTAGAGAATTGGAATCTATAAAAGATAATTAAATGGAATTCTAAAACTGAAAAATACAGTTACTGAAATTAAGAACTCAGTAGATGGGCTGGCTGGTTAGCTCAGCTGGTTAGAGAGCAGAGTTATAACACCAAGGTCAAAGTTCAGTTCCCTATACTGGCCAGCCACCAAAAAAAAAAAAAACCACTAACCCAGTAGATCAGTTTAACACCAGATCAGACACAACAGAAAAGAAAATTAGTGAACTGAAAGACATGTATGTAAGAATGCTGGTTAATTATTCAGAAAAGAGCACAAAATACAATTCAGAAAATAGCACAAAATACTATCCAGAAAAGAGCATAAGAAAGAAAAGAATACAGAGAAAAGATCTAACATACATGTAATTGGAGTCCAAAAAATGACAGCAGAGAGCAAATGGAGCAGGCACAATATTTAAAAAGATAACAGCCATACCTAGAACCCAGATCCTAATTTCTAATGCCATTCTTCAATAAATTAAACCAGAGCTCCTTGGAGAAATGGCTGATTCTAGGGCTAGGGCAGGAAATGAACAATATGGAGCATCTTATAGTGCCAGAAAGCAAGGAAATGCTCAGAAAAGCACCCACTTATAGTAGGGGCATGTCAAAGGGACAGAAGGGTTAACAAAAGATCTCTCAGTGGCCAAATCTGGAAGAATTTGAGCAACAAAATAAATAAAGTAGTATTGGATAATACTTCAAAGATTAAACATACATGAATCCATACTGAAATAAATAAATGACTAAATAAATAAATGGAAGAGACAAATTTCCTGTGCTAAAGAATTCCAAATAATTCATGTAGATACTATGCCCTCAAAGAGGTGCAGTATAACTCCCTGTTCTTTAAGTGTGGCCTGCACGTAGTGATTTCTTTCTAAAGAGAACAGTATAAAAAGGGGGGAAAGAGTAACTTTACAGTGGAGAAACCTAAAAATACACTATCTCAGGCAGATGATCAAGTTAACATCAACAGTAACATGTCACACTGATAATATGTACCCTTGATAGGATATGATGAATATGGCCCTTTATCTCTGTGATCTTCTTTCCAAAAACCTATAACCCCATACTAATCATTAGCAGACAAATCCTAATGGAAGGAAATTCTACAAAATACCTAACCAGTACTCCTCAAAATTTTCAAGGTCATCAAAAACAAGGGATGTCTGAAATATTGCTACAGCCAAGAGGAGACTAAAGGGACATTAATGCAGTATCTTGGATAGAATCCTAGAACAAGAAAAGAACATTAGGTAAAAACTACAGAAACTAGAATAAAGTATAGACTTTATTTAATAACAATATATCAATATTGTTTCATTAATTGTAACAAATGTTCCATATAATTTAAGATGTTAGTAATGGGGGAACTGGGTGTAGAGTATAGGAACTCTCTGTACTATCCCTGCAATTGTTCTGCAATTCTAAAATAAAAAGTTTATTTTAAAAAAAGATAATGATTACAAGCTGCAGGTATTCCCCTGTGCTCCTGCCTATCACAGCCAATGTGTGGACTGCTGGCTCACTCAGACCAGAAAGACCTGCCCCATCTGAAAGCAGACTGTACATTTGGGTCCTGGAGATGAGCAGCAGGAAAAAGAAACTCAGGGGCAAGGGGCAGCTGGTGAGGACTCAGAATGGATCCCACTCCTGGGCTCCAGCCCCACTCTTCCCAACTCCTGTGAGTCCCTAGCCCCAGCCCCCATTGTTTTTCCTGGGACCTCAACAGATTTTCCCACCCTCTCCTTCCTCTTCTTTACCTGCCATCTAGTACTTCCATCCCACTGCCACCCCTGTGACCTTTTTGCACAGGCTCTCTTCCTCTCTCCAGTCTTCTAAGTTGAGGAATAGGGTACATTTCGATCCCATGTTTCTCCCTCACCCAGCCCCATCCTTTTGAGGGAGTTGGGGGGAAGGCAAAGGGACTTGGTCTTCACTTCTTGGGTCAATAAAATTGTTTTTGTGGACAATAAAAAAGGTAATGACTAGGGGCTGGACCTTGGCTCACTTGGGAGAGAGTGGTGCTGATAACACCAAGGCCACGGGTTCAGATCCCTATATAGGGATAGCTCACTGGCTCGCTTGGGAGAGCGTGGTGCTGACAACACCAAGTCAAGGGTTAAGATCCCCTTACCAGTCATCTTTTAAAAAAATTTAAAAAGGTAATGACTAAGAATTTTCCCAAACTGATACAAAACAGCAACCCACAGAGTCAAGAGGCCTGAGAACCCCAAGCAGAATAAATGCAAAGAAAACTACATACATCAGAGTAAAAAGACAGAAAAACATTTTAAAGAGGCTAAAGAAAAAAGACACATTACCTTCAAAGAAATAATAAGACTTACTGCTGATTTCTCAACAGAAATTATGGAAACCAGTAGACAATGTAATCATACCTTTAAAGTGCTGAAAATGGAAAAGCACATACATACCCCCTCCTTCTATCTCTCTCCCTTAAGGAATGGATCTTCAACCATATGGATGAGGATATGGCAGGGTAACAAAACAGAAGAGCCTATATTCTTGTGGAACAAATGAGGCACCATACCAGGCATGGACTTTTCCTGCTGTGTTTTAAGAAGAAAAATAAAGCTTCTGTTTTGTTTAAAAAAAAAAATGTGGGTTTGGATCCTTTTATTGCCCAGATGCAAAAAAACCACAAAAGAATTAGGAGTTAACTTGAAGAGACTATGAATGGCCAAAGATGTGACAATTTGAGCATCAATAAGGATAATAATTACAATGAATTTAAACACATCAACATATTTAAAACTACTGATTCACAGATGGGGGAAAAACTCACTAGTAATCTTTGGAGAATGCTCGGGAACCGGCTCATTATTTTGAAAATTGGTAAATTTCTGAGTAAAGACACACATTTATCTTTCCTTTCCTGGACAAACTTTACCTCACTGGAATAAAACAGTTGAAAGAAAAAAATAAGTCATTCTTAATAGAAGAATTCCAGCTAATAAATGAACAATAATAGAATTAAAAGGTCACCATTTTATAACCCCTGATAAAATAATGGATCTAGGCATGTTGCTAAAACCATTAACAGTAAAGCTGATGGGGAACTTTATAAAGGACGGATCCATCTGACAATATCTGAACTCCATGATCAATCTTAACAACACAGAAGGAGAGAACCAGACATTCTGTACCTCCTGATGAGACGCAGCAGGACATACAAAATACCTATGTAATATTCCTGCCCAGAACTCATACCTTTGGCTAACCTATGGCTAATTGGCTAATTAAGACTAGATACAACTACCATTGACCCTTGAACAATTCAGTGGTGGGGAGGTGTAGAGGGTTAAAAATCTTGATTCTCATTTGATTTTTAGTATAGGGCTGTTAGGTAATGCATGTATGGGACAAAAGTCCTTGGTTGGGGGAAACAGCCCATAGCTAGGGGGCAATGGCCCATCTAATCAATTCTAATCACTGTTTAGGGATGGGATTATGTACTTCGATTATTTAACATACTGATTGTCGTTAAAAGATGTTGAAGGAATTGCCGTAGGGAAAAATGTGAAAAAATGTTTGCTATGGGCAAGCTACTTGTTGTTGGAAACTTTAGAGACAATTATACTTAGATTTAATCATAAGAATGCAACTCTTGCTTAAATCATTTAAGGAGAGGATATATTTTAGATGAGATAATGATTGCAGTTTGATCAACTTAGCTTTTCACAAGTTATACTTTGGAATATTATGCTGTTAATTTTAATGATGTTACTATGTTCCACTGTTTAAGTTATACTTAGCCGTAGATAACTTTTGTCACATTTCCCCTGTCTTTGTGTCCTTTTGAAATGATTGAATCAACTGATTTTTCTTGTGAAACTTCCTTGTCTTTACAATAAAAACAGGAGCTAACTTTGAATTGAGGCTGTACCCAGTTTCTCCTCCTAACAGAGGAGATGCTGAGGTGCAGTCCTTTTGGGCTTCTCATTGCATTCATGCTGCTTTGAGTAATCCTTCTTTTCATCTCCTTTACATAGCAAGAAGTGTAACAGGGAGGGGGTGTAGAAGTGCTGATCTCCTACAATCAAAAACCCACCTATAACTTTGACTCCCAAAAGCCTTCCCTCAAGTTGGGGCTACACACAGTGTGCCCTCAGCTCCATGGGGGAGGGGGTTGTTATGACTTAAGTAATAGGTAAGTACTTGAGTAATTAAGTACTTTACTGGTAGCCTACTGATAGGTAGGCTACTTAACTGTTTGGTTAGGTATGTCATGCATTCGTGACATACCTAACCAAAAATTTTCCATTTTTTCTTATTGGAAAAAATCTGTGCATAAATGGACCCAGGCAGTTTGAACCTGTGTTGTTCAAGGGTTTGCTGTACTTATTTACTAGAAATATAGGAAATAGAAGATATATTAAACAATACCACAGAGATACAATCAGCCAATGCAAGAATATAGGAAACCCTACAGGACAAATAATGCAATTTCTTCAACAAATAAATTTAAAGTTTAAAAGAGAGAGAGAAATGAGGGAGCAAAAATGACAGATTAAAATAAATTTAAGACACATATCAACTAAGCACAATGTGTGGACCTTGTTTGGATACCGATTTGAACAAAATGTAAAAAAAACTAACATACATACATGTACACACACACATATATACACGTAAATATGAGACAACTGGGGATATTTAAACACTAACTGAATACTTTATGATATTAAGAACTGACAATATTTTAGAGGTGTTAATGATATTTTATTATGTTAAATTGGGGCCTTATCTTTTAGAGACATATACTGTTGTATTCACAGATGAAATGGTATGATGACTGGAATTTCGAGATATGAATCTGAGGCGAGAGAATAGTAAAGTATTTCTTAGTCTCCTTGTGATGAGGAAAATCTCCTGAAGCCTTTTAACCAAATGGTAGAAGGCACTGTGGTGAAGAGTACTGTGCTAGGAGTCAGAAGACTGAGCTCTGTGAGTGACCTTGACACCAGCCAGATATATATTATTTTGAGAAAACCATGCTTAAACCTCAGAAGTGTGATCTATAAAATAAGAGGACTGGACACTAGAAAATATCTATAGTGCCTTCCAGATCTAACATTTTGTAGTGAAAATTCTCAGTGATAATATCTACAAAGCATTTTTTTAATTCATTCAACAAATATTTTAGTACTTTCTTACAAAATACTATAATAGGTACTGTTTACAAAAAGACATGAAGGATTAATACTTGGGCACAGGAAACAACAAGAAAGACATATTCTGAACTCACCATAACAGGAATGATAGTTTGAAGTCATGTGAATCAATGAGCTCACGATGAAAAAGCACCAAGAAGAGCAGAAGAACAAGAACTGAGCCTTAAGGACAGCTCACAGCTAGGGACGCAGGGGATAAAGAGGAACCAACGAAGGAAAGAGAACAAGGAGTTAGAAAAACAAGTTAGATCACTGACATCAGGGCCAAAAAATCTGAGTGAATTTTAACGAATAGAAGCCATGACCAAGAACAGCTAAGAAAGGGCTATGAGATCTGCTAAAAAGGAGGTCTCAAATAATTTTAAAGAATTTAGGAGAGCGATAGGACCAAAAACTGCGTGACAAGGAACAGGGAAAGAAATATGCATACATAATCCCATATTGTCTATGGAAGCAGATATACATAAACACTAAAAGACTTATTAGCCCACAAATACTATGAAACATTAGTTACCCCATGAAGCTCACTCAGACTGTCAATCTTACTGTTTAGTACCAGAATCTCTTCAGTTCACAGCTACATTTTGTTTTACTGTCCTTTCCTCTCATTCTTGCAAAGACTGAATTGTTCCTTACTGAACTGTTAAGAGGATGAATACCTTATAAGAAATATAAATGAATACAAACAAGAAGGAAAGACCATCTACTCACAATACTCCTTCGCCTCTTTGTTCTCCAATCACTACTTGCACCACCATTTTATATCGGTCAAATCCCATTTCTAGAAAGAAAAAAGTAAGAAAGTTATCTATAAGTCAATATGTAGTAAAACGACTCATTGAAGGCAAATTTGCCCAAAAATGGACATAAGCATTCAGTCCAGAAGTAATCAATGCGTATGATGGTAAGCTTGAAGTCTGAGAGACCTGGAGTCAGATGCTGTAAATTTACCAAGTGTTCAGTTTAAGTCTCTCTCATTTGTTAAATGGAAATATCATTAACTACCTCCCAGGGTTATGGTAAGGTCAGATAAGATATAGCAATATATAACGCATCTAGAACAGTGCTGATACATAGTAGTTCCTCAATAAACCTTAGCATCCTTCTCTTTTCCCCTACTTAAGTACTGAGCTAGGTCCTCAAGATACAGCAAGAAATTCTTCTTGCCTTAAAGAATTCATAGAACTTAAAGGCAGATAGAAAAACAAAATGGAAATGCACTATACTAATAATTTGAGGAGTGGCATTTATAAGGTACCTCTGGAGTACAGAACTGGCATCTCCTCCCTTTGGGCAGTCGGAAGGGATGACCGGAAAATACTTCTTGGAGGATGTGATAAATAAGTGAGCTGAGTCTTGAGGAATGAGTGAGAATTCACTAGGCCAACCATGTCTCTCCATTGCATGGAGAGAGAACAGCAAGTGCAAAAGCATAAGAGCATTGGATATTCAGGAAACTGTATCCAGACCCCAGAAAAGCTATTGAGCATAAAGGTTAAGGTTAGGATTCTTTAAGCAGAAAACATCAAGCTGGCCTCAGATTTCTAAACAGTTAACACTCAATAACAGAAGACAATGAAGCAAACTCTACAAGGTTCAAGAAAATAAATGATTATCTCAAAAATATTATATTCATCCAAAGTATATTTTGGTATAAAGGCAAAAGGCAGATGTTCTCAAACATGAAAGAATCTAGGGAATACAGCATATTATAAGTTCTTCCTGAAAAAACTTAAAACAAAATTTCATCATGTAAGAAATGAACCAAAATTAAAAACAGCAATGGAAATGACATGATAAAATATAGACTGAATACTATACAACTACAAGAAGAAGTAGGTCTATAGTATCCCACTGTTGTTATTTATCTGCATATAAACACAGAAGGGAGTTCTGTTACAATGTTCACCTAATATTTGGCAGGAGTGGAGGGCTGAGTAGGGTAAGTAGTTAAGGACTCAGCTGAAAAGATGACTGAGAACAGACTGTAAGGTTACAGAATGCCAGGCTAAGAAATTGATAGCTTGATAGAAAAGACAACCAAGAACTATAGAGGCAAGGAGCCTCTGTATTCCCTGAATACTGTATTTCTGAATACTCATTACTTGAACAGTGGTTCCCTACGATGTTTTATTTCACATCTTTACTCTTCCCCACCATCTGCAAAAACCTATGAGTAAAAGTCATCAAATAATTATAGAAGACTAGACATTGAAGAGAAATTTGTCTTTAGTAGAATCCTTACATGCCTTGTTTAAAGATGGGGAAGAGTGGCCGGTCTGTTACCTTAGTTGATTAGAACATGGTGTTATAACACAAAGGTTTGGATCACCATACAGGCCAGCCACCAAAAAATATAAATAAATAAAGATGGGGAAGGAGACAAATGGGTAAAATGGAGTGTTTGAAGGGAATGAGTCATTTCCACTTATCACCATGGTTACCTTTTAATTTATCTTTAATGTTTTCTGATAAGCGTTTTGTGAGCTGTGGCATTTCTTCGGGAGAATATTCAGCATTCGCCAGTTCCTCCTTGAGCACAGCATGGATACAGTCTTTAACAACAGAGGGTCTGAACCTAAACAAAACAATTTGAGAACATCTAACTGGTAATGCCGAAACCCAACTTACGTTCATACCTCAACTTCCCCCAGCTTTTTGTCATTACTACCATTTAATCCTTCTTTTTTCATATTTTTTATTATAAAAGTAATATAAACAAATTAGGAGGACAAGTCATATCTCAAATTTTTATCTACAGCCTGGACCTCTCCTGAACTTCATACCAACACATATTCTAATACATATTACATCTCGATGTCTAATAGGTAACTCAGATTTAACACATTCAACATTGAGCTTCTGATATTCTCTTTTCCCCCAAACTAAGTCCTCCTGCAGTCTTCCCCATCTCAGTTAATGGTAACTCCATTCTTCCAGTTGCTCAAGCCGGAAACCTTGGTATCCATCTTGTTGACTATCTCTCTACCCACATCCTGCTCATGAGCAAATATTATCTGTTCTATCTCCAAAACAATCTAAAATTCAATCACTCTCACCACCCCACCACCACCTTGCTTCAAGCTACCATTACCTCTTGCCTGGATTACAATCACCTCCTAACAAGTCTCTCTGTGTGTCGGCCTGTGCCCTATATCCTGTCCTCAACACAGCAACTAAGTTGATCCTGTTCAAACAAATGTCAGATCATGACACCCTCTACTAAAAATACTCCAAATATTTCCCACTTCACTCAGAATAAAGGCCAATGTCCTCGCTGTGACTTGTAAGGTTCCTACCCCACCAAATGCTCTGACCTTGTTTTCTACGACTTTCCCCCTAGTTCTACACTCAGGCCACAATAGTCTTCCATATGTTCTTTGACCACACCAGGCACACAAAAATGAGTGCTTCTGCACTTGCAGTTACCCCCGCCTGAAGATCAAGTCTTCCCTATATAGGCATGGCTAGCTCCCTCGCTTCCTTCAAGTCTTTATTCAAAATCCCTAGCCATACCCTCTAAAACTTCAAACCACCCTCCTACCACATCACTTGTATCTCCTTTTCTGGTACCTGTAATTATCTGATTTACTATATACTTCACTTATGTATTTCTTGGCGCAGTCCACGCCATGGCAGGATCCTAAAGGAATCAGCTTGGGCTGCCCTCTCCGAGTTGGCAAGGCCGCCGGAGGGAGAGATGTCGGCAAGGCCATAGCTACGAGCACTTGCTGCAACCATAAGGGTTACTGCCTCGGCTTCGTGGTACTGCTTTTGCTTTCTCTTTCAATATTTTGGTTAGCGTGGCAGATCTCTGTATTCCCAAAAGATTATAAAAATAACACAAATGATTTTGCGGTCATTGAACTAAACATTCCCACAAAGATCCAAGTAAACTAGATAATTTAAAATTATCCCCTTATGATAAATTGACCACACCAACATATGTTCCAAAAGCACCGCTCATTACTAAATATGAGCTGCAGCCTAAACACGTGAAGTTATTTCAAAAAGGAAATTTCCATCCTCTCCCAACCATCTGGGTAAATGGATATATGGGATACAAAATGGGGAAAGGAAAAATTTGGTATCCCCATAGGGGACGTCCAAAATATGATGTAAGTTGGCAAACATCATTTCCTGGAGATCATATTAATGGCAAGAGAATGGTTGGTATTAATGGGAAATTATATGATTGGGATAAATTAAGTATATGGGAATGAAACCGTAGAATTCCCTTTACTTGGTGGTGTCCAGTTTTAAATAAATCATTAAGAATCAGGTGTTGGGATAAAAATATATACTGTAAAATTATTAAACCTGCAAAATTAGATCTTAGAAAAATAAGAGAGTGCAACTGGTTTTGTGAGGGATGGCACTGTGCACAATGACACTTTGACATTTAGATCAAGATTACACGGCCACAGAAATGTTAACATTTTTCCTTTTAGCAAAGTTGTATTTACATTTAAGAATAGATATAGGTTATCTACAAAATAGCTGCCACCCTGTTAATAAGGTGGATATTAACCACAGCTTGCTAACAGAAAAAGGTCACAAGATAACTTCAAGACAATGAAGGGATGGTTCCAATCTGATAACCTGATTCCAGGAAAAAGAAGCATGAGTTGATCACCTGAGACATGCTGACAAAAGGAAAGGACTGGCTGACCTCTAAAAAAGTTTCCTCCCTGCTTTTCGGACTATTGATTTAAGCTTGCTGATACAATAAAAATAGTACCCAAAACCCCCCTGCAGAGAAAAATCTAAATAAAAGGCATTGTCTCATGTTCTACCAGGCTCCAGCTGCAACACACTGACAGCCCACAGAGAGAGAACGTGCATATTGATGCATTTCGGTCTCCATCCATGTTTGTTATTTCCGCTGACTCCTCATCCCTTTTTCAAGTGCCCCCAACTCGACTAGAGCTGGTCTCCGGCAATTTTTCTTGTTTGTTTTCCTTTAACCATGCTAGACTTAAACTCCACGAAGGCAGGACTTTTTGCTGTTTCGTTCACTGTTGTATTCCCATGTCCTAGAACAATGCCCAGCACATAATAGATAATAAATATTTTTTGAAGGAATGGAGTATTGAATAAATGAAGACAGAGGAAAGAAAAAAGTCTCCCCTAATTTCACCACCCTAATAATACCATTAGCATTTTGGTTGAATTTATCATATATTACACCACCAGGTTCCTTTTCAGGGCTGTATACTCTATGAGTTGATTTGTCTATCATGTGCCAGTTTACCAGAATGTTTCAAGTTTTTAGCTCCTAATTGTGGTTTAACATTTGGTAGTACTAGCATCCCCTCATTGCTTTTCTTTTTCCTCATTACTTTTTAACAGTACTTTCTTTGCTATCTTGCCTGTTCATTCTCACAGATGAACTTTAAAAATCACTGACAAATTTCCAAAATTTGAAATGTCCAAAATGTCGTCTTCCTATTAACAAACATACTGTATATCTGGCTCTTTCCTTAAGACTTTTCAATCCTCAGTAAAATGTTAACATTTTATTCAAACAAGTCACACATACTCTCATAGGATTATTCCTACATAATATATATTTGTTATTAATATGGTTCTGCACTTTTACAGCAGAAACATGGCTGAATGGCATTCCATGCAGTTAGAACCTTTTACCAAGATAACTAAACATGCCCTTTTCTGTGTTCACTTTACCCATGGGAAAAGTGCTGCATGAGATTTTTATCACATTATAACCAAAGTTCCTGGTTTCCAGTATCTGTACTTGCCAAGCATCAGATTCAGCAACCTGGTTTCAAACAACAGAAAAGAGGCTTGGAAAATCTTTTTTTTTTTTTTCTTTTGGTAATGCTTTTTTTTTTCTTGCGAAGATAAAATTAGTGATGAATCCTACAGGCCAAGCTGACTGCCCTTTCCACTAGACTTTGTGCCTTAATTTTGGCAAGACATGGGGTGGCAGTCTAAGTGCCTGGATACTACAGTACTTCGGAAGAAGGACTTAGTATGTATAAAGGTCCCATCAGGAGTAAGCGCATTCTTGTACTGGAGGAAACTCGAATCATGGCTGAACGGCATTCGATGCAACTCGTTTGTTTTCTGCCTGTCTCTGTTCTATCTCTTTTCCCCTGTGTGCATGTCCTGAATCTCCTAGAGCCAAGTCTTCCCTCAGCATAGCCTAAGGCGTTCCCTGCGCCCTAACATGGCAACGGCGGGTCCGGTCCTCTACCGCCCCCTGCAGCCGGAGAAGAGTCGACACGGAGCAGCAGCGCCGCCGCCCCTCCCGCCTCTGCCCCTTTCCACCCGCCTCGCCCTGCCCCGCCCCTCCTGCCTCTGCCCTGCCCCGCCCCTCCTGCCTCGCCCCGCTCCTCCTCTCGGGCTCCGCCGTCAGCGCTAGCCCGATCCCCGCAGGCTTCTCTGAGGCGTGGGCATTCAGACAACTTCCACGCGCCCGACCCAGCACTCTCAAGGTCGCCCCCGCCACATCCCGTCCTCTACCCGCCTTTGCTGAAAAATGGGCCGCAGAATATAGGTGTTCTCGGGCTCCCCTGAGTTCTCACTCTCAGGCAACCCGTCGCCGGCAGAGAAGGACGCACCCCTAGAGGAGGACGACGCGGCCATGGCCAGGGCTTCTCGGCCCGGGCGTATCTCGCGATGAAGGCCGGGCGGGTTGCGGTTGCGGCTCGGAGCTGGGAAACCGTCGCCAGGGCAACAGGGCGGCGCTTGGCCCTCACGTGATGCGGCCGCGCGCTCTCCGCGGGGTGACCTGCCCCGTCCTGCGCCTGCGTACCCTCTGCTGGGCGGGAGCAGACCGAGGTGGAGCGGTCGCCGCATAGAGGAAGTGTGTGTGTCTTTGTTTGGTTTACAAAGCACTTTAACCTTCCTGAGCTTTCACTAACCGCGTTACAGTCTTAGGGAGAGACATAAAACCCGACGCTCGTAGAGGTTGGGTAACTTGACCAAGGGCGTTGACTCGAAGGGGTCTTCAAACTGGCCCACGGGCCAAAAGTAGCCTTCTTACTGTTTTTGTATGGCTTGTGAGCTAAGAACAGGTTTTGTGTTTTGTTTTTTTTTTTTTTCTTCAGGTTTTGTGTTTTTAAGTGACTGAAAAAGTCAAAAGAATATTTTGTGACACGTGAAAATTAAAACTTTAGTATCCGTAAATAGTTTTATTGGAACACACTATGCTCATTGACATATTGTCTATGGCTGCTTTTGCACTATATAAGCAGCATTGAGTAGTTACAACAGAGACTGTATAGCCCTCAAAGCCTAAAATATTATATGGCCTTTTACAGAAGATGTTTGCAGAGCCCTGCTCTAATCCATAACTGCCAACCTGCGGTTCCCCCCCGCCAGCTTGCTGCACCTCACCCACACTTGCTGCAGTGCAAAAGTCGGAAGAGAGCAGTCTTAGGGCACATTCCCTGCTTATAAGTACTAGTCCTTGGTCCTGTTTTACAAGGTCGTAGTATCCTGACCTCTGCCAGCTTCAAAAATTCAGGATTCCTTTAGTAACCCTCTTGGTTGGGTTAAAAAGTTCGAGAATTTACTTCTATAAGATGCAAAAGGGATAGTTTAAATAAAGGTATATCTGAAAGCTCCAATACAGACTGACTAATTTTACTATTCTGGGTTTTGTTTACAAAGTACCTTCTTAATATTATTGCCTAGATCGGTCTCCCTGACTCTAATAAACTCCCCCCAACCTGACTTACCCAATCCACCCTTCACGCTGCCCCCAAAATGGCTTTCCCTTGTCACTGCTCTGCTCACAATCTTTCTATGACTCCTTATGGGTGTCACCCCAGCATTCGTTCTTCTTTGCTTATAAATAAGACACTTCACAATCTGACTGGTCCTTCTTCCTGGAAATGGCCAGCACACTAGGGTCTGTGCAGACACCACAGGCCCAGGTGCACACCCTGCACCTCCCCAGTGCTGCCTCAACCATGCCCTCTTAATTTTTTTATTTTTATTTTTTGAAGAAAGTTATAAAACTTTATTTTTTTTAAAATTTTTGTGGACAAAGCAAGTCAATACATTTTAAAAGACTAAGATCATAGAAAATATGTCCTCTGACCACAATAACAGATAGAAATTAAGAAAATTCACAAATGTGTGGAAATTAAACAACACTCTCTTAAATGAACAATGGGTAAAAAGTAAAATCACAGGGAAATTAAAGAGTATTTTGAGATAAAAATCAAAGAGCAACATATCAAAATGTATAGGATGCAGGGTTCACGCAGTGCTAACAGGAAAATTTATACTTCTAAACACCTATATTAAAAATATGAAAAATTTCAAATCAGTAATGTAAACTTCTACCTTAAGAAAATAGAATAAGGAATTCTGATGAAGATGGCAGAATAGATGGTCCCCAACGTCACTCTCCCATAATCAACCAATTTACAACTATTAAAAAGCAGCTACAGCCAAGCGGGGGCCGCTAGAGCTCAGGGAAAGAGGAAGAGAGACCTACAGAGTGCAGGAAGGCAGGAAAAGCCACGATGAGGAGAAAGAAAGGACCACTTTGACTTTTTGGAGCCCTAACCATTTCAAGCCTGGCCCTGGTGAGTGCACCGAGCACAAATTGGCAAAAGCTGCAGCTATGCTCTTTGTATGAAGTTGCTTGGAGGCAGCAGGGGAGAAGAGGGCCTCGGTGGCTCCCAGGCTAGCAAAACCACTAACAAGGTTCCTGTGGACCCTAATAGGAGCTAGGGGCCACAACAACTGAAAAAAGGAGCCACTCAAAGGCCAGTGAGTCATCGCAAAGGACCAGCACACAGCCCGTCCCATGTGAAATGTTTGGAGTGCAGGGGGTGAGGAAGACAGGCCTGCTGGGGGGACACTGGGGCACAGCATGGATAGCTGATCTTCCCCCGCAATCAGCACAGGCCCACTCAGTGGAGACTGGTTGGGAATATAGAACTGCAGGGGGTGCAGTTTGCTGAAAAGACTCAGGCCCAGACCAGAGTTTCCACACAACCCAGGTGTATCAGACCCCACAAGACCTGGAAGTGCTTACAAGATCAACAATTTAAAGTTGATCTGCACAAAAAGACTTCTCCAGGGAATCGGCAGCAAAGCAGCAATTTAGCTCAACCACAGGGCTCAAGTGCTGGTTTCCACAGGAAGTTCCCCCATTTTAGAAGTAAGCAAAGGACAACAAACTAGTTCCAGTGCAGAGTTTAAGTGGTGGGAATAGCAAATAATCCAACAGAGAACTAAAAGAAAAAACAAAATACCCACAGATCAGAGACAAAATTCTGAAATTAACCAGTAAAGGTCTAACACCAACAAAGAACACCTATAAAACCTAGAAGGACTGGAAGCCCCTTAGGTTCCCCAGCCAGGGTGGTTGGGACCAAGGGCCTCAGCCACACTACCTGACATCCTCATCCAGCCCAGCAACGACCACCAGGCCACCGCTGGAAGTGCCCAGGCTCCCGTGTTTGGGAGGTCTGAGGGCTTCAGCCACACACCCCCGAAATCCTCATCCAGCCAAGCCATGACCCAGCCCCCTCCCAGAATGAGGGGGTTGCCATGGGCCTCAACCATGTCCCCCCTTCCTCTTCCTCCCACCCTATTCCCCTCCCCCTGCCCCTCTTCCCCCCAACTGCTTCACCACAACATCTTAGAATGTAAAAAAATAATAATTAATTTTTTTTTTAAAAAGAAAATAGAAAAAGAAGAGCAAACTATACCAAAAGAAAATATAAGCAGGAAATAACAGAAATATATGAAATAGGGAATTAAAAAACCATAGAGAAAATCAACAAAACCAAAAGTTGATTCTTTAAAAATATCAACAAAATTTGCAAACCTTTAGACTGACCTAGAAAAAAAGGGAGAAGACTGAAATTACTAAAATCAGAAATAAAACAGGAGCTTTATTACATTGTCACTATGTTTTTTTGTAGTGGTAAGATTTAGTTTCTTTCTTTCTCATTTGCATTTTTGTTCTACCAGTGGGTTTTGTTCTTTCTTGTGTATTCGTGATAGTGATTATCCTTTTTTGGATTCCAGATGCAGGAGTTCCTTGAGGATTTCTTATAGTGCTAGTCATGAGGTGGTGAACTCCTGCAGTTTTTGTTTGTCTGGAAGATACTTTTTCCACCTCATTTCTGGAGTGTAGGCTTGCTTGGTATAGTATTCTTGGCTGGCAGGTTTTTTTTCTTTTAGTATTTTGAATATATAATCCATTTTCTTCTGGCCTGGAGAGTTTCTGTTGAGAAATCTGCTGTTGGTCTGATAGTGTCTCCCTTATAGGTGACTTGATGCTGTACTCTTGGTTCTTTTAAGATTCTCTCTTTGTCTTTGAGCTTTTCCAGTTTGTCTATGATGTGTCTTGGAGAGGATCTTTTTGGGTTGAATCTGTTTGAGGATCTTTGAGTCTCCTTTGATCTGAAGGTCCTTCCTTGTCTCCTTATGCCTGAGAAGTTTTCTGTCACTATGTCATTGAATACGTTTTCCATGTCTTTTCCTTTCTCCTCCCTTTCTGGTATACCCATGATTTGAATGTTTGTGTGCTAGCTCTGTTAGTTTTTCTTCATTTTTTAAAATTCTTTTTTCCTTTTTTTTTTTTTTTTTGGCCTAACTGAGTTATTTCAAAAAGACTATCTTCAAGGGCCGAGCCCGTGGCGCACTCGGTAGCGTGCTGCGCTGGGAGCGCGGCGACGCTGCCGCCGCGGGTTCGGATCCTATATAGGAATGACCAGTGCACTCACTGGCTGAGTGCCGGTCACGAAAAAAGAAAAAAAAAAAAAAAAGACTATCTTCAAGATCAGAAATTCTTTCTTCTGCTTGATCTAGCCTGCTGCTTAAGCTCTCAGTGGTGTTTTTTATTTCATTGGGTGAATCTTTCAGTTCCATGAGTCCTGCTACATTCTTTTTTAAGATATTAATCTCTTTGTAAATTTCCTTTTTCATACCCTGGGGTTTTTTTTCCCCTCATCTCACTATGTTGTCTGATTCTTCTCGAATCTCAGTGAGTTTCCTTAAGATTGTTGCTTGGAATTCCTTTTCAGTCATTTCAAGGGTTTCCTACCCTATTGCATCTGGTATTTGAGAATTACTGTATTCTTTTGGTTGTGCCATATTTTCTTGGGTTTTCATATTTCTAGTATCTCTACATTGATGTCTGGTCATCTAGTAGAGCAGTGTCTTCCTGTATTGCTCTGGAATGGGCTTTGAGGAGATAGATATGCTCTTCTTTTTCCAGTTTCCACTGTGACTCTCCTTGTGTCAATGCAGTCAAGTGTCTGGCAAGCCACCTGCATGGTGGCTGTGGCTGCTGCTGTGGCATCAAGAAATTTTTTGTGGCAGCCATGGCTGTGGTGGTGGCTGTTGTGGCCCACCACTTGGAAGTGGTGTTTCTGGCATGCTCACATGCCTGCTTCCAGGAGGGGGATGCTGCCCTCAGCTCCTGTCCAGGACTCCAGGCATGCTCTCTTGCCTACTTTTGGGCAGAGGGGACTGCTCTCTCCTGCCTAGGACCCCAGGTATGCTCTCTCACCCAATCATGCCCTGTTTAGCTGCTCCTTGACTCAGCAGCACCAGCCCTCCCTCTGGCTGGGGTCATGCATCCACAGACTAACCTGGACCTACCTGGCACAGAAGTCCATTGTCTCTTGAGAGCAGACAGTGTTGTTTTATCCCTGCAGTTTCACCAGCCATAAGAAATCGTACCTTTAGGAAGCAGAATTTCCCTCGCCTTTTATGATTCCTTCAACTATGTTTCTCTGACCCTATTCACTTCAGTCCAGCAAAAAACACAGAAGAATCAGTGCATAAGTTGATTCAACAAACTTTATTATGCCATCTGTTCTGGAACTAGAGATACAAAAATGAATAAGACCCAGGCCTTGCCCCAAAGAATAAACAGATTTGGGTAGAGTGCAGTGGACTAAACTAATTATTAATAAATAAATTGCCACTTGCTATAACATAGTAAGAACAGGGTGGTCTGGGAACAGAAAGGAGGCACTGAATTATATACCTAAATTATACAATCAAGTGAAGGTATTTATCTACTTATGAAGCAGAGTTGAGATGTTTTAGCAAAAACTGTGATCTTTAATAGTTCTGTAATCACCCCTGCAATTTTCCTGAGAATAACGCTTGCTTTTTCCCCCCGAAATTTAAAAATTTGAAAAAATCTCAAACTTACAGAAATGTCACAAGTACAGCACAATACCTTTTTTCCTGAGCCATTTGATAATATATTGCTAAGCCCATTACCCCTGATGCTTTCATGTATTTCCTGCAAACAAGGACATTCTCCTACTTAACAAGACCACAACCATCCAAATGAGGAAATTAACACTGATGTGTTACCACCACTCAGAGATCTCCAATTGTCTCAATTGTTTCATAGTAAAAGGACCCAGTTCACAAATATGTTTCATTGAGTTGTCATATCTCTTTAGTCTCCTGAACCACATTGCTGGACATTATGTCTACGAAAAATGCCGTTTGTCTTCCAAACATAACCTCCACTCAGAAAACGGAAGGACAACCTATTCTGAAATGGGCCTACCTTTCTCTGAGCAGGATTAAGAACAAGGAAACATCCTCTTCATTCCAGGATGATATTCAAGAAGGCATACACAAGAGGCAGATTTTCTTCTTTTTTTTTTTTCTTGGCGGCTGGCCAGTATGGGGATCTGAACCCTTGACCTTGGTGTTGTAAGGCTGCACTCTAACCAACTGAGCTACCTGGCGAGCCCAGATTTTCCTTTTAATAAAATGTTTAGTTAAGACCATCCTGAAGAACAGATTGACATCAGCCCTTCTGCCCAACATGTTGGTTGGAAGCCAAGCCAGGAGCCAGATGTAGTGTTTGTTTGGGGAGAAAAAAATCAGGATGAAAGTCTATTCTGAGTGTGATGTGGTCCTGGGATGTAGATAGAAGGAAAAGGATGCAGATGACCTCTGGAATCCCAGAGGGCAGCTAACAGCCATGGGACCCACGGTAGAATGAATGCAGACTTCCTCCCTTCCCCTTTTCTCCACCCTCCCCTCTCCTCCTCATATCCTCTCAGGGTCCTTCTCCCTTTCCCCCACTTCCAGAGCCCTAAATTGAATTGTGAAGAGAGAAAGTAAGTGAGCTGTTCTAGCAGATAAAAGCATCTCCAGAAGTCAGGGACATTGCACCCTCACCTGGTGGGATTGCACTTCAGAGCTGGAGAAGGATATGTCAGACTTCATCTCCAAACTTCCACTTTTGACCTTGAGTACTGTGGGAGGATCTACCCTACTTGTACAGAACCTGAAGGAGAGAATGATCAGCCTAGTTGACGCAGAGGTTGGAGACATTTCACTTTTAAACTCTATCAGGTTCTACAATAACATAAGTCTGAGATTCCCCAAAGGATGGAGAAAAGAAAGAGTCAACTATTCACTATGAATTGTCTTGGTGCCAAGGACTGACCTCTCTCCTCTTGGGGTCCTGCTGAGCCATCGAAGTAGGGCTGAGCCAGGATGGGGATTGTGGACTTGTGTGTGAGAGTGCATTCATCTGTGTACACATGCCTAATGTGTCCAAAACTACATGTAAATTATCTTTAAATTCTCCATTAATTGTGTGGAGGTGTCAGTACCTTTCCCCTGCAGGAGAAGCTTCTATGGATCAGGCACATCATAGCCATGACCCTGAAACTAAATCAGCCAACAGGGCAATGTGAGACAGACATAGGGAATGCTTCTTTGGACACAGTATGTGGGATCACGATGTGGTGTCTGGACTTTGGGACTCCCTGCCTGCTCAAGAGGCTATGCCTCCTTCTGTCCCTGACAGCTCTGTCCACCTTCTCCGCCCTGGGCAGACCCATTGGACCAGCAGCTCTAGAAAGGAAAGGGTGAGATGGCCTCACCCTTTTTTGTTTGTTTGTTTGTTTGTTTGTTTTCTTTTGAGAGGAACTGACTCCCACAAGCTCTCCTAGTTTGATAGAACCATGCTCCTGAGCACTGGGAGCCGAGAAACCACTGTGTTCTGGAGGCCTCTGATGTTTCAGCAGCTCCCCATTGACCTGGGACAGTGCCGGAAAGGAGCTGAAATCCACAGAACTGAGGAGGGGACACAGTCACACAGGGATCCCCACATTTCCTTACTGGTTTTGTCCACTCTGTGGCCCCAGAGCCTGGGGCTCTCTAACTCATTTGGACCTGCCCACTACCTCTTCTCTCGCCGGAACCCATCTTCCTGATTCTTCCCAGCCTGCTCTGCCTGCGTTATACTCTTGCTGCCCATCAGACTGTCCCACCAGCATCTCTCTCATTCCACTCTGACCAAAGATCCTAAAGTGGGAGAGCGGGAGGTGCTCTTCTTTCCAGGTTCCACATTAGAGCAGCTGTGGCGTCACAGATCTCCACTCACAGCAGCCTGTGTCTCCCCTCCATTCCTTTCAGCCTTCTGTTTCCTCTGCTGGGAAACTCTTCCTCTCCTCTTTTCTGGGCTAACTCCTTAAAGAATCAGCTCAGGCACAACTGAAGCCTTCCTGGCTCTCTCACAGAGCCTCCCCCTGGAAGTATGTTGTTCCTTCTCCGAGCTCTCATTGCAGCCTGTGGAGAACTCTGACATAGCCCTTACCATATGACATCCAAATTATAGGTAGATGTGCTTGTTTCCCTAACCTGACCATGAGCTATTCGAGGGCAAGGTGGGGTCCAAGGGAAAAGACCAAGTCTTGGTCACAGTTGGATCTGCAGCATGTATGGCAGTGCCAGGCACAGACTGAACACCAATGAAAAGTGACTGGTGTCTTAGTGTGCTGGGGCTTCCATAACAGGATACCACAGACTGGGTGGCTTAAACCACAGAAGTTTATTTTCTCCCAGTTCTGGATACTAGAAGTCCAAGATCAAGGTGCCAGCAGGTTGGTTTCTACTGAGGCCTCTTTTCTTGGCTTTCAGATGGCTGCTTCTTGCTGTGTCTTCACATGGCCTTTTTGTTTGTGCTCGTGCAAAGAGAGAGATCTTGTATCTCTTTCTGTTATAGGGATACCAGTCCTTTTGGATTCAGGTACCGTTCTTATGACCTCATTTAACGTTAATTACTCCCTTTAAAGGCCCCGTCTCCAAATACGGTCACATTGGGGGTTAGGCTTCAACCTATGGATTTTGGAGAAACACAGTTCTGTCCATAACAACTGTTGAACTTGAATTTAGAAGACAGGGGATCAGGTGAGGAGTACCTAAACTTAGCTGTGTGCATTTGGGAAGCAAGTCCATTATCCTCTAGGAGCCTCAACTTCTCTATCTGTAACATGTGGCCAATTTTATGGGGTTGTCAAGAGGCTGAAATAAGGTCACAGCTGGAGAACATTTTATGAACTATAAGTTCCTAGACAACAATAATGATTTAATTATTCCTTCTATTAATGTATTATCTTGAAATTTACATGGGGCTTTCCAGTTAGCTCACTCCATTAGAGCATGGTGTTGATAACACCAAGGTCAAGGGTTTGGGTCCCCACACTGGACAGCCACTAAAAAAAAAAAAAGAAGAAGAAGAAGTTAGTTACGATGTGATTTAAAATCCATTATATCATTCAACCTACATGCAATGAATTGTTATTACATCAGTGATACCAAAAAGGGAAGTTTGATTATAATTCATACCCCCTACTTGCAGAAAGTATTCAAGGTGGCTTATGGTAAAAACACCTAGGCATGAAAGGGCATTACCTATCACTTCTCACAGAGGCTGCAGAAAAGGCCCAGGAAACTGTTAATGAAATGAATGACCACCAGGAGAAGCTGGAGGACGCTGATGCACAGAAGAATGGAGAAGAAGGACACGTGCCAAACGACAGCATTAGAGGGCTCCAGGCAGGTGGAGTTCCAGAGTGAACGGTCATACAAATAATTCCTATCCCAAAAAATAAGGACACCACAGGTTGGGGTATAAGTAAAGATATTCAGACAAGCAAACTCAATAGAAATCTGGGGCTACCCCTGACTCAGGCCACAGGACTGGACTTATAAGAGTGACTGTTACCACCGCATTTGCAATTTTCTGAGCATCAGAGGTTTGAGATGCTACAATGTGTGGCCAAAAGGAGTTTGTAGTCCATCTGCACGTCTTTCTGTCTCTCTCTTTCTCTCTCTGCAAAGACTGTAAATCCATTTACCTGTTATGCAGGTCTTTGAATGGGTAACCATATTTCCAAGCTTGCATCTGATTGAAGGACGAGTCATCAAACATGCAAAAAGGACCATCTTTCAGTGCTACACCAGAAGTGATAAAGCAAATCAAGGCTCCCAGCAAAGCCAGGCCACCTGACAACAGAGCAGTAAGCACCTGCAGTGGGAGGGAAGAAACAGCAGGCTGAGATGGGGCACAGCTACATGGCTTGTGGGGTGATCTGGAGAAGTCTAACTTCTTTGGTGCTCAGGCTTTCTCCCATCCTGTCACAGAGGGATAATTCCATCCATGGCACTGCCTTTAAAGCATACCCCAGGTGAGTGGCTGATGAAAGGTCCCTGGGTAGAGCCAGGAAGAGGTGGGAGAGAAAGGACAGAGGAGGAGAAACAGGGCACTTGGACCTGGCTCTCTCTGATTCAGCAGGCTCTTCAGAGCTTCTCAGCAGGTTTGCATCAAAAATTTTTGGACACAGACTGCAGTCTCAGCTTCTGGGTGAGAGGGGCAGATTGGGTATCGCATGCCTACCTCTGACTCTTCTAAGGAAAAGCTGTATTTTTAAAAGTTTCAAGCTCCGTCCCTGAAGCTCTTTCTCAAATCAATCATAAAAGGAAAGAAGGAGGGAGGGAAGGAAGGAAGGAAGGAAAACAAAGAGGGAGTGGGGAGTGAAAGAGATTGCAGTCAGATTCTAAAATGATTCCAGTTCTGTCACTGTATTTTTCTAATCAAGAGTTCCTTTGGTTATTAGCCTGTGCTCTGCTCCCTTCCCTCCCAAAAGATAACAATGGGTTTCCTTCCTTCACAGATTTCTAGTCTGCTTTCATATTGGCTTTTTTCTTAGAGTCCTGGATTTTTTTCTCCCTCCCAAAGAATGTGTATTTAAAATTTTGAAAAAACTACATAATGTTTTTCCTACAAAGTCATAGAGTCATATTTTCCCACTGATGTCAAGCTGGTTTGGAGCTTGGGAGGGATCAGAGAATGGTGCATAGTAAGTTTTGACTCTAAGTTAAAAGATTCAAGATGAATATGGGAGCTTAGGTCAGTAGTTCTTAAAATGCAGTCCCTGGCCCAGCAGCATCACATCACCTGGATACTTGTTAGAAATGCAGATTTTCTGCTCCAGCCCAGACCTCCTGAATCAGACACTTTGGGGATGGGGCCCAGCAATCTACGTTTTAGCAAAGTCTGCAGAAAATTCTGACACATGCTCAAGTTTAAGAACCACTCACCTAGGGGAAAACCGGGTGTGACTAAGAAATGCGTGGGTGTTTATACTAAATTCTTAAACATATAACTTCTGAGTCAGTGGGGTTTCCAATGTACGGGATGCACATATCAAAAGAGGCTATAGAGTTACTGTAAGGAGGCCACAAATTCATGTATGAGACTGAATAAGCAATGTATCATGCACACACACACGTATGTACTGAGATTTTTCAAATTTATATAGATGCTGCCTTAAATATATTCTGGGTTCAGTTCCATTGTCTGCAAAATGGAGGGGTTAGATTAGAATCTAGTGATTATATGATCTCTGGAAAACCTTCCGGTTCTAAGAAAATATTAATTAGAATAGCCAGAAATTTTCTATCAATAACACATGATTACAATGCATATAACTCATGTCCATATTGTTCAATGGGCTAAAAAAAATAAATAACTCTTCCTCACATTTGTATAGAAATTTATGGTTCACTAAGGACTTACTCCCTTGACTTGCATCAACTCCTGATTTACAGGACCTGAGGCAGGACAGCAACTTGCCCAAGATCTTAGAGTTATTAAGGGGCACAATCAGGATCTAACTTCAAGCCCCAAGACTGAAATTGCCTCTTGACAACTCTGCCTCTAGAATAGAATGAGGAGACAGCCTAGGTGTTAGAAGCATCGAATGTGGTGCTTACACTTTGACAGGGCCCACTCTTACTGAAGCAGCCATATCTCCAGCCCATCAAGGAGATGAGGGCAGCTGCAGTGGCTACCTGGAAAGGAGAGAAGAATGTCAAGAAGAGATTGGGTAATTAATGCTTTTAGCTGTTTCTAGCTGCTGCTCATGGCTATTGAAATAGAGTGGTTGGGCACCTCACATGAGCTCGATTGTCCTATTGGCTTTGACTATTGAGACCCAAGTTTGGATGACTAGCCTGATTTGACTTTCTGGATGCTAATGGTCACACCCAACCTACCTGGTCCCAAACTAAAATCCAGCAACCTTTGACAAGTCTTCCTAACCCTTGGAGCTTCTATGGACCCAGCGCCAGCTTGTTAGAATAAGCTGTTTTTGTAAGGAATCAAAACACTCCTCTTCTGTCACCCCCCAATTTCACCCCTGGGGATACTCGAGGAGTTCACACCCAGGGAAACCCAGACACTTACCATGAGGCCTCCTCCCCAGAGCCCAGAGCCCAGCATGGCATGCCTTCCAATGAGGCCCCTCAACAGGTAGGTCACATCCCAATTAGGAATGAGCAGTGCTGTGTTGGCCCCAGCAGCAAACAGGGCTGCAGTCCCCAAGCTCAGCCCCAGGATGCAGGAGCAGGTCCGTGGGCATGCCATCATGCAGGCAGAGGACAACTTCCTGGAAGTAATGGAAAGAGAGTCAGGGCAGCTCTGCTGCTGGGAGCATGGGGTAGGGGAGCCCTAGTTGCATGTGGTGGGGTGGGGGAAACAGAATGCAGAAGCTATCACCACCCAGGGTCAGATCAAGAAGAGCCGAGGAACTTGCTTAAAAACTCTGCCCCTTATAAATCTTCCCCAGTGAAGGTTTTAATTGCTCCTTTTTCTGCCAACCCCCACTCAAACACACACACACACACACACACACACACACACACACACACTCCATAGCCCATCATATTTTGCTTGTGCCTCTATTATAGCCGGTGACTATTTCTATTTGGCAAAGAAAAAACGCATTTTTAAAGATGTTATTTTGTTGTCCATTCTCACCACTTCTATTCAACATTGTATAGTGCAATAAGAAAATAAAAAGAAGCAAAATCCATACAGATAGGAAAGAAAGAAGTAAAATTGTCATTTACAGATAACATGATCATCTATATAGAAAATTCTAAGGAATCTATCAAAAATTTATTAGAACTAATAGGTGAGTTTAGCAAAGTCACAGAATTAAAGATCAATATACAAAAATTCTATTGTATTCCTGTATACAAGCAGTGACAAGTTGAAAATTGAAATAAGGGCTGGCAAGTTAGCTCACTCGATTAGAGTATGGTACTGATAAACACCAAGATCAAAGGTTTGGATCCTTGACCAGCCAGCCACACACACACACACATACACACACAAAGTGGAATAAAAGGATACTATTTATGATAGCATAGAAAATATATTTATGGATGAATTTAACAAAACATGTGCAAGACCTGTACTAAAAATTACAAAGCATTGCTGAGAAAAATTAAGGAAAACCTAATAAATGTTCATGGATCAGAAGATTGAATATCATGGGGCCGGCCCGTGGCTCACTCGGGAGAGTGCAGTGCTGATAACACCAAGGCCACGGGTTCGGATCCCATATAGGGATGGACTCTTGCTCACTGGGTGAGCATGGTGCTGACAACACCAAGTCAAGGGTTAAGATCCCCTTACCGGTCATCTTTTAAAAAAAAAAAAAGAAGACTGAATATCATTAACATATCAATTCTCCCTAAACTGATGTATAGATTCAAAACAATTGTATTAGTCTGTTTCTATTGCTTATAACAAAATATCTGAAACTGAGTACTTTGTAAGAAAACAAAATTTTTGTGTTTTTGTTTTTTGGTGGCTGGCTAATATCAGGATCTGAACCTGTGACCTCAGTGTTATAAGGCTGTGCTCTAACCAACTGAGCTAACTGGCCAGCCCACTGAAAATGAAATTTCTTGCTTACAGTTTTGGAGACTGGGAAGTCCAAGGTCCAGGGAACACATCTGGTCAAGGCCTTGGTAGTGGTGGTGTCAGTGACCCAGGGGTCTCACATGGCACAAATGGCAGAGCAGAGAGCTAACCTTCTCAGCTGGCTCCTTTTAAAGCCATCAGAAGCACTCCCATGACCACTATTCACTAAGATCAATCCATTCACTAGGCACAGTCCTCACAATCCAATCATCTGTTCAAAGCCCCACCTTTCAATTACCATAATAGGATTTTCCAGCCTCAATAGTTACAGGGGGATTAAGCTTCAATGACTTTGGGGGGCCATTCAATCCACTGCAGCAATCTCAGTCAAAATCCTATCAGGGATTTTTTGTAGAAATTGACAAGCTGAATCTAAATATATATGTAGAAATGCAAAGACCTCTATTAGCCAAAACAATTTTGAAAAAGAAGAACAAAGTTGGAGGATTTTTGCCATGTAATTTCAAGACTTATTTTAAAGCTACAGTAATTAAGACAGTGACTACTGGAACAGCTTAGAAGTAGACCTACACACATAATGATAAATGATTTTTGAAAAACATAACAATTCAATAGGAAAAAGATAGTCTCTTCAACAAATGGAACAATACACATGCAAACAAAAAAAAATTTACCTTGACTATTACTTCATGCCATATTAAAAAATCAACTTGAAATGGACCATAGATCCTAATTAAATTTGTAAAAGAAAAAAGAGAAAATCATCAGGACCTTGGGTTTGACAAATGTTTCTCAGATAAACTACAAAAAGTACAAACCATAAAAAATGATAAGACTATTTCAAAATTTAAAATGTGCTCTTCAAAAAACACCATTAGGAAAATGAAAAGGAAAACCACAGATTGTGAGAAAATATTCACAAGACATATTTTGTGATATGTAAGTTAATGTGAATAATACACATCTGACAAAGGATTTGTATCTAAAATACGTAAAAAAACACTTCAAACAGTTTAATAAGACAAGCAGTTGGATTAAAAACTGGGAAAAAGGTTTGAACAGATGCTTCATTTCATCTCACAAAGAATTAAGAGGGGACTTCAAAAAGTTTGTGGAAAAGTGTAATTAAAAGATTAAAATAAAGGGGCCGGGCCGTGGCTCACTCAGGTGAGTGCGGTGCTGATAACACCAAGGCCACGGGTTCGGATCCCATATACGGATGGCTGGTTTGCTCACTGGCTGAGCGTGGTGCTGACAACACCAAGTCAAGGGTTAAGATCCCCTTACCGGTCATCTTTTAAAAAATAAATAAATAAATAAATAAATAAATTTAAACTTTATTTCTCAGCATTAGCTTCATCAAGTTAAAGACACTTTTGTAAGCAATGATACCACCCATTTAGTCCATCCCTAAAGAATTAAGGGTCTTTGGAATGTAATCATGTCCATGAAGTCTTTTTGACATTATTAACTGAAGGAAAATGGGTGCCCTTTAAAGATATTTCAAGATTAGGAAACAGAGTTCAAAAGGAGGCAAGTAAAGACTGTAAGGTGGATCCCTAATGATTTCCCATGGAAAGTCTTGCAAAATCGCCCTTGTTTAATAGAGAGATGAGCGGAAGTGTTGTCATGGCAGAAAAGCACTCTCTGGGGAAGCTTTTCCAGGAGGGTTTCTGCCAAAGCTTTGGCTAACTTTCTCTAAATAGTCTCATAAGAAGCAGGTGTCATCGTTCTTTAGCCCTCCAGAAAGTCAATGAGAAAAATGCCTTGAGCATCAAAAAAAAAAAAAAAAAAAAAAAAAAAAAAAAATGCTGTTGCCATGACCTTTGCTCTTGACTGGTCCACTTTTGCTTGGACTGAACCACTTCCACCTCTTGGGAGCCATTGCTTTGTTTGTGCTTTGTCTTCAGAATCATACTGGCAAAGCCATGTCTTCTTTTCCAATTCTTCAAAGAAATACTTCAGAGTCTTCTTCCCACTTGTTGAAAATTTCCATTGAAAGCTCTGCTCTTGTCTGTAAGTGATCTGGGCACAACAGTTTGGCACTCATCGAGTGGAAAGTTTGCTCAACTGTAGTTTTTCAGTCACAATTGTGTAAACTGAACCAATTGAGACATCCATAATGCTGGCTATTGTTTCTGCTGCTAATCGTCGGTCCTCTTTAATTAGGGCACAAACAAGATTAATTTTTTTCACACAAATTGATGTGGAATGGTCATCTGCTGCTGTGGGCTTCATCTTCAACAACATTTCATCCTTTCTTAAAATGATCGTTACAGTTGTAAACTGCTGGTTTCTTTGGGGCAGTGTCCCCATAAACTTTTTGTAAAGTATCAGTGACTTTGCCTTTCTTCCACCCAATCTTCACCATCAATTTGATATTTGTTCTTGCTTCAATTTTAGCAGAATTCATATTGCTCTGGTAGAGACTCTTTTCTAACTCGTGCGTTGGGAGTCTGGCTGGTTATCTTAGAGTGTGGTGCTGATAACACCAAGTCAAGCGTTAAGATCCCCCGAACTGGCCAGCCACCAAAAAATAAACAAGAAGCTCCAAATTGATGTCTTTTTCTTCTTAGTGCCTCGAACTAGATCCTGTTCAGACATGTTATAAAAAGTTAGTATGAGCTTATTTTGGTGCAAAATAATTTTGCGATCCATGCATAGTTCTTTCATAATACATGTTTCCATGCACTTTTTTGAGGATCCCTTGTATACGGATGATGCTAAGAACATGAAAAGATGTCCAACACCATTAACATAGGAAAATACAAACTAAAACCTAAATAAGATACTACTACACACTCACTGGAATTGTTACAATTAAAAAGTTGAACTGTACTACGTGTTTGCGAGAATGTGGAATAACTAGAACTTTCATACATTACTGGTAAGAATTTAAATAGTGCAGCCATTTTGGAAAGTGGCTTGGCAGTGTCTTATAAAGTTTTTTTTTTTTAATTTTATTTTGTCGATATACAATGTGGTTGATTATTGTGGCCCATTACCGAAATCTCCCTCCCTCCTCCCTCTCCCCCCTTCCACCCGACAATGTCCTTTCTGTTTGCTTGTCGTATCAACTTCAAGGAATTGTAGTTGTTATGTCTTCTCCCCACCCCCCCGGTTTTGTGTGTGTGTGTGTGTGTGTGAATTTATATATTAATTTTTAGCTCCCACCAATAAGTGAGAACATGTGGTATTTCTCTTTCTGTGCCTGACTCGTTTCACTTAATATAATTCTCTCAAGGTCCATCCATGTTGTTGCAAATGGCAGTATTTCATTCATTTTTATAGCTAAGTAGTATTCCAGTATCTTATAAAGTTAAACCTTCACTTACTAAATGCTCCGGTAATTTTACTTCTATGTGTTTATCCAAGAGAAATAAAAACACATGTCCATACAAACACTAGTACTTTAATGTCCATAGCAGCTTTATTCATAATAACTAAAAATTAGAAATATGAAAACAACCCAAGTGTTCATCAACGGATGAATGGATAAATAAAATCTAGTATATACATACAATGAAATATCATTCAGCCATAAAAAAAGTTCTGCTACATGTATGAAACTTGAAAACATTATTATATTACTATAATATTAATATATTATGATATTTTCATTATGCTAAATGAAATAAGTGAGACACTAAAGGACAAATATTGTGTGATTCCATTTATATGAAATATTCAGAATAGGTAAATTCATAGAGACATTAAGTAGATTAGAGGTTACCAGGGACTGGGAGTGGGGTGTTGTTTTTATTTATTTATTTATTTTGGAGGCTGGCCAGTATGGGGATCTGAACCTTTGACCTTGGTGTTATGACACCGCGTTTTAACAAACTGAGCTAAAGGGGATCATTGCTTAATGATTAGAGTTTCTGTTTGAGGTGATGAAAGTTTTGGAAATAGATAATGGTGATGATTGTGCAACATTGCAAATGTAATTAATGCCACTGAATTGTACACTTTACAATGGTTAAAGTGACAAATTTTATGTTACATATTTTACTATGATAAAAAAAATTTTTTTAATTAGAAACAACACAAATGTTCATCCATAGGTAAATAGAAAAATTGTGCTGTATCCATACTATTGAGTTCTACTACTAGGCAATAAAAATAACTAAACTACTGACACATATAACAACATGAATGAACCACAAAAGCATTATGCTAAGTGAAAGAAGCCAGAAACAAAAGACAACTCACTGTATTCCATTTATGTGAAATTCTAGAAAAGGTAAAACCAGGAACAAAAGCAGATTGGTGGTTTCCACGGGCCAGGAATGGGAGAGAGGATTAATACAGGGGTGTAAGGAAACTTTTTGAGGTGATGGAAATGTCCTATATCAGATTCTGGTGGTGAATACATAACTGTATGTACTGAATCATCAAACTTAACACTTAAAATTTGTGATTCTTATTGAATTTTAATTATATATTAATAAAGTTGATTAAAAATTAAAATGCCATTTCTAGATAAAGTATGAAATGTCTCTTATACTCCTTATACTCCTTTCTCTCCTTTATATTTTTGATGATTTGTGAAGTTCTTGTTTTTTAAAAAATATGAATAAAATAGGACTAGTAACATTTGGGTAGACTCATGTCAATGTGGATCTGAAAAAAAATCCAGGCCATAACATTCCCAGGAAGTAGCCTGTTTCCACTTTGCAGTTTAGTTACATGTCTATCTTTTCCCCTTAGACTCTTTTAATTTTTTTTTTTTTTTTTTGATGGGTGACTGGCAAGGGATCCAAACCCATGACCTTGGTGTTATAAAGCTGCACTCTAACCAGCTGAGATAACCAGCCAGCCCTCTTTTTTTTTTTTTTTTAAGGCTAGTTAAGCGAAGCAGTGGGTGTGAAGGAACAAAGAAATCTGTAACTGGTTGTGAGCAGTTAGTTGTAAACACCACTGCACATGGACCAGTCATCCCTTAAGTCTCTTGACACTCCTCTATAACACATTGCTTTGCACATAATCATACAATTTGTATATGTATGATATAGATCAGAGGCTTTCTCTCTCTCTCTCTCTCTCTCTCTCTGTGATATATCATATATATCACATATATATGATACAGGGTACTTCAAAATTTTCCTGGAAAAATAGAATTAAAATATAATACAGGGCTGGCTGGTTAGCTCAGTTGGAGTGAGGTGTTATAATACCAACATCAAGGGTTCAGATCCCCTTACTGGCTAGTGCAAAAAAAAAAAAAAAAAAATGATAATACGAATCTTTCCATGAACTTTTTGAAGTACTCTTGTACATACAAGTTTATCATATATGATCATGTGTATATATATCTATATATACACACATGCTCATATTTATCACACATATATAATGAAATATGTAAGCGCATAAAGAATTAACCATTATGTATAAAATATATTTGTGCTTGTACAGGATAATTAAACAACATCCATGTTAATTACAACCAATTAAAAAAATAGGTCATTATCAATAATATCATTGAAGCCCCGGGTATACCCTCTCCAGTCCTACCATCTTCCTGGACTCCTTCCTAGGAACAATTATCCTAAATTTTGTTTTTATCACACCTTTTGAAAAACAGTTCTAAAACTTATGAACTCAAATTTCTTTTTAAAGAACTTGGTTAGCCTAGTGTTTTCCATTTGTTCAGACTGCGGCTTATGGTAAAGAGACTGGTGCCAGACACTGCGCTGAGCCAGCCATTTAGTTTGGGGGTATGCTTGCCCCTCTCCCTCACCCCAGACTCCACAGTTCTTGGTGATCTCTGCTTCGCCTCATGTCAGAGCCCCTGCCCATCACCTGCCACTGCCCCCAACAGGGAACTTCCGCTGCAGTTCTCCTACTTGGTTGTGATGAGTGCCATTTACTGCATACCCTCTCCGTGGGGTATTTGCCCTCTAAGCATTTCTCTCACAGTCACTAAATACGACACTCCCCAGACTATCCCCTCATTGAGTGCAGGGCTCTCAATGTGTGTTTCTCTGTGTTGTAGCAAATTAACCATTGAGTATATTAGTAAGTAATGACTTTAACCCACTCCCCTCCCAGATGACTGACATTTTGTCAGCGCCCCAAGTAAAGACCGGTGTGTGGTTGGTCTTTCAAGGGTGAGCTCTAGACCATGGCGTCAGGAGATGCTTTTGTTCAGGAATGCTTTCTGTGCCTTCAAATCATACCACCTTATGATACGAGTAAGGCCTGTCTAGACACAGATCACCACAGTCAATCCCCCTGACAATCTCTTCTGTGGAAAATTTTCCTATCAGGAAAGTCTTAGAAGGGAAACTAAAAATAGTGGACATGCAGAGGGAAACCCAAGAACTTGAGTGTGGCCTTGTGGGTGACCAGAATGCAGAGAGCCCTGGCTGTCCCACTAGTCTTACACTAACAGCACTTGCTATGCTGATCTAAGAGGGCTGGGCCTTAATTTGAATTTCACTTCCTCTCCCTCACTTTGTTTCCCTAGAAATCACAATATGTTGAGAAATACTTCCAAAACCATGAGCCAGGAAATTAGCAAAGAGGTTGGCTAATTTGATATCTGGATCAGAAGGTAAAACCTTAAGGTTGGCTGGTTATCCCAGCTGGTTAGAGTGCAGCTTTATAACACCAAGGTGTCAGGTCTGGATCTCCTTACCAGCCAGCTGCCAAAAAAGGAAGAAGGTACAAACCTTAAAACCAGGTTGTAGGGGAGGCCTGGGTCCTAACCTGAGATTCTGGCTGAGTAAACGAATCACCGGCCAGATGTCTGGGCAACACTCGAGGTGATGGGCTAAATGTTTTGGAGGAAGAGACTGCAAATTCTCTGTGTGCCTATATGCTTCACTCAGCACTTAGCCAGACTTTTCTTTCTTTTCTTCATCAGTTAGATATTTACTAAGTGACCACTATCTGTCAAGCACTATGCTAGGGGTGAGGGATACAACAGTGAAAAAGATACAGTCCCTTTTCTTGAGGAACTAAAAGTCTAGTGGGAACACTGACAAGGCAAAAAGCGTTTGCAGTGATAAGTGCCAAGCAGAGGTGTCCGACTTAAGGTATAATGGAAGCACACAGAGGAACACTTAATCCTAGCCTGCAGAAGCAAGGGAAAGCCTCCTGGTGGAAGTGCTGTCCATGCTAAAACTTCATTGACAACAAGGCATTAGAGAAAAGTATTCTAGTCATATGCAAAAGCCTGAAGTGGACAGAGAATCTGAGGCCAGGAGAAGTTAAGTGAATTGCCAAAGTCACACAGGGCTAAGTGACAGAGCCCAGGCTCGTCTGAGTTGGAAGTTTGTGCTTTTAAGGGCTAGGCTGTACTGCTCCCGGGCCATCACCTCACTGGACCCTTTCATCTCTCCTTACCTGCATCTGGCGACACGAGTCAGAATGGGCGAGGGAAAGATCCTGGAGAAGGGCTCTCTCTTCAGAGTGGCCTGTGCTCCTGCAGTCCCAGCCAGGACCCCTGCAGGGCCAGACCCAAAGGTTCTTTTCTCAGGACTCTTTCCAGGAGGGTCAGGGAGGATCTGTGTCTATATAGAGGTCACCCAGGCATGTGAGTGTGTGTGTGCAGCCCCATCACTGCCCACGGTCCTCTTTTGAAGGAGCTTCCTCTCCCCAGAGAGCGCTCTGCTGATGATACACTCTCTGCTCACTTTCATGTGATTCTAAGGAAGGAAATAGGAGGCCTGGCCTCAGGAGTTAAACGTCTTAATGAGTCATTGGATGTACCCATGAGAAACACCTCACCCTCCATCCTTCCCCGAGCAGCAACACTTCTCACACACCAGCAGCTCCGAGCCTCATCTGTTTTACTCTTCACAGGATCTGGGCTCTTTGGAAGAACAGGGCCAAGCAGAGCAGCCACCATTTTTTCTTTATCACCCTCACTTTGCTCTTAGCTGACTGGGTGTGTTGTATGGTCCCTGTACTACTAGCCTTCTAGCTTTCGTGTTCAGGCTCCAGGCCGCCATCATCTTGTACCACAGACACACCAAACTGCTGAGCATTTTTTTTTTTTTAAAGATGACCGGTAAGGGGATCTTAACCCCTGACTTGGTGTTGTCAGCACCACGCTCTCCCAAGTGAGCCACGGGCCAGCCCTAAAACTGCTGAGCATTTTGAGGTGCTTTCTGCATGGGAGATCTATGGTCTTCTTTTGACAAGATCCTATTTGAAGTTCAGTTCAAACATCCCCAGGAAAGCCTTCCCTGATTTCTTCACTCAGTTAGGCACTTCTTTCTCTGTGCTCCTATTTTTTTTTTTTTTTATTTAGGTATTATATAGATACAGTAAAATGCACAAATCTTAATTATAAAATTTGGTGAAGTATTATACATATGCCCAGGTGAACCACAACACAGATCAAGATATAGGACATCTCTGAATGCTCTGTCGTGCTCCCTCTCATCATTATCTCTTGTCCCCCATGTTAACTTCCATTTTGGCTTTTATCATCATCAATCAGTTTTTGGCTGAATTTTATATAAATGGAATCATACAGTATCTCTTTTGTGTCTGGCTTTCTTCACTCAATATTCTATCTGCAAGATTCATCCATGATATAATTCATTCTTTTTTTTTATTGCTGAGTATTGTTCCACTGTATGACAATACAACAACTTATTCTACTCTTGATGTACATTTATTTTCAACTTTTGCCTATTATAAATAATAAATATTCTTATACATGTCTTTTGAAGGAACTATGCACTAATTTTTCTAGGGAATATACTTAGGAGTAGGATTGTTGAGTAAGTGAATATTTAATTTTGGTAGATATTGTCAAACAGTTTCTGAAAACAGTCTCCCAAAAACAGTTTATGAGAGTTCCTGTTTCTCCACATTCTCACAAACATTTTTAATTTTAGGCATTCTTGTGGGTGTTTAGTGGAATCTCCTTGTGGTTTTAATTTGCATTATCTTGATGAGTAAGCCCCTTTTCACATATTTATTGGCTATTTGGAGATCCTCTTTTGAGAAATTCCTATTCATGTCTTTTGCCCATTTTTTATTTGTTATCTTTTTCTTACTGGCTTGTAAGAGTTAATTTTAATTCCAGATATGAGACCTATGTAAGATTTATGTATTGTGAATGTTTTCTCCCAGTCTGTGGTTTGACTTTTCACTGTTTTAATGATGTCTTTTGATGAAGAGAAGTTATTGATTTTAATTAAGTTCCATTTATCAATCTTTTATGGTTGATGCTTTTGTGTTCTGTTTAAGAAATCTTTGCCCACTTCTCACTATATTTTGATTTATCTATGTTGTTTATATCCTTCTTACCCCACACTACTGAAATCCTTGAGGGCAGGGGCTGTACCTTATCCTGCTCTGTATATCTTAATCTTAGCCTGGAGGTTGAAACATGGTAGGAGTTCAAGAATAACTTGAGTAATGAATTGATTCATGCACCGGTTAAAGTAACACAATAGTTTCTGCACATCATGATCTGATGATAAAAACAAACAAAAATTACTGAGAAAACCCTTGATGTACATATCTGAGATGGGATCATTATAACTGGCTATTACAGTTTAATTCTTTTAGACTGCATATGAGCTTCTCTCTGTGTAGGAATGGCTTATCTGACAGCTGACACTCTCATATGGATATCATTAAAATGGTGCTTGTGAAACAAAAGAAAATGCTGGCATTTGGCTTTAACCCCTTAAAGTGCCAAACTTAGTGTGGGGCTGGTGATGGCAGCTACAGGTCTTTGCTCCTTAGGGTAAATTTGTGATGATTAATTCAATGATTAATCTTAAGAACAAGACACTTCTTTAAGAAATTATATACTTGCAATAAACAGGTCTACTAAGTAAGGCCAGCATTAGGTCAATGTCTTCACTTCCCTGTGGTAAGACTTCACGGTCATTGCCATGAAAGAACTAAATTATTACCTTTTTACAGATATGTTAATAATCAGAAATTGGCTCTATTGGAGAGATATCCACTAGTTATTACTTGGTGGTATGTCTGGGGGGAACAAATGGGAGTCTAAGGGCACACATTATGAATGGGGACTGAGGTAGGAAATAATGTCATAAAAGTAATGCATAAAAGGCCTCCTGGGCTGGCCAGTTAGCTCAGTTGGTTAGAGCATGGTGTTGATAATACCAAGGTCAAGTATTCGGATCCCCATACTGGCCAGCTGGCAGAAAAAAAACCCCACAAAAAACACAAAAGGCTTCCTAAGGTTGAAAGGCTTGGGAGAACAGGATAAAAAGATGTCCCATTCTGGGGGATATTGTGGGGTCTGGAGACGGGATTTGAGCAAGGAATAGAGGAAGTTGAGAAAATGGAATTCACTGGTGGAAGCAACGGGGAAAAGATGATATAGCTAGACAATCAGGCCAGCTGTTTTCCAGTCTTCCTCAGATAAGAGTGACAGACTAATCAGCCTCCCTGTGGGTGGGCTCCAACCTCAACTGACAGCTGACAAAACAAGAGAGCACATTCCCTTAACTGGAGGAAGGAAAAAAAGGAAGGTAAGAGATGTTGAAAGAGCTGCGATTTATACCAGTCCACTGAAGAGGAAGTTTGGCCTTCTTTTTTTTTTTTTTTTCCCTCCTCATTAGTTATAAAAATATTGCAAACTTAAATCCACTAAAATTAGGCTTCCATTTCTGACATTGCACTGAAACTGTTCTTGGTCTTCAATGACTTCGTATATCTAATCAACACCTCACTGTCCTTCTTACTTGATTCCTAGACATTAGACATAGCTGGCCATTCGATCTTTCTTGAACATTCTCACCTTTAGCTCCCTTGACACCCCCTACCCCCACCCCCCGCAGTGTTTCTTCTCTCTCACTGGCTTCACCTCCTTGACTAGGTCTGTTCATGGTGGTGATCCCCAGAGCCGGGCTCTAGGGCCCTCTTTTTTTTTTGGCAGCTGCCCTGTAGGGGATAGGGCCCTCTTCTTTAACTCTTCCCAGGTGACCTCCATCATTCTCATAGTACTAAATCCCAACTATAATACTGATGATTTCTCAAATCTCTAACTCCAGTCCATCTCTCCTCCAAGCTTCAGACACATCTCCAACTTCCAGTACTACATCTGCACTTGGAAGTATCACAGTTAACACATCTAAAATGATTTCCCCCTCACCAAATCTGTTTGATCCACCAATCTTCCTCACCTCAGTAATATTACTACCTACTCACCTGCAGAAACTTGTCATTCTCAATTTCTTTTTCCTTCATTCCCCCATATCAAATCCAACAGCAAGTGCTTTAATTTCTATCTTCAAAATACATTTCTAACATATACAGTCATGTGCTACATGATGACGTTTTGGTCAACAGAACACAAATACAAGTAGGCCCATAAGATTATAATACCATATTTTTACTGGACCTTTTCTATTTAGATACCACTGCGTTATAATTACCTACAGTATTCAGTACAGTAACATGTTGTACAGATTTGTAACCTAGGAGCAACAGGCTGTACCATATAGCCTAGATGTGTAGTAAGCTATATCACGTAGGTTTGTGTAAGTACACTCTATGATATTAGCACGACAACAAAATTGCCTAACACATGTCTCAGAACATATTCCTGTTTTTCAGAGATACTAACTATACATGACTTTCTAGTCCATTGCCATTACTTTAGCCCAGGCAAACTGTTTTTATTTATTTATTTATTTTAAAAAGATGACTGGGTAAGGGGATCTTAACCCTTGGCTTGGTGTTGTCAGCACCACGCTCAGCCAGTGAGCCAACCAGTCATCCCTATATACGGATCTGAACCCGTGGCCTCGGTGTTATCAGCATCACACTCTCCTGAGTGAGCCATGGGCCGGCCCCAGGCAACCTGTTTTTTACTGTGATCATTACAATAGTTCCTATTCTTGCTCTCTTCCAATTCACTCTCCACATAATAATGTTTTCTCTTTACACTCAGAACAGTATCCAAGCTCCTTCCTTAAAAAGGCCTAATAAGACCTTGTATGATCTGGCTCTTACTTCTTTTATGCCACTCCCTTTGCTCACTACATGTCAGACAATTGGACTTCTCTCAACACTTCAAATACACCAAACACTTTCCTGCTCTGTGGCCTTTGCATTTGTTGTTCTGCTCGAAAAGTTTCCTACTCCTATTAGCAGGGACCATTTTCTTTTCATCCTCAGGTCTCAGCCTAAAACTTAACTTCACAACATCCTATTTAAAGCAGAATTCTCTACTTTTTTTTTTTCTTAAAGATGACCGGTAAGGGGATCTTAACCCTTGACTTGGTGTTGTCAGCACCACGCTCTCCCAAGTGAGCTAACCGGCCATCCCTATATAGGGATCCGAACCCGTGGCCTTGGTGTTATCAGCACCACACTCTCCCAAGGGAGCCATGGGCTGGCCCCTTCTACTGACTTTTTCTTTTTTTTTCATAGTATTTGAATCAAATCTGTATCACTTGTGTTTGACTGTATTCCAACTAAAAAGATCCTTGAGGGCAGGAACTTGAGGGAGTCTGTGTTGCTTACCACCACGTCCCGTGAGGCTTGAGCAGGGGCACAAGAAATGGCTCCACAAGAGGATAAGGAGCATAAACTGATCACTGGGGAACTGCTAGATAAGCAGTGATCCCAGTTTCTATTATACAATGGAATCCTATCTCCTGGCTATTCTCCCATTTAATAACTATTTTTCCTTCATTTTTTTAAAAGTACATTTTATGGATGATGTTGGTTGTAAAGCAATTTTGTGTATGTACAGACTTAGCTGAAGGCTTTCTCTTTTTTAAATTAATTTCATGTACATTTACATGGAGTAGTTTGTTTTTTCAATATGTGCATATATTATATATTGATCCAATCAGAATAGTTAGCATATTAAACATTTTTTAAAAATACTCTTAGGATAATTTATTTCTGCTTATATTTTTTAGAAATTTTTTCCCATTCCTGTAGATTTTATTTTGTTGAGTATGTGAGTTTTTTAAAAATGTATTATTGGAACATAGTTGATTGTATATATTTGTGGGGTACAGCATTGAATATCAACACCTGTGTACAATATGTGATGATCAAATCAGGATAATTAGTATATTCTTCATTATACAATAATGTAATTGATTTTCAGTTCTGTTTTCTTCTCTTAAAAGTGTAACATATTATTGTGATTGCTGTATCTTTCTTTCTTTTATTTTTTATTAGCTGCCACATATAAGTAGGGACATGCAGTATTTCTCTTCCTGTGCCTGGCTTACTTTGCTTAACATGTAACACAATATAATAGTATTTCCTGGCTTTTCTCCCATTAAGTAATTATTTTTCCTTCAGTTGTTTAAGCTGAGTCCTTAGTCAGTCATTATTGCTGGTTTTAAATACCAGACACTTGAACTGCCCAAATATGTCAAATATAGAATCATACTTTCCTAACAAAGCTAGCTAACCTAATGTTTTCATAATAATTCAATCAACATCTATAGAGTACTTACCCTAAATGTTCAACATATTGCTAAGAGCAGAGAAAAAGCTAGTAAACACTACACTTGACAATGGGACTACAAACTAACCTTTGTCAAAAAATATTAAGTGCCCTAAACACAAGAATATGAGGGCAAGCTTTTGGGATCTAAATTACATTAATGAAAGTAATATCTGGAGTCTAGCAAAAACAATGACACAAAAAACTTATACTGAAAAGGTTTTGTTTTTATTTCCAAGATCAAATATTACAACAGAACATTTACATGTATTTATAAAAAAATGCAGCAGTTGAATTTATAGATCAGAGGTTTCCTTGAGTTTGGTCCCCCTCTCAGCACAGTGAGCTGATGTCTTCAAAAGACTTATCGTCCCACTCCCCTCCCTCCCCCACCCAACCGTCCCACCCACCCTCCCCAATTCAAGTTGCAGTATTAATATAAAGCAACTGGGTACAACACAGCAAGAATATTCACAATTTGGTACTGCCAAAACCAGAGGATCACCAACTGAAAGATCCTCATTTCAGAAAGTATTTACCTATAGACTATGTGTATCTATAGATATGTCAACACCCAGTTATCTAAGATTTCCCTGGTTTTAGAGCAAGTGGAAGTGCCATTGAGTCTTAGCCAGCAGTTACAGCTCTGCTTTACCTAATAGCATGTCTTTCTTTTCCTACAAGTTTAGATTTTCTGCCGCCTTCATGTGTCTTCACATTTAAGGCTTTCCCTAGCACCTTTATCACTTACTGGATATACAGGAGGGTCTCTAATGTGTCTTCAACAAAAAAATTTAGTGGGTGGTCCAGTTGCCCCTTGCTCACTGGTCCCAAAGCCTTCTTCCCACTTTTGGGAAGAGCTGCAGAAATAAATGTATCTCCTAGCACCATGGATTAAACGCCCAGAAAACTGAGAACTCAATGTGCATTTTAGGGAGCACTTTCTCTTTGTTATCTTCTTGCATTCAGTAACAAAGTTATACTACAGATTAAATTTAGAGCCTGTCCTGCAATAAAAATGTAAATCTCAGTAAGACCACCCACTTTGTCCAGAATAAGTTGAGTACACAAACATCCCAGGGAATCTCTAAATACTGTTAGGAACTGCATGAGAAAACACTTTAAAGCAAATACCCCAAGTTGACTTCACTCCCCGACCCACCCTTATCCCCATCCCCAAACAAATTTCATTCCTTGATTAACCTCTCTGAATATGATGGGAAGTGAGGTTTGGAAAATGACATGAAAAATGTTTAAAAACACAACTAGTGAAGACATGCCAGAATTGGACAACCCAGATGACTCAAAACACATTGTTCAAACTGAACTCATACAAAGCATGCACAGAGCCAACAAACACTCCTGAGAGTTTCCATGGAACAATCAATACCTACTTGAAAAAGAAATTTAAGGATTAAAAAAAAAAAAGACACCAGATGCTTAAAATTTGTTAACAATCAAAAGGAAAACTGTTCTTGAAAAAAAGATTCTTAGAGGAGTGAAGAAAATTGTGTCTAACAGAGTCATGCCAAAGCTCAGATGGAAGCCCCTCAAAGTTTAAGTAACATGTTAACATCAATTGGTACTCATTTCTCTGTATCTAAGACCAGAGGATTATCTAACAGTTTTACTGTTTCCCAGAAAGTGTCTTAAAGAGCCTTTCCAAACTGAAGAGACAAACCTAGGAAAGTAACAAGGTTCAAGTCCTCAAATAGGTTAAGATAAACAGCTCCTACTGCAAGCTTGCTACTTGTTAACTGAAAAATGGAGGCCACATACTTCTTTCACTCTAATTAGTAGGTGAAAGGGGATTTTCTGGTGGCAATGGTCACTCCACATGAGGCTTAACTTCTAGGGCAATAAGTTATCAAAAAGTTCTTGTTAAAAGCATATGATTAGTGTCATAAACCTATTTATATTTTGAATCACACCATTCAATTTACTGATATTTTCCATTATTAAGAACACAGAAGTTTTGGGAAAAGCATACTCTAAAATCATTTTGTTGAAAATGCAAGCTATCCAACCGTGTATCAACATTCCAATGTCATTAACTTCAAATGGATCCTGGTGACATGCACTATAAAGCCAGCTACTTTGATAGAGGGAAAAAACCAGAATGGCAGGAAATGGTTCCAGATCAAGAATCTCTCCCTTATCAATTAAGATTCCCAATACTGAGTCTATGTAAAAAAAAAAAAATAATAATAATAATATTGATTTTAAGGAAGGGAGAATTCAATTCCAGGTCAGAATTTATCTAATGATGTGAAATGTTTCCTATTTTATTTACTACATCTAATAAATGAATGACTCATGATAACCTAGTTAGATTAATAGCTTCTTTTGATGGAGATAAAATATTAGTTACATTCAGTCTGGGTTAGCTTGACTACTGTCTCCATTTGAAAACCCAAGTGACCTTACAGGGGATATAAAACCTTAGGGCATTTTGATCTCTATAGAAGAAAAACCATTACACAAACAACAAAAACCTGCTGTTTGTTGGCAGAGAATTAAGTACAAAAAAGTAACTTCCCATATTTATAGATTAATGTGATTGTTCTTAGGCAAAATACTGCCATTGGTATTTGCATTTTTAATCCTGCAAATAAATCTGGTTACCTTTCAAAAATACCTCATTACAGAAATGCCAAACTGTTTTATTGAAGTAGTGTATATTGGATTACCCAACTATATACCCTGACATCATACAGCAAAGAAAGGTCTATACCAAAAATCAACATGTTTATGACAATGGTTGAGGTTCAGCAATCTGTAGGTCAAAAAAAAGAGAAGGGGTTTCATAGAGCTAGCTATTCTCTATTTGGAATGAGAATTCTTCTTAAGTAGAGAGAAAATGAGCTATAAATAGGATGTTTGCCCCAAATTCTTCCTTTGTATATTAATTTACAAAAAATGAAAAATGTTTAGAGTGCAGTCTTGTAATACCAAGGTCAAGGGTTTGGATCCCTATATCAGCCAGCCACCCACACACACAGACACACAGTTACATATTAAGACTTAGAAATGGACTTTCTTAAACACAGCCAATTATATTAAAAATCAGGACTAATACTCACAGAATGGATGACAAAAATCAAGAATAGAGAATGGAGAAGTAAAAGAGAGTATGATTTAAAGATTTTCTAATAAGGGTCTCATCATCACATCCAATAATCTAACCACATACATTCATTTCATGGGACAATTACCCAGGCCATCATAATCTCTATTAAAAAAAATATTCTCTAGCAGGATTGACACATAGGTGAGTCAAAAACCAAAATAACCATCACTGAAATACCAACTCTCTATATAATAGGAGAAATCAATATATTGGTATGGTATTCTCTGGTTATTTTTAGTTCTAAAGAACATTCTTGCCACTATTCTAAAATGTGTGCTGTGCAAAACTAAGTTTCATGGCAAGACAATAACTGAAATGCTAAGCAAGGCAAACCAATGAAGCTGAATATTCATAGTACACAGCTGTCTTTAAGTAGCCTATTCATCAAGGCTTGTATTATTGGAAAATTGCCATGTTCATCGAAGGGCTGGTTCATCCTACCCTCATTACTTTTAAGTTTTAGTTTTACATGAGAAATCACTTATTCATCAACCTGCACTCCATGATTTACTATTGAGTAGTTAAATAAAAGATGGCCAGAAAAGGGGGTGGGGGGGGGTGGAGAATGACATAATGAAGATACACTCTGTGGGATAAAAAATATTTTTAAAAGTCAGCCTAATGGAATCTTGAAAAAGTTGTTTCTGCCAAAGCCAAGAGTGAATTCTACAACTTACACAAACCAATTTCCCAGCAATTGTTCGGCTGATGCTTTCTTTAAAATTTAACTCCACTGTCAGTGACATATTTGGTTCTCTAATTACAATTTAGTCATTCTCAACACTGATCAGGCAAACAGCATTGTTTTCCAAAAATTGTTTAAAAGATCAGTACTATATATTATTATACTCTCCTTTTTGGAGATTTCAGTCATCACAGTGAGGTTAGATCAAGTTACTGGGCAAGTGATACCTGGACACAGAAAAAAAGCAAAGGATTTGATTAACAAGTACACTTTTAATCAGCCTAGGGATGATGTATAATAAAAGGGAGAGACTAAAGCATAAAATTCCGGAGTGGAAAAAGACTTTAGAGATAATCTAATTCAGTGGTCTACAATATGTGGGTTCTTAAGAGTTTCTGAAAGGGGTCTGTAATTCCATGTGCACATTTACATTTTCTCTATCTACAGAATTAATTATATTAAGTTAACCCCACAATTCCCCACCAATGCCAAGTTTTAAAATGTTAAATCCTTTTACTTGAAAAGGCTGAGAACTATTAATCTAGTCCAATTCATTCATTTTCAAATGAGAAACCCAAGACTCAGAGGAAAACAGAGATTTACCAAGATAAGAGTTAATTAGTAGAGCTGTTACTCAAGTAGACTTATACCTATAGTGCCCTTTCTGCATATCATAAACAATATACATTTAACTTGTATCTGGTTAGAAAACTATATTTTTCAGTTGCTAGTGGCTCTATCTGGTATTTTTCCTAAGCATCCAAGTAAGATCCCTGCTAGGTAAGAATCTTTAGTCTTGGGGATCAATAATCCTTCCCTACTTGGTGGGTATTGGTTATGCCCTACTGATAAATTTCATGCCCTAAGTTTAGTAGTTACAACAGGTGGAGCTAAAACATATAGGTGAGTCAAAAGAAAATTTGAGTTACAGTGTTTGTCACCTTTCAGAATTTGAGTCTCCCTAACTGAATAAAACAGGCAGGAATCAGAGCTTAGATTTCAAAATATTTCCAGTATTAAGGACTCAATACCTAATTTTGCTGACTTGTAGAGTTAAGGAAGAATTTTATAGATTTCAAAACATACACATAGAAGTTCAATAATCTGGTATGGATAGGACATAGAAAAGATAATTCTGAACAAGTTTTAAAAGGTAATATTCTTTTTATCCTTTCCATTTATTCTTGGCAAAAAACGACAGTTATTTTCCCTTTCATATTTCCGTGCCATCACTTTTAAAAAACAATTAAAAATAAGCCTCTCAAAATAATGGCATAAATAAGAATTTATATATAGGCATCATCCCACAGGCTTTATTTCAACTACTCCCCCTAGCTTTGAAGAAACAAAACTATATGATAATCCACAAGGCAAAACAATGAGAAGATAACCATTTGGGCAAGTTGATTCCCCTGTTATAGGAGAAAACAGCCTGGGACTGAAGAGAGCATGGAACTCTGGATTCTAATTTTGATTTGCCATTTACTAGCTATGACATCCTGAACAAGTTCTCTGAACTTCAATATTCATTTTCTAGGGTTCTTAGGAAGATTAAAGGAGAAAATGCATGTAAAGTACCTAGCACATGCTAGTTACTCAAAATTAGTTCTCTGTTCATTCCTCATTTGGCACTTTTTTTTCCCCCTCTTCTCTGGTCCTTTCCTAAAGCAAATCCAAAAAAGTACTTCTCTTCACTTTTTTCCCACTAGTTTTCATTCCATCTCCCTGTATTTTTCTCTGGTCACTCTCCAAGTCTATCTTGTTCTTTTCCTCCCTACCATTTAAACTCTCTTTCAAGCTGTTTCTATTATCTACAAGGAATGATTGGCCTCATTTAATCTATTCAATAAAACCTCTCCCCCAGAGAGCAAAGGAACTTGCAGGGGGAATAAGGCAAACTGGAGGAAGCATACTCTCTAAGTGGATTAAGTTCTTGAGCAAGGCAACACTCCTTATTTACTCTTCTCATGTACAATCCATAATCCCTCCCCATGGGCCTCTATCTCAAACCCCAAGATAATTACACTCCTGCCTCAAAATAAAATAAAATAGTCTACATCTTGTACTCTAAACATCCTGGTTGCATGAATGTTATCATGCCCTTCCTCTTACTCAAGTTACTTTATGTAAACTTGGTCATCTCACAGTAACCCAAGCTGAAAAAGTCACTTTGGTCTGTTACAAATGAATATGCCAGTGCTGACAGTATCAAAAAGAACTACATCTTTTCATTAATAAACATGTTGTCTTGGGTTCCCTGGACATGTTTTATAAAGAGAAGCTACTAGGTAAGAGAATAAAACAGAGTCCTATCGGGAAAATTCTCAACTCACATTTTTGAACAATTTAGGCTTTGGCTGTGACTTTGCAGGGAGTGGAGATGGGTGCCATCACAACACAAAGCTGACTGAGCATACCCTTACTTCTTACCCTGTGCCTCCCTGAATTTTTAGATTTCTGACCTTGTCTACCACCAATTTTTTTTACCCTCCAGTGCACCTTTGATAGTTTACAGCTCTCTTCCTCAGATAGCAAGTATGTTATCCAAGTTCAGAGATACAATTGAGGAATTAATATGAAAACCATATTTCCTCAATAAACCAGAAGCTGCTAGTTGAGCCTTGAGAGAAAGCCTAAGAAAAACACCAAAGTGGTATTACTTAGTCACCAATCTAAAGAGAGAACTTAGACTCAAGGTATAAATGAAATTGTAATTATATAAATATATTTATAAATATTTATACAATTATATACTTATACATAAGTACTTACACAGACTTAGAAAAAAATGTAAGAACATTAATTCAAAAGGACTCACTGAAGAATAAACAGAATTTTCCATGATTTCCTTGAGGAGATACATAACTCATTCTTTAGAGAGGGTCCTTCAAAATCCAACCATTAGAATCCATATTCTATAATTGTGTACTAGCATCACATAGCATCTTTTTTTTTTTTCTTTATATCCCCTAGTCACCAAGAAAGCAATCTTAAAGTAGGTGGGAACCTAAAGATCTCTGAACAATAGCAATTTATGTTACTCAAGTAGAAGAATCAATCTAAATCCCCAAATGACAAAATAGATCCATTCTATATTATGGTTGTATAACAAGCTGAAGTTCTGATTTTGCCACCAGAATCACTACCACCCCTTCAGAGGACTTTATTTAAAGCTCAAAATAAGAACTGAACATACAGTGAAGCTGACAACAGTAGTATATAGATTCAAGATGGCCTCTTCTAAATAATACTGAAAAAAGCTTTCACCAACTACAATTTGAATGTGGCTTTTGTTGGCAGGAAAAGCCTATAACATCTGAAGATTACTGGTAATCTCCATCATTCCTCTTACTAAATATTGTCTTATGAATTGAGTTTTTAAAGGTCTTCCCCTTAGAGAAGCTTTCTGTTTTGATACCTTTTGAACAAAAACAGCATGTAGAATTAAGCTCATTCAGTCGCTAGAGCCTTTCAGAGACTACTCCAACCAGCGATAAAAATGAACATTATTTCTAACCAAAGGAACATAGTTAGCAACTCTCAGCTTCATGTCTTCTTTTTCCTCTGGGACATACATAAGTATGCCTTAAAGCACATAGGACAATTAATAACCACAGTGATTACAATTACAAGCCATTTTACTGCATGATTATTGAACAGCTGCATTCCTATAGATCACTGTGTATCCAGACAATGAAGGGGCCAAAGAAACTAATATGCTGTACTGGCAAAAACAGCAAGCACCTTTCTATCCCAGTCACCACAATGTGCTCACTAAATGTCCACTCCAGGACTAGCAGGATCAATACAGTTAATAGAGTAATAATGAAGAAGCTGTCTCAGGCTAGGACACTGAAAGCCACCCCACGCTACTCACCCTACATTTGACACTCATTCTGCCAATAACACATATCATGGAAACAATTCTTGTAGCTGGAAAGATGGCAATCCTTTGGAAAAGATTTTAAATATGATAAACAGTAATTATAAGGGATACTTTTTCAATGTAAACAAAAGCCTCAATATTTTTATATGATACTTCCTACCTGAAGAACAGAACAAAACAAGTGTCAGAGAACTTCTTCTGCCTACTAAAAATGTGGTCTTACAGAAAAGGGAGGTTGTTCTTATTCTGAATCTAGCCATTTCTTTGCCAAGGAGTCTGAGGAGTAACATTATCAGTTGATCCCAAAAAAGTGCCGTGCAAGAGACCACTTATTGGAACACATATTTCCTGCTGCCAATACTAGGTTTTATCCTTACACTTCCATTTGGTCACCAGATTAGGTAAGAAAGAAAAAAAGTGGGGAAAAAGGAGAAAATAGCAAAGGAAAAAGGGGGGAGGTGGGGAAAGGGAAAAAGACTGATTATAAAAGAAAAAGAGAATAAAAGTAAGAGGAGGCAGGTGACTTGCTTGTCCAACTTTGGCTCTATGGTCCTATGAGCCAAAATGCGTACTTAGTGACATGGTATCTCACAGGAAAAGGGAATAAAGGGGTAAGCTGAGAGAGGTCAGGTTATGGTGTTAATTTCTTTCCTGTACAAAGACAGTCTCTTGAGGACAAAGGCCTGCCTCTTGTAATGTAATGTCATAGTCCAGATGAGACAGTTTCCTTCGAGGGAAGTTGGTAAGAAGTTCAAAACGTTCATTTGGATATCCTTTAGACTGAACATGCTTCACCAAAGCCTACGAAAAACAAGAGAAAGACAAAGCTGTTAGATGAAAATAAAAGGAAAGAGCATGATAATGAATTAAATAAATAACAACATTCTTTTTTGTCCTGTTAGATGAGATATTAAGTGTAAGTTATTCTTTCAGGTAACTGAAGCCTACCCTGGCGAAGGGCCAATATAACCCTTTGGATGGGGAGATAATGTATCTGTATCCAATAACTTAGGGCCATTAAGTGATACTGAAATATACAGGGTTATTACTGTCATCCCAATAAACACACCCAATCACTATTTATATAATTATTGTCCTCATTTTATTTGATCAGTTTTCCTTCCTTCCTTTTATAGGGAAGATATGGCCTTTATTCTACCTACAGCCAATCTTGCCATCTATGCACTGAATCCCTTCTTGCCATTTCAGAAACATGCCACTACAAAATATCCCCTTTTATAGGTTTCTTCAGCATCCCTTTCTCTACAGATGCTTTCCATCAGGCTTAAACATGCTGCCTCTCCAATCACCTTTTTCCCACTGAATACTGCCCATTCTTCCCTCCAGCTTCACAACCAAACTTCTGAAAAAGATGGTCTATACTTGTTCTTTCCATTGTCTCATCTCCATTCCCTTCCAAACACTAGGCCAGGGAGGCAGTCTGGGTATCAGCACCAGCAACCAGACCCTACTTGCATTCCAGTCACATAGTCTTCAAGAATCAGCCTAATTATGTACTGTCACTGTGAATGGCCAGGTATGGACACCTGACCCAAGGGGGATTCATTCTTAGGCTAAGCTAAGCTAGTCAGGCTCATTCTCTTTTCTAGCAGTTGAAAAACACAGAGGGAAGGCCCATCAGCTGTGGATTTTAGATGAAACGGTCCTCAGCATCACCATGACGGACCATGCACAAGATGAGGAGTAAATAAAAGCCACCAATATACAGAAAGAATGGTGTGAAGCAGAGAATCACAAGGAAAACCTAAAAGGCCCCACAAGAGAAACATGGACAAAAACAGCCTTGGTTAATAACCACTTTGTAGTTCCAGCTACTAGGAAATCCAAGAGCCCCACTATTGTCTTCAAATAGCCCCACTTCTTTTGCAGGAGTAATAATTTCAGTTGGGTTTCTATTCCATGCAGCCATAGGATAGAAAAGTCTCAACTGTAACAGATCCTATGTGAATTGCCTAAGAGAATTTGGGAAGGAAACAAACTAATTAGAATTAAGATTTACCACAGTTAAGTTTCTAGTTAGAGATCAAACTGAATACCTACCACCTATTTCAAAGAATCATCAAGCAAACCTCGCTAGACTTATTCCAATTAATTAATTACTCTGCTTCAAGCAAATGCTTCTAATTAGATATACTTACTAGCAGTTTAGCTTGTTCTGGAAGAGTGATCTGTTCCCTTTTTCCATCTGGATACCGCAACATCAGCTGTGCTTTTGGTCCTAAAGGAATAGTTTTAAAAAAAGATATGTATTGCTTTTTGGAGGACAAAACAAACAAACAAAAAAGATACAGGAGCTTAAAACAGAATATTAATTCAAACAAGCAAGTAAATAAAGCCATTAGGTAATATTCAAGTTTTAAGCAAACTGAGTCTATCATGTAACTCACCATTTACATCTATACCCTCCACTATTCCATCTGATTTTTCAGGCGACATCTCCACTATCTCTGAATCCACAGCTGGCAACCCTTGATGCTTTGTGGCTGTTCCAGGTTCAGTTCTGGCTGAGGGCTCAGTGAGTGGCCTTCTGTTCTCCTCTTTTCTATGCCCCAAATCTTTGTGGGGAGACTTTCTGGACTTGGCAAGATTCTCTACCTCCTCTTCTTCATCAGAGCCACAAATGGATATGAACTCCTCACTGCCAGAAAAAAGTTCAGATTCAGATTCTTCATCTGAGCGGCTATCTTGTTTTGTCTGTGTTGAATCGAAATGTGTCTCTTGTAAGGAGGCTCTGATGGCAGCTTCTAGCTGGCTATCTTCACTTGCATCTATAAGGCTCTCCTGTGGGATGCAGTCATAAAACACAGGTGGAAAGAAAAAAAACCCAGTTAAACCAAAAAATAGTCAAGTTAAACAGGGCATAAGAAATATAATACTCAGCTTGCTATTATTAACTCCTGCTGAATGTCTCTTTTCTCCTAAACCTTAAGCTATTTGGGGGCAAGTACTTTGTCTTACACAGCCCAATTGGAATGGATATTTTAGAGATAAAAAACTGTCATAGCACCTAGCACACCGATGTTTCAAGCATAGAGGTCTTTTTTTGCATCAAAACGAACAAAGTTGAAAAAACAATTTATCACAAAAAAAGACAAGAACTAAAAAGCTTTAAATATAAACCCAAAAACACTATTCTTTAAAATGACTAAACAATAAAGAATGATGAGCAAGGCTACCTTGCTCACCACTATATTCTTAAATTAGCACTGCTTTGGCACACAAAAGGATATCAATAAATAACTTAAAGTAAAAACTTCTCAAGAAATCTAACAGATCTCTAACATTCAAAACAAAACAAAATACCATACAACAAATAGGGGAAAATAATAACTAGATTCTCCCAAGCTTAATTACAATGAAGATTTTCATTATGATAATAAGAAATGCAAATTTCTACAGTTTTCACGTTGGTAAAGTTCTAAAGTCACAAATTTAACTAAAGTTAGTGAGTCACAAAATATGGGCTATTTCAGTGGAACTTATTTAGATCCTGACTCAAACATACTATGGGGAAAAAAATTTGTAAGATAACCTAAAGTTGAACAGAGGACATCTCACGATATTAAGAAATTACTGTTAGAAGAACAGTTAATCTATAAGATGGAGAGAACAAATCTATGGTCATGGGAGGGGGAAGGGAGAGATTAGACAGGGGCATAAAGAATAAGTATGATTTGTTAACAATGAATATGCTAATAAAAAGTAAAAGGTAAAAAAAAGAAATTACCGTTAATTTTTAAGGGTGTGCTAATGATATTGTGATTTTTTTTTTAAAAGTAAAAAGTCTTCATCATTTAAAGAACGTGCCCAAGTATCAATAGATAAAAAAATGAATTCTGAGATGTGCTTCACAGTAATGCAGATATGGTAAAGTACAGATGAAAGAAAAACGGCCATCTGTTGATAATTATTGAAATTAGTGGACACATGGAGGCCTGATAGATTCCTTCAACTTTTGAATATGCTTAAATTTTCCACAATAAAAAGATGAGTTGCTACTAAAAAACTGAAAGGAACCTCATTTTGGCTTTCACAAAACCAAATCACATAGCAAGGCCAATCACATAGCAAAACCTTAAAGGAAATTTGAAAAATAAACTTAAGAGAGTTCTGGTCAAGGTGGCGGAATAGATGGTCCCCAGTGTCACTCTCTCCCATAAATCAATCAATTTACAACTATAAAAATGTAACAACAGCCAACCAGGTGCCACTGGAGCTCAGGGGAAGAGGAGGAGAGACCTATGGAGTTCATGAAGGCAGGAGAAACCATGATGAGAGAAAGAAAAAACTGGAGTGTTCTGGGCCGTGGCCGCTTTAAGGTTGGAACTGCTGAGTGCATGGAGCAGGAGCTGGCAGAAGCCGCAGCTGTGCCCTTTGGATGGAGTTGCTTGGAGGCGGCAGGGGAGAAGAGGGCCTTAGTGGCCTCCAGGACAGCAAGACCACTAATTGGGTTCCCGTACACCCATGCAGGAGTGAAGAGCCAGAACAGCTGAAAAAGGGAAGCCATTCAGAGGCCAGTGAGTCATCACAAAGGACCAGCGCACGGCACATCCCATGGGAAGTGTTTGGAGCATGGGTGGTGGGTATGACAAAGCAAGGACAACTGATCCACACCCCATTCAGCACAGTAATACTCAGAGGAGACTGGTCGGGAATGTTGAATTACATGGGGTGCATGCAGTTTGATGAAAACACTGAGATCAGAGTTTCTACACAATCCAGGTGCACCAGGTCTCTGGAGAGCCAGAAGTATCTACAAGGTCAACCATTAAACCCTGAGCTGCACAAAAAGCCTTCCCTAGGGAAATAGCAGCAAAGCAGCAATTTAGCTCAACCACACAGCTCAAGTACTGGTTCCCAAAGGAAGTCCCCCCATTTTAGAAGTTAGCAAAGAACAAAAAATTAGTTCGGGCTCAGGCGCACCGTCAGCGCCTCAGATCCCGGCTGGGAACCTGAGGCTTGAAGCCGGGGACCAAGCCCCACTCCCACATCCAGGCACACCGCCAGTGTCTTGGGGACTGCCCAGGGGCCCGGGGCATGGAGCTGAGGACCGGATCCCCCCCACACTACCCCTCTCCCTGCCCACAACCAGGCACACTGCCAGCACCTCAGGGCCCCACCCAGGGGCCTGGGGCATGGATCTGAGGACCAGACTCCCCCACCCACATCCAGGCACACCACCAGTGCCTCAGGGCCTGCACCCCACTCCCACATCCAGGTACACTGCCAGTGTCTTGGGGACCACCCAGAGTATGGAGCTGGGGACAGACCCCCCCCACCCCCGCCCACAACCAGGCACACCACCAGCACCTCTGGGACCTGCCCAGGGGCCTGGGGCATTGTGCCAGGGTTTGGACCTGCTGCCCACAACGAGGCACACCACCAGCACCACGGAGCGTGCTAAAAACATCACATCCATGTGGGTGGCCCACCACAGCCACCACAGCTGCCGTGAAAGTGGCTAGACATCACAACCACTATGCAGATGGTCCACTAGCCACTGGAGTGCATCGACACAAGGACCGTCACCAGCAGAGACCAAAGAAAAGAAGAGAATGTCTCTCTCCACAAAGCCCATTCCAGACTGACAGAAGAAACATCTGCTCTATGATAATTCTGGGAGACCTGAACACACCTCTCAGCATTGGACAGATCATCTAGGCAACAAATCAACAGAGTAACCATTGCTCTTTCAGAAGGAGAGAAGAAATCTAGGGTTATTAGTGGTGGGAGGGGGGACTGAAAGGAAGATAGGGAGAGATTGGACAAGGGGCACAAAGAATAAGTACAATTTGTAACAATATACATACTAGTAATATTGATTTGATCAACATATGTCAACACTGAATCTCAAAAATACATATAATCAATTAAGACTCAATAAAAAAATATATATATAAATAAATAAGACAAAGCCTGGACACAGTATGCTTTAAAAAATAAATAAAGACCTGGCCTGTGGCTCACTTGGGAGTGTGTGGTGCTGACAACACCAAGTCAAGGGTTAAGATCCCCTTACCGGTCATCTCTTAAAAATAAAATAAAATAAAAATAAACTTAAGGCTAATTTACACCCTAAAAAAGCAAGTAAATGTTCCCACATGACATGCAATGGCTTCGGTAGACTGTACATTTATAAAAATGACACTGTATAGCACGTAGCTTGATTTTAAAGATTACAGCCATGGCAGACTCTGCTAGGTTCCTATCCAATACTCATTCTCTGATTCTTTACTTACAGAACTGATTATGTTTATAAAAGAAAACATGTCTAGCTAAGAAATTCCATTTACTAGTTTCCCCTGTACACAGAAAAAAATTGTGGTACTGAGCTAAAGCAGTACTTACAGAGAAATTACATAATTAAACACTTATATTAGAAGAGAAAGATCTCAAAATAATGACCTAAGCTTCCACCTTTAAAAAAAAAAAAAAAAAAAAAAAAGCCCAATCTAAACAGAAGGGAAGAAAAAGAACAGAAATTAATCAATGACCTAGAAAACAAATGTAATAGAGAAAAATCAATGAAACCAAAAGCTTATTCTTGAAGAGCAATAAAGTCTTTAGCGGACTGTCAGGAAAAAAGAGAGATGCTACAAATTACCAATGACAGAATTAAGAGAAGGGACAACTACAATCTCCACAGTTATTAAAGGAGTAACAAAGGAACATAATGAACTTCGTCAATATATGACCCCTCAGGTAAAATGGACAAAACCCTAGAAAGACACAACCTACTAAAGCTCATTCAAAAAGAAATAGTTATCAGAGTAATCCTATATCTATTAATGAAATTGAATTTGTAGTTTAAAACTCTAGGCTCAGGTGGCTTCACCAATGAAAGTTACCAAACATTAAGTGAGAAGTAATATCAATTACTACACATACTTCTGCAGAAAACAGAAGAGGAGAAAAAACATCCCAATTCATTATTCAGCATTAACCTGATACCAAAACCAGACAAAGACAGTACAAGGTATTTGAAGGAAAGAAGGAAAAATAGTAACAAAATCCTCAAAAAAAGCCTACGAACCAATATCCCTCATGAACACAGACACACAAATTCTTGACAAAACTTTAGCAAATCAAACCCAACAATATATAAAAAGCAATGTATCACAACCAAGTGAGTTTTAGTCCCAGAATGCACAATTGGTCTAACATTAAAACCCAACCAATGGAATTCACTAAAAAAAGAAAACCATATGATTATCTCAACAGATGTTAAAAAAAAAAAATTGTATGGCAAATCCCCTCACAATGAAAACTCTGCAAACTAGGAATAGAAGGAAACTTCCTCAACCTGATGAAGTATATGTACAAGAAATACATAGCTAATACCAAACTTTGTGGCAAAAGACTGAATGCCTTCGCCTTAACGTGAGAAACAAGGTAAGGATGTCTAATCTCAGTACTTCTATTTAACATTGTACTGGAGGTCCAAGCCAGTGCAACAAGGCAAGAAAAAGAAATAAAAGGCATAGAGATTGGAAAGGAAGAAGTAAAACATTCTTTATTTACTGACAACATGACCATCTATATAGAAAATTCTAAGGAATCTACATAAAAGCTACTAGAATTAAAAAGTGAGTTTAGCAAGGCTGCAGGCTATAAGGTCAATATATAAAAATATAAAACATTGCTGAGAGAAATTAAAGAACAAAGTTGAAGATCTTATACTATATGATCTCAAGACTTATTGTAAAGCTACAGTAATCAAGACAGTGAAATATTGGTGTAAAAGACATTAATCATTGGAATAGAGCCCATAAATAAACCCACACATATATGATCAGTTTATTCTTGACAAAGGTGCAAAGGCAATTCAATGGGGGAAGGAAAATCTTTTCAATGAGTGGTGGTGAAACAAATGAATAAACATATTCAAAAAACAAATGTAACAACCCAATTCAACCCTACCATAACACTATATACAAAAATTAATTCAAAATGGATCTTATGTCGTAACACCAAGGTCAAAGGATCGGATCCCTTTACCAGCCAGCCACCAAAACAAACAAACAAAACTCCAAAATGGATCACAGACTTAAGAGCCAACCCATAAAAAATATATGTTAAAATCTCAGATTAGGCAGATTTCTTAGGACACAAAAAAACACAAAGTACAAAAGAAAAGTGGACATACTGGATTTCATCAAAACTAATATTTGCTCTTCAAAAGATACTATTATAAAAATAAATATACTTTGATAAAGCTACAAAATTTAAAAAATAGAGTTAGGGGAAGGAGAAAGAAAGGATAACAGATCCTGGATCCTAAGAAAGAGGACTGAATCTTTAAATCCTGGAATGATGCTGCTGTGGCCCCCAATTCTTTCTAATGTAAAACTTGGATAAGCAGCTGGCATAAAATTTACACTACAATTCAGCAGAAAAGCAGGATTTCCCCAGAGCACTCGGAACTCTGGCAGAAGAACTTTTAGTCTCTCTCAGAAACATAAAAGAAGCAGAACACATCACCAGGTCCCATTCCGGTTTCACCAACTGTGTCATTTGAGGTCTGAGCCCAACTAAGAAGAGTGAGAAGGCATGGGGAAATTCATTATATGCAGGAAGAACTGATCAAATAAGTAAACATACTGAAGATATTAGGAGTCAGGTCTCTTACTGTTAGAAATGAGAATTAGAAACATGGAAAAGAAAAAGGGCCAAGATGAACTCTATCATAGTGGATTGGAATTAAAAGTGTCAGTACGAAATCAAGAAAAAAAATTTTTTTTAAATAAATAAATAAACATAAGACTTAAATCATCATACACACAAAAAGGCAAACAGATGTGCCCTTATGACATGTAATGGTTTGGACAGTCTGTAGATAATGACACTATGTACTACGTAAGTTGATTTTAAAGAATACTATAACAGACACTGCTAGTTTCCTATTTCATATCCATTTTCCTCTGCTTCCTTACTAATAGAATCTCAACTGTACTTGTGCAAAAAAATGTGTCTAGCTAAAATATTCAGAACCCTTATCTGTAACTGTTTACTTTTATAATAGAGGTACCACCCCACTTCTCCTTGCCCATGCTTGGAATGTAGATATGATATCTGGTAGTACAGCATCTACACTGTGACCACGAAAAATATAGGCCAATATTAAAAATATAAGGGGATAAAAAAAGAGGAGGAACCTGGTTCCTTTATGGCATCCACATGATTCAAGCCGCAGACTGCATATCTGGACTTCTTGCTAAGAAAAATAAGCCTCTTCCTTGTTTAAGCCATTATTTGTTGGTGTTTCTCTTGCACACAGCTGAACAAAAATTATAGCATTCAGAGAACTTGGTATCAGAAGTAGGGTCTGAGGCACCAGTCACTCAACCCATCTGCATGTATTTGTTCTCATTTTAAGGTACCACTCTTTCTCACTAAGTTCTTTATTTTTTAAAAAAGACCTGGTAAGGGTGTGAATTCAATTTATGTCATTGTTCAGCAACTCACAACCTCAGACTCTGGTTTTTTACAATATCAGCTTTATGAATGCAAAAGATATGAAACTCTCTTAAGGCAATTACAGAAATGCTCTGGGTTTATTCTTATGCCTTAAAAAAGAATTCTATACTACCTTAAGGTATTGCCTTAAATAGGCAGTTTATTCTAGGTGTTCATCACTACATGATATGGACTGCCAAAGCCACATCCACTAAAACAATTTCTGTTTCACTGCCATCAAACCCAAACAGCCACTAGAACCAATGTGAGATTGCCATATCTCTGAAGGTCTCTTACTTGCAACTAATCTTGATTCCAATTATCAAACAGGTCTGCCTAATAATAATAGCATATTATAGAAATTAAGTATAGTAATAATCTCTAGGAGTGCCAGAGAGCCAGGCCCTAAAGCTATATAACCAGTACTAATGCCCAACTATAACACAAGAGTTGTTCTAGGAAAAAAACAGCATTTCTACTGCTGCTTAGACTTGGATACCAAAAGCCCTCCCAGTGCTGCCCCTGAGAAACTGGATGCTTCCACCACCAGGCTTGCTAGATCAATCCTCGTGTCCTACCTATTCACATTCTTTACTTCTAAATCCATGTACTTAGGTCATAAAGACTGGGAATATGAGTCTTATGATTTCATTGAGAAAATAGAAACTTTATGTGGGTAATTATCAAAATATGAGGAGGGTGTCTAAGATGTGGTATATGCACAAATGGTTAAGTGTCCACTATTCACATTATTATCTTTACCATCTTAACATCAAACATTTTACATAAGACACTTATGTACAATTACACTTAATTACCCATTACCACTTCCTAGTCATACTTACTGAACGGGTACATTTTTTGGGGGGACTGCTAGAAAGTCCATCCAGTTGCCCATGTTCACCCAGAAATCCTGTCACTTGGTCCAAGAAAGAAGATACATCAAGCTGGTGCCATTCTACTAGCTTCTGACCTAAAGGATATATAAATATAATAATATCAAAACTCTTTCTGAAAATTCTCATTAAGTATTTCTTTCAACATATGCATAATTAAAATTTACTGTGAACAAATATCTCCACTCTTCACTAGCTTAACTTACATAGTATCTTTATAAACTAAAGGACACATCAATTACAACCCACCTAACAGATTCCCACCCATCACGACAGGGCAACTATCTTATCTGCTGGTATCATTTACTGCTATTTAGGAAGAAGAGATTCAGACAAAGCAATATCTACTTAAAACACAATCAATTAATAATAAAACCAGCTCCACACTCTGCTTCTCTGGTAGGATAACAACCAGTACCTGAACAATCTTAAATGTTTAATGACAGAAAACCTAAAGGGATACTTTATAAAATGATGAGAAATAAGAACATATCAGTTACTCCTTGAAAGACCAGACCTGCACAAAATAAAATACCACCATCTCCCAAAGTTGCCAGAAAAAGCTTCCCTAAATACACACATCAGTAGATGTTTAAATAATCATAAAGGGAATGAACAAGAGACCTTCACCTAAATTATTATGATTTTGAAATCATAGCCAGTCAAATATTTAAAGATCAGTCATTTAGGTAATTGAAAGACAAATGATAGGTTAAAGGCTGTAAACTGATATAAATCTTACCTGTCCGTGGGTCCAAGATGGAAACATAGGGGAAATCCCCTAGCTTATAAAACTGTATGTATCTCTGACCTTCCTCACTGTCGTGATAAACCTGTTGTTATTGACATAAAAAAAAAGTCAGCCTCTAAAAGAAGGACCAACCTTCTTCTTCTATATAACTTTGTTACACACCAATGGCAATTAACTCTCCACATATACCTTTGGTATATGTGTTAGGATCTCACTCCTATATTAAAGAGAAAATGAAGGTCATCTGGTGTGAACTCCCTTAGCTCTTACCCTCAGCCTCTTATGGATACTTACCATAAACATACCAATGCATGCCTCCTCCTCTCCCAGTTTAGAAGAGGTACTGCTCTTCTTGTTCAAGCTATTTGTCTATCTATGTCATTCTTGACTCTTAACCATTTATATCTTAATAAATCACAATACATGAAGATTATAAACTCGAGAGTCTAGCACAGTGCTAGGCAAAAAGATGCTCAATTGATTTTTGCTGAATAAAATAAACGGAAGTTTTATCCTTTTAAAAAACCTATATTAAATTTAGAGGCCTGTAAAACATGAACAGGCAAATTAATAACATTAATAGCATATCATGTAGTGGGAAAAAAATTAAGTTCATTCAGAAGTTTAAATTTTCTGTAACTTTTCATAAAATAATAAACTGGAACAGGATCCTCTAACCTTAGCTCGATGATTTATGTAAAAAGAAACTAGAGCCAGGAAGACTAAGTGACATGTCTAAGGACATACAGTTAAAGAATATCAAACTCAAGCTAAAATCCAAGTCTCAGCCAAATGTTTTTCCATTACTCTAAGATCTATAACTATATTTTTCCAACATAGTAGCCCCAGCCACATGTGGTTATTGAAGCACTTGAAAATGTGGCTAGTCCAAATTGAGATGTGCTGCAAATGTAAAATACACACCATATCTTGAAGACTTAACACCAAAAGCAACCTAGAACATCTCAATATTTTTATATTAGTTACATGATGGATGTACTGATTTAAACAAAATATATTATTAGAATTAATTTCACCTGTTTCTTTTGACCTTTTTTATTGTGGTACTAGAAAATTTTACATTACATATGTGGTTTACAGTATATTTCTAATGAACAGTACAGCTGCATATTCACTCTATCAAGACATTTAAACTCTTAGGATATGAATATTATACAGTTTATATGGCTTGGATCTTTTTCCTCCTTCTCTTGGAAGTTCTTCATTGCTGCCCTTTCCCTCACCTTTACTATTTCAGCTATAATGGGTAGTTTTAATTTTTTATGTCATAATATCTCAGTTATTAATTTTTTTCCAGTTTATAATCCAATTCCTCCTCCCCAACATCCCACACTACAAAAGTAAAATACAAAAAATTTGACTCTCTTCCTCACCTGCCAGAAAATGAAATGTTCCCGGATAATATTCTTCACAGCTTCATTGCTCCATACATCACGGTTGAGGCACTGGCACGCAAAGTCTTGTACATTTTGGATGTTTATCATCAGCCACTTATTCTGCATCTGGCCACACTCTTTGGCCTGTAAGAGTAAGGTAACAAAACATGTCTTGGAAACAATTTCTACTTGGTAACTCATGTTTCAGAATTCAGAAGCTGTCCTCTTTCCATATAAATACTAAGTTTTTTCACAAGTATGCCATCTAGAGTTTTCACTATTTATACATTATCTATATTTATTTTGCATATATGCATATACAATTATACTGTCCATTTTCAAGCATTCTCAAATTTAAATGAACTGTTTTCTCTTTTATCCATTGTTACTTGTTATAAACGGCTGAATTTTTAATGTATGTTTAAGCATCTTTATCTGAACAGGATTCCACTAATTTAAGATCAACAAGTCACATAATTCTATTTTCCTACTCCCTGTCAACAAATATACCTCTTCTTTTTAATGGATGTAACTGGTATGCTTATATTACTTTACGTTGTTTTATTTTCTCCAACACCATTTTCTATAACATTTCCAAGTATCATATTCATCTCAATTATTAGGCATGTGTTATTTTATAGCATCATCCTAAATATTTTAGTAAAAGCTGCTTAGGGCTTTTTCTCTTATCTTCCTAGGAGTATATTACAAAAAATTGGATTACAGGATCCAAGAATGTGAGAATAATCTGCAAATGACTCCCCAATTTACAGCACAAATATCAATCACGTGTGTACTTTTTGCCTCTCAGTTCCTCATTACCATAAAGACCTATGAAATGCTGCTGAATAGAAAAAGAATGGCAGAAAAGCAAATGAGCAAATGCTACGTCAAATCTTTGCATAGGACCAATAACATGAAAGCAATAGTTTTGAATAAATTTGTCCTGGAATAATATTCTTTTCCAAATCAGTTTGACATGGGAAAATCTTAAGAATCAATACATTTGGTGTAATAATAATCAAAGAACGTACACCATTTTGGTGATATTGGAAAATATAAGACTATCTTCTGTTTTAAGAAGATTTACACAATCCTACAAATACCGTTATCCTGTTTTTTTATATGAATCTTTCAGAGAAAATTATTTTCTAATATTCACTTATTGATACCACAGGTGAAAACCAAAGTTCTAAAAAGATGTATCCCTGTATTGAATCAGGAAACTCTATTTAATTGGTCAAAGACTTATTTTAAAAATTATTTTATTTTATTTTATTATTTTTTTTTTAAATTTTTTTTTTATATATATTGTGGTTTTTTTTTTTTTTTTTTTTTGTCTTTTTCGTGACCGGCACTCAGCCAGTGAGTGCACCGGCCATTCCTATATAGGATCCGAACCTGCGGCGGGAGCGTCGCTGCGCTCCCAGCACTCTCCCAAGTGCGCCACGGGCTCGGCCCTAAAAATTATTTTATAGTAATAAAATAATCCCTTGCTCCTAGGAAATAATATTGTTGCATTTACTTCCTTGTCTATAGACACAGTTAATAAATGGGTGATAAATAAATAATTAAACTACCTTAACTGAAAAATTTGAGACTAAAGAAAAAAGCAAACACACATTGTATCCCTCTAATAGGGTCAATTTATGTTTTACAACTACAACACTGACAAGAAAAAAAAAAGTATGAAACTGAAAATGAATAAAAGTCTCCAGTTTAAAAATTATGAAGAGTCATTTGCTTTTGTTTTTTTTTTAAAAATTTGTTCGCCCACATTCACGCTTTCATTAACACAGATTCATTCATTCAATAAATACTTATTGAGTACTTACCACATTTCAGGTACAGTTATTGATGCTGCAGTTATGGCAGTTACCAAAACACAAAAATCCCTGTCCTCATGAAGCTTACATTGGGGAGAAACCTTATACCAGCAAAAGAAACTTAGTAATGGTGCTATCCACACTGAAGATACTGTTAAGAATTCTTATTACTGCTAGAGGAAAGGTCCAAAGAAGATACGACTTTCAGATAAGAGTCTTGAGTAAATCTAGAGATCTAATGTATAGCATAAGGATTATAGTTAACAATACTATACTGTATATTGAAAATTTGCTAAATGCTGAGAGTAGATTTTAGATGCTCTTACCATTAAAAAGGGGGGTAACTATGGAAAATGATGAATAGGTTAATTTGCTTAACTGTAGCAATCATTTCACTATGTATATCAAAACATCATGCTGTACATCTTAAATGTATACAATAAAAAAATGACAAAGAGAGAAAGTCTTATAAAATCTAAGTATACCAATTATGTGAGTCAAGGACTGGAGGTAAAAGTGGGCCATGGGACAAATGAAGAACCTTTCCTCTCGGAATCTACTGGGTTGTTCTGAACCAATATTCAAAAGCCATTATAAGGAGACCTAAGGGCAAAACAGTGGGAGATTAACATCTCTCCCAGTCCCAGATAGAACAGAAAAGCATGAAAAATAAGGACTAAAGAAAAAATGTTTCAGTAAATATATGTGCATAGAATAAAGAAAACATATTAAAATATGCATAGTACTTTATGAAAATTGAAATTATAATTCTATTATTTCTCTGTGTTATTATGATATATATATATTTTGGTTTTTAACCAAAATTCCTGGCTTATAATTCCCATTGCCCTTGTTCTTTTTTGTTGGGTTTTTTTTGGTGACTGGCTGGTACAGAGATCCAAACCTGTGACCTTGGTGTTATAAGGCTGTGCTCTAGCCAACTGAGTGTCTAACCAGCCAGCCCTAGCCCTTGTTCTAATCTGCCCCTGCCTTTGTCTTAGAGCTGGCCATAAAGGAATTCTCTGAACTGTTCAGGCACCAAGGGTTTTTTGTTTTTTGTTTTAAAGGTGGGTGCTGGTTGGTTAGAGTATGGTGTTATAACGCTGAGAAGGTTAATTCTAGATGTCAACTTCGTTAGATGAAGGAATGCTGAGAAACCTGGTAAAGCAATCTTCTTAGGTGTGTCCATGAGGGTGTTTCCAGCAGAGATTAGTATGAGAGTCTGAGTGGCCTAGGTGTGAAAGACCCACCCTCAGTGTGGGTGGGAACCATCCAATCTGCTGGGGGTCCGGAGAGAACAAAAGACAGAGGAAAGAGGTGAAGCTCTCTCTCTCATCCCCTGGAACTGGGATACACTCTCCTCTCCTGTCCATAGACATCAGAGCTCGAGACTCTTCAGCTTTTGCGTTCCAGAACTTACACCAAGGACACCCACCATCAGCTTCCCTGGTTCTGAGGCCTTTGGACTTGGATTGAGCCACACTACCGGCATCCAGTTTACAGACGGCCTATCATGGGACTTTTTTTCATAGCCATGTGAGCTAATTCCCCTAATAAATCCCTCTCATATAACTGTAACATATCCTATTGATTCTGTCTCTCTGGAGAACCCTGACTAATACGAACACTAAGGTCAAGGGTTTGGATCCCTGTACTGGCCAGCTGCCAAAACAAAAACAAAACAGAAATGCTCTGACCTACCTTGTCTGACTGTAAGTCATAAGATCCATTTCAGAAAGGGTCCTTCCCAAGAAGAAGGAGTGTTGCACAGATGACAAGAAGAATCTGAACAAACAGGCCCTGTTGGGCCTCCCAAGTCAAATCATACCCTTTTTGTCAAATCACATTTCTACAGAGTTGTCCATGTTTCAATCACAATGAAGCTTCCATAAAAATCAAAGAGCACAGGGTTTGGAGAGCTTCTGGATAGCTGAACACATGGACAGCTGTCACACGCCCAGGGAGGGCATGGGAAGCTCCACATATTCTCCCCCATACCTCGCCCTATGCATCCCTTCATCTGTATCCTTTGTAATATCCTTTATAATAAACCAGTAAACGTGTTTTCCTGAGTTTTGTGAGCCACTCTAGCAAATTAATCGAACCCAAGGGAACCCTGTTTATAGCTGGTCAGTCAGAAGCACAGGTAAAACAACCTGGGGCTTACAAATAGCATTTGAACAGGGGTGCAGTCTTATGGAACTGAGCCCTCAACATGTGAGATCTGATGCTATCTCCAGGTAGACAGCATCAGAACTAAATTGGAGGACACCCAGCTGGTGTCCACTAGAGAACTGATTACTTGCTTGCTTATTTGCTTGCTAATGGGGACAGATCCCCACAAATATGTTGTGAGAGTATAGTGGAAGTGTCTGAGTGTTTTTTTCCACTCATTCTCCTTACCAGTTTTCTAATTTTTCCATAATTTCTTTGTCTAATTTGAATAAAACTAAATGTCAGCTATATATAAAGTTTAATTAGAAAAACTTTATCTTATATGTTTATTGACAGGCTCCTTAAATTTTCAGCTAAATATTTTTACTTGCATTTATAATTAAGTACTTTTTAAATTAAAGTGCTTTTAGTAATTAGGACTAGGTGTACATGCAATTGAAAAGCAACTGAAAAAAATATGCATTTCTTATGAAATAAGGAATATGACAGAAATCAGAATATGACTGATTCTTTCTGTACAATATATTCCAGATTATGCCATTCAATCATTTAAAAAAGATTTTTAAAAGGCCAATTAAACTGTTCCAGGCACTGTGGATACACAACAGCAAATAAAACAAAGTCGCTGTGTTCACAGAGCTTACAGGCTAGTGAGGAAAAAAGAAAACCTAAGAATGTTCCCTTCCCCAGGTTAGACCATTTATCCTGAAGTGCTTGCTCAGCTCCAGCTAAACTGGTTTTCTTGGCTGTACCAGAAATAAGCCCAGCTCTTTCTAACATCAGTACCTATGCACTACTGTTCTATTTGCTTTTCCCTGGACCTTCCCATGGTACACATTCCCTCACTTCATTCAGACTTTGACTTCAATCTTATCCTTTCAAAAATCTTCCCTTTTCTTCTCTCTTCACAATTACAAACATATGTGCAGCCTATGAAAACCTTGCTTTCAATTTCCCTTTAAGAACACATGCAACTTAATTGCCCCAAATGAACAAAAAATAGCCCTCTCTCTCTTTCCCTTATTGTATTTTATCCTTTCTCCTAACAACTACTATCAAAGACAACATATATAATACATACACCAATACATGAGGGTACTTCAAAAAGTTCATGGAAAAAACAGAATTAAGAAAATGCTAATCTTTTCATGAATTTTTTGAAGTACCCTTGCATGTTATATATATTTTTTGTGCATTTTATTTGTTTATAGTTTATTTCTCTTACAGGATGAGCATCCCTAACCTGAAAATCCAAAATGCTCTAAAATCTGAACTTTTTGAGCACTGACATGATGCTCTAAGGAGCATTTCAGATTTTCAGAATAGGGATGCTCAATTGGTTAATCTACAAATACCACAAAATCCAGAGAAAATCCAAAATCTGAAACACTTCTGGTTCAAAGCACTTCAGATAAGGGATATTAAACCTATACTATATAAACTCTGGGATGGCAAGGACTTTGTAGAATTTGTTTACCACTATATCCCTGTGACAGAAACTGCTTACAGGTACTAAACACGCATTCTCTCTCTTTGTCCCTCTTAGTAACAGAACCTCCAAGTTTTACCTAAGCATCTGGACTTCCTAATGTCCCTTGCAACTAGGTGTGGCCACGTTGCCAAGTTCTAGTCAATGGGATGTGAGCAGAAGTGATGTGTACAACTTCTAGGTTGTGCCTTTAAAGGGAAAAGGTGTATCCTTCCCAGCCCTTCCCTCCTCCATGCTAGCTAGAAAGCAAACATGGTGATAAGCCATCTTGCATTATGTGGACAACTTCAAGCAAGACCACAGGGAGGACAGAACAAGATAGAAAAAAACTGTACGTCTAATAACTTCATAGAGCAGATCACCCTAACAGCCTTGACTTCTATCTTGGTTAAGCTAATCTTTGTTTTTTTCCTGGTCTCTCTCACATGCAGTCAAACCTTTATCCCAACAAATAACAATCCCATCACCTAGAACAAGACCTTCCAACAGAAGGCCTCAATAAATATTTATTCAACGAACAAGTGACTTAATCAATCTCTCATTTGGTTAGCATGAGCCAGAAAGAACTCTTGAACATGATCTACCTCTAGTTACATTAGTTTCTCAACTTGAAAAACTTTGGCTTAGATTTACATCTAATACAGGGGCCAAACCTATGGGCCCTCCCTGAGCAGCCAGAAAGCATCCCTCTAATTTTTAACACTCACCTCTCTAAACTTCAATGACTTAATTTTGCATATTACCTTCCTAATTTTTATATAACTAATGGATATATTGTTAATCATAATGATATAGCCTACTTGTTCTGGAAGTGTTTATATCATTTAAAGACTTCCAGGAACACAGCATCTGGCTGCCTGGGTGACGGTGGCCCACAATCATCTTGCAACCACCCAGAATTACAAGGCTGTCTGCAGCGATTTGAAAAATGGCAACAAATGAAAGTGCCAGCATCTTTAGTTCAGCAGCCATGGCTGTGGAGTATGTAGATTCACTTTTACCTGAGAATCCTCTGTGAGAACTATTTTAAAAAGCTTGGAACTATTTGTGAATAATTATACAAAGATCCAAACTGCAACATGAGGATCTGTTATAGTTCATAAAGCCTTTTATTTCTTGTTCTGTTTACCTGGATTTTTATTTCAATTTATACCTTACATTAAAAAGTACAAAATTTAAAAGGATAAACCAGAAACATGGGAAAACCAATGGAAATGTTTTAAAGTAGTTCTCTTTTATCACTTTTGTATCCAGCTGCCTTTGATTTGTGGAACCTACTGTTTTACAGAGTATTTCAATATTCCTTATGATTGGGAACGAATGCCAAGCTGGCATATGCTTTTGGCAAGATGCTTTGGCTGTGCAGTCATTGAGGATACTTGGTACTATTTCCTGCCTAGACTCTTATACCACAAAAGAATATATAAATATATTCATAAAATGCATCAAGGGTTTCAGGCTCCATTTGGAAGGGAAGATGAATAGGTACATCCTTTGGAAACCCTAATTCTTGGAACTGGATTTTTCATCAGAATCACACTTTTGTGTGATCATGTAATTCTTCTTCATGGGCATGGGTGACCATTCATTTGACAGAACCTATTGATGTGGTTATGATATTCCTCTCAACTCTTTAAATTTCATCCCTTTCTGTGTTGGTTCTTGACATCATGATTTCTACCACATGAACTTCAGCGGAAACTATGCTTTAACATTTACATGGTGGGATAGAATTTCTGGAACAGGTTGGCTGGTTGGCTTAGTTGATTAGAGAGAAGACTTATAACACCAAGGTCACGGGTTCAGATCCCCATACCAGCCAGCCATAAAAAAAAAAATAAAATAAAATAAAATAAAACTTTTTTGGAAGAGTCTCTCAGTTTAATGCCTATAAGGAAAAGATGAAGAAGTATGGGGGAAAGACTGAATAAATATTTTATGTAAATCATCCTGAAGACACACATTTTCCTGAATTGAAACTAGTAGCTAACATTGCTTCTGGGGAGCAGAAATGAGCATGTGTCTCGGCTGCTAAATGATAAAAAGAACATTAACAACCTTTAATTATATTCCTAGTAGGAACTTTTTCTACTTTACATACAAGTTCTATATACGTAGAAATAAATATATATTTAAGTACAAAGGAAAAAAAAGACTTACAATTGGTTTAGTATTATCAATGAAAAAGATGAATAGATTCGCGGAAATAGGCCATGAAATACAAAAGAAAAAAGGTGATATAATTTAAAATTCAGAGGACAATATCAAGACATTCAGCCTCCCTCAGTAAACAAGCAGAAAAGTAACTGCTTTTTATGAGTCCAAAGTGACCAGTTTAAAACAAGTTCAGAGTTACTGCAATAAGCCATAGAGCAACTAAGAAGCTGTAAAAATTAAAAACAAGCCAAAACAGATTCAGATCCTTTTTCATATTGCTGCTAGTCTCTCTCAATGGCTGTTTTATCATCAGAACACTAGAAAGGATATGCAGCAGCCATGTTAAGACCAGGAGGGAAAGATAAAGAAAACTGAGGAGACATCTAACCTCAACTGACAAAAACCATCCTTCACTCAAAAATAAACATGACAAAATATTACACACAAAAAATAAATCCTTGTTTGGTCAAATCACCATCATTTGGGTTTTCTGTTACATGCAGCCAAACACTTTCAGGTTTTACAATTCAGAAAATTTAAACTGAACAGCAAACTTACAGTTAAATTCTTTATCCTAAATATTTCATTTATGCCCATGTAAAAGTATGTCCAAGGACAAATTTTTCTTTTTCTTTTGTGACCGGTAAGGGGATCGCAACCCTTGGCGTGGTGTCTCCCGCACCGCACTCAGCCAGTGAGCGCACCGGCCATTCCTATATAGGATCCGAACCCGTGACGGGAGCGCCGCTGCACTCCCAAGCGCTGCACTCTCCCGAGTGCGCCACAGGGCCAGCCCTCTTTTTTTTTTTTTAAAGATGACCGGTAAGGGGATCTTAACCCTTGACTTGGTGTTGTCAGCACCGCACTCTCCCGAGTGAGCCACGGGCTGGCCCAAAGGACAAATTTTTTAAAAACATAATCATAACTCATTTTCAAGTACGTAGGTGACATACATCACTTTTGCAGTTATTCTTTGGCCTACTTTGTATTAACTGATAAGACTTACTTGAAATTTAAGTAATTTGCATCTATGGAAATGCTATTCTGATTCAAAAGAGCATTAACATTCTAGTCAACACCTCAACAGAAGAATATCTAAAATCCTAACAAAATTGACTCATTTAACAAATATTGTGTTCCTATTAAATGCCAGAGTGGGTACCAAAGATTACCAAAATAAAAAGAAACACACTACTCCTGCCCTCATTAGGTTTACACGTTAGCAGATAATCAAGTAAACCTGGTCTGAAAAGGTTTTCTGTGGGTTTAGCCAAGACAAAATACATAGTTGTATTCTGCAACTACAGGGATATTCTTTTAAAACACACTAGGATCCCCAAAGAAATATGGGCAAAATATATCTACAAACAGTAAACAGCTAACCAACACACACACAGCTATTCTCTGTAGCAGTCAAAGATATATAAACTAAAAATAATAAGATTATTTTAAAAGCTATCAAAATGGCAAGGATTCTAAAATGATACCACATAAGGCTAATAAAAAGATTTCATCAAGCAATCTCATATACTGCTAACCGAAATACATTTTACATATTGCTGGTACAAATATAACTCAATGTAACCTTTAGGTATATCATGTAGAAATACTTATTAAGAGGCCAATTCCTTATATACTGCAAAAAAAAAAAAATAAGGGGATCTTAACCCTTGACTTGGTGTTGTCAGCAAGACACTCTCCCAAGTGAGCTAACCAGCCATCCCTATACAGGGATCCGAACCCATGGTCTTGGTGTTATCAGCAGCACACTCTCCCAAGTGAGCCACGGGCCAGACCAAAATATTTTTTTTGACCTTAGAAAAAAATGGCAACAAAAATGCAAAAGGATTTATAGTTGTCATAGAATCTCCAACAACTTACCGTTTCAAAGCTGCCTTTATGCATCAAGTCAATGGGTGGCCGAAATAGATCTGCAAGAGTAGTTAGTTTCTTATCTATTGCTCCTCCATTTCTTAATTCCTGTTCTTGCCGAACTGCAACACAGGAGGACGAAAAGTTTCAAACAGCCATAAAATTTAATAGCCATACATCCTATAATTCAAAAGAAAAAACCTTATAATGTGCTTGACCTCAAATGCCAATGCAAACATCTAAGACTGAAAAAAAAAATACAAAGAGGGGTGTGGAGGAAATCTTAACAAAATCTTAACACTTGGATAAAACAAAGGATAAAAAGCAGAACGTAAAATTAAAAAGTCACTTAATCAAAATAATTTCCTTTACATATCTAAAAACTAACTTTAGCACAGGAGAAAACTTTCATCTCCATTTATGTAGTTTTGAAAGTGATTTTTATTCATCTGTTATTTCTAGCCACCTTCCCAATCTTTAAAGAGACTGTCAGTAGAGATGATGATTGCTGTCACCTTCCACTGGAAGAGTACAGATTCCCTGGATCATTTAAGTCAACTTAGGTCTCCCTTCAACACTCTCCAAAGTCACAAGACCTATCTATGCCTCAGTGAGTTCAATATAAATCAACTATAAAATCAAGTATGGTGTAAGAATTTCTCATATATTCCCTAAACATAATTTTCTCGTTTAGGATTCCACTGCTAAAACAGTACTATATTCTCTAAAAGTATAAGGCTAAGATTATCATTCTAACTTATTCCACAAAAAGATATGAGGGTACTTCAAGACGTTCATGGAAAGATTCAAATTATCTTTTAATTCTATTTTTCCATGAATGTTTTGAAGCACCCTCATATAAACCTATTTTAGACTGTAGCCAAAATGTTAATAGTGGCTGCTTTGGATGGTATGGCTTTTTCTTTTATTTTTCAGTCTCCTACAATAATCATTTTCATTAGTTATTCCTTTCATTGACAGTTATCAGGATTATGAGAGAAAACAGTTTTTTGTTTGTTCATTTGTTTTTGGCAGCTAGCCAGAAAAGTTTTTTCTTATATTAGAGTCAGTATTTAGGTGCTCATTCTGAAGCAAACTGTTTATAAATTACAAGATTTCTTACATTATCTCCATCCCCCTTATTATTCTTCCATAAATAAATAGGTCAGAATTTGGAACAATTCAGCTTTGGGGGAGTTAATCACAAACAGACTGAATTCATAATTTCAATTTTTAAATAAGGTGAATCCTTGAAGTAATTAGACTCAATATTAATCTTTTTCTTTTCAGTAAGGAGGGAGGGAGGGAGAGAAGGGGAGAGAGATAATAAACTGGTCCATAGATACATACTAGTTTCAGTTTGAAAATCTCGAAAACCATCAAATATTGAACGTGCAGGCCGTCGTCTCTTAGGAGCTTTAGGGGGAAAAAAAGAATTGATTCAAAATTTAAACATTTATTTTAAAACATAGCTCAAAAAATCTCCTTATCTATAAGAATTTCTTGTTTTAAAACACTAATAAATTCAAAATAGTGCCCTCCCTCAAAAACTAAAAAATTTTTAACTTTCAAGTCATTCATATATAATTAATATAACCATCTTCAGGCCAACCATTTTGTTTTACTAATGAGAAAATTAAGACCTAGTTAAGAGATCTGACCAAACGTGCAAAAAGACAGAGTCCAGACTTCCGGTCAAGATGGTGGAATAGACAATCCCTAGCGTCACTCACTCCCACAAATCAACCGATTTAAACTATAAAAACATAACATCAAGTGCATATGGAACGGGGAGACGTCCAGTGGGGGAGGCAGAAACTCCATGGAGACCACACGCCGTGCGGAGCCGCCATCGCACAATCCGGCACATAGCCTTCACCGCTGCCACCCGCCTCCATTCCCAGCCCAGCACAGGGCGCACAGAGTGGGGAGACGTCCGGCAGGGGAGGCAGAAGCTCTGCAGAAACCACACACCCTGTGGTACAGCCCTGTGAACCAGCAGCCCGGCACAGTCCAAGCTGACCAGAGAGGTGGCTCCCCAGAAAGGCCCAAGACCCGAAGCAACCACACACGCAAGGCACTAGTGGCCAACTGAGCAGTCACTGAGGCAGCCATACCAAATTGGCAACCACAGCAACATCTTAGTCAGTCAATAGTGTCAAACCTGTAGACTGTGAAACCCCCTGCCACAATGAATAAAACACCAAAGAAAAGATACCAGAAATACGAAAAATCAAGAAAGTACACCACCAAAGGATAATAACTTGAAGCTCTAGATCCTATACAACAAGAAGCCCTTGAAATGACTGACAAGGAATTTCGAGTGATAATTCTAAGGAAACTGAATGAGATACAAGAAAACTCAGCTAAACATCATGATGAAATGAGGAAAAGTATACAGGACCTGAAAGAGGAAATGTACAAGGAAATCAATGTCCTGAAAAAAAATGTAGCAGAACTTGCTGAACTGAAGAAGTTATTCAGCGAAATAAAAAACACAACAGAGAGTTTAACCAGCAGGCTTGTCGAAGTTGAAGAGAGAACCTCTGAACTTGAAGATGGGCTGTTTGAAATAACACAAGCAGACAAAAAGAAAGAAAAAAGAATCAAAGACATTTAATAAAATCTGAGAGAGATATCAACCTTAAGCACTCAAATATCCGAGTCATGGGTATTCCAGAAGGGGAGGAAAACGGAGATTGCATTGAAAACATATTCAACAAAATAGTGGCAGAAAACTGCCCAGGTATAGGAAAAATCACAGATCTTCAGATCCAGGAAGCTCAATGATCTCTAAACATATTCAACCCATAAAGGTCTTCTCCAAGACATGTTATAGTCAAATTGGTAAAACTCAGAGACAAAGAGAGAATCTTAAAAGCTGCAAGAGAGAAGCGTCAAATCACCTATAAGGGAGCCCCAATCAGGCTAACATCAGACTTTTCATCACAGACCCTAAAAGCTAGAAAGGAATGGGATGATATATTCAAAATACTAAAAGACAAAGATTGCCAGCCAAGAATACTCTACCCTGCAAGGCTATCCTTCCGAAATGAGGGGCAAATAGTATAATTCTCAGACAAACAAAACCTGCGGGAGTTCACCACCACACGAACACCCTTACAAGAAATTCTCAAGGGAGTACTGGGTTTGGTTCCTGAAAAATAACTACCACTGCCATAAAAACCCAAGAAAAATCAAAACCCACTAGTATAATAAAAATGGCAGTCATGAAGAGAAAACAAACTAACAAAAAGGCTATCTACAACCCAAGGAACCGACAAACACAGAAAACAAACAGTAAATCAGAAAGCAAGGAACAAAAGACACCTAAGACAACCAATAAATCAATAAAATGCTAGGAATAAATCAACACTTTTCAATAACAACTCTTAATGTAAAAGGCTTAAATTCCCCAATCAAAAGACACAGACTGACTGACTGGATTAAAAAGGAGGAACCAACTGTATGCTGCCTTCAAGAGACCCACCTCACCCATAAAGACTCACATAGACTAAGAGTGAAAGGATGGAATAAGATTTACCATGCAAACAGAACCGAAAAACAAGGGCCAGCCCGTGCCTCACTTGGGAGAGTGTGGTGCTGATAACACCAAGGCCACGGGTTCGGATCCCATATACGGATGGCCAGTTAGCTCACAGGGTGAGCCTGGTGCTGACAACACCAAGTCAAGGGTTAAGATCCCCTTACCAATCATCTTTAAAAAAAAAAAAGAAAGAAAAGAAAAACAAGCTGGAGTAGCTATTCTTATATCTGACAAAACAGATTTTAAACTAAAAACCATAAAAAGAGACAATGAGGGACACTACGTAATGATAAAAGGATTGATCCATCAATAAGACATAACAATCATAAATATATACGCACCCAATGTTGGAGCAGCCAGATTTATAAAACAAACTCTATTAGACCTAAAGAAGGAAATAGACACTAATACCATAATAGCAGGGGACCTGAACACCCCACTGAATATTGGACAGATCATCTAAGCAAAGAATCAGCAGAGAAACACAAGATCTAAACAATACTCTAGACCAATTGGAATTGGCAGATATCTACAGAACATTCCATTCGATAACCTCAGAATATTCAGTCTTCTCATCAGCACATGGATCATTCTCCAGGATAGATCACATATTAGGTCACAAATCAAGTCTCAACAAATTCAAATAAATTGGAATTATCCGATGTATTTTCTCAGACCACAATTGATTAAAATTAGAAATCAATAACAAACGAAATTCTGGAAACTATACAAACACATGGAAACTAACTAGCATTCTACTTAATGACATATGGGTCCAAGAAGAAATCAAGCAGGAAATCAAAAATTTATTGAAACTAATGAAAATAAAGATACATCATACCAAAACCTGTGGGACACTGCAAAAGCAGTATTAAGGGGGAAATTTATTGCATTAAATGCTCACCTCAGAAGAATGGAAAGATGACAAGTGAACAACCTAACACTTCACCTTAAAGAACTAGAAAAACAAGAACAATCCAAACCTAAGTTAGCAGACGGAAAGAAATCATTAAGATCCGAGCAAAACTGAATGAAACTGAAACCCAAAAAACAATACAAAAGATCAATGAATCAAAAAGTTGGTTTTTTGAAAAGATAAATAAAATTGACAAACCATTAGCATGGTTAACAAAAAAAAGAAGACAGAAGATTCAAATTTCAAATAACAAAAATTAGAAATGAAAAAGGTGAGGTGATATTACAACTGATTCATCTGAAATACAAGGAATCATTTGAGACTAGTATAAACAACTATACGCCAACAAATTTGAAAATCTGGAGGAAATGGATAAATTTCTGGACACACAAAAGCTCCCAAAACTGAGCCATGAAGACACAGAAAATCTGAACAGACTAATAACAATAAAGGAAATTGAAGCTGTTATCAGAAGGCTCCCAACAAAGAAAAGCCCAGGACCAGATGGATTCACAGCAGAATTTTACCAAACATTCAAAGAGGAATTGACACCGATTCTTTACAAGCTATTCCAAAAGATTGAAACAGACGCAAATCTCCCAAACTCATTCTATGAAGCAAACATCATCCTGATCCCAAAACCAGGTAAAGATATAACCAAAAAAGAAAACTACAGACCGATATCCTTGATGAATATAGATGCAAAAATCCTCACTAAAATACTAGCAAACAGAATACAGCAACACATACGTAAAATTATTCACCACAATCAAGTGGGATTCATCCCAGGGATGCAAGGTTGGTTTAACATACGCAAATCAATAAATGTGATACACCATCTTAATAAAATCAAACACAAGGACCATATGATCATCTCTATAGATGCTGAAAAAGCATTTGATAAAATTCAGCACTCATTCATGACAAAGACCCTCTATAAGTTAGGTATAGACGGAAAGTATCTCAACATGATTAAAGCCATATATGATAAACCCACTGCCAATATCATCCTGAATGGGGAAAAGCTGAAAGCTTTTTCTTTAAGACCAGGAACTAGACAAGGATGCCCACTCTCACCACTCCTATTCAACATAGTGTTAGAAGTACTAGCCAGAGCAATCAGAGAAGAGAAGGAAATAAAGGGCATCCAGATTGGAAAAGATGAAGTCAAACTGTCCCTGTTTGCAGATGACATGATCCTATATATCGAACAGCCTAAAACCTCTACAAAAAAACTCTTGGAATTGATAAATGACTTCAGCACAGTAGCAGGATACAAAATCAACACACAAAAATCAGTAGCATTTCTATTCTCCAATAGTGAACATGCAGAACGAGAAATCAAGAAAGCCTGCCCATTTACAATAGCCACCAAAAAAATAAAATACTTAGGAACTGAGTTAACCAAGGAGGTGAAAAATCTCTATAATGAGAACTACAAACCACTGCTGAGAGAAATTAGAGAGGATACAAGAAGATGGAAAGATATCCCATGCTCTTGGATTGGAAGAATCAACATAGTGAAAATGTCCATACTACCCAAAGTGATATACAAATTCAATGCAATCCCCATCAAAATTCCAATGACATTTTTCTCAGAAATGGAAAGAACTATCCAGACATTTATATGGAATAACAAAAGACCACGCATAGCCAAAGCAAGGCTGAGGAAAAAAAATAAAGCTGGAGGCATAACACTACCTGACTTTAAGCTATACTACAAAGCTATAATAACCAAAACAGTATGGTACTGGCATAAAAACAGACACACTGATCAATGGAATAGAGTAGAGAATCCAGAAATTAACCCACACACCTACAGCCATCTGATCTTTGACAAAGGTACCAAGCGTATACACTGAGGAAGAGACTGCCTCTTTAGCAAATGGTGCTGGGAGAACTGGATATCAGTATGCAGGAGAATGAAACTAGACCCACACCTTTCACCATACACTAAAGTCAACTCAAAATGGATTAAAGAATTAAATATACACCCTGAAACAATAAAACTTCTTAAAGAAAACATAGGAGAAACACTTCACGTAGTAGGAATGGATACAGACTTCATGAATACGACCCCTGACCCCAAAAGCACGGGCAACCAAAGGAAAAATAAACAAATGGGATTATATCAAACTAAAGAGCTTCTGCACAGTAAAAGAAACAATTAACAGAGTTAAAAGACAACCAACAGAGTGGGAGAAAATATTTGCAAAATATACATCTGACAAAGGATTAATATCCAGAATATACAAGGAACTCAAACAACTTTACAAGAAAAAAACAAGCAACCCAATTAAAAAATGGGCAAAAGAGCTAAAGAGGCATTTCTCTAAGGAAGATATACAAATGGCCAACAGACATATGAAAAAATGCTCAACATCACTCAGCATCAGGGAAATGCAAATCAAAACTACACTGAGATACCATCTCACCCCAGTTAGGATGGCTAAAATCCAAAAGACTCTGAACGATAAATGCTGGCGAGGTTGCGGAGAAAAAGAACTCTCATACATTGTTGGTGGGACTGCAAAATGGTGCAGCCTCTATGGAAAATGGTATGGAGGTTCCTCAAACAATTGCAGATAGATCTGCCATATGACCCAGCTATCCCACTGCTGGGAATATACCCAGAGGAATGGAAATCATCAAGTCGAAGGTATACCTGTTCCCCAATGTTCATCGCAGCACTCTTTACAATAGCCAAGAGTTGGAACCAGCCCAAATGTCCATCATCAGATGAGTGGATACGGAAAATGTGGTATATCTACACAATGGAATACTACTCAGCTATAAAAATGAATGAAATACTGCCATTTGCAACAACATGCATGGACCTTGAGAGAATTATATTAAGTGAAACAAGTCAGGCACAGAAAGAGAAATACCACATGTTCTCACTTAGTGGTGGGAGATAAAAATAAATAAATTCACACACACACACACACACAAAAAAAAAAAAAAAAAATGGGGGGAGAAGAAGATATAACAATTACAATTCCTTGAAGTTGACATGACAAGCATACAGAAAGGACATTGTTGGGTGGGAGGGGGGAGAGGGAGGAGGGAGGTCGGTTTCAGAAATGGGCCACAATAATCAACCACATTGTATATCGACAAAATAAAATTTAAAAAAAAATAAAGAAAGAAAGAAATAAAAGTTGATAACGCCCCCTCCAAAAGACAGAGTCCAAGTGGTGATATTAGGAATAAACAAGGTTTGGCAGATGACTCCACGTAGAGATGAAGCTACACACATGCTGCAAATATCCATTCAGGTTAGCCTAACAGATCTGACCACACTTTGGTTTAACACTTGAATAAGCTCTAAACCATAAGACTTAAGGACTATTTCTTATGAATACACATGGAAGAAAAAAAATCCTCCAGTTACATAATATAATGGTTTAGTGACAGAAAAGTAAATAGAACCAAGGTCTTCTGCTACCCCTGTATAGTGTCTATTACCCAATATTTAAGTATTTTACAAATAAGGTCTAGAATGCGAACACAAAAAACCCACAGATCAGAGACACCTCTAGCCCTAGGACCATCACTCCTGCTTGCCTCTTCAATGTGGTGTTCTGACTCTTCCAAACCATTTGCCACAAGCAATCATCAGTCCTCTGAACTCTACTGTTGACATAATAGGAGTGCTGGTCATTAAGAGCCAAAGAGGCTAAGCTACAAAGAGCTAAAAGAGATTTAAAAGGAGCTTTAATGTCAGAATAGGGGAGGGACGTAAGGATCTCTAACAAACTACCATGAAAAATACCGCTAGTTCAGCTGGCAACTCAAATAACTGCACAAATGCTTTACCTTAAGGTAACCATAGTACTTTACAGTATGCAGATGTGTGCTTTATGCATACATCCTATTCCAAACAGATTATTTTTAAAATGTATACTCAAGTGTCAAGACTTAATGAAAATAGTTTTTATTGCTTTATCAACACCATTATTAAAGAAAACTGCCTTTTAAATTTTTTTGTAGGGCCGGCCCATGACTCACTTGGGAGAGTGTGGTGCTGATAACACCAAGTCAAGGGTTAAGATACCCTTACCAGTCATCTTTTAAAATAAGGAAATAAAAACAAACAAACAAACAAATAAGTAAATTTTTTTCAAAACTGTGAGCATGTGGTTGTGAAGAATTCAATGACTAATGGTAGTTTGGTGCCACTGCCCTAATTCAACTAAGATGTCAGCAGTTTGACTGACCACTGCTTCTGAACCATCAGTCGAAATGTCACCACAGTGAAAAGAGGCAAATAACTTTTTAGTATTATTATAAAAATAGTTTTGATCTTGCAGATCCCCCGAAAATGCATCAAGGACCTAAGAGCACACTTTAAGAACTGTGCTTTAAATCAATACTGCCCTAAGAAGAAAACAGTCCTCCAAAGACCCTTCTCAATAATAACGTCTTAATATAAAATAATAATAATAATAATAAAATAAAAAATAAAATAATAAAATAAGGTCTTAATAATAATAAAAGGTACAAATGACTTTCTAACTCTACAGTCATTTTCATCCCACTCCTTACTGTATATAAATCCAGGTTAAAAAAAAAAAAAAAAAAAAGAGGAAAGTGGGTTTTCAAATGGAACTCTTTTGCCACTGTTCACAGCAAGACAGCACAGAATTTATTTCCAATAGTCCTACCCACTCAAATATCCTGCCTTATTGCTCGCAATAAAGATAAAGGTTCCAAGGGCATTACTACTCAGCTCCAAAATCTATTCATAGCATATATATGAAAAAATTATGAAAAGGGCTTTTTAAATCTGGTATATTAACAGCATAGGGACTAGCTGAATTGAACAGTCCAGAAAGCTCATTATTATTACACTACAATATTCAGACCATATAGTTTTCCTCTTATCTTTACTTATTCCTGAATCTAGACAATATATTCTTTTATTTATTGCTATAACAAACTCCAATGCTGCCAAGTTAAAGGTTTATTTTATAAAAACTCTCAACTAAGTTGTTTCTTTGAATCAAAAGATATGGTTTATAGAAATTTTTTCATCCTTTTCTTACAACTTATTTCTCCTCCTCTATCCTAGTTTATTTTATAAAACTTTATACAGGTCTCTTATTCTCAACTTTCAAAACAAATTATTTTTGTGCATTACTATTCTCAATACATACAATATACATTTCTCCATCTGTGTCTGCCCAACCAGATCACAACCCAATATTTTATTTTTTTAATAAACTCATGTTATTGGCTAAAATATCTGGCTCACAATAAAGATTACAAATGCTTATTAAACATAAATTTTCTTTAAATCTGATTAAATGTCCCATTCTTTACCATCTTTGTCTATGTACCCAGACCAATATCACAATTTTTTTGCATGGATTAGGGGTTATTTTCTCCTTTGTTCAGAAAAAGAATAGCACATCCAGAAATTTTACAGGAGAAGGTAAGGCATATCAAGATGGTAAGGGTATGGCAGTCAAACAGGTATCCAGAACACAAAAAATAATAAGATTCTTTTATCTAATGATAGATTCATTTCCATTACAAGGCAATTGTTTTTTGCTAACCTTCCTCCTTTTGGCCTTCTTCAACAAATATCAATTTTTTAATCTGCTTCATTCTTTTTGTACCAATTGTGTGACTTTCCTGAGAGGAGCACAGAAATATAAGACAAGACCTGACTCTACTAGAGGTAACAATCCTGAGCAACTCTTCACACCTTTTGATAGTTTCCTTAAAATCCTAAAAACAACAAAGTTAAATTAGCTTAAAGAAAAAAAGTGAACTTACCACCAAACAAAGGTTCTGGTTCCACTAATATTTCCTGCTTTTGAGGAATTGGAGCACGGACTTCTTCTCTAGTTTAAAAAAAAAAAGTGGATATTTTAAGTTACCTGTTTTCTTTCCATAATTATTATGAATACATTCAAATTAACAAGTAAAATGAACACCAGATTTAGTGACTTTTAGGAACCACAGTAATCATAGTAAATGAGTTTTAGATGGTTTCTATATAGAGCTAAACTAGAATAAAGTACCTGGCATAGATAGTTCAAATGGTTTATAAAAAAGAACAAACAGAAGAATAAAAAATATTTCTCTTTCCATCTCAAGAACTCTATTCTAAATTCTCTTAGGAAAAAAATGATAAAAAACTTACTTAAATGCTTCAGGCAAAAATGAGTGAAAAAATATAGGCTTAATAGAAACAACATTATACTACTACATCAAATAATGTATAATTAAATCACAAGAATATATTATAATAAGCTTAAACAAATAATGAATTTTATGATAATTATGAAGGAGGCTAACAAAGGTATGATTCTGAATTATTTACTAAATAGTTCCTAATATACAGAACAGAAAAAGTAATTACTCTCCTTTTTAGTATACTGGCAAGAAGAAAAAAAAATTACTCATCTTTTAAAAGCCTATCCTCTTCAAAGTTTACCTCCACTGGGTTCGCTACTAATCCTTCTCTTTCAGTAAGATATATTCATTTAGACACAGTGTAAAAATGGTGAGTGCTTTTAAAAGTCAGTTTAATTATTTTATAGCTGTAATTCAAATATTAAACTCTGCTTAGGCCGGCCCCGTGGCTCACTCAGGAGAGTGCGGCACTGGCAGCGCCAAGGCCATGGGTTCGGATCCTATACAGGGATGGCCGGTGTGCTCACTGGCTGAGCGTGGTGCAGACAACACCGTTCTGAGGGTTGTGATCCCCTTACCGGTCAAAAAACAAACAAACAAACAAACAAACAAAAAACTCTGCTAATTAATTCATTGTAAATAACAGTAACTTCCAAAATAATTATCTTCCTGCTTGTAAGTATTATAAGTCCCATATATATATTAATTTATGTTAGGCCTAAGGCTTTTCATTCAGCTGTTTATAATAGTAATAACTGAGTTTAAGGCCCTGGTTTTTGATATCTGAGAGGTGGAACTCCAAAACATACTTTAAGAAATAAAGTAGTAATACCCATTTGTCGACAATCACTAACATCCTATAATCAAAGAATCATCACTCAAAGAAATCCACAATAAGCCAAACTGACTGAAGGATAAAAGATAATTCAAAACTATGTTAAGTATTCTTTCCTACTGAATTCTAGTCACTGCTCAGAATTCATCTGTAAGACGAAGCTGTTAATCCTTTCATCAACAAAGAAATAGACCCATTAATTATTTTAAGAAAACAAAGAATTTAAAAGACAACTTTTACCTAAATCAGTCTTTCCATTATTGGTATAACCTGATTTTACGGTTATGTATATAATTGTCTCAATCTAAACCAATTCAACTACTCAATAAACAAACTTTAATCTGATGAAATACATCAATTAGGGGGATGAATTAAGTAGTAATCCTTATACAAAAAGACTTGATTACTAAATATTTGAGATTATCTGTTCCAAGATTATTAGCTGCCAAGAATGGAAGGATGGCACAGAAATAGATGAACTATAAAGAAAAAAATAACCTGATGGGTCTTCAAAAACTTAATGGGAAATGGATATTATGAAAAAACTATGCATGGGTTGCAAAATTATTTTGTACGAAAATAAACTCATACTAACTTGTTATAACATGTCTAAACAGGATCTAGTTTGAGGCACTAAGAAGAAGATATTAGGCATCCCAGCCCACCGAGGTAAGCCCAGCAGAACCCAGAGGTGACCCATCCCCACTCTTTGGACCTGGAGGGGAGTGCCAGCCCATGAGGTCTGGCCCTCTGAGGTGAGCCCAGCATTACCACACACTGCTGGGGGCTCATTCTATGATCACAAATTCTGGAACAGGACCCAAGGTGGTTTAACATAACCACCACCACACCTACTGTGAAGCAAAGACAACTCACCATCACAGTAGCAACCAGGGCCACTCCACAGCCAACCTCAGTGTAATAGAAGAAGCAAACCCTTTATCCAATGACCAAACATAAAACAAAAACAAAACACTAGAGCTACAAATAGACAAGAAGAAATGACACCACCAAAAGAACACAGTAATGCTCCAAAGTCAGACTCCATTGAACAGGGAATCCTTGAAATTTCTGAAAAAGAATTCTGAGCAATGATCTTAAGAAAACTTGAAGAAATAAAGGAAGACTCAATTAAAGAACACAATGAAACAAGAAAAAATATCCAGAATATGAAGGAGGAAATCTACAAAGAGATTAATACCTTAAAAAAGAGTGTAGCAGAAGTTCTAGAAATGAAAGATTTACTCAATGAAATAAAAAACACAACTGAGAATTTGAGCAGCAGGGTAGAGCAAGCAGAAGAAAGAATTTCAAAGCTTGAAGATGGTCTTTTTGAAATAACTCAGGCAGACAAAAAAAGGAAAAAAGAATTAAAAATAATGAGGAAAATCTAAGAGAAACAGCAGACAACCTCAAGCGCCCTAACATCTGAATCATGAGTATTCCTGAAGGGGAGGAGAAAGGAAAAGGTATTGAAAACCTATTCAAGGAAATAGTAACAGAAAATTTCCCATGTGTAGGGTGATATTCAGACCTTCAGATCCAGGAAATTCAAAGGTCCCCTAACAGATTCAATCCAAAAAGATCCTCCCCAAGACACATTACAGCTAAATTTGCAAAGCTCAAAGACAAAGAGAATTCTACAAGCAGCAAGAGAAAAGCGTCAGGTCACTTATAGGGGAACCCCCATCAAATTAACAGCAGACTTCTCAACCAAAACCCTACAGGCCAGAAGAAAGTGGAATGATATATTCAAAATACTAAAAGAAAAAAATTGCCAGGGATCCAATCAAGATGGCGGAATAGGCGGGCTGCAGTGTCACTGTCTCCCACATATCAACCAAATTTACAACTATAAAAATATAACATCAGCCAAGCTGGGGCCGCTGGAGCTCAGGGGAAGAGGAGGAGAGACCTACGGAGTTCATGAAGGCAGAAGAAACTATGATGAGAGAAAGAAAAAGCTGCTCTGAGCATTTCGGGCCACGGATGCTTTAAGGCTCGAGCTGATGCGCACATGGAGCAGGAGCCAGCAGAAGCCGCAGCTGCACCCTTCAGATGGAGTTACTTGGAGGTGGCAGGAGAGAAGAGGGCCTTGGTGGCCCCCAGGACAGCAAGATCACTAATAGGGTTCACATGGACCCATGCAGAAGCGAGGAGCCAGAACTGAGGAAGAGGAGCCACTCAGAGGCTGGTGAGTCATCACAAGGGACCAGCACAGGACCCATCCCAAGGGAAGGAAATCTAGGGCAATTAGAGGGGGGAGGGAGAGGGAACAGGGGAAGGGGAGAGATTGGACAAGTGGCATAAAGAATAATTATGATTTGTAATAATATATATGCTAGCAATATTGATTTAATCAACATATCTCAATGTTCAACCCCCAAAATAGGTATAATCAATTTTGATTCAATAAATAAAATAAATTTTAAAAAGAAAAAAAAAAAAAAAAGCCAGCCAAGAATTCTTCACCCAGCAAGGGTCTCCTTCAGATATGAGGATGAAATAACGTATTTCCCAGACAAAGAAAAGTTGTGGGAGTTCACCACCACACGACCAGCTCTGCAAGAAATTCTCAAGGGAGTTGTTCGTCTGGGATCTGAATAATGGTGATCACTATCACAAATACACATGAAAAGAGCAAAACCCACCATTAAAACAAAAATGTCAGCAAGAAAGAGAAAGAAGCTAAATCATCTCACCTTAAATTTCCAAGTAACTTTGAATAAGAGAAATAAAAGGGGAAATAATGATCCAAAAATATTTATTTATTTATTTATTTTAAAGATGACTGGTAAGGGGATCTTAACCCTTGGCTTGGTGTTGTCAGCACCACGCTCTCCCAAGTGAGCCATGGGGTGGCTCTCAAAAGATATTTAAACCATCTAAACAAGAAGCAACTAAATGACAGAAATTAAGCAGCACTTGTCAGCAACTGCCCTAAATGTGAATGGACTAAACTCCCCATTCAAAAGACACAGACTGATTGGATTAAAAAGCTAGACTCAAGTATATGGTGTCTTCAAGAGACTCACCTCACCTGCAGAGACAAACACAGATTAAAAGTGAAGGGATGGAAAAAGATATACCATGCAAACGGAAACCAAAAATGAGCAAGAGTAGCTATTCTTATATTGGACAAAATAGACATTAAACCAAAAACCATAAAAAGAGACAAAGAAGGCCACTATACAATGATAAAGGGATCTATCCAGCTAAACATGTATGCACCCAATACTGGAGCACCCAGATATATAAAGCAAACATTCTTACACCTAAAGAAAGAAACAGGACCTAATATATTAATAGTGGGTGATCTGAACACCCCTCTCTCAGTATGGGACAGATCTTCCAGGCAACAAGTCAACAGAGACAAAGGATTTAATCTATACCTTAGACCAACTGGACCCAGCAGATACATACAGAACATTTCACCCAACAACTAAAGAATATACTTTCTTCTCATCAGCTCATGGAAGATTCTCCAGGATAGACCACATATTAGGTCACAAATCTAGTCTCAGCAAATTTTAAAAAACTGAAATCATTCCAAGCATCTTTTCAGACCACAATGACCTAAAATTGGAAATAAATAATAAGCAAAACTCCGCAAACTATACAAATACATGGAAACTAAATAATAGGGTCCTGAATGACCTATGGGTCCAAGAAGAAATTAAACAAGACATCAAAAAATTTCTAGAAACTAATGAAAATAAAGATACATCATACCAAAACCTGTGGATACTGCAAAAGCAGTACTAAGAGGCAAATTTATTGCAATAAATGCTTACATCAAAAGAATAGAAAGACTTCAAATAAACGACCTAACACTATGCCCCAAAGAACTTGAAAAACAACAACAATCTAAACCTAAAGGTAGAAGACGGAAAGAAATAATTAAGATCAGGGCAGAACTAAAGGAAATAAAGACCCAAAAAACTATAGAAGAGATCAATAAAACAAAAAGTTGGGGTACAGCCCATGGCTCACTCGGGAGTGTGGTGCTGATAACACCAAGGCCATGGGTTCTGATCCCATACAGGGATGGCTGGTTGCTCACTGGGTGAGAGTGGTGCTGAAAACACCAAGTCAAGGGTTAAGATCCCCTTACCGGTCATCTTTAAAAAAAAAAAAAAAAAAAGTTGGTTTTCGAGAAGATAAATAAAATAGACAAACCATTAGCTAGTTTAACAGAAAAAAGAAGAGAGAAGACTCAGATAACAAAAATCAGAAATGAGAAGGGAGACATTACAACCAATACCACAGAAATACAAAGAATCATTAGAGACTATTATTAATAACTGTATGAAAACAAATATGAAAACCTGGAAGATAAGGATAAGTTTCTAGACACATACAAACTACCCAGACTGAACAAAGAAGAGACAGAAAATCTGAAGAGACCAATAACAAGCAAGGAGATTGAAGCAGTAATTAGCAATCTTCCAACAAAGAAAAGTCCAGGTCTGGATGGTTTTACAGCTGAATTCTATCAAACTTTTAAAGAGGAGTTAATACCAATTTTCCTCAAACTATTCCAAAAAATTGAGATGGAAGCTATTCTCCCAAACTCATTCTATGAGGTCCACATAACTCTGATACTGAAACCAGATAAAGACACGACAAAAAAAGAAAATTACAAGCCAATATTCTTGATGTGAACCTAGATGCTAAAATACTCTACAAAATATTAGCAATCAGAAGACAGCAACATATTTAAAAAATTCGGCTGGCCCCGTGGCTCACTTGGGAGAGTGCGGCACTGTAGCATCAAGGCCACGGGTTCAGATCCTATGTAGGGATGGCCGGTGCGCTCACTGGCTTGAGCATGGTGCAGACGATACCGTGCTGAGGGTTGTGATCCCCTTACCGGTCAGGGGAAAAAAAAATAAAATAAAATAAAAATACACACACACACACACACACACACACAATATGATCAAGTGGGATTCATTCCAGGGACGCAAGGATGGTTCAACATACAAAAGTCAATAAATGTGATACATCACATCAACAAACTCAAGGACAAAGACCATATGATTATCTGAATAGATGCAGAAAAAGCATTTGACAATATTCAACATCGCTTCATGATACTCTCTATAAATGAGGTATAGAAGGAAAATATCTCAACACAATAAAAGCCATTTATGATAAGCCCACTGCCAGTATCATTCTGAATGGAGAAAAACTGAGGGCCTTTTCCTTAAGAACAGGAACAAGTCAAGGATGCCCACTCTCACCACTTCTACTTAACATAGTACTTGAGGTACTAGCCAGAGCAATCAGGCAAGAGAAAGAAATAAAAGAAATCCAGATTGGAAAAGACGAAGTCAAACTTTATCTATTTGCAAATGACATGATACTATATGTAGAAAAACCTAAAGACTCTATCAAAAAAACTCCTAGAGCTGGTTAATAACTTCAGTAACATTGCAGGATACAAAATAAATGCCCCCAAATCAGTTGCATTTATATAGTCAAATAATGAATTAACAAAAAGAGAAATAAAGAAAGTAAGCCCATTTCCAATTGTCACAAAAAAAAAAAAAAAAAAAACCTAGGGATCAATTTAAACAAGGATGTGAAAGACCTTTACAATGAGAACTACAAACCACTTCCGAAATAAATTAAAGGCACAAAAAGATGGAAAGATATTCTATGCTCTTGGATTGGAAGAATTAACATTGTGAAAATGTCTATACACCCAAAGCAATCTACAGATTCAATGCAGTCCCCATCAAAATACCAATGACATTCTTCACAGAAATGGAAAAAACAATCTTACCTTTCATATGGAAAAACAAAAGACCCCAAATAGACAAAGTAATCCTGAGCAAAAAAAAAATAAAGCCAGAGGCATAACTCTACCTGACTTCAAATTATACTACAAAGCTATTGTAACCAAAACAGTATCGTACTGGTATAAAAATAGACATTCAGACCAGCGGAGTAGAACTGAGAACCGAGAAATCACCCCTCAGGCCTACAACCACCTGATATTAGACAAAGGCAACAAAAATCTACAATGGGGAAAAGACTGCCTCTTCAACAAGTGGTGCTGGGAAAACTGGATATCTACATGCAGAAGAATGAAACTAGATATGCATCTCTCATACACTAAAATCAACTCAAAATGGATTAAAGACCTAAGTATAAGTCCTGAAACTGTAAAATTACTAAGGGAAAATATAGGTGCAACACTTCAGCAACTAGGTCTGGAGACAGGCTTTATGAGCACGAGCCTGAAAGCACAAGCAGCAAAAGAAAATATAAACAAATGGGACTATATCAAACTAAAAAGCTTCTGCACAGCAAAGGAAACAATCGACAGAGTGAAATGACAACCTACAGAGTGGGAGAAAATTTTTGCTAACTATGCATCCAACAAGGGATTAATATCCAGAATATACATAGAACTCAAGCAATTATACAGTAAAAAAGCAAATAACCCAACTAAAAAATGGGCAAAGGAGCTGAACAGACATTTTTCAAAGGAAGACATACAAATGGCCAACAGGTACATGAAAAAAATGCTCAACATCACTAGTCATCGGGGAAATGCAAATTAAAACTACATCGAGATCCCACTTCATCCCAGTTAGATTGGCTATTGTCCTTTAAGAAAGGACAAGACAATGTTGAAGATGAAGCCCTCAGGAGCAGACTACCCACATCAATTTGTGAGAAAAAAATTAATCTTGTTTGTGCCCTAATTGCACAGGACCAACAACTAGCAGCAGAAACAATAGCCAGCATTATGGATGTCTCAATTGGTTCAGTTTACATGATTGTGACTGAAAAACTACAAAAGTTGAATAAACTTTCCATTTAATGAGTGCCAAACTGTTGTGCCCAGATCAGCTACAGAAAAGAGCAGAATTTTCAATGGAAATTTTCAACAAGTGGGAATAAGATCCCGAAGCATTTCTTTGAAGAATTATGTAACAGGAGATGATACATGGCTTTACCTGTACCATTCTGAAGACAAAGCACAATCAAAGCAATGGCTACCAAGTGGTGGAAGTGGTCCAGTCCAAGCAAAAGTGGACCAGTCATGTTAACAGTTTTTTGTGATGCTCAAGGCATTTTGCTTGCTGACTTTCTATAGGGCCAAAAGAACAATGACATCTGCTTCTTATGAGACTGTTTAGAGAAAGTTAGCCAAAGCTTTTGCAGAAAAATGCCCAGGAATGCTTTACCAGAGTCCCTCACCACCACAACAACACTCCTGCTCATTCCCCTCATCAAATAAGGGCAAGTTCATGAGCATTTCAATGGGAAATCATTAGGCATACACCTTACAGTCCTGATTTGGCTCCTCCTGACTTCTTTTTGTTTCCTAATCTTAAAAACCTTTAAAATGCACCCATTTTTCTTCAGTTAAGAATGTAAAAATGACTGCATTAACATGGTTACATTGCCAGGACCCTCAGTTTTTTAGGAATGGACTAAATGGCTCGTGTCATCACTTACAAAAGTATCTTCCCCCCCCCCCTTTTTGGTGGCTGGCTGGTACAGGAATCCAAACCTTGACCTTGGTGTTAAAACACTGTACTCTAACCAACTGAGTTAACTATGTAGCCCTCAAAAGAATCCTGAACTTGATGTGGCTTATGTTAAGAAATAAAGTTTATATTTTTTATTTTTATCTTTTAATTCCATTTTTCCAGGACCCTTTTGAAGTCCCCTCGTAGATTAGGAATCAGCCACTATCAAATGTTAATCAATTAGCAATACAACGTAACGTAATTTGGTAAGAAAAAATATTTATCAAAGCTATTTTTAAACACAAGTAAGAAAACATATTTTATACAAGAAGGATAAATATGTTTCCTAAAATCAGCTGCGAGTATCTGCTATTCAAGTTTCTACAAACTAAATGTTTTCATATTGATTTCCATTAAAAATTTGAGCTATGCTGGACAAGAATGGAATATCAACCTTGAAATACAAGGCCAACATTAACAGGAAAAAATCTTTATAAGATATTATCATCTCCAAAGTTCATGCTTCAAGTGGAAACAATATTACCTTAGAATCAGGGACTAGATCAATAAAAGGCAATTATGCCTATGTGTGATCTGGATTTTTAAATTTATCTCCAATTCAGCAAAAATAAAATCCTGGTCTTTTGCCTACTATTATTTAAAAGGATTCCTCTTGTTTAGTATCTCATGTTATAAACAGCAAGAGTTTTAAAAAGCTATGAGTATTGAAGTTTCATTTGAGGATCTTTTTATTTTTGTTTGAAAAATCTATGTCTTTCCTTTGAGCAAGGTTCATGTCTAATATTTTCCATTGACTGTTGAAATTTTGCCCAACAGCTATAGTCAGCCCTCCATACCCATGGGTTGGGGGAAAAATGGATGGTTATGTTGTACTGAACATGTACAGACTTTTTTCCTTGTCATTACTCCCTAAACAATATGGTAATAACAACTATTAAAATAGCATTTATATTGTATTAGGTATTGAAAATAATCTAGAGATGTTTTAAAGTATATGGGAGAATGTATGAAGGTTATACAAATACTATACCACTTTATACAAGTGACTTGAGCATCTGTGGATTTTGGTATTCCTGGAGGTCCTAGAACCAATCCCCCACATATACGTTCTGACAACAACATTTATTTCAAACTCTCACTGGTATCAAATGTAAAAGGGAAAAAACACCAAATCTCTTTACCATATACTACTATATTCACTATATATTATAGTTCCATATGCTGAAGATGCTTCTAAGTATTAACTACATGTAACTACTTAAGGCACAAAGGACCAGAATTTTTTTTTCAAACAATGTTCATGGCAACTCAAAACTTTCCTGGGATAATGTAGGAAAATCTAGAATTGGAAATCTGAGCTTTTTTGGGTGGGCTTTACTTCTATACTTCCTACTTAATTGCTGTGTAACTTGGGAAAATGGCTATGCACCTGCTTCTTCATCGGTAAAATGGGGATAATAATGCCATTCTACAAGGCATCTTTTTTTGGCGGGGGGATTGCTACAGAGCACACTAGCCCCATTCTCCCCACCTCCCCACCACAGGCCAATGCTAGACTAGCAGCCCAATCCCCCACCCCACACCAAGCATCTAGTGTTCTTTTTGGGTTTAAATAATAGATATGACCCTGCTCTAGAAAATTTTAAAGTACATAAGTACAAAAATTTCCTTTTTCAACCTTTAATTTTTTTCAAAACCACAGAACTAACCTAACTTTGATAAAAATGCAACTGCTCAATTTAGGCAAGGGGTAGCTCCTCACAATAAATAATAAATTCATACTCTGTGTGTGGTCTGACAGCAGAGACACTTGCTGAACTGGTACTGGGTTCTTCAGCAATTCCTCCACCATCCAAAAACATAGTGACTGCCATCTCCAGATTATTGTTGCAGGCTTCAAGCATATGTTTTCCTACACTTTCACTTGCACCTGAAATAGCAAAAAGATAGAAAAAAAAAAAGTTAAAAAAAGACCCCTTACATTTAGTTCATATTAGAATACAGAATTTCCAAGCAAATTAATGGTTCCTATGCAGACCACAGAAGGAAAAAAAATTAATAGTACCTTTTCCCTTTTAGAATGAATAACCTTTTCTTATTTTGAACTTGTTTACTTCTACTCACACTATTGGCTGGTTGGTATGAAATATACAGAGCTAGAAAAGAATGTAGCAGCATTAAAATAGTAGTCTTCCTTCATAATAAAACAAAAACTAAATAAAGCATTTATTTACTATTTCCTTAAATGATCCAAGTATATATTTGTTAATAAATTGAATAAGATAAAGAAAAATGAAAGTCTATATTCTACATTAGAAATGCTTTCTGTTAGAAAGAATTCATTTCAGTTAGCATTTCTGTTAAAAAGAAAGCATTTCAGTTAGCATTCCTGTTAAAAAGAAAACATTCTTAATACCAATGAGAGAAAAGTGAGATTGGACAATTTTGTCTATGAATAAGTCAAAATCTAGTAAGAAATGCCAATTTTCATCATTTAAAACCGGCCCTATCACAGACTTGCTCATTTGTAAATAAAGACCAGTACAGTCTGTTAGATGAAATGTAAATTGGTAAAGTCCTTGAAGAAAACAATTTTACATTTACCAAAAAACAAAAATACTCATTCTTTTTTTTTGACTCGGTAATTTTGGGCTTCTAGTCAAAAGGAATAAATCTACATCAAATAATACATGCATAAACATGTTCACATTCTTGTCCAACACGGTTTCAGTTAATACTGAAAAACTGGAGGGCTAACTGGTTAGCTGAGTTGGTTAGAGCGTGGTGCTGATAACACCAAGGTCCAGGGTTTGATCCCTGTACCGGCCAGCCACCAAAAAAGAAAAGAAAAGAGAAAAATTAGAAACAACATAAATGTCCGATAATAGCAGAATGTAAACTGTAGTATCTATGTGATGGAACATTTTGTGGCCACTAAAAAGCATCTATGGCTTTCCATTTAGGATGATTTTTCTTCTATGTGAATTCCATCCCTTAGAATCTCCTTCTGTTGGCAGTAAATGCTCTTCTAAGTTTTTTTCTGAAGATGTCTATTTGCTGTCATTCCTGAAAGACAGTTTACTGGGTATGACATTTGAAGGCTGACAGCTATTTTCTCTCAGTACATTAAAGACAGCATTCCAATGTTCTCTGGCTTCTGTTATTACTGTTGGGAAATCAGTTGCCAGACTAAAAAACATTTTTATAACAATCAGTTGTTTCTCTCTAGTTATTTTTAAGATCTCTGTCTTTCACCGTCTGCAGTTTCACTCTGATTTGTTGCGGATGATTTTATTTATCCTCCTTGGGATTCACTGGACTTCCACCACCTGAGGATTATCTTTCATCAATTCTAAGAAATTCTCAGCCATTTCTATTTGACCACTATCTCACCCATCCATTCACGCTTATTTCCTTCCGGAATGTCAATTAGATGCACGTTAAAACTTTTCAGTCTAACCTTTGTGTCTCAACCTTTTTTTCATGTTTTTCATCTCTTTATCTCTCTATGTTGCATTTTGGGTAATATCTTCAATGCTATCTTCCAGTTCACACAATCTCTTTAGCTGTGCCAATCTGTTTCTTTACCTGTTCACTGAACTTTTAATTTCAGTGAATTTTTTATTACTAGAAGTTATGTTTTTATTTCCTCATCTGCTTGGTCATGTTTTGGAGACCCTTAATTCATACTCCTATTTCAATCTTTCATTTCTTCAAACATAAATAAAACTTCTTGGAATTACTAAGACAAAATATAAACTTTCTGCAGTCTCTATGGGTCACTGTCTCATTTCTGCTGGCTCTTGCTCACTGTCCTATGGTTTTTGTGCAATTTGTGATTTTTTTGACTCATGTGCCTTGGAATTTTAAGTTGGAAAGTTTTAAAGCCTGGGTTGAAGGTACATTTCCTCCCAAGAGGATTCAACTTGATAGATTCTGCAAGGGGCCCACAGGCACTACCAGAGACCACTATACATACATTCCTGACTTTTAAGTTTTTCAAGACCACATAGGAAATATGACTCTAACAATCCTTGTTATAAACTCTCAGAGAAGATATCCATCCCCATACACCACCCCCCAACTCCCACCAAGGGTGAAACATCAAAGTCTCAGCTTCATTAAAAAAAAAAAAAAAAAAAAGTCTCAGATTCATGAAGAAGAGGGACCTCCTCTCCTTAGGAAAACCCCAGACTTTGTTTCCTGTATCCTACGAGGCTATCAAAAAGGAAGTTCAAAGCCATCCAGTTTGGACAGATTCCACCATGGTGAAGCCTTGCTTTAAAGCTAGTTAACAAATGCATTACCAATTTCATTTCATTTTTAGCTTCTTGCCAGTCAAATGATGCATTTTAAAAGATTTTTTTAAATACAGATTTACTCAGCATTTTTTTTCCACAGTAGGATTATCCATAATATCTCTATACTTTAGCCTTACAGTGAGAAATGCAAGTGCTGACTCTAATTATCTCTCATTTGTTTACTCTTCTCTACTACTACCTCTAAAGCTTAGATCAAGTCCTTAATACTTTTTACCTGGATTTCTACAATGGGCTCCTAACTGATCACCATTCCATTTTCTACCTTACTGCTGAGGGTATGTTCCAAAATACAAGTCAGATTAATCACTCACCTGTTTAAAATTCCTTAATGTCTCTCTCCTGACACCTACAGTATAAATTCCAAAGTCTTTATGATCTAGAAAGTCCTTTGTGATCAGGCCTTAGCTTATTTCTCTGGCTTTGCTTCTCCTCTTCCACATCCTATACAATTTACTACAGTCAAACAAAATTCATGTTTGGAATGACCTTATCTTCCTCATCTCCCCTTCACAAAGTTCATGCATGCTGAGAATCCAGAAGTGGTACTTTGTCAATTTGTGTTCTAACCTACCTACCACTCTCATCCCTGTGATACTGTTCTATTAAATCCACAGATATACTACTAAGCAGTAAATGTTGGTTTACTTTCTGGCCCCCCTGAAAGAGTAGAAGCTTCCTGAACACAGGGATTGGTTTTCTTGCCTTGGTATCCCAAACACCTAGCATCATGTTTGTTTGCGTATGACTGATGTCTGATGAACTGACTTAGAGCTTTCTCTACTTTAGCTCACTAGCTAATATACCAGGGAAAGAAGGGCCAGGTCTTACCCAAAACCACTGGAACCATTCTACATCTTGCAAATTTTGTATTCTGTGCATATATTTATGCATTAATTTAGAAATCAATATGGCTACACTGAGGAAATAACAGCAAACAGATATCTAAGATAAACAGACTTAAGATAAAACTTCCATTAAGAGTGTCATATACAGGGCTGGCCAGTTAGCTCAGCTGGTTAAAGTGCAGCTGTATAATACCAAGGTCAGAGGTTCAGATCCCCATATCAGTCAGCCACCAAAACAAAACAAAAGAGTATCACATGCAAATTTTTTTTATAAATTTTGTTTTATTTTAAAAAGATGACTGGTAAGGGGATCTTAACCCTTGACTTGGTGTTGTCAGCACCACGCTCTCCCAAGTGAGCTAACCAGCCATCCGTATATAGGGATCTGAACCCATGGCCTTGGTGTTATCAGCACCACACTCTCCCAAGTGAGCCACAGGCTGGCCCTATCACATGCCAATTTAAATAGAGTTATATCTCGAACAATGTAAGGAAGTGAAAATAACATGCTCCAAGAAACTATCAGATGACATCAGTAGCTATAGCTTTTTCAGATAGCTGACAAACACATATCTAAGATGCAAATGAAAAAACTGAATAAAATTATTTCATGAAATATGTAGAAAAATGCACTGATATGAAATACTGTGTGATGTTAAATCAATATTACCCCCAAAAAACTGATTTCACTTACATCTCTAGAAATTAACATATTTTGTTAGCAAAAAACCTTTCTTTGTACCACCTCATACCCATTAAGATGGCTACTATAAAAAACAAAAAACAAACAGAAAATAAGTGTTGGTGAGGATATGGAGAAACTGGAACCCTTGTGCACTGTTGATGGGAATGTAACATGATACAACTGCTGTGGAAAACAGCATGGCAGTTCCTCCAAAAATTAAAAATAGAATTACCATTTGATCCAGTAATTATCTTCTGGGGATATACCCAAAAGAATTGAAAGCAGGGTTTTGAAGAGATATTTGCACACTCATTTTCATAGCAATATTATTCACAATAGCTAAAACATGGAGGCAACCTAAGTGTCCATCAGCAGAGGAATGGATAAATAAAATGTGGTATATACATACAATGGAATATCATGCACCCTTAAAAAGGAAGGAAATTCTGACGTATGCTACAACACAGATAAACCTTGAGGACACTATGTTAAGTGAAATAAGCCAGATACAAAAAGACAGATACTATATGATTCCACTTATCTGAGTTACTTAGAGTAATCAAAATCATAGAGACAGAAAATAGAATGGTGGCCGCCACAGGCTGGGGGAAGGGGAAATGAGGAATAGGGAGTTACTGTTTAATGGGCGAATAGTTTGTGTTACAAGACAAAAAGAGTTGCAGAGATGGATGGTAGTAATGGTTGTACAACATTATGAATGTATTTAACACCAATTAAGTTGTACACTTAAAAATGGTTAAGATAGTAAATTTTAGTATTTCACCACAATAAAATCTGAAAACAAACATCCTTTTTTGGGAATTGCAAAAATATAGAACTGCCTTTCACGAAGAGTCTACCTTGTATCTGGGTATATATGGTAGTTTAAGTTACATAGGACCGTTGAGGTATTTTCTTTAGAAGAGCTTCATATATTACTCAAATTTGAGAAACTCTTAGATTCCTCTCTCTTCCTCAACTGTGAACATTCCATTGGTCAACCAACAAGTCCTATAGTTTCATCTAATTAAACTACCGATATTCAGTCTCTTCTACATCCATGGCTATTATCTTAGTTCAAACCCTCAACTTCTCTTACATAAACTACTGTATTTCTTTGCTCTTGGTTAGGCTCCCCTCTGATATACCTTCTATGCTGCAAAATAATGCAAGTTTGATTGTCTCCCTTGTTTCCAGAGTTCTGTGCTGCTGATCAGAAAAGCTTTATCCCATACCAGCCAGCACCTCCCCAGCAAAACAAGAAGTTTTAATCTCTCTTGAGCTACATACAAGATTTGGCCCTTATTTACCTCTCCTATTTCATATTTCTCTGCTCTCATTATCTCTGTACCATTCCCTCCAGTCACATCAGTCGGTCTATGTGACCTAGGCAGGTCCCTTGGTGGTACTTTACAAAACCATATCTTTTCATGATTTGGATAAAGCTATCATTCAGATCAGTCCCCTCACTTTTCTGGACAACACACCAAATACCTACTTTGCTGTTAAGTTCTGGGCTTTCCCCCTCCCTCCTTACCTTGAAATAGGTCCAGGAACAGACACATACTTTTCCATGGGGTCTTAATCTCTATCCTTGCTTCTGGCATCTCTTCTATCTTACAAACTTGAAAAACTCAATGAACAGGCCCAGTTCTCACTTTTCTCATCTCACTGACCTGTCCCTAAATTCTCAGTCAAGCTGTATGTACCAAAAGTTCTCAAGTTATATAGTATGTGCAAGCTTACATTCTCACCATCACAAAACAAACTTTAGGGCCGGCTCGTGGCTCACTTGGGGAGAGTGTGGTGCTGATAACACCAAGGCCACGGGTTCAGATCCCTATATAGGGATGGCTGGTTAGCTCACTTGGGAAAGCGTGCTGTTGACAATACCAAATCAAGGGTTAAGATCCCCTTACCGGTCATCTTTTTTTTAAAAAAAAAAAAAAAAAAAAGAGGTGCTGATTTAGGAGAAAAGGAGGGATGTAAGTAGCTTTAGCATCCCAAATGCTTTTTGAGGGAGAAGAAAGGCCTACAGGAAGTGCCACATGGGGGTAGTTTAGGACACCAAAAAGACACTGCCTGGTTTCAAGATGGCAGTGGCTGCGGCGGTTGGCGCGGAGTAGCTGAGGTGGAAAAGGCGGCCACTGGGCCGCAGGCAGCCAGGAAACTTGTGGACCTTCCTCTCGCCACCTCTTAAGGGAGGACCGCTGCTGGTGGCCGGTCGTGGGGGGTGACCACCACTTTGCCCCCGGCAGGAGAGGCTGCGTCACTTATAGGCAACAGCTTTAAAGTGTGGAGCAGGAAAAGAACTGTTTCTTAGCTGCAAAAGCGAGTCTTGAAACAGGGAACATGGCGCCAGGGCTGCTGTGGATGCAGACAGGATCCCGAGGCCGGGGCTGCGCTGAAGGCGGCCAGCTGCCCTATTCAGGATTCGAGGTTTCAGGCCGGCATAAAAGAAGATTCCTGGGAGCGCCCGAGCCACACCGCCACTGAACAGCCCGAGGCGGCAGCGGCTGAGAACGGGGAAGGCGACAAACCAGAGACAGAGAGTGAGCACCCGACCTGGCACAGCACTGTGAGTGACCCCTGGCCCAGCTCTGTGTGGGGGGCTGACGCCCACCCGGCTCCCGCCTGCATCACCAGGCCACTCACCGCCCCGGGGCTGCCTCCATTTTCCCAGGTGCTGGCAGCTCCACCCGGCTCGGCCGTCACTGAGCCTTCCCACTTGCTTGGCCCGGCGCGGGGCTTTCTGGAGCCTGCGGGCCGGCCTTCGCTCCCACTCCCTCCGCGGTTCTCTGGCGGGGCTGGTGGCGGGGGGCATCCCCGGCCAGTGTCGGGAGGGCAACGAAGTACGGGCGGGCCGACTGTCACTCCATCACACCCTGGACTCCGGCCCCCGGTAAACTTCCTGTTACTGGGAGGCAGATACCATCTCTGCGGCCACCAGTTTGGAAAAAAGCCTAACGAATTTCTGGTTGGGAATAGTGTGGTAGGAGAGTTCCCAGGTCCGCTTGAACCTGCCAGAGAGCTGGCTGCAGGCGGGCGCTAGATTCGGTCTATGCCGGGGGGATACAAAGGTGAACAAGACCCGAGAAAGATCTACACAGTGCTACAAAGGCACCCAGAGCTACCGGTCGTCTGTGCCTAGCAGAAACCTGGTAGACTTCCTGGGCGAGGCGGTGCCAAGCAGGGTCTTGAAGGCCCAGCTGATAGACGAGGGGTGCAGAAGACACGCCCCAGCCCAGCACAGTGTGCAGAGTGGGGAGACGTGCGGCCAGGGAGGCGGAGACTTGACAGAAACCACACACCCTGTGGGGTCGCCAATGCACGATCCAACAGCCTGGGCCAGAGCACACGGAACAGGGAGAAGTCCTGCACAGGAAGTGAAAGCTCAACAGAGATCACACACCCTGTGGTACGTGATCCACCAGCCCAGCAGAGTCCAAGCTGACCAGAAAGGTGGCTCCCCGGAGAAGCCCAAGACCCGAGGCAACCACACACACAAGGCACTAGAGGCCAACTGAGCAGTCACAGAGGGAGCCATACGAAATCGGCAACCACAGCAACATCCTAGTTAGTCATAGGTCTCAAACCAGTGGACTGTGAAACCCCCTGCCACAATGAATAAACACCAAAAAAGAGATACCAGAAATACAAAAAATCAAGAAAGTACACCACCAAAAGTTAATAAATCTCAAACTCTAGATCCTATAGAACAAGAAGCCCTTGAAATAACTGACAAGGAATTTCGAGTGATAATTCTAAGGTAACTGAATGAGATACAAGAAAACTCAGCTAGACATCATGATGAAATGAGGAAAAGTATACAGGATCTGAAAAAAGAAATGTACAAGGAAATCAATGTCCTGAAAAAAAATGTAGCAGAACTTGCTGAACTGAAGAAGTTATTCAGCGAAATGAAAAACACAATGGAGAGTTTAACCAGCAGGCTCATCGAAGTTGAAGAGAGAACCTCTGAACTTGAAGATGGGCTGTTTGAAATAACACAAGCAGACAAAAAAAAAAGAAAAAAGAATCAAGGACATTGAAGAAAATCTGAGAGAGATATCAGACAACCTTAAGCGCTCAAATATCCGAGTCATGGGTATTCCAGAAAGGGAGGAAAACGGAGATTGCAATGAAAACATATTCAACAAAATAGTGGCAGAAAACTGCCCAGGTATAGGAAAAATCACAGATCTTCAGATCCAGGAAGCTCAACGATCTCCAAATGTATTCAACCCAAAAAGGCCTTCTCCAAGACATGTCATAGTCAAATTGGCAAAACTCAGAGACAAAGAGAGAATCTTAAGGGCCGGCCCGTGGCTCACTCGGGAGAGTGCGGTGCTGATAACACCAAGGCCCCAGGTTCGGATCCCATATAGGGATGGCCGGTTCGCTCACTGGCTGAGTGTGGTGCTGACAACACCAAGTCAAGGGTTAAGACCCCCTTACCGGTCATCTTTTTAAAAAAAAAAAAAAAAAAAAAGAGAGAATCTTAAAAGCTGCAAGAGAGAAGCGTCAAATCACCTATAAGGGAATCCCAATCAGGCTAACATCAGACTTTTCATCACAAACCCTAAAAGCTAGAAAGGAATGGGATGAGATTTTCAAAATACTAAAAGACAAAGATTGCCAGCCAAGAATACTCTACCCTGCAAGGCTATCCTTCCGAAATGAAGGGCAAATAGTATATTTCTCAGACAAACAAAAACTGCGGGAGTTCACTACCACACGACCACCCTTACAAGAAATCCTCAAGGGAGTACTGGGTTTGGTTCCTGAAAAATAACTACCACTGCCATAATAACCCAAGAAAAATCTAAACCCGCTAGTATAATAAAAATGGCATTCATGAAGAGAAAACAAGCAAACAAAAACACTATCTACAACTTAAGGAACCAACAAACACAGAAACCAAACAGTAAATCAGAAAGCAAGGAACAAAAGACACCTAAGACAACCAATCAATAAAATGCTAGGAATAAATCAACACCTTTCAATAACAACTCTTAATGTAAAAGGCTTCAATTCCCCAATCAAAAGACACAGACTGGCTGACTGGATCAAAAAGGAGGACCCAACTATATGCTGCCTACAAGAGACCCACCTCACCCATAAAGATTCACACAGACTAAGAGTGAAAGGATGGAAAAAGATTTACCATGCAAATAGAAAAGAAAAACAAGCTGGAGTAGCTATTCTTATATCTGACAAAATAGACTTTAAACTAAAAACCATAAAAAGAGACAATGAGGGACACTACTTAATGATAAAAGGACTGATCCATCAAGAAGACATAACAATCATAAATATGTACGCACCCAATGTTGGAGCAGCCAGATTTATAAAATAAACTCTATTAGACCTAAAGAAGGAAATAGACACTAATACCATAATAGCAGGGGACCTGAAACCCCACTGTCAATATTAGACAGATCATCTAGGCAAAGAATCAGTAGAGAAACACAAGATCTAAACAAGACTCTAGACCAATTGGAATTGGCAGATATCTACAGAACATTCCACCCAACAACCTCAGAATATTTATTCTTCTCATCAGCACATGGATCATTCTCCAGGATAGATCACATATTAGGTCACAAATCAAGTCTCAATAAATTCAAAAAAATTGGAATTATCCCATGTATCTTCTCAGACCACAATGGATTAAAACTAGAAATTAATAACAAACGAAACTCTGGAAACTATACAAACACATGGAAATTAAACAGCATTCTACTTAATGACATATGGGTCCAAGAAGAAATCAAGCAGGAAATCAAAAAATTTATTGAAACTAATGAAAACAATGATACATCATACCAAAACCTGTGGGATACTGCAAAAGCAGTATTGAGGGGAAAATTTATTGCATTAAACGCTCACTTCAGGGCCGGCCCGTGGCTCACTCGGGAGAGTGCGGTGCTGATAACACCAAGGCCCCGGGTTCGGATCCCATATATGGATGGCCGGTTCGCTCACTGGCTGAGCGTGGTGCTGACAACACCAAGTCAAGGGTTAAGATCCCCTTACCGGTCATCTTTAAAAAAAAAAAACGCTCACTTCAGAAGAGTGGAAAGATGGCAAGTGAACAACCTAACACTTCACCTTAAAGAACTAGAAAAACAAGAACAATCCAAACCTAAAGTTAGCAGATGGAAAGAAATCATTAAGATCAGAGCAGAACTGAATGAAATTGAAAACCAAAAAACAATTCAAAAGATCAACGAATCAAAAAGTTGGTTTTTTGAAAAGATAAATAAAATTGACAAACCATTAGCATGGCTAACAAAAAAAAGAAGAGAGAAGACTCAAATAACAAAAATTAGAAGTGAAAAAGGCGATATTACAACTGATTCATCTCAAATACAAGGAATCATTCAAGACTACTATAAACAACTATACGCCAACAAATTTGAAAATCTGGAGGAAATGGATAAATTTCTGGACACACACAAGCTCCCAAAACGGAACCATGAAGACGTAGAAAATTTAAACAGACCAATAACAATAAAGGAGATTGAAGCTGTTATCAGAAGGCTCCCAACGAAGAAAAGCCCAGGACCAGATGGATTCACAGCAGAATTTTACCAAACATTCAAAGAGGAATTGACACCGCTTCTTTACAAACTATTCCAAAAGATTGAAACGGACGCAAATCTCCCAAACTCATTCTATGAAGCAAACATCATCCTGATCCCAAAACCAGGTAAAGATATAACCAAAAAAGAAAACTACAGACCGATATCCTTGATGAATATAGATGCAAAAATCCTCACTAAAATACTAGCAAACAGAATACAGCAACACATACGTAAAATTATTCATCACGATCAAGTGGGATTCATCCCAGGGATGCAAGGTTGGTTTAACATACGCAAATCAATAAATGTGATACACCATATTAATAAACTCAAACACAAAGACCATATGATCATCTCTATAGATGCTGAAAAAGCATTTGATAAAGTTCAGCACTCATTCATGACAAAGACCCTCTCTCTATAAGTTAGGTATAGAGGGAAAGTATCTTAAGATGATTAAAGCCATATATGCCAAACCCACTGCCAATATCATCCTGAATGGGCAAAAGCTGAAAGCTTTTGCTTTAAGAACAGGAACTAGACAAGGATGCCCACTCTCACCACTCCTATTCAACATAGTGTTAGAAGTACTAGCCAGAGCAATCAGAGAAGAGAAGTAAATAAAGGGCATCCAGATTGGAAAAGATGAAGTCAAACTGTCCCTGTTTGCAGATGACATGATCCTATATATCGAACAGCCTAAAACCTCTACAAAAAAACTCTTGGAATTGATAAATGACTTCAGCACAGTAGCAGGATACAAAATCAACACACAAAAATCAGTAGCATTTCTTTTCTCCAATAGTGAACATGCAGAAAGAGAAATCAAGAAAGCCTGCCCATTTACAATAGCCACCAAAAAAATAAAATACTTAGGAACTGAGTTAACCAAGGAGGTGAAAAATCTCTATAATGAGAACTACAAACCACTGCTGAGAGAAATTAGAGAGGATACAAGAAGATGGAAAGATCTCCCATGCTCTTGGATTGGAAGAATCAACATAGTGAAAATATCCATACTACCCAAAGTGATATACAAATTCAATGCAATCCCCATCAAAATTCCAAAGACATTTTTCTAAGAAATGGAAAAAACTATCCAGACATTTATATGGAACAATAAAAGACCACGCATAGCCAAAGCAAGGCTGAGGAAAAAAAATAAAGCTGGAGGCATAACACTACCTGACTTTAAGCTATACTACAAAGCTATAATAACCAAAACAGTATGGTACTGGCATAAAAACAGACACACTGACCAATGGAATAGAATAGAGAATCCAGAAATCAACCCACACACTTACTTCCATCTGATCTTTGACAAAGGCACCAAGCCTATTAACTGGGGAATGGACTGCCTCTTCAGCAAATGGTGCTGGGATAACTGGATATCCATATGCAGGAGAATGAAACTAGACCCATACCTCTCACCATATACTAAAATCAACTCAAAATGGATTAAGGATTTAAATATACACCCTGAAACAATAAAACTTCTTAAAGAAAACATAGGAGAAACACTTCAGGAAATAGGACTGGGCACAGACTTCATGAATACGACCCCAAAAGCATGGGCAACCAAAGGAAAAATAAACAAATGGGATTATATCAAACTAAAAAGCTTCTGCACAGCAAAAGAAACAATTCACAGAGTTAAAAGACAACCAACAGAGTAGGAGAAAATATTTGCAAAATATACATCTGACAAAGGATTAATATCCAGAATATATAAGGAACTCAAACAACTTTACCAGAAAACAAGCAACCCAATTAAAAAATGGGCAAAAGAGCTAAGTAGACATTTCTCTAAGGAAGATATCCAAATGGACAACAGACATATGAAAAAATGCTCAACATCACTCAGCATCCGGGAAATGCAAATCAAAACCACATTGAGATACCATCTAACCCCAGTTAGGATGGCTAAAATCCAAAAGACTCTGAACGATAAATGCTGGCGAGGTTGCGGAGAAAAAGGAACTCTCATACATTGTTGGTGGGACTGCAAAATGGTGCAGCCTCTGTGGAAAATGGTATGGAGGTTCCTCAAACAATTGCAGATAGATCTACCATACGACCCAGCTATCCCACTGCTGGGAATATACCCAGAGGAATGGAAATCATCAAGTCGAAGGTATACCTGTTCCCCAATGTTCATCGCAGCACTCTTTACAATAGCCAAGAGTTGGAACCAGCCCAAATGTCCATCATCAGATGAGTGGATACGGAAAATGTGGTACATCTACACAATGGAATACTACTCAGCTATAAAAACGAATGAAATACTGCCATTTGCAACAACATGGATGGACCTTGAGAGAATTAATTATTAAGTGAAACAAGTCAGGCACAGAAAGAGAAATACCACATGTTCTCAATTATTGGTGGCAGCTAAAAATTAATATATAAATTCACACACACACACACACACACAAAAGAAAACGGGCAGGGGAGAAGATATAACAACCACAATTACTTGAAGTTGATACGACAAGCAAACAGAAAGGACATTGTTGGGGGGGAGGGGGGGAGGGAGAAGGGAGGGAGGTTTTGGTGATGGGGAGCAATAATCAGCCACAATGTATATCGACAAAATAAAATTTAAAAAAAAATAAAAAATCAAGAAAAATAAATAAATAAAATGAATACTCTAAAAAAAAAAAAAAGACACTGCCTGCTAACAGATACACCAAGCAGCTGAAATGTGTCAAAATTTTTGCTTCTGCCCGGTAATAAGGTGAAAACATTGTTCATATTCCCTTTTGTACTCAGGCTAAGGCATAATAGCTAAACATTAAAAGCCTGGAAACTACTCAGATAAACCTGGGTTTGAATCCTAGTTCCATCATTCACTAATTGCATGACTCTGAACAAGTTACTAATTTCTCTGGGCTTCAGTTTCCTCAGTTATAAAATGGAGAATATTACCAACTTCATGAAGTGCTTTGTGTGGACTAAGAAAATTCACATTGAAGAACTTGGCACAGCTCTGAATTGGCAAACAGTTAGCTATTAACATAGACTGTCCCAAGTTACATAGTACTCAAGCTACACATAAATGACAAATGAATAAAACAGGAAGTATAAATATTTATACACAGCTTATGGAGAACCACATTTTGTCAGACAGTAAACAGGCAGAGTAAGACACCTCAGTTTGTTTTGTTCTCACTCATCTGATGCTATGAACATGTGCTTCATTCATGTTGAACACTCATTAAAAAAAATAGGTAGGAGAACAATGAAGAAAACAAAAAACTATTACACTAGAAAAAAGTGAATGTTATGGATTAAAGAATAAAAGGATACATGAAAGGGATCTACTCCAAAGAAATCTGTAACAACTACACAGCACTCCGGTGTGACTGAGAAGCATCAAGAGCTGATGCAGAGGCAGTAGAAAATATGACACAAGTATAGGTAAGTATTCCAAAATTTCCAAGGTTCACAGATTTATAGAAGTAAAGATTAAAAGAGTTTATTAAAAGGGATTCTACAGGGAATAACTTTAAGACACAGAAAGAATAAAACTATGAAAAGGAAGTAACAACTGTGACTTTTTAGGGCAAACGGTGTCAACACTCAGGGTCTAGAATTAGAGAGAGGATGAGGAAAGACCGTTTTGCCATCCTACCTATAATCCTCGCTTAACCATTTAATGCTAGAATCTAAGCTGTGAGGAGCATATCCCCTGTGATGGCCCTATTATATCTACATTGATAATCTGACAAGATGACTTTCATCTTTGGAGTTTTTCAGGATAGTGACCTGCAAGAGCTTTCAAAAAAGTGCCTCTACACACATAGATTTTTTAAAAGGAAAGCACATGCTAAATCGAAGGTAGCGTTAGAAAGAAGTCCACAAAGCAAAGTATACCATTTACTTTCATAAAGCCAAACCATCTGGCAATCTGTTCTTGTATAATCAGTCATTCTTAGTGTACCACTTGTTATATTACTTACTGTGTCATTTTGGAAAGAGAAGATAACTGAAAGACAATTAAAGGTTTTAGTGGTCCTTAATGTTTGCAAGTATTAGAAGCCATTTAGTAGTTTGAGAGACCATTTTTGGTGTTTCATGACTGGGGCTAGGGAGCACCACCACTGGCATTTCATGGAAATAAGCCAGGGTGCTATTGTAGGCTGAAAAATGTTCCCCAAAAGACTGCTCACACCTTCATTTCAGACTTCTGGCCTCCAGAACCATGAGAGAGTAAACATGTGTTAAATCAGGCAATTTGCAGTAATATGTTACAGCAGCCACAGGAAACTAAAACAAGTGCTAAACTTTCTGCAATGGATGGGAAAAGTCCTGTCCCAGATGCCAATAATACTCCCACGGAGCTAAACAGAGTAATGTCAGGAAGTGAAGGTTAATTGAGAGGGAAGTAGTAAAGTAAAGAGAGCTAAATGATATAAGGGAAAGGAACAGTGATAAACAAGTTTAGTGAAGTTACATGTTTTAACTATATACACAGAGGTAATAATTTTTGATGGGACAGCTATAATAAATTTTAAATAAAAAATCTTATAGTTAGAATAAAGAACTTTTTTTTAAAGGGGGAGGGCTAATCAAATAAGTTTGTAGATTTTAACTATCTGCAAACTTGTTAAAATGGGCTTATTTTGAGGTCTCAATATTATAGGTAGCAGCATGGTAGCTTAATCTAACCCAGTAATCTATAACCTATGGCAGGAGTCCCACTTTACTGTTTCTTACCACATGCAGCCTTTTCTTTATTTATTCTTTATCTTTTCTTTCTTCCATCTGTTTTAAGCTTGCTAACGGCACCAAAGGGCATTACTTAAACCCAGCTTGTGGCACAGAATGTGAGTGGCTATTTCCTTGCTGCTGTCTCCTAGCTCACACCCTTTCACCATTAATGACTTGATATAAGAAATAGCCCAAATCTTGGCCGGTTAGCTCACTTGGTTAGGGCACAACCTTATAACACCAAGGCCACAGGTTTGGATTCCTATACTAGCCAGCCACCAGAAAAAAAGAAAAAAGAAATAGCCCAAAACCTATAATGCAGGCCATGTCTCCACCACAGCTGGAAGAAGAATCAGGAGATACTCCAGTTCCTTATGCCTTATTCTCTATCCTACATCCAGTGCCGAAAGTAGGCTAGTCTCTTTACTACTGTTAGGAAACCAAAGTATAGCAGTCACAGAGACTCTTTTTTTTTTTAACCTCTCTACAGACATGATAGGGATACAAAGAGGTTACTTTTTGGTTCCACACTGCCCCCAGCAATAAAGCTAGACTATCCACCAAGAAAATGAAAAGTGGGTGACAGCTGGGAGAAATTAAGCTAAAATTGTAACTTCATCAGTATCCAATCCTGAAGTTTTTAAGTTTTTAAGAATAGAAGATTGTTTTTAATGTACACACAGAAAATTAAATTTATTAAGTGAGGGGATAGATAAATGAAGCAAATATTTATTAGATCAAAAAAAGAAATTATAGGGCTGGCCCGTGACTCACTTGAGAGAGTGTGGTGCTGAAAACACCAAGGCCACGGGTTCGGATCTCTACATAGGGATGGCCGGTTAGCTCACTTGGGGAGAGCATGGTGCTGACAACACCAAGTCAAGGGTTAGGATCCCCTTACTGGTCATCTTTGGGGAAAAAAAAAAAAAAAATTACTAAGTGAGGAGATAGATAAAAGAAGCAAATATTTATTAGATCAAAAAAGAAAACTATAATGAGGGAAAAAGTAATATGGTGGAAATGTATGAGGTCTGGGAGTAAAGACACCGGAGTTCTAGCCCCTGTTCTGGCATTACCTATACCAGTGCTACCCAAAGTGTGGTTCTCAGACCAGCTACCTCTTACTAGTCTATGACAAGATAAAAACAGAAATTCCAGTGGAAGCATTTAGAAAGCTTAATAGCAATTTGAAGAATAATTTTATGTCTGTCAAATCTAATAATTGAAAGTTGAGATTTATAACACCAAGGTCAAGGATTTGGATCCCTGTACTGGCCAGCTGTTCCACACATACAACACCATCCCCCCCACCCCCCCCAAAAGTTGAAACCTGAAAGATTTATGGATGGCAAATATCACATGAAAAAATACCCAATATCATCAGTCACTAGGGAAATGCAAGTTAATAACCACAATGAGATACCAGTATACACTAACTGAAATGGCTTTTAAAAAAACCTAAAAATACCAAGTAGTGGCAAGAATACAGAGCAACTAGAACTCTCATACACTCCTGACAGGAATGCAAAATGGGATAGGGACTTTAGAAAACAGTTTAGCTGTTTCTTATAAAGTTATACATCTACCATATGACCCAATAAATACATTCCTAGGTATTTACCCAAGAGAAATGAAAATTTATACTCCCATACCTGTACACTAATGTTTTTGGCAGCTTTATTTATAATCACCAAAAAATGGAAACAATACAAGTGTCTTTCATTGGATGGATGGATAAACTGTGGTATCAATGTAGTATACAATGGTACACCAATAAATTGGAAGGAACAACTAATACCATAACATGAATGAATCTCAAATGCAATATGCTAAGTGAAAGAAACCAGATTCAAAAAGGCTACATACTGTAGATCCACTTATATGACATTCTGGAAAAGGAAAATAGACAAAAAACAGATTAGGCTACAGGTGGGGGGAGGGGTTGACTACAAAAGGGCAGGAGGAATTTTTTGAGAGTGATGGAACTGTTCTGCATCTTTTTTTTTTTTTTCTTTTTGGCAGCTGGCCAGTATGGGGAACCAAACTCATGACCTTGTTGTTATAAGACTGCACCCTAACCAACTGAGCTAACTGGCCAGCCCCTGTTCCGCTTCTTGATTGTGGTTACTGGATCACACACTTATCAAAATTCATATAATTACATAATAAAAGGGTAAATTTTGCTGTGTGTAAAATAGATCTTAATTTTTAAAAGAATTTGGGCTTGTATTTTGTATGTCTTAATTTTTACTGTGTTTTACAAAAGTACTAGTATATGAAGATTAGAAATTTCTTTAAGAGGGGATGGGGTCCTTTCCCACAAATAAGTTTTGAGAAACACTGACCTAGACATACAACCGTAAGTCAGTTTACTTCTCTGGGCCTCCAATTTCTCATCTGTATAAATCAGAAATGGGTCAAGATGGTTTCTAGGATATATTCCAGCTCTTACCAAAAAAATAAAAAGACTTCTGATTTCCTATAGTGCCAACCTAATATTTGAGTGAATATTTGGGTCACTTGTTGAACAGCTCCAACTGGAAGTCCCACTGGCAGCACCTTAACTTATCCAAAACTGAACTAATTATCTTATCCCCAAACTTCTTCTACTATATCTTATTTTATTTTTTTCTTTTTTTGGTGGCTGCCTGGTATGGGGATCTGAACCCGTTACCTTGGTGTTACAAGGCTGTGCTCTAACCAACTGAGCTAACTGGCCAGCCCCCACACCCTACTTTCATAAACAGCACTGTTATATACCTAGATGTCCAAAGCAGAATCCTAAGCTTCATTTTTACTCCTCCAATTTCTTCCCATACCTTTCAGAGTCTACTTCCCTGCCACTAACTTATTTAAGGACACCAATATCTTTTTTGGATTAATGCAACAGTTTTCTGATCTCTGAGCCTACCTCTTCTGCACTCAAGCCAAGTAGCTCTTTCTAAAAAACCCAAATCTGATTATGTCATTCCCCGTAATTAAAACCCTTCACTGACTCCACATTACATTCCGAATAAAACCAAGATTTCTTAAGATGGCTTAAAACGCCCTTCCCAATCTGGTACCCATTTATCTCTTTAGCTCCATCTACTGTATCTCCCTTAGCTATGCTTTATTCATTTGGAATTATCAGCTCCCTAAATCTACTGTCTCTCCTCACTCATCTGTCTGTATCTATATCTTTCTCTTCTCCGAGCCTTTGCACATGTTCCTCCTGCCAGAAACATCTCTCTTCCATATTTTAGATAAGAAATTATTTCTCCTGAAGTCTTTCTTGACCTCTCTCTTCTGTGCCCTTATGTTATTCACTCCTTTCCGTTCTTTCACACCATTACAATACCTATTTATGTGTGCGTATGCCCATTAACCTCTAAGCTTTTTGAGGACAGAGACCATGTCTTGCTTACAGTTGTATCTCCAGGATCTGAACCATGCCTGGTACATAGTGGTTTATCAATAAATACTGAATTTATTAGTAAGATTCCATTCACAACTCAAAAAAAATTATTTCTATTAAATTTCTGCTCAAACTTCACTACTACCTTTTGCAATAGTTCTTAAAAACTCCAAGAGAATTTTCTTTTAACATCTAGAACACTTGTAACCACCTTTTTCCTAGCACAGAAAACTTAAACACATTTTAATACTAACCCAACAGAAATGTATTATACAAAATATTAATGGAAACTGTCCATAAAGCCAAATACTACACATACCAGTTTCTAATTTTTATAATAAATATGCATTCATTCAACATTTTAGAGAAAGATTAAACTAAGGTCTCTTCTACAACTCAGGTTCTACAATTTCATAAAATATGTGAATGCGTACTACACACAAAGTTCTATGAAATTCAATACTAGTAACATCCTCTACTCTTCTCAGCCACCACTTTCTATTCCTTCATATTTGTCCTTACCTTCCAATTGCCTGTTTATTTTTACCTATTCTATAGTGTCTATGTATCCCTCCCATTCACCCCATGAATTTTTCTGATTACACAAGTGCATATTATGTACATGCATGGCTGGATGTCAGCCTGAAGTTGTTGTTAACAGGATACTGCCATGGTTCAAAACATTTTTTTTAAAATTGCTCTTCTGGAACAGATCCAGCAGCATATACTTTCTTCATGTTTTTGGAATTGATATGACTTCTGAAAACAACAGTAATTCAAAGCCATGTATGATAAATATCAAGGGAGATCAAACTGAGTAATACTGTACAATGTGGTATGACTATAAAGTAACAGGACCGGTTTTCTTATATAGTTTTAAATGATTCTGAAGGCATCAATGGTGAAGGCAGACAGTTTCTCAATGTGATTACTTCTAAGAACATCATCACTTCCTATGGCCACGTGCTTATCAAAGGGCTGGGTCATGGAAAAAATGTTTATGATGTAATGTTAAGCAAAAGTTTCAGAATTCTGTATTATATATACTATGATCCACAATGTTAAAATAAGCATATTAACAAGAATTGGAAGATAATATGTAAAATAAATAATATTGCTCTTGTGAGAGTGGATTAGTTTTTTCCTTTTCAAAATTATTTCATCTTGTCATATTATCTTTTTAATATTTTTTTAAAAATCAATCATTACTTCATACTCACCATAATACACAGAGAGACACAAAGAGAGATTTGTTCTATTTAGTGAGTTAAGACTTATCAAAAATCTTTTAACTTTCTCTTCTATTTCTAAATATCACAGAAAAGTTAAGACTCACATTTTTGAAGAGCATTTGCTTTTACAAATGTTGAGCTTCCAGATAAATAAAACCTTGTTGAAATCAGAGCATAAGCTCTTATGGTCAGTCTAATTCATCCAGCAATGAATAAATATAAAATATCTTTTAATCATAAACACCATCATTTAAAACATATGTGGAAGATCTGGATGGATAACTCGGTTGGTTGGACGATGCCTATAAAGAAATCAGAGCTGGCCGGTTAGCTCAAATGGGAGAGTGTGGTGCTGATAATACCAAGGTCAAGGGTTCAGATCCCTGTACTGGCCAGCTGCCCCAAAATAAAATAAAAGAAAAAAAAAAATTTTGGAGAGAACCCAAAATATTTCTTTTTAAGATATGTGAAAAAGGCTAAAAGAGATCAATCATGTGTTTCTAATGGTTAATCACTATACTGTAAAAAGAATCCCCAAAATAATCAATAGAAATTCATAACACATCAAGAACAGTCCACAGTATTTTTTCCTTCTGTAGATTTCCAAATATCCTTGTCTACTGAGGTATTCCAACTTGATCCAGCAATACAGAGGCCTGTGACCAGGAAACAAGCTGTATAGATCAGCAGACAGAAAACAGAATTAAAGCAACTAAGTGAGTCAATTCACCTCACCATACTTTGGTTTTTGTGTATATCTACTAACAATGTCGCAATAGAAGAAATAATGTGAGGCTAAAACAATCTGAGTTTCTGAAGGACAACGGATAGCACAAGAAATGGAAACTAAATAAGTGGCATCTCAAACCATCTGTGTTAGTCCATTGTCTGCTGCTTATAACAGAATACATGAAACTGGGAATTTATAAAGAAAAAGAATTTAGGGCTGACCAGTTAGCTCAGTTGGTTAGAACTAAGGGCTATAACACAAAGGTCAAGGGTTCTGATTTCCACACTGACCCACAGCCCCCCCCCCAAAAAAGAAAAAGACATTTCTTACAGTTTTGGAAGCTGGGAAGTCCAAGGTCCAGGGAGCACATACGGTGAGGGCATTTTTTGTGGAGAACCTCCACATAGCCCTGTGGTAACCCAGGGTATCACATGGCAAGAATGGCAAGAATGAGTTCATGTGCTCTCCTTTATAAAGCCACCAGTCCACACCCATAACCCATTAATCCATGAATGAATTAATCCATTCATGAGAGCCTAGTCCTCACTATCCAATCACCTCTTAAAGGCTCCACCTTTCAAATACTATAGTCACATTTCCGACCCTCTTACTCTTACCACTGCTACAACGGGGATCAAGCTCCATGAGCTTTGGGGGAACATTAAAACCATAGCATCATCTCTTGGAAATCTAAAGAAAGGATTGATAATGATATTCCCTCCTCTATATGATTCACCATAAAGATTTTTCTTATAAATGTAATACAGCAATATTAACTTATATACACAATTTTCTAATCTCCATAAGAATGACTTGATTAGGCATAGGGAAATTCATTACATCTTTTATATAACAATCCAATCAAAAGTTTTAAAATATTATGAAAAGTTATCATTCCACTCTTCATCCCAATTTTATTATAAATTTTACTTTACCAACCTTGACGTGATGTTTCATGCCCACAAGTTAGATAACAATGCATCAAACATCTAGTTATCACTAGACAGCAAAAAATAATACAGCTTTAATTATAAAACGGCTACTTGCATACAACCTGTATTAGTTAAAACAACATAAAATTTTACTTAACCAGATCTTGCACGTCAAACTCTAAGAACATTAACAGTGGAAATAAATATTCCCTGCATCTAACAAATTACCAGATAAAATACAGATCTGTTAAGAGAGGAAACTAACATTCTGACCTCCTTCCAAATGACAAACTACAACGGCAAAATTACACTCAAGCACATGGAGTACTCTTCTCTCAAATCACTCCACAGAGAACTTCATCATTTGCTCCGCCCTCTAATAACTCATGCAAAAAAAGTTCAGCACCATCAGAGAGAAACAAGACTGAATTCATAGAATGGCTCTGGGCCTTTCCAACAGGCGGTAAGAGGATCTGCGTGTACCCTTCGCAGAGGTCCAAAGGCAAAGAAAAACCTAGATCTACGGTTGGGGGGATACTGTCACCCAGAAACAGATTTTCTCTCAAAGAAGTTTCTGCCGCCATCCTATTTTATCAGCAGGAGGCCCGGCGCCATCGTCTCGGTCTTTATGATTTTATTATGGGGAGATGGGAAACGCCACCCAGTATTCCTCCAGGCCTTTCCCATTAAGCTTGGGGGGTCCCCCTTCCTTCTTCTCTTAAAACCCCAGTCCCTAAGGTACTTCTCAGCACCCCCCGTTTCTGGCGGCCTATCCCCCAGGATGTGTAAAGGTGCTGCCGAACCCACCAGCCTCGCGTTAAGGCCTCCAACCTGAACACGCCAGGGCCACGGCGATGGCTCCGAGGGTCCCAGAAAAGGGGAAGGGCAGGCTACGAAGGGGGGAGAATGACCTGGCCGGAGAAGAAAGAAAATAGGAGTTGAGGGATGCACTGCACCCCAGAGCTGCACAGAGAAGAGGAGAAAAGCGGAGGATGAAGGAGGAGGAGGGCGGTGGCCCGGGTGCGGCCCCCCACTCCCCTGCCACCAGGCCCCCGGGCTGGCGGGGGCGGATGGGCTCGGCCCACTCCCAGGTCTCAGCCGGCGGCGGGGGGAGAAGGGTGTCTCCCTCCATACCGCGAAGAGACCGAGAACGAGGGTACGAGGGCCACTGAAGGCTGTCTCCCGCCTGAACCCGGAGACCCCGATGCCGTAGTCGCCTCTCACTCAGGAGGGAGGACGGGAGCTGTGGGGAAAGCCCGAGGGAGGTGTGCGTGAAGGTAAGGGGAAGCCCGGGGCTGACCCGCCGCCCGCTCCGGACCCCATTCTCCACCTTCCGGTAACCGCGTCTCTTACCGGTGATGGCGGTGAACTGCTGAATTAACCCCTTCAGCGCCGAGGAAGCGGCGGAGCCCCCGTGGGCAGCCATCTTACCGCCGCCGCCGCCGCCGCCGCCGCCGAACAACAACACAGGAACACACGGACTGCCCTCCCCCACCTCGCCGCGCGGTTTGCGCAGGCTCTTTGACCGCCCCACGCCCCGCCCCCCACCCGCACCCCCTGCCCATCAGCCCGCGCAGGCGCACTTCCCCGCCGGTCGGGAGCGCTCTCTCCTCTCTCCTGGTTGGCTGCTTGGTAGCTGCCTGCTCGCCGCAACCTTTTTGCAACCTCAGGTGCCTTTCTCTCCAAGCTCCAAGACCAGCATGGTAGTCGATTAGGAAACTTCGGTGTCGGCAGGTAGAAGGTTCTTCGCATTTTGACTACACAAACTTTATTGACAGACCCAACTGCCGATGACAGTATTTTTTTCTTTTTTGCAGCTCCACCTAACTCTCTTAGGTTTTCTGCAGCTCTCATCAAAATACAAATCCTACATCCTCGCACTGAAGCGACTCTCGTACCCCAACCTCTAAACTAATTGCTTAGCTAACCTAGTGCGGCGATCCGTCCAGCAGAAGTGAAATATCAGAACCCTTCATGCCAAGAAAGCACTGGGCACAGGGTCTGACACATAGTAGGTTTTAATAAACCATCGCTCAGTCTTCTTTTCTTTCAATAAATGTGTCAACGCATGTTCGTTCTTTAGTTTCCTCGCCTATAAAACGGGTCGAGGGCCGGCCGATTAGCTCAGTTGGTTAGAAGGTGGTGTTGATAACACCAAGGTCTAAGTTTCCATCCCTGTTACTGGCCAGCCGCCAAAAACAAAAACAAAAAAACCCAAAGTGGTGTCATTTATGTAAAATGTGTATATGTATATACAGTAGAGGAAAGAAACTGTAGAAAGGACATTGGGAAAGTGTCCTCAAAACACTGATGATGGATGATGGGGTGATGGTGAAAGGGGACTTTGAGTTTGTTTTTTATCTATTTTTAAACAAAGATAATATTAGTATGTTACTTGCATAATTTTAAATATTTTCAAAAACAATTATAGAGTGTGGTGTGCTCAAATCTGAAGATCTCCCCACCTTGAGAATAAAGTTAATTCAGTTTATGTTCCAACTTCCCATCTTCATAGGAAATGGCCCAATAAAAGATGGGTTAAAAATAACAAATAAAGGTATGGATCTAGTTTCATTCTCCTGCATATGGATATCCAGTTATCCCAGCACCATTTGCTGAAGAGGCAGTCCCCTCCCCAGTGAATAGGCTTGGTGCCTTTGTCAAAGATCAGATGGCAGTAAGTGTGTGGGTTGATTTCTGGATTCTCTATTCTATTCCATTGGTCAGTGTGTCTGTTTTTATGCCAGTACCATACTGTTTTGGTTATTATAGCTTTGTAGTATAGCTTAAAGTCAGGTAGTGTTATGCCTCCAGCTTTATTTTTTTTGCTCAGCATTGCTTTGGCTATGCGTGGTCTTTTATTGTTCCATATAAATGTCTGGATAGTTTCTTCACTGTATACTAAAATCAACTCAAAATAGATTAAGGATTTAAATATACACCCTGAAACAATAAAACTTCTTAAAGAAAACATAGGAGAAACACTTCCGGAAATAGGACTGGACACAGACTTCATGAATACGACCCCAAAAGCACGGGCAACCAAAGGAAAAATAAACAAATGGGATTATATCAAACTAAAAAGCTTCTGAACAGCAAAAGAAACAATTCACAGAGTTAAAAGACAACCAACAGAGTAGGAGAAAATATTTGCGAAATATACATCTGACAAAGGATTAATATCCAGAATATATAAGGAACTCAAACAACTTTACCAGAAAACAAGCAACCCAATTAAAAAATGGGCAAAAGAGCTAAGTAGGCATTTCTCTAAGGAAGATATACAAATGGCCAATAGACATATGAAAAAATGCTCAACATCACTCAGCATCCGGGAAATGCAAATCAAAACCACATTGAGATACCATCTAACCCCAGTTAGGATGGCTAAAATCCAAAAGACTCTGAACGATAAATGCTGGCGAGGTTGCGGAGAAAAAGGAACTCTCATACATTGTTGGTGGGACTGCAAAATGGTGCAGCCTCTATGGAAAATGGTATGGAGGTTCCTCAAACAATTGCAGATAGATCTACCATACGACCCAGCTATCCCACTGCTGGGAATATACCCAGAGGAATGGAAATCATCAAGTCGAAGGTATACCTGTTCCCCAATGTTCATCGCAGCACTCTTTACAATAGCCAAGAGTTGGAACCAGCCCAAATGTCCATCATCAGATGAGTGGATACGGAAAATGTGGTACATCTACACAATGGAATACTACTCAGCTATAAAAACGAATGAAATACTGCCATTTGCAACAACATGGATGGACCTTGAGAGAATTAATTATTAAGTGAAACAAGTCAGGCACAGAAAGAGAAATACCACATGTTCTCACTTATTGGTGGCAGCTAAAAATTAATATATAAATTCACACACACACACACACACACACACACACACACACACACACACACACACACAAAGAAAACGGGGGGGAGAAGATATAACAACCACAATTACTTGAAGTTGATACGACAAGCAAACAGAAAGGACATTGTTGGGGGGGAGAGGGGGAGGGAGAAGGGAGGGAGGTTTTGGTGATGGGGAGCAATAATCAGCCACAATGTATATCGACAAAATAAAATTTAAAATAAATAAATAAATAAAACAACAAATAAAAAGAAAAAAGATGGGATAAGTCATCTGGAGAATTGACCTGTCCTGAGAGTAAGTGTGCTGTTGGGAGAATTAAGAAGTAACCAAGTCAAATCAATTTAACTATAGGGTTGTGGTTTTAGGAAGATATGATTGGTATAAAAGAAAGCATACTCTTGATCAAGAGTATTGTCAGTTAACTGACAGATTGGTTCTGACACTACCTTCCAGGTTGCTGCAGTTCTCTGGGTGAGCTGAGGAAGCCCAGAGACCAGTCACGGATTTGGGAAGCTGCTTGGTTCACATTTGACACAGAGGTGCAAAAAAAAAAAAGAAAAGAAAAAGCAGAGCAAGGACCAGTGAGACCTCTTCCTTATGAAAGGCTTTAATTCTAAAGGCTGTTGCACTGTAGCCAACCATGCAAAATCAGGCCCCAAATAAAATGGTGTAACACCACCGACTACAAAAAACTAAAGTTATTAGTGTACCTTCATCAGATGGACAGACCAACAATGAGATCTTCAAGTTTATTTCCAAGGTGTTATAATTTAGATTTAGTGTTGTGATTTTAGATTACCCTTGCAAAGAAGTGGGAAAGACTGGCATTCACAACTCCAGAAGAAATTTTGTAGAAATTAAAAAATAAGGTAAAAGAAAATGAAGCAGGAACTTAATACTACAACCTTGAAAAGCTTTTCTTGAGTTGTTAAAGATTATGAGATGTCTTTTAGAATCACAAGAAAATATAATTAAATGCATCCCTAAAACTATAGAAAATGTGTTTTTGTTTTTGTTTTTTTAATCATGCATTGTCCTCAGGAAAGAAATTAAACTGCAAAAATACTATACATTGAACAATGAAAAATTGAAGTTTTAGATGACAAAGGGCAAAGCTAAACATCAGTTACTATTTGAATTATTACACCAAATTACACTAGGATTTTGTTTTTAATTTTAGATCTAGGAGGCTGGTGAGTTAACTTGCTTGGTTAGAGCATGGTGCTAGAAACACCAAGGTCAAGGGTTCAGAGAGCTCTGTATCAGCCAGCTTCCAAAAGCAAAACATTTTAGATCTGGTTTTAAAACTCCCAAATTGTCTCAAAACAATTTTTAGCATGTTACTGTAATTTAATGGAGTGACGGAGTAAATGTGCTATATAAGGGATATTCAAGACAACCTGATTCAACACTTGTATTTTATCATGAGTCTCCTCAGACTGAAAGAATTTAAGAGTTGTTCAAGGTCACACAATGGCCGGGTAGAGCCTGGAACCTAAATCCGTTGAATCCTAGATAAACGTGCTATACTTTGTAGATTAAAATGGCAATATTTCTTTTGTTTAAAAAATGGGTAATTAGGGCCGACCCCGTGGCGCACTCGGGAGAGTGCGGCGCTGAGAGCGCAGCAGTGCTCCCGCTGCGGGTTCGGATCCTGTATAAAGATGGCCGGTGCGCTCACTGGCTGAGCGCGGTGCGGCCAGTCACAAAAATGACAAAAAAAAAAAAAAAAGAAAAAGAAAAAAAAAGATGGGTAATTAGAGTTCCAGTCAAGATGGCAGAAAAGACGGTCCCCAGCGTCACTCTCTCCCACAAATCAACAAATTTACAACTATAAAAATGTAACAACAGCCAAGCTGGGGCTACTGGAGCTCAGGGGAAGAGGAAGAGAGACCTGCGGAGTTCATGAAGGGTGAGAAGCCTCGATGAGAGAAAGAAAAAACTGCTCGGAGTGTTCGGCTGGAACTGCTGAGCTCATGGAGCAAGAGCCAGCAGAAGCCTCAGCTGTGCCCTTCGGATGGAGTTGCTTGGAGGCAGCAGGGGAGAAGAGGGCCTTGGTGGCCCCCAGGACAGCAAGACCACTAATAGGGTTCCCGTGGACCCACGCAGGAGCGAGGAGCCAGAACAGCTAAAAAAAGGGAGCCACCCAGAAGCCGGTGAGTCATTGCAAGGGACCAGTACAGGGCCTGTCCCATGGGAAGTGTTTGGAGCACGGGTGGTGGGGGAGACAGGCCCACCATGAGTACACTGGGACACAGCAAGGACAGCCGATCCACCCCCAATCAGCACAAGACCACTCAAAGAAGACTGGTCAGGAATGCAGAATTGCATGGGGTGCAGTTTGATGAAAAGTTTCAGGCCCAGATCAGAGTTTCTATGCAACCCAGGTGCACCAGGTCTCTGGAGAGCCGGAAGTACCTAGAAGGTCAACCATTAAACCCTGAGCTGCAGAAAAAGCCTTCCCTAAGTAAACAGCAGCAAAGCAGCAATTTAGCTCAACAACACAGCTCAAGTACTGGTTCCCACAGGAAGTTCCCCTGTTTTAGAAGTAAACAAAGGACAAAAAATTAATTCCGGCCCAGGCACGCCACCAGCGCCTCTGAGCTTGCAAGGGGACCTGAGGCTTGGAGCAGGGGATCGGACCCCACTCCCACATCCAGACACACCGCCAGCGCCTCAGGGCCCTGCCCGGGGGCCCATGGCTTGGAGCCAGGGACCGGAACCTGCACCACAACTGGGTACACCATCAGTACCAAGGAGCATGCCAAAAGCATCACTTCCATGTGGGTGGCCCACCACAGTCACCACAGTAACCACGACTGCTGCAAAAGTGGCTAGACATCACAACCACCATGCAGATGGTCCACCAGACACTGGAGTGCAGTGACACAAGGAGAGTCACCAGTAGAGACCAAAGAAAAGAATAGGATGTCTCTCTCCACAAAGCCCATTCCAGAGTGACAGAAGAAGCATCTGCTCTATGATTATATCGGGGGATGTGAACACACCTTCTGCATTGGACAGATCATCTAGGTAACAAATCAACAGAGTAACTACTCTTTCAGAGGGAGAGAAGAAATCTAGGTTTATCAGTGGTGGAAGGGGGTAGGGAAGAGATTGGACAAGGGGCATAAAGAATAAGTATGATTTGTAACAATATACATACTAATAATATTGATTTGATCAATATATTTCAACATTGAGTCCCAAAAATATGTATAACCAATTACGATTCAATAAAATAAATAAATTTTTAAAAATGGATAATTACCTCATGTATAAATCTAACTATATGCTTTTGACAGGGAAAATACATGAAACATAAGGATAAAGGAAAGTTGAAGGGAGAAGTAAAAAGATATACAGAGGTACATATTAAGGAAATGAAAGCTGGAATAGCTATATTAATTTCAGACAAGATAAACTTTAAAGCAAAACGCATCATTAAGGATAAAGAGGGTCACTATATAATGATAAAAAGAACAAATCAGGGCTGGCCAGTTACTCACTTGGGAGAGTGTGGTGCTGATAACACCAAGGTCAAGGGTTCAGATCCCTGTACTAGCCAGCCACCAATAAATAAATAAATTAATTAATTAATTAATCACCAGGAAGATAAAATAATTCTAAACCTGTATGCACCTAATAACATGGTCTCAAATGTATGTAAAGAAAAAAATGAATGTTTAAAGAAGAAACTTGACAAATATATAATTATACAACCCGCTATCTCAGACAAAAGCAATAAAGATATAGAATATATTAACCCTAAAAATAAAACAAAAACAAAATATATATATATCCATTCTATTCAAGCACACATGAAACATAAAACATAATAAACATAGTAAAACATAATGAAACATAATAAAAATTGACCAGGTATGATAGTTATCAGCGTCAAAATGAAGTCCCTAATGTGAAACCCTAAAAAAATGGAGCAGAGATGTTTGCCTATAACAGAAACTATGCAAGGAATTCCTCAAAACAGCAGTATTTCAGATGAGCAGCTTGCAAAAGTATATTTGCCTAACAAGGGCCATCTCCACCAATGAGCTAACACCAACTCCTGCAACAAACCCCTGAAACCAATGATCTTTGTTTCAAGAGTGCTTACATGGACTTTTCTCTTTTGGGGAGGACTTCTCTTTTTTGTCTTTATTTACTTATTGTGGCTGGCCGGTATCCTTGACTGGGATCCAAACACTTGACCTTAGCGCTACCAGGTGGTGCGCTAACCAACTGAGCCAACTGGCCAGCCTCTATTTTGTCTTTAAAAGCTTCCCCTTTGCCACCATCCCCTTGGATGTGCCTATGGTCTTCCGTAGCACCCTGATTTGTAACCCCCTGCTATTCTCAAATAAACTCTTTACTTTGAAGAGTCCATCTCTGTTACTCATTTTATGTTGACATGTGTAAATACTACAAAGCAAATCTCAACAAATGTCAAAGAATCATTATTATATAGAACATATTCTCTAAATACAGATCAGATAAATTAGAAATTAGTTTTAAAAGAATAACTTTTAAAAAATCTCATATACTTGGAAAGTTTAAAATATACTTCTTAACAGATCATGGACCAAAGACAAAATAAAAAATAATGTATTATTCAGGGTCTCAACAGAAAAGAGAAGGTCACTGAAATGATTTATAAAGGAACAATTTTTTTTTTTTTTTGAAAGATGACCGCTAAGGGGATCTCAACCCTTCGCTTGTCAGCACCACGCTCACCCAGTGAGCTAACCAGCCATCCCTATATAGGATCCAAACCGTGGCCTTGATGTTATCAGCACTGCACTCTCCCGAGTGAGCCACGGGCCAGCCCTAAGGGAACAAGCTTTGAAAGTGTGGGTGGGGTATATGGGAATCACAAAGGGACAGTTCAGGATCTCAGGTTAGCAACAGTAGAACTGTCACAAACTCTGAATCCCAAGGGGGAGAGAGACGGTTTCCAATCTTGTTTGCAGAGTAAGCCACCTTGCAAGAAGCAATGACTTTCTGTCAAGGGCCATAATCAGCCTGAGGCAATCTCACAGAGAAAAGACCAGGGAAATAAATTTTCTGGCCTCACTCTCCTTCTCCTCCATCTCCTGCCAAGAATCTGCAATGGCAGAACCTAACCGGAAGACCGAGGCACAACATCCCATTGATGTCATGCATACAGGCAGCTGGTGGGGCAGAGTGGGGTGGAGAAGGGAGGAAGTGCATCTGGAGGGGAAAAAGGAAGTTGATAGACACAAATTTAAAACTCAGTGGTCATGGAAATCCATATCAAAACTTGTGAAATGCAGTTTTAACAGACCTAAAGGAAAATATGTAACTTGACAAATGGTTATATTACAGAAGATGACTAGAAAAGGAGTAGCTCAACATCTCATCAGGAAGTTAATAAAGGAACAACAGAGTGGACCTAGGGAAATATGGAGGGGTGAATGACACAGAGCAGAAATCAATAAACTAGAAGAAAAAATACAAAAGAGAGGATTCATGAAACCAAAAGCTGGTTCCCTGAAGTAAGAAAATTTAAGACCTTTGACAAATTAGAGTAAAAACAAAAGAGAAAGACACAATAATATTACAAAAAAAGAGGCAGAGTAGATAAAGCAGTGATTTAAAAATAAGAGAATATTATAAACAATTTTAAGTGAATTAATTAGAAAATACATAAATGGCAGTTTCCTGGAAAAAAATAATTTACCAAAAGTGACCCAACTATAAGTAGACTTATGACTGTTGTGATAGTTAATACTAAGTATCCACTTGACTAAATTAAGGAATACCTAGAAACCTGGTAAAGCATTATTTTGGGTGTGTCTGTGAGGGTGTTTCCAGAGGAGATTAGCATGTGAGCCTAAGTGGATGAAGTGGGGGAGATCCAACTTCAGTATGAGTGGGCACCATTCAATATGCTGGAGTCCCTGGGAAAAGAAAAACAGAGGAAATGGTGAATGTATATCCCTATCTGCCAGAACTGGCGTACAGTCTTCTCTCCCATCCTTGGACATCAGAACTCTAGAATCCCCAGCATTCGGATTCCAGGACTTATACCAGAAGCACCCCCAAGTTCCCATGCCTTTGGCCTCATACTAAGAATTACACCATTGGCTTCTCTGGTTCTGAGGCTTTTGGACTTGGACTGAGGCACACTACTGGCATATCAGGGTTTCGAGTCTGCCGATGGCCTATCATGAGACTTCTTAGCCTTCATAGTCACGTGAGCAATTTCCCTAATAAATTCCCTCTCACATACCTATACACATATCCTATTATTTCTGTCTTTCTTGAGAACCCTGACTAATACAACCATTAACAAAATTAAATCTGCCATACAAATAAACAACCAGACCCCAGTGATTTGGTGATTTCTTTTTCTTTCTTTTTTTTAAAGATGACCGGTAAGGGAATCTTAACCCTTGACTTGGTGTTTTCAGCACCACACTCTCCCAAGTGAGCCATGGGCCGGCCCTGTGATTTGGTGATTTCTATCAAAACAAGTTTAAGAAACAGATGATCCCAGATTCATACAAATTCTTCCAAAGGGGACATACAGCTCATTCTATGAGGCTAGCATAAACTTAATATCAAAACCAAAAAAAACAGTAAATGAGAGTTCATTCTCACTGAAGGTTATTGAAGCAAAAATCCTAAACTGAACCAAAATTTAGAAATTAGTTACACACACATATAAATACATGTACATCCTTATTTTTAATTGGTTTTATTTCAGAAATGCAAGCATAATTTTCCAGCAAAAAACTTTTCAATGTAATTCACTATAGCAAAAATTAAATGAGAGAAAGCATTTGATCTATTTGATCAGATAGAGGAAAAAACATTGATGTAAGTCAATATTAATTTATAAAATTTAAAAAAGAACACAACAAGGGCCAGCCCGTGGCTCACTTGGGAGAGCGTGGTGCCAACACCAAGTCAAGGGCTAAGATCTCCTTACCAGTCATTTAAAAAAAAAAACAGAACACAACAAACTAGATAGACAAACTTCATTAACCTATTAAAATATATCTACCAAAACACAGAGTAAACAGCATCATATTTAATAATAAAACATCTAAAGTCAAGAACAAGATAAGCATGCACTCTATCATTATTTCTATTCAATATTATACTAGAAATATGAAGGGGAACCATAGCCAAAGCAGTAAGATAAGAAAATATATATATAAGAATTTTGAAACAAGGAAAAAAACATTATTATAGACTGTGTGATTATTTACATAGAAAATCTAAGAGAACCAGCAGACAAATTTTAGGAACAATACAAGAGTTCAGGTATATTTCTGGATATACTGAGGGTACTTCAAAAAGTTCATGGAAAAATAGAATTGAAAGATAATATGAATCTTTCCATGAACTTTTTGAAGCACCCTTGTATGACCAATATACATATTTAAAAACTGAATTCATAAACATGAGCTGCAAATAAAAATATCCCACTCACAATATCCCATCCACAATAGGAACTAAAACTTTAAGCATAGATTTAACAAAATGTACTCGGTCTTATGAAGTGTGGAGAAATAGCCGGAGTGATTCATTTTCAAGAATAGCTGAGCAAGGGTTGCTTGACTAACTTGTGGTGTGACAGCCCCTGAAAGTACACTTTCCCAAGGGTGACTTCCCCAGATGGTGGCTGGTCACCTTGTTCTTTTTACTTCCTGGTCCTTCTCCCGACTCAGGACTTTCTGGCAGGCCTTTTTCAAGGACTTGTCTTCAGTCCATCCCTTTCCATCAGCAAGCAATGAGCAATAAATACGTTATAAGGAAATAATGAAACTCAGATGATGTTTGGGAAGACTGTACACCTGATAGTACTCAGCCAATGAGAAACTGGGGGAGGGACTTGCACACTCAGTAATAAATTGCTTGATGTAACTGTTTCTGGTGTGCCTGCCCCACAGACACCCGATCTTGCAAGACCACCATTAGAGTCTCTCTTTGCCGTACTTTGTGTCTCCATGTTATCCTTTGGCACTGGATGAGTGAGGGCATTTCTCATATGAAGAAAATGACAAAACCTTTTTTTTTTTTTTTGATAGACGTTAAATAAGGAAATCTATATTCATGTATGGGAAGCTTCAATATTGTAACAAGGTCAGTTTTCTATATATTAATCAAAAAATTCAATGTAATTTCAATCAAAATCCCACAGAGTTCCTCAGGTATTTTAATAACGTGATTTTAAAATTCAAGAAAAAAGGATCAAGAATAATCAAGACACTTTTGAAATAAAAGAACAGGGGGAAGTCTCGCCCTGCCAGATAACAAGAATTATTTTAAAGGTATAGCAATGAAGGCTGTGTGGTATAAGTGGGGATAGATAAGCAGAGTACAGAATAGAGAACTTAAAAACAGACACAAACATACTTGGACACTGTGACAGAAGTGACAATACCAATCAGTGGAGGAAAGGATGGACTAATCAGTTAATGACCTGGGACCAAATAAAATTGAATCCCAATCCCATATCAGGTATGAAAATAAATTATGTTTCTTAAAAATTTAAATGTGAAAAGCAAAGCTTTACAACTTTCAGAAGAAAATACAGGGGCTTGTCATAATGACTTCAAATAGAACTGCTTCACTCAACTTAAGGGGAATGCCATCTTTGTGCTCCAGGGGGCACCGCTTATATAGAACTCAATGTTATTGGACAGTCCTGAAGTTGTGGATCACAAAACTCCAGATCAAGAAAGGGGGGGAAGATCTGGGTTGGCCCATAGCTCACTTGGGAGAACGTGGTGCTGACAACACCAAGTCAAGGGTTAAGATCTCCTTACCGGTCATCTTTTTAAAAAAAGAAAGAGAAAGATGTTATAAAGAAGGCATAGAATCACAAACCATAAAAGCAAAATCTAAAAAATTTGATATCATTAAAATTAGAAATGTCTGTAATGTAAGGGGTGAAACTGGGATTTGAACCCAGACAAAAATAGGCTGACAGCCTTGTAACCCCAAGGTCATGGATTTGGATCCCCATATTGTCCAGCTGCCAAAAAATAATTAATTAATTAAATTTTAAAAAATAAATGAGCTGACAAAAAGTCGTGCAATGGTATACATAGCAACTATAAAAAGAAAGTCCAAAAGAATAAAAATATTTATATTTTTCAGCATTTTTCAGGTTGACCCAGTATTACTACAATCAAAAAGGTATATTATATTGTGGAATAGGTATTAAGTTGCTTAAGGTATTATTTATTATAATGGGAAAACTGACTCAGCTGGTTTAAATAGCAAGGAAAGTTAGGGCAGGGCCTATGCCTCCTATCCCAGGGCTCAAGATCGTCTCTCTGATCCTCTTGACTTTCCCTCATCTGTTGAACTTTGTCCTAGCCTGGTAGCAAGATAACTGAAGCAGTTCCAAGTATCATATTGAGGTACAATAAAATGTAAAGGAAGAAGCACCATTTCATCTACTCTGCTGAGAATGCAAATATTTCCTTGAAGTCTCCTGGGAGACTTTCCTTCAAGATTTATCAGTCTGAATTTAGTCACAATTCTGTTCCTAAACCAGTCACTGCCAAGGGATGTGAGATAAACATAACTGATCTAGTAAAGCATATGGCTTTGTGGAGGAAGGTGAATATTTCCCCAAAGTTTGGTGCATTTAAGGATGGAGAAGGAACATACAGGCCAGCCGCCAAAAAAAAGAAAAAAAAGAAAAGAAAAAGAAAAAGAAAAAGGAGAAAGAAGGAGGGAATGAATGTATGTTAATTAGGCAGTCAACAGAAGCCGCTCCATTCAAAAAGCTTCGTTATGAGCGTGATAAAATAAATACTTCTCCACTTCCCTTTGTTCTGATTCTGCTTTTACCTAGAATCCTTCTGAGTACTACTCAACCTTTCTAAGTTGCTTACTACCAGTAAAGTAGTGAGTGAGTATATTGGTCATTAAAAATATCTATCTCCCAATATGAAATTTAAAAATCGGTATTTTGGTTTTTAGGGTTAGGATTTTCAGTTTCTATGGTTTTTGCTATTTCTTGAACGTTATATAAATTGAATCAATCAGAATGTAGCCTTTTGAGTCAGGCTTCTTGCACTTAGCATAACAAATTTAAAATTCATTATTTTGCTGCTTGTGTCAGTATTTTGTTCCTTTTTATTGCTGAATAAGATTCCATTGTAAGGGTGTATCACAGTCTGCTTATCTATTCACCAATTGAAGGGCATTGTTTCCAATGTTAAAGAAAAATGATAGGAGGCCACTTTTTTGGACTAAGCTCCTGCACTAGGCCCCAACAGACCAGACTAAAAATAAAAATGGAGTCACCCCTGCTAAAGTTCTACCTCACCAAACCCAAACTAAATTGTTGTCTGACCTTCTGAGAAATCAGACAGATAACAGCCAGTTTCCCAAACAGGCCAGTTGAAGTCTTCAGTGGACATGATAATAAAGTTCCCTCTGCTTTAATTCTTACACAAAAGAAGTAACCTGATGTTCACCAATCACTTATTTTTCCATTGTTCCATCTAGTCACCTCCACCTTGTAAGGAAAGTAACTTTGAAATGACCAATCTGCTTTTTGTTCTTTGTTTCTGCCTTTTTAGGCATTTTTCTGTCTGTAAAGCCAATACCTTTTTCTCGGCTCATTGGAACACTTGTTCTATTTTATGGCATGACATGTTCCCCAGTTCTAGAATTGCAATGAAGTCAATTGATATCTATAACTAAATTTGCTGTAATTTTGTCCTTTGACAGATCTGGTGACCATGAAGGGACCTGAAAGAGAATGCTGATGACCCCAAGGCCCCTTGAGGAATGCAGACAAGGCACCACTAACCCCCTTTTTGGGGGTGGATGGAATCACCTTCTTCGTCATGGAGCCTCAAGAGTCATAAGTCGCTCTCAGGTCTGAACTCAGTTTTCCTTTTTTAAAAATTTTTTAAAAAATTTTTATTGAATCAAAATTGATTATACATATTTTGGGGGTTCTACATTGAGATATGTTGATCAAATCAATATTACTAGTATATATATTGTTACAAATTGTAATTATTCTTTATGCTCCTTGTCCAATCCCACCCTATCCCCCTTCCTCTCCCACTCCCCCCACCTTTTTTTTTTTAAAGATGACCAGTAAGGGGATCTTAACCCTTGACTTTGTGTTGTCAGCACCAGGCTCTCCCAAGTGAGCTAACCAGCCATCCCTACATAGGGATCTGAACTTGTGGCCTTGGTGTTATTAGCACCACTCTCCCAAGTGAGCCACCGGCTGGCCCCGAATTCAGTTTTCTTTTGCATCTCTTTGGCTTTCTGGGGTACGAAGAGTTTGTGCTGTGGCAGAGCATGTGACCTTTGGATTTGTGGCTGACAGATCACTGGCAAAAAGGACTTCAGTTGTAAAGGTAACTGATGGCAGTTGCAGTAAGCAGTTATTACTGCAGGGGGTGTGAAGTCTGGCTTTCGAAATTTGCCAGTATGAACCTTGAAAGAGCCAATCCTTTGAGATGGGTCCTGAGTGGCTAACTGGGTCCAAATTCCAAACGGAGCTGAGTAGTCCCTTGCTAACTAGAGGTTACACACATACCCTGTTTGGAACTTCCATTTCATCATCTGAACTTAATCAACAAACTGTAACCTGTCAAGTATCAACTGGCCAGAATTCAGCCAGCCAGAATCCCTCTTTTGCATAATAGGCTGAACCAGTTAGGACTGAGCAAGCTCGATTTCCTCATTTGCATAGGAGGACCAGAGTGGGAAACTGGGCAGAAACTTTTGCTATATACGACAGTCCTTCTCTTTGCTCTGGAAGAATGTACTTTTGTTTTGTACCAAAGGCTGCATCTCCCCAATATGCAAACTGTTTGCCAAATAGTCTCCTTTATCTCCAAATTCTTTTCAAAGTTAAATTTGTTAACACAGGTATGTGGGTTCTTTTTTGTGTGTGCTTAGGTAAGAGAAACCTCAGGTGTGGAACTGCATCAGACAGAGGCTGGGAAATTATTGGCTACCTTGGTCAAGGAGATCTGGGAGCCAAAGCTATCTTGGCTCTGAGAGAACCAAATTCCAACATAAAAATAGGATCCTAAATTTCTAAAGATTTGAATACTCTGCTTTCTGGTGTTGGAGTGAGCAGAACTGAAGCCATGTTGGGACTTAAAACCGCATAGGTTGTAGGCACATTTTTAAAAGACACAGTTTTTTTCTCAACATGCATTTCTCTGAGTTCCCTGTTTTCCCGTGGTTGTTTGATATTGTAAACTTTGGTTATGGGGCAAGATGACATTATTTACATAAATGTAACATTGCTTTCCAGCCAGCCTGAAGTTGCAGACACGTACTATTGGGACCCTGAGAAACCAGGAAGACATCAATAAAGCTGTGCTGATTCCACCCCTCCAGCAGGACTCTGAGATAACAGCAAGGATGGGAGCAGAAACCAGAAGGAGTCTTGGCAAGACCTTACACCTGGCTCTTTGTACAGAGCCCCCTCAGCTCAGGTCTCCCTCCTTCCTGCCTTCCATTTCCCATGCTCCATTCCCTCAATCCCCCCTTTAAAAACCCCTGAGTCAAGTGTAAGAAAATAGCTTAGGTGATTCGTTTTCAAGAATAGCCTAACAAAGGCTGCTGAACCAGCTTATAGGTATGACAACCCCAGAGAAGGCATGTCCCCGGAAAGTCACTGGAACAGTACATCACCTTTGAGAAATAACTTCTCAAGATGGTGGCTGGTCACCAGCCCTTTGTTCTTTTCATTTCCTGGTTCTTGTCCCTGCTCAAGACTTTTTGGTGGGCCTTTTTGCAGGCTTGTCTTGAGTCCTTCCCTTTCCATCAGCAGAAAGTGAAAAATAAATACCTTATAAGGAAATAATGAAACTTAGATGATGTTCGGGAAGATTATACACCCCATAGTACTCAGCCAGTGAGGAACTTGGGGAGGGACTTGCACACTAGTAAATAAATTGCTCAATGTAATTGTTTTGGTTGTGCCTGTCTATCAGACACCTGATCTTGAAAGACCACCATTAAAGTGTCCCTTCACGGTACCGTCCATCCTTTGACATTGGATGGGTGAGGGCACTTCTCACATTAAGTAAGTAAGTAAGTAAGTAAGTAAGTAAGTAAATAAATAAATAAATAAATAACCCCCCTCAGTAAATCTGAGTCTTTGAGATGGCTTTAGTTTGGCCATTCTCCCTTGGGTTTACCAGAGAGATGGGTTAACCTAACATCTCTTCTCAGGTCACCAGTGTTCCTGAATAAAAGCTGACTTCCATTTTCACCAACATTTGACTTTTGAGTGGTTTATTTTTTGAAAAGGGGCTCGCAGCTAGACTTATGCCTGGTAACATAACAAACCTTATCTTTGTTAACGATGCTGGCCATCTTGCCTTTTTTTGTGCTGCCCAGCAAGGGCATCTTGTCTTAACTAGACCTTTATCTATACCTTTGTTTCAGCAAATAATAGTCTTTAGTTCTGTAAATTGTCTACCTTGTTTCAGCTGGGAGTCATCCCTTTGAAAGTGCAAATTTAGACTTTTCTGGTTAGCAATTGCTGGGGGCAATGGAATGGGTAATCGAAGGATTGATAGTCTAAAGGGGAGAGAATCTATCTGAAAACTGGCAAATGAAGAATCTTAAATGAAAGTTATAAGAGCTGCTTCTGTGTGTCTGTACACCTATATGTCTATAATGTGTTAGGTGCGTATGATATTTCTCTACCAAAATATAAGAAAGAGCTCTAATTAATTGGCTTAAAGAAAAAGTAATTGCTTAAATTAAATATTTTACCAAGAAAAAAAAAGAACCTAACTCAAATGCCTTTTAGTTCACATGACTTGGGTAAATCTTAGGTAAATAAAATTAGTTTAATATTGTTGGGTTAATGAAAACAGCTGTGTCTTCTGAACAGCAAAACATCCATGTATTTAACTTTCAGATCCTTTCTTAGGTGGTCACTAACATTCAAATGCTGTAAAAATGGTTAACAGGGAAATAACTTGAGATGATGGCTAGTTTTTGAAAGAAAGTGAGCAGAAACGCCGCGTACCGATCAAGCTTTATTAAAGGAAAAGAATCCACCCGGCTGCACTCAAAATGGAGAGCGGCAGCCAGTGTCAGGATAGGAGGGCTTATCTAGGCTGTAGGGAAGGGTGCCGTAATCAGGGAGGGGTTTGGTGCTGGTGTGGAAGATAAGGCTGGCTGATGCAATCAGGTGGAAGGTTGCACCCATGCAGAAGTAGAGGAATTTATATGTCTCAGAAACCACGAGGTTTCTCCTAAGGGAAAGGCTGGTGGCCATTTTGTGCTCAGTGTGTGTAAAATGGCACCACTCACGTCCAAGATGGCACTGGGCACATCCAAGATCCATCAGTTCTGTCCAATGTCTCATAGAATTTTCATAAACAATTTAAGAATGGTTGTAAAAATAAGTTAATTATGTATAAATGTATAAATGAACTCTTCATAGTTTAAAAAAATCTTTTTGGTAACTCAAAATGATAAGGTGAAATTAAGTGATAGATACTCATAAGTGTCTGGGTCATTTCTAAATGAGTTAAAATACTAAAACATTAATTGTTAAGCATAAGTTGAAAGTTTACATACTTTAACCTCTTGTTTTTATATGGCATAGAGAAGCTATACTCATAAATATTTGGATCTGTTAGTAAACATGAAAAAATTTTTCTATGGGGAAGTACATGTTTCTAAAAATTATAAAATGTGTATTCATAAAATGTTGGTATGTGACAGTTTTTTGACCTAGAAAAAGATCCAGAGGCACTGATAAAATATTGTTAAGGGACGCCCCAACCCCTACTGACCTTAACAAATGCATTCTGGTTCTGTACAAGTCACTTGCTAAAATAAATGGGGGAATAAACAGAGTAGCATGGCCAACGCCATTTTAGGCAGCTCTGCCATTTTAGCCTGAAAAGTCCCTATGGGGAATCCAGGGTGGGGAGGGGCTACAGGGCTAATCACAAAATTAGCTTATGTACTGCTGGCTTGCTTGCATTGGCTAGATTGTGTCAGGTGTGAAAAATTCCCGCCTAGCTAAAAATAAAAGCTGCGAGAGGTTTCAACTCGGGGCTGCGCACTTCGATTGGCCTGCGTAGCCCTGGCTGCCAGAAATAAACTCTTTTCCTTTTCCTATCACCCGGTTCTCATGAGCAAATTTCTTTTACCCGTCGGACATTGGCCATAACAATATCAAAGAGTTTATTTGAGCCAATATGTGTGACCAAAGCTCAGAAAGACATAGATTCAAGAGGCCTTGAACTGTTTACTCCAATTTGCAAGCCAGGTTTCAGTATTTTCGTGAGCACAGAGAAAGAGAGGACAAAGGGGAGAGAGGTGACAGACCCTTAATCAATACATCAGGTTTTCCATTGGGTACAAATATCATGTAGGCTAATGATTGATTCTTGGGTTACATCCTATTGATAAGCAATGGTCACAAGATGTTTTGAGCATTCCTAAGTTAATTGATCGTTTCCTTTGATGACAACATGTCTAGCTTCTAAGTTTTGTTTTGTGTTGTTCTTTTACATTTTAATAAAATTAACAAATACTCTAAAAGATATAGGCTATGGGGAAAAAAAGTGGATGCCAGAGGGCCAGTCTTTCCTGCTCAGGCCCTCAGGTCCCCTCACAGAAAGAGAGACCCTGTTCTGGGCTGGTTTGGGGCTGGGACTGCTGATTTGGGGAAGAGGACAGTGATTCCAGAATGCGTGATCTGGGCTCTTACAATCCATCCCTCTTTGTTGGTGTAGGGGAGGGGAAATGGGGTCAAGAAAGCAAGACCTTGCAAGAGGCATCCCAGCAACCCCAGAAGTGACCAGGGTAGAGGAAGTTAGCCTAGAAGGAGAGAATGGGAGGCAGGTGGTGGCCATGGGACAGTGAAGCTATGTGGTGAGTGTGGGCTTGGGCAGCTCTTGGACTCATGGCCTCTCACTCTCAGCTGTAGACCCTGGTACATACAAAGTCATCTGTTGTCATGATCAGAATCAGCTCTCCATCCCTGGTCACTTCTCTGGCCCAGGAAGTCTTGGGGCCCTCTGCCTTCAGAAGCCTCTGTTCGCAGACCATTTTGTTTTTACTCTCCCATTTCACCAGGCTCTTACAGGGTTTCCCGTCCACAGTCTGTCCTCAAATTCTTCCCTGACCTTGAAGTTAATGTTAATCACTGTGGTGCGCACAGTGGTAGAGGTTTTGATGTAGAATGTCTCTCCCTCCTGTTTGATCTTCACTGCTGGCTTGGATGCTGCAGCCACAGCTATCTTGCTCAGCATCACGTTCACTCCTGGTGCTTGGAGCAAATCCTCAAAGTTTAGCTTCTAAGTTAAAATGGTCTCACAGTAAACGTTTTCAGGATGTGGTGATGGGGCTGCCAGCTCATTCCAGACCCCCTACCCCAGGGCGTTAGGAATTTAGCTGACCTTAGTCAGAACAGATTTCTGGTTTATCAAGATCAAAATTGCTTTCTAGGTTTTCACAAAAAATTAAAGTTACTGAGAGTTAAAAGTTCTAATTAATATATGTAATTACTAGCAAAAAGGGAAACAATTCTGTATGCAAAGCGTACAAGGAAAGAAAGATGTGTTTTTGGTGAGAAAACTTGTAAAATGACATGATTTTTTTGTTGTTAAAAAGGAGTAATTTTGTCTAATTCAGAGGTTATTAAAAGCTTATTTCAAAATATAGATTTAGGAAGAAAATAGAAATAAGGCAGAAAGGAACCAGTATGTAGGAGAGATGCAAAAAAATAATAATTTTATAAGTATGAGGATATATTTTTGGTACAGAAAGTTGAAAGTAGAGAGTAATTTTTTCTTTTGCATGAGGGAGAATTTTGTGTGATCAAAATGATAAGGGAAAAAGGAAAGTAGACTTTTATCCTAAGGTAGAATGTTAAAAAAAGAAAGTACAAGACAAAAACTGAATGTTTGTGCAAGCTATAGATGGTATGTGGAAGATAAATCTCACGAAAGAAATTTTTTGTGTCATTAAGTTGGCTAAAATTAGAAGGAAATTATTCATAAGTTCTTCTTTCTGGGTTTTTTGTGTATGCATGTGTATGGCTGGCCAGTACAGGGATCCGAACCCTTGACCTTGGTGTTATAAACACTGCACTCTAATCAACTAAGCTAACTGGCTAGCCCCACTAGTTTTTCTAAAAAGTGAACATTAATACCGAAAGTACACTGATGCCAGGCTAGAGTTTGGTCTCCTGTGTTAAAACAGGTTTTTTTTTGGAGCACTAATCTGCTCCTAATAGAAAATACTGAGAGTTTTATTTTTACCTTTTAGGTAACTGGTCTAGGAAACAAAGATTTCATGCCTTATCAAGATAATTTCCTAGGCTGACTGGTTAGTCCACTTGGGAGAGCATGGTGCTAACGCCAAGGTCATGGGTTCAGATCCCTGTACTGGCCAGCTGCCAATTAAATAACTAAAAGACAAGTTGTTGTGCTTTGTGCCTTTGAAATCTTTTGTCGCTTTGGTTGACTTCATAGTGTCCCAGTGACCTGTCATCTTATTTTGATTAAGTATTCTATAAAAGAGAGATATTAAAACCAATCAGGATTTTGATAGGCTAAATTACATGGGAAGCATTGTCAAAACAAGAAATGAAGTTTGGGGCCGGCCCTTGGCTCACTCGGGAGAGTGCGGTGCTGATAACACCAAGACCCCGGGTTCAGATCCCATATACGGATGGCCGGTTCGCTCACTGGCTGAGCGTGGTGCTGATAACACCAAGTCAAGGGTTAAGATCCCCTAAAAAAAAAAAAAGAAAAAAAAGAAATGAAGTTTGAGCTTCTTTGAGTTATATGGCTATATTATTAATATGTGTTCCAAAACTGTATAAAGTTTCTATAAATCTGATATGTCGTGATATAAATGCTATCAGTCATAATTTTGGTTATTTTGCCACGGAACAAATCGCCTTCTCAGTTGCATAACTTTCATCACATCTTTAGTCATGGCCATTTTAAGTATCGTTGTCCACAGTTGTGTTATTCTGATACTTTTTCTGAAAGCTCATTGCAAGCAATTATAATCTTAAAGTGTTGTGTCTTCAAGGAAGTTCATGGAAAGAATGAAAAGAACTCTGACAAATACAGGTTTCTAATAACTTCGAGTTCATACCATTCAACTAATTTTGTAAAATTCTAATGAAAAAACTGATGGGTTTGTGAAACTGCTAACCAAGATCAAACAGAGCAGGAATTAATTACATGAGACTGAATGAACTGAAGAAGAATTATGATTTTTTTACAGATTTTTTATTTGAAACATTGCTGGTTCTTTTAATGTTTTGTTTTCCAGATTTTTTTTTTTTTTTTACAGCAGTCTGGTATGGGGATCCAAACCTGTGTCCTTGGTGTTACACAGCTGAGCTTTAACCGACTGAGCTAACCAGTCAGCCTGTTTTCCAGATTTAAGAAAACTTTCTTCTTTTAAGCTATCTATAGCATACAGCAATTGGTAAAGGACACTTCTGTAAACAAAAATTTAAACATTTGCTTTTCCTCTCCACCTGATCCCTCCAAATTAAGGAAAATATTCATGAGTACTCATTTTTATAGCAATATCATTATTTGCATAAGTTTGGTAAGAATTTGTTCTCTTTAACAGAATACATTTGGATATATTACTAAGGTTTTGGCTGGAATTTCTATTTAAAAATGTGCATGGAATGCCTGGCATCAAGAGTTCCCAACCTTACAGTGAGTGAATAAAAAATTGTCACTTCCAGACAGGTCCAGGAACTTCAAAATATCAGATACAGCAGGAAAAGTCTAATATCTGCCTTGATTTGGCTTCAAAAGTCCATCCTGAAATTTTTTGTAAAAATTTCCAGCAAAGCAAATTTAAAAAGGATCTATGAGGTTATTCTTGCTACACTTATGTCAATAACCAGGCAAATTGGTCTTACCTTGATTGTCTTTGGTAGAAATGGGGGTGACTATAGACAGAAGAATTATGTTCCAAAGAAAACTATAGAACACTTGTTATTAGATTGTAGCCCTGTTTGTTATTTTTGCCTTTTTATTATCCACCCGTAGTTTGGACTGGATTCTGGATTTTTCTAGTTTTCTTTAATATCTGGTCACAACTTTCTAAGAATGAAAACTGTTCTGTTCCTGAAGCCTTGTAAGGCAAAGCTGTACAACTCAATGTAGACTTCAAGGGATAAGTCTTATGCCTGATGCATGGGTCACACAGAGAATTCACCAAAAACACCTAATACCATAACCAGAGACATTCAAACTACAAACCAGGACGAGGAATTGCCAACTTCATGCTGTGGACAGCTTTTCCAAAGACCTTCAGAACAAGACTTCCTATCATAATGAGATTCTTATCCCTCTTAATTTTTCTTTACTTATGTCTACCTCTTTCACTTGGCAAATGATGTTGTAGTTAAAATTTCACTATCAGTAGCTTCGGTGGATAACTTGCAAATTGTCTCTCCCTGCTTTAATTTAACCCAGTCGTGGGATGCTAGATTACCTCCTAACTGAACAAGCAGGAGTCTCTGTGCAGTTGCTAATACTTTTTGCTACACGTGAATAAATACATTGGCTTACTGGCTAGTTGCCAATAAATAAATAAATAAATAAATAAATACATCAGATATTGTAAAGTCTCTGTTACAAAATAAAATAAAGGACAGGCTATTTGATTAAAATGAGTAGACTCCTGTTTGGCCATTTGATTTTAATTAGTTTGTTTCATGGAGACCTTGGTTAAGGAGCATACTCCAAACTCTTGGTATTACCCTCTTAATCATAATAGTGGTCTCACCGGTGTGCTGTATCCTCAAAAAGTTTTAAAGGTTTTTTTTTTTTTTTTTTTTTTTAAAAGATGACCGGTAAGGGGATCTTAACCCTTGACTTGGTGTTGTCAGCACCACGCTCAGCCAGTGAGCGAACCGGCCATCCGTATATGGGATCCGAACCCGGGGCCTTGGTGTTATCAGCACCGCACTCTCCCAAGTGAGCCACGGGCCGGCCCAAAAAGTTTTAAAGGTTTTGATAGCCATTTGTCAAATGTCAAATGGTCTCTCTCCAGCCTGAACAGCAAAAACTCAAAGAAACACATGATAATGAGGGGACACTGTAACCTATAAATGGTATGCCGAGACCAGAAACTCAAAATGATGGTACAGTGTGACCAAAAGGGGGAAATTGTTATATAAAAACAATAGGAAAAATAATTATAGGAGGCCATTTTTTGGACTAAGCTTCTGTACCAGGCCTCAACAGACCAGACTAAAAATAAAAATGGAGTCACCCCTGCTAAAGTTCTACCTCACCAAACCCAAACTAAGTGGTTGTCTGACCTTCTGAGAAATCAGGAGAGACAGATAACAGCAACTTTCCTGAAGAGGCCAGTTTAAATCTTCAAAAAACACAATAATAAAGTTCCCTCTGCTTTAATCTTTACACAAAGGAGGTATCCTGATGTTAACCAATCTGTCTAGCTGTCTCCACCTTACAAGGAAAGTAATTCCAAAATGTTCTGTCTAGCTGTCTGGCTGTCTCCACCTTACTTTGTTCTGTCTGGCTGTCTCCACCTTACAGGGAAAGTAATTCTGAAATGACCGATCTGCTTTTTGTTCTTTGTTTCTGCTTTTTTAGCCCTTTTTCTGTCTATAAGCCCAATCTTTTTTGCTCAGCTCACTGGAACTTAATCTATTGGATTTTTTTCTATTTTACGTAATTTTTCTACTTTGTGGAATGAAGTGTTGCCTTATTCTAGAAATGCACTAAAGCCAACTGGTATCTTTAAATTTGCTGTAATTTTGTCCTTTGACACCACTTAAGGGTAATTATGAACAAAGCTACTATAAATTCATGTACAAGTTTCTGTACGAACTTGGGTTCTCGTTTCTCTCAGGAAAATATTTAGGTGTGGAATTGCTGCTTGAATAGTGTATTTCTGACTTTACAAAAAGCTGATAAACTGTCCCGTGATTTTTAAATTTCAGTTTTAGAAAGACACCCTGCAATCATCACCTTAATCAAGTGATCAAACTTAATAATTAACAGAAAAAACAAAACAAAACAAAGCAATAGTGGGACAAGATATTTCATATTCCTAATGTGATGTGTTAGGAAATGTATAGCATCACCTATGACATATTCTTGGCAAAATTGTTACCAGTCAAGCTTCTAGGCCTTGTTTCTAGTCTACAAAACATGCAGGACAGTTAAGAAACAATTCAGGGGGCTGACCAGCTAGCTCAGTTGGTTACAGGGCAGCATTGTAACACCAAGATCAAGGGTTCAGATCCCAGTATCAACCTGCCACCAAAAAACCAAAAAAGAAACAAGTTAAAGGACACCATGAGGAAGCACTCAGGCAAATACAGAATATGGGCATTCATTAGACAATTGTCCTGGTCTTTTCAAAAAGTCAGTGTTATGGGAAGGGCGCATTGCAGGTAGGGGGAATAACAGGAGGACTGTTATAGATGAAAAGAGAGTGAAAAGACATTACAGCCAAATGTAATACTTTGATTGGGTTCTGGTTGTGAAACAAACAACTATAAGAGACTTCGGGGAAACTGAAATTTTAATATGGACTCAATATGAGTTAACATTAGAAAATTATAATTTTCTGGGCCGAGCCTGTGGCGCACTCAGGAGAGTGCGGCGCTGGGAGCGCAGCGACGCTCCCGCCGCGGGTTCAGATCCTATATAGGACTGGCCGGTGCACTCACTGGCTGAGTGCCGGTCACGAAAAAGATAAAAAAAAAAACAAAACAAACAAACAAACAAAAAACAAAGAAAATTATAATTTTCTTAGATGTTATGACATTGTAATAATAGTACACAGTGTTCTTATTTCTAGGAGATGCACTAACATATTTAAGGTCTAAATATGATGTCTGCACTTGCTTTTCTTTTTGGCAACTGGCCAGTATGGGGATCGGAAACTTGCCTTTAAATGCTTCACTAAATTTAAAAATATAAAAACAACTATGTAAAATGTTAACAATTGTTAAATCCAGGTAGTAAGTATATAGGTGCTGATTGTACTGTACTTTCAACTTTTCTGTATTGCGAGAAATGCCCTCACCTGTCCAATGTCAAAGGATGCACACAGAGACACAAGGTATGGCAAAGTGAGACTTCAATGGCAGTCTTGCAAGATTGGGTTTCTGATGAACAGGCACACCTGAAACGGCTACACTGAGCAATTTATTCCCTAGTGCACAAGTGCCTCCCCCATTTCCTCATTGGCTGAGTACTATGGGGTGCACAATCTTCCCGAACATGGCTTAAGTTTTATTTCTTCCTTATAAGGCATTTATTGTCCCCTTCCCTGTGGCAGAAAGGGGTGGGCTCAGGACAAACCCATGAAAAAGGCCCTGAGGAGGGCCTGAAGGAGGAAGAAGAACCAGGAAGTAAAAAGAACAAGGTGACCAGCCACCATCTGGGGGAGTCACCCTTGGGAAAGTGCACTTTCAGGGGTTATCACACTAGAAGTTAGTCAAGCAACCCTTGTTAAGCTATTCTTGAAAATGAATCACTTAGGCTATTTTCCCAAATGTATGTTTAAAACTTTTGTATAAAATAGTTTATAAAAAAAAGTCTTTAAATGATTCATTTTTTTCTCCTATTTTCTATGACCTAAGCTTTATTTTTTAGTTTTTTGGTGGCTGGCTGGTATAGGGATCCAAACCCTTGACCTTGCTGTTATACCACACTCTAACCAACTCAACTAACCAGCCAGCAAAAAAAAATTTTATTATTATATATTGTTTTTACCTAGAAGTCTTGTTTATATTTCAAATCTGACTAGTTACTTTTTAAAAAACGTTCTTGCTTATTGTGTTTGCTTTCAAGCTAGTATTTGATTTCTTTAAACATGGTAATCATAGTTACGTTATAACTCATGTTTGATAATTCTAATACTGAAGTCTTTGCAAATCTGTTTATTCTGTCTGTTGTTTATATTGATTCTCATACATAGTGCTTGTGTTTTCTGTTGTGTGCTTATGTATTTTTTTCTATGAGCTACTTTTTTTTTTGCAAAATTATTTATAGGAATTCTTTGAGGTCTAAGCTAGTATATTTCTCTAGAGGGAATTTACATCTGCTCTTGCCCAGCATTTATGGGCACTACCATGCTACCATACTACCATACTGAGACCGATGTAAATTAAAGTCATAACTTGAAGTTTTCTGAACCACACAGATAATATGTATTTGGGCTGCAAATCAATATGTGAGAGTTGGCCTGGGGCTACAATTTCTCAGGGATGGCCCCCACTTCTCACCCTCCATCACCAAGGCCAACTTCCTTGAAGCCCTATGGTGACAAGGTGTGGAAGGATCAGGTTTACTTCTAGTTCTCCTTTTCCCAGAGGGGTCCTAGCATTATGAGGAGCATTTCATATTAGATTCTTTTAGGGGCTGAGCTGTGTCCCCCCTCCCTCCCCCCAAATTCATATGTTGAAGCTCTAACTCCTTCATACCTCAGAATGTGACTGTATTTGGAGAAGTGGCCTTTGAAGAGGTGATTAAGTTAAACTGAGGCCATGATGGTGGGCCCTGATCCAATCTGACTCATCCTTAGGAAAAGAGGAAACTAGGACACACAGAGAAACCTGGGGCACACATGCACAGAAGAAAAACCACGTGAAGACACAGCAAGAAGGGGGCTAACTACAAGCCAAGGAGAGAGGCCTTAGAATGAACCCAAAGCTGCCAACACCTTGATCTTTCCAGCCTCTAGAACCGTAAGAAAATAAATTTCTGTTGTTGAAGCCACCCAGTATATGGTAGTTTACTCTGGCAGCCCTAGCAAACTAATATAATTCACCACCTTTGGTGGTCCTTGCCATCGACTTCTTTACTCCACACCCCAAGGGGCTGTGAAAATTGTCACTCAAGTGTATCAGATTTGGCAAATGTACTCAAAGAAAAGAGACATCAGTGCTTCTTTTCCTTTCTGAGATTCTACTTTCCCTTTGATTTTGTCCCAATAATTCCTTACTATCTTGTCAGCTCAGTGATGGTTTTAAGAAGTTTTTTGTTTTAAATCGGTATTCAGCATTTTTAGTTATTTTTTGTGTCTATCTAAACACCTCCCCCTACCGATCAGCTTTGCAGAGGCTTCAGCTGCATTGTGGTAAGGAGTTAATGTTCTAAAGACATCAACAGTCCCAATAATGGAAGGCTGCAAGAAGGAAAGAGGAAGGGGTGCAGAAGGAAGGGGGAAGAGAGCGAGAAAAGAAAGAAAAGTCAAGAAATAACAGCAGACGGACAGAGGCGATGAAGAAGAGGGGAAAGTGAGGGCAAACCTCAAGGCTTCAAGCCTGCTGGAGAAAAAAAGGTGATTTCTAGCAAGAAATCAAAAAGAAAAGTGAATTTTCAGAGAATGACCATGAGTACTGTTTAGAACAATAGTAAGACATCAAAGGGTAAGAAAGGAATAATATTTTCAGTCGAATGAGAGTTGCTGTATAATAAGTATGAAGCTTAATACATAAACTCATGTAGCAAGAAATATAATTTTATTTTTCCATAACTCAATTTAACTTTTATTATTCCCAGACCAGGGAATCTTTACGTAGTCTAGGTATGGGATAGCCTGATTACCAGTCACCAATTATTCTCCCAAATCTATTGTCCATATCTTGAGTTTTTGTTTTTGTGTTTTACTGCCCTGAGACCTAAGTTTTAAAATTCAAAAGCTAAGAATTAACTTATTTTCCCTGTTTTCTACTAGGTAAATAACAATAGTTAGGAATGGTTCATGCTTCAAATAACAGAAAACTTGGCTTTAGTAATAGAGTGTTGTTTCTCTTATATAATAAGATGTCAAAAGGTAGGCAGGCTGGTACTGGTTCAGTGTGGTCAGGGCTGATAACTCTTGGCCTTTTGCTCATGTTTGCAAGATAGCTTTCATAGCTCCAGCCATCACACCAGTGGCAGTGGCAGGAAGAAGGGCGAAGGGCAAAACACAAACTTTTCCAGGAACCCCCAACAGATTTCTACTTTTTTCTCATTGGCCATGATTGTGTTATATGGCATAATTGAAAAGGAAATTACTTCTTTTCCAAGTCTCTCACCTTTGTGTTGATAGGACCTGCATATTTGTCCCAGATTAGATTCCACAGAACAGGAACTTGCTCTTACAAAGCAGTCCAAGGCTGTATTAGTGACACTACTTGCAGTGGTTTTAAAATATTATCTACAGATTTTTTGACATACCACTCCTTCTAAAAATGATACCTAATTCCTCTCCTTTTTAGAGTGGGCCTGATTTAAGGACTTGCTTCTAATAAGAAGAACATGGCAGAAGTGTGAAGCTTCCGCGATGAGGTCATAAAAAGTATTACACTTCCTCTTTTTTCCTCTTGCCTCACATACTCTGGGGAAAACCAGTTACCATGTCATGAGGACAGTCAAGTAGCTCTGTGGAGAGACCATGTGGTAAGACACTGAGGCCTCCTACCAACAGCCGCGTTGACTTGCCAGCCCCAGTCAAGTGTTCAGATCACGGCAGCCCCAGCTGACATTTTGACTATAAGCTGATAAGAGTCCTAGTCAGAACCACCCCATGAAGCCACTCCAGAATTCCCGACCCACAAAAACTGTGTGACATAATAAATGTTTATTGTCACTAAGTTTTGGAGTAATTCATCCACAGCAGTAGACAACTAATACACTCCCTGTGGGCTCCTCAGGTCCTTAGGTAATCCTGGATCCAGGGTGATGTCCTCACCTGCACCCACTTTGATAAGTACCTCTTCGTTCTCCCCTGTAGAGTCTTCCTTTGGTTCCATTCCCTCCACTCCCCACGGATGTGGCCGTCAGTGAGCTGGGTGAATCCTCTGATGGGCCTTGTTCATGTAGAAGAAAGGGCAGAGCCTCTGATTCAGCTTTAAAGCAGCAGGAGCCTAGTGCCCAGCCATGCCATCTTCCATCTTCCTTCTCAAACAATATAGGCCAATTTCAGGGCATTCATTGTCTACCAAAGAGGTGAGATGGGTACCAACCAAACTAGTCTCTTTGGGTATTCTATGGTTCTTTCTGACTCCTGAGATGGTGTCCTCCCCAAAGCCTTGACTTGGTGTGTACATTAATAGCTGTGGGTTCTCCTTGTGGATTTAGAAATTTTTCACTTTTACCACAAAATAGTAGTAAAGAGAGAGAGTTGCTTGCCCTTTCCTAAACTCTTATCATCAATCTTAAGGTCCTAAATCATTCCTCCCAATAAAATTCCTTACTATCTTGTTAGCGAAGGGGAGCTGCAAAGTGCTGTAGAGACCTGCCTTATCCTCCAAAACCCAGTTTGTCCCCACATATGCAGGGCATCATTTTTATAGCAGGTTAAGAGGTATGCCAGTTTGGAAGGGTTTTGAGGGCCTCTCTACTTTGGTAGCTAGAGTTAGAGCCATTGAAATCACTCTTCCTTCTCTAAAAAGAGGCTCAGTCATTTGAAATTCACCCTGTGACAGGGGCATTATGACTATATTACTTTCCTAGTACTGCTGTAACAAATTACCACAAACTAGCTGGCTTTAAACAACAGAACTCTATTGTCTCAGAGTTTTGGAGGCTAGAAGTCAAAAATCAAGGTGTTGGTAGGATCAGGCTCTAGGGGAGAATCTGTTTCATGTCTTTCTTTTAGCTTCTGGCAATCAGCAGCTGTCTTAGTACATTTTCTGCTCCTAAAACAGAATACCACTGGCTGGGTAATTTACAAAGAAAAGAAGTTTATTTAGCTTACAGTTCTGGAGGCTGGAAAGTCCAAGAGTATGGTGCCAGCATGTGGTGAGGGCCTTCTTACTGCCTCATAACATAGTGGAGGGCATCACATGGTGAGAGGGCAAGAGTGTCCGCAATAGAGAAAAGCACGAGGGACTGGGCTTGCTTTAAAATAACTGGCTCTTGGAATAATTAACCCACTCCCACTATAACAACATTAATCCATTCGTGAAGGTTCTGGCCGCATGACCTAAACACCTCCCATTAGGCCCCATTTCCTAACAGTGCCACATTGAGAATTAAGTTGCCAACCCATGAAATTTGGGGGATACATTCAAACCATAGCACCGGCATTCCTTGGCTTGCCACTATGTAAGTCTAATCTCTGCCTCGGCCATCACATGGCATTCTTCCCGTGCTTCTTATAAGGATATCAGTCAGACTGGATTGGGGGCCCACCATACTCTATTACAACCTCATCTTAATTATATCTGCAATGACCCTATTTCCAAATAAGGTCACATTTAAACACCAAGGCTAACAGTTCGGATCCCCTTACTGGCCAGCTGCCAAAAACAAACAAACAAACAAAAACACACACAAAAAGTAAGGTCACATTCTGAGGTTTTGGGGGTTGGAACTTCAACATATTTGGAGGTGGGGTGGGGCACAATTCAACCCATAATGACCTTATGCATCTTTGACTTAGAATATTTAATCATGAATGCAAACGCTAATAAGGGTGACGTCACCCTTTTATCAATCACCCCGTCTGTCTGGAGAATTTAATCATTCTGTGGGACTCCTTCATACTTGGTCTTGTCACTGTCCACTGGTATTTCTGGAATCATCAGACTTCTGAGAGGTCACCTTAGCTCTACACACAAAATTTCCAACCAGGGCAAGGCCTTTGTCTCAAGATGACTCAGTTCTCATCCTAGTCTAGGGTTTATATTCAGCCCTCAAACAGATATGGGCTACCCCAAACTTCCAAGACATCCTAGATGAGGGTGATACTATTCTTGATCCAGAAGTAGATGTACAATGGCTTTAGTCTTCTATAATTCAACGTTATTTATATTGTTAGCCCCCTTCATCTGGGGTAGCAAAATTTAGTTTCAGTAAAGTTGGTTTCCTCATGCTTTTACCAGTTATGCCTAAATTCTAGGGGGCCTTACATCAGCACACACACACCCCTGCCCCAGGATGTATGTGATCTTTGTCGTCTACCCTATTATGTCATCACAGCCTATCTGCTGCTTAGTCCTCCCCAGGCATGGTGGGATTCTCTCTTGTTAGGTCCTCTGGGCTAGCTCTCTGTGTCACCCTTGAACATACAGGAAATGTTGGGAAGGAAAGCTCTAAGGTTGTCTAAGGCTGTCTCTGTTTCCGTGTTGTTTTGGAACAGGTTTCTGAGGCATGCAGTGGTTTGGGGTATGGGGTCTCTTTCTCTAGGGATACACTGCGAATGTATAATGCTTCTCCTCTTTCTTCTCCCCCAATCCCAGCCCAGGTAATCTATATTTGGTCTGAGGTCAGGGAATTCTGTATTATGCAACATCATGTATTCTTTTTTTTAATTTTAATTTTATTTTTTTCAACTGCAACTTGAGGTACACATCAGGTATTCTTATACATCTATCATTTTTGTGTTGAGTTCTTTTTATTCCTCTCTGAAGGCTAGATTTTTGAGACTCAAAAGCCTAGAACTAACTTGTTTTTCCTCTTTTTCTCCTAGGTGAATCCTTTCCTGAAGGAACAAATGTCAGAGAGCCCAGCTGACTAAATGGGGAAAGGACCAAATAATGCAAGGTAAAATATTGGTTAATATTTCAAAAACTTATCCTATCACACATATGCTATGTCATTTAGTCTATTCAACAATTTTATGAGCAATGTTGTTTTGTTTGGTTGGTTGGTTTTTGGTGTTTTTTTTTTTTTTTTGGTGGCTGGCTGTCTGGTATGGAGATCTGAACCCTTTGACATTGGTGTTAACAATACCGGGTTCTTTTTTTTTTTTTCAAAGATGACCAGTAAGGAGATCTTAACCCTTGACTTGGTGTTGTCAGCACCACGCTCTCCTAAGTGAGCCATGGGCCGGCCCAACAACACCAGGTTCTAACAAACTGAGCTAACCAGCCAGCCAGGAATGTTTTTGTTATCTCTACTTTACAGTTTAGGAAACATTCAGAGGTTAAGGCTACACAGCTAGACGCAGAATTTGAATCCATGTCTATCTAATTCTAGAATCTGTTCTTGCCATCTCACCATACCCTATGTATAGGCATTTAGAGGTATATAATCTGAATGTTCCAGGCCTTATCAGCTTGTGGGTTCAAATGAGGCCACATTAGCACGTACCCAAAGTTTTGCTGGCAGGGTAAAACTTGTGCATACAGGACCTCAGCTTCCTTCCAAATGTCTCCCAAGGAGGTTCTCATAGATGTTCAAGAACAAGTTCCCTTCATTAAGTATTGCTGTTCTCTTGTCTCTAAGCCTTGGCAAGGAAAACCGATGCAAACATGATGCTCTTGCTGCCTGTTGGGCCATGAGTAATAAAGTCCTTTTTCTCTGACTCCAGGTATCTTTTGCTAGCATCCATGAAACAGTAATAGGCTAACTTAGCAGTTTATAGGTAAGGTAAAATCAAATCCCAGACTTGACACATGGCACAGGCTTAAGGTCAGGTGCTTTGTGGTGACAACCACAAGAAGCTGGTAAGAGCCCAGGCAAAACTTGTTGCTATAGCAGTGGCTGGCATAAGAGGCAGGTAAACCAAGGGAATGCAAAAAGGTATTGCTACTATGTTTTCTTTCCTCAAATCTTATAAACCACCCTCCTAACACTCTGAACTGAGACTAAGAAAACTAGAGCCACCAAACAAGAACTCCCTTGACTTGTAGCCACCAAACTCACAAATCTACATACAAATGCATTTGTCCTGTCCCCCCTTTTCTTCTCATGACAGAAAAGCCATCTTTCCTCCGATGCAAGACTCATCCCTTCCTCTGCTTGTGTATTTATATGAAAATGTTTCTTCTCAACTGGGCCCTCTCCACTAACGTTAAATATGCCCATGTGTTCTCCCCTTTCCATTCTAGCTACGCCTTAATCTCTCTCCACCCATTTCAGAACCAAACTTCACACTATTGTCTACACAGCCATCTCCATTTTCTTACCTCGCACTCACTTCTGAACCCACTTCAATCTGATTTCTGCTCACACTGCACCCAACCCACTTTTACTGGGGTCACGTAAGACCTCAAATTGCTAATTGCTACAGATACTTATCAGTCTTTTCAATAGGATCTGGCACACTGCTCACACACCCTGCTGGTTTTCCTAGCTCTCTGCCCTCCTTCCATTCTCTGCAGCTCATTCCTCCCCACCAGCCATTCAATGTGTCCTCAGGCTTGCTCAGGCCCATCTCTCTTTCCCCTCTGTAGGACAGGAAATTTTACTATACCATCAACTTTGATCATCAGAAATAAAAGTGATTTACGGGCCGGCCCGTGGCTCGGGAGAGTGCGGTGCTGATAACACCAAGGCCACGGGTTCAGATCCCATATAGGGATGGCCGGTTAGCTCACTTGGGAGAGCGTGGTGCTGACAACACCAAGTCAAGGGTTAAGATCCCCTTACCAGTCTTTAAAAAAAGAAAGAAGGAAAGAAATGTGATTTACACATTTCATATGTTACGTAAGTGCATTTAATCCTTATATTTTATCTAATTTACATTTAACAAGGCAGTACATTTTGCTTGAAGGAACATGGGCCTTAGACTGATCTGGATACAAATCCTGGCTTTTTCCACTTACTGGCGGAATCATCTTGTTTTTTGTGATTTTTTGTTGGTGGCTGGCCAGCAGGGGGAACCGAACCCTTCACCTTGGTGTTACAAGGCCATGCTCTAATCAACTGAGTTAACCAGCCAGCTGCAGTATTACCTACAGAAGTGTTAACTGCCTCCGTCTCAGGTTCTTCCTCTATAGTATTGTGAACACCATCCCCTCATTAGGTGTATAGAACTACACACAATCCCTTTCTTTTCTCCTAAACAATGAAAAAAAAAAAAAGGTGAAACATACCTCACTCCCTATACCATGTTAAATATCAAATGAATTAAATATTGAAATAATGTAAGAAAACAAAACTACATATGTGTTGGTGGGAGGAGGTGAAAACCTTTAAAGCTGTGTAGTAAGAAAATCTTTTGGTTTTTTTTGGCAGCTGGCTGGTACCAAGATCCAGACCCTTGACCATGTGTTACAAACACCACACTCTAACTAAGTGAGCTAATTGGCCAGACCAAGAAAATCCTTCTAACAAAAAAATTCAAAATCCATTTTTAAAAAGATCGAAAAAGTAAACTATATAAAGATTTAAAACTTTAGCATGGCAAATAAGGGCTGGTCGGTTAGCTCAGTTGGTTACAGGGCAACCTTGTAACACCAAGGTCAAGGGTTCTATTCTGCATGTCAGCTTGCTTCCAGAAAAAAGGCATCCCCCCAAAATAGTTGGTTTAGCATGGCAAACAAACAAACAGAAAGCATCATAATCAGTCATATGACAAAATGACAAGTTGGTGTCAAAATATGAGACCACCACTCAATAACTAAGACCCCCAAATCTTTTTTTATTCCTTAAGTACGGCAGAGGTATGCTGGTGATCAGGCATAATCACATTGCACAAAACAAACTGCTGATCTCATATGGGTTTTAGGAAGTGCAATGGTATTGGCTGTGTTGGCTATAGAGGCAGGAATGTGTTGGTATCAGCCTTAGAATGGTGGTATGAGATCACTGATAGTGAGCAGACTTTCAAGGTATGAGGCTCTGTCACTGATCTGGTTGGTTTTCAGAGGTGTGCATGGAATTAGTCTTTTCCTAAGGGTGTGGAGACTCTTATTCTCACGGGGAAATTTTTTCTAACTTACTACATAGGTCAATATTCCTAATATATAAAGAGCCCCTAGGAATTGAGAAGAAAAAGACCAACCCAATAGAAAAATAAGCAAAGAACTCAAACAGAAAAATAAATACAAATGGTCCAGAACATTGAGAGAAAAAAAACCCCACCTCAACCTCATTCATAATAATGGTTTCCCTAATAATTGCTCTCAAGACCCTGCAGAAAAACACAAACCACATTCCATAAAATTGAGGTAGAATGTCGAAATAACTTTTTGACATTTAAAGACACAATGCATTCTTCTGAAGTGAGCATTTAATGCAATAAATTTTCCCCTCAATACTGCTTTTGCAGTATCCCACAGGTTTTGGTATGATGTATCATTGTTTTCATTAGTTTCAATAAACTTTTTGATTTCCTGCTTGATTTCTTCTTGGACCCATATGTCATTAAGTAGAATGCTGTTTAATTTCCATGTGTTTGTATAGTTTCCAGAGTTTTGTTTGTTATTAATTTCTAGTTTTAATCCATTGTGGTCTGAGAAGATACATGAGATAATTCCAATTTTTTTGAATTTATTGAGACTTGATTTGTGACCTAATATGTGATCTATCCTGGAGAATGATCCATGTGCTGATGAGAAGAATGAATATTCTGAGGTTGTTGGGTGGAATGTTCTGTAGATATCTGCCAATTCCAATTGGTCTAGAGTCTTGTTTAGATCTTGTGTTTCTCTACTGATTCTTTGCCTAGATGATCTAATATTGACAGTGGAGTGTTCAGGTCCCCTGCTATTATGGTATTAGTGTCTATTTCCTTCTTTAGGTCTAATAGAGTTTGTTTTATAAATCTGGCTGCTCCAACATTGGGTGCGTACATATTTATGATTGTTATGTCTTCTTGATGGATCAGTCCTTTTATCATTAAGTAGTGTCCCTCATTGTCTCTTTTTATGGTTTTTAGTTTAAAGTCTATTTTGTCAGATATAAGAATAGCCACTCCAGCTCGTTTTTCTTTTCTGTTTGCATGGTAAATCTTTTTCCATCCTTTCACTCTTAGTCTGTGTGAATCTTTATGGGTGAGGTGGGTCTCTTGTAGGCAGCATATAGTTGGGTCCTGCTTTTTGATCCAGTCAGCCAGTCTGTGTCTTTTAATTGGGGAATTTAAGCCTTTAACATTAACAATGGAATACTACTCAGCTATAAAAACGAATGAAATACTGCCATTTGCAACAACATGGATGGACCTTGAGAGAATTATATTAAGTGAAACAAGTCAGGCACAAAAAGAGAAATACCACATGTTCTCACTTATTGGAGGGAGCTAAAAATTAATATATAAATTCACACACACACATACACACACACACACACAAACTGGGGCGGGGGGGGAAGAAGATATAACAACCACAATTATTTGAAGTTGATACAACAAACAAACAGAAAGGACATTGTTGGGGGGGAGGGGGGAGGGAGAAGGGAGGGAGGTTTTGGTGATGGGGAGCATTAATCAGCTACAATGTATATCGACAAAATAAAATTAAAAAAAAAAAAAAAAAGACACAATGCAAAAGCCATAAATTTTTTAAATAAATGTTTTAGTAAAATACATGATATCTATTTATATTTTTTTAAGCCAAATAAAGAGGAGTGGTTAGTTCAGAACCTTTTTGGTTGCCTTAGAAATTAGAGCTTTTGCTATTATGAAACATTAAAATTGCCACTTCTCTCCTCTAATGTCCTAAGTCTTAGATAATTAGCCCTCATCTATTTTTTAGCCTGTGACCTGTTTTTATCAGCCCCAAAGGAAAATTTGTTTCTAAGACCATGAGTTATTTACTTATTTATTTAGGCAGCTGGCCAGTATGAGGATCTGAACCCTTGACCTTGGTGTTATAACACTGCGCTCTAACCAACTGGGCTAACCGGCCAAGCCTCTCCATGCTTTATTTTATCTATTTTTTTATTTTTTAATTTTTTTGTGGCTGGCCAGTACAGGGATCTGAATCCTTGACCATGGTATAACAAGGACCATGATTTTAAAAGTACTACCGGTTTAAAAATTATTCTTCCAAAAATAAACCAGTTAAATTCATGTAATTTTTAGCTTTATACAAGATTTAAATATAAGTTTTCCAAGCATTTGCTAATAGAAGAAATCAATTAATATCCCTTTTTTTGTTTACAAGGTGCTTTTCCAGAAACATTTCTTTAGATCCTGAGATTTTTTTAACACTCTTCTCAATTCAATAAACGTACAATAGAAATATGTGAATTATAGCTCTTCAAGCTCTTTGGGTATGGAAAAATTATCTCACACATTAAAACCAAATTGATTTACTATCATGTCAGTGCCTGTTGCTAGCATTGTTATACCAGTTCTCCATGCTGATTTTTTGTAATCTAGGTTTACTCTGGAGAGTTACTTCATTATGATCTATTTTCAATTACTCAAATGCCGTCATTTTGTAGACAAATAAAATCTTATCCTCTTCTAACTCTATTATTTCTGGGTTGTATCCTTCTAAGAGCTCTGGGAATTCAGTGATGACGTCTGTGGGCTTAATTGTACATGATGGAAATTTCAGAGAGGGGTTCCTGGCATCCCCTCTGGGAACGTATAGAGCTTACAGGGATTCAGGAAAATGGGACAATGGTAACTTTAGGTGACTGCCAGTCTGTGTATGGGAGTGGCACGCACCACCTTATTCTCTGAATCATCAGCTTAGGTCATAATTAAGACAAAAGAAACTAAACAATGGGGAAGGCTTTCTACAGGTACTTCTCCAGTTTTCTTTCATAGATCTTTAATAAGGTTTTACCTCTCTTGGGAATTTGTGGATAAGCATCATCTCCCCACACATATTACTCCCATCTTATCAAGATAGGTGATTTATAGATTTTGTCTTAGAAATTTTATGACATCTTAGTCCCAGAATCTATCAAAGGAAAACATCTGTGGTGTGTTTACTTTTCCCTCTTATCTCTCAGTTCCAAACCTGCCATTTGAAACTCTGCTATGATATAAGAAACATTTTCCCAGACTCCTTTGCCAGCTGTCTATTAAGTTCTACAAATAAGAGGAGGGAAGGGAAAAAGGGACTATGTTTTTGTGCTGTTCCTGTCATTATTGCCCCAGCAATGGCAGTTGACGCCAGCCCCCAAATTCTTTCAACTATTCTAGAAGTAGATTCATTTGGCCATTTCAGAGGTACCAGCAGCAGCTGGGAGGTATTTCCTTCTCAGAGATCTGCATACATAGTCTGCACAGTCCACATTCCCCCACACACTCAGTTCCTACATTCTCGTAAGCAAAACCCTTCTCTTTTGTTTCTCAGCTCTGAAAGTGGTAGCTACTTACTGCAGTTATCATCTTTGGGTTATCTTAGTTTTCCCTTGTGTTCCAAAATCTATGTAACCAGTTCCCTAAACTGAATACCCTCTGTTGAAATATTTATTGTGGCTTTTGTTTTCTTGATTGGACCTTGATCAATATACCATATAATCTACATTTGTCTAGTATATAATTGAGCAAGGAGCAAAGCTCTCCTCCTGATCCTGAGACTGAGGAAAGTCCATGGATAGTTAGTCTAACCCGAAATAAAAAAAAAAAACACAACGAAACTTTTTATGGGTCTCAAGAGATGTAGAGGAATGGTACAGACTCAATTGATGTTCTGCAACTGAGAGTCTTCCAAATTGAAGCTTCAGGGATGGAGCCTAATCGTAGCAGCTTGGGACCACAAAAGTCAAGTTGAAGAGAAATATAAAGCAAGAGAATGACCTGGACCCCCACCCCATCCTACACCCCCTAATTGAACTCAGTGTCCATGCTGTTCCAAGTCCTGCCAAGACAAGGCAGAATATTCTGGAAACAAACAAACAAAAAAAGCATGAGACTCAAAGTTTAAGGTTGTGATTGTTTATTATGATCTTTACACAGGAAGAAATGGGTAAACATACAGTACTGGCACAACTCCCCAAGTCCTTTTTATTTTTGTTTTTGGCAGCTGGCCAGTACAGGGATCCAAAAACCTTGACGCTGGTGTTATCAACACCATGCTCTAACCAATCCGTCTTTTTATTTTTTTCAGCCAAGTCTTTTTAATACCTCAAAGTTTTTAGTGTACATTTTCCAAACTATTATCCATATATGTGTAGAACTAGCACATGAACTTGAGCAAGTCACAAGGTATTTCTGATCATTGGTTCTCTCTGGAGTCAATGTCGATTGTGACCTAGGAGCTGTGGTTTCATCTGGCAGGGGGGAGATGAGTGGAGTCTTCATCAATAGACAGAAGATAATTGCAATTTATTGAATGCCTGTTGCTTAGCCCCCCACAGATTTGTCACCCCACTTCCCCTGGGTGACAAGAGATGCAAAGGAAACTCAAAGCCCATCTCTTCTGAGCAGTGAGAGACCCCGAAGTGGTTAATCTCCCGCCAGAACCCTCAAGCGAGAGGCATCCCTTCCTTGGGAAATTAACCACAAATTGGGGTTCTCTTCCTGCATTTATTTTCCAGACCAGGACGTTACAGGAAGAGAACATAGGTGGGGTTATAGTTTAACAATACAGGCTGGTAACTTTCAGTGAAACAAGTCAGATGACATTCCAGTAAGGCAATTAAGCGGTCCTATCAACAAAAGCTTTATCTTAGCAAACATTCCTTCTCTCTCTAGCCGTTTTCCAGCAACTTAGATATCAATCAGTAACTAATGTCTTTGAGCCAGCAACCTTGCTGTGCCACAATTCTTATCTTGCAACAGAGACTCACTAGCCTGGGGGAAATTTCCTTCCTTCAAATATTTGAAACTGCAAGGCTTTGGAAAACCAGGACCTGTGAAGTACATTTGCTTTATAGGATATTCCACAGATGCCATCTCAGAACTTAAGGCAGCAAGAAGTCACCAAATGACTCCAAGAAGTGAGAAAGTGAGGCTGATTGAAGTGGTGGTGAAGAATAGCCAGGAGAAAGGAACTATCACGTATCAAGGATCATTTTTGTCAGGTCATGTGCCAGGTGGTCTATACATATTACTCTCCTAACTCTTCATAGCCACTCTGATGGTTACATTATGACTTCCATTTTACAAATTAAGAAAGTTAGGTAATAAAAGCTAAGTAGCTCCCCCAGGGTCACACAGATAGAGACCAAGTTAAGATGGGAATTATTTTCTTTCTTCCCTCTTCCCTCCTGTACTACATGCACTTGCTTTTTTTTTCAGCTGGCTGGCATGGGACATGCCCTTGTGTTGATGGTCTAAAATTTGTGCAATTACAAGTCCTATAGTTCAGTTTCTTATAGATTAAATACTTGTGGACTAACCAAGTAATGTAAATGCTACTTAAAAAGTATTCAGCTCACAGGCCCTATAGATAGTGGGTTAGATTTGGCCTTTGGGATGTAGTCTCCAAACCCCTTTCCTAGGGCTTTCAATTGAGACTGGTATGTTCCACAGGCCTAGTAGGTCCTGAATTCCAATCTTTTGTCTCATGAGCACTATGAACCTGACAATAACTTGCTGCTTTTCAGAGGTTTTCAGCTTAGCTTTTAGCCTCTGCTCTGAGCAGTTTCAAAACTCTGCAATTATCTTGAGGGGAAAACCAGCCATGTAGTTGTGACCCTCAAATGTCCAATATTGTCATGCTAGCCTTAGATGGCCAAAAGCTCTGCCAGTTCCTCTGTTCATCAGCAGCAGCCCTGATTCTTGTCTTACATTCTGGATAGGTTCTTGCTACTAAGGAAAAAGTGGTTGCAAACAGTTCACCTTTTTTTTTGGCAGCTGGCTAGTACGAGGATTGAACCCTGGACCACTTCTCTTTAAGTCTCCCCTCTCTAGAATCTTAGCCCCTTTAGTCCTGTTTCAGTAGCCACTAATGCTTTTATGTAGACAATTTTATATTTACATGTGACTTTTCTCATTGTTCACAGCAGAATTGTAGGTCTGCTGCAGTCCTATCCGGAAGGGGTAAATTTTCCTTTTCGAACAACTGAAAACTTCCCAAAGCTATTTTCTTTTCTCGCTGAAAAAACATTCCTGAATTACAACTTGTTATAACTTAAACGGTAAAAAAAAAAAAAAAAAAAAAAAGGGCCATCTAGAGTGGTGCAGGCTGAGAATTTATAAGCTTACTTTATTTTGCAATATTTTAAGAGCACTTAATGTTGACTAAATGATATATTCAGTATGTTTCAAAATGCAAGAAGTATGAAAGAACATATAGTGAAAAGTAATTCTTTCACTCCTGTCTCCCAGCCACCCAGTTCTCGCCACTGGTAACAATATCATTGTTTCTCCTTCTGGAGATATTTTATGCAAACACACATATATTTCTTTTTTGGACAAATGGTTGCACACTATATATGCTAGTTATATCTTGTATTTTTTATTTAACTCTGTATCTTATAGTTTTTTCCATATCAGTAAATTGGTTTGTTGAGGGTTTTTTGCCAGCACTGTAGACCATGGAAAAAAAGGTTTTAGTGCTATATAGTATTCCATCGTACCATCATTTCTTTAGTGTCTACTATGGACATTAAAGTTGTTTCTAAAAAGTTATTAGCAACATGCCATAACAAAATTCTTTTGTACATCATTCTGTATATGAAGACAGCTTTAAGAAATTCCTAGAGGTGTAACTGCCAAGTTCACCTACATATTTATCTTTCTATTCATACCAAGCAATGCATAAAAATGCCTATTTGCCTACACTCTTGCCAAGATTAAAAAAAGACAACACATACACACACAAAAACAAGAAAATAAAATAGAACAACAAAAAAAAACCCCTTTGTCTTTACTAATCTGAAGGGAGGAAAAATGTAGAGCATTAGTATAAGTGATATTACGCATCTTTTCACATGTTTAAGAGCCATTTATATTTCCTGGTTGTTTCTGTTTTCTTCTGATGGCTGGCCAGTTCGGGGATCCAAACCCTTTACCTTGGTGTTATCAGCTATATTTACTTTCTTGAGAGTGATGTTTCCTGGGAACATAAACTTTTCTAATTTTTCTATTGTCAGTCTTTTTCTTAATGAATTGGTAGATACTTAATACAGAAGAAATTAGCTGTTTGTGATGAACTGCAACTATTTCTTCCCCAGTTTGCTATGTCTTCCAATTTTGTTTTGTGGTAGTTTTTGCAGAACTTTAAATTTTTATGAAGCCAGTATTTGTGTATTTTTAAATTTTGGTAAAATATATGTCAATTTTTATTTTTAATAATTGTTTTAATTTTCAGATTCTCAACCTCTCCAGCTTTAGTACTCCCTTAGAAATGAAACATTCTCATATCCCTTTCACAAAAATTAGAGAAAGAAGTAGCAGTACATTCTAATGACTGACACAAAACATTTATTAGTTTCTAACAAAAAGGTATATATGGTAGGGATAGCAGAAAGACTTAATAGAAAAATTAAAATTTATCTCAAAACCAACTTTAGTCAGGAAGACATCTTCACAGACAAGTAATAAGTGGTTTAATATATAAATCCTAAATATATCACACCATGAGATACTTTTCCCCCCTCTTTGGTCATGGAGTATTCCAGGAAGATTTAATTAGATTACATTTTAATTCGAGGAGTTCCAACAATGTCTACCCTAAAACATAAAGTAAAATTGCCCTTAGAGAAATACTGGTTTGATATGACAGATTTTAGTCTGTTGTAGTCAAATTTGGTTAATTTCTGACTATACTTCATTTCACACAATCATTATTCAGAGGGCAATCGCTTCTTTTTTGAGAAAGGGCAAATTAAATTTTAAATTAGCATCAGAATTCTACCCATAATTACCCAATCAATATTGATGTAGACGCTACCAAGTATGCAAAGATTAACAGAATTTCAATTAAAAAATATGGAGGGAAAAAATCTTAATGACGTATAAAAATGTTGATAAATTTAAGCTAGAATGAGCTCTAGGACATTTTATCATATTTTTACATTACAAGGATGGATGACGACATCAGCAGAAATGCTGTTAAAACTGTTGTTTGTGAAAAGTTGTTCACATTAATGAAACAAAAGATTGATAGTCTCTAAATTAAATTTCAAAAATGAAATCACTGTCTTAAGATTTAACTTTCAGGGGTAAGAGAGGGCAAAATCCAAGTCTCATACTTTTTATGTCCGCCCATAAACACACAAAAAAATCAATATCAATACAAATGATAACAGGGAAATAAAGACATGGTTGTTTCAGGTTCCACAACTTAAGATACTGTGATATAACTCTCCTACAGTAAATACCCATTTTTTCTGGAATAGCAGATTAATACAAATGTGAATGTACAAAAATTGAGGTAATTTAGTAACTAATTTTGATTTTGACACCAGATACTAATGGTGTGAAAAGCTGTAAAACCCAAATGTTTTCTGTGTCACTCAGCAAAGAAAGGACAGGGAAGAACCTCTGCCAAACTACACGTTCTATTCCATCCTGGACACAGTTTCTGATCACACATTCAGTTCCAATGCTCCCAAACTGTCGATCCACCCAACTCAGCCTCATTCCAACTCTTCACTCCTTTTGTATAAAGAATCTAGGTTCCTTTCTGTCACCTGATTTCTGATTTTCTAGAAAACTCTGATTTTCCGACTTAACTTTGATCCTAATCCATTTTAAATAAAAGGAAATGCTACAATACTTAAAATTTAGGGATGGATATTAGATAACTTCAGTGTTATGGAAGATACACTTCAAGTGCTCTGTAAATATATGAGAAAGCAGCAAGAAAACTTAGGCTTTAAACCTAGCATGGGTCCATTAACTATTTGGTATAATATAACTTTGCTTTGATTTCTGGTCAAGACAAAAAGGTGAGCAAAGGCCATAAAACATGCATTGTTTGGAAAGAGAATGGCACTTGAAGATTTCTTGGTGTTGGCCAAGGCATTTTTGATATCCACAAGGTCTGTCAAACTTAGTACATCACAGTTATTAACAATGGAAAAGATAGAGACCCTTGCTTATCACTGAGCTTTGCAGAAACACATTTATATATTCTTCCCTTGCAATCACACAGTCCTTCAATTAAAGACAACGAGTGTGCCTACAGACCACAATTAATGATAAATTTATATTCTATGATAGAAAGAGGGCTTCACAATCCAGCTTTACCAGATTATAAAACACTCCCTTTTCCCGTGCATTACTTTGTGCATCTCTGAAACATTTGAAAAATACTTTTCTGTAAACTACTAGGGTGTAGGGAATGAGCACTTTTAGATACATTACAATTATCTCTAGTAGAATTTGGCATCTTTCTTCCATTAACAGAATGCTTCAACTGGATCTTAAAAGGTTGCCAATTTTCATCTTTTGAGCCTCTCCGTGCTTTTGAATGCCCTATATCAGCTCGCTCTTTGAAGTTCCTCTCTTTGGAATTCTTCCTCTGTCCATTTAGCAATTTGTCTGGAGGGGAGGATGTAGCCCGTAACTGATACTCATGTGGGGATCCTTTTTGCCAGTTTAGCTTCATTTGTTCTTTATCCACCTCTTTCTGAAGTTGTAATGCTAATAACCTGTCTTCCTCCTCTTGTTTATGTCTCTCAAAAAGCAGATGCTCCATATCCATCAGTCTTTGGGTAAAGTTTACTTCTGTTTCCTCTTGATCTGAGGAAGATTTGGGGAACATCTTTCTTTTTTTTGCAGAAAAGCATGGATCCCTGACTGCTTCAAATGACGATTCCTGGTTTTTTCTTTTGGAAGTATCTTTACTGATCAGTAGGCAAGAATCTTCATTTTCTGTCTCAACTGTGTTCTTTCCAATTATCTGTGTCATATCTGATATAGTACACCCACTCTCTGTTTTGCCACAAGGCTTAACTGCAACCTCTCTAGAGTAGGGAACTCTTATTTTAGGTCCCTCATGATTTATGACACATAACTCTTTATCATGATTGTTTGATCTTGTTTTGACTTTTTCTTCAAGGCACCATTCTGCACCATAAGTATATAACCATGGCATAGGTGACTCTACCGAAGACTTTGTATCTTGTTCTTGAATTTCTTGGCATATTTGTGGAGAAAGTGCTGGCATAACTTCTTTAATTTCCGTGTCTTGCCACAAAGAACTCTTCACATCACTACTGTCGGTTTCCTGTACAAGAGAGAAAAAGACTGAGTGAACCAGGGGAAAACATCAAATCATAATATATAACTTAATTCCACACTAATATATATCTGAACTGTCACTATACATTATTTTGTGTGTGTGTGTTTTGGCAGCTGGCTGGAATAGGGAACTATACATTATTATTACTAATAAAGTATATTTGTTTGTTCTTAATAGTATTTTTGCTCTGTGTGCCAATTTAGATTGAGACATACATCACTTCATTTTCACTCCCATGAAAACCTACAGATTAAAACCCACAGGCTAGATTCTACCTAAGGCCAATATGTAGACCTGACCTCTTTCACCTTATAAATTTCCTCTACCCCAGGGGTTTTTAACCCATTTCTATTCTGTGGACCCTCCTTTTGGCATTTTGGCAAAGCTTAGACTTCTTCTGAGAATCACACTTTTAAATACAAAAATTAAGATACACAACCTTACAAAGGGAGTAATTAATATTGCAATACAATTATTAAAATGTTTTTAAAAACCCAAATGTGATGTAGTAATGTGCATCTATTAATACATTAAATAATAAGATCTAGTAGCAAGTCTAATTGGTAACATTAAAGTAGAGGTAAGTATAAATGATATTTTAAGAGATCTGCAACGAATGTAATGTGATATGAAAATACCCATGTTTTCTACTGACAAAGTCACAGATACTGTAAATAGTACTGTGGTTTGCTGTCTACATTCATAATTAAAGGAAACACTAAAATTAGAGTAAAATATATACTTTTCTCCTAAGTTCACATGTACTCCCTGGATTCTAACCACAGACCTTAGGTTAAGAACTCTTGCTTTAGCCAGTATAATTCTTCTCCCTTATACGTCTTAGGTAGGTCAAGACGTAGCTTTGAAAACGGGAAAGCCTTGAGAAGAAAGTCTTCGATGAGAATTTGCCTCAGTGGAAGTTGCTTTTATACCTAAAATTCTGATCACAACACGGAAGGTAAGGTACCAGTAACAATGGGAACTCCTCCTAATGGGAAAGCCCCTGGTATGTACTTAAAGGACCCACTGGACAGTCAGAAAAGCTTCGGGGCCAACTTCTTAGCTGGAAGCCTAGCCAGATATGGGATCTCTCTGGGGAGAGAACAGGATTTACCTACTAGTAGAAGATGAAGTGAGGACAGTTTAGGAGACCCTGCCCCCCCCACCCAAAAAAACAGAGCAGAACCCAAGTTTACCCCCAAATCTGCCATTTCTGAAAAATCTATAAGAAGAAATAGCCCTTCTCAGTTGTATTCTCATGATACAGGTCATTTGAAACAAACAAAGAAATAAAACATAAAACTCCAACCATGAATTAAAAAAAAAAAAGAACTGGCCTCAGAACAAAGATTACTCCTTGTTGCTGCAGCCTTTATGTTCTTTTACCCACTTTGCTTTGCATTTATCATTCCTGACAGCATTTCTTATGAACCAGTGTGGTTTGGATTGGACAAATTCTAGGTTGCTTACCTAGTTTTACCGTGAATATGAATATCTGAGTAGGAAAAATATCTGCCTCCTACAATACCCCTTCCACCAATCCTTAGTTCTAGTATAAGCCAGACTATCTGGACTTGAATCCTCCCTCTACTAACTTTACTTGAGGGACTTTGGGCAAATCTCTTAAATGCTTTCTGCCTCAGTTTTCTTAACTGTAAAAGGGCAAAAGAAGGATAACAACCTTACAGAACTGGTGGTTGTGATGAAGATTAAAGAAGATAATAATACATTATGTGCTGCATAGTAAATGTTCATTAAATGCTATTTGCTATAAAACCAATTAGATGAATCGAAAAAATGTTAGAAACCTTTGAGTTAAGGGTTAACAAAATTTGTATGGAAGAAACTGACCTAAGCTTGAGTTCCCCTTTCCTAGCTCTATTTTCCTGATAAAGGTGGAATGTCACCTATTACTAGGCCACATTGCTTATGGTAAAAATGACCCCCGATTGGTGAACTGCATCCGTACTAAGATGAGTGCTCTATAAACAGCGAGTGGGAAGCCTAACCACTTGCAGCTTCTGTAAGGGACTTACAACTCTTTTCACTTGGCATGTTCCTTACCAGGATCACTAGAAGCTATATTTATTGGTTGTTACAAGAAATAATTGACTCTTATAAGGCATGGGGCTTCTAAGCCAGGGTGGTTACCACACTCACTTGTGTGCTCTCGTTTCCAGGCCATCACTTAGGAGATTTGCTGTGAGGACCCCTTCTGAACAGACATGCCTGATACTGCCCTACCAGCATGCTTTGTTTCCCATTTTGTAATCTTCTAAGTGAAACTGGTGCCAAGTATAACCTATTCAGTTTTGTGAGTTTGATTACCTAGGTCAGGGATCAGCAAACTATGGTGCATGGACCAAATCCAGCCTCCTGCCTGTTTTTGTGAATAAAATTCTATTGGAACACAGACAAGCTTATTTGTTTACATATTGTCTATGGATGCTTTCACAATAAAACAGCATAGTTGAAGGGCTATGACAGAGACTGTAATGACCAAAAAGCCTAAAATATTTACTATCTGGCCATTTAGAGAAAAGGTTTGCTGACCACTAGTCTAGGTGAGCCTAAGACAACTAAGAAAGTCCACGGGCCATTAACTACAGTGACTTAGGAAAAAAAAAGTTAGAAGGACCAGCCTGTGGCTCACTTGGGAGAGTGTGGTGCTGATAACACCAAGGCCATGGGTTTGGATTAGGGATGGCCGGTTAGCTCACTTGGGAGAGCGTGGTGCTGACAACACCAAGTCAAGGGTTAAGATCCCCTTACCAGTCATCTTAAAAAAAAAAAAAAAAGTTAGAAATCTACAGGTATTAGTAATCTATAGCATTAATAAACTTGCCAAACTAAGAACATCTTCAGCATCAACATACCTTAGATATGGAGTCTTTCCTGACGTTTTGTACAACTTCAGACTGTGATGATGACCCAGATTGAGATTTAGGTGACAAATACCTAAGAAAAAAGTTTACCGAAGTTTGAATGCTTTGAAAGACAAGTGGTATGTACCCAACATAATAAAGCTGGATTAACTATTTATGCCTAAGGTTGTATGGTTTGCTGCTTGGGAGATTTATTAGAGTGTATTTCATCTCCTCATCTGAGGTATTTTGGTCTAACTCCAAGATAAAACTTAAAAGGCTGAGTATTAACATTTTAGTGAAAAATATTAGAAAAGTAAGTCAAATCTAAATATTTCTTAATTCTTAAAAATATTTTTTAAAGGCGCAGATAGTATCAAAACAATGCACAATTATATAGCCTTCCCAAAAGTATTGGAAATGACACTTTAAGTCAGGAGAGAGACTACATTTTTGTTGTTGTTGTTTTTAATGACAGAAAGTTTGGTTATTTATTATATTTTTAATTTCTACTATTGGGAAAGGGATGATTAAATTCTTTACCATTTTGGTATGGAGATTTTATTATTTACACTTTTTTATACCAACTATCTGCTTACAGACCCTAAGATATATCAATACATCAGAATAAGAGCTTATCTCTAAATTTCTAAGCATCTTTAATAGGCCTTTTTGCCACTGAAAATATGAAGTTCATAATATAGTAGGAAATGCTATAAAAGAAGTGAGAATAAAAGGGCAGGTTACAAGATGGTAGGTATAATTTTGAAATTATAAAATATCTGAACACACACATTTTTAAGCTATGCTTAATTATGGCAGAAATCTCCCAAAATGTTGGTTGCATCCAAGTGGTGGTAACTTTGGATGGTTTTCGTGGTAACTTTGTGTGGTTTTCAAAGAGCAGGTAACTATTATTTTTATAATTAAAGAAAAAAATGGAAAAATGTCTGATTACAAATAATATGTAAAGCTATAAGTTACACTGTGTCAAAAGCACCAACAAGTAGCATATGGAACAATAAAATAAAATCCAGACTAAGATCTCATATAAAGAACAAACAAATATCTGTTACAAATGAACAAGAGTATCTAAACCACATATTTAGTCACATCAGTCTAAATACTTACTCTGCAAACTTTTGAGAACAAGAACCACCTTTTCAGCTGATAAGAGAAAAACAGGAATCCAGGTTTAGTCTCATTTTAATTTTGTTTCCCAAGGTTGAAGAATTCCTTAAGGCCTTCCTTAATGCACCTTAAAGTATTTATTCTTCCAAAAAAGTTTCACAAATCTACATTACCATGAAAACCCATACACTTATCACTTGGTTTAAGGGATAAAAAAATGTTTGGTTTTAAAGGCCTCCTCCTCTTCATCTCACACCTCACATAACCACTATCCTGAGTTTCTTACCTCTTACTTTAAAAAAGTTTTACCACACATTTGTATCCCTAAACACTTTATAGCTTAGTATCACATAATTTTGAACATTATGTAAATGGAATCATATTACAGTTGTCCCTCAGTATCCACGAGGGGATTGGTTCCAGGATCCCCACAGATCCCAAAGTCTGAGGATGCCCAGTCTCTGATAAAAAAAATAGTGTCATGAGGGTACTTCAAAAAATTCGTGGAAAGGCTGGCTGGTTAGCTCAAGTTGGTTTGAGTGTGGTGTTATAATACCAACATCAAGAGTTTGGATCCCCGTACTTGCCAGCTGCCAAAAAAAAAAAAAAATGTTCATGGAAAAAAGCCAGTCATTTCTATTGCCCGTTAGTCCATTTGCATTCTTACTTGGACTGCTTCCCTCTCCACACAAAGTGAATCGCCAGATGTCTAACACTTGCCCTTTTTCTTCTTCAAAAAAATAATCCATCCTCTCATAAGGTTATAGGCATAAAGCAAGGGAGAAGCACCAGTGTAACATTAGTAGATGATACAGGGGTCTGGGCTAACTACTTATGCAGCTATGCCACCTCACTTATGTGCTGTCTGGACATATCACTTCCACCTTACAATGAATTGTTGTTGGACTGGCCCAACCTATGACTTCAAGAGTTTGACAGAACGTAGCTATGGCCATGTGGTCAAATGATATCCATAGCCAGACATTCTATCAGGGTGCAGCAGCAGTCTAGCAGCAGTTTGTTAAATGCTGTACAGTGCTCCACTGTAAGGGAGAAACGTGCTGCGTATCCATGGGGATCTAACTGTGATTTTCCTATTGGGGCATTTAATAAATGCTACAAGGCACCTTTTTCACCACAATGGTATCTTCTAGGTAACATGTATCTTCTAAGTAATATTGGCCAAGTGGAATAGTTGGACTGTAGATCTTTTGTGTGTTGGACCCTATTCAAACCTAGTAGCCTTGCAAGCACTGTGCTTCTTTCTCAGTGGTGGGAGGGTTCAGATGACATAATAGATCCTTTACTTAGGAAGAGATATCATGATAGGCCCCAAATCTTTGGACCTCTAAATACTTCACTAAGGCAGAATGACCCTGAAATGTCTCTAGTTTGTTTTTTTTGTTGGCACTAAGTCTTTATTTTTCACATAGGGTGCCACTGCAGGTAGCCATCACAGAACACACTGCTATTTTCAAATATACAGAACTGAATAAAAGCATTTTAGCATGCTGCCTTACTGTACATAGAAAACTGATGAACATCTTCAGACACTGATGAGGAAATAAAATGGGTTTATAACATTTGTCAATAAGTTTATGAATCACTCAGCAGTATTAATATGGGCTATCTTTTCCTGAAAGTGGAATTACATTCACTCTGGCAGACTCTAGATAACTCTAAAATGCAGGTCTAGTGAAGGTTACAACAAGCAAGCAAGGGGCAGATGCCATGTCCTATTCTGAAGGGAGACTAATTTGGAACCTGGCTCTGCACAGTCTAAGGTTGATACAGCCACCTTAATAGCTTGATATTGAGTTTCCCTTACCGTGTAAGCTGGCAATCAGCATATTTTCTGAAACATTGGCTAAATTAGTCTAGAGTTAAAAAGCAGAACACTGTCCATATAACAGAATTGGTACTTCACAACTTTTGCCCAGTTATTACCTGTTATCCTACAAAAACCCATCATCTAATGAGTTCTAGTGAAAGCCTCTAGCAACTGTAACAGACTTCTCCCAACCCAGCTCTAGATACTAAGGATCAGGAACAAGTGCCTGTGAAGTGGATGTATCTTCAGGAAAAAGGCAGTGTTTCTACCAGAGGTTAAGTGTCAAGTTTCCTCTTGATGTTGTCAAAGGAAGTTGCTCCCATGTAATCAGCTTAGCCCTGTTCCCACCACTCCTTTCATTCTTCTGAGGACACAAAAGGCTACACTGTAGCCAGGATCTCCTTAAGGGACAGGTATAATATGGCTCCTGAGACATCTTCCACAGTTAGGTATGAGCTGATATCTTTGACAAGGCCAAATTGTTGAAGCAGAGGTAAAACGTTGGTGGTGAAGATGTCCCACCACAGTCTGAGAAACTCTGGATGAGTTACATTGGCAATCAAGGGACTCACTTTTGATATTTTTTTGTCTGGGGATTGTAAGTATAATTGCATGGTTTGATTCATCCCAGGAGGAAATGCTCAACTTTGGCTCTTGCACCAAATGCTTTAAATGCTGGGAGGTAGGAGTATATAGAAATGCTGCTTAGGTTATAAATAAATGGCAGGTGTTTTCTGATGTCTGTTGTTGCCCAGCTGCTAAAAAACATGTTCAGTAAACCCTGGTCCCCACCATCAAAACTACCGTGTTCGGAAGCAAGGTCCAATAGCTGATTACAAATTATGACTTAAGGCTGAGAAAGACTATTGAAGCAGTCAGGCCACCCTGGGTCTGGTGCTGTTGACAATTTTCCTCTCTCAAAAAGATCATCAGGGGCCGGCCCCGTGGCTCACTCGGGAAAGTGCGGTGCTGGTGGCACTGAGGCCGCGGGTTTGGATCCTATATGGGGATGGCTGGTGCGCTCACTGGCTGAGCGTGGTGCAGACCACACCATGCCGAGGGCTGCAATCCCCTTACCAGTCCAAAAAAAAAAAAAAAAGATCATCAGTATTTGCTAGGACCAGAGTATCTGCATCCATGAACACACATTTTGAATACTATGTAAATGACCAGCTTTGGAGTTTTGTCAGCTTGATGCCCAACCCAGGCCTCTTCATTAAGACTGTCCAAGACATCTACTATGATGACTTGACTTCAAAGACTGTCTCTAAAACTTTTCTTGTGTAGTCTGACTGAGGGGTGGCAAGCACAACTAGCCTCGTGGTAGTCCTAGTGACCCTCTGGAGAACATGTAACACACAAAGGCATTCACTGTACTTATCACTTCATATGCACCCTACCTGGTTATAAAGTGGGCCAATGGGATGTTTTGCAGAATTTTCAGATGGTCTAGGTCCCTTCAGAGCATATTATGATAGAGGGTAGGAGAGTTAATATACACATAGGACAAAACTGCAATGTGCACTATTTTTATCCCACATTGATGTGAATTGCTTCTGCTCCTCCATTCTCAAAAGGAATGATATTCCATTGTGTGGATATACCACATTTTCACATTTTGTTTTTCCATTCATTTGCTGATGGTCATTTGGGTCATTTCCACCTTTTGTCTGTTTTAATAGTGCTGATAAGAACATTTGTGTACAAGTTTTTGTTTGAATACCTGCTTTCAGTTCTTTTGGATATAAACCCAGGAGTGGAACTGCTGGGTCACATGGTAATTCTGTTTAACTTTTTGAGAAACTACCCACTGTTTTCACAGTGGCTGCAGCATTTTTTATTCCCACCAGCAACACACGAGGATTCCAATTTCTCCACATCCTTGCTAACACGTTATTTTTCCTTTTTGTCCATCCGAACGAGTGTGAGGTAGTATCTCACTGTGGTTTTGACTTGCGTTTCCCTAACAACTAATACTGTTGAGCATATTTTAATGTGTGTTTTGGCCATTTGTATGTCATTAGATAAATGCCTATTTAAATTTTTTGCCCATTTTAAAATTGCGTTGTCTTTTGTTGTTGGGTTATAAGAGTTTTTTAATATATTCTAGAGACAAGACTATAGCGGATTGAATAATGTCCCCTCAAAACCCACTGAAGCTTGAATTGCATTCCCCAAGTTTTACATATTAGAAACTTAGCACCACTGTGACTGTTAAGAGGGTGGGAAATCCTATTATGGCAATTGAAAGGTGGAGCCTTGAAGAGATGATTGGATCGTAGGACTGCGCAGTGGTGAATGGATTAAAAATGGTGGTCCTGAGGGCTTGAAAATAAGAGGAGAGTCTGTCTCTCTCTTACTCTGCTTTGCTCTCTCTGCTTCCACTATCTTGCAATGTGAGACCCCTGGGATGCTGTCACCATCACTGGATGGACTTTGGGCTTCCCAGCCTCGGAAACTGTAAGCAATAAATTTTCTTTTCTTTATAAATCACCCAGTTTCAGGTACTTGGTTATAAGCAACATAAACAGACTAATACACAAGATCATATCTGTTTTTAACTTTGTTTTGCCTTTAATCTATCAGTTTCTCAATTTCTGCATTTAAATTCATTAGTCAGTTTACTCTTGTATTTCTAGTAATTTTTTATCTTTATATATTTTGAAGTACATACGTAGTAGATTATCTCAATTGATTGTTCACAGTCAGGTGCAGATCAAACCCCTTGTTTTACTCTCCCTCCCCCCATCATTACTACACTTGACCTAAAAAAAACCCAAAAAACAAAAAAAGGAAAAATAAAGTATATACTTAGATATGTAAAGATTCACGAGTTATATCCCTAAGCAGAATAATAATATATCAATATGAAAATACTTCTGCTTTTCCCCCCTTTAATGGTTTTCTCTTTATTTCTACTTTGCATGTCATCAATATTAATAATATTGATATTGCCACATCTATTTTTTCTTTTAAGAGTAACTGCCTCATTTTAACTCTCTTCCACCCAAATCCAAAGTTTGTTTAAGGAGATAAGTTACCTGCACATATTTACTTAGTTGAACCAGAAGCCTTTACATATTTTTCAAGTCTAGATGTGGTTATTAAACTATGAATTACTATGGGAAAGCTTATGTCCTCATGAAGCCATCGATTCTACCTATTTCCTGCTGCTGGAGCAGTGTTGAGGGGAAACTAAATCACTCCACCATTGAATACCTGACTCATGTTTTTCATATGATAGAAAAAAAATAAGGACTGGCCAGTTAGTGCAGTTGGTTAGAGCGCGGTGCTGATAATATCAAGGTCAAGGGTTCAGATCCTGTACTGGTCAGCCTCCAAAAGAAAAAAGAGAGGAAATAAGATGCATAAACTGGGAAAAAGCGGGGAGGAGAGGCATGACCTAGATGCCAAATTGTAAACTCCTTCAATGAGGATGAGCCTCTCTGGGACCAGCTTTTTTCATCTGAATTTAAACCAAGAAAAAAATGGTTCATTTTGAGAAAATGGGAAATCGGGAGCAAGCAAGAGAAGAAGTGCAAATCTGCCAAAATAAGTAGCTGGGTGAAAAGCCTGCCAGGTTTCACATCTCTCTTCGTGCTAGACAGGAATAAGCTCTCTTCTTTGCACATCAATTTCAGACCATCTCAAGGGTTTTCATATAGAGTTCATGGACCAAACTTTGATAATCAGTGGTCTATATGAACAAAAAACACTGGCATACTGTATATGGTCAATAAATTATTGATAGTCAGGTTCACTTACTTCTGAATACCTCCAGTATCTCTTTGTTTGTTTTCACTTTTCTTTAGTGACTTGGTTGTGACTGGATCAGATTTTCTGGAATTCAAAGGCGAAGCCAAGAAACTTCCTTCATGGAAATCATTCTTCAACAAAAGAAAAGGCATAATAGAAATTATTAAAGAGAACTTTATGGTAATAATAAGGTATTAATTTGACTAATTCAGAATCCACAGAATTTTTCAGGAATTATACTTACATTCAAATTCTATGCATCCTTTAAAGAATACTAACCATGCAAACATCAATATAAGCAAAATTACATCCATCCAAGTTAATCTAAATTAATTACATTTTGGGCCGAGCCCGTGGCGCACTTGGTAGAGTGCTGCGCTGGCAGTGCGGCGACGCTCCCGCCGCGGGTTCGGATCCTATATAGGACTGACCGGTGCACTCACTGGCTGAGTGCCGGTCACGAAAAAACGACAAAAAAAAAAAAATAATAATAATAAATTAATTACATTTTTACTATACATTATTGAGTACACAAAAAAAGACATGAGGAAGTGTTTGGACCTCCAAATCAGCCTGCCACCCAATCAATCAATCAATCAATCAATCAATCAATAAAATTTTAAATGCTTGTAGAAAGAATCTCAAATAAAAGAAAAAAAAATTACATGATGATCCTAATCTCATTAGCTGATAATTTCTGTTGAGTTTTCTAATAAATAGTTTCATATAACTACCTTAACTACAAGGGAAAATTTGAAGAGCTGTGGATATACCTGGAGTAGAAGTTAATTTGACATAAAAATAATTTAATTCTGGGTTTAAGGGGATACTAATAAATATCATGAATATTTACTTGCTGTACTAGTCTCATAAGTATCTTACCACACTATTGGAAAAATTAATATAATTGGTGATGGTGAACACTTGGCCTTGGACCACCAAACTTTCACAAGTAAATCAAAAATCATTATAAAATATAGATTAAAAGAATAAATCTATTCTTATAATCCCATGTGAAATCTAGAAGGATTAGAAAAATAGACACTTGAAAGACAGGTACAGATGACCCTAAATTCTCCTCTTTGCCATATTTCTTTCCCTATACCATTTATTATTCCATTAGTCAATGTCTTTTATTTAATTTCCTGTGCATCTTTCTAAAGCTACTCTATTCAAATAAAAATAAAAAAATAAGGAAAAAGAAAACAATATATAAAAAAGGCTAGTAATCCCAAGGTCAAGAGTTCGGATCCCCATACCTGCCAGCTGCCAAAAAAACCCCAAAAAATAAAACCCAAACAAAACAAGTCAAAAAAGAAGGGCATATAATCCAGAACTTGGGTAAGTTATTATGAATGGTAGGCCTCTCAAAAAAAGAAAAAAATCCCAACTGTGGGTACACCTCATTTTGGAAAGTATATTTTAAGACATTTGTTGTTTGAAAGCAGAGGAATTATTTTCAGAGCCTCTCAAACCTGAACACCTCAGACTTCCCTAGATGCCTCCAGAGGTCATATTCTCTAAGTCCCATTCCCAGAGATTTTGATTCCGTAGATTTAGAGTCTGCATTTTAAAAGAACCACAGGAGCTTCTGCCAGGCTCTTTCAAATCACTGGGTCCCACTGTATCCTTTGGTTTTAAGATATATGTTTAATCATCCTTTCTTTCATTCATTTTCTCATAGGCAGTAATTTAGCTGCATCAAGATAATAAAATTCAGGTTTAATATATTGCTTAAGAATTTAATAGGCTTTACTTTCAAAAGTGATTTGCATTCCTATTATGAAACATTACTCTACTCTTAGAAAGTTTTAGATAGACTATATATAGTAATATGAAAAATCTCTAAGATATATCAAGTGAAAAAATGTGAGGAGCAAAACAGTATAACTGATATACTCCTTTTAGGTGAATAAGAAAAAAAGTTACCAGAAACTGTTAACAGTAGCTACCCTTGGGTAAAGTGACTGATGTAATGGAACAGGAATAGAAGTAGAGAGGAGGAAGAAGAAAGGAAGCTCAGTTTTCACTGAATAGCTTTCCTACATAATTAGAATTTACTAAAGCTTTTTAAAAAAGTAACCTGGATTAGAGAAAATATGCAACAACATGCAGAAAAGTTTTGTTTTAAGTAGACTAACAACGTCACCAATAGCTTCTAGTTATAGCGATTGCTTCTTTAGTTCTTAGAAATCCACATAGCCAAACCAATAGTAATGTTAATATTTCAAAGTCCTCTACTAAAACTTACAATATTAATGCTTAGCTTTCTTGCCAGTTCTTCATCACTTTTCACTTGTTCTTCCATTTCTTTTCGCCTTTTTTCTGCCTGTCTTTTTTCTTCTTCTTCCTCCTCTGCCAATAATCTCTGTATGTATTCTTCACTGGCTTTGTTTTCTTCCTCCTCACTGGCTTGTCGCTCTGCCTCTATCTTAAAAGTGATTAATAAAGAACAATCCTTCTCTGAACTTTTTAGTATACTTGTAAAATTTCATAATAATACTAAAAGAAAAGCAAAAAAAAAGAACAAATAGGCAGGAATGTAAATATCACAAATGAAAGACAAATATGGCCAGGCAAATACCTGTAGAATATAGGTCAAGGCAGGTCTCTCAGGAAGCCTTCCCCAGTGAGTCTGATGAAACCTCGATCAAAAACTCATCCTTCCTCTCATCAGTCCTTATCACAGTTTCTACTACACAGCCACACATAGTGGAACTATTTCTTGGTAATACTTTCCTCACTTAATGGAATGCCACATACGGACGAACATAGAACTAGTTTCCTGAACCAAACCCTAGCAAAAGGGATGGAAAGATAAAAACTGACTTAGACCAATCAGGGCCTATCCTTGGAACAGGGATCAATCCCCAAACACAATGGGCAGGAGTAGCTGAAGAAACATCCAAAATGGCCATTATATGATTTACAAATGAGGAAACAGACATAGAAAAGTGAGTAACTTTCTTAAATTAGTAAGTAGCAGAGTGTTGAGACTCAAACTCAGATTCTAGGACCTACGGCCACACTCATGGTCATTTAAACTACACTGCCTAAAAGAATAGGTACAATTTGTAATAATATATATGTTAATATTGATTTGATCAACATATGTCAACACTGAACTCCAAAAATCTGTATAATCAATTATGTTTCAATAAAAGATATATGTATTAAAAAAATAAAAAATAAACTATACTGCCTAAAAGAAATAATTCAATAACCACTTCAGATATCTAAAGGATTTGATTTAAGAATAAGTCCTTGATCCAATTCAAGCAAATATAAGACATAAGGGGAAACTTTGTTAAAGAACTGAGTTAAATTTTCTTGCTCTTAAAGGAAAGCCATAGGATGAGACTGCTTCTTTTTCCTCTGCACATTGTTGTGTATAAATCTGAGGTTCAGAACTGTGCAGCCATCTTGCTATTAGCATGAGGATAAAAGCAGCTCAAAGAAGTTAGCAAAGAAATGGAGCTAGAGCTCTAGAAGAAACCAGCCCTGAAGCCTACCTCTGGAATTCCAGTTAATTATAATTTCCTTATTGTTTACAGTAGTTTGAGTTTTCTTTTACTTGTAGTCAACAGTATCCTGACAGAGCCTGTTCTCACTATATTGTTGTAAGCATTACATTATTCCTTAAAAACCCTTATTTAGGACACTGTGTCGATAATATACTGACAATTATGTTAACTGAGATAATTATTTATTAGGTTTTCTAGACCTGCACAATCCAATACAGTAACCACATGTGGCCACTGAACACTAACAATGTGGCTAATCCAAATTGAGATATATTGTAAGTGCAAAATACAAAAAAGATTTTGAAGACTAAGCAAGGAAAACAAAAAGTAAAATCTCATTATTAATTTTATACATAACTATATATAATTAAAACATGATTACAATTTTATATAATTTTTATATTGATTACATGGTAAATAACATTTTAGATATACGGGGTTAAATAAAACATAATGTTAATTTTATCTTTAAAAAAGTCTTTTAAAAAATGTGGCTATTAGAGAAATTTAAATGACATATTGGCTCATGCTGTATTTCGATGGGGCAGTACTGCTCCACAAAGTAGCAGTGTAGGAGTCTAGAGTTCTCCTAGTACTGGTGAAGTTCAAAAGCTTCACTGTAAGCACTACTTCTACTTTTCCTATTTAGGTACATCACAATTAGCCCTTTATGCTTTTCTGATCTAAACCCATAATCTACCACCATTTCCCCATCCTTTAAGCTCAAAACTTCGGGAAAAAAATTTTTTAAAATCTCATTCATACTTAAATGCTTAGGGATCATTATCACCTAAGAAGAACACCATTTATGTATAAGTAAATTAAAGCTATAGTTTATAACTATTTTGAACACATGTAGAAAATGAAGGCTTTATAAAATACATGGAAACTATTCACATTTCAAGATATACCAGTTGTATAAAGCCCATAAATCTATATGTTTTTAAAATCTAACACCAAAAACATAGCAGAGAAATTTTCCAAAAAAATAACTACATATTTAGCACCTACCTTGCTTATCTCCTCTTCATATTCTCTTCTCAATTCCCCAGGTTTACTTAATTGATGAACTGGTTGATAATCATCAGCTGTTTCATATCAAAAAAGAAAATACAGGCAACACAGAATTTTATGGTTAACTTCAGTCCTCCATTAAAACTATACTGACATAAAAATACAAAATTAAAATAAAATGTACAATTATTAACAGCTACAGCAATATCTTCTTTTGGGGTTCTTTTTTAAAAGGCCAGAGGTTTTTTGGTTTAAAATGTCACATGAATATATACTCCTAACCTTTCCTCTAGACTCTATTAAAATAACAGTAATAGAATTTTTATTTATTTATTTATTTATTTAAATAAAAGATGACCGGTAAGGGGATCTCAACCCTTGACTTGGTGTTGTCAGCACCACGCTCTCCCAAGTGAACTAACCAGCCAATCCCTACATAGGGCTCCAAACCCATGGCCTTGGTGTTATCAGCACCACACTCTCCCAAGTGAGCCATGGGTCTGGGTCGGCCCAAGAGAATTTTTAAAAAATCTAATCCCACAATAGCAAAGAGATGAGGGGAGGGGGCCAATCAGTAAACAAATATTAACAAATTTTTAGAAAACGGGAAAGCAACGGCAGAGAGGTGACTATTGTTTCAGAATGAAGAAAAATACACCCCTTGGAAGGGAGGGCTACAGCTGAGGTGGGAGAAAAGCTGCCCCATATCTACCTGGAGAACAGCTCAGGCCCAGAAACATAAGGCACAATAGAGTCCAGAGTGAATAAGTGTAGGACAGAAAACAGGAGAATTCAAAGTTTATAAACTGTTAAATCAAAATACTTGAACGACAGGCATTTCTTCCTGAATATGTGTACAGGTGCACACATGCATATTTCTTTAGAGAAACTGAACTGTATAGAGTGAACCAGAGCAGCAAATATAAGAGGTGGTGACCCGGAGCAAAGCCCTCTGCAATCTGGCAGTTAGGGGCAGCAAAGCATAATGGCCAGGTTTCCACCTGTTTGACATCAAACAATGTCTGCCAGTCACCAATACTCATCCATGTACACAGAGCTTTTTTCTAGGGCCTCATTTTTAAATATGAAAGCAAAATCAAGGATCACCAGACATTTGAAGTTAATCTGTAAGATTAAAGAGAAACACTAAGCTTATACAAAGAGGGGGGAAAAATCACCCTGCAGTTAAAAGATAATTCAGGAATAGAAAAATAACCTATATGTGTATGCATGTGTGTGTGTGTGTGTGTGTGCGTGTGTGTATCATCAGCAGACAACGAGAATTTTATTACATAAAACAAGAACAAGACACTGTAAAAAGGGAACATCCAGAAAAAGGGAACACATCTGCCTGTTTATAACAGCAGCTGTGTGCTGGCTAGCTAGCTTAGTTGGTTAGAGTGTGGTGTTGATAACACGAAGGTCCAGGGTTCGATCACTGTACTGGCCTGCCACCCAAAAAATAAATAAAGGGGCAGCTGTTACTAAGCTCCAACTGATGACTGCCACCAGGAAACTTAGGCCCTTCATTCCCATATTTTTTGCTTTCTCAAGAAAACCCAGAAATCCAATTTTATGTGAAATCTTCCAATTTAAATGTTGGCACTGGATGGGTCACAGAAAACATGTCTGCAGACTTCATATGGCCTGAAGACCAGCAGTTTGCAAATTCTGCAATAGAGGAACTAAAAACAGTGATATGACTCCATAAAAAGTAGGGATGAAGTAAGTATGCCAAATTCTCAATTATTTTAACCTTTGAGGAGTATCCATTTAAGATAATGCAGTGGAATATACAGGAGAGAGAAGTTTAAGGCTCTTTAAAAAATAGGAGGGGCTAGAAATACAGCCCAGATAGAAAAGGACAGCACTTCTATTACAGCACTTCTAATACAGGAAGATGTTGTATATCCAGAGAGGTAGTTTAATATCAGATGTGATAACTTAGGGATTGGCAACCTTTTTCTGCAAAGGGCAAAACAATAAATATTTTATGTTTTATGGGCTATGTGGTCTCTGTTAAAGTCACTCAATTCTGCCATTTTAGCCCAAAAGCACCCACAGACATAGACAAATGAATGAAGTGCCCGTGTTCCAATAAAACCTCAGTACAGAAAAAGGTGTGGGCCAAGGTTGGTCTGTGGACAAAAGTTTGACAGCCTCTGGCTTAGAATATCCCTATTACAGTTCTCAAGTTAATTTCCGTGTCTGTGGAAGAGGGTGGGTGGGGGTATGTGTGTGTGTGTGTGTCAGAATATTAGATGATTACAGTACTTGGGAAGGAAATATTTCAAATTTCTTTTTATTATTAAAAAAGTTCACTTGGTAAAGTAAAAGAATAAAAATAAGCCAAGACATCAAAAGATTGAAAAGATAGCCAACAGAATGGGGAAATATTTGCAAATCATATATCTGATAAGGGATTGATATCCAAAATATATGAAGAACTTGTACAATTCAACAACAAAAAAATTAAAAACCCAGTTAAAAAATAGACAAAGAACTTAAACAGACTTTTCTCCAAAGATGATATATGAATTGCCAATAAACAAATGAAAAGATGTTCAACATCACTAGCCATTAGGGTAGTACAAATCAAGACCACAGAGATACCACTTCACATCCATTAGGATGACTTATTCAATAACAAAACAGAATAACAAGTGTTGGCAAAGATGTGGAAAAATTAGAATCCTTGTGTACTGTTGGTGGGAGTGTAAAATTGTACAGGCACTATGGAAAATGGTATGGCAGTTCCTCAAAAAATTAAACATGAGTTACTACATGATCCAGCGTTTACATTTCCAGGTACATACTCCCAAAAATTGAAAGCAGGGATTCAAACAGATACCAATGTTCATAACAGCATTATTCACAATAGCCAAAAGGTAGAGAACCAAGGCAAGTGTCCATCGATGACGGACAAACTAAATGTGGTGTGTGTATATATATACACATATACACACATAAACACACACACACACATACACACACACACACAATGGATATTATATAGCCATAAAAGGAATGAAATTCTGACACACAGAAGAACCCTGAAGACATTATGCTAAGTGACACAGCCAAACACAAAAGGACAAATACTATATGATTCCACTTATATGAGGTATCTTGAGTAATCAAATTCATAGAGGCAGAAGGTAGAAGAGTGGTTGCTTGTGGCTAGGGGGAGGGGTGAATGGGCAGAGTTTCAAATGCAGAAGATGAAAAAGGAGATGGATGGTGGTGATGGTTGCAAAACAATGTAAATGTACTCAACGCCATTGAACTGTGTTCGCTTAAAAATGTTAAATGTTATGTATATTTTGCTATAAAACTACTTGGAAAAAAAAGCAAATCACTTTACACATTGCATACGATAAAAAAGTACCTAAAACAATTTAGAAAAAGAATAACAAAGACAGATTTACTATAGAAGATAGCAAAACATATAATTAAGTAGAATTAAATTAAGAAGGTGTGGACTGACACAGCTACTGTTAAAACAGCCAGTTGAAAAATAAAAAGCCCCAAAATAGCTCTGGAAAATAATCATATGATTAGGGAAACATTCTATCAATGAGGATGGATCATTCACCAAGCAGTGTGGTTATTAGTGGCAATATCTGTGGGGAAAAAATTAAGATGCCTACCTAATACAATACTCAAATTCCAGGTGGATTAAAAAAAGTTTTTAATGGAAATAAACTATAAATGACTGATAAAAAATATAAGAGATAGATTTAAAATCTTAAGATAGGGTTGATTTCCTGAACAACAGAAGAAATCCCAAAACTATCAAAACCTCTATGATGGCAGACATCACAAAGTTAAAAATAAATAACAAACTGGAAGAATTTATTTGCAAATACCTAAATCACTAGAGAATTAATGTCCAGAATATAACAAGAACTTCTGCAAATCAATTAAGAGACATAACAATAATGGACAAAGGAAAGTGTGGCGCTACTGCTAATGACTGGAATCCTGTCATCGCCGATTGTAGCGCTCTTAATCCTGCCCTGACTACGCCAGTTGTGGGGCTACCGCTAATGTCGGCATCCTGCTCACGGCGCCAATTGCCTAGCTCTTTCTTAATCCTGTTCCTGTGGCCAATTGTCTAGCTCCATGACCACGCTAGTTGTCAGGCTTTCACCTGCTGCTAATCCTGTACCAACTGGCCCAACTGTTGAGCTAAGGCTGAGTCTGGAACTCACAGACCCCCTCAAGCCCGTCACAAACTGTTCACATGCCAGGCTGGGTCACCAGACCCCACACACACCAGGCTGGGTCACCAGACCCCTTACATGCAGGTCTATGAGCTAGGTAACCAGCAAACAGGTAAGCCAGAGGTTAAAAGCATGGCACTTGGTGCTGCAGCGGCTGCCGGAGGCCCGCCTGCTTCACTAAAACCTCTCCCTCTCCCATCTCTCCCTCTCTCTCTCTGTCTGTCTCTGTCTCTGTCTCTCTCTGTTTCATAGACTGAAAGTGACTATGACAGTCAATTTTTCCCACCTGTTGGAAACAACTCTCAACACTACTCAGTTCTGGTTAACTCTGTAATTTCTTTTGTAACCCACTTAAATTAGTTGTTCCTGCTGTATCTAATATTGCTTCCCTGCGGTAAGTGTTCTTCCTAGGCAGCCAGGATTCATTAAAGGAAATATATCCCCACATTTAAAAAATTTTATTCTGAAGGAAAAACCCAAATTAGTTAAATAACTAAATGCCCAATACTGGATGAAAAATAAAAATAAATAAATAATAAAACCTAACTTGAACAGTTAAGCTGTTCATAAAATTCTTCCATCCCTCAGCTTGAATCTGCTTTTATCACCATGCACTACCTCTCTCCATCACATTAATTTACTTTCAAACACTTCATTTTTAAAGCCATCTAATATATGTATGCTTCCTTACAACCCTCCTTCTATAAATTGATACAAAAAGTGAATGAATAGGTACAAGGGTGAACATATAAACACCAATTATATTTTTATAAACTACCAGTGAACAACTGAATAATGAATTTTTTTTAAAGTCCACTTAAAACAGCATCAAAAGCCATAATTAGAGATAAATTTAACAAAAATTGTTGTATTAGTGTCCTAGGGTTGCCATAACAAGGTAGCACATGCTGGGTGAGTTAAAGAAACAGAAATGTATTGTCTCACAGTTTCAGAGGCTTGAAGTTCAAAATCAAGGTGTGAGCAGGGTCATGATCCCTTTGAAATCTGTAGGAGAATCCTTCCTTGACTCTTCCCGGCTTCTGATGGTTTGCTGGCAATCTTTCACATTCCTTAGCTTATAGATGCATCACTCTAATACTGTATCTTCACATGGTATTCTCACTGTGTGCCTGCACATCATCTTCCTTCTATGCATGTCTGTCTCTGTGTCCAGACTTCCCCTTTTTATAAACACGCCAGTCATAATGTGTCAGGTCCCACTCTAACAACCTTATATTAACTTGTTTATCTGTATAGAGATCCTATTGCCAAATAAGGTCACATACTGAGGTACTAGGGGTTAGGAGTTCAACAAAACTTTTTGAGAGGACACAATTTAAGATACAACAATGCGTAATACGCCTCACTGAAAAACTACAAAACATTACTAAGAGAAATTAAAGACCTAAATAAATGGAGTTAGACTATCTTCATAAACACAAGGGCTCTATATTAAGACATCAATTCTCCCCAAATTGATCTATAAGTTCAATGCAACCCCAATCAAATGTGTAACAGGCTTTCAGTAGAAACTGACAAGTTAATCTAAAAATTTATGTGGAAATAGAAAGAACCTAGAATACCCAAAGCAATCATGAAAACGAGTAAAGAAGATGGAGAACTATCACTACGTGCCTTCAAGACTTACTGTATAGCTACAGTAACCAAGACAGTGAGGGCTGGCCAGTTAATTCCGTGAGAGCATGGTGCTGATAACACCAAGGTCAAGGGTTCTGATCTCCATGTTGGCCAACCGCCCAAAAAAAAAAAAAAAGACAGTGTGACAATAACATTAGAATTAACAAAAAGAGCAATGGAATAGAATAGACCCACACTTATAAGAAAAGTCTTTTCAACAAATGGTGCAGCAATAACTGATGTCCACATGGGAAGAAGTTAACTTCAACCTCTACCTCATATAATTTGCAAAAATTAATTTGAAATGGATCATAGATCTAAACATAAAAGCTATAACTATAAAGCTTATAGAAAATAACATGAATATCTTTGCCTGAGTGCCTGAGGGTAGGTAAATTTTTCTCAGATAGGCCCACAAAAAGCAATAATCATAAAAGGAAGTAGACTTCATGAAAATTTTAAATTTCAGCTTGTACCGGCCAGCCCCTCCACCCCCACCAAAAAAATTTCAGCCCATCAAAAGACATATTTAAGAAAATGAATAAGCAAGCCACAGACTAGGAGGAAATATTCACAAAACATATCCGGCAAAGTACTGGTATCCAAAATACATAAAGAATTCCTACAACTTAATTATATAAACACCTTAAGGGGCAAAAGATTCAAACAGACACTTTACAACAGAAGATACAAAAATGGTCAATAAGCACATGAAAAAGGACTCAACATTGGGAAATACAAATTAAAATTGCAATGAGATACTACTAAAAACCTACTAGAATAGTTAAAATTAAAAAGATAGTTAACACCAAAAGTTGATGAAAATGTATGGAAACCAGAGTCAGAAAACATAGATCACAAAACATGTACAAGAATCTTCTCAGCAACTTTATTCATAATAGCCAAAAGCTGGAGCCAACTGAGGTGTCATCAACTGGAGAACAGCCAACAAAATATAGCATAGTCAAACAGAATGATACTTAAAGAAACTTGTACAAAAGAATACACACTGTATGTATTGTTGTGGGTTGATTTATGTTCTCCAGAAAGACATGTTGAAATCCTTACCTCCAATAACTAAGAATGTGACCTTATTTGGAAACAGAGTTGTTGTAGATAAAATTAAGTTGTGTTCATACTGGAGTAGGATGGGCCCAGTCACACTGGTGTCCTTATAGAATAGGAGAAAGACACAGAGGATATGGCCATGGAAATACAGAGACACACAGGGAGAACTCCACCTGACGATGGAGGCGGAGACTGGGGTTATGCAGTTGCAAGTAAAGGAACATCAGAAGCAAAGAGATTGCAAGCAACATCAAAAGCTAAGAGAAAGGCATGGAACACTCTTCTACAGCCTTCAACAGTACACGTCCCTGCTGACACCTTGACTTTGGACTTCTAGCCTGTAGAACTGGGAGATAATAAACTTGTTATTTTAAGCCACCCAGTTTTTGGTACTCTGTTATGATGTGAATAGAATTCTATTTATATGGAATTCAAATGAAGTTCCAGAACAAGTAAAACTCATCTATGATGGAAAATAAAAACAACAGCTGACTTTTGATGGGTTGGGAGTAGGAATTTGAAAGGGGCATGAGAGAATTTTCTGGAGTGATAGTAATGTTCTGTGCTTTGATACAATTTTGTGTTAGAAATGGTTATACATATGTGAACACTCAGTGAAGGTACAATTAAGACTTTATTTCATTATATGTAAAGAAAAAAGTTGTAAGCTAATATTGATCTCTAATAATATGCATACTTACATAGTTAGGGGGAAGTGAAATTTAAAAAAAAATAAAGTAAAGATGGATGGATGAATAGGTGAAATGATACACAGCAAGTATACCAAAATGTTAATTGCCACATGCGGTTATAGGTATGAGTGTTCACTATAAAATTCTTTCAACTTTTCTGTATGTTTAGAATTTTTCATAATAAAATGTTGAGAAAAAATGAATATACTACCAAAATCACTAAAAAAACAAAACCAAAAAAACCAAGCATTGGCAAGGATGTGGTGCAACTACAACTCTCATACACTATTTGTAGGAGTGGCTTTTGGTGAAACCACTTTGGAAAACCAATACCCACCGAGGTGTGGTCTTAAGCTCTACTACACATTTAAACTCAGAAAATCACCGTGGGCCACTTTTGGCATCAGTCTAACAGCATGAAAGCAAGGCAGCCAAGTTAGTCCTTGCTCCACAGAAGCCAACATCTCTTGTAACAACCAAACAGGCACAACTCCCCACAAGGAACATGTCCAACTGCAATAGCCACTACACTTGGAGAAGCACCAAGGCCAGTATCCCAATCAGTATTTGTAATTCCTCCCAGTGGACAGGAAATTTGTCAATTAGGGATCATTTTTAGCGTAAGTAATGTTGCACACTAAAATCACTGACATTCTTACATTCATTAGGTTTTTAGAGAAACAAAGCTAGGGATTTAATCAAAGGTTAGATTCTCATGTAGCACAGGAAAGGATTTTACTTTACCCACACCTTAAAGCTCCAAAATTCCACTCCTAGGTATACAATATATCCAACAGAAATGTAGACAAATATTCACCAAAATTCATGTGCAAGAATGTTCACAGTAACACTATTCATAACAGCAAAAACTAGAAAACAGCCCAATATCAATGGACACAGAATTTACCATTGCTGTCACGATTTGATATCCATGCAAAGTAATACTGCATACCAATGAAAAGTAAGCAAACTACAACCACATATATGGATCAATCTCACCAAATAATGGTGAGCTAAAGAAGCCAGGCACGACAGTACAAGATTCCACTTTATAAAAGGTTCAAAAACAAGTAAAAGTAATCTATGGTGTTACAAGTCAGGATAGTGGTTACAGGGATGGTGAGTGAACAGAGACTGAAAAGGGGCAACAAGGAGGATTCAGGAGTTCTAGTAAAGTTCTAGGGCTTGACCAGAATCCTGGTTACATAGATGTGTTCACATCTGTGTGTTATACTTCTGTAACACTTACATGAAAAACAAAGTGAGGAGGTCTATAACAATGAGTGCAGAGATCTGCAGACCTGTTCTCCAATTAAACAACCATAACTGGAGAAAGTTATAAAAAACTGACGATATAAACTACCTGAAAATTATCCTAAGAGCAACAGCTAATGAAGAAACATTTCAAAAAAATCTACTAAATCTCACCAAGAAAAGTGAGTCTGTGGCACTTGAACCACAATGTACTCCCTCCCTTCACTCCCAGCTCAGCATGCCAGAAGCTCCACTCCAGGTGGGTGGAGCCAAGACAGAGCTCTCTGTCTCCCCATCTCCCAGGAATGGGTTATAGCATTCATCTCTACCCTACCCCTACCCCTACCCAAGGAGCAGACTGCCAGCATTTCTCATTACCCCCAGCTCAACGCTACAGAGGCTAAATTCCAAGTGAGTGGAACTGAGAGGCTGCGGCTTCCTTTCCTCCTTCCAGTTCCCACTCATAGAGTGGAGGCTTTACCTCAGGCAGCTACAGGTAGAGAATACTGGGAGCCCAGTAACATTCATCCCAGCTTACTCATAGGGTGAAGGTTCTGGGAGGCACAAATCAAGACCAGAGGCTACCAAGCCTGCCCAGTGCCCTGCTCACAGAGAGAGGTAAACCATTGTCTCCACTTCCAGCTCCAGAGCAGTGCGTTCAGATATTTGGGATGAGGGGTAGGTGTAGGTCCTAATAACTGAAAGCTCCAACAGATCTCCCCCAAAGCAACTGACTTTATTTAGAAAAGAATGTGGGAAGTTCAAACCTAAGGGCATTCTTGAAAGCAATGGCAATTTAAGAGGAGGCTGGCGGAGTGATGTCAGCAAAATTGCGGAGTAGGCAGCTCCAAGCTCCTATCCCTCCACAGAAACGTTGAAAAACAAGCAGAAACTATCAGAACCAACATTGTCAAAACTGTGGAACACAGTTGAAGGTTTACAGAAAAAACAACAATAAAAACCCCGGCAATGAATTAAACACCAACCGAACACTGCTTGGGCATTATAAAAATGGACAAAATCTTGCCCTTGACTTTGACATTTTGGGGCCCATAAAACCCAAAACCCCCGACAACAATTTAGACAAATACTAGTTTGGAGGTTTTGTTTTCTTTTGTTTCTTTTTTCTTAAATGGAGAAAAATGGTGTTTCACTTTTTAAAGGATTTTGTTTTTTCAGCTTATAAACACGCTGGGTTTTACTCACCGATTTCCTCCGTTTCTTGCCCAGAGGCTCTAAGCTTGCATTCCTTCGGATAGTGTTTTTGAATTATTTCCCACAGTTCCATGTTGACAAGGGAATTTTTTCGGGTATGGTACCGAGCCCACGAAGAGACCCGGCGACGACAGAAGGGACAGCATAGATTTGCCTTTTCGACAGTCGACTGGAAGCACGGACTACAGAGCGTGTGGTTACAAGGGAGGGTTATGGGCTCGATTAAGATTTCCACACAGATCTGGCACTGACATTCCGACAAGGAAGGGATGGCGCCTCTGGGTACAGCCATTTTAATATGGTCATAAGAGCTATTCAACATCAACACCTGAAAGAAAAAGAATCATATTTTCGGCCAACTACAGAGGAAGCAAATTAACAGATCTGTGTTAAATATTATGACCAGCAACATATCAGAATTCCGAGAGTAGGAGCATCATACACGTCTTGAAGCAAAAAGGCGCTCTGAGGGTCAAACAGTAATACTCTGGAAGGCGCTGTATTTGCCCATTTTTAACACAAACGTCCAGCAAGAAAACAAATGAACATTCGCTCGAGAGAGCCTGGCCGCGCCGAGACATTAACACCCGTTTTGCGGCAGGGAGATGGGTGGGCTCCTGGCTCCCTGACGCAGCGGGAAGTACTCGCCAAGTCCCCCTCCTCCCTCTTACCAGCTGAGGACGATCCCCTTACCTCCGAGTAGCCAAGCCCCGGACCGCGGCTCCAGGAGAACGCTGCTTCCGCCCGGACGCTGGGCTCCGCGGGAGCAGAACTTCCGTTTTACCGTTGCTGTGCGGGCAGCACGTGAGCCCGTGCATTCCAGCCTTCGGGCTCCCAGTGCAATTTCCCGCAGCTCCGCGCCCGGCACCGCCCTTCCCCTGCTCTCTCTTTTGTCAACCAAAAAGCCTATTCGTTGCGGTGGTGCCGTAGCAACCGGAAGGCTAGTGACGTCACAACTGCCCGCCAAAACGGCACTTCCTATCCAGAGAACTGCCCAAGGACAGGCGAGTCTAACTTTCGCCTGGGCGGGACTTCCGGGCTGCACGCACCGCACCGCCCCCCGGCCTGGGAGAGGACCCCGCCCCGTCGCGCCGTGCCCTAGCGCCACATCTCCTCCTGGGTCAGCTTGGGTGGACTCCGACCTCTTCCTGAGATTTCTCCTCGTAGAGGTTGTAGGAACTTTCCAAAGTCGCACGACTGGCCAGAAAAAGAGAAACTTCATAATAAAAGACCCGAGTAGTAATTTTGTAATTCTTCCCTCGGTACTCTTCAAACTACTTTTTTGTTTCTTAATTCTATTAAGGGGACTAAGCCCCTTAGGTCGTTTTGCAAAGTTCTTAGAAAAGCATCTCGGAGAAAGGTTGTGGTCAGAGAATCCGCAAACCTGGGACAATTTAACAGGCATTTAAACTACCTTCTATAGTCCAGCCCCTAAAGTATGCGCCCCAGGGATAGATTGTTTTAGGATTGCCTTCCCTTCCAAGCGTTTGAGGCTTGGGCAAGAGCTGTGTCAGTCCTGGGGCTCAGCTGTTTACGTCATGTGCATCATTTATATAATATGCTACTTTATTAAATTTCAATCTAGAACAATCAAAACTCCACAATAGAGGTGAACAAGAATATAGTTTCACATTTTATACTCGCCCCACCACCCTGGCTGGCCGCTATGGGGATCCAAACCCTTGTCCTTGGTGTTACCAGCACCATGCTCTAACCATCTCAGCTAACCAGCCAGACCTAACTATGGATTCGGAAGTACGTTTTTCCACTTTGGCATTAACTTTTTGAACTGACAACTGATTTTATAGAATTGAGTTCTATGAAAAAGGCAGAATTTGCCTAGGAAAATCATGGGGAACACACAAAGAATGTGATACCTAGTACTTAAAAACCAGGCCTGAGTTTTTTTAAGGAAATATTAAATAGGCATGGAGGAAGAGAAAAGAAAATCACTGTGCATGAAAATGGAATTTGAGGTCTTTTGGGTTTGCTAAGGGCATTGAGGTTGGGACAAAACAAGGAAGGTGGGTCCTTGGTAGAGAGTTGTGATAAGAGCTTTTGTTTTAATGTGGGTTCAGAAACCTGTGGTCCTCATCCAGTTGTCTACAGTATCATTTCCTTAGCTAGGAATTCCAGACTTCTTAATAAGTCCACCACCTGCTTTTCCCATGGTATCTCCCACTATTCTTTCAAACATTCGGTTATGATCTATTCACTGTCATCAAAATCTTGTGCTTTTGTGCCATTGCTTCCTCAATTCATCCTAAATGGGTTGCTCTGTGGCTTTGCCTACTTCAAGGATCAATTTAATGTACTTGCTCCAGGAAGTATTTCCCCAGCACACAGTGATACCCCTCCTTATCTTCTTTCTTCCAGGGTATGATTTCTCCAAACAGTGTGTCTGAAGAATGACAAGACTGAGTGGATGTACCTGCCAGAAAACCTGCGGTGTCTCTTGTGGTTCATCTTCAACAGTGGCAAGCAAGGTAACACATCACTTGGTATTACTATTAGGCCTCACGGCTAGCTTAACATCGACACAGCCAGGTTAAGCAGCTTCCCTCCACCCCCTTCCCTTTTCTGCTCCAGGAACTGAGCAGCGAAATTCCTCTCCTGGAAGTGGTAAACATGACCGTTATCATCAAAGGAACGTGACAGGCTTTGGGCTGGAGCCTTTGCACTGATATAGTAACGACACTAATTAGAAGCCTATGCCCTAACTGACCAGGTGTTAGCAGACTACAAGGGCTGTGTCACCTTGCACACCACTGATTTTGAAATGGCCCATTACTCTGCCAGAACTCTCGAAAGCTTATAAACGCCTGCTTTCCTTTGTTCGGAGGAACTGATCTGGCTCAGTCTCGCCTCCACATTAGTGGATTAAAGCTTTTTGGGTGAAATAGCACCTGGTTCAGGTCTCTCTCTCCCTTTTCTCCATCTTGCTGAACCTACCAATTACTTCACATCTTTCTCTACCTAACTTCCCAACAATGTGTTACCCTGCTCTGGCTGTCCTGAATTTGTACTTCCCAAATAAAGCATCAGCACTTAATCCTTGCCTTCTGGTGAGGATCCACGTTTTTTAATGTGTCTGTTATTCACAGCATCTAGCACATGGCATTTGGTGTTTGCATTAGTCCGTGTCTGTTGTTATAACACACATACCTGAAATTGGATAATTTACAAAGAAAACAAAATTTATTTGCTTATAGTTTCTGCATCTGGGAAGTCCAAAATCCATCTGGTGGTGGCGACAGTGACCCAAGGGTCTCACATTATAAGACAGTGGAAGCAGAGAGAGCAGAGAGAGACAGACTCTCCTTTTCTTTTAAAGCCCTCAGAACCATGTCCCTGACCACCATTTTTAATCCATTAACTACTGCATGATCCTACAATCCAATCACCTCTTCAAGGTGCCACATTTCAATTATCATAATAGGATTTCCCACCCTGTTCACACTCACAGTGGGGGCTAAGTTTCTAATACATGAAACTTAGGGGACACAATTCAAGCTTCAATGAATTTGGGGGGGACATAATTCAATCTACTACAGTGGTCAATAAATATTATAAATAAATAGTCAATGTATGAGGATTCTCTTTTCAGTACAAATAATTATGGTACTGTACTAGAGAGCAAATGTACATCAACATACAATTTATAGCATCTCATAATATATATGTTAAGTGTTTTTTACTGTTTGTTTTTTAATAGGTGAAACATTTGCATGGTTCAAAATTCAAAATGTATAAAATGGTTTAACAGTGAAAAACTTCCTCTTACCTTTGATCCCTAGCGTCTTAGTTTTTTCCTAAGACAACTAATATTGTCATTTTCTTATGTATCTCTGCAGAAGAAGCTTATGGCTATATAAGCTAATAATCACTATATATATATATATATATTTATATTTGTTTTTGCCCCTTTTCCACTTAACAATATATATTAGAAACAAATATTTTAAAACAACGTCATAGTGATAACTCTGTATCATTACACAAGAGCATCATTCTTTTACATGACTATACAGAAAGTGTCCATTTTATCAATATGTCATAATTTCTTTAACACTCTTCTCACTTTTTTTTTTTGGGATCCGAACCCATGGCCTTGGTGTTATCAGCACCGCACTCTCCCGAGTGAGCCACAGGCTGGCCCAACACTCTTCTCACTTTTTGCTGTAATAATTTTTTTTTTTTTTTTTTTTTTTTTTTTTTTTGCCATTTGCAAGATAAATTACTAGAATTTGAATCATTGGGTCATACGGTAACAGGTTAGTTTTTGACTGATGGTATCAACTCTTTTAGGAATGACTTTTGTTCTTCAGGGGTCCTCACTGCTTTCCCCTTCTCAATGACCTGAACAGCTCTCAGCAAACCATCCTGAAGAGCCTGGTTCTTTACCATGTTAGTGATCATAAGTGTGACATCCCTGATGTACATCGGTCTCACTTTAGTAGCATAGTGTTCTGCCTTGTTACCATGTGCAATAAAGAAGGTACAAAGTGCTGTGATATCTCCTTCTTGCAGCCCACATTCCTCCAGCACAGACTCCCACACAACTCTAATGTGCTTGTTCTTGACTTTTCGTCTAAGAACAGATGCTAATGTGGGAAGACCTCTCACCAGGTCTGGTAGCTTCTCAAGGACACGGGTGTGCAATCAGATAAGTACTTCAATGATGTAGCTGTATAAAATATTCAGTTCCATTGAGGTGAACCTACAAAAAATGTGGAGATTTTCTTAAACAATAAAGCACTTTATGTACAAGCATAAAATGAATTTTGTTAGGATTACTCAATGTTAACCCACTAGGCAAAACAGTTGTTGTATTTTAGAAAATGATTACTTTAGAATTAGAGCCTGTACTAAACTGGATAGCTGAGTTCTCAGTCCACTCATACTATAAGTTCCTCAGTGGCAGATTTATATTATCCATCTCTGTGTTAATAAGACTTTGGCAAGCAAGGGATGAGTTGTGTACCACAGTACCTGGCCTATGAACAGGTGCTAAATTAATATTTTTTGAATGAATGAACCGAAGAAAATGTAATTTCTTCACAATCATTTGTTGGAATCATATTAAGAAATTCTGTTTTCTTAAATTCTTCTGTGAGAGCTACCACTGGAAGCTCTCACAAGGCAGCCACAAAATTCCACTGATTTTTCTACTGATACTCACTTAAGTGCCAAAACTGCTGTCCACATCTCATCTTGGGCTGCTTGGCTTGCCAAAGTCTTGCTGTGATGTTCAAATTTCTGTGTCAGATTATCCTTGGCAAAGTCCAGCTCTTTGAACTGTGCTTCTAAAGCTTGGAGTTTCTGGTCTACTCTATAGGATAAAAGAATCAAAGGTTAGTTTAAATTGGGACAAAATTAAGGTTTTGCCTTAAGCTAAGGCTCTAATTCATTATTTACAACCACTACCAAATTTGGGTAATTATTTAAATTTAAAATTATGAACAGATGTTCCCATTTGCCATTTCCTCTAGCTATCGTCCTTGCTCTTTCATTTCTTATATTGCCAAACTTTTGAATCATCTCCTCGTTTGAATTATCTGTCATGTCTTGTCTTTGTATTATACTTTAAGCCTTAAAGAGTATTTTATACAAGCACTACTTTGATTTCACAATAACCATAAGAAGTGAAGAAGTCATTTTTACTATTATACAGATAAAGAAATTGAGTTTCAAAAAGATTGAGACATAATGCCATATAGCTAGCTAGGGCTGGGACCAGTATACAATTAGGTGGCTTTCTCTATCCTATTCTGATTGTTCAACTCCTATCCTTCCTTCACGGGTCAGCTAGAATTCCACTGCCTTCTTGAAATCCTTCTCTACTTGGAGATCTCACCCTTCTACTTATCTCTCACAGGGACTGCCTGTACTATCATCACTCTCTACTTCCTGCTTTATTTTATTATTATTACTATTTATTTTTATTTATGTATGTATTCTGTGGCTGGCCAGTATGGTGATCCAAACCCTTGGCCTTGTTGTTATAAAACCACACTCTAAGTGACTGAGCTAACCAGCCAGCCTCTTTTTAGAATTAGCTTTTCATGAACTAAATTGTAAGTTCTTGTAAGCAAGTGGATCAGAGACTATTTCTTAGATATTTTTACTCCTGTCACTCAATACCTAGCAGAGGCCTTACACAGAAGTAATAAAGTATTGACATCTGTGATTTGAGGGAGGTACTGAGCTGTGTAACCCAGCATAGGGATTTGAGTAGTTCTGAATAGCCCGGATCATCAAAGGTGCTGTGGCACCAGAATTATGTCTAATTGAACCACAAAGAACTGGAGTAACTTGACTCACTTGCCTGAAGCCACCCACTTTGTCTTTATGAAGGACGTGATGCACAAACACACATGCCACTTCTCTGAGCTTCTATTTCCCCAATGACTTGAATATCCTTATGATTACCAAGGGTTCTATCCTTGATCATCATCCCTTCTTGGCCCTCAGTTTCTACTAAGGCTAATTCAGTTTCAGGTACCACCTCTTTCCTAAGCTCTAGACTTGTGTTTTCAACTATGTTTTGCACATCTCCACCTGGCTGGAATGTCAAACTCAACTATCCTAAGCTGAACCTATTAACTCTCCCTTGCTCCCTCCCTCGATCTTTAGAAATTACTATGAAGGAATTTTCTCACTACTTTGAATTCTATTTACACATAGATAAGACTTGGTATAAAATGTGCATTTCATAGGAGTATTAGCCTGCACGACCTAATATGCCAGCAATCTCTGTCTACAAGTCAAAACCATATCATCTGGCATACTGTTTGTATTAATTTTTAGACCTTTAAGATTATATTGCTTATAGGTCAACTCTAGAGACAAACTCTAGCTTGTCAATCAGTATAAAAGTTTACAATTGCAGCAGTTCTTTGGAATCCTCTCACCGAAGGGCAATCCCAGAATTCCAAATAAATCTTAAACAACATGCAAATCTGAGCACAGTCTCTTTTTTACTATAGTTCCCTAGCTCAGTTAGATAGACCTCACCATCTATCCAATTGCTTGAACTAGAAATTTCAGAATAATTCTCAACTTTGTTTTCTTCCTCCCATTAATGTCTCTCTAATCTATCCCCTCCTTTCCATCCGCACTAAACCAGTTCATCATCATCTTTCACCTGGATCTAGAATTACAGTATCCTAACTGGACCCCTGCTTTCAGTCTCTAATCCATCCTCCAGACACAATTCTTTCAAGACACAATTCAGATCATGTGACTCAAGTGATTTCATATATATATATATATACATATATATATATGTATGTATGTATGTATGTATGTATGTATCATATATATATATATATATATATATATCTTTTATGACAACCTGACTTGCCCAGTGATACATTTAGACCCAAACTGGATCTCCTCAGCAGAAAACAAAAAACCCTTTACCCTTTTGCCCCATCTTCTGCCAGTCTTCTCACATATCCTACTCACCAGTCAACATGAGACATCTAGCCGTTGACTGAATACAGTATGTGATTCCAAGCTTGTATATGGCTTACATGTACTGTTTCCACAGCCTAGAATTCCTTCCCATATTTTTCTTTCTCATAAACTTCTACTCACACTTTGAGATCCAACTTAAATGTCCCTCTATGAAGGGTTCCTTTTCCTAGTGTCAAAGGCAAAATTAATCGATCCTCCCTTCATGTTCTCATAGTCCTTTAGAAACGTCAGCATTATAAGGTCAATTCATTAAATTGTAAGTTTTTTAAAAACATTCCTGTTATATCCCTACAGGCTGTGAGCTCCTTTAGGGCAGAAGCCACATTTTACTTATTTTTGTAAATCTAGCATTTAGCACATGCATAAATTGAATGGAGTTATAGTACCAGGGAGTAGATTTTTCTTCCTTTTTTTTTTTGGCAGCTGGCCAGTATGGGGATCCAAACCTTTGACCTTGGTATTACAGCACCACACTCCAACCAAGATAACTGGCCAGCCCTCTTTATTATTAATTTACTTATTTCTTGAGCCTGGAAGTCTTAAACCACTTTAACAGAGACAGAATTCTAATTAACATGTCTGTATTTCTTTGCTTATTTCTATTCTTCATTCTTCTTCTCTTACCCATCTTCACAGAATAGCAGACCCATGCTTGTTCCCTCCCTGTAGCCCTTAGAAACCTTTTCATAGCCTCCTTCAAGGACATCAGGGTTGTGGTTTCATTGTTCATCTTCTTAAGGCAAAATGAAAGGAAACAAAACAAAGCAAAACAAAAACCCGATAGATGTTTGAATCCAGGATTTTCTGCTGTCTTCCACTTAGCAACAGGCGGCAGCAGCGTGAGCATTTGATCTAAATTCTGCCTGAAAGGTCATTCAGTACAAGAAGCTTTTAATAACTAGTACATCCAAATATAGCTTCAAAGAACTGATTGTGTGAACACAGGTGTCCTGGAATGCACTATAACATTTGCCTTTGAAAACTGAACCATAGTACATCAACATAGAGCAACAAGCATATATTATTATGCCTCTGTATATTCTGGTAAATGTATATACAAATATATAAATGTATATACTAGGATTAAATTCGATGAAAATGTTAAGCTTATATTTTAACAGCTTCATTATTCAATTACAACCTAAATTTGGTTAAAAGAGTGCTCCAGATCTTTTATGATGATATCAGAACTAAAAATCTAACTAACCATTACTAGAAACTACTAAATATTTATTGAGAGCTTGTAGTATCAGATTAGGAATTGGATATAAAAACACACATAAAACAGGATTCCTGTTTTCATGGAATTTAAAATCTAATTGGGGAGATAGAACATACACTTTTTTAAAAAGTACATAAAATGTGATGGGGTACATAGCTACAGACCATAAAAATCATAGAAGATGAGAAAGCATGTCAATGAAATCTTGGGTCAATAGGGAAATACTCACATTCAACTTGGATTGGCCTTAAAGGGAAATGTAAGTCTTTATTCTCAGAGAGGTGTGTGAAGGATATTACGAAGTGGAGAAGTTGTGTGAACAAAATCACAAAGGTGGGGGCCGAGCCCGTGGCGCACTTGGTAGAGTGCTGCGCTGGGAGCGCGGCGATGCTCCCGCCGTGGGTTCGGATCCTATATAGGACTGACCGGTGCACTCACTGGCTGAGTGCCGGTCACGAGGAAAAAAAAAAAAAAAAAAAAAAAAAAAACAAAATCACAAAGGTGACAAGGTAAATGATGTCAGTAAATGGGTCTGTTTTCAGCAAAAGATTTAGGTGAGGTGCTCACTTCGGCAGCACATATTCTAAAACTGGAACGATACAGAGAAGAGTTACATGGCCCTTGTGCAAGGATGACACGCAAATTCATGAAGCATTCCATATTTTTCTATGTCTGGGCTTAGTTTGTTCTTCATTTTCTTGTTTCTTAAGGTACAGATGTGATTGTTGATTTGAGATATTTATTTTTTATTAATGTACATTAACATTAAATACATTTCCATTTTAGCACTGAAAAAAAAAAAAGATTTAGGTGAGGAAAAGAAAACAATAACAACATTTAAACTAATAAGAGCCAGGGCTGGCTGGTTAGCTCAGTTAATTAGAGCGTGGTGTCATAACACCAAGGTCAAGGGTTCGGATTCCTTTATCAGCCAGCCACCAAAAAATAAAAATAAACTGATGAGCAAGGTCATGTATTTGTTCATTTATTGGAAAATTGGATAAAATACTGTATCAGTTGTGTGTTTTTGAAATATTTTCTCCCACAAATTTTTTTTATAACAAACTTGCAGCGTAGATCCTGCCTGCTTTCTATTGCATAGAACAGATCTTTGAAAGAATGCTGTGCTCAAGAGCTAAACAGCAGTGCTAAGTAAATGAATTATACTTTGCTCTGCTGAAACAAGCCTTTAGAAAAGCAGCAGCAGTTGTTGTCCTAGAATGAATCAAGTAGCAACAATTGAATACTTTGGGTACTTTGGGTACTATACTTTGAGTACTGAACTAACAGGATAATGTTATCTCCAGAGGCTTCCGACCCAGGGAAAAGATCCAGGAGTTTTTGCCAGAAATCAAGTTGCCATTAGTAAAGTTACTAATGGCCACCTTGCTTTAAGAGATTTTGTAAAAGTAGCACAAGCAGATGGAAATAGGATTTGTCAAAATGATGCTTTTTGTTAAGGGGCTGCCAACCTGGTTTTACTCACTGCACTTTGCTCACTGTACAATCTTTAAGAACGTGCATTCAACTCAGATATCTGTCTACAACAAATGTCAGAGAAAGGGGTTCTTTAACTTGGAAATATATAAAGGATACAGAAGAATTCATTGAAAATGTCTGAATCCATACTTTAGAATGAGAATTTCACACATTTTATCTGCTCCATCACCAGACTCAACCTTGCACCTGGCTTGGTTATCATACGTAAAATCCAAACAGTACTGATTCTAGGCAGTCACTTCATTTGCTTGCAACCTGCTCGTGTTTATTTCCTTCTCTCACACTTCTGGATTCCAGTTTCTTAAACCTGGTTTTGCTGATCCCTATATCGGCCAGCAGCCAACAAAAGTAAAAATAAAAATAAAATAATAAAATAAAACCTGGTTTTGGTGTTGCCTCTAGTGTCCTGATTTTGGTGTTCTTCAAACCAAACTATCTTTGAGCTCTGATAAGATTGGTACAAATTCTTGTCTATCACCTATTAGCTACATGAGCTTGTGGAGGTTACTTAATATCTCTCAGTCTGTGTTTCTGTATTTGTAAGATGGGGATGGTAGCAGTATTGAAAGGCCTCTAGAGAGATAGAGCCTCACTTGCCCACAGAGAGGATCTATGGTTAACACAACCTGTATCAGCATCCTTTCCTTCTCTGTCTCACTTTCCTACTTCTGTACTGCAGGTGCTTCCTGGAATCATCTCACAAACTATGTGCAATTCTTATCTCGGGTTCTGCTTCTGGGATATACCAAATTAAGACTGTACCCTTACTTTCTGTGTGAGACATTTTTTGTTCAAGCATCAATCTTAAATAACCCTAGCAGACACTACCAGCTAGATCAGCTATTGACCCCAAAATATGTGTGTTAGTTTCAATTTTATTTTAACACATATATACATATTCATAGACAGTGGGGGTGGGGAAATTTATGGAAGATTCCACTAAGGAACTGGTGGAAACCATTCAAATGGTTTATTTACTTAAAATCTACTTTTTTTTTTTTTTTTTTAGGTAATAAGGTTGTTTTTAAACTGAGGTATAACATACACACAGAAAGCTATTGGGCTGGCCTGTGGCTCACTTGGGAGAGTGTGGTGCTGATAACACCAAGGCCACTGGTTTGGATCCCATATAAGGATGGCCGGTTCGCTCACTTGGGAGAGCATGGTGTCACAACACCAAGTGAAGGGTTAAGATCCCCTTACCGGTCATCTTTAAAAAAAAAGAAAAAAAGAAAAAGAAAGCATGATGATATCACACACTCATATAACCTTAACCTAATTCAAGAAATAGAATATTGCCAACATGCTAGAACCCCTTCATGGCCCTTTCCAATTATTATTCTTCCTCTCTTCCCAAAACATAAACACTATCTTCTCATTATGCATTAGTTTTGCCTGCTTTTGAACTTTTTGTAGATGACATGATACAGTATGCATTTTAACAGCTTTATTGAGATACAATTCATATATCACACAATTGACTCATTTTAAATGTATGAGTATTTAGAATATTCAGAATTGTACGGGCCGAGCCCGTGGCGCACTTGGTAGAGTGCTGCGCTGGCAGCGCGGCGTCCCGCCGCGGGTTCGGATCCTATATAGGACTGACCAGTGCACTCACTGGCTGAGTGCCGGTCACGAAAAAACAAACAAAAAAAAAAGACGACAAAAAAAAAGAATTGTACAACCATCACCACAATCATTTTTAGAACATTTTCATCACCACAAAAAGAAGACTTGTACCCATCAGCAGTCCCTCCCCATTTCCTTCTACTCCGCCCACCCCAACACCCCCTAGGCAACTACTAATCTGTTTTCTTTCTTTTTTTTTTATTGTAACGTAGTTGATTGTACATATCTGTGGGGTACAGAGTTGAATGTCATTACCTGTGTGCAATATGTGGTTCTCAAATCAGGATAATTAGTATACTCAGCATTATACAATGTAATCGTTTTTCTTGGCGCTTTACCAATTCCTCCCTTACCCCACCTCCACCTCCTCCTTTCCCACCTCTGGTAACCTCAGTTCTGTTCTCTCCTTTTTTTTTTTTTTTTTTTGACTTTTAGGTTTTTTAATTGTACTTTAAGATTTTTACATTTACATCTCAATTAACAAAAAAAGGGAGAATAATGTAATTTAAAAACTCAGATTTTATTGTTTATATTTTTATTACTCTGATTTTCCACCATTTTTGCATTAGCTATTAACAACTATCTACAATTGAACATTTAAAAATATCTTTAAAACTGCAAAAACTTATAGAGATAATCAAGATCTCAGCCCCAACCTTCAGAAAACACCAAGATATGGAGCCGTATTTTTTTACCTAGATGACTGGCCTCACCCCTCAAAAACTAATTCTGTCAACAGCAAAAACCACTGAGTCCCTGCTGCAGGACATAAAACTGCTGAGATGACCCAGGTTAGGAGCTTGGTAATTTTTTTTTTTTTTAAGATGATTGGTAAGGGGATCTTAACCCTTGACTTGGTGTTATCAGCACCATGCTCTCCCAAGTGAGCCACGGGCCCAGCCCAGGTACTTGGTAATTACTTAATGAGAGAAGAATGGTAGGGAAAAAGGGTAGAAGAGAGGGAAAAAACAAGATAATTCTTGTCATAAAAGAGCCCACAACTTGGTGGTAAAGATCTACTTTAAATAACTAATGTTATCTTCCTTTTGATAAAATAATGATAATATGCATATTTCCTAAGAATGTGGTTGAAAATCAATTCAATCTTTGTTCACTCTAGATCAAATAGGCATGCAAATGTACAATATCTTGTGAGAGATGGATTATTTTATTTATTTTTTTGTATCTGGCTTTTTAAAAAGTTTATTAATATTATTTTTTTACATTCTAAGATGTTGTGGAGCAGTTGGGGGGAGGGGGACAGGGAAAAGGGTAAGGAAATAGGATGGGAGAAGCAGAAAGGAGGAGAGACAGGGTCTTGACCCATTGCACCCCCCTCATTCCTGTAGGAGAGACCAGGGGGCCTCCAGTGGCAGCTTGGTCATTGCTGGGCTGGGTTCAGATGTCAGCAGGATGTGGTTGGAGCCCTCGGCCCCCCACTTCCCCAGCTTGGGAGACCAGGGGGCTTCCAGCAGTGGTTCAGTGGTCATTGCTGGGCTGAGTGTAGGTATCAGGGGGGCATGGCCAAGGCCCTCAGCCCTCCACTGTCCCAGTTCAGGGGCCTGGGGTGCTTCCTGTGGCAGCTTGGTGGTTGTCCCTGGGCTGGTTACGGGTGTCAGCAGGCATGGCTGAGGCCCCTGGCCCTCACCCCTTCCTGGCTTGGGGGCCCAGGGAGCTTCCAGTCCTTCTAGGTTTTATTAGTGTTCTTAGGTGAAGTGAGAACTTTACTAGTTAATAGCAAACTTTATCTCTGGTCTGTGGATATTTTGTTTCTTCTTTCAGTTCTGTGTTGGATTATTCGCTGTTTCCACTACTTAAACTCAGCACTGGAACTAATTTGTTGTCCTTTGCTTACTTCTAAAATGGGGGAACTTCCTGTGGGGACCAGCACTTGAGCCCTGTGTTTGAGCTAAATTGCTGCTTTGCTGCTGATTCCCTGGGGAAAGCTTTTTGTACAGCTCAGGTTTTAACAGTTGACTTTGTAGGTACTTCCCGCTCCTCGCTCCTATGTGGGTCCACGGGAACCCTGTTAGTGGTCTTACTAGCCTTAGGGCCACCAAGGCCCTCTTCTCTCCTGACGCCTCCAAGCAACTTCATAGGAAAAGCACAGCTGCGGCTTTTGCCAGCTCTCACTCTATGCACTCACCAGCTCCAGTCTGGAAGTGGCCAGGGCTCAAAATGGTCAGAGCAATCCCTTCTTTCTCTCACTATGGCTTTTCCTGCCTTCATGAACGTCATAGGTCTCTCCTCCTCTTCCGCTGAGTTTTAGTGGCCCCAGCTTGGCTGTCACTGCTTTTTAATAATTGTAAATTGGTGGATTTGTGGAAGAGAGCGATGCTGGGGACCATCTATTCTGCCATGTTGACTGGAAGCCTGACTGCTGATTTTCTATTGGTTATAGGTCATATTTTATTGTTTTTCCAATGTCTAAGGTTTGTTTTTTTAAATCAGTTCACCCCTTTGAAGTCACAATTCAGTGGGTTTTAGAACATTCACAAAATTGTGCAACCATCACCACAATCTACTTTTAGAACATTTTCATTCACTCAAAAAGAAATTTCATGTCCATTAGCAGTCACTTGTCATTTCTCCTATTCCCCCAGCCTAGGAAACCACTAATTTATTTCCTGTCTCTATAGATTTGCCTATTCAGCTTAGAAGAGTCTACCCAGTAGTTTTTCTTTCTCTGGTCTCATGAAGTCTCATCCTACTCTTGTATAGCTTAGTGTTTTGCCAGAGATGCAAGCGATTCCTATGCAGATTTCTGGATTTCTTTCTTTGCGTAGTTCCCTTCTCTCTGGTATTTTGCCCCACAAACGCTACCCCTCTCAGTCTCCCCAAGCTCTTTTGTCTCCTTAGCTCAGCAACTCTGTCATGCTTTACTTGGGATCCCTCTTCCTATGCTGGTATTTGGTAAATGCCATCAGGCAGAAAGCTGGGGAAATGTAGGGCTCACCTTATTTTTTCCCCTTCTCTCAGTAATCACTGTGCTATTCTGCCTGTGGTCCAATGACTGAAAATGGTTGTTTCATAAGTTTTACAGTTATCTAATTTGTTTTTTACTTATTTCTTAGTCTGGTACCAGCTACTCTGTCATGGCTAGATGTATGATTTTTTTGATTGGTTCCTTTTTGCTCAACATTGTGTTTGTAAGATTCATGCATATTGTTGCACGAAGTAGTTAGCTTACTTTTTATTTCTGTGTGGTATTCCATAGTATGAATTATATCACAATTTATGTATACTACTGTTGTTGGACATTTGAGTAGTTTTCAGTTTGGAGCTATTATAAATAATGCTGCTACGAACATTCTTGTACATGTCTTTTGGTGTATACATTCCTTTTGGGTATATCTAGAAATGGAATGGCTGAGCTATAGGACGTGCTTATAATCAGGTTTAAACATACTGCCAATTAGTTTTGCAAAATGGTTATACCATTTTCATTCCCATGTGCAGTGCATGAGAGTTCCAGTTGCTCCACAGCTTCACCAACACTGGTATTGTCAGTTTTTCAAATGTTAGTCATTCTAATGGGTGTGTTTTAATTTGCACTCTCTGGTTTCCAATGAAGTTGATCACCTTTTCATTTATTTTCACTATTTTGCATTTCTACTGGCTTGTTCATATTTTTAAATAAAAATTATTGTAGGCTATTGTTTTGGATAAGATCTTGCACTAGGCCCCAACAGATCAGACTAAAAATTAAAATGGAGTCACCCTTGCTAAGTTCCAAGTCACTTAGGATGTGGTCTGACCTTCTGAGAAGTCAAGAGAAAGAGATAACAGCCTACTTCCCAAACAGGCCAGGTTTAATCTTCAGTAGGTATGATAATGAAGTTCTCTCTGCTTTAATGCTTACATAAAAGAGATAGCTTGAAGTAACGTGATATTAGTCAGTTATTTTTCTATTGTTCTTTCTTCCTGTCCCCACTTTACAAGGAGAGTAACTTTGAAATGACCGATGTACTTTTTGTTCTTTGTTTCTGCTCTTTTCAGCCTTTTTCTATCTATGAAACCAACCTCCTCTGCTGGGCTCATGTGAACACTTATTCCATTTTATTGAATAATGTGTTACTCAATTCTAGAATCACAATAAAGCCAATTGAGGTCTTTAAATTTGTTGTAATTTTGTTCTTTGACAATGGTCTTTGCCCATTTTTCTATTGGATTGTCTGACCTTTTATTGTTATTGATTGATCAGTTGATTGAGTTATTGCTCTGAATCTGAGTCCTTTGTCAGTTATACATATTACTCCTGTCTTCTACTCCATGGCCTCCTTTTCACCATCCTAATGTACTAGAGTTCTTAATTTTAATGTAGTCCAATTTATCAATGTTTTCATTTCGATGTCCTATGTATATGAAATCTTTCTTACCCAAGGTCATGAAAAAAATTTTTTTTTTCTTTTACCTGTTTAGAACTTTTTTCTTTAATTAGCAGTCTTGGGAAAAGTCTTGCTTGAGTCAGAACTCACAGCAAATGCAGAGACCCCAAAACAGCTGGGTGTTGTTTGTTTGTTTTTCTGTCCTTTTTTTTTTTTTTTTTTTTTGGTACTGATGGGTACAGAGATCAAACCCTGGACCTTGGCTTTATCAGACCCATGCTCTAACCAACTGAGCTAACCAGCCAGCACAGCTTTCTTCTTAACTGCTCTGGCTGGAGTAGAGTTTCAACCAAGCTAGAACCCATTCCAGCTCTGGCCACAACCTAATCTCTGCATCTGGTCCCACTCATGTTGGCTGAAAACTGGCTTCACTTCACCCAGGGACCTAGTTTGAGGGCATTCATGGCTTCCTCAAGCTTGAGCAACCCTTGCTCCTGCCGCTGGCAGTGCCACTCAGTCATGAACTGGAGTATGCACTTGATCCAGAGCTTATACAAGGAAGAGCTGTAAACCACAGCTTCGGTGAGGTCCAAGGAGTCCAGAGCCTTCAGCTTGAGCATGGCCTTTCTCACTTGCTGGATGTAAGGTATTTGAGATCCATCTGCGCCAAACATAGCTTCCAGCAGCCAAGTCCAGACTTGAAACACCTCTGGATCTTTCCGGTCTTCAGGAACCTTCACGCACAGTGGAATACCCTCTACGTTTTGGGAGCATTCCTATCTTAGTCCCTTGCAACCAGCCACTCACCAGCAGAGGCTAGGCCTAAATGTGCCTAGTATTTTTTCCTTTTAGAAGTTTTATTGCTTTACCTATCACATTTATATCTACAATACACCTAGACATAATTTTTGGATGAGCGTGAAGAAGGAGGTCAAGATTAGTTTCTCCACCATATGGACATACTGTTGACTCATCCTGTTTATTAAAAAGACTGTCTTTTCCTCACTGCTCTGCTGTGCACTTTTGTCTGTCATTAATTTTCTTTATACAAGTCTGTAAGCATCTATTTCTATTCTGTTCCATGGGTCTGTTCAGCTATTTTTTTTTTTTTTTGGCAGCTGGCCAGAGTGGGGATCCAAATCCTTGACCTTTGTGTTATAACAGCTTGCTCTAACCAACTGAGCTAACCAGCCAGCCCCCTAGATAGTTTTTAAATCAATAGAGTAATTCTGATTTGCAGCTAAGGTTAAAAACTGCTGGTCTCAGAAGACATAAGCATTAAAGGAAAAGTCATCCTTTGAAGAAACAGCCATATCCAATGATGGGAACAGACAATGAAAATACGTGGTGTGATAGTAAAGCTGAATGATATTTCAGAATTATAAACAAGGATTCTATGACCCTGAAAATAAAATTTTTGGAAAATAATTTTTAAACTTTTGAAAACCTGATATGGAATCAATGGATGAATAGAAAAAGAAAATGTGTATATATACACAATAGAATATTATCCAGTCTTTAAAAAGAAGGAAATCCTGTCATTTGCAACAACATAGAGGACATTAAGTTAGGAGAAATAAGCCAGGCACAGAAACACACATATCCATGATCTCACTTATATGTGGAATCTAAAAAAGTCTAACTTATAGAAGCAGAGAATAGAATAGTGGTTACCAGGGGGCTGATAGGGATGTGGGGCAGGGGAGAGGATTGGGGAGATATTGGGCAAAGAATACAAAATTTCAGTAGACAGAAGGAATAAGTTCAAAATAACTATTGTACAATGTGGTGACTGTAGTTAACAACAATGTATTGTGTACTTGAAAATTACTGAGAGTAGATTTTTAGTGTTCACCACACAAAAAAATGGTATGTGAGGTAATGCATGTTAACTAGCTTGATTTAGCCATTCCGCAAAATATACATATTTCAAAACATCATGTTGTACACCATAAACATATACAATTTTTGTCAATTAAAAGTACATTTTAAAAAGATTGGTTCTTTTAAAAGGCTATTAATATTTTTTTAAAAAACTCCTGACAAGGTTAATAAATAAAAGAGATAAGCCACAGATAACTAATAACAGGATTAAAGGGGACATCATTATACATATAAACAGACATTAGAAAGCTGAATATATTATAAACAGATTAATGACAATAAATTTGAAAATCTATATGAATATCTAGGTTGTTGCATGCATCAATAGTTTTGTTCTTTTTTATTCTGAGTAGTATTCCATGGTATAGACATAACACAATTTGTTTAATCAATTATCTATTGAAGGAATCTGTGCTGATTCTAGTTTTGGCTATCACAAATAAAGCTGCTGTAAACATTTGTGTACAATATTTTTCTGGGATAAAAGCCCAGGAGTGCAATTGCTGGGTAATATGGTAGTAGCATGTTTAGTTTTGTAAGAAACTGCCAAACTGTTTTCCAGAGTTGCTGTACACTTCTACATTCCTACAAGCAATGTATGGGTGATTCAGTTTCTCCACATCCTCACCGACATTTAGTGTTGTGACTTATTTTTTTTGCTGGCTGGTACAGGGATCAAACCCTGGACCTTTGTGTTATCAGCACCACACTGTATCAACTGAGCTAATTGGTCAGCTGTGACTGTTTTTTATTTTAGCCATTCTGATAACTGTGCAAATCAATGTTTAAAAATATTTCATTCATCCAAGGTTTGGATCCCAGTACTGGCCAGCCATCAAAAAAAAAAAAAAAAAAAAAAACATTCAGAATTTTTATTTATTTTTATTATTTTTGGTTTGTTTTTAAATTTTTATTGAATCAAAATTGATTATACATATTTTGGGGGTTCAACATTGAGATCTGTTGATCAATCAATATTACTAGCATATATATTGTTACAAATCATAATTATTCTTTATGCCCCTTGTCCAAACTCTCCCCATCCCCTTCTCCCTCCCCCCCCAATTACCCTAGATTTCTTCTCTCCTTCTGAACAAATAATGGCTAATCTGTTGATTTGTTGCCTAGATGATCTGTCCAATGCTGAGAGGTGTGATCAGGTCCCCCAATATTATCGTAGAGCAGATGCTTCTTCTGTCACTCTGAAATGGGCTTTGTCGAGAGAGACATCCTCTTCTTTGTCTCTGCTGGTGACTCTCTTTGTGTCAATGCACTCCAGTGGTTGGCAGACCATCTGCATGGTGGCTGTGGTGTCTAGCCACTTTTGCAGCAGCTGTGGTTACTGTGGTGGCTATGGTGGGCCACCCACATGGAGATGATGTTTTTGGCATGCCCCCTAGCACTGGCAGTGTGCCTGGTTGTGGGGAGTGTCTGGTCCCCGGATCCATGCCTTGGGTCCCTAAGCAGGCCCTGAGGCACTGGCACGGTGTGCCTGGATGTGGGAGAGGGGTCTGGTCCCCTTCTCCATGCCTCAGGACCCCAGGCAGGCCCCAAGGTGCTGGCACAGTGTGCTTGGTTGTGAAAAGGGGGTACGGTCCCTGGCTTCATATCCTGGGCCCTTAGGCAGGGCCCTGAGGTGCTGGCGGTGTGCCTGGTTGTGGGCGGGGTGTCCAGTGCCCTTCCCCATTCCCCAGATCCCTGGGCGATTCCTGAGGCACTGGCACGGTGTGCCTGGTTGTGGGGGGCGTCGGGTCTGGTCCCCAGCTCCACACCTTGGGTCCCTGGATGGGCCTGAGGTGCTGACGCAGTGTGACTGGTTGTGGGAGGGGGTCTGATCCACTTCTCCATTCCTCGGGTCCCTGGGTGGGCCCTGAGGCACTGGTGCAATGTGCCTGGTTGGGGGGGGGGTCCAGTCCCCTTCTCCATAGAATTTTTATTATTTTTGAAGGATGAGATAACTTGCAACATGCAAAACTATTCTGTAACATGTTAAACTGATTTTTTAACTGCTACTGAATCAGTTTTTTGAGGGATAGGATCCAGGCATCTAGATAGTTTTTTGTTGTTGTTTTCGAGGTATGGCTAGCCTGTACAGGAATCCAAACCTTGAGTGTTACCAACACCACACTCTAATCAAATGAGCTAACCAGCCAACCCCCTAGGTAGTTTTTAAAGCAATATGGGTAATTCTTATTTGCAGCCGGGTTAAAAACCACTGGTCTCAGAAGACATAAGCTCTGAAGAAAAAATCATCCTTTGAAAAACCAGCCATATCCAATGATGGGAATAGACAATGAAAATATGTGGTGGGATAGTAAAGCTTAATGATATTTCAGAAATATAAACAAGGGGGGCTGGCCCGTGGCTCACTCAGGAGAGTGTGGTGCTGACAACACCAAGGCCACAGGTTCGGATCCCATATAGGGATGGCTGGTTAGCTCACTGGGTGAGCGTGGTACTGACAACACCAAGTCAAGGGTTAAGATATATAAATTCACACACACACATACACACACACACACACACACACACACACACAAACCGGGGGGGGGGAAGAAGATATAACAACCACAATTATTTGAAGTTGATACAACAAGCAAACAGAAAGGACATTGTCGGGGGGGGGGGGAGGGAGAAGGGAGGGAGGTTTTGGTGATGGGAAGCAATAATCAGCTACAATGTATATCGACAAAATAAAATTTAAAAAAAAAAAAAAAAAAAGATCCCCTTACGGTCATCTTTAAAAAAGAAAAAGAAAAAGAAATATAAACAAGGATTCTATGACCCTGGAAAATAAAAATTGTGGAAAATAATTTTTTAAACTTTTGAAAATCCAAAATAAATTAGTTGTAAAGCAATCTTGTTAGATCAAAAAATAGTTTTAAATTTGAATATCAAAATATTAAATGGTTACTTAGAGCCATGAAGAGTTCCTAATAGAAAAAAAAGTAAGTTAGTTGATAAAGAGATGTATAATTGTCCAACTCACCTAGAAAAGAAAAATATAGAAAAAGATCAGGTAGTGACTTGTCAAATTAATCGATCAATTTTAGGTTGTCAAAGTCTCTGATGACCCAGGAAAATTGTGGATTGTGTCGCTAGGGGGAGTTGAACCTCTACAGAGCAATGCAGGAAGGGGAAATGTTAAAAATTCTAAGAACCGCCCCAGAATTCCTCATGAAGAGCAATAACAGCAACTAGAAAATTGAAGTATGTTACTAAAAAAAGAGTAAGTCTAAGAGTAAGAGGTTTAAGGGAAACAAGGAGAAGGAGAGTGTCTGCCCATCCCCTCTCTGCCTCACTCTGTTAACATATTCCAAACAGCCTGCTTCTGCCTCTCCAGTAGGGTTCTATCACATGCAACAAGAGTCCTGACTAATATCAGAAGCTATGTGCCACTTTGGAAAGCAGGTGTTAATGACACCAGAATGGCTAGTCAGGGCCAGTCAGGGAAAATAATGTAGGTCTAAGTACTCAAACCTGTTCCTCCTCTTATGCTTCCTACCTGGATTCATGGCATCAGGATCCACCTAGTCACTGAAGCCAGAAACCTGGGCTTAATTCTTGACTCCCATATCTCCTACTGATAATGCAACTAGTTTTCCTACCTGGCTGTATTAAAATCCGTACTGAAGAATGCTCTGTTCTCCAACAGAATACCCCCTTCCACAGTAACCTATGGGCTCTAACCTTGCTACTCCCCATATTCCCTAGCAACATCATTTACATAGTCTCACCTAGACATACTAAAAGGCCACTCAAGAGAATTTTTGGGACACTGTCTACAAGACCACGAATTCAAGCTTGAGTATTGTATACTTTTATTTATTTTGTTTATTTTTTTGGTGGCTGGCCTGTATGGCTATCCGAACCCATGACCTTCGTGTTACAGCACCACATTCAAACCAATTGAGCTAACCGGCCAGCCGAATATTGTATACTTCCAAATAAAAAAATTATTAGACTTCCAGCATTGATTATTAATTAATTATTATAGTAAAATTGTTTTTAGTATAATGTTGTTTAAATATGTTCAAACCCAACATTAAGTATAAAATTTTATGCTTATAGATCTTATGCACCTATAAAATTTTTAAAATCTACATATTGAATACAAACCAAATTACAGATAATAAAATTGAATTGAGAGCATTAATTTACTATGATGGCTAATGCTATTTTGCCAAAACTAAATCATCTCTCACATCATGTTTTTGGCACTGGCTGCTTTAGAGTAGATTCTTTTGCATTTGGCAAGTTGATACTACCTTGGGCAGAGAAATGACTCAATTATTAAACCTTTTTGTACACTGAATTGCATTCATCACTTGGTTTATGCACTCTTAGTTTATAAATGTTAGATTTTTTAAAAATCTGAATATTTATACCTGCCATTTATTTTTAAAACATTTTTAGGTTTTATGTTTTTTTCAAACCAAAGTTATTCTATGACATGATATGGAAGATTAAGTTCTTCCTGTTACTTCCTGTTACTTCCACTACTACTGTTTCTTTTTTTTTTTTTTTTTGAGATTCCCCCACTACTACTGTTGATGAGTAGAGAATTGATGGTGGAAGAGTGGGGAAGGGGTTTATTGACCCTCGTGTTGAGTGACTCTGCTGGCTGTGGTGGACTGTCTGCTGAATAAACAATCAAGGTGTTTCTGTTGAATGCACTCCCAGTAAAAAACACTTCTTTGTATTATTATTTCTAACATCCTAACTTTAAACTAGAAAAAGAAAAGGCAGAAAAAGTATTAAGTTGTGAAACCTAATGAAAAAGATTCTTATTTTAAATGAAAAATTAGTAGTTATAAAAAATCAAAGCAAGCAAAAATAATGGCAGCGAAAGCTCCAAAATTCCTATTTACAAGAGATTTTGGGTAGTAATAGGTTTATTATTATTATTATTATTATTATTATTATTATTATTATTATTATTATTTTCTCTGTAGTAATAGGTTTAGAAAAAGGATTAAGACACCTGTCCTGAATCTGCACTTTCATAGCAAACAACCTTTTAAAAAAATCAGTTTTGAGATATAATTTACATACAATAAAATTTAATAATTTAAAAAGTACAATTTGGTGAGCTTTGGCAACAGTCACATAACTACCACCACAACTATGATAAAAATCACAGGACATCCTCCATCACCCTCAAAAGTTCCTTTGTGCTTCTTTGCAGTCAATCCTATACTTCACCTCTAATCACTGATAACTTCAGATCTGTGTTCTGCTTTACCTCTTCTAGAGTGTCAAATAAATAAAATCATCCAGTAATTTGTGCCTGGCTTCTTTCACATATCATAATGCTCTTGAGATTTGTCTATGTTGTTGCGTATGTTAAAAGTTAGTTCACTTTATTGCTCAGTATTATACCACTGAATGGACATACCATGGTTTGTCCAAATAGTCACCAGTTGATGGACATTTGGGTTGTTTTCAATTTGGATGTTATGAATAAAGCAGCTATAAACATCTGGGTAGTGATCTTTGTGTGGACATAATTTTTTATTTCTCTTGATTAAAATACCTAGGAATGGAATTGCTGGGTCATAAAGTAAGCGTATGTTTATCTATAAAAACTGCCAATGGGCCAGCCTGTGGCTCACTTGGGAAAGTGTGATGCTGATAACACCAAGGCCAAAGGTTCAGATCCCTATATAGGGATGGCCGGTTAAGATCCCCTTACCAGTCATCTTAAAAAAAATAAATAAATAAAAAATAAAAATAAAAACTGCCAAGCTGTTTTCCAAAATGGCTATACCATTCTGCATTCCTATCAACAGTGTATGAGAGTTCCAGTTGCTCTGTATCCTCATCGATGTTGTCAGTCTTTATAATTTTGGCCATTCTAATTGATATGTATAGATATTACATTGTGGTTTTTTTTTTTTTTTTTTTTTAAAGATGACCAGTAAGGGGATCTCACCCCTTGGCTTGGTGTTGTCAGCACCACACTCAGCCAGTGAGCCAACCAGCCATCCCTACATAGGATCTGAACCCGTGGCCTTGGTGTTATCAGCACCGCACTCTCCCTAGTGAGCCACGGGCCGGCCCCTACATTGTGGTTTTAATTTGCATTTACCTAATGACTATTAATATCAGGCACCTTTTCATGTATTTATTGGCCATTTCTTTTCTATATCCACTTTGGTGAGATGTCTGTTCAAATCTTTTGCCCATTTTTAAGTTGGGTTGTTTGTCTTCTCCTTGAGTTGTAAGAGTTCCATATATATATTCTGGATATGTCCTTTAGCAGTATATGTTGTACAAATATTTTCTCGCACTTTGTGGCTTGCCTTTCCATTTTCTTAATAGTTTTTTTTTTTTGGAAGAGCAAAAGTTTTCCATTGTGATGAGGTCCAATTTGTCATTTTTTTTAGTTTATGGTTTATGGTTTTTGTGTCCTAAGAAATCAAAGAAACCAAAGGTCACAAAGATCTTCCTCTATGATTCTTACATTTTATAATTTTAGCTCTTACTTTTAGTCCTATGACCCAGAATTTATGGTGTGAGGTAAGGGTTGAGGTTCATTTTTTGGCATATGACATCCAATTTTTCCAGCAATACTTGTTGAAAAGACTATACTTACCCCCATTAAATAACCCTTGGCACCTTTGCCGAAAATTTGTTTGCCATAAATGTGCAAGCCAATAAACACATGAAAAAATGCTCAACATCATTAGTCATTAGGGAAATGCAAATCAAAACTACAATGAGGGCTGGCCAGTTAGTTCAGATGGTTAGAGTGCAGTGTTCTAACACCAAGGTCAAGGGTTCAGGTCCCCATATTGGCCAGCCACAAAAAACAAAACCAAAAACAACACCACAAAACTACAATGAGATATGACATCCACTCAGATGGCTATAATCAAAAAGACTGACAATAACAAATGTTGATGAGAATGTGGAGAAATAGGAACCCTCATACTTTGCTGCTGGGAATGTAAAATGTTACAGTCACTTTGGAAAACAATCTGGCAGCTCCTCAAAATATTAAACACACAGTTACCATATGACCACCAATTCCACTCCTAGGTATATACTTGTTCATAGTAGCATTATTCATAATAGCCCAAAAGTGGGAACAACCCAAACATGCATCAGCTGATGAGTGGATAAACAAAATGTGGTATACACATACGATGGAATATTATTCAGCTATAAAAAGGAAAGAAGTACCGATACATGCTACAACATGGATGAATCTTGAAAACACAATGCTAAATGAAATAAGCTGGTCACAAAAGACCACATATTACATGATTCCATTTATATTAAATGTCCAGAATTGGGAAATCTACAGAGACAGAAAGTAGATTAACAATTGCCTTTGGTAGGGGTGGGGTGGTAGTGTAAGGGGAAAGGGGGAATAACTGCTAATAGGTACAGGGTTTCTTTTCAGGGGCAGAGAAATTTTTTCAAATTAGGTTGTGGTGATAGTGGCACAACCCTGTCAATTTATTAAAAACCATTGAATTGTATAATTTACATGGATGAATTGTATGGTATGTTGTACTCAATAAGGCTGTTTTTAAAATCTCAAATAATGTAATTATTGAGTCTAAAATTTTTGTTTCCTAAAGATATGTGTGTGTGTGTGTATACATATATATATATTGTCAGCTGGCTGGTACAGGGATGAACTCAGGACCTTGGTGTTATCAGCACCATGTTCTAACCAACTGAGCTAAGCGGCCAGCCCCTCTAAAGCTGTATTCTTATTTCCACAAGTACCATAAAACAATTGTTATTTCCAGTGTTTGAAACTGCAGCTGTCTGTCTTGTCTCTGACATTGTTAAAACTTTTTCTAAAGTCACAAAAACGCACATAAATGCACTAAGAAAAAATGTTTAGTAAGTTTCACTGATGTGTCAATTACATAAAGAAATAGCAAGTTAAAGTAAAAATAAAGTATAATGGAGAAATCGTAGGCCACTGGAAATGAATACTCACCTAAACTTCACTCTCTGGTTCTCTTCCTGATACATGGGTATCACCTGACCAGTGAGAACATGGAGGGCTGCTGCTTCCCCAAACCCTCCAACCTTCTGACCTTCCAAATTCTCCTTGTATATTGTACTGTATTTTTATATTAGAAACAAAATTTTTCCATAGGTTTAATTCCTCCTTCCAAAGAGGATCTTCATAAAAGAATCAAGATATAGTAAAGGAAGGAATTTGCCACCACCTATGTCTTTATAATTCACAATTTCAGCATCTATGCTTGCTCATACTTCTCTCAGCCCTGTCTTTAGCTCTTGAATGCGAGTTGTATAATTAGGATGCCTATGAATACCTGGGTCAGACCCAGTGGGCTGGTGTGGAATATACCAATATTTATAAAGCAAATATATTTCACAGGGCCTCCAAAGCCCTGCAGTTTCAGGCTTAGCCTGACTTCTTAAAATTATATATAGAAATGTTAACCTTGCAAAAGATAGGAAACTTTCCTCAGGCTAGGGTCTCTGATGTGGATGGAGAGTTGTGGCACAGCAAGGTTGCTGGCTCAAGGAAAGACAAGTTATTGATTGATATGTAAAGATACTGGGAAATTGCTGTAGGGAAAAACAGTGTTTGCTTAGATCAAGCTTTTGTTGGTGGATCGACTTAACCTTTTGCAAATTGCATTTTGGAATGTCACTTTGCTTATTTCATTGCTGCTACCAGCCTCTACTGTTAAACTGTAACCCCACCTATGTTCATTTCCTATAACTTCCTGGTCTGGAGAATAAATGCAGGGTGAGAACCCCAATTCATGGTTAATTTCCCAGTAGAAAGGAATGCCTCTCTCTTGAGGGCTCTGGGAGACTAACCCCTTCAGGGTCTCTCACTGCTCAAAAGAGATGGGCTTTGAGTAATCCTTTTGCAGCTCCGTCACCCAGGGGAAGAGGGGTGCCAAATCCCTGTGAGGCAAAGCAACAGGCTGGGAGCACTATAAGCTAAAAGAAAGCTCCTGGGCTAGTGCGGGTGCCGGCTACTACTTCCTATTTTCACATGGAGGGACAAAACTGCAGAAAAGTACCACCAAACGGTAAGATGAAGCCCCCAGGACTCTGTGCCACAGCTCTATTTACTACAGTCCTTAAGATATGTATGTTCTCAGTTCGAGTGCCTAATTTATTCAACTTTCCTTCTTTCATGAGTACACCTACAGAAAGAGGCTCTCCTCATCAGTCCATAGTTATATATCCCTCTGTATCTGGCATAATATGATATTCTACTATATATTAACAGATTTTAATAAAATATTTGAACACATTGCAAGTGTCTAGTCACACACATTGGCTTGTAACACAATCAACAATCTTGTCCATCCAAGATATAATACTTATTGAATTCAAGTGATATCTTTTTTTTTTTTTTTTTTTTTTTGGCAGCTGGCCTGTATGGGGATCTGAACCCATGACCTTGGGTGTGACCAACATCATGCTCTCCCAAGTGAGCTAACCAGCCATACTCGTCTCAGATTACTGTTTTGTTTTTTAAATACTTAATAAATTCAATAGCTGAACTCCTGAGAGTGCAACATATGGTTATTTATGAGTAATTCAGGTTTGAAAAGTAGATGCAGATTTTGTAAGGAGCGTGTGGACTCAGAAGGCATACAATTCTTATAAACACTTTTTTTTCACTGTATTACATCCTTAATAAACCACGTATTTAATGGTGTACCTTGTAGAAAGTCTAAACATTTAGTAGCTAAATAAACTTTCAAAAATGCGCTCAGTTTTTAGGTCACTACATACCTGTGAACTGTTGTGTCAATATTTACCAGTTTAAGCCAATAGGACTTGTCTTTACTTGATCATTGCATGCTCTGGATGCTTCTTTATTCAATGGCTAGAATTACAGGAGAATCATGCCAAGTGAACTTTAGGTCATTCTCCCCTAGCATTTTTTGTGGCTGTAGAGAGCAACTGATTGAGGCTCTGCTCAACTCCAACCTATCCTCTCCCGCACCAAGAGTACCAGGGCATGGCAGGCACTCTCCTCAGGTGTTGGGGAAGTGGTCTGAATTTCTCCTACAGCCTCTCCTGGGCCTAGATTCAATCCTGCTCTTCCAGCTGGAGTATGGCTCAGGCGGTAATGGTGATGGCAGAGTACCTTGTCCACTCCAGGTAAAAGTCCACACTCATCCACAATGTCCCTCTGGCATGACGACTTAGTCTCTAAGTGAACTCTAGCCCAGTGGAAGCAGCAATCTTCCTCATGGGGACATCCCACAGGAAGAGGGTTGGCTACAAAGGAGACTTGCCTCTGCTTAGACACCAGACTGAGCTACAAGGTCTTTCTTGTCTCCAGCCTCTCACCTCCATAAGCCCTGTCCATGGCTGAGGGGCCCTGTCCTCTGCAGTTCAGGTATGAGGCACAATTGGCTGGTCAAGAGCAAGAATGTGAGTTATTGCTAAGTTTCTTAGATATGATATCAATATTATGGTTACATTGGAGAGTATCCTTTTTTAGGAGATGTGTGCTGACCTATTTTGAGATCAAGTGTCATAGTATCTCACTTTCAAATAGTTCAGAAAATAAAACACACAAAGAGAACACATTTGCAGTGTATTACTGTTTTTCACTAATCTGCTTATAAATAAAAAATTGAAGTTAAGAGAGAGCTATTCATAGTTTAATGGCACCAGAACTACACCTGATTCTGCCAGAGGGTGACTAATTAATCCTGAAGGTATTTCTGCTGTTGGCAGGGAGAAGCGATTGGGTGGCACTGCATCAACTTCAGGTTTGTGTATCCTGGGCCACAAAATAATTGTGATTTGGAGAGGAAACATCAAACGTGAAATGATCATGTTTGGGTGTAAGTTGAGCATTGGTTGGGAGAGCTATGTGTGGCCCTGATAGCTTGTGTTAAAAATAAACTGAAGCACAAGCAACGGGGTTTGGTCTGGTTGCCAGGCAACCCTGCCACCGGTTCCCTTCAGGCTGATCTTTGTTTTCAACCCACATCTTTTCATATTTTTACCTTCTGAACCTCCCTTTATTCAGTTTTAATGAATACTGTTTGTGTTGGTTGGGAGGATCCAGGACAGGCCACACCATATGCTCTGAAGTGAAATAGGCAGCCCTTATCCTCAAGCATGTAACACTCTAATAAAAATAGAAAAGCAAATACAGCCAGCCCACTGCATCTGCAGATTCAACCAACCATGGCTCAAAAATATTCAGGAAAAAAACAATTAAAAATAACAATACAAGGGCCGGCCCGTGGCTCACTCGGTAGAGTGTGGTGCTGATAACATCAAGGCCACGGGTTCGGATCCTATATAGGGATGGCTGAGCGTGGTGCTGACAACACCAAGCCAAGGGTTGAGATCCCCTTACCGGTCATCTTTTTAAAAAAATAAATAAATAAATAAAAAATAGCAATACAACAATAAAAATAATACAAATAAAAACTATACAGTATAACAACTATTTACATAGCATTTACATTGTATTAATTATTATAAGTAGTCTTTTTTTTTTTTTTTTTTGGCAGCTAGCTGGTATGGAGATCCAAACCATTGACCTTGTTGTTATTTACAACACCACACGCTAACCAACTGAGCTAACTGGCAAATCCTTTAAGTATTCTAGAGGTGATTTAAAGTATACAGGACGATATGTATAGGTTATATGCTAATACTATGCTATTTAATATCAGGGACTTGAGCATCCATGGATTTTGGTATCCACGAAGATCCTAGAACCAACTACTCAAGTAGATGCTTAGGAACAACTGTATACAAATATCATGATTATGTTTCATGAATGTACTCCTCTAAGATTCATAACTTAATCATAACTGCAAAGATCTTTTTACCAAATAAGGTAATATTTACAGGTTCCAGTAATTAGAACCTGATATCTTTGGGGGACAGTTTTCAGCCTACAGTAGATGGGGAACATTGGAAGCCCACTTCTGAGGGATGACCAGTGAAGTTCCTATTTGTCACCTGAGTGGCCAACTGACTACTAGAGCTAAGCTGTATTCAAAATTATATCAGTTCTCTGTATGCTAAGGCTGAGGTGTTTTTATTGGCTTACTTTACCTGTATGTTTCCTCAAACTGTCATTAACTGAAGTAATCTGGGCACGTCTCCTGCTTGCAGATTGAGAGTCAAACTGTAGCAAAATGGCTGACATTCCTAAAAAGAACAGTTCATTTTGTACATAATATTCACATTGTAAATCTACTGCCAAAATATCAGCAGTTGGTTGTAGATCTTTTGGGACTGTTGTTCAGCCCACACCCCCCTTCTCTGAGAACTACTTCCCCACCTATGGGTCTGGCTCCTTTGACAACGTTTATAGTATGTGACAACACCCATTGACCAGAGCTGATTGGATCAGGAGTAGGCACTTGACTAAGATGGACCAATCAGATTCTCTTCAGGGACTTGGAACTTAGACCTGAGACAGTACTCACTTGGTTTCTGGCACTGAAATGGGTTGCTGATGTAGCCCTAAAAGGCCATCTTTTGTGAGTGAAAGCCCTCATATAGAAAGATAACAGCCAAGTGACCATAGGGATTCAGAGACTTCGTTCTTTTTTTTTTTAATTTCTTAACAAACTCCTTCTATGGCAGGAGGGGCAGCGGGAGAGGGGGCAGCTGGCCTGCCTTGGTTTTTAATGGCTTCCCTGGTTAGAGACTGAAGGGAAGCCAAGCAACATTTATGTTCTAGATTCACAGAGAATGCTACTCTCCATTCCCTCCTTGTCCTCATAGTAAATTTCTCTTTTTGCTTAGGCAGTCTGAATGGGTGTCTGTTATTCAGGCTCAATAGCTAAAACGATGCTGTATTAGGTAATTTTTTCAAAAGATCCTTCTAAAACTTACAGAGATCGCCCATGATCATTATTCCTTCTTGACATTTTAATATGAGAGTACTTCAAAAAGTCCATGGGAAAATAGTTAAAAGATAACATGAATCTGTCCATGAACTTTTTGAAGTACCCTCGTGAATATTAGAATCATTAAATAAGCCCATAAACACAGTATTTCAAGGGTGGTGGTTTCATTTCATAAAATAGTGGCATGTAAGACACCTTAGGAGGTGTCTAATTCAATCCTTTCACTTTCAAGTAAGGAAACTAGTAGCCAAGAACCTTACCTAGTATTTGGATTAGAACCTTGTTTCTGTCAATGCTCAGATCAGAGTCCTTTTTCAATGAATTTTTTAGGGCCAACAATGGTGGTATTCCCCTTCCCTTAAATTACAAATGAGATCACTAAATAATATTTACTGATTGCCCACTTAATTGGCCAGGACTCTTAGTTGCAAGTTAAAAATCCAGCTCATACGACAAGCAAACAGAAAGGACATTGTTGGGGGGGAGGGGGGAGGGAGAAGGGAGGGAGGTTTTGGTGATGGGGAGCAATAATCAGCCACAATGTATATCGACAAAATAAAATTTAAAAAAATAAAAATAAAAAAATAAAAAAATAAAAATAAAAATCCAGCTCAAACTAGCTTAAGCAAAAAAAAAAAAGGGGGGGCCAGGAATATACTTGTTTCAGGAATGGCTCATTTTCGGCTCAAAATTACTGAAGATTCTCTCCACCCTAAGAAAGACTTTCCACAAGACCGGGCACTTACAGACTCACATCCTGTCAGCTTAACTACCCCAGCAGTACATACCTGACTATTCTTGGGCTTCTTAGTCATGTTAGCAAATAAATTCCTTTTTATTCCCTTAAGCCAATTTGAATTTGGTCTGAATTTGCAACAAGAGTCCTGACTAAAACGGAGCTAATCAAAATCAGCTCTCCACAAACAAGGACAATGGTAACCAATCAGATTCTCTTTTCAAAACTTTGAATGTAAAAGTAGGCATATGATAGGGCCAGCCCGTGGCTCACTTGGGAGAGTGTGGTGCTGATAACATCAAGTCAAGGGTTAAGATCCCCTTACCGGTCATCTTTAAAAAAAAAAGAGTAGGCATATGAGCAAAAGGTGAAAGAACACACAGAGAAGAAAGCAATTGAAACTGTGATGAAAAGGAACTTCGTTTATTATTTTAAATTTAATTTTATTAGCATATTCATTATTACAAATCATATTTATTCTTTATGCCCCTTATCCAATCATTCCCTTTCCTCACCCTCTCCCCCCTCTAATAATCATAGATTTGCTCTATCTGATAGATTAACTCTTTCTCTGTTGATTTGTTGCCTAGATGATCTGTCCAGTACTGAGACAGGTGTGATCAAGTTCTTCCCTATTATCGTAAAGCAGATGCTTCTTCTGCTACTCTGGAGCATGCTTTGTGGAGAGTGGACCTCTTCCTTTTTTTTTTTTTCTTCTGTCTCACTGGTGCTTCTTGTGTCAATGCAGTTGAGAGTCTGGCATGCCATCTGCATGGTGGCTGTGACTGCTGCTATAGAAACTAGTCACTTTTTTGGTAGCCATGGCAATTGCAGGGGCTATGGTGGGCTACCTGTGTGGACATGGTATTTTTGGTGTGCTCTTTACCTGGTTGTGGCTGAGTTTGGCTTCCCTGGGCTCCATACCTCAGGACCCTGGTGGGGCCCTGGGGTGGTGGTGGCAGCTTGCCTAGTTGTGGCTGAATTTGGCTTCTCCCGGCTTCAGCTCTCTTCTTGTGTGGTGTCTGGCTAGTATGTGGATCTGAACACTTGACCTTAGTGTTATCAGCACCATGTTCTAACCAAATGAGCTAACCAGCTAGCCCTGAAACTTACTCTTGATACACTATCTTGGCCTCTATCCTCTTTCCTATTTTATGTCTTCTGCTTAGTCAGAATTTCTGGTTATTTATAACTTCAAGTTATTCTTTTTCCCACTAGCATCATGATGACCTTGGTGCATAATGTCCTAAACTGATGTGACCCTGTAACCCTTTTCTTAAAAACACAAAAGATCATTGTCAGAAAAGCCTCTGGGCTTTACACAGAACAAGAAAGGACAGATTTCCTCTTCCAACTTGGTATAAGGCTGCTCATGACATTCTGGGATCAGAAATAGCTAATGTTATAACTAACGTGGTGACTGCATTTGGATCAAATGTGGGCTTCCCTAAGGCAAGAGACTTGACAAGACAACCAAAGTCCTTTCCAGGCAGGTAATTGTGCCTGCAATTTTCCTGGATCTATGAGTCATGGGGGAAATCACCTACTTTGCTGGTTTGGAATAAGAAATGAAATAGTCATGTGTTGCTGGACAACAGGGACATGTTCTGAAAATGTGTTGTTAGGCAACCATCTTTGTGCAAACATCAGAGTGTATTTACATAAACCTTGATGGTACAGCCTACTACACACCTAGGCTATATGGTAAAGCATATGGCTCCTAGGCCACCAACCTATACAGCATGTTATTGTACTGAATACTGTAGGCAATTATAACACAATGGTATTTGTGTATCTAAAAGTAGTAAAGGTACAGTAAAAATATGGTATGTAAGATTAAAAATGGTATGCCTGTATAGGACCCTTACCATGAATGGGGCTTATAGGGCGAGAAGTTGCTCTGGGTGAGTCAATGAGTAGTGAGTGAATGTGAAGGTCTAGGACACTACTGTACACTACTGTACACTTATAAACACTGTACACTTAGGCTACACTAAATTTATAAAAATATTTTTCTTTCTGCAGGCTGGCTGGTTAGCTCAGAGCGTGGTACTGCTAACACAAAGGTTTGGATCCCTGTACCGGCCACCAAAAAATAAAATAAAATAAGTAATAATAATAATAAATTAACCTTAGCTTACAATAACTTTTTTACTTAATAAACTTTAAAATTTTTTTTAACTTTTTGACTTTTGTAGTAACACTTAAAACACACATTGTACGGTTGTACAAAAAAAGTTTTTATCCTTATTCGATAAGCTTTTTTCTATTAAAAAAATTTTTTTTCTTTTTATTTTTTAAATTTTTTGTTAAAAACTGAGACACAAACACAATTAGCCTAGGACTACACAGGGTTAGAATCACAAATATCACTGTCTTCCACCTCCACATCCTGTCCCACTGGAAGGTCTTCAGGGGTAGTAACATGCCTGGAGCTGTCATCTTCTAAGATAACAATGCCTACTTCTGGAATACTTCCTGAAGGACCTGCCTGAGGCTGTTTTACAGTTAGCTTTTTTTTTTTTTTTGGTGGCTGGCCTGTACAGGGATCTGAACCCTTGACCTTGGTATTATCAGCACCATTTTCTAGCTATTTTTTTTTTATAAGTAGGAGCACATTCTAAAATAATGATAAAAAGTATAGTAAATACATAAACCAGTAACATAGTTGTTTATTATCATTACCAAGTATTATGTACTATACATAATTGTATGTCCTATTTTTTTATATGACTGACAGCACAGTAGGTTTACACCAACATCACCACAAATACATGAGCAATACACTGCACTACAACTTTCACCATTACTAGTATCGATCAATTATCTTTTTTTGTTCAAATGTCTTGAAATTTATACAATGGAATGGAATGATTCTACATATGACCAATAGTTTAAATAAAGAATCAGTATTTTTTTAAATCTAAAAAAAAAATTTGCCACAGTTCTTCAAATGATTTTATTGGATTTAAAATTCATTTAAGAGATATACAGATATACAACTAGTTTGATCAGCTACTAATATATTTTGGTGCCCCTTTATTTTTGTACCCAAGAGCCAGTTCACTTTTTCTCCATGTTCAATATTTAGCTTTGGTGAAATTCTGCCATGTTCTTCCTCATCTGCTACTGAAGCATTAGTATTTCCACCCTTCTTGGTATAAGTTGCTCTTTTAGTTTTCTTCCTGTGGGTATGCTTTGCAGGACTCTTCTGTTTTTTCTCAACTTCACTGCTCACGTCCCACAACATTATCTTCCCATCATTCCCTCCAGTAAGCAGCAAATAGGATTCTGGGAGAAAGCAGACCTGGGATACCCCCAAAGTGTGGCCCTTAAATCCCAGTTCCTGTTCACACTTGACTCCCATCACCCTAAAGATTCGAATCTTACCATCTTCTGCACCACAACTAAAAATATTACCACACGATGCCACAGAGACAGAGTGGGCTAGAGCAGGGTTTAAGAGCTGACCAGGTGATTGTGGGCTTTCCATTTCTTCTGTTTCATCCTCCTGTAAATTTGTAATCCACAGTGGCCGGGCTTTCTGAAGATTCCACAGCATCACCTTAAAATAAGAAGTTGACTTTATAGTCATACAGTTCTAGCCATTTTGTTCAACTATTGTGCTTATTCAGCTTCTAATAAAATCATCAAAATAATCTGAGAAAGGTCAATAGGAAACATCCCAGCAATATTAAAAAAGAAAAAAAAAATCAGATGCTACCACAATATGTCAATGGAATACTACTGTGGGACTAAAACTAAAATGCAGATGGGAAGTAAGGTAGACTTACAGAACAAGATCCTGAAACTTTTGATTAACAAACCCCACTAGACTTCTGGTCAAGATGGCAGAGTAGACAGTCCCCAGAGTCACTCTCTCCCACAAATCAACCAATTCACAACTACAGAAAAGCAACAACAGCCAAGCTGGGGCTGCTGGAGCTCAGGGGAAGAAGAGGAGAGACCTATAGAGTGCATGAAGGCGGGAGAAGCCACTATGAGAGAAAGAAAAAACTGCTCTGACCGTTTCTAGCCCCGGCCATGCCCAGGCTGGAGTTGCTGAGCTCATGGAGCAGGAACCAGCAAAACCGGCAAAAGCCGCAGCTGTGCCCTTCGGATGAAGTTGCTTGGAGGCGGCAGGGGAGAAGAGGGCCTTGGTGGCCCCCAGGCCAGCAAGACCACTAATAGGGTTCCCGTGGACCCACATAGGAGCGAGAAGCCACAACAACTGAAAAAAGGAGCCACTCAGAGGCCGGTGAGTTATCACAAGGGACCAGCGCATGGCTCGTCCCATGGGAAGTGTTTGCAGCATGGGTGGTGGGGAAGAAAGGCCCATCTGGAGAACACTGGGGCACAGCAAGGACAGCTGATCTGCACCCCAATCAGCAAAGGACCACTCAGAGGAGACTGGTCAGGAATGCAGAATTGCATGGGGTGCAGTTTGATGAAAAGACTCAGGCCCAAACCAGAGTTTCTACACAACCCAGGTGCACCAGGTCTCTGGAGAGCCAGAAGTACCTATAAAGTCAACCATTAAAACCTGAGCTGAACAAAAAGCCTTCCCTAGGGAATCAGCAGCAAAGCATCAATTTAGCTCAACCACAGAACTCAAGTACTGGTCCCCACAGGAAGTTCCCCCATTTTAGAAGTAAGCAAAGGACAACAAATTAGTTCCAGTGCAGAGTTAAATGATGGGAACAGCAAATAATCCAACACAGAAATGAAAGAAAAAACAAAGTACCGACAACCAGAGATGAAGTTTCATATTAACTAGTAAAGGTCTCACTTCACCAAAGAATACCTATAACACCTAGAAGGACCAGAAGTCTCCTGCGATATCAAGCCAGAAAGGGGAGAATTCTGGGGGCCTCAGCCATACCCCCCACACCCATAACCAATCCCGAGGGTAGGGGCCTTGGGCCTCAGCCACCCCCCCACCCACATGCACAGCTAGCCCAGCAATGACCATCAAGCCACTGCAGGATGCACCCCAGGCTCATCTGAGCTGGGGCGGTGGGGGGCCTTGGGCCTTGGCCACGCCCCCCCACACGTGCAACCAGCCCAGTGACGACCACCAAGCCACAGCAAGAAGGACTCTGGGTTCTCGAGCTGGGACAGTGGGGGATGAGGGCTTTTGCCACACCCCCCTGACATCTGCACCCAGCCCAGCAATGACCAAGCCACTGCTGGAAGCCCCCCAGTTTCCTCTATGGGAATGAGGGGGTTGCCACAGGCCTCAATCCAGTCCCTCCTCTTTCCTCCTTCTTCCATCCCATTTCCTTCCCCTTTCTCCTCTCCCCATCCCTCCCAACTGCTCCATAACAACATCCTAGAATGTAAAAAATAATATTAATAAAATTACATTTTCTTTAAAAAAAAAAAAAACCCACTAAAGTATTTGTTAAACAGCTGCCAGTTTCTATAAGTCTTTCTACCTTCATCTCTTCAAGTAAAATTGATGATTAAGAAATCTGTCACTTTTAGTTTACACTGGTTATAGGTAAAAATGCCTATCAACTAAATAAACTAAATTTGGATTATCATTGAAATAATGTCTATCTGGAATGCCTTTCCTTTCCTGTCACCCAAATTACCCATGCTAGGGGCTTAAGCTCAAGTCCCTGTTCCTTCAACAAGGCTTTCCTAACTATTCCAACCCACTTCTATTTTTTGTATTTAGTTTCTATTCTATTAATTGACATATACTACTAGCTTGTCAATTTCTTGAGATTGAATTCATCTTTGCTAATGCCTAGCATAATGCCTGGGAAAGAGCAGAAATTCCAAACGTGTTTGTTGATTAATTTGACATCCTAGTATTATATTTGGTTTTTTGTTGTTGTTTCCTACCGTGATCTTGGACCTACTAAATTGATTTAAAAGAAATGGTAATTAAAACCTGTTTAAAACAAAATAAGCATTCTGAATGGATTTTATACTATAATCTAGTGATTCATCCCTTTCCTGTATCAACCAATTTGAAGAGAAAAATATTCTAAATACTTTCAAAGAGGACAGCTTTATTTTACCATCTGGTATCCCTGAATAATAACTCACAATTTTAATGGACACTAGCATAGCATGACCTTGTTTAGAGAGTGAAAAGAATAGATCTGAATTGACATGATTACCACTGGTGATGCTATTTTCAAAAGCAGCGACATCTAATAACACTTATATTTTGCTACTTGGAAAAGCATTGAAAATTCTTTTGGATTGGATTTATAACATTATACTAAGTGGCTAGCAATCACTACTTGCGTGAAGCCAAATCCTAACAAATTGAAACAAGCTAACGTAAAAATACATATCAGAAAATATAACAAAAATGAATGAGTACTGAAACTTGATATAAAAATAATTTCTATTAAAAAATCTGAACACAGGAAAATGGACATTCCAGAATCTGCTAGCTTAAGTGTATTGGCAGGTACCCCCAGTTCTTTCTTATACAGCTCCTAATGCCTGGATTATATTTTCTGTCCTGAAATGCAACATGAATTACACCCAAAATGTTTTCAGCAGCTGAAACATTTTTGTATTTGACTTAAATCATCTAAATGTCTTAACAGTTATTCCAGATTCTATTAAGTCCAGAATCATTTCAAAGTATTGAAGATTCTGGATTGTTCCTCTCTGAACATTCCCTTTATACCTCTTTATTCTTCCTAACTGCCAAAAACTCCAAGGTGTTTTACACCCGAATTCTCAACCAGCTATTAAAGCAGTATCACCTAAACAAGAGAGCTAGAGATATTAAAGCAATAGAATAAAAAAAGTTTGGGACGTTTGGTCCTGTAAAATGTAAAAGAGAGAGAAAATGGACAACTGGCAAATGTTTAGAAGTGAATGCAATCATATCAAAGTGATCCTGCTCAAAAATTTCTTCCCTTCCAAAATTTCTTTCCACATAAAAAATTTATTTTCAAGATAAAGAGCCTCCTCTACCATCCTGATCCCTATGTGTTGGTACTAGAGATCTTGCAAACTCCAGAAACAACAACAAACCTTTGAACCATTTGTTTTCAGCTGCTGAAATGAGGGGAGAAAGAAAATCAATGTGTGTGATACAGAAATACATGGTGGTTTCAAATTTCCAACGGTCTTTACAAGAAAAAACTGTATTTGAATGATAGATACAAAGGTATTTATTTAATGTTATTCTTTATACCTTATGTGTATATTATAAATATTGTTTTGTATCTATTTAATAAAAAATTAAAGTCTCGGCCGGCCCGTGGCTCACTCGGGAGAGTGCGGTGCTGATAACACCAAGGCCCCGGGTTCGGATCCCATATATGGATGGCCGGTTCGCTCACTGGCTGAGCGTGGTGCTCACAACACCAAGTCAAGGGTTAAGATCCCCTTACCGGTCATTAAAAAAAAAAAAAAAAAATTAAAGTCTCAAGTATCTTAATAAATCACACTTTTCTCTAAGATCCCTGCCTCTTTGAGTACACTTTGCCTATTTAAACCTATCTAAATGAAAAGAAATAATTTCATAATTTCTATAATAACGAAGGTAAGTGTGTTGAACATGGCAATATAGTTGACCCTTGAACAACATGGGTTTGAACTGTGTGGGTCCACTTATATGTCAATTTTTTTTCCAATACACGTATTTTCTCTTCCTTACTTTATTGTAAAAATACAAATACATATAGCATACAAAATATGTGTTAATCAACTGTTTATGTTATTGGTAAGGCTTCCAGTCAACAGTAGGCTATCAGCAATTAAGTTTTTGGGAAGTAAAAAATAATACTTGGATTTTCAAGGGTCAACTGTAACTCGAGTAGTGCCTTAAGCTAAAATTGGTTTGCTTAGAGAGAAATAACTCAAAATTAACCTAGTAAGAATTCCCTTCCACTTTTATGTCTACATTCTTGAGCTCCCCCATACGTCGGTTATTCTTAAAGTTTAGAATAACACAGAATAGCTGGGTTTTAAGGAGAAAACTGTGAAAAAATTATAGCGTTTCAACTTCAGTATAGGAAGCAATCTCTTTAAAGCACAACTGTGCTCTTAGCCACTGTTGTTACATGACAACCCAGTGCAGAAATTAATCTACAGTGAACTTTCAGTAACTTTTGCCAGGCAAATCAAAATAAGGAATTACTTAAGCCACCCTTTCACAAAATATTTGTTTTCTAGACTGTTCTCTAGCAACTGCCTTCCACTAAAACATCTCACCTAGAACTGGAGGCAAAATGATAAATCCAGATGCCCATTCCTCCCACTGTAATTTGAAGAGTACAGGTCACTTCTGCATACCTATAGTCTTTTGCCATGCCTCGTGGTTAATTAATGAGCCAGTGATAGAAAAGTGGCATAGCTGAAAGATGTAATAATGACTAGTCAAAGACACACTATACAATCTGCCTACTTAAAACTGATATCACTTGGTTGTGTGTTTCTTCACAACCACATAGGGAGATTATCGCTACCAGGTTAGAGAATGTAAGAGAATTACAAAGGGCTTGGTCAAGACCTAGGAGTAGAAAAGAAGTTAGAAATTGTACTGTCACAGTGCCCCGTAAATGTAGAGCAATTCTCAACAGAGGCACTATAGACATTTTTGGTGGGACAATTTTTTTTTTTTACTGTTCAGGGTCTATTCTAGCACTTCAGGACATCTACTGTTTCTGCCTGCTAAATGCTGGTAGCTTGAGGAAGAAGGGAACAGTCATTGTGACAACAAAAACCAGACTCATTGATTCCTAAATTATAGGAGATGTGTAGGGTGGAGGAGGGAGTGGTAAAGAACAATAGCCAAGAAGGTTGAAAAGTCAAACCTTAGATGTTATTAACAGGAACAGTCTCAGAAGTAAGATACTGTATATAATTGAGAACATAGATTAAATGCCTTGAAAAGTTCTGAACATGTAGGTCATTAATAAACAATGTTTCTCCTACTAGAAGTCACCTGTTCCCAAACCAACAAACTTTTCTGTCACATTATTGATGATATTCTGCTTCAATACCTCTGGTGTCACAGAGAAAAAACATAGCCTTTGGAGACAGAGAGATAGAGGTTTGAATCTCAGTAAGGCAGCTGTGTGGACACTTAATTTGAACCTCAGTTTTCTTATTTATAAAAGAGGAATAACTATCTAGGAATAACTGTGGTGTGATTAGAATTAAAACTAACATATGTAAAGCACTCATAAGTACTAAGTGCCCAACAGACAGGAATCATGATTATTCTCACTCCAGTGAGGAGATTTACTCTCTCCAGAGGAAGCACATTCAGCGGTGGGAAAATTAAAGCTATTTGAAAAATCACATTAAACCAAAATCTGCTTCCCCTTGACTTCTGCTATTTAAACCAGCATATTCCATTTTTTTCCTCTAAAAAAACTAAGAATTAAACACCTCCAGTTCCTCACATAACGAGATTTCTAGATATATCTACTCTCCTGAAGGCCTTCCTCTGGATATGGGCTAATTTGTAATGTTACTTTCAAAACTCAACGCTGAATACAATGCTCTGATACTGGTCATTCATATACAATATTTCAATTAATGTACACAAGAATTTTCAAGTAAAAACAGACCCAGTCCCTCCAACTTTTTTTTTTTAACATAAGAGTTTGTAGAGAGTGGGCAGATCAACTCTGCCTTCAGTACGCCCCTTTGTTTAAACAGATGTTTTGAATCAAACATTTGAATTCTCAGGTCTTAGGAATGTCTTAAAGCATAGAGAAAGGAAGACTAAAGGATTAATGATTACTTTGTTAATAAAATCTACTAGGTTTTGTCAGTCTAAAATTAAATGTAGAAGTAAAGCTTATGGTTCATAAATGCATGACATGTTAGCAGAGAACAGAAAATGCAAAGACATATTTAGCCTGATCAATAACTTGATTCTGTTAGCAAATCCCATTTAGAAATTACCCAAGTACTCTCTGCAAAAGCATCACCTGCATATCCAGTCCACATGACACCAGGCTCTGAGGCCTCCGAGGTCGAAAAGCTATAGAGGAACAGATATTGGAATGTTTCTTCAGGGATCTGCTAACTTTCTTATTTTCCAAATCTAGAATTTTGATTGCCCCAGAGTCATCAGCAGAAGCCAGCAGGTTTTCAGTTTCATTCAATGAAAGACAATTGATTTCTTCTTCGTTCACATGAAAATGGTCCAGGGAACTTTTGAGGAATCTGACATCCATTATGCTAATAGTTTCTCCATGTGAGGCATAGAGCTTGGTGGGACGGGAGTGAGAAAATAAGACACTAGTAACATCATCAGCCCCTTGGAACTGTGTGTGTCCTAATAGAGTCCCATCTTCACCCCAAGTGATGAGATCTCCACCCTCTGCTCCAGAAGCCACTAGTCCTTCTTTACTTGCATTCAGGCAGAGAATAGGAGAAGAATGTCCACCAGTCCACTTGACTGCCATAATGGCCCAGAAGACTCTGTGAAGAGGGGGAGGAAAAACTATAATTTCATGTTCTATATAAGAACTTGATGGTAGAAGACAAATGTAATAAGCAATATTTCATTTAAATATTTCTAAGTGGTACTTATAACATCAAGGCCAAGGGTTTGGGTTACTATACCAGCCAGCACCAAAAATATTTTTAAAAAAATTTTTTTTTAAAAAACACTTGAAAAATCAATAATAATAAAAAAGATATTTAAAGATCAAGTCTACAAAAATCCTAGGGGAACACAGGGTTGTGGTGTACTGGCTGGCACATGACTAAGTGAGCTTTCCTTGCTATCACTGACCCAGGTAAGCCTGGTCCTCTAGTCTTTGACCTGAGACCCACATAAGAATAAACACTAAATATATTTATTTTAAATTAGGAAAAATTCTTTTAAAGAGAATTAAAAATTCTGCATGATCATCATGATCATCAGGTTATACCTTTTATCTGGATAATGTTTTAGAGAACGAACACTGTAGCCAGATTCTCCAGGTGTGTATTAGCTGGGTAACTTTGGGCAAGTTCCTGAACGTCTCTGTGCCTCACTTTCCTTCTTTATAAGAAAAAATAACACTCATAGGACCATTGAGAGGATTAAATGATAATGTATGTAAAGCGCATAAAACAGTGTCTGGTACATAATGAGTGCCCAACAACTGTTCCAATTATTATTTCTATTTTTATTAACCTGGTCCAAGTGGCATCATATATACTACACAGGTGGTCTGAAAGTGTGTTCCCCAGACCGGCAGCATCAGCATCACCTAGGAACTTGTTAGAAATAAAAATTGTTGGACCCCACCCTAAACTTACTGAATCTGAAACTCTCGGGGTGGGGCCCAGCAATGTGTTTTAACAAATCATCCATGTGATTTTTATATATGGTAGAATTTTAGAACCTGTATCATACTAATCATCATCTGGGGAACTGGTTAAAAATGCAGACCCTTGGGTCTTACCATCAGAAATCCATTCACTAGGTAGGGCCGAGCCCGTGGCGCACTCGGTAGAGTGCTGCACTGGGAGCGCAGCAACGCTCCCGCCGCGGGTTCGGATCCTATATAGGAATGACCGGTGCACTCACTGGCTGAGTGCCGGTCACGAAAAAAAAAAAAAAAGAAATTCATTCACTAGGTTATCTAATTTTATTTTCAAAACAACCCTCCTAATTGGTATTATTCCATTTTACAAATACTAAAACTGAGTCTCAGAAATTTTAAATAATTTGCCCAAGGTCACTTGGCTATTAGGATTTGTACATGGGGTCAAATATAAAGGTATCCCAAATGTTTAAATAATACAGACCCTTTTCTAACAACTCTACTTGACAAGTGTTATTTGTTAGTATTCTTTGAAAGTACAGAAAATGACCAAAAGCTACTAATAATTATTGCTTTTAAATGTACTCACATATGTTTAATCATATTATCATCACTTATACAACAGTAGTACTTACATGCAAAATTTAGATTCCTGATCCCCTAGGAGTCCCAGGTATATATACTGGAATTATAACATAATACTACCCTGTCTTAACTGCCTATTGGTTAAGGCAAAAAAGGAAATCTGGGCAATTTATACAACTCTAATGGCCAGACCAAAGAAAGCAAACAAATCTATACGGACAGATTTAATTTTTCATTTCACAAGCCAAGGGAAAATCTACCAAGTGAAAAACTGACAGAGTTGCTTTGTTTTCAGACAAGATACTTGAATTTAGTCCTAAGGTACAGAGATAAATTTCCTAATATTGTTTGGAAAAATCATTTAAAATAATCTGGCAATCTGCCTAAAGTTTCCATTCCCAAAACAAAGCTTCTTATTTCCTCCCAATTTTAGCCACACATACACACAAACACACACATAAAATCACTAAGTAGACTGCAAAAAATCACTGATCTATTAGTTATCAAGGTAACAGAAACATGGATACAAAATCAGATATAGCAATTTTCATAAAGATGACAAAATGTGAAAAAAAATGTTTTTTTTAATTTCAGCAGAAACATTTGATTCATATACAGAGGAAACTATTTAAATAGAGACTGAAGCAAATAAAATTTAATGGAGAGGCTTGGAGAGGAAATGAGTCAAAGGGAGGTAAAAACAGGGTGCCTTGGTGGGTTGATTTTTGTTGACAAGTTCTGAAATAGTAGTTAAATAATTTTAGGCCATAACAAAGACTCTTGCCAAAAGTTCCAGATAAACCAAGAAAAAAGGACACATGATTTTAAATGAAAGGTATTAATGTTATTTATGCTTAGGAACTGTCATATGTCTTATAGGATAAAGATGTTATCCTACCTTAAAATATGAAATTTGAATTATTAAAAAGGCAACTTAAGTTACAAATAATTTTGTGTAACTGTTATGAATCTTTGGGTGTTGATCACTTCTTTCCTAAGCTACAGTTTTAATTTTGCTAAGATGAATCAACTTTAAAGTCATAAACTCTGAACTCTACAGTTTTAAGATTTGCTGATTTTTGTGTGCATATAGGTTTGGATCCCTGCTGGGATTTTTAAGTTTTCTCAAAGGCAAGAACGAGGCAGGGTTTCTAGTGCTCCTATTTCTCCATTACAAATCTATCCATAGGAGATCCAAATAAATGTTGGCTGGCAGATAAGTTTTTGCAGGTTTTCTTCCTAATGTAATTATTTTCTGGAAAGATTAATTCAATTTTAAAGGTAAATTTAGCTAAGTTCTACTCTAAAGTGTGAGAAATCAGGCAATAAATGGATTTCAAAGGCTGACCAGTTGGCTCAGTTGGTTAGAGCATTGGTTAGAGCATGGTGCCAATAACACCAAGGTCCGGGGTTCGAGCCCTGTACCAGGCAGCACCAAGATCCAGGGTTCGAGCCCTGTAACGGCCAGCCACAACCCCGGCCCCCCTAAAATAAATAAATGGATCTCATACTTAAAGGGACTATTATAAACAAGAATACAGTTCCTATAAATTTTTCCGTAACAGAACCAGTGGTAACTATCATTCAAACCTCTAATCTCTAAATCACATGGATAATATTTACTGATCACCTATCTAGTCAGAAAAATAAAAACAAAGATCTATTATTACTAGGAATGTTAAGAAAAAAAGAGTTGGTAATGCCTCAGAAATCCATACACTCTATGAGCCTATTAATTTTAGTCAATCAACATTATGCATAATATTGATCAACTAGAGCCTCCAAAATTATTTGTTTACTTAGTCTATAAAATTAAAATTATTTGTTAGTATTTGAAACACATCACCAACCAAAAGTTAAACAATTAAACTGCTGTGGTAGAAGGGTGGTGGGAAAAAATGTGATTAAATTTGGGTTAAATCGAACAATCTTTCTGAAATGAGTTGGCAAGCTACTGTTTCTTGTTTTTCTATTTCTGGGACTGGAAAGCATAGCAGAAAAATTAAGTGTCACTATACTCATATTCATGTATAAAATCAACAAGCTTCTCTTTTCTTATGTAGTTGTCTAAAGGGTCAAGCACAGTAATTAATCATAACCTACTGTGGATTATTTTAGTTAGATAATAGATTCCTTCCTTCTAACACCTAATGAGATAATGCAGTGGGTGAGGGAAAGGTGGGGTATTTTGAGAGCATTTTTAGAAAGGGTGGAGTGCCACAATTGGCAGTTCTAGACAGCCAGAAGGCAGAATGAGGGTACTGAAAATGGGGAAGGAGGCATGACAGGAAAGGTAAAGAGCAGGTGAAAGATTTATAAAAAGAAAAGAAGGGAGTGATAAAGATAATCATTTCCTACTTTGAAATTATACCTGGGCTACCTGAGGGATAGTCTGCCACTGAAAGTCACCTCAATATGTCGACTAGATTGGCACCAGAATTATCTCATCGGAGCCTTCAAAGACTCTACCTCACCATACTAGACAGACAAATGCCAAAGTCTTTAGTAACTGAATGATCTCAACTCTCAATACTCTACTCCAGTCATACATCCTCTTATCCACTGTCCATGCCTTTAAAGCTGTTTGTTCTGCTTGGTTCTTTACTCCCTACTCAGATGGACCAATTCTACTTATCCTTGAAGATTTAAAAGAAAGTGTTAACAGCTCTTTTAGAATTTCTCTGTCACGTTTTCTGGTTGTTATCAGAAACCCCTCTTCCCCCAAAATATTAAAATAAAAGAAACATAATTATCTCTTCAGACAAAACTTGGTTCAACATTCAAGAAATGTAATCTGAGTCACTATCACTATAATCAGGACAGATAGGCCAACTTTTCTTCACAAGGTTTTTTTGTTTTTGTTTTTTTAAATAAATATGACCGGTAAGGGGATCTTAACCCTTGGCTTAGTGTTCTCAGCACCACGCTCACCACCGTAAGCTAACCGGCCATCCCTATATCGGGATCCGAACCCGTGGCCTTGGTGTTATCAGCACCACACTCTCCCAAGCGAGCCACGAGCCGGCCCTCACAAGGTTGTTTTCTAAAGTTGGTGTTAATGTGGAAGAGAAGCTGGATAGCAACCAAAATGACTGAAGGGCGGTGGCATTGACATTGGTAAGAATGAAAAGAATTTGGGTTACTCAACTTGGCGAAAAAGACATCTGGGAAGAAGGCACCGGCAAGTAATAGTCAAACACCATGTATCAGAGAGTAGGGAAGGTAGTTGCTGTTCTTTTGTTTTTACTAGACAACTAGAAATGGATAATACACAGCAGGAAGCTTCAGGAAAGATTTCTTACTACATAATGGTCGCAAGACACTGGGGTTAACTACTAATGAACTCTGTGAACCCTATTATTATAATTACTTACCTCACACAGTTGTTTTGAGAATTATATAAAAATCCGCGTAAAGAACCTGGTACAGTGCCCGGCTCGCACCGTGGCTGAAATGATGGTTATTATTATTCTTTTACTAAGCGCTCTTTAAAGGCTGTCAGAAAACTTTTTGGGCACCTAGGAAAGCGAAGTATGAGCAAATAATGCTGAAATTCTTTCCCTTCCAAGAAACCATCTATAATTACAGCCTCCACGTCACTCTCTCTATTGGGATATTTAACTGAATAAAAACGCGTTGCCTTAATCTGCCTACTAAACTGTGGATCTGGGAAAGACTGCATTTTGCCCAAAAGAATGTAGCACTTAATTAGCACTAAAATCAACTTTAAGTTTATCCAGAAGTTGTGGGACAGAGGGGGAATATTCTGATGTAGCTACCTTACTGTCCGAATGCACGCTGGCACAGACGTTCCGGTAAGTACCGACGCTGAGAACGAGAGGGCCTGACCAGGAAGAGACTGCCTCAGCTGTCCGAAGCAAGGAAAAAGGATCCAGCTCAAGCCAAAGGTGGAGCTAGAATTGGCTAGCAGAAAGAGGAAAGTTTCACGCGTTAAGTTGGAGTCTGGAGCAGGAACCTAACTGACACAAGGACACTTCATAGGAAAAGGGGCCCAGGACAGCCGATGTGTGGCCACTAGACCGAAAAGAGGAAGAGGCACTAAAGGGAAGCCCCATAACTCACCGGCACCAATCTCATACCTGCAGTTCCCGCTCCCTTCCTCAGCGCCTTGTGATGACCTCACTCGCGGGCGCCCAATCCCATCAAGCGCAGGGCGCTAGGCGGCTCAAGCGAACAGTCACATCCGGGGCCCAGAGGAATCTCGAGCGAGCTGGGCGTGCGCCCTTGCTTCGTGCCCTCAACCCGCATGGCGGAGCCACCGGCGCGCCGCGGCGAGGCCGGGCGAGTCGGACGGTTCCGGCGCCCTCTCTGAGCCGCGGGGGAGGGGCGGGGGACGCCTGTGCGGCCGGTGTGTCTGCCCTCAGTGAGGCGGGGCGCGAGTGGTGGAGGCGCCGGCGGTTGGCACTGAAAGGGGCGGTGAGCTAGCTACTCGGTTCTCAAGGCGAGGCTCGGCCTCCGGAGCAGAGACGGGGGGAAGCGGTGGCGGCGGCGGCGGCCCTCGGGCCGGCTGGTGAGGTGATGGCGGCTCCGGCCCCGGGGGCTGGGGCAGCCTCCGGCGGCGCTGGCTGTAGCGGCGGCGCGGGCTCCGGCTCCGGCTCCGGCTCTGGGTCCGCGGGGGCCGGGGGCCGGCTGCCAAGCCGGGTGCTGGAGTTGGTGTTCTCCTACCTGGAGCTGTCCGAGCTGCGGAGCTGCGCCCTAGTGTGCAAGCACTGGTACCGCTGCCTGCACGGCGATGAGAACAGCGAGGTGTGGCGGAGCCTGTGCGCCCGCAGCCTGGCAGAAGAGGCTCTGCGCACGGACATCCTCTGCAACCTGCCCAGCTACAAGGCCAAGGTGAGGGAGTCCTGGGCCACACCGCTGCCCCCAGTCCCGCTCCTCGGCGCCGCTTTCAGTGCTTCCCATCTAAGCTTCTGAATCAGGCGCCTCGCCTCACCATCCCGCCTTTCCGCGGCTTCAGTCAATACTTTCCTCACCTCTCCCCTCCATAAAGATCTTCTTATCTTTGAAGTTCGGCTCTTTAACCAGCCCCACTTCCGTGATCCACTTTATAAAAGACTAGATGGTTTTCCCATCACTCATTCTACTTTTGACAGGCTTTCGCCTTAAAGACAGACCACCACTACTGTACCTTTTAATACTCTCATCCTGTTTTTCTCCCTGGACTCCAAATAGACTTTATTATATTAGATAATCTCCTTTTTTAAATGGGCTTAGTTTCTAAGATCTTTGTTTTCACCCCACATTCACCTCACCTTTTCCAAGCTCTGATTATAACCATTTTTATTTTCGCCCAACTTCTCTTTAGTTTCCTCCACTGTATTTCAGGCTTGCAACTGAGTGTGGTCCTAGGCATTCTGCTCACTTTAAAGATACAGGCTTTAATGGACCATACTTCCCATAAGCACCATGTTACCGTCATGATTCTGTCTTGTCCTGCTAGTCATGATTCTGTCTTGTCCTGCTATTATTGGCTACTTTCTTGCTAACTTTTTTATAGTTCCACTTTGATGGTGTGTCTCTTCTATTTCATTTGTCATCTAACGTGCTGTTCCAGTTTTGCTGCTTCCTTTTTTTCTCCTAGATCCCTGTGCATATTTCTGCCACCTTCGTAAACAAATTAAAAATGTCAAGTAACAGGTTGTGGTAGGGCAGAGAGGGTTCTCCAGATCATATACGCAAAGGGCCTTGGGCTTGGGTTCATTTGGATGGCTAACAGCTATTCATTTAGTGGTCACCAAGAGCGTATATAAGAAAGGATGAAGTCTGACCTGGAATTTGGTAAACGTAAAAAATACATTAATAACTAAAAAAGGGAAGACATCCCTTTTTAATGCTGGACTGACTGCCAATGGGGGTCAGAAGTAAAAAATTTTTTTCCACGTGAAATAGATGTAAAATTTATTCTATAATAAAACAAGTTTTAGTTTAACAAGATAAGGAACATTGCTGTTAAATATTTCAACTATCAATTGCTTTTCTATTAAGTGAAATAATATTAATTTACTAACACAGTATTTGTGCATGATAGATGCTCAATGGAAACTACTTGTAGTTTATATAGAAGAATGCAGAAGATTACAATTTTGTCCTTTCTTTGCCTAATAAATGGTTGGTTTCATAAGTTTTATTTTCTCATAAAGTTTATTGTTTTTACTTGTTTTAAATTAAGGCTTTTTTTGGTAACTGATTTGTAATAGATATGTTCACATTAGTCAAGATTCAATATGTAATGGATAACGTTTCCATGTGAGTCAAACTTCAATACATTTGTTCTTAGCCAAAAGGCAGAGAAGCAATTAAAACTTCAATAGAAGCAATATGATATACAGCAAAATATCTTCTTTTTGCCCTTCTCCCGCAGCTAACTGGTTCCCCTTCTTGGAAGCAACCTATTTTACTGTTTCTTTTGTAGATATTTTAGGTTTCTTAAGTTTTTAATACTTTGTTTGCCTTTCTACTATGTGCCGTGTAGATTTTGTAGACTTGTACTAATCACATGTTCATTGAGATGTTGCAGGATTTTTCTTGAATATCTTGAGGATAAAAGATTAATTCAAAAGTAGTCAGATAGTGTAGTAGGTAAGTCAGCCTAGTAGAGGAGAAAAAAAAAAATACAGAAATAACTTCAATACATGGTAGAATTTGCTCCTTACTGTTAGAGATATAAAAAAAGTATACTAGAAGTTCAATGAAAGGGGAAATTTACAAGTGGAAGATTGGAGAAGGTTTGAGGTTGAGGTTGTATTTGAGCTAAATCTTAAAGATGAGGAGGATTTGAACATTTTATGAAGAGGAAGTACTCTGAACAGAAGCAGGGCAAGAGGAAAGCAAAGGGTCTGTACAATTATTTTTATTTAAAAAAAAAAAAGTGCTGGGTGTATGCTTAATTTTGCAGCTGCAACGGTGAATAAAAACAGGCACAAACTCATATGGATGCCTTGCCTTATCTAGTGTGGGAGTTCACAATCTAGTGTGAGAAATGGATATTAATTAAACAATCACATAGTTGTAAAACTACATCTGGTAAGTACCATAAAGGAAAGATTCTTAGTGCGCTGGGTCTCAGTAATGGAGGATTTACCCTAGGTAGGGAGGTCAGGGAGAGCTCTCTCAGAGGAAATGATGCATGAACTGAGACCTGAAGGATAAGGATAGGTAGGCCAAGGGTGGAGAAAAGAGCCTTCCAGGATGGAACCTGATGAGTATGAGGGACAGAAAATATGTCAGTGTGGCTAGAGAATAGAGAGTGATGCCAGTTTGAGATAAGATGGAAGAGGTGGACTGTGCCCAAACTATAGGAAAGCCATTTCAAATTGTAATCAAAAGGGACTTAGAGGTATGGGGATTGGTGATATAATTATTTTGCATTTTTAAGATGTTATTTCTGACTTCAGTATGGCGAACATGTTGGAAATTTGGTATATCAATTCGGAAGTAGGTGGTGGAGGAGATGGAGAGAAATTGACAGATTTAGGAAGTAAAATCTACAGGACTTGGAAATAGATTTGAAATAGGGGTGAGGAAGAGGGAGGTGCTAAGGATGACTCTTAGGTATCTGTCTCACATAGTATAGAGACCACTCAGGATAGACTCTGGAGGAATGACAATGACTTCAGTTTTGGTAGAGTAGAATTTACACTGTTTTTGAGACATCAGAGATATTTCAGGTAGATAGCTGCTAAAGGTTGGAACTTAGAGGAGAGGTCTAGACTAAAGATACAAAATAATTTAGTTAGATTAAATGAAAGGAAGCGGGAAATGCGATTGTAAAGGTAAGCTGGAACTAGGTATATCGTGGAGGGCCTTGAAATACAGCCTTCAGTCTGTAGTTTGGGCTTTGTTCTGCAGTAGGAAACCATAGAAGTTTGAACAGGGGACAGACAAAATAAAAATTGTGCTTTAAAAAGACTAGGCCATAAGATGAATTGGAGAAGGCAGGAGTTAGTGCGTCTACCAGAGGTACTTAAGACTTGAACAAGGTGTATAGCAGAGAGAAGGGGATGGCTGGGAGAGAACAGTCCACATAGGTGGGCAGCTGACTGGGTGAGTGAGATGAGGAAGATGGAGAAGTCAAATAGAATTTCCAAGGAGCCTGGGTAATTGAGAAGGATGGGAACAAGTTGGGATAGCATAAAACTGGAAGGTATTTGGATTTGGTCAATCTGTTTAGGAGTTTTCTTTTTAAAAGTTCATATCACCAAGAAGCATTAATTATCCTAGTTATACTTGGCATCTAACTACAGTTCTCTAAGTTTCCGACTTAGACCCATAGGCAGGTCTTAAAGCTGTTTGCTAAAATGGTAAAATCCAGGTTGTGCATGAGACTGTGAGACAAACTAAGAACTGTTTTTATTTATTAATTTGGTATTTATTTTTCCATATCATCTAAATGTTTCGGTATCCGTCTCTAAAAAATAAGGATATATAACATAATCATGATACCATTATCACCTCTAGAAGAAATTAACAATAATTCCTTATAAAAAATGTAATGTTCAAATATTCAATTGTGTTATAAATGTCTATGTATATTTGTGGGGGGAGGGGTGCAGGGCAGCTGGCTGGTGCAGGGATCCAAACCCTTGACCTTGTTGTTATAACACCATGCTCAAACCAGCTGAGCTAACTGACCAGACCTCAAATGTATTTTTAACTTACAGTTTATTTAATCAAGATCTGTATTAGGTTCCCATGGCAAACAGTTGATATGTCTCTTAAGGCTATTTTAGTCTACAGATTAACTCTCCATCTCCCCCACCTCCCATTCCGGCAATTTATTTATTGAAGAAAGCAGGTTGTTTACCCTCAGCCTGGATTTTGCTGATTTCACTTGCATGGTGTTCCTTAACATGCTCTTCTGTCCTCCATATTTTCTACAGAGGTTTGATCAATTTAGATTAGATTAGATTAGTTTTTTCCTTTTTTTGGCACAAGATTTTTTTTTACTAGAATCAAGTGGTTAGAGGTGTGTTAGAGGATAAAATCTACAGAATTAAGTGTTGTGTGGTGCATGCAATGGTGAGTAGGAATTCAGAAGAGAGAAATGAGGGGTATTCAATGGCCTTGGTTAAGAATAGCTTCATAGAGGTGGTCTTAGAGGATGTATGGGAGGAGGAAAGCAAAAATAGTACTACAAACAAGGATAATAACACTAAGGTAGAAAGGGAAATAGGAGGAATCAGATCTGGAGTGCTTTGAAAGCCAGGCAGAAAAATTTGCAGTTCATATGGTACTAAATATGGAACTATCAATGGTTACTAAATTGGAATGAGATGTAATAAAGGTGCTATTTTAGAAAGACAGGTCTGGGGGCCGGCCTGTGGCTCACTCGGGAGAGTGCGGTGCTGATAACACCAAGGCCACGGGTTCGGATCCCATATAGGGATGACCGGTTGGCTCATTGGGTGAGCGTGGTGCTGACAACACCAAGTCAAGGGTTAAGATCCCCTTACCGGTCATCTTAAAAAAAAAAAAAAAAAAAAAATAGACAGGTCTGGAAAGAATTCAGGTAGAGGGCCAAGACTGAGTTTGGAGAATTCTGGGGGCAGAAGAAGGGGTGGTCTCCAAAAAAGAATATAATAGAGGATCAGTCCAGGGAAATAGGAAGATGACGTAAAAGTTTGAGGAAGAGGTTGTCAATAGTGTCAATGTGACAAAGAGAAAAAAGAGAAAAGCAATTGGAATTTATACAAATTGGGAAATAAGCATAGGGAAGTATTAATTAAATATTTTATCATGAATTAATTCTCTTGATGTTATTCTCTTGAGCTATTTAGACAATTCTTAATATTTTAGGGACATTTTCCTCCCTCATTTAATCTTATGTTCTGACCTTTTCAGTGCTTAAAAGTGCGTTATAATAGGAGCACATAGGAAAAATATTAGGAATGCTTCAGTTTTACAGCCTACTTATGAAGGCATGGATACCTGAAACAAGCACTTTAAAAAAAATCTCTGCTTTGTAGTGCAACAATGAAACAGTAAAGTATTGGCTAATGGTAAATGAACACCTGATGAAGGAGCTGGATACCTTACTTCTCTTTGGAGCTCTTGCACTAGCTAACTGTTGACTTTTAGGTCTGTGTATTCATCGCTAAGTTAGATTGCATGACCTAATATGGACATTCTGTGACTCTGGTGTTGATTTCTCAGGTTAAGTAAAGTAATAGGTCCCTGCCTTCCACTGTTTTTGGGTAGTTTGAATAAAGACGGGATTTTTTTTAAAAACATACAAACCAAAAGTTTTAAATTAATAAAACATGAGAAATTGTCATTATTTGTACAGAAGAGCTATTTTCATACTGTCTTTATTTTGGAAGCTTAAAAAACTTATAATTACTGAAGGGCCAACTAGCCTGTCCTACTGGTCGCTGCTCTTAATGACTATCTCTTTGTAAATCCTAGTGGTTGAATTTAGTTGCTATATAGGGGATTATTTGATTTGGTAAAATGAGAGTGCTGATGTCTCATTGTATGAGGAATACCTAACAAGCAAGCTAAGATAGTTTGTGGTTATTAAAATTTTTCATAAACTTTAGAACTGCTATGACTAAGGTAACTGTTTTACAAAAAACAGATTATTTTTGATGACAGCATTGCTGATATGAAAACTGTGTATCTCCTAACTTTCCAATATAAAAATATTAAATATAAACAAAAGTAGGGAAAGTAGTTTGAAGAACTTCCCTATACCCAGCACTAAGCTTTTATCAATGATTAATTTGTGGCTAGTCTAGTTTCTGTTTATCCCATACACTTTCCCACTCTACCTTGGATGTTTCAAAGCAATTCCCAGATAGTATTTCATCTATAAACATTCCAGTATTATCTCTAAAAATAGGATTCTTGCATATATATATTTTTTAATGTTTTAAGAAGTATATTTGGAGAAATTATACTACAATTTAGAATTCTGGTCAGTGATGAAACAGTTGGCAGTTATTTTTAATGTTATTCAATTTATTATGTTAGTATCCCATCCTGAGACTTTAGCCCTTATTTGGAAATACTTATTGTGTTACTTAAAAATATATAACTTTATTATTTAAAAACATGTAGCCTGAAGTTTGGGCACTTTATGAGATTTAAGAAAAAATCAAATTTCTCTTTCTTTGGTCTGTTTTTCATCTTCTTAGGTACGTGCTTTCCAACATGCCTTCAGCACTAATGACTGCTCCAGGAATGTCTACATTAAGAAGAATGGCTTTACTTTACATCGAAACCCCATCGCTCAGAGCACTGATGGTGCAAGGACCAAGATTGGTTTCAGTGAGGGCCGCCATGCATGGGAAGTGTGGTGGGAGGGCCCCCTGGGCACTGTGGCAGTGATTGGAATTGCCACAAAACGAGCCCCCATGCAGTGCCAAGGTTATGTGGCATTGCTAGGCAGTGACGACCAGAGTTGGGGCTGGAATCTGGTGGACAATAATCTACTACATAATGGGGAAGTCAATGGCAGTTTTCCACAGTGCAACAATGCACCAAAATATCAGGTGAGAAATGGTATTTTCTCAGGTGTGGGCCTTTGTCAAATCATGCTTTCATTTATTTTAAATTTATAAATGTTTATATAGCAGCTTTCTGTGTCTTTGGTAATTTTTAAATAAGTGGTATAAATGGACTTATCTCAATATTTGTTTCCTAATGCATATATGACCTTGAGCAATCCATCTTCGCTCTAGATGAGGGGTTGGGAAACTTTCTGTACAAGGCCCGATAGTAAATATTTTAGGCTTTGCACTCCATATGGTTTGTCTCACAACTTTCAACTCTTGTTATAATACAAAAGCAGCCATAGATAATGTAAATGAATGACCTTGACTGTGTTCCAATAAGATCTTAGTTATGGCTGCAGGGCAAATTAAGCCCAGGGGTAGTAGTTTGCCAGCTTATGCTCTAGATTGTCATCTTTCCTATATCACAACACATCCAAATCTTCTTTTTCTGGACATCTCATCTCAACAAATGCACCTGTGTGCGTGCACATATAGACTTACTGTCTGCTACTTATTAATCTGTTTGTGGAGTCAAAGCCTCTGGAGGCATCATTGATTTCTGTAGGGACAGGGAAGTTCAAATAAATTGTATTTTTCTTTTTCTTTTTTTTTCATAAAAGGGAGAATCTAGGTATTCTTTATTTTTTTCATCTTAGCCTTAAACCATAGTCATTTGATTCTAGAGTCAATATTATAGTTCCTATTTGTTTTGATTTTGTTTTGTTTTTTGGTGGCTGGGTCCCAACCCTTGACTTTGGTGTCATCAGCACTACACTCTCCCAATATAGTTTCTATTTGTAAAAGCCATATTATTACCATAGATTTGACAGAGTGTAAAACACAATCATCTGATAACAAATTGGAAATCTTAAGAAACTATAGATTGCATATTTCAGAGCCACATGTGTCTTGAAAGCTCTAGCCTCAGTAATGACCTCAAGTCAGACATGCTAAAGTAGAAGAACTAAAAATATATCCCATTTCCTGAAGTATGAAAGCTGAAAGGATTTTCTCTCACAGAATCCTTTCCTCACTCTCCTTTTATGCTCTGCATATACACTAAGGAGAAGAGTGTCTGGACTTAATAATCACTGAAGATCATGCTTGTGATGATTTTTTTAGTGAAAGTCCTTGAGTCTTTGTTTTTCAGAGAACATGCTCTGTATGATTTCAGTCCTTTTAAATTTATTGAGACTTGTTTTATTTCCAGCACATGGTCTGTCTTGATGAGTGTTCCATGTGGGCTTGAAAATAATGTATATTCTGTTGTTGGATGGAATATTCTGTAAATGAGAATTAGGTCACATTGGTTGATAGGGCTCAAGTCTTCTATAACGTTACTGATTTTTTTTTCTACCTGTTCTTTCACTTATAAGAGGAGTATTGAAATGAACTATGCTTGCTAATTTGTCATTTCTTCTTTCAGTTGTGTCAGTTTTTGCTTCATATGTTTTGGAGCTCTGTTATTAGGTGCATATACATTTCTAGTCATTATAGCTCCCTGCCTGATTAATTCTTTTATCATTATGAAAAGACTTTCTTTGACTCTGTTAATATTCCTTGTCTTTAAGTCTATTTTGTTTGATATTAGTATACACACTCCAGCTTTCTTATGCTTACTATCACAAAGTACCTTTTGTTCCCCATTCTTTTCCTTTCAGTCCATCTTTGTATTTAAACTGGGTCTCTTAAATAACATATAGTTGGCTCTTGCTTTTTAATCTAACCCAATCTCACAGTCTTTGCCTCTTGAGTGTTTAGTTCATTTAAATTTAATGTAATTGTTGGACTGCTTAATATTGTCCTTATCTCTTTGCCTTTGAAGCTATGATTTTTTATTTTCTGTGGCTGGCCAATAAGGGGATCTGAACCCTTGATCTAGGTGTTACCAGCACCATGCTCTAACCAAGTGAGCTAACTGGCCAGCCCAGAGGTGTTTTTTTTGTTGTTGTTGTTGTTGTTTTTGTTTTTGCAGCTGGCTGGTACAAGGATTGAACTCCAGATCTTGGTGTTATAGGCACCACTCTCTAAATGACTGAGCTAACCAGCCATCCTTATGTTCTCCCCCACCCTTATTTCTCTGTTCTTTGGATTAGATAGTTTCTATTTCTCTGTCTTCAAGTTTATGGATTCTTTCTTCTGCCATCTCAATTCTGCTATTGAGCTAGGCTTGTGAATTTGGTTACTGTACTCTTCATCTCTATAATTTTAATTTGATCCTTTTTTGTTTTCCTTTTGTCTTTTGAGATTACCTATTTATTCATTCTTAAATACTATATTTTTATTTAATTATTTGGACATATTTATAATAGCTGCCTTGAAGTCTTTATCTTCTAAATCCTAACATCTAGGCTTGGTTGGAGTCAGTTTCTGTTGTTTACTTTTTTTCTCCTTGAGTATGAGTCACACTTTCCTGTTTCTCTTTATATCTAGTAATTTTTTAATTGAAAACTGGACATGTAGGTAATACATAGTAGTAACTCTGGAGTGTTTTGTTTCTCTAGAAACTGCTTTATTCTGAAAAGTGTAGGTTTTCTTGTTCTAGTAGGCAATTAATTTGCCTAGACTCAAACAGTAAACTCTGTCTCCCCTGTGCTGTGCAGCAGCTGATGTTCAGATTTTTTCTTTTTGACTTTTGCAGCTTTACTGCTTTTGTAGCCTGCTTCCCTGGGGGTTTCCCCTGTACCAGTGTTATGTAGTGGTCACACAAGGATTTGGGCAGTTTATCCTCAGATTTTGGGGCTCATCCTTTCTGTGGTTTTGTTGCTTCTGGAGTTCCTCCTCTAAGTTTCTAATTTCTTTGCCATCTCCAAGTTTTACCCTGTGACACCTAAAGTAAGACTTCTGCTTTCTGGTCCCTATGCTGTGTGCTCAGAGATGAGTCAGATTTGCAAATCTCATCATGGGTAGTTCTGTCTTCTTAACTTCATCTTCTATAAAATAGGGATAGCTCCTAGGATTGATGTGAGGATTAAATGAGATAATAAAACATAAAACAGATACCCAACAAAATATTTTTATTTCTATTTTGTTGTTATCATTCATGTTTTGTTGTTAGCTGTGGTGGTGGTATGATTTGGAGGTCTTAGGTCTATAAAATGGGGTGTAGGTTAATATGAGAGTTGGGCAAAGAGAGGGAAACAGCAGATGTTGGCAGTTGTTTGTGACAGGAAATACAATAAAGGAAAGTAAATGATAATAAAAGCAGTTACCATAATCAGAAAGTATTAAATTTTGACTTTTGATTACAAATATTAGGAATTTTTGCCTCCACGGATATAGATGCAACATCCATTTATAGATGCAAACTATAAAGATGAGACATCTTTCTCTTTCTTTTGGAAGTTGGCTGGTGTGGGGATCCGAACCCTTGACCTTGGTGTTATGATTCTGTGCTGTAACCAGCTGAGCTAATTGGCGATCCTGAAACATCCTTATTTCTTTGCTGACTTTTCTAAATGGGAAAATAACAATATATTGTGCTCCCAGTTTAGTTTAACAGTCAGTGCTACTGTTTTTGTAACAAACAGGTGTTTTAGAGCAGTGGCCCACAAATTGACTAATAAGCCTGTTCTGCATCTTTAGTCAGATTTGATCATTCATGATTACATGAGTTCCACATTGTATTTGGAACTACTTTGTAAACCGTAAAGGCTATGTAAGTGTTTTATTACAATGATTTTTTTTATTGTGGTTAAACATATTATATTTATTATTTTTACCATTTGTAAGTATACAATTCAGTGGCATTAAATACATTCACAATGTTGTGTAACCATCACTGCTCTCTATACTCAGAACTTTTTTGCCATCCCCAACATAAACTCTTTGCCCATTAAACACTAACTCCCCATTTTCCCTGCTCCCCAGCCCCTGGTAACCTCTATTCTATTTTTTGTTGCTATGTATTTGACTATCCTAGATATTTCACATAAATGGACTCATACAATATTTATCTTTTTGTGTCTGGGTTATTTCACTTAGCATAATGTTTTCAAGGTCCATTCATTTTGCAACATATCAAAATTTCATTTCTTTTTATGGCTAAATAATATTCCATTGTTATGTATATACTATAATAATTTGATAAGGTTATTTAGATAGCCTTTTTTTTGTAAAATATACCAAATTATAGATTTTAGTGTCAACCTTCTTAAGCCTTTAAACAAACAGTAAATAAACCTGGGTAGTGTTCATGGGGAACATTTAAATTGTTAGTAATGAAATGTAGATCCCATGTGAGTCTTTAAAAAACTATCGAAATAAGTATTTGTGATGAGATTGATATATGTTCTTTCTTCTAGATGTTTCTCCCTGACAAGAAAGCTTCCCTTCTGATTTTTCTAGATAACTTTTAGGATACATATTCTTAATAATATCTTCAGTCTCTTAATTTGTGTCCTTGGTGTGCCCCTGGTGGATTTTCTTCTAACCTTCCTTTGATGTTTGTTCGCAGATAGGAGAAAGAATTCGAGTCATCTTGGACATGGAAGATAAGACTTTAGCTTTTGAACGTGGATATGAGTTCCTGGGGGTTGCCTTTAGAGGACTTCCAAAGGTTTGCTTATATCCAGCAGTTTCTGCTGTATATGGCAACACAGAAGTGACTTTGGTTTACCTTGGAAAACCTTTGGATGGATGACAGTGGCTTTCTTGGGATGAATGACAGAGTGAAGGAGAGATCTGCTTGTGGAAAGTAGAATCATGAAGTGACAGTGTCATATGTGCATGTCCAAGAAACATCCTGAAAAACACCTGAAGTTGTAAACTGGAGCAGCAACTCTACAGCAGAGATTATCTTAGTGTTTTCTCTTTCTACTGAGTCAGAAAAATCCTCAGGGTTGCATTGGTTGAGTGGGCAGTTGACATGTGCATATTGCAGCAGATTTTGTCTCTAAGTTAGCAATGTGTTATTTCCAACTTAAAAGGTGAGATTTTAGAGATGCTGTAAAAGGGATAAGAGAAGCAAATAGTGAGATTTTTTAAGTACTGTGTTTGTGAAGAGAGATTGATCCCATCATACAACTGCCTGTTCTTTCTCCAGTCCCTTTTTTTCCCAGCCAGCTTGACTATTAGAAAAGTATGAAACTGGTTGGGGTTTATTTAATATTTTTAATATATTGAGAAGCATGGTCTGCCTGGACTGCACTTCTCTAACAGTGAGATGTAAAATTGTGCAGCTATTTTAAAAGTTGTATATACAATGTGTGTAAAAAAACTGAAAAAAAAAAGACAAAGCGTTTGCTTTGTTCTAGTTCAATTTCTTAAAAACCACTACATGGTACAAAATTAGAATTACATTTGGGGACAATTGGGTAACTACAAAGAAGAGGAGATGAGTTATACTGGCTCATTTTGTATTATTTTTGGCTTACAGTTCCCATAGCTGTTACAGTCTGTTGTTGGTTTTTGGTTTTTTTCTGGGGTTTTTTTTTATTGCTTTTTTCTGACCAAAATTATAGTAAAGATCCCTCAGTCTCCTGGCTAAAGATTGGGGGAAGGAAAATCTGTTTCTAGTTATACATATATCAATAAGGGTCATCTAAACATAATGTAATGTGCATCTTTTGGTATCTGGTTTTATTTTTTGGCCTTCTGAGAAAGTGTCTCGTAACACAGAAAATTGCCATTTGCTCTTATAAGCCTCAAATATGAAAGCTATTAGTCATGGACTCCAGGAAAAGAATTGATTAATGGTCCTTTTATTTAGTAACTTTATAATGCTATAGATATTATCAAAAAAATTTTTAATTTCATATTGTTTACATCACACAACAATCTAAGCCTCTAGCTCTTCACTGGGGCTATCAAAATGTTTACTCACCCACCTGAAACAGGTTAAGATATTCTTAATCTTATTATAGATAATTGCCCCCATGGGACTTGAAAATAACACCTTGTGCTGAAAACTTCAGGTTGGCAATATTTTGAAGGTTTTATTGTAGAAGAGTTTAACATGAATTCCTATTTTGACTGATAAATCTTATTTCTCTTTACTGATACTCTTTTAAATTAATACTCCAACACACGAGGTGATATTTCCTTTTGTTAGAAGAGAAACAAACTCATCTTTCTACATGAAAGTATAAATTGTATGGTTTCGGATACGTAAGAATCAACGAAGGCAGGTGAAATCATTGTACTTTTTAGGTTATTGCTATTTTTTTTTTAAATCTAATAAAATTAGGGACAGCAAGCAGCTGGCTGGGTTTCTTGGGTTGTTCCTTGAGAGTTAAAATTATTAATACTCCTATGAAGCAGGGGATTTCAGCCATAGAACAAAGATTTAGTGTTGCCACCTGAAAAGTTTACAAATATTTATTGTGTATTTGATATGTTGCTTGAAAAGGTGAAATTTGTTAAGGATTTTTTCTATATCCATGTCAAAAAAATTTCCTTGTACAGAATAAAATTATATATTAAATGTATTAGAGAATATAGCTGATACAGAAATTGAATTTTCTTGGTATAGAGCAACTTGATTTGGCAAAGTTTAAAATTTGGTTAAAGGCGAAAACTGGATCTGGATGATAAAGTCCTTTAAGTACTTGTTCAGATTGTTATATGGCCAATTCCAAGAGCCTTTGCTGAGAGTTTTGTTTATAACTTCTGTTTTTGTCTTGTCAGTAAACATTCATTTGCAACAAAGTTTTGAAGGTGCTGATTGGAAAACAGAAACACATTATTACCCATTAAACCTGGAATCAAATATTGCCGAAATATTTAATGACAAGCCATTCTGATCTCAAAGATTTAAGTTCTCTAATATCCCATTTGCAAACTTTGTAAAATGGAGGTTCATGGTTAGCATGAGTATCTGGGGAATGAAGAGCCTTCATTTATAACCTGATAAATTTGTTACTAGAGACCAATAGTAGTGTACAGAATATTAAAACAAACTGCTACATTGTTCAAGGAAATGGAGTCTTTTTCATTGGTGCTGAGCACATTTAGGTAGAAGACAGTTGCACTTGAAGATTGAGTATAAATCATCTAAACCAGTGGTCCTCAATGTTGGCTGTCCTTTGGAGTCAGTTTGGAGTGTGTTTTAAAAAGTGTTGATGCTTGGGTCCCATACCCGAAGATTCTGATATTTGTCTAGGATATGACCTGGCCATAAGGATTTTTTTAAACTTTCTGGTGATTTCAGTATGCTGCCAAGGTTGAGAACCATTTATCTAAAATTCACCTTGAGTTTTCTCATCTGCAAAATGGAAAAAAAAACCTTGCTCCCTCCCTTCACTACCTCACAAAGATATTGATGGTAAAGAAGAAAATAACGGGAAAGTGCTTGTGCTAAAGATGAAAAGTGCTATTAAAAGGTAAAGTAGTATTTGTTGTGTTTCAACTGAAACTCTGATCAGGAAAAAACGTGTAATTGAATTTGTTGATTTGGGATACTTGGGAGCACTTTGTTTGGTTCTTTAATGAAGCATGCAGATGTGGAAGCAAGCATTACTGTTACTGTTATTCATACTGTGGTCTTCTGTCATACTCAAGATAGGCTGTTTTCATACCTGGTTTTACATAGGAAAGAGATATTAAGGCTTAAAGTCTGTAATGGTCGATGGCTCATAATTCATTAAAACTTTTCATACAATGAATTCTGTGGTTAATAGGTATCATTTCATAATTGCCATTATTTTTTCAATATTTGACTTTTGAATGTTAAGCCATTTATTTCATCTCCTTCATTAGTATTCATATAAGTTTAGATACAGACTTGATAAAGCATGTAAAGCAAGTAGGTTTTGTCCAATTGAATATTTGAAATCATGGGTCAGTGACTAGACATAGCTGCCATTTAGATGTGATTTGACTGGAGAAAGTTTAAAAAAATAACAGAGCCCTAAACCATATAGAAACTATTATAATTAAATTTTAACTTGTCCTCAAACTATTGTTTATATAAACTGCAGTATTGATTTTATCATTTTAAGAAATGAACAGGTCAAAGAGATAGAAACTTAAGGAGTTTTAAAGAGTTGAAAAGATTACTTTTCATATATCAAGACTACCACAATTGGGACTGTGGGAGACAGGATCACTTTGAAGCCTTTATTAGGAAGAAAAGCCCATACCCAACCCAAATGCTATCCTCATAAAAAATTCCTCAGTTCCTCTAACTGAATGTAATCTCTCTTTCCTTGAAGTTTTTTTAGTTTTATTATCCTTAGCTTTATCTGTAGTTACCTCATGCTGTATTACTTTATACCTTGTATAAAATTATTTATATTTATCGATTATTTATTGGTATCTTATCTCCCCTAAACTAGGACAGAATCTCTGATGGACTCATCTTTGTGCACATATCATCTAAGCTCAATAGACAGGTGCTCACATATTTGCTGCAGGAACAGATAAAGAACTATGTGGGAAGACAAAAGCTTCTCTGAAGTTGCAGACTATAGTAGCAAAAGACAGATGAGAAAGTAATTCTTTCTGTGTCCTAGTCCAAGTGAAGCAGGTTGGAAGGGGATGCAGATCTGAGGCTGGTAAGGAAGAAATAAATACTGTGAATGCATTTTAGCCATTCCCCTTAATAAATATTGGTAAACTCTGATTTTTAGTTCTTGGTGTAGATTTCATATTTGTTTAGAATTAAAATTAGAATTCTGTTTCTTATTTTTTTGGAATTCTGTTGTTTTGCCTTAGTTTCTTAATAAAAAGTTAAAACAAACATTAACCACCTGTGATTACTTACATTAAAAATTTTTTTTTACACATTGCTCAGAAGGAGAAACTGGGTGCCTTAGTAGCCAAAGGTAGTGATGGAATCTACCTATAAATTCCATGGTTTTTAATAATAGAATCCACATTTCCCATGTTCAGAATGGAACATGGACAGGGTGTTGCTTTGCCCTGCATGTATTTGTCACCCCTCTTCCCCTGGGTGATGGAGCCACAAAGGATTACTCAAAACCCATCTCTTCTAGGCAGTGTGAACCCCTGAGGAGGTTAACTTCCCTGGAACCCTCAAGCAAGAGGTATCCCTTCCTTGCAAAATTAACCCCAAATTGGGGTTCTCTTCCTGCATTTATTTTCCAGACCAGAAAGTTACAGGAAGAGAACATAGGTGGGGTTATAGTTTAACAATATAGGCTGGTAACTTTCAGTGAAACAAGTCAGATGACATTCCATTAGACAATTAAGTGATCCACCAGCCAAAGCTTGATCTTAGCAAACATTCCTTCTCAACCCTGCAATTTTCCAGTATCTTTACATATCAATAAGTAACTAGTCTGTCTTTGAGCCAGCAACCTTGCTGTGTTAGAATTCTTTATCTTACACCAGAGACTTACAGCCTGAGGAAAATTTCCTGTCCTTTGCAAGGTCAATATTTGAAACTGCAAGGCTTTGGAAAACCAGGCCCTGTGAAGTATATTTGCTTTAAGAATCCTCTACACAGGGAACAGTAATTCACTAGGATCCTGGTCCCCTATTGCCTCTACTCCCAGCTGGCAGTTGTCAGATAAGGCAGTTGTTTGCCAAGAGTTACAGGATGCAGGCATGCTCAACTGAACTGGCTGAACAGATGTCTCCTGTAATCCAAAAGCTTAAAAGAGAACCAATCAGTTGATCATGTTGCTAAAAATTGTGTAATATATTACTATGCAAGGGGCTGGCCGATTAGCTCAGTTGGTTAGAGTACAGCCTTATAGCCCCAAGGTCACGGGTTCAGATCCCCAATGCTGGCCAGCTGCCAAAAATTTTTAAAAATATATTAATATGTTAAAATTTATACAAAGGGTTTTAATTTTCTAAAAGAAAAGTAGGTGTAAAATTTCTGTATTTATCTTTTTGTTTAATGGAAGAAGACACTACAGACAGCTTTACCAGTCTGTTGTCCTAATTCCTTTTTTGGATCCTCCGAACTATTTGCTTTTTATTTAATGTATTCATTAGAGTATTGAGAGCAGCATGTACTCTAGTCTTCAGAATATAGTTTGTCGAAAGAAGTAGTCCCTTAGGATTTAAGATTGTCATAATTCATCTTTTGTATATAGGATTTTGTGATGAGTTTTTTTACTGAAGAAGTAAGAATCGTTTAGGTCATGCTGTTGACAGTGTTTAATTTCTGTTTCTTTTAAAAGAGGAAAACATACTCATTAAGAAAAAGATTAGGGAAGTCAAGTCCTGTGTATACTTAGTAAGTATAGAATACTGTCTATACTTCTAAGTCATATTGTATTTCTGCTCCCTTCTTTATAAATAAAATGGAGGGTGAAATTGAGTAGTGGGAATGGTTTTGAGGTCCTATCTCCCTGGAGAAAGGCTCCCTGAAGTAATTTATTAAAATACTCATGTCCCAAGTTAGATTAATTGGAGGCATATTATAATGGGAATAGGCCAGATATCTTTGTTTATTTAAATTTAGCTAACTTGTTCACTTTTCCCCGCCAGTGTTTAAAGGGTATTTCATTCATTTGTAACCCTTTGTTGCTTACCTTCACCTTTGGAGGAAAGGTGGCATAAAGTTGGAATGAGTATGGTCAATGACATTTCTCACCCTTCAATAGGCTAAAGAGTGGTATAGCTTATTACCAAATTGCCCAGAGAAAAAGAGGATGTGGACAGATGGCTACTTGCTGAAAGATATATTGGTAGCAGAGACTGACTGCCTTGAGTTTTTGGAAGCAGCCAAATGCAATCCACTCTTCCAAGCACAAGTGACCATAAGTGCCTATGGAGTCATGTGGAACTGATAGTGACTCCCTAGGCCACTCTGGGTTTTATATGGCCATAATTGAGCCATAGCTTCCACTTGATAATTTACAAAGAATGGAAAAAAGCAGAAAAGATAATTCATTAAATATTTTCTAGCACAAATTACGTACCAGGCTCTTGCTAGGTACTGGGGATGTAGAGATGAGAAAAAACAAAAACAAAAAACATGGTCTGTTCTGAAGTTGCTCGCAAGTAAGTATGAGAGCAAATGGAGAAACAGAGTACCCTGAAACAGTGGAATAATTGCTTTAATAGAATTACACATGAGGTCCAATGTGGCATGAGAGGATATTTAACTTAACCTTGGGTGATATTTAAGCTGAGTTTTAGAAGATGAGTAGGAGTTAATGAAGATAGACCCACTATTCTAGGCAGATGGAACGGTATATGCTATGACACACAGGCATAAGTAGATCTAGTGTGCCTGGAAACAAGTGCCTCTTTTTAATTTTTTGAGGAGCTCAGTAATTTTCTGTCGTTTTGGTTTTAAGGCAAGACCACTGGATTAGTACTTCAGGAGTCACAGGTTCTAAGTCCTGGCTAGATATGATCCATGAACAGATTTCTTCCTGGGGCTGTTTCCTTATCTGATAAAATGAGGTTGACCTAGCTCAGTGGTTCTCATTTTGGGATGCCCACTATAATCACCTGGGAAGCTTTTTTTTTAAAATCAGCTTTATTGAGATAAAATTGACATACAGTAAGCTACACAATATATAAGGTATACAATTTGATAAATTTTGACATATGTATACATCCATCACTATCAAGATAATATATACCTGGGAAACTTTTAAAAGATAAGATGCCCAAGCAAATTAAATTCTGTGGGGTAGAGGGATGGACTCAGGCATCAGTATCAGTGTGTATGTTTGTGTGTGTCTGTGTGTGTGTTTGTGTGTGTGTGTGTGTGTGTGTATTGCTATATATACACATGCAAAGGTACTTCAAAAAATTTATGGAAAGATTCATATTATCTTTTTTTTTTTTTTTGGTGGCCGGCCCATACCAGGATCTTGGTGTTATCCACTGTGACCTTAATTATCATCCTATGACATTGTTATCAACACCTTGACCTTGGTGTTATCAACACCATGCTCTACCAACTGAGCAAACCGGCCAGCCCATATTATCTTTTAATTTAATTTTTCCATGAACTTTTTGAGGTACCCTGTTTCATATACGTTTAAGTTTCCAGGTAATTCTCCCCTAAACTAAGAGGTCACCATTTAAGACTAACATTTGAGGAGGCTAAAAGTGGAGGCAAAATCTGTTTTATGACCAGAAAACTTATATGAGAAAAAAGAGCTCTACCCCTCAACCCAGGGCAAGTCAATGGCAGAGCCAGAATGAGTACCCAAGCCATCTAATCTCTCTTCTGTTGGTTTTTCTATGGCCTTCAGTGAGCTAAATTTATGCCGTCATTTAGAAGAGGTCAGTGTCCTTATAAGATTATTTCAGGGATCAGTGGATTTGGTCCTTCCTGAGTCAGGGTAGCAGTGAAATTTGGGTGCCATACCAAAGCTGAGAAGCTGCACCTGTAGTTTGTCACATCTTAGAATTGAACTTTTTACCTCTTTGACAAAAGGAAATATAATTATTAAAAAATTGCTGCAGGGAAGAAAGTTTGAAACCTAGTTTAGGGTTGAATCGTCACCCTAAAATTCATATGTTGAAGTCCTAACCTCTGGTATCTCAGAATGGAACATTACTTGGAAATAGGGTCGTTGCAGATGTAATTAGTTAAAGTGAGGTCATTATGAGATAAGGTGGGCCCCTAAGCCAATATGACTGATGTCCTTATAAAAATGACAGATTTAGGCACAGACATGCACTCAGGGAGAATGCCATGTGAAAGTGAAGGCAGAGATTGGTGTGACACAGCAGAAGCCAAGGAATGCCAAAGCCTGCCAGCAAACCACCAGAAGCTAGGGGAGAGGCCTGGAACATATTCTTCCTCACAGCCCTCAGGAGGAACCAACCTGTTGACACCTTGATCTGAGACTTCCAGCTTCCAAAATAGTGAGACAATAAATTGTTGTTGTTTAAGCCACCCAGTTTATGGTACTTTGTTGTGGCAGCCCTAGGAAATAAACACACCTGCTATGTTTTCTCCTTACTATTTCCGCTATTTTTATCAGGATGCAACTTTGATGCTCTGTTTGGTTGTTCACTGGAACAAGGGGTAAAGGCCAGGAGCAATTTTAGGGATGTTACAGATTTGTTAGAAGGTCTTTTATCAGGTTGCATTTGTAACCCAGTGTTTGTAAAATATGTAGTGTAGTGTTAAGGGCATGGATTCTGGAGACAAGACTTCCAGAATTCAAACCCCAGTTCTACCACGTTTTAGCTCTGTGGCTTTGGGCAGGACGTTTCATCTCTCTGTGCCTCAGTTCCCTTATCCATAAAATGGGTGGTGGTGGTGGTGGATAGTGCTACCTACTATAAAGGTAATATGAACATTAAATGTTGAGTAATATGGACATTAAATGTTGAGCAATATGAGCACACTGAGCTGCTTAGAACAGTGTCAAGAAAATAGTTTTTGAGATCAGACGAGGCATGTTCTGGATTGTATGGTCATAGATGAGTGTCAGGAACATAGTAAGCATTCACTGAATTTCTCATTATCATTACTAAACTGTTCTATTATAGGTAAATATCATTAGGAACCAATCAAGAGAAAAAAGCATTTTAGTTAAATTTTTTTTGGTGAAATACAAAATGTTCAACTCATCTGGTCTTAAAATTAAGAATAAAAAACATTAAAAAAATATTCAAAGCAACAGAACTTGAGGAAGTTTAAGCAAAAGGAATTTATTATAGAGATACAGGGGTAGCTCAAAGAGGTCAATGGCAGGAATGTAGTTGGACTTTATGAAGGACTTGGACAAAGCAATGGAAAGCCATCAGGAGCTTGGGAGTACCACCTCTTCCTCGTCCCTGAGATGTCTCTTCATTCTTTCCCTAAACTTTCTCTTCTACACAGTCCATGTTGTGGAAAATGGCCATGTATATCTCTCTCCACCATTCAAGAGATCACCTCAGGGTCCCAGGATAGGGACTCCAATTCCCACTATTACTCCAATCAGCTGTGGTCATGGGATGGGGAGTAAGTTAACACAGTACCTAGGAGGCCACTAGGCTTTCAGCCCTGTGACCCTATGTCTGGGGGATGAGGAGAGGGTGGGTAGATGGGAGGCCATAAAGAAGAGAGAATGGGTCCTGCACAAATATATTAACAAACATGCTTTTTTTCCCTCAAAGTTTGGCCACATAAAAATAGCACATTTAGGGAATCCAAAAGAAAAAAGACAAAAGATGCTGAAAGGAGTGAGGAGAAAAAGATATAGAGGGGAAGAGCAAGGCAACCCTATAAGTGCTGGAGACTCACAGAAAGACAGCTGCCCAGAAGGAGAGGTATTGCGTCTCAATGCCCGATTCAGAATGGTGCATTGCCAAGGCTCTGCCGTGAGGCAACAGACACTGCCTGGGCTGCAGGAGCTGTGCCTTAGCAGGAGCTGATTTGCTAAATCAAGGGCAGGAATGAAAAGCTCATGTTTTTTGGATCTTGAAAAAAGTATTCCTCTTACTTCACACTTCTGTTCTCTGCTTTAAGAGAGAAACTAAAGAGTGGTGAGGTTTGAAACTCGAAGGAAGCCTGCTCAATGATCTGCTTTTTGCTTGGCTGATCTTGAATCATCTGCACCCAGCTGCTCACTGGCTGCTCATTTTGAGCATAATAAGGAGGATAATTGCATTGTTAATAAGTTACTCCCTCGCTTGTGGGTATTATGCTCACATCTTTCACTGGACTCCTTTCCTGGAGACACCCCAGGGCTTAATTTTGGTTGCTTTTAGGGAACAAAAGTGAATCAGGGGTCACAGCCTGGAGGGGAGATTGGTGATAAGGTCAAATAAAGCTTTATTTTATTTATTTTTTGGCAGCTTGTGGGTACTGGGATTCACACCCCTGACCTTGGTGTTATTAGCAACATGCTCTAAACAACTGAGCTAACTGGCCAGCCCTCAAATGAAATATTTTAGTGAAAGGATGACGAAGGAATTATATATTCAAATTCTCTACTGTGTCAACCAAATGAAATGTTCTGCTTCTCAAGGAATGAAACTTAGAGCTATACATTTTGAAGTAGAAAAGAAGCTCTTGTAGGAAGATGGAGCTAGGCATTGGCCCAGAGGGGGCTTAAGAGGACCTACTGTACCCCCAGTCCTCCTCTCCCTGCACAAGCCTGTATGTGTCCCCTGATTTCATGACCAGTTGTGGCCTGCCACCCTTACACCCAAGTCTCTGACTTAGGAACCCCCATGGGAGTTAAAAGTTTCTTCCCTGCAGCTGTGCTGCCCATGAGGAAACACAGGATATGGTAAAGGACAAGGGTATTATAAGGCCTTGTCTTCTGTGCTCTGTCTTTCAGGGCCTTATCAGAGATGGCTGGTAGAAAATTTATGGTGTAGGTCTTATCTCTTTTTCCATCAGAATCATGACTAGCAGCAAAAAAAAAAAAAAAAAAAAAATACTCAGCGCTTCTAATCTAATCAATCAATATAGAGCTCAGATTTCTCACTTTGATTATTCATTTATCTTCCCAGCATCCATTGAGCATCCCCTCCATGACATATACAGTGCTGGTAGTGTTAGGACTGGGCCCCTGCACTCCAGGTCTTCAGAGATGTTGTGCTTAATATTTCTGGCCACCTACTATGGGCTTTACCTACATTATCTCATTTATTTCTCACAACATCTCAACGGTCTTTACGTTCTGCAAGAGAGAAAACAGGCTCACAGAGGAGATGTGACTTGTTAAAGTCATTCAGCTTTAAGTTTCAGAATCTGCACTTGAATCCATATCTCTGACTCAATAGCTTGGTCACTTTTCACTCAAGGGGGAGGCAGACACGTCAATGGATAAATATCCTATATCAAGATAAATGCTCTTGAAGAGGTAAGTGTGACTAGTAGTGAAGTGGCTGACTTGCCTGGGGTTGTTTTATTCACCAGGACTGGGGAGACAAGTGGGAACCATACATTTTCCCTGTCTTCAAGGCACATTCCGTGTCTGGGCTGGCTCCTCTCTGCTTCTCTTCTCACTTCTGTGAACTGTTCCCTCAGCCTGCCTATTCACTATAGAACCCCTGACCTGTGTCTGGGTTGCCAGGCAAAATATAGGATGCCCATTGAAATTTCAGATAAGTGAATAATTTTTTAGTATAAGTATGACCCTGATGTTGTATGAGATATAATGATGCTAAAGATTCATTCATTGTTTATCTGAAATTCAAATTTCATTGGGCACCCTGTATTTTTTTCAACTTTGTTATTGTGGCAAAATACACATTACAAAATTTACCCTTTCAACCATTTTTGTTTTGTTGGGTTTTGTTTGTTTGTTTGTTTTGATGGCTGACCAGTATGGGGATCTGAACCCTTGACCTTGGTGTTACCAACACCGCACTCTAACCAACTGAGCTAACCAGCCAGCCCCATCTTAACCATTTTTAAAATGCACAGTTCGGTGGTATTAAATACATTCGTAAAGTGTGCAATTATCCTCTAAATACCTCATATAAGTAAAATCATACAGTATTTGCTTTTTGTGACTAGCTTATTTCACTTAACATAAAGTCTTCATGATTCATCCATGTGGTAGCATGTGTCAGAATTTCTTTCCTTTTTAAGACTGAATAATATTCCATTGTATGTATATACCACATTTTGCTGATTCATTCACCCATTGATGGACACTTGGGTTGCTTCCGCATTTTAGTTGTGAATAATACTGCTATGAACATGGGTGTACAAATATCTCTTTGAAACTCTATTTTCAATTCTTTTGGGTATACCCAGAGGTAGAATTATTGGATCATATGGTATAGTTCTATGTTTAATTTTTTGAGGAACCACCATGCTGTTTTCCATGGTGGCTGCACAATTTGGCACTCCCACCAACAGTGCACAAGTGTCCCAATTCCTCCACATCCTTGCTAACACTTGTTATTTTCTGTTTTTTGTTTGTTTGTTTGTTTGTTTGTTTTTGATAGTAACCATCCTAATGTGTATGAGGCATCTTATATTTTTATTTGCTAAATGTAGAAGCCCTAAAACCCAGCCAGAGACCTCTTGCTTTGTCCTGATAGTCAACAGCCTTCCCCTTCTAAACCCTTGGCTTTTCTGTGTAGCATCCTGACTCTGGGCTCCTGGTCCCCTCCAATCCACTGCTCATTTGCTGCTGCACATTGCTGCATATGCTCCAGCAGAAGAGCTGAGTCTGCTGCTGCTGCAGAAAAAGCTTTCATCATATTTTCTTGCTTTGTTTCCTCTGAGAGCACCTCCCCGGCACCACACTGGCAGGTTGGCACTGCAGGCTGAGCCCGAAGGTAAAAATTGGCAGAACTTTGTCTAAAGGAAATGGCCCAAGAGGAGAAAATGTTGAAACAGCAGAAGTCTGTGGCCTAAACTCAAAGCACAGGCTGTTATAGATATCCTACACTTTGTGGGCTGGAAGAAGAAGACATTTTTATATTTGACCCTTTCTCAGTTGAGGTTCCAGGTCCTCTTTCTCCTCTCCCTTTTTGAGATACCTTCTAAGTACCTGCCATGAGTTCCACACTGTCAGGAAGGCAAAGACAACTAAAACATTTCCCTCAAGGATTTCTTGGCCCAGCAAGGAAGCCAAGGCCTGTCTACATAGTAGTAACATGTGGTAGAAAATGATAATGCCCAAGGGAAGTGCAGAAGAAATGCTATGTGAGGGCATTTTGGGGTGAGGGAGGGGTTCAATCCAAGTAATTTCGTGGAGGAGGTGTCATTTGAGCAGAAACTCAAAGAATAAACAGCATATAAACATGTATCAATTTGCCAAATAAATTTGTTAACACAAATTTATTAATAGCAACTTATCAATTTTGCTTACTGAAACTTTACTTCTTTCAACAATTTGCAGAATTTATAGCAATTTATTTTTCAGTAGTGCTTCCAGATATTCAGTTTATCTATTTTTCAAATTTCAGGTGATATTCATGTCCCAAATGTCAAAAATGTTATAAGGTTGATTTCTCTCTTCCACCCAATTTTATTTATTTATTATTTTGGCCTCTGGCTGGTTTGGGGATCTGAACCCTTGAATCTGGTCTTATAACACTGCGTTCTAACCAACTGAGTGAACCGCCCAGCCCCCATCCAAGTTTTAGTCCGTTTTGCTGCGTCCTTGGGATTCTGTGATTCCAGTGGCTTGGTTCCCACAGGTATCCTCTGCAGACACATACTTGAAGTTTTCTCTGTCATGCTACGTCAGTGACTGTTCTTTTTGAATTCCGACATCTTTGAAATAAGCAGAAGAGTAAAGAGAACACCCATCTGCCTACTGTTCAGCTTTAACGAATCTTGACATTTTGCCATATTAGCTTTAGATAATTTTTCTCTCAGTAACAAAATTACAGATACAAAGCCTCTAATATACACTTGCCTGTGACATTTTTTTTTTTTTTTTTTTTTTTTTTTTTTTTTTTTTTTACTGTGAGGTTCAGGACTCCAGAACCTTACCTTGCCTGTGATTTGATTCCCTTTCTTTTCCTTCCTAACCAGAATCTGGCACTGGTCATACTGTGTTTGTTTTTATGCTTTTCTACATATGCATGATTCCATGAATAAGCTTTAGCATTGTTTTGCTATTTCCAAACTGTGTATATATAAAATGTGTGTGTGCTTGTGTGCCATAATACTGTTTATGTTCTTCTGTAATATGTAATTATGTTCTTGTGATTTATCCATACTTACACAGAGCTGTTAATTTATTTTTAATTGTTGTACAGTATTCCATTTTACTGTTAACAATCTATATTCTTCTGTTAATGACCATTTAGGTTGGTTCCAGTTTTTTATTATTACAAACAAAGCTGGAATGAATTCTCTACATATATGCTGTAGTCTCTAGAATATATTACTAGAAGTGGCATTCTTGGGTTTTAGGTTATGCTTATCCTCACTTTTGTTAGGTATTGCCTAATTGTTCATCAAAATATTTGGAACAATTTACTCCCACCAGCCATATTTCTGTAAATCAAGCAAGGGACAAAGCAAGGCAAGAGCAAAAACCACAGATAATACATGGTACAGGCATGTTTCAACCTGCAAGTATAAGAAGATGCATGTGGTGCTCCAGATTCTCACCATTTCATGGGTAAGAGTGCTTAGGCTAGGCGCAGCTCTATGTAATATGAGTCCTGTACAAGGAGAGGGACTATGAATTCCTTGTTGCCTCACATATATATAAAGAAGTTTGGAGGGATCAGAGATCATCTGACCAAGCTGGCTTTGTGATTAAAGTTTCAGCCTTCCCGGCATGAGATATATGTTAGAAACAACCCAATAATCCAGAGAGTTTATGCATTAGGGGTTTTGCAGCTTTCCCGAAGAGCCAGCATGTTGCTAGGCTACCTGAAAGCGACAAGGGTCATTCAGCTGACAAACTTGTTTTTCTCTCTACGTTACATCTCTGGTCCTGGGAGCTTATTAAACAGGACTTCCAACCTAGGGCATATTAGTTGACAACATTGTGACAAGTTTGCATCATGGGCTATAAAAGGCATAAAGGGTATTGTGGGGCTTCTTGCCCATATCTGTAATACAACGGGAGATATTGTGTTTTTAAAAATTTTAGTATAGGCCTTTAATCTATCTAGAATTTATTTTTGTTATGGAGAAAGTAGGAATTTCATTATCTAAAAAATATGGTTAACACATTATCCAGGTCCTATTTATTGAATAGTTTATGTTTTTCTCCATTGATATGCAGAGCCTCCTCTGTCACTTATCAAGTTTTCGTGGGCCAGTTTCTGGGCTCTCTGTTCTATTCCTTTGGTGTGTTTGCCTACACATAGGATAATACCATACACTCTTAGTTGTTCTCACTTCACAATCAATCCTCATATTTGAAAGAGCAGGTCTCTCAACCTTGTGATTTTAAAAATTGTTTTGATTATTCTTGGCTCTTTGCTCTTCTATAAGAAATTTAAATCTACCTTGTCAATTTCCTGACAATTCTCTTGGCATTTTTATTGAAAATGGAAAACACAAATCAATATACATCTTGATGGGCCGAGCCCGTGGCGCACTTGGTAGAGTGCTGCGCTGGCAGCGCGGCGACGCTCCCGCCGCGGGTTCGGATCCTATATAGGACTGACGGGTGCACTCACTGGCTGAGTGCCGGTCACGAAAAAGCGACAAAAAAATATATGTATATATACATCTTGAATTAATAGATTTGGGAGAATTGATATCTTCATGATGAAGTGCATTCTTACCCGTGATCATAAGATACAATCTTATTTTATCTCACCATCTTTTGTATCCTTCAATATTGTCTTTGAGGGTCCAATAAATGTCCCCACTTGGCTTTGAAACAAGGTAGAAATAAAGGAGTAGTACCTAGGGGACCAAAATATTACCTTTATTGCGGATAAAGACCACGTTAGAGGATGTAGCTTTAGGTCTGATAGCCAAGTGTTTGGCAGATCAAACCAATAAATATTATACAAACAATCTAATGTATATATCTATAAATAGGACATTGCTGGCAGTTTGTTCCCCAAAATGAAAAGCAGAACTGAGCTTAGCATGCCCGTATTATTCTTCCTAAATGTACTCATATTTAACATCACTCTATCCTGCAAGGAGCAGAATGAATAGGAGTGAGACTATTACACCAATACAGCTCCCTTCAAATAGGCGGAAATCCTAGGACTAGGAAAGAAGTATGCTTTCTTTACAGGTATCTGAGTTATTTGTATGATTTTTTAAATCGAGGATGGAATTTGTTTCCTGTTACATTCTCTCATTGGTTCTTATGGGTATATAGGAATTCTATTAATATATCCTTCTCGACTTCATTTTCAGCAACCTTGGAACACTTTATGAGGGAGGTACTATTATTGTCCCTATTTTAGATGAGGAAATTGAGACAGTGGAGAGGTTAAGTAACTTGCTCAAGGCCACAGATCTAGAAAGTGGTGGGGGCCTGGCTCTGGTCTACATAGCCTGACTCCAGTCATTGCTCTAAATCCCCACCCAGACTTCTCTTTCACACCAATGTATGACATCCATCATACAGATTACCCATCATTCATTTACCCAGTCCCTACTGATGGACATTTAGTTTATGCCCAATCTTTTCTTATCACAGATACAGAGTCCAGAGTGCTAACCATTACACCATGGAACCGCCACTCATCACAGATACAGTGCAGTGAATAACCTTGTACATATGTCATTTCACACGCAGGTAGGATACCTTTGTAGCATAACAAGTTGTCCTAGATTCATCTCACACTTCTTCGACCCCCGATCTGGAATCAATTGTTTTACCAAAGGAGCCCTGTTGTCTTTTATTGGGGAGTGCTATTTAGAAACCAAGATCTGGGCATCTGCTATATATCTTTTAGTGAGACTCTCTTAACCTGTGAATATTTTGAAAATGTCTTCATTTTGCCCTCACTCTTGAATAATAGTTTGGCTGTGAACCTTCAAAGTTTAACAGTTTCTTTAGCACTTTGAAGATATTACTCCGTTATCTTCTGGCATAGATGGCTTGTAATAAGAAAGCCTGTTGTCAGTCTAGCTGTCACTTCTCTGTAGTTAGTCTTTTTTCTTTGATAGTTAAGATGTTCTCTTTATCCTATTGTTCCACAATTTCACTTAAATGTGACAAGGTATGGTTTATTTGTGTTTATCCTGCTTGGAACTGAGTGTATACTTTTTATATGAGGACTCGTGTTTTTCTTCAATTGTAGAAAAATTTCAAGTGTTCTTTTTTTTACAGATTTATTAAGATATGATTCACATATCATAAAATTTCCCAAAGTATACAATTCAGTGGTTCTTAGTATATTCACAAAACTGTATGTATTAGTCTGTTTTGGTTGCTTATAACAAAATACCTGAAACTGGGTGATTTACAAAGAAAACAAAATTTATTGCTTACAGTTTCTGAGGCTGAGAAGTCCAAAGTCCATCTGGTGGTGGTGACAGTGACCCAGGGGTCTCATGTTGCAAGATGGTAGAAGCAGAGAGAGCAGAGAGAGAGAGCAAGAGAGACAGACTCTCCTCTTTTAAAGCTCCAGAACACGCCCCTGACCACCATTTCTTTTTTTTTTTTTTTTTCCTCCCCTCTTCAGTCCTTTATTTTACAGGAAGGTAATATCATGGCTTTTGGTTATGACATTATTAACCCACCATTGGTAGAATGTGTAATAGAGTGGTGATTGATTCTGTTGAGACAACTAACAATTATATTTTCTTATTCAGCCTCTCTCTGCAATCATCTGTGACATTTGTTTATGGTGTTCAGTGCTTCCTACAGTCTTGCTATAGTCACGTATCTTTTTGTATAAAGCTGACTCTATACTGGAATGGAACTTTGGAATAGTAACCTTATTATTATCCTGTCACTGATCTTAGAAGTAGGGACAGATTCTACAGCAAAAAAAGTGAAACACAATTCTGTAGAAATAAAGTTTTATACATAGCAATAATGTTAAAATGTTTTCCTTATACATTCACTAGCATTTTGGGAGTTAATCCACCATGATTGTAGAGCAAGAATATGAATCACATAGGAAAGAGAAAAACCTAGTAGATTCCAAGAATTTAAAAATCACTGTCAACATTATAGCAGTTAAAATGTTACACAACTATTCTGATGTCTTTTAGTAATTAATACCATCACATTTCTGGGAGAAATTTTTTTTTTCTATTTTTAGCATCATTGTGCTTTTAGTCTTTCATCATTATTATTATTATTTTTTAGTTCTGAGGATTTTCTTTTTTTTTTTTTCTTTCTTTTTTTTTTTAACTTTTATTTTGTCGATATACATTGTGGTTGATTATTGTTGCCCCTTACCAAAACCTCCCTCCCTCCTCCCTCTCCTCCCTCCCTCCCAACAATGTCCTTTCTGTTTGCTTGTCATATCAACTTCAAGTAATTGTAGATGTTATATCTTCTCCCCCCCCCGTTTTTTTCTTGTGTGTGTGTGTGTGTGTGTGTGTGTGTGTGTGTGTGTGTGTGTGTGTGTGAATTTATATATTAATGTTTAGCTCCCACCAATAAGTGAGAACATGTGGTATTTCTCTTTCTGTGCCTGACTCGTTTCACTTAATATAATTCTCTCAAGGTCCATCCATGTTGTTGCAAATGGCAGTATTTCATTCGTTTTTATAGCTGAGTAGTATTCCATTGTGTAGATGTACCACATTTTCCGTATCCACTCATCTGATGATGGACATTTGGGCTGGTTCCAACTCTTGGCTATTGTAAAGAGTGCTGTGATGAACATTGGGGAACAGGTATACCTTCGACTTGATGATTTCCATTCCTCTGGGTATATTCCCAGCAGTGGGATAGCTGGGTCATATGGCAGATCTATCTGCAATTGTTTGAGGAACCTCCATACCATTTTCCATAGAGGCTGCACCATTTTGCAGTCCCACCAACAATGTATGAGAGTTCCTTTTCCTCCGCAACCTCGCCAGCATTTATCGTTCAGAGTCTTTTGGATATTAGCCATCCTAACTGGGGTTAGATGGTATCTGTGTGGTTTTGATTTGCATTTCCCCGATGCTGAGTGATGTTGAGCATTTTTTCATATGTCTGTTGGCCATTTGTATATCTTCCTTAGAGAAATGCCTACTTAGCTCTTTTGCCCATTTTTTAATTGGGTTGCTTGTTTTTTTCTTGTAAAGTTGTTTGAGTTCCTTATATATTCTGGGTATTAATCCTTTGTCAGATGTATATTTTGCAAATATTTTCTCCCACTCTGTTGGTTGTCTTTTAACTCTGTTAATTGTTTCTTTTGCTGTGCAGAAGCTCTTTAGTTTGATATAATCCCATTTGTTCATTTTTCCTTTGGTTGCCCGTGCTTTTGGGGTCGTATTCATGAAGTCTGTGTCCAGTCCTATTTCCTGAAGTGTTTCCCTATGTTTTCTTTAAGAAATTTTATTGTTTCAGGGTGTATATTTAAATCCTTAATCCATTTTGAGTTGATTTTAGTATATGGTGAGAGGTATGGGTCTAGTTTCATTCTCCGGCATATGGATATCCAGTTATCCCAGCACCATTTGCTGAAGAGGCAGTCTCTCCCCCAGTGAATAGGCTTGGTGCCTTTGTCAAAGATCACATGGCAGTAAGTGTGTGGGATGATTTCTGGATTCTCTATTCTATTCCATTGATCCGTGTGTCTGTTTTTATGCCAGTACCATACTGTTTTGGTTATTATAGCTTTGTAGTATAGTTTAAAGTCAGGTAGTGTTATGCCTCCAGCTTTATTTTTTTTGCTCAGCATTGCTTTGGCTACGTGTGGCCTTTTGTTATTCCATATAAATGTCTGGATAGTTCTTTCCATTTCTGAGAAAAATGTCTTTGGAATTTTGATGGGGATTGCATTGAATTTGTATATCACTTTGGGTAGTATGGACATTTTCACTATGTTGATTCTTCTAATCCAAGAGCATGGGATATCTTTCCATCTTCTTGTATCCTCTCTAATTTCTCTCAGCAGTGGTTTGTAGTTCTCATTATAGAGATTTTTCACATCCTTGGTTAACTCAGTTCCTAAGTATTTTATTTTTTTGGTGGCTATTGTAAATGGGCAGGCTTTCTTGATTTCTCGTTCTGCATGTTCACTACTGGAGAATAGAAATGCTACTGATTTTTGTGTGTTGATTTTGTATCCTGCTACTGTGCTGAAATCATTTATCACCTCCAAGAGTTTTTTTGTAGAGGCTTTAGGCTGTTCAATATATAGGATCATGTCATCTACAAACAGGGACAGTTTGAGTTTGTCTTTTCCAATCTGGATGCCCTTTATTTCCTTCTCTTCTCTGATTGCTCTGGCTAGTACTTCCAACACTATGTTGAATAGGAGTGGTGAGAGTGGGCATCCTTGTCTAGTTCCTGTTCTTAAAGGGAAAGCTTTCAGCTTTTCCCCATTCAGGATGATATTGGCTGTGGGTTTGTCATATATGGCTTTAATTATGTTGAGATACTTTCCCTCTATACCTAACTTATAGAGGGTCTTTGTCATGGATGTGTGCTGAATTTTATCAAATGCTTTTTCAGCATCTATAGAGATGATCATATGGTCCTTGTGTTTGAGTTTATTAATATGGTGTATCACATTTATTGATTTGCATATGTTGAACCAACCTTGCATCCCTGGGATGAATCCCACTTGATTGTGGTGAATAATTTTACGTATATGTTGCTGTATTCTGTTTGCTAGTAGTTTAGTGAGGATTTTTGCATCTATATTCATCAAGGATATCGGCCTGTAGTTTTCTTTTTTGGTTATATCTTTACCTGGTTTTGGTATCAGGATGATGTTTGCTTCATAGAATGAGTTTGGGAGATTTGCGTCTGTTTCAATCTTTTGGAATAGTTTGTAAAGAATCGGTGTCAATTCCTCTTTGAATGTTTGTTAAAATTCTGCTGTGAATCCATCTCGTCCTGGAGATCGTCGAGCTTCCTGGATCTGAAGATCTGTGATTTTTCCTATACCTGGGAAGTTTTCTGCCACTATTTTGTTGAATATGTGTTCAATGCAATCTCCGTTTTCCTCCCCTTCTGGGATACCCATGACTTGGATATTTGAGCGCTTAAGGTTGTCTGATATCTCTCTCAGATTTTCTTCAATGTCTTTGATTCTTTTTTCTTTCTTTTTGTCTGCTTGTGTTATTTCAAACAGCCCATCTTCAAGTTCAGAGGTTCTCTCTTCAACTTCCACAAGCCTGCTGGTTAAACTCTCTGTTGTGTTTTTTATTTCGCTGAATAACTTCTTCAGTTCAGCAAGTTCTGCTACATTTTTTTTCAGGACATTGATTTCCTTGTACATTTCCTCTTTCAGGTCCTGTATACTTTTCCTCATTTCATCATGATGTCTAGCTGAGTTTTCTTGTATCTCATTCAGTTTCCTTAGAATTATCACTCAAAATTCCTTGTCAGTCATTTCAAGGGCTTCTTGTTCTATAGGATGTAGAGTTTGAGATTTTTTAACTTTTGGTGGTGTACTTTCTTGATTTTTTGTATTTCTGGTATCTTTTTTTTGATGTTTATTCATTGTGGCAGGGGTTTCACAGTCCACCCGTTTGAGACTATTGACTAACTAAGATGTTGCTGTGGTTGCCAATTTGGTATGGCTACCTCCGTGACTGCTCAGTTGGCCTCTAGTGCCTTGTGTGTGTGGTTGCCTTGGGTCTTGGGCCTCTCCGGGGAGCCACCTCTCCGGTCAGCTTGGACTCTGCTGGGCTGCTGGATCACGGGGCGGTACCGCAGGGTTGTGGTCTCTGCTGAGCTTCCAATTCCCGTGCAGGACTTCTCCCTGTTCCTTGTGCTCTGGCCCAGGCTGTTGGATCACGCAGTGGCGACCCCACAGGGTGTGTGGTTTCTGTCGAGTCTCCGCCTTCCTAGCCGGACATCTCCCCTCTTTGTGTGCACTGGGCTGGGCTGGGACGTGTCTTCTGCAACCTTCATCTATCAGCTGGGCCTTCAAGACCCTGCTCGGCACCGCCTCGCCCAGGAAATCTACCAGGTTTCTGCTAGGCGCAGACAACGGGTCGCTCTAGGTGCCTTTGTAGCACTGTGTAGATCTTTCTCGGGACTTATCACCTTCCTCCTGATATCGCGGTTATCGCGGTTATTTGTGTACTTGTCTTATCTCCCACACCAGAGCGTGAGCTCCTCGGGGGAGGAGCCTGCAGCACACGGTTCATCTTTGAATCCCCCCGGCGCGCACCGAGTCCGTTGCCCGCCCGAAGTCAGCTCTCCGGTAGGTTCAAGCTAACTCGGGAACTCTCCGACCACACTATTCCTAACCAGAAATCGGTTAGGCGTTTTTCCGAACTGGTGGCCGCAGAGATGGTATCTGCCTCCCGGTAACAGGAAGTTTACTGGGGGCCGGAGCCCAGGGTGCGGTGGAGTGGCAGTCGGCCCAGACCGTACTTCCTTGCCCTCCTGGCCGGGACGCCCCACACCACCAGCCCCACCAGAGAACCGCAGAGGGAGTGGGAGGGGAGGCCGGCCCGCAGGCCCCGGGAAGCCCCGCACCCGGGCAAGCAAGTGGGAAGGCTCAGTGAGGAGCCAAGCCAGGCGAGGAGGACAGGCTTGGCTGAGCTGGGCAGGAGCCACCACCACCTGAGAAAATGGAGGCAGCCCCGGGCCCTGACCACCATTTCTAATCCATTCACTACTGCATGGCCCTACAATCAAATCACCTCTTCAAGGCTCCACCTTCAAATCACCATAATAGGATTTCCCACCCTCTTAACAGTCACAGTGCGAGCTAAGTTTCTAATACATAAAACTTGGGGGACACAATTCAAGCATCAATGAGTTTTGGGGGGACATAATTCAACCCACTACACTGTACAACCATCACCACTATCTAATTCCAGAACATTTTAATCATAGCAAAATGAAACCTCATACCCATTAGCAGTCACTCCCCATTTCTCCTTCTCTCATCCTCTGGTAATGACTAACCTACTTTCTGAATTAATAGATTTGCCTGTTCTGAATATCTCATATCAGTGGACTCTTACAGTATGTGACCTTTTGTGTCTAGCTTCTTTCACTAAGCATGTTTTTTTTCAAGGCTCATTCATGTTGTAGCATGTGTCAATACTTCATTCCTTTTTATGGCTGAACAATATTCTATTGTATGTGCATACCACATTTTGTTTATCCATTCATCAATTGATGGACATTTGGGTTGTTTCTACTTTTTGTATTATGAATAACGCTGCTATAAACATCTGTGTGTAAGTTTTTGTATAAACTTATGTATGAACATATGTTTTCAACTCCCTTAGGTAGAATTCTCTAGAAGTAGAATTGCTGGATCATATAGTAACATGTGTCAATTTTTGAGGAATGGCTAAACTGTTTTCTATAGCAGCTGCACCATGTTATATTCCTACCAACAATGCACGAGTGTTCCAATTTCTCCATATCTCACCAACACTTGTTATTTCCTGTTTGTTTTAGTTCTAACCATCCTAGTGGGTGTGATGTGGCATCTGTTGTGGTTTTAAATGATGCTAAACTTTTTTTATATGCTACTGGCCATTTGCACATCTTTGGAGAAATGTCTATTCAAATCCCTTCCCCATTTTCAAAATGGATAATTTGTGTTTTTACTGTTGAGTTATAGGAGTTCTTTATATATTTTAGAATGATGGTGTCATTTTGGAGTACAAAACTTTTAAATTTTTTTTTGTGTGTGTGGCTGGCCAGGAAAGGGATCCAAAACCTTGACCTTCGTGTTACCAACACTGCACTCTAACCAACTGAACTAAGAGCTAGCCCCTTAATTTTTTTTCCCCAAATCTAAGTTTATTTATTTATTAATATTATTTTTGCAATCTAAGATGTCATTGCAGAGCAGCTGCGGGGGGGAGAGGGGAAAGGAGAAGGAAATAGGGTGGGAGAAGGAGGAAGGAGGAGGGGCAAGGTTGAGGCCTGTGGCACCCACCTCATTCCTGCAAGGGGGACCAGGGGGCTTCCAGCAGTGGCTTGGTCATTGCTGGGCTGGGTGCAGATGTCAAGGGGTGTTGCTGAAGCCCTCAGCACCCACCCACCCCACTCCAGCTAGGGAGCCCAGGGTGCTTCCTGCAGTGGCTCAGTGGTCATCACTGCAGCCCCTTAATTTTGATGAAGACCAATTTATCTATTTTTTCTTTTGGGCTTTTGGTATCATATCTAAGAAACCATTGCCTAATGCAAAGTCACAAAGATTTACTCCTTTGTTTTCTTCTAAGGGTTTTTCAGTTTTAGCTCTTATATTTAGGTCTGTGATCACTTAGAATTAATTTTTGTTTATGGTGTGAGGTAGGATTTCAACTTCATTTTCTTGCATATGGATATCCAGGTGAACTGTTATCTTTTTATTTTATTTTTTTTATTATTATTTTTTAAGGATGACTGCTAAGGGGATCTTAACCCTTGACTTGGTGTTGTCAGCACCACGCTCAGCCAGTGAGCGAACCGGCCATCCCTATATAGGATCCGAACCCGTAGCCTTGGTGTTATCAGCACCGCACTCTCCCGAGTGAGCCATGGGCTGGCCCTGCGAACTGTTATCTTTTAAATCACTCCTTCTTCACCATTCTCTCTGCTCTTTTTTCCTGAGACTTTTAAAAGAGAGTAGTTTAGAGAATCTATTCTCTATGTAACTTAGCTTCTGTTACATATGTTTTTACTTAAAAAAAAGTTTTTATTGGGCCGGCCCGTGGCTCACTCGGGAGAGTGCGGTGCTGATAACACCAAGGCCACGGGTTCGGATCCTTGAAAAAAAAAAAAAGTTTTTATTTTTATGTGTTTACTCTTATGTCATTTTTTTATTTAAAATTTTTATTTGTTATTAGCATATTCATTTTTACAAACTATGATATTTCTTTACACCCTTTGCCCGATCTGTCACTTCCCAAACCCCCTCCATATTTTAATTCACAAATTTTCTCTTTGTTTTCAGGATGGAGTTTATTCTATCTACCAAGTTTAAAAAATCATTTAATACATATGATGTTTCCAAGATTTCTAATCCAATTTTTTTCTGACTGAAAATAAACTAATGAATCTATTTTTGAATATGAAATACGGGCACAAAGTACAAAATTCAAAAGATACAAAATGCATTGAAGAGGTTATTTTTCTTTTTAATTCACCTGTTCTTGTTTCATTTTTGTCAGTTTCTGTTTCATAATTTTGTATCTGCACAATGCATGTTATTCTTAGAGCTGTAAGTGTTGGGAGTGAGTGGGTGGAAGAGAACATTGACACCAACAAGACAAGGGGAGGAAAGAGAGAGAGCCTGGGAACAGTGAAGAGCTTAGTTTTACAGGAGCACAGCCCGTGCAAGCAGGAGCTGTGAGAAGCAAGGCTAAAGAGGTAGACTGGGGTCAGCCTGTGGAATTTGGATCAAGAGGTAAGAAAAGGATTGTTGAAGAATTTGAACATTATTCTTACCCATGTGGTCTTTGATTTTTTCCCCCACATAATAAACATCATGTTTTAGGAAGTTTGATATGCTTCAGCAGGCCAAAGGGAGGAGATGGGTAGCCTAGGCCTCATCAAAAACCTTCCATCTCAGATGGGTACCCACCCCCTTGCTCTTCCTTGCCCGCTTTTAACAGACCTGTATGCTAATTATAAGCCAGATGTTTCAGACATTTCCTGCAAAGATTTAGTTTAGTGTCTGCCTATATAGCATTTAGATACTCTATTTTATTGCCTACATTGTAGAGTCCCCTCCTGTCCTGCCCCTGATGTGGAAAGTGTTCACCGTCCAAAGGGAATTCCCCTCTCGAGGGTCCAACAGTGTTCTCCCAGTAGGGGGCAGCAGCAGCACACTTCAGGTGCCCAGGGTGGGGTAGGGTGCTGTGGGGTGCCCTGGGGGGAGGAGCTTTGGGGAGGAAACCTGTAAGGTGGAAAAAGTTAACTAGTTCCTCAGTCCCACTTCAGAGTGAAACCCACACCCTGTGGCGAGTTGAGCCACAAATAAGCTTTCTGTAAAGCTGACAGTCTTCTTCTGGAAGGAGGAGGATACACTCAATACTTTTGATGACCTGGATTTGCTTTCTCCTAATTTGCTATCCTGTGCTTTGGCCATGAAACTTCTGGTTCCTCTCACTCTCCTCTTCCCTTTCTTTCATTTCCAACATTTTCCCATTTTTTCCCACTTTCAGGATTATGGGTCAATTCAAATAATCGCCTTCTAATCTCAGCATACAAAGGCAAAGCTGGCTGGCTCCCTAGCTCCTTGCCTACCCCAGGGGCATCAAATTTATCTCCAAGACTGTAATCACCCAGAAGGCAAAGACCTTTCACAATTTCTGGCACATCTCCGTGTTCCCCACTCACTTGCTGGATCCTCTCCCTGGACAAGAAGAGAACCACTTGCAATCTGGCCTGTAGCTTTGTCCATACCAGCATGCCATGTACAGAAGGAATGCCTAGGGGCAGGACATGTGGGGTTGGGGATCAAATCACAGTGGGGAGGAATAGTTTTGCAGAAATCCCAAAAGAATGTGATCCCAGGAATTTCTCACTGCTTCCTCTTGAAATCCACTGTTACAATGTCCTTGTATTATCTCTGTACCCCAGCATACCACAGCAGAGGTAGTGTGGTATAGTAGAAAGTACATGGAGTTTATCATCTTGGACTTTGTGGGAGTAGATCATAGGTCACATGCTTGATTTTAGGGCTGGCCAGTTGGCTCACTTGGTTAGAGTGTGGTGTTGGTAAAACCAAGGTCAAGGGTTTTGATCACTGTACTGGCTAGCTGCCAAAAAAAAAAAAGAAAGAAATACATGCTTGATTTGGGGCAAGTCACTTGCCTTCTCCAAGCCTCAGTTTTCTTATCTGTAAATGGGTATTAATAATGCCTTCTATAACTACCTCATAGAATTGAGATATTCAAGTAAGACAATGATATGAAAAGGTTTTATATATGGTAGAGAGCATTGTTTATCATTACTCGATCTTTTTCAAGAATACCTTGGCCTTTGTTTCATGGGCGCATTGATTGAATCTAAGCCATGGAATTAGATGTTCGAAAAAATTTGATTCTTGAGGGTTCTGGGTGCTATTGAGAGGCAAGACAGGAAAGAATCAAGTGAGATTATTTCTAGGGATTTGGCTTCTAGCCCTTTGTGAAGGAAGGGGGTTTCTTTCTTTCCCTGGGGCCAAGAGAGACCAATAGGGGATCTACTTCTAGAATCCTGGGTCTAAATGAGACCACCAAAGGATCATTGGTTTTAGGCCATATCCCTGCCCCTCACCTGAGGCTGCCTCGAAACCTTGATAAGAAAGAATATGGCCTATAGCCTGTTAAATGTTTTCAGGGAGATTCCTGTTCTGTCCTGGTAATTCAGGACAAAGTATGTTTTATAGTGAGTTCTTCTTTATATTTAATTTTTAGTCTGTTGGCTGCAATTGAAGGTTGCAAATGCTTTGAGGGCAGGAAAAAGAGTCTATTCATCTTTATATCCCAATCTAAGCCCAGCACAAAGTGACCCCAGGGTCCACTTAGTTAATCTGAACTGCATTCTACTGTCCTCTCTGTAGCTAGGAAATATACTCATCACTGATCTTTGTCAGCTTTAAATAAGTATTTACAAAGTTCAACCTTGCAATCATTTGGCTTGAAGTATCTCTCCTAAATCTCCTTTCTTTGGGATGGATTGTGATAGAGGTAGGAAGTGCCAAGACTGAACTCCTATTTTTGCTCAAGGACAGTCCCCGAGACTGCTTGGCTTGAGCTCTCCTCCCCTTCCTTGTCAAATGAAATGAGCCACTGAAGGAAATTGGCTTCTGCAGATTGTTAGAGACAGGAAGCAGCACTGAGAAGCAGGGTCGGGGGAGGGAAACCAGAGATCCCAGAATTAGCTCAAGGCCCAGCTCAGTCAGTGCCTGGTCTCCAGCCTCCTCTCTGCATCTCCATCTTGTGCTCAACACTTCTAGCCCCATTTGCCCTTTTCCTGGGTCCTGGTATCTGAGGCTGAAAGGGACTGTGTAAGTCGTCAAGGCCAGCCTCCCTCCCCCCACGTCATGTCACTCCCAACAAGTCTTCCAGCTTGTACTTCACACTTCCAGAGATGGGAATTTTGCACTTTCCTTAAGAAATTAGCTCCATTTTGCCTTTTATCCATCTGAAATCTGCCTCCTCCAGCGATCCCTATGGGCCCACCATGGCTGCTCTCCTCCTGGGTACAGCCTTTCAGATGCTTCAGTCTCCAGGCTAAATCCCCCAGGGGAGGTTCCTTGGTAGAGGCACGAGTTTCTCAGAAACTTACAAACCCAAAGGGAGTCAGAAAGGGAGGCTGAGCAGGAAGGAAATGCTGAGAACAATGCCATGCGCAGGCCCTTTCCTTGCCAAGGAGACATGGTGGTTTTACCCTGATGTTTAGTACAATCTCAATATACTGATTTTTTCCTCCTCCCACAGACCCAGTGCCTTATGGGAATAGGTTTTTTTCCCATTCAGCTCACTTTATTAATTTTTGATGAAACATTTAAAAGTATTTTTATTGGCATCATGACATTCCACTCCTAAATACTTTAGTATATATCTTTAAAACATAAAAATATTTTTCTGCGTAGCCAAAATAAAAGTATAATACTCACCAAAATTAACTATAATTTCCTAACATTATCTAATACTTAATCCATAATCAGATTTTCCCCCATTTTCCCCAAAACGTCTTTTGCTGCTGTTTTGTCCAAAACCAGGATCCCATCTAGGACCATGAATTACATCTGGTTGTTATGGTACTTAAGGCTCTTTTATTTACGATGCCAATAAATGGAAGGGAGTGTTCCATCTTATGGATTTATCTGACTGCTTCCTTGTTGTAGTGTTCTTCTACTGGTTCTTCTATGCCCTTTATTTCCTACACATGATAAATTAGATTTTAAGGTTCGATTCAATTCAAGCTACACATTTTTAGCAAGGATATACCCTAGGGATGTTGGATACTTTATGTGGTATCACATGAGAGACATACCTGGTTGTTCTACTATTAGCGATGCTAAGATTAATGCCTGGATCAAGTGTTAATCAGCTGACCCCTTCATTGCATTTTTTCCCTCTTGTAACCAGAAAGAAATCTGTGATTGCTGTAACATCATACAAATGTCAAGTGATATGTATTTTAAAGTCGTAATTGATCAGAAAAAGAAAAGACAGGTGTATTAATCAGGACTCTCCAGAGAAACGAAACCAATAGGACATGTATATATAGAAAAAGATTTATTTTAAGCAATTCAATAATGTGATTATGGAGATGGCAAGCCCAAAATCTGCAGGGTAAGCCAGCAGGCTGGAGAATTTCCTCTTGCTCCGGGGAGGTCAGTCTTTTTGTTCTACTCAGGCCTTCAACTTATTGGATGAGGCCCACCCACATTATGAAGGGTAATCTGCTTTGCTCAAAGTCCACTGATTTAAATGTTAATCTCATCCAAAAATATCCTCATAGAAGCATCTAACATAACATTTGACCACATATCTGGGTACTGTGGCCCAGCCAAATTGACATAAAATTAGCAATCACAGCAGGGCTGAGACAGATGGAGTTTCCATCTCTGCTACTGTGCTCTGTTCTTGTGTAAATCATTTAACACTCAGGGTCTCAGTTTACCTCGCTGGAAAATAAAGAGTTTGTACTAAAAGATTTCTAAGTTTCCTTCCAATTTAAACTTCTTTTTAAAAAAATTGTGCTAAAATATGTTATTGGGCCCAAGTCCAGCTGCCTGCCCCAAACAAAAACTGTGGCTTGGCTTGCCAAAATCTATTACCCCAGCGTGTTCAGCTCCTGGCATAGGCTTGTCAAAATCTCATTACCAAATCCAAGTCCGGCTGCCTGCCCCAACCAAAAACAAACAAAAGCCAAATGTTGGTGAAAATGGAAGTCAGCTTTAATTCAGGAATACTGTTGATCTGATGGGAGATGTTAGGTTAAACATCTCTCGGGTAAACCTGACGGAGAACGGCCAGACTAATACCACCTCAAAGACTCAGATTTACTGAGGGGTTTTTAAAGAGGAGATTGAGGGAATGGAACGTGGGAAATGAAAAGCTGGAGGAAGGGGCATGTGAGATGTGGCGGCTTCATGTGAGGAGCCAGGTGAACGTTCTTGCCAAGGCTCCCTCTGGTTTCAGCTCCTGCCATTGCTGTTATCTCAGGGGCCTGCTGGAGGGGTGGAATCAGCGTAGCTTTACTGATGTCTTCTTGGTTACTCAGGGTCTGGATAGTACCTGACTCATGGCGAGTTTGCAGTTCCAGGTTTACTGGACAACAACTTTACTTTTACATGTAAATAATGTCATCTTGCCCTATAACCAAGGTTCAAAATATCAAACAACCATGGGAAAAGAGGGAACTCAGAAATACATGCTAAGAAAAAAAATCTGTGTCTTTTAAACATTCTTATAGTCCATGCGGTTTTAGGTCCCAACATGGCTTCAGTCCTGCTCACTCCAACAAATACACATAACATAAAATATACCATCTTAACCATTTTGAAGTGTACAGTTCAGTAGTGTTAATTATATTCACACTGTTGTTCAACCAAACTCCAGAAGTTTTTTATCTTGCAAAGCAAATTCTATATCATTGAATAACAACTCCCCATTTTCCCCTCTCCACAGTCTCTGGCTGCTTTCAATTCTTTGGGGTATAAACCCAAAAGTGGAATTGCTGGATTATATGGTAATTCCATTTTTAATTTTTTGAGGAACCCTCATACTGTCTTCCGTGGTGGATGCACCATTTTGCATTCCCACCACCAGTGCACAAGGGTTCCAATTTCTCCACATCCTTGCCAATGCTTGTTATTTTCTGTTGCTTTTTTTCTTAATAGCAGCCATCCTAGTGGGTATGAGGTGATCTCACTGTGATTTTAATTTGCATTTCCCTGATGGTTAGTGACGTTGAGCATCTTTTCATATGCTTCTTGGCCATTTGTTTATCTTTTTTGGAGAAATGTCTATTCAAGTCCTTTGCCCATCTTAGATTGGGTTAGTTGTTTTTGGTTGTTGTTGAGTTGTAAGAGTTCTTTATATATTCTGGATATACTATAACTCACCCTATGCATTTCTTCATTTGTATCCTTTGTCATATCCTTTTAATAAACCAGTAAATGCAAGTAAGTGTTTCCTTGAGTTCCGTGAGCTGCTCAAGCAAATTAATCAAACCCAAAAAGGGAGTTATAGGAACCCTGATTTACATCTGGTTGGTCAGAAGTTCCAGAGGCCTGTTCTTGCGACTGGCATCTGAAGTGGGGGGCAACCTTGGGGCCTAAGCCCTCACTCCGTGGGATCTGACACTATCTCCAGGTGGGCAGTGTTGGAATTGAATTGAATTAGAGGGCATCCAGCTGGTGTCCACTGGAGAATTGCTTGCTTGCTAGTGGGGAGAAATCTCCACACATGTGGTTACAGAAGGCTGTCTGTGTTGTCATTTGTTGTGCTATGAGAGTAGAGGAAAAGCAGCTTGTGTGGTTTGTTTTTTCCACACAGGTTTCTATCACTAGTAAATAAAAGAACCCTGATTACTCTAGATTGTACTTTAAGGTACTTGCATAAATTCACAATGGAATACTACTTAGCCATAAAAAAGAATGAAATCCTGTCATTTGTGGTAACATGGATGAGCCTAGAAGACATTACGTTAAGTGAAATAAGTCAGGCACAGGAAGATAAATACCACATGTTCTCACTCATATTTGGGTTAAAAAAAAAAAGTTGAAATTTTAGAAGTAGAGAGTAGTATTAAAGTTACTAGAAGCTGGGAAGGGGTGGGGAGGGAAGACAGGGAAAGGTTAGTTAATGGATACAAAGTTACAGCTAGATAGGAAAAATAAGTTCTAGCAGTGTATATAATAGGCATCTATAATTAACGATAATTTATTGTATGTTCTCACATGGCTCAAAGAGAAGAGCTCAAACGTTCTCATCACAAAGAAATGATAAATTTCTGTGATGATGAATTTGCTAACTACCCTGATTTGATCATTACACATTGTATACATGTATTAAAATATAACTATGTACCCCATTAATATGTACAATCTGTAAGTTTCAACTAAAAAATAAATTCCCAAGGGGTCCGCCCGCCCGTGGCTCACTCGGGAGAGTGCGGTGCTGATAACACCAAGGCCACGGGTTCGGATCCTATATAGGGATGGCCGGTTGGCCGGTTCGCTCACTGGGTGAGCGTGGTGCTGACAACACTAAGCCAAGGGTTGAGATCCCCTTACCGGTCATCTTTTTAAAAAATAAAATAAAATAAAATAAATAAATAAATTCCTAAAATATATTTTTAAAAGATACTTGTATAAATTATTTTGAGGAAGATATAAAAACAATGGGAAAATAGTGAAACTGATATTAAATTCTTTTAGATACTAAAACTCAAACAGATGGGAATAATTCTGCAGAGAAATTGTGTGAAACTATGTTAGTGATAAGAAAAGTGACTCCTAAGTTTAAGTTTCAGTGTAAGCAAATGGCTGGTAACACATTCAGGAAACAATAATTTAAATTCTGTCTGCAGTATAATTTGCAAAGCAAAGAATGAGAGTCATTAAAGGCTCTTTAAGAACATTTTGCAAAGATGCTACTGTTGCCATGTGTTCATATTAGAAAAGTACAATAAAAATAAAACAGGTAAGAAGACATGGTCAGGTAGAAACAGTGTGCTGGATTTATTTCATCTGACCTTCCAGGTCCACTCTCCACCCTCTCTCACCCTGCTCTCTGCTCAGGACAGTAGACCTGTGTTGACTACATCAATCGTTCCTGTGTCCTTTGGCTTCTAGTTGGGATCCCTAATGCGGAGCCCTGGTGAGAGGTTAGAGGTGGGAGGAGAGAGCGGTTGGGGTATTTATTCCTTGGTTCCCTCCTAATAAGGTTCCCTCAGGGTGACTGCTTCCCTAGATCAAAGGTCACAGAACTTTTTCAAGAACTTTCTCCATGTCACTTTCAGATTCTCTTGCCTTCTGGGTTCTGATCATCATTGCATTGCCTCCTCTCAAACCTTGGGATATTGACAGCCCTTGTGGCAAGTCCTGGGTTCCTGCACTCCCATGACCACATATTTGTCAAATTGCCTAATTTGCGTGTGCCAACTCTTTTTTTATGATATGATGTAATATGTAATAATGCTATACTATGAAAATTAGTTGAAAAATTACATTTGATTATGATTGCTGAGACTCAAGAAAAATAGAAGCAAAGTAGGAAAAGACTAAAGGAGGGAAACTGAAGTGATCAAGGGGCCAGAAGTGAGAGTTAGAACAGTCATGTGGGGACAAATCAAAATGCAATGCCCAAGCATAAAATCTTTTTTTTTTTTTTTTTTGGACTGGTAAGGGGACCATAACCCTTGCCACGGTATGGTCAGCACCACACTCAGCCAGTGAGCGCACTGGCCATCCCTATATAGGATCCTAACCCGCAGCCTCGGCCCGACCAGCACCGCACTCTCCCGAGTGAGCCATGGGGCCGGCCCCCAGCACAAAATCTTTAAATGAATACCTTACTGATTCGATTAAAGAATAGAATCTTAGTACTGGGAGCACATCTTGAACCCGGATATATATTTTAAATAAATAACATGAAATATTACTTCATGCACAAGATTGTCTTGAAATTCATTACCTTAAGAGGTGGTACAATTTGAAAGCAGAAATCAATTCTAAAAATGGCATAAATACACAAATGAAGAAAATTTTTTTTTTTTTTTTTTTTTTTAAAGATGACCGGTGAGGGGATCTCAACCCTTGGCTTGGTATTGTCAGCACCACGCTCAGCCAGTGAGCCACGGGCTGGCCCTCAACAAATGAAGAAATTTTAAGTTGCCAAAAGAAACTTGAATTTTGAGGTTAACATCAAGATGTGAGAGAGGGAAATGAGCTGGCTGAAATAGAGCTGACCAGGAAATTCTTATGTTCAGTAATTAAATTAAAACGAGAACATAAATAAAACTTAGATTAGCTTTTCATTTTCCACCTTAGTTGAACCTTCTGAAAAGATATACCTTATATAATACTTTTATCTCTTTCCTTTGAATTCCAAATGACTATCTATTACCTCTTCAGGACTTTTTAACGTGGGGTCCATGCACCCAAGGGATCTATGGATAGGATTTTATATCAGTGCATTCCCTTGGGGACAAAACCAGCGATCTGTGATTCCCAGTGCATAACAGAGAAGGGCATTGCCTTGCTTCACAACTATTGCAAGGATTCTGGTTACCAGGGCACTTCCGAGCCCTTGGTGAGGCAAGCATCCCTCTCCATTTTGTTCTGGATGCAGAAGGCAGAAAGAATGGAGTTGGGGCAGAAACTGTAAGCGGCCTTCACATGGCAGCGGCATGGTTAGGCAGGATGAAGCCAAGCCGTAGGAGCCATCTTCCAGGCAGAGCGGCTGCAGTCATTTCCCTTCCGTGGTTGCTGCTAACACAGACTCTCTCTTTGGCTCCATTCTCTAATCCCATCCTGCAGGACTAGACATATTTTCATACCATCAGACCATTGTCTGGGCCTCTTCACACTTACCCTCCTCTTTGGAAGCAACACTGCCCTGAGCCAGCACACTCAGCCAGTCGTTGCTTTGTCCCCTTCGGAACCTAGACTGGTGACCCTGAGACTTTACATCCCTCAGCATGTGCCCCTAGTCACTTGGTCCAGGGGCCAAAGCCTCTGCCAAGTTGAGGACTGCATCATACAGTTGTGCTGGATCACTGCACAAGAGCGCTCAGCATGGGGCAGAATGGAGACTAAAAACTAGCCTACCTTTCTCACCACTCCCTGTGCCTGTGACCTGTGTCTGGCTGGAGGGGCTCCTTTTCTAACTCATACACAGGCGTCATATAGCAGAAGCACTGGGGGTAGTGCCTACCTAGAAACTAATCCTTCCCCAGATATTTTATGTGCGATTTAACCTTCCTAGAATTATAGCCTCTGTGCGGGGGAGTTCTCAAGTTGTGAATAGTTAACTAGTCTATCCCTTACCCCAAATACCTTCTGAATAAAGGATGGTATTTTTGTTTGTTTTTGGCAGCTGGCTGGGACAGGGATCAAACCCTGGACCTTGACGTTATCAGCACCATGCTCTAACCAACTGAACTAACCAGCCAGCCCCAAAGCATGGTATTTTGAGCTCACACTCCCTTCATGCATTTAGGTTCTTAAATTATGCCTTTAACAATCTCTCTCTCCTTCTCTCTGACTCAATATCCTCATGGATTAGTCAAATAAATATAAACTATCTTTAATCCTTTATGTTATTTATAGTGAATATCACTCGTAGACACAACTGCTTAAATTAAAACATTTTAAAATTTGTTTTTAGAACATTTCGTAATGACAAATATGCCAACCATTTTGATCATCTTGTATTGTACACAAATACTGATAGTCAACTCTGTACTGACAAATATGTAAAATCAGTTGTTTCTATAAAATGCTTTTTTTAAAAAGTGGCTTTAAAAATTTTGTTTTCAGCTGAAAATTGAAAAGTAAAATCTTGACCAAAAAAATATTGGGGGGAGGGTGGTTGGCTAGTATGGGGATCCATTGACAAAATGTAATCCTGCAAGATTTGGGTCAAAACATTTAGACTTGGTGGAAATAATGGCCATAAAAGAAAACTTGCCATGGGTGTAGCAGTTAAGGCATTTTCAGTTACAAGGAACAGAAAATTCAGCTAAACTGGCTGAAAAAAGGGGAGAAGGAAGAGGATTTAGGGGCTTGTGTAACTGTAAAGTCTATTAATAGATCTTTCACATATAATTTGATCAGGGCTTCAGTTAAGTTTCCATGGAAACTTCTAGGCCCTGCCCTCCTCTGTGTGGTGGCTTAGTCCTCAGCTAGACTTTCCTCATGGTGGCAAAATGGCTGCAGAGCTTCTATGCTTCACATCTTCATGCCACACTATTCACAAGAAGAGAGGGGAACTGATTTCCCAGAAACTCCACTAGAAGCCTTTTTCCAACTTCTTTGGCCTGAGTTAAGTCATGTCCCACCCCTGCAATAATAACAGTCCCCTGGAGATGGGATTTTGCTGATGAGCTAAGGCCTGAGCCATAGACCCGGCCAGGGGTAGAGTTAGCTTTCTTCAAAGCTGCTGGATTGCATGCTAGAGATATGGTTACTGGACAAAATTAGGGGTGTCACCAGGAATAAGAAAATGGGCATTGGGGAAGGGATGAGCAACTGCGATGTCACCTAACATGACGGAAACTTAAGTAAAAATTGATACAGATCTGATACAGATAAGGAAACCAAGCAGTGAGACAAAATTTAAAAATTTCAATGAAAAAGAATTGATCCTAGTGAAAAATATTTCAGTTGAATAAAAATTAAAATAGATAAAAATGAAATGTTTCAAATGAGTGTCATAGAAAGATGATCAAGGAATTAAATGAACTTAGTGAAGTTTGTTCCTGTAAACACATTCCTGATGAAAATTAATCAATGTTGGTATAAATCATCTGAAATGTTGATATTGAAAACCTCCTTGGGGACAAAATGGCAGGGTTGAAAACATTCTCCAGCTCCCTACTCTGACCCCTAGTGACCACTGCCTCTTTGTGGAGCACATAAGCCATCTCATTAATAATCTGTTTTGGTTCTGAGACTCAATAAACACTATGGCTTGTGGTGTGTAGAACTGAATTTCTTCACTGTTTGAAAATTGTAATAAGTGCTTGCGTCCAGAGGTCTGTCCCTTAGACAATGTCTGAAGAGTAATTCATTTTCAGGCCTCCCTAGAAAAGAATTTGTTCTGGTCAGATTCCTGGAATTCATACAGAGACACTGGGGGAATCTCTTGCAATTTTTTCTCCTACCTTGGATTAAATTTTCCTCTGGAAGTTTCAGTTCTAAGAACATTCCCTTTGACAGAGAAAACAGAAGCAAAATACAAATTGAGGAGTTCTGCTTTTTCTCTGTCACCCACCAACATGACAACACTGACCGCAAGCAGTGTATCCCTTTTTTGCTTTGTATATGACTTTATGAAGCCCCTTACGGACTTCATTTCGTGCAAGGCTTTCACTTTCTCAGAAGTTATCAGACATTTGTTCCATCTTCTGTGTTCATCTGTGGTCACACGCCCCTCTGTCCAGCTTAGGCTTACTTTCTCTTTTAATCAGATAAACAAACATCTGTAACCATAGGATTTCCTTAAGCCTCTTCCCCTTTTTCACTGACTTGAGATTTCACAGGCAAAGTGAATATTCTTAAGAAGTTACTGAATTCTTGAGCATCTTTTTAATGTCTCAAGCTATGCTATTTTCTTTCAATTGTTAAAATCTAGGGAGCACATCCATCTGTGCCCTACCATTTCTCTCACAAACACAAGCTTGAAGAAGATATAGTGCTTTCTCCCAAGCTTCCTGTCACTTCCACACTGCCAACCAATTCCTCCTTTTGGCCAAATTTAGGTTCAGAGTGGCAGTTCCCGTTGTTACTTCCTCTACTCTCTGGAAGATGAAATTGTCACCAAGCGATGATAAAAGCTAATATCCATTGAGTGCTTACTGTGTGAAAGGCACCTTTCCTATGACAAAGTGGAGGAAGAGAAAAGCTAAGTATCTTGCTCAAGCTCTTCCACCTGGCAGTGGTGGAGTGTGGGCATTAGAGCCAGGATCTGACTCCAGAGTCCGACTTCTGTCTCTTGCTGTAAGTGCCTGACACGCAGTCTGGTGTTAGTTGGTGTTTTAGTCCGTTTTGTGTTGCTATAATAGAAATACCTGAGACTGGGTAATTTATAAAGGAAAGAATTTATTTGGCTTACGATTCTGGGACAGCTGCATCTGGCGTAGGCCTCACGCTGCTTCTACTCATGGCAGAAAAGCAGCAGGTACAAGCAGATCACACGGTGGGAGAGGAAGCAAGAGAGGGAGAGAAGGTGCCAGAGTCTTTTTAAGCAACGAGCTCTCGCAGGAACTAATAGAGCGAGAACTCACTCATTACTCCCCCCTCCCCCAGGGAGAGCATTAATCCATTCATGAGGGATCCGCCCCCCATAACTCAATCAGTTTCCAACACTGCCACATTGGGGATCAGATTTCCACATGTGTTTTGGAGGGGACAACACATCCAAACTCCATCAGTCGGATAGCTCCCCATTTGTTCCCAACCCCCCAGACCTAGGTAACCACTCATCTTTCTGTCTCTATATATTTGCCAGTTCTGGACATTAATTTTGGAATCATGTAATATGTGATCCTTTGTGACTGATTTTTTTCACTTAGCAGAGTGTTTTCAAAGTATGTTCATGTTGCAGCATATGTCAGTACTTCATTCTTTTTTATGGATGAATAAAATTTCACTGCTTGGATATACTATATTTTATCTGTTCATCCGTTGATGGACATTTGACTAGTTTTCATTTTTAGGCTATCATGAATAATGCTGCTATGAACACTCATGTATGGGTTTTTGTGTGGACATATGTTTCCGTTTCTTTTCTTTTTTTTTTTTTTTTATTGAATCAAAATCGATTATACATATTTTGGAGGTTGAACATTGAGATATGTTGATTAAATCAATATTACTAGCATATATATTTATAATAAATCATAATTATTCTTTATGCCCCTTGTCCAACGTTTCCCCTTCCCCCATTCCCTCCCCCTCCCCCTCTAATTGCCCTAGATTTCTTCTCTCCTTCTGAAAGAATAATGGTTACTCTTTTGATTTGTTGCCTAGATGATCTGTCCGATGATGAGAGATGTGATCAGGTCCCCCAATATTATCATAGAGCAGATGCTTCTTCTGTCACTCTGAAATGGGTTTTGTGGAAAGAGACATCCTCTACTTTTCTTTGTCTCTGCTGGTGACTCTTCTTGTGTGAATGCACTCCAGTGGTTGGCGGACCATCTGCATGGTGGTTGTGGCATCTAGCTGCTTTTGCGGCAGCCATGGTTATTGTGGTGGCTGTGGTGGGCCACCCACATGTTGGTGCTGTTTTTGGTATGCTCCTTGGCACTGGCGGTATGCCTGGTTGTCGGGTGTGTCTGGTCTGCTTCTCCATGCCTCTGGTCCTTGGGCAGGCCCCAAGGCACTGGTGCCATGTGCCTGGTTGTAGGAGGGGTGGCCGGTCCTCTTCTCCATGCCTCAGGTACCCAGGTGGGCTCCGAGGTGCTGGCATTTTGTGCCTGGTGTGGGAGGAGGGTCCGGTCCCCAGCTCCATACCTCAGGTCACTGGGTGGGACCTGAGGCACTGGCTTGGTGTGCCTGGTTGTGGGAGAGAGGTCCAGTCCCCTTCTCCTTGCCTCAGGTCCCTGGGTGGGCCTCGAGGTGCTAGCATGATGTGCCTTGTTGTGGGAGGAGGGTCCAGTTCCTGGCTCCATGCCTTGGATCACTGGCCAGGACCAAAGGCACTGGGTTGGTGTGCCTGGTTGTGGGAGAGAGGTCCAGTCCCCTTCTCCTTGCCTCAGGTCCCCGGGTGGGCTCTGAGGTGCTGGCATGTTGTGCCTGGTTGTGGGAGGGTGGTCTGGTCCCCTTCTGCATGCCCTGGGTCCCTGGGCAGGCCCCAAGGTGCTGGCTTGGTGTGCCTGGTTGTGGGAGAGGGGTCTGGTGCCCTTCTCCATGCCTTGGGTTCCTGGGCGGGCCCTGAGGTGCTGGCGCAGTGTGCCTGTTTGTGGGAGAGAGGTCCTTTCCTCTTCTCCTTGCCTCGGGTCCCTGGGCAGGCCCCAAGGTGCTGGCATGGTATGCCTGATTGTGGGAGGAGGGTCCAGTCCCTGGCTCCATGCCTCGGGTCACTGGGCAGGACCCGAGGCACTGGTGCAGTTTGCCTGGAAGTGGGAGTGGGGTCTGGTCCCTGGATCCAAGCCTCCAGTTCCTAGGCAGGCCCCAAGGTGCTGGTGGTGTGCCTGGGCCAGAAGTAATTTCTTGTCCTTTGCTTCTAACACAGGGGAACTTCCTGTGGGAACCAGTACTTGAGCTGTGTGGTTGTTTAAATTGCTGCTTTGCTGCTGTTTCCCTAGGGAAGGCTTTTTGTGCAGCTCAGGGTTTAACGGTTGACCTTATAGGTACTTCCTGCTCTCCAGAGACCCAGTGGATCTGTGTTGTGTAGAAACTCTAATCAGGGACTGAGTTTTTTCATCAAACTGCACCCCATGCAATTCTGCATTCCCGACCAGTCTCCTCTGAGTGGTCCTGTGCTGATTGGGGGGCAGGTTGGCTGTCCTTGCTGTGTCCCAGTGTTCTCCTGGTGTTCCCATGTCGTTCACTGCCTGTGCTTCAGATACTTCCCATGGGACAGGCCCTGCACTGTTCCATTGTGATGACTCACCGGCCTCTGAATGGCTCCCTTTTTTCAGTTGTTCTGGCTCCTCACTCCTGCGTGGGTCCATGGGAAACCTATTAGTGATTTTGCTGTCCTGGGGGCCACCAAGGCCCTCTTCTTCCCTGCCTCCTCCAAGTAACTCCATCTGAAGGGCACAGCTGTGGCTTCTGCAGGCTCCTGCTCCATGTGCTCAGCAGCTCGAGCCTTAAAGCAGCTGCGGCCCAAAATGCTCAGAGCAGTTTATTCTTTCTCTCATCGTAGTTTCTCCCGCCTTCATGAACTCTGTAGGTCTCTCCTCCTCTTCCCCTGAGCTCCAGTGGCCCCAGCTTGGCTGATGTTACATTTTTATAGTTGTAAATTTGGTTGATTTGTGGGAGAGAGTGACACTGGGGACCGTCTATTCTGCCATCTTGACCGAAACCCCTTCATTTCTTTTGTGTATCTAGGAATGGAATTGGCTAGTGATATGATAACTCCCCTTTTCCCCTTTTGATGAACCGCCAGACTGTTTTCCAGTCTCTCCATTGTCTTATGTTCCTCTCACCAGCGGTGTTTGAGGATCTCAGTTTTTCCACCTTTGCCAATACTTGTTACTATCTGACTTTTTTATTCTGGCCATTCTAGTAGACATAAAGTCCTATGTCATTGCAGTTTTGATTTGCATTTCCCTAATGATGAATAATGTTGAGCATCTTTTCATGTGCTTGTTGGCCATTTGTATATCTTCTGGAGAAATGTGTATTCATATCCTTTGTCCATTTTTAAGTTGAGTTTTTGTCTTTTTATTTTTGAGTTGTAAAAATTAATCTGTTCTTGATGACATAGAGTTGTTTTTCGAGCATAGTGACTGAGGTTCACTGTGATTCAGAGGGGCCGTCGTGGATTACAGACTTGTGTAGGGCAGTCTGCCCTATATTAAAAGGCAACTTGATGCTGTCAGGAAGAACTAAAAAGCAGTTATAAGAGATATCTTTTTTCTTACTCTTTCTGCTATCATCCCTTGTTCTCACAGTTCTAAAAATTTATTATTACTCTTGGTAGAGGCTGAAGGTAACTCAGTTTCTCTCATGAATGAGGTTCTCAGGCTCTGAGACAGTTTTCTGCTGTGTTTTGTGTAATTGTAGTTTCCAGGAGTTTGATTTCTGGAAGAACCAGGTCGCATTTTATATAAATAGAAATAGTAGGTTGAATAGGGTAAGACTAATTGGGGCAGGTTTGGGGGAGGAGAGTCTTTAGTAAAATCTCCAAGAAGGCAATGGCAAGGACCTGGCAGAGAGGAGGAGATTCCAAGGCCAAGGGCAGTGGCATCTGAGCACTGGGTCCTGTAGAAGGGAATTTGCAAGATGAATGAGAAATGAGTCATTGATGCGACTGATATTGGTAACTACGGTGAGAAGCAGTGAAGAGAAAGAGTGTCCGTCAGAGTGGTGAAGGGTCTACATTCAGCCTTTGAGCTCAGGGGAAGCTGAGAGTAATTGGTTCTGATAGCTTTATCTTCCTCTGGTTTGCTGGTGTGAGAAAAAAAAAAAAACAATGGCCTCCCTGTTTGCTCCTCACCAGCCTCCCCTCTTCTGCCGACCCCACCCTGCCCCTGGCTTGTGGCTAACCTGCCCAACTGCCGATTAAAACCCGCACTTCCCAGCATGCCTTGCACCATCCAGAAGCCTCAGTCTCCACCACTCATTCTGCTCCCCAGCTGACAGTGGCTCTAGCAAACCACCTTCCAGATTCAGGGTGTCTATTGTGGGGCCTCTTGCTCCCTGGGGGCCTCTCCTCCCATCTCCTTTGACTGTGGCTGAACCTGCTACCACTTGACAGCAAACCGCACTTGACAGAGGAAGGAGACCAGGCCCATTGCCCTAGGCCTCCAAATCAACACGGCTGTGCAGCTCCTCCCACGGCAGGCTGCTTCTGAGGCTTCCACCCATTCTTCCTCTCTCTCTGGGTCTCAGAAGGCCCAGCAGGGACCCCTTTGGTGGTCTTCTCCTTGACATGTAGAACTTCTGGGGGTAGGTGGGTGTGAAATGAATTTGGGAGCTTTGGACCTCTGCTTGGTGGCAGTTGGCTCCTTGTCTCACTGCCAAGGCTCCTCTGATCTCAGTCACCAATACTTCCTCCTCTCCCATGCATTCCCTCACTTCTCAGCAACCTGCAGCTGATGCCCAGGGCTGCACCCCTCCCTCCCTGTTCTAGGAATCCACCACCACTGTTTTGCTTCCTTCACCTGCCTGAGCAGCCTCATGGTTATGCGTTTCACTCTGCTGCCATTCTAGAATGCCACAGCTGTTGGGAAACATGCTCTGGTTGCAGAACAAGGCAGGTTTCAGGTCCTGATATGAGTTCACAATTCTGAAATCCAAAAAGCTCTGAAAAACCAAAGGCTTTTTTGGGGGGTGAGTTTGACACGAACTCATTCAGTTGCAAAACCTAACTGAACTGGCAAAAGCCTGTTCTGTCCACCTGTCTATCGCCCAGTTAATGTGAATATTCATGTTTTTTGCCAAAATATTCATGTATTGATTTGGAGGTACGGTTCTGGACACGATTGGAGGAATTATGTAATAAATGGCATATGCACTGTGTTACCTCTCTAAACCATGAAAAATTTTGATCTTTGAAACATTTCAGACCCAACATTTTAAGATAAGGGATTTTTGGACCTGTGCTCTAATGCTACTCAAAAGAAGACTGGACAGTTAATTATACACATTCATGTGACAGAATACTATAGAGCTAATCAAAATCATGTCTGAAAATTTAAGGACGTGGGAAAATAATTCCAATACATTGTTATAAATTATATATGCAAACTTACAATAGAGCATGCAGAATATGATTTCCACTTATGTGTGTGTGTGTGTGTGTGTGTGTGTATTTATATATATAGCATCCACTTTTATATATATATAGCATAGGAAAAGCTTGGAAGGCAATATATCATAATGTTAACAATGGCTTGTTTCTGTGTTGTGGGCCTGTGGTTGATTTTCTTCTTCTTAGCCTTTCTTTATTAGTGGCCATGTAATACTTTTATAATCAGAATTATTTATTTATTTATTTATTTTTATTTTTATTTTTATTTATTTATTTATTTATTTAGATTTTATTATGTCGATATACATTGTGGCTGATTATTGTTGCCCGTCACCAAAACCTCCCTCTCTCTTCCCTCCCTCCTCCCTCCCCCCCCAACAATGATAATCAGAATTTTTTAAAAGCCAGTAAATATTACTAAAAGCAAGGTGGTACTGACACTCTCTACTGTGTGGCCTTGGGCAAGTCACTCGATCAGTCTGAGCCCTGATTGTCTCTTCTTAAATTGGGACTATTAAACCTACCAAGCAGAGTCGCTGATGGGTATTGTATGTACCTGGGCAGAAAGTAGCTATGCTTGTGGGCCCCATGTCAAGGTCTGCTTTCTCCTCTACCCACCGGTCTGCCCGCCATCATTATAAAATAGTGCAGACTGAGGCTCCCACACATTGCCTGCCATTTTCCAAGTGCGTCCTTGCTGGCGATCAGCAGCACTTTCAGGTATCTTTCCTTTCCCTATTACATTGTCTTGATTTCATTCATTGCTACATACAGAGAGGGTTTCCCACTTTACCAAGGCTAACCCCCATTTTATGGACACTTGATTCCATCTCTACTCATCTCTTGTTGACCTGTTCTGCCAAGGGAAATAGATACATTTATATGGCAATGAAGTAATGTCCTTTTTCTGAGAGCAGGACCGATGCCATTTAAAATAACCCCTCCGTTTTGTATAAACTCAGGCGGGAAAAACCCGGGTGGGAAAGTGTGGGAGGGGCTGGGAGGAGCTCCGCTAATTGCAAAATTGGCTCATGTACTGTTGGCTTGCTTGCATTGGCTAATACCTCGAGTTGCCGTGCTTGCAGTTTTAAAAACTGAGAACAAAGACGGTTCAGGGCCACACTTTGAATTGGCTGGTGCGGTCCGGCTGCTGGAAATAAAAATCTTTTTCTCTTTTTCTATATTGGTCTCCAAGGGTGGGTGTTTTTTTCTTCCGACGCCTATAACAGCACATCACATTTTACAAAAGATATTCATGCGCTGACTCTTCCCTTCATTACCTTGTTTCCTGAAAGAGCAGTTGTCCCTTCCTGTGTTTACTTCAGCAACCCCCATTCACTAATTAACCAACATGCAGCAACCTGGCTCCTGGCCCTACCACTTTACTGAAACTACTGTTTGTAAGATCATTCATTCATTCATTCATTCATTCACATAGTATGTGTTGAGTTCTGTTCTAGGCACCAGGATGCAGCGGTAAATAAACAAAGCTCTTCCCCTCAGGAGCACACAATCTTGTTGGGGAGGCAAATAATTAGCAAGTAAATATATCATAGAATATCAGGCAGTAAACATGAGTAAAAACTAATGTGAAGAAAAAGCAAAATAAGGAAAAAGAAAGAGATGGGGGGCAGGGTGTTATTTTAGGTGGTGTGGTCAGGGAAGGCCTCTTTGAGGAGGTGACATTTGAGCAGAGGCCTCAAGGAAGTCAGGGAGTGAGCTGTTTGGGTATCTGGGGGAGGTGGACAGCATTCTGGGCTTAAGAAAGAGCAAATGGCAAAAGCCCTGAGACGGAGGCCTGCTTGGCTTGACTGAGGAGCTGCAGGAGGACGTCCTGCTTTGAGCGGAGTGAATGAGCAGGACGGTGGTAGGGCATGGAACCAGAGGGAGCAGAGAAGCAACCAGACCATGCAGGCCCTTGAGCCTGTGGTAAGGGGTCCGGGATTTATATTCGTCAGCTACGAAAAAGGTCTTCTCAATGACCAACAAATGACCTCCCAAGTCAACCTCTCCAACTGTTCTAGAGCAAATGACACTTTGACCTTCATTCATTTAAGAAACCTTTGCTGAGCAACTATGAGGTGCTAGACTAAGTATTGCTTGGGGATAAACACAGATGAGAACGAACTGTAGACCCTGCCTGCAGGACTCGCCATCCCAGCAGGAAGGCAGAGCTGTGACAGACGAACTACGACGCCCCATGGAAGCACTGGACACAGCCACAGAGTCCTGAAGAGGCACAAGGAGAAGCCATCCTCTCTCCTCCAGTCTCTCCGTGACATGGCCTTATCCTGATTTGTCTTCTTCCTCAATTTTTCTTCAGCCTCTGACCCCGTGCCCATTCCCATCTCGTGAGAGTCCGGTTCAGATGCCCCCTCTTCCAGAAGGTTTTGCTTGAAGCCTCTCAGCCATGTGCTGTCTTCCTCCTACAACTCTGCCAGTACCTCCCTCCTGTTTTTCCATGATTCCTTTCCATTCGGCCCTGAACTGGACTGTGGTTAGCTGTGTGCCTCTTCCCCTCGCTGTCCCACTGCCTGCCACGCCCTGGCACTGACAGGGTGCTTCCGTGAGCATCTTGTTATCTTTGCACAACATGAAATCTCTGATCGTATGTTGATACTATCAGTGTTTCCAAAAGGTCAATCACTGGAGTTGGTGGCTGAGGGAGGCCATGGGCTACAGGGAACAAGAGGAGCTGGTTTAAGGACTTGAGACCCACCCCCTCCCTCAGATGCCTAGAGAAGACAAGGAAACATGCCAGGAAGGGCCCTCCGCCAACCCACCTCCCGTCACCCTCAGTCTCTGCATTGACCCCTGTGCTTTCCCAGGACTGGCACCAACGTGGGCGGTGGCCTCTCCTCTTTCCGTTTTTGATTTTTGGTTCTTAAAAACTCCATTTCAAATGAGGGAAATGAAACTACTGAAGACTCTTCCCCAGCAGCCAGCTGACATGGGGCAAGAGAACAATTCCCAGTTAAGGCCCCAAAGGAAATCCCCTCCCTGTCATGTGCCAAGGCCGGGAGAAGTTGGGGTGACTCTGGCTCACTGCTAGGCCAGGCGCAGCCTCTGAGGTAAAGGGCCAGGATGGAAGGGCTGCCCTGAGTGTGGCTGGGGGCTGAGAGCTCAAGGCGGAGTAGAAAACACCAGAGGCAGGATCAAGAGGACCAAGGTCTCGGGCCTGGGGTGAGCTGCCAGTTGTGGTCCCCTACTACGCCATTGCTGGGCACGAGGGACTGTACTCTTCTCTCTCACAGGCCCTTCCAGAGCAGGGAAGCCGACCCTCTCTCTCCCACCAGATCCCTTGTGTACATTCAGATGTGTCCCTTCACGGTCTCTGCTGCAGGCCCCCATCCCTCCACCCCGTCCTGAATAGTGTCTGGTTATCATCTGGAAAAGCAGTGGCAGAAGGGCAGAAGCCAAAGTTCCCTTTGACTCTTTGGGACTGAGAAGACCCATAAGTGCCAACTATTAGAAAGCTTATTTTAAGAAAGAGAAAAACCACAAACCCTCAGAAGGCAATACCTAGAGACTTAAAGACACTGTAGGCTTATCGCCCTCACGTATCCTTTCCCTCTCTTCCCTTCTTTCCTCCTTCTTTCTTTGAGCGAATATTTACTGAGCCCCTTTATGTGCAATGGACAGTATATTTTTTGGAATAATGTATGACTCCTGCCCTCGAAAGTTTATAGTATAGTTGGGGGAACAAGACAGAAATCCAAAAAATCAAATTAAAACACAAGAGATGTTATGAAGCCAATGGATATTGCAGACATGGGTACCGCATGTGTGGTCCCATGTGTTCTGAGGAAGAGGTAGCAATTGCTGTGGGGAAGGTTTTACGCCCTTGGGATGGGAAGAGTTGGGGTAGGCAGAGGAGAAGCTGTGCGAAGGAAGGAAACTCTGACAGAGTACGTACAGAGTGGGAGCGTTTTTTCTGTGTTGGGGAAATAGTGAGCAGACCAGACTGGATGGAATGCACTTGCAGACCATGGAGAGGCTGGAGGCAAGTTCAGACTGAACGGGGCATCTGGACGTTCTTCTCCAACTGGGAACTGTCTGGTTCCTTGCTTTCCCTTCAGATCTCCCTGGGAACCTGGTGTACTGCTTGACACTAAACTTGCTTAAAGTTTAAACTTGCTTAAAGTTGCTTAAACACTAAATTACTGTTGAGCAGGGAGCAGTTACAAACAACACAACATGTGGAGTAGGCTCAATAAAAATGGCACCTAGTCCCGGAGATGTTCACTGTCCCATGGAGGGGTGTGCTTGGCCAGGGCAGGCAGGGCTGGATGCACCATGGGTTGTGTTCGAGAGGAAATACTCTGATCCCTTCTGCCTCAGACAGCATAGATGGAAGAAGACCCAGAGCACCCAACCAAGTCAGACAATCCTGAGGATTGCAGTGAGGCTTACAGCCTTGCTGGCATCAGGAACATTCTGTTTTCAGCTACAGATGTGCATTGGTTTCAGCTGGACGTCTTTGGGTCCACCCTGCTGAGCTAGCTTGCTGCTAGACTAGAGAAGAGATGCTGCCACTGCTTGCCAACCAACTGACTTGGCTCTACATAACCATCAAGACAACTGGTTTGGGGGCTGGCCAGTTAGCTCAGTTGGTTTGAAGAGGGCCTTATAACACCAAGGTCATGGGTTTGAATCCTTGTACTGGCCAGCCACCAAAAAACAAACAAAAAAGATAAATAATAATTTTTTAAAAAGACCATTGTCTTTCTAAGTTTTTTTGAGGGGTAACTGCTGCCTTTCTCAAAAGAAATCCTATAGAGAACCTCAATGTACAAAACATATAGAAGTAGAAGTTCTTGGGATGAGGAAGAGAGGAGGTGCCTGGAGTCCCATCCTGCCTGCTCTTAGGCTTCATTGAGGAACGCTTGAACCTGCTGAAGCTGTCTGATACAGGTAAGGGGTGCGATGGCAAGCCACAAAAGGGTTTTAAGCAGGGAGTGAGATATTTCAATACACGTTTTAGAAAGATGCCCATGACTACTGAGTGGAGTCTGCATTGGAGAGGGACAAAGAGCAAGTTTAAGGTAGCTACTAAAATGGTCCAAACATGAGTTAATGAGGTCTAGACCCAGGGCAGTGGCCAAAGACGAAGAGTAGGATTGGATTCAAGAAACATTTCCAAGTTAGAATCAGCAGGACCTGGTGAACAGTTGAATGTGAAGGGTGGGGTCTGTGAGGGCTGGACTGCCCAGGTTGAAGCATGCCATAAACGGCAACAGCCATACAGGGAGAGAAACCTGCTGGGACAAAGGATAAGAGATCAGTGTGGGATACATTGTGTTCCGGTGACTCTGGGACATCTCAGAGTTGACTGACTAGCAGAGAGTTAAAAATCTAAGTCAGGGTCTTCTCTCTTGGAAGAGACCGTAAAAGTTAGAGATTAAAATTTGGGAGTTATCAACATAATAGTAGACAGGAAAGACATAGGAGTAGGGAACGTGCACACAGTGAGAAGAAAAAGGCCACAATCAGAAACCTTGATTTGTGACAATTTGACCTTTATTTACTTTTTTCATTGCTGTCATCATTGTTAACACTACAAGCAAATATTTTAGAAAGCAGAGACACTGCTGGATGTTCAGAGTGGAAAGGACTCACTCCTGCTCTCTCAGGACGGACATGTCAAGGATAACGATGCAGTACGGAATCACAAATCACCAGGCTCCAAGAGCGGTAGCGGGCACTTCAACTCTCCAGATTTAGCAGAAAGTGAGAGAACAGACCGAACACCTCTTCTCTGTCCCCCTAGTATGGTTGCCTGTGTATGCACTCAGCATGCAGTGAACACTAAATATTTTGCCTTCTTCACTAGATGGTGAGCTCCTTGAGAACTGCAGCTCTGAAATCCTACATAGAAAGCTCTTAGCACTCTGCTTGGCACCCCTTTGAGGTTGGCTATATTATTAATTCTCGTTATTCTTTTGAGTTCATGGCAAGAGCTACCAGGGAACTTTGTACAAATTAAGCATTAAAAAAACTCATTCATGTAGTCTATGATCAAGAAGCTCATGGGACTCTCCAACAGCCCGCCGCAAAGCAATTGCCCTTTCTTTCTTTCTTTCTTTCTCTCTTTCTCTCTTTCTCTTCCTTTCTTTTTCTTTTTAGTGCAATGCTGGGCCCATAAAAGGAGATTATTAAAGACCAGCTGAGTGGATGACCCTTCCACATGGTGGACTCCCCTTTACAATTGGAGAACATGTATGTTGCCCATTCCCAAAGTCTGCTCTGGCTTGGTCCTTGGATAGAACCTTGGAGAAGAGTTCCTGGGTTACCAGACCTCACAAGCAAGGACCTCCGGCTGACCACCGCCCCCCACCCCAATCTCCCCCAAACCACCACCAAGGTGAGAAAGCCTAAGGTGAGGGAGCTGGTTAGCACTGCTGGGAGATCATTAAAAAAATCCCACCTTCTTTTTTTTTTTTTTTTAAAGATGACCGGTAAGGGGATCTTAACCCTTGACTTGGTGTTGTCAGCACCACGCTCTCCCAAGTGAGTTAACCAGCTATCCCTATATGGGGATCCGAACCCATGGCCTTGGTGTTATCACCACCACACTCTCCCAAGTGAGCCACGGGCTGGCCCTAAAAATCCCACCGTCTTGGCCACTAAACCCGGCAAGTGTTCAAAGGGGCCACTGCCCCCCGCTGGCCCGCTCCCATCCCCCGCGCCACCCGCGGCTGCAGTTCCCTCTGAGATACCTGCCCTGTGTGAGCCTGAGTGCTGAGTCGCTGAGCAGCTCGCTCTCCATGTGACTTGAGTTTCCGTCTGTTCCTTCCGCAAGTGCTAAAATAATCTGATGCCCCAGAGAGAGGAGGCGCCGAGCCCGCGTTTGGCTGCTCTCGAGGAGGCCGGAGCCCCAGGAGAGGATGCGCTCCGCGGAGCCGCCTGGGCCTGCGGGAGCCGTGAGTATTTCCTGCGCGGGGGCCTCCGCGCGGGACAGCCGGGGCCCTTCTCTAGGTAGGCAAGCTCGGCGACTTTGCGTGGTAGGAGGACAGCGTCGGTGGCCCACAGCTCAGGGCTGACAGGGAAGTTGTGGCTTGCTGCATTCAAACTCCACTGCCTCTGCGCAGGGTTTGGGGGCTGCAGCTCTGGGTGTAGGTGGAAATACCTCCCTCCGGGAGCACTTAGAGCTGAAAGAGGGGGTGAGGTGTAGTGGAAACAGCGAGGGCTTCAGAATCAGGTGGGTTGGATTCCTGGTTCTGCCAGAGAATGTGAGCAGGTCAGTAAACGTTTCTGAGCCTCAGTTTTCGCATCTGTAAAATGGGAACAATAATGCTCCCTCCCTAGTCTAGGCGATGGGATATAATGAGATTTTTCTGTGAACACTCAGCCTGCTTTCCTTTCCTGCCCCACAATGTGGATTGCGAATCACGGTTTCACGGATGAAGACACTGAGACTCATTAACAGCAACACATATTTATGGATATCTTACATGTGCCAGGCATGTTCAAGGCCCTAGGGATACAGCTCCTTCCCCCACAGTGTTTGTCCATGGGAGATTCAATAAGGCTCTGTTGTTTGGGTCCACTCGTAAGTGTCAGAGGGAGACTAGAACTCAGGCCCTTTTGACTCCTTGCCCTATGCTCTTCCATAACCCCCAAGGCCTCTCCATGTGGGCCAGATTCTGGAGAATTCAACATATATGCCCACGTACCCAGGAGCTGGACAGAAAGAAGGAGCCATAGCTGTGTGCTGCCCTCCGAGTGGGCTGCAGGCTCCACTTCCCCCCCTGAAAGAGGGAGAACACGTGCCCAATTGTGGCTAGGACTGGAGGAGGCTGAGGCAGGGTTCTAAGAATGGAGCTTCGGGACAGGGTTGGTCCTGAGTGGTGCACTTCCAGGGGGACTGAGGGGTCTGGAGGGTAGAACCACTGAGTCCTGAAACTGGCGCTCCATGATTTTCTGTGCTCCTTTCACCGACTGGCTGCGAACCACAGGCTGTTCCCATGGGTGATGGTGGTTTGCTGGGATTTATAGCCCTGAAACTTGTTTATTTTCCTCACACACCTCCAAAAAACACCTCAATTCCTGCCTTTAGGTTAAAAAACCAGCCAGCTTCACGGAGAAGGTGCTTTCATCTAATACGTGCCCCCGTGGGAACTTCATGCAAACCCACATAAACTTGGTCCTTAAGCCCATCACCCACGAGCGGAAACTTCCCAAACAGAGAGCAGGCTCCTGGTGTCTTTGCTCTGGGGTCTGCCTGCATTAGGAATTTGCTGACCTCTCTGTCTCTGGTCTTCTTGATTCTTTCAAAAGAGTGCTGCTAGTGCTGATTATCCCCTACGTTTGGCTGTAGTGTGCATCCACCACAAAGTATAAAATCCACTCTTGTAGGGACAGCTAATGCGCCTCACATCATGCTCAGGTCCACTTTTAGCCACATTGGTTAGGGGAGGGTGGGCCTTCACCCAGGGCTGAAAAACACGATCTTTCTCAGGACATGCTTGTCTGTAATACAGATACCTATGCTCACTGGTGTGTCTTAATATTATAATTTTTTTTTTTTTTTTTTTTTGCTTTTAGTAGAACTTTTTTATTATACTAATTTCTCCCCCAAACCATTCCTCTCAACTTCATCTTTGAACACATGTCATGTGCTCAATTTTGGAGGGGCTGTGGCATATGTTAGGTGATGACTTCCAAAAGCTCAGAGAAGTGAGGAGAAGGAAAAAAGGACATTGATCTTATAAAACCTCACACACAACTGGGGTCTGTTAGTTAGGTTTCTTTTAGTTGCAAATGACAAAAACTCAAACTGGCTTTAGCAAAAAAAAAGGATTTATTGTTTCAAATAACTGAAAAGCTCACAGGTAATAGCTTCAGGCATGGCTGGATCCAGGTGCTCAAACAACATTCCCAGGAATCCATCTGTCTCCATTCCTCAGCTTTGCTTTCTTCTGTGTAGGCTTCATTATTAGACAGGTCCTGGAGTTGGTGGCAAAGGGGGCTGCCTGTGGCTTCAAGTATAATTCCCACCAGTTTAGTATCTGAAACAGAAAGAGAAAGCCTCTTTCTCATTATTTCTAGTAACTATCCTTGGATTTTCATGGGCTTGGTTTCCATGATGTGCCTGTCATAAGCCAATCACTGTGGTTAGAAAAATAGGATGCTCTAATGGGCCCAGCTTGGAACCAGGAGTTGGGATCAGACCTAAACAAACATGGACTTTTTAAGAAAGGAGGGGGTTGGTTGCACAACAATGTGAATGTATTTAACACTACTGAACTGTATACTTGAAATAGTATACTTACAATGGTATACTTAGTATACTTAACACTGTATACTTAAAATAAAATTTTATGTTATGTGTATTTTGCCACAACTAAATTTAAAAAAAAGAAAGAAAGAAAGAAAAGGAAAGAAAGAAAGGAAGGGGTTAGTTTCCTCAAAGAGGAATTGAGGAGTTGTTACCAGAAGAAAGAGAAATGAGTGTGGGTAGGCAAAACCAACTGATTTCCAGAGCAAATGGAGTCAGGTGCTGAGAGCAAACCACATGTGTCTTTTCTCACTTTAATGCATGGGTGGTTTCAGACTTAACAGGGGGAATAAAGGAGGAAGTAAAACCCTGCCACTGTTCTCACCAGTGAAGTGGGCATGAAGAGCAGGGGTTAGTACCAGCCATAGGCTCGATGTGGCCACAAAGCCCTGTGAGGTCATGGGGGCTCCTGCAGTCCCAACCCAAAAGGTTGCTTCATTCAGGTGCTGTGCTGTGCGCCCCAAACGACTTTCTGCTGCCACCACCAAGAAAGAGAAGGCTCAGGAGGGGATTTTTCTTCAGAAGATAGCACTTCGGGCTCTGTCTTTTCACCCTGGCTGTTCTCAAGCAGGACCTAAGTGTCTGAGACAGCCCAGCACCACAGTGCCCATCTTGCAAGGGCTCATCTTGGGTTATATATCATATTCTCCCAATAACCTCATTTCATTCCATTTTAGATTTCAATCTGGACACTGGCTCCTCCTGAGCCTCCCTGTTGTCACTTAGACCTCTCCTGGTCCGATCCTGCCTTGGGTTGAATGTACCCCCAAAACTTAATCCCCACCGTAACTGTTGAAGGTGGGAAATCCTATTATGGCAATTGAAAGATGGGACCTTGGGGAGGTGATTAAATTGTAGGACCATGCTGTAGTGAATGGATTAAAAATGGTGGTCAGGGGCATGATTCTGAGGCTTTAAAGAGAGTCTCTCTCTCTCTCTCTCTCTCTGCTCTGCAATTTTCTGCCATGCAAGACCCCTGGGTCACCAAGGCCTTCACCAAATGTGTTCCCTGAACTTTGGACTTCCCAGCCTCCAAAACTGCAAGCAATAAATTTCATTTTCTTTATAAATTACCCAGCTCCAAGTATTTTGTTATAAGCAACAGAAACGGACTAATACAAGCTCTAATCCCTCGAGTCTCTCCTGCCTTTCCAGTGTCTTTCCTCGTTGGTCCCACAGGATGCTAAGGCTGAGCTCTCTCCCTCAGCCTGCAGGGTCAGTGGTGAGTGGGTCTTTCCCTGCCTGGCCCCGGGTCACCTCTTTCAGCTTCAGGCAAATTAATGGCCTCCCTGTCACTGCCCATCCTGCCATGCTGGGACCTTCTCATGGGACTCCCCCATTAGCCTTTCTCTTGTTCTAGGTTATTGAGCCCTTTCTCAGGTCCTTGAACTGAAGCTTCCATTTTGGCTTCTTATTTCCTTCTAAATGCCCATTTTTTTCTAGGCTCTCCAGCTCCTTTTGCAGAACCTCTAACAGGCCCTCATCTTACCTCATCCCCACAGATGACCACGGCCCCTGACACACTCAGGGAGTCTATTCAGAATATCAAACACCCCATGGCATAGGCCTGGCCAATCGGAATGGACACTGTCATTAGAAGCAGGATCCTGGGGGATCCTGCTGGATCATGTTGCCTCTTTGGTTGCTGGATCATAGTGGGAGCCCTCGAAGTTCCAAGAGACGGGCCAGGCAGCTGTGGTGGGGGCTTGTGTGTAGCTGTTTTCCAACAAATACTTACCTGTGCACCCCAACTGAGCATTCACTTGACACATCCTCCTTCCAGATAGGTGCACATCCAGCACCTCCTATTTGGGCCTGAATTCAGTTCAGGCCTCACTGTATACGAGCTATGTGACTTGAGCAATTCAATTTGGCCTTTCTGAGTCTTGGATTTCTTATCCAAATGGAAATAACAATCAAGCATTCGAACAGACATAGTACACCAATGTTCATAGCAGCATTATTCACAATGGCCAAAAGGTGGAAACAACCTAAGTGTCCATCAATGGATAGATAAATGGACAAACAAAATGTGGTATATACATACCGTGGAATATTATTCAGCTTTAAACAGGAATGAAATTCTGATACATACTATAACATGGATGAACCTTGAAAACATTATGTCGAGTGAAATAAGCCAGACACAAAAGTACAAATATTACATGATTCCACTTATATGAGTACTTTGCATATAAAAATTCATAGAGAAAGAAAGATTAGTGGTTACCAGGGTCTGGGGCGGGGGAGAATGAGGAGTTACTATTTAATAGGTACAGAGATTCAGTTTGAGATGATGGAAGTTCTCCATCTGGAGATAGCTAGTGGTGATGGTCGTACAACAATGTGAGTGTACTTAATGTCACTGAGTTTCACATTTTAAAAGGGTTTAAGTGGTCAATTTTATTTATATTTTACCACAATAAAAAAATGACTAACAAACTTTATGCTGGCCTATGTGATACAAGATTCGGTATCTTTAAAGAAAACCACAATGTGGCTTTTTAAAAAAATGGAAGTAATAATGCCTACTACATAGAACTGTTGCAAATATTAAATGAAATAAAATGTCTGTAAGAAGGCTTTGACAGATCCCTCCACCAGCCAGCCACTAACCCCCCCCCAAAAAGAAACCTTTTGCAGCCTCAAGTGCTATTATTATTATTGACCAGTAGCATTGTTATACTTCAATTCTCTTGGCTTTATCCAAAAATTACCTAAAAATCATTTTTGCTTTCTAGAGAGAGAATTTTTTAAAAATCGCATTACTCCCATTCCTCTGTGAATTCTAATTTTTAGAGGGAAAAAAAAATCAGCTTTCAAACAAGTTGACAATATTATTTAAGGAATTCTGAAAAGGGCAAAATGATTTCCCTTACCATCATGAAATTGCACCATGAAAACTTTAGTATTTTTCATCATTCCATACATAAATAACCAATAAATAGTAGTGCATTAAAGAAGATATGTCATTCACACTTTACTGTGAGTTGCTTTCCTTCTAATTCTGGCTGAAAACACTAAGACAGTGGTTATCAAATATTTTTTTTTTTTTGACAACTCAGAAACATCCCCCCCCCAAATAAAATAGCTGACTTTGCAGTCTCAGGATACTCTTTAGTTTAACTGACCCAGAAGATGAAAGAAGTAGGAAATTTTTTTTTAAAAGCTGAATCGCTTGGCATGCATTCTGAAGTCTTTAGGGGAAAGTGTACTGATGACAGCAATCTATTTTGAAATGCATCAAGAAGTAAGATGAATTGAAGGATGGATAGAAGGATAGATAGATAGATAGATAGATGATAAAGCACATATAGTTAAGTGTTAATATTAGAATCTAGGTGATGTATATACCAATGATCACAATCAAATACTTTCAGTGTTGCTGTGTGTTATATATTTTTCATAATAAAGTATTAGGGAAAAGTTAAATTACTAACAATACCTAGTAACTGCTACATGCCTTTCAATAACATAAAAGTCAAATAATAAAAAGTAAAAAAACTTCCATAAAGGCTGTAACTACCTATGACATACTTTCATTTATATGAATTGTTGGATTATTGTTCAACTGAACCGTTAGACTGTGAGGGGCAGGTGACCCAGGCATGGGCTTGAAGGGTGGATAGGAGTTTGGCAAGTGAAGAGGACCAGAGAAAGGGTCTTTCCCACCGAGGAAACAGCATGTGAAAATGTGTGTGTGATTTAGTCAAGGATAGCAAAGATCCCAGGGTGACAGAACTCCCAGACCTGGGTTTGTATTGTAGCTCTAACGTTCTCTAGCTGTACGGCTTCAACTATTATGAGCCTCAATTTACCATGTGTAAAATAGGGATGATAATATTTTCCTGCTAGGATTTTTCCTGCTAGTATTCTTTTATGGAAAGCACCTGTCATAGCACTTATTCCAAGGCGAGCACTCAATAAACATGAGCTATTGCAGTTAAGAGCCCAGAAGGAATCTGGGAGCTATTATGCCGACCGTGAATACTATCCCACCGAACTGGTCAGTTGTCAGGGATCCATATCATTTCATTCCTCAGTTGTGATTTTCTCAGGAAAAGCAAGTGGAAGGGGGGATATGTTTTCATTCTCATTCCACTCTGGGCAATAAGCCTCGCTCATCACCTGTAGTGCCTGCCTACGGTCTCCCACAGACTCTGGGTGGTGTCAGCTCTCCTGAACACCCTGAGGTCCACGCTCTGCAGCTCATACGGATGGGATAAGGCCCTACAGCTCTTTTGTTTTATTTATGTCAACAGCAGCTCCCTGTCTGCACAGAGGAGCTCTACTTTCCCATTAATTCTGACTCTACCTTGTCTCACTACAGAAAATGTTGCCCCCACCCCCACGGGTGTGTGTATACTCCCGCAGGCCTTGGAGGAATTGGTGGGATCCCCTGTCCCCCACACTTGAAATAAAGTCCACGATATTACATTGACAAAGCTTTTTCACACACATTCTTTTACTTAGTCTTGACATGATCCTGTGAGGTCAGCAAGGCAGGTATTATTGTCACCCATGGCCACCACTGGCATGAAGGAGCCAGGCTTGGGCCCAGGTCTCTTACCCCCAGTCCAGAGTCCCTTCCTCCACACAGGCCTTACCTGCTTCCTCTATCGAGAAGGATGGTGGCAGGTAGTCACTCCTTCAGAAGTGACCAGAGAGAACAAACCTGTGATACAGAGAGGAAATGAGAAGCTGATGCATTATGGGTTGGGTGCCTATCAGAGAGATGATGTGGGTCTCTCAAAGACAGAGGTGACACCTCAGGCCCACCACTAGCCACCACCCCACATGCAAGAGCAAGATGTTATTTCACAGTAGGAGCAGATTGCTTTTTTAAAGGCCTGTGACCAGGGAATGGGACAGAGTGAACCTACGTCTGTTGGTTATAACGGGCCGATGCTGACCACAGAGGGAAGTTGGTTGACTCATTTGTGGCCCTGAGGAAATGCCTGAGCAGGATTGTGCTCAAAGCAGGGCTCCACACCCTGGCTGCCTGGAGTCCCTGTAGGAAGAGCCCAAGGGAAGAACATTTGCTGTGGCCCTTAAACCCCCTCCAGGCAGAGTCAGTGCCTCAGCCATTCCCAAAGTCTGTTCTATTCAAGGTAGAACCTTGGCTGACCAGGAATGCAAAGCTCGGAGTGGAAACGCAAGATCTGCCTTTAACTAGTGCTTGGGAACCTTGGCACTACCTTCCCTGTGCCACCTTGTTCATGTCATTTCATCTCTCTGGCCTGAGTACTCACCTCCAAAATGATGGTGGGCGGTCTCTTCAGAAATGCCACAGTCCTTCTCGAAAGGATGGTCAATTACTAAATCTGAATGAAAGTGCTTTTGCCAGAAGGGTCACGTGTAACAGAACTGTTCTTTCTCAAACAAATTCTTAGGACCACACTTTCAAGGAGCTTTCCAACAAATTCAAGTGATATGACCCCTCACTTAATTGTCCAGGCTTAGAGGGGGATCCAAGTCCTAGAGGCCAGTGTGAAGGGGCCCCAACAGTACAATCAGCTGCTCACAAAGCAGTGATCTCCCATGCTGGGTGTGTTTAAGCACAGGCAGGTTGATGCGCTGCTGGGACACTGTAATGATGACAAAGACCACTTTTGAACATTCTTTTAAAACTTGTCTTAGTACAGTAACAACCTGCAACAAAGGCATTATTATTCCCATTTAACTGGGGAGAAAATTGAGGCCCAAGGTCAGAGCCAGGCTTAGAATCTGTTCCATCTGTCCCCTTAGCCTGGGCTCACCGTTACGGCCGTGTTTCCCGGGTCTGGGCTGTGCACATGCAACCCAAATCTAAATCCCCTTGACCCTGGAAAACAAAAGTGATGTCCATAATAAAACTTACTTCAATTACATCAATTGTTTTTCATCATTAAATCCAAACATGATCAGTTTACACACTCTCACAATAATTTCAATTCTAAGTACATATAAGAAATTCTCTAAGTGATATTTATTAGGCTGTGAGTATGACTGTATTTTAATGTTTAAGTTATAATAGATTAGTTCTTTTCCTTTAAAACTTGTCTTAATACAGTAATTGAAGTTGATTTTTGGAAAATTAGAGAATACAAAGAAGCAAAAATGCAGATATGGAAAAAGTAAATATCAAGCAATTCTCCCCATTATTGAAATTTTGATGTGTGCATTTTCAAGTATTTTCTATGCACATGCAGATACATGCATATTATTCTTTTAACAAACTTATATTTTATATTCTATTTTACACATTCTTTTTTTACTAATATTTTATTATAAATATCTGTCCACGTCATTAAATATATTGTTCCCAAAGCATATTTGATTGCAGCACCATTCCTACCATAAAGCTGTATCATAATTTATTTAACCAATTCCACTGTTGGGGTTTTGATGGTTTCCACTTTTTTATTATCATTACTAATGTTGCAATGAATATTCCTTTAAAAATGTTTTTACATACATTGTAATTCCTTAGGATAAGTTCCTAGAAATGGAATTACTGGATCAAAAAGAATTCCACACTTTCAAGGTCTTTGATAAATTGTGCTAAATTGTCCTTCAGAAAAAGTATGCCTATTTGCTCTTCCACCTGTAGGGTATTAGACAATTCTTAGGGGAGAAAAAACTCAAAAGCCATTGTAGTGCCTATTTTTTGACAAATTCATTATTAAGAGAAAGCTAGAGAAGCAAATCGGCAGATCTGAATTCACACATCACAATTCTAAATGCTCTGTTGCCTCAATCCTCAATTTGCAAGTTCATTTTTAATGCACCCTCTATTTGAATATTATTTGCAAAACACAGGAATGTATTAACTCGCCGAAGAATACAACTGATTCTTTGCTTTTAAACTATTCTTTATTTTCTTTTAAATTTAATCCCAAAATCATAATTAAAAAATCTTTGGATTTAAAAGTACACATTGTAGAAATTTTTCCAAAGACATACAAATTGTTGGTAAATATATGAAAAGATGACCACCATCTTTAGTCATTAGGGAAATTGCAAATAAAAATCATGACGAGATAGCACTTTACACCCTACTAGGATGACTATAATAGAAATGACTGGTAATGACAAGTGCGGGTGAGAATGTAAAGAAATTGGAACCCTCATGAATTGCTGGTGGAATGTAAAATAGCGCAGCCACTGTGCAAAACAGTCTGGCAGTTCCTCAAAAAGTTAAACATAGAGTTACAGTATGGTTACAACTCCAACATCTCTGCTCCCGGGTATATATATATACCCAAGAGAGCTGAAAACATATGCCCATTCGCAGACTTGTACATGTGCAGTATTATATGTTATAGACAAAAAATGAAGACAACACAAATGTTCATCAACTGATGAATGAATGGAAACAAAATATAGTGTAGTCATACGATGGAATATTAATCAGCCATAGAAAGGAATGAAGTATTGATATATGCTATAACATCAATGAACTTTGATACATTATGCTAAGTAAAAGAAGCCAGACACAAAAGGCCACCTATTGTATGATTCTATTTATATAAAATGTCCAGAATAGGCAAATCTGTAGAGACAGAAAGTAGACTAGAAGTTTCCAGGCAATGGAAAAAGGTGGAAATGAGGAGCAGCTGCTTAATAATATGGGTTTTCTTTTTTGGGTAATGCAAATGTTCTGGAATTAGATAGTGGTGATCATTGTATAACTTTGTAAATATACTAAAAACCACTTTAAAAGGGTGAATTTTATAGTATGTGAATTATATCTCAATTTTTTAAAAGTACATTTTGTGGCTTATTTTTAGGGATTGGGACCACATGGTACCCTTTTAAAATTTTAAACACCTCCCTTAGATTTGATAGCTAGTTATCAAAGTAATCCTAAACTCACTTATCAAAAGTTGAATAGTTTTCATATTGAATTTAAAGTTTGGGCCAAAATGTCTCTCTGGCTTTCTCCCTCTCTCCCTCCTTTTGTTCTTTCCTTTATCAGGTTATGTTTTTAACAATAAATATATTTTGCTAAACTATTTGTTTGATGTAAGTATGATTTATCTAAGCAAAAATTTTGCAAATAAAATTAGTTTAATGCACATTTCTCTAAACAAAAATCTTGCAAATATAATTAAAGACACAGTTTTTTTTAACATGATTTGTTAATACTCAAAAGAAGTCATTTTTCCTATGTTACATGAATAGTATTAGAATGCACTTTTAAAAAACAGTTCGTACTTTTATGTGTTAATTTTTGTATCTTTTATTTTTAAATGTAATTTCAAACTTAGAGAAAACTTTCAAGAATAATACAAAGGATTACCAAAAACTCTTTACCCAAATTCAACAATTGTTAACATTTTGTATCACATTTGCTTTCTCTCTCTCTCTCTCTTTCTCTCCATATACATGTGCGTGTGTGTGTGTTTATATATATATACATACATACATACATACATACACACACACTACAGGCTGGCCAGTTGTCTCAGTTGGTTAGAGCACAGTTTTATCACACAAAGGTTAAAGGGTTCAGATCCCCATACTGGCCAGCTGCCAAAAAAACCAAAAAACCAAAACCCAAACATTTATATATCTGTGTGTGTTTATAAAATTTTTTTAGTGTATATTTTCTAAGAACAAGGACAGTTTCTTGTATAACCACAGTACAATGATAAAAAATCTGGAAAGTTAACACTGATACAACACTTATTTCATCTGCAGTCTGTATTCAAATTTTGAAAAATATTCAAAATTGAATTTGAAAATATTGAAAAGTGCCCCAGTCGTGTTCTCTATAGTAATTTGATCATTTAGTTAAGGTAACTGCTGGTTTCTCCACTGTGAGGTTGCCATTTTTGCCTTTGCAAAATTAACAAGTAACTTGTAGGGTGCTGCCTTAAAACTATATTAATATCTTGTTTCCCAACAAATTTTCACTCTTTAACATCTCTTGATAATTCTTATCTGCTGGATGCACTTTGAAAGATACTTTTCTGGATACAGATTTCAGCCACTTTCTCTAAATTTTCAGGTAGTATCATAAAGCTTGCATGCACTTTTTTGAAGCATTATGTACAGGTTTGTCCTTTGCATTTAAGCTTATTAAAGAGCACAAGTCCTGTTTTTGTTAGATCGTTTTTTTGCCAAGATGCAATATTTGAGCCAGCTACTGCCAGCTACTGGGAGTGAGGTGGGGTGGTTATCAAGAGAAAACATGAAGCTTGGAAGTGGACCCAGCTTGCAAAGAGCCGTCAGGAACCTCCAGAGGCCAGCTCAGAGCCCATTCTCTCCACGTTCTCCTTCAGCCTGCATGGTCCACCCTCTTGTCAGTCTTCTTATTACAACTTCTCTGATCTCCGCCCTCTGTTGACTGTATTATTATTTTCTCTTCATATGGCATGTTATCTACCTCATAGCTTCTGCCTCTCCAGGGCAAGGTCTCTGAATAATTCTCTGTGTTGCTCTCTGTGCCTCTCAGCTCTAATTTCCACTGCTAATTACCTAATACTTTCCCTTGTCTCTCTGTACCAATATCACTCATGGGGTGCTGGCCATACACAAGGTCAGGTGCTTCCCCAAGATTCGGTCAGCTTGGTGGTGGTGGAGGTGGTGGTGAGGACATGTGATTCTCCTGAGGGCTGCCCCTGCAGAGGGACTGTGGAGGTGGTGGACAGAACAATCGACCTGACACTGGAAGTTGCATTAGTACATCAACCATGTTTCCTGAACTATAGTTGGGACACAGTTATGAGAAGTCATCTGGAAGTTTGAATGCCACATGTTAGAATTTGGGGGATATTTTTAAGGTTTATGTATAGATGCATTTTTAACTTCACAAATGTTTACTTTTCTGAGAAGAGTATTTGAAAAAGGTATGAAAAAATTTTCTGGAAATTTTGGGACAAAAGGTTACCATAAGTTTGCCTCCCCCTTTAGGAACTCCTACATTTAGTTCATTTCCTCATTTTTTTATTTGGGAAAATTTCAAATTTACAGAAAAATTTAAAGAAAGTACAATGTTAAATTTACCAGTTGGTAATATGTGCTTTAACTCTCTCTACTGAGCCATTTTAGAGTAGGTTACATAAATTATAGACGTCATGAACCTTCAGCCCTAAGTACTTCAGTGTGCATTTCCTAAGAATAAGAGCTCTTCTTACATAATCACAGCATCATTACTATTAAGAAGATTAGCAATAACCTGATAATATCATCTGTACATAATTCCATCTGAAAACACATCATTTAGTATGCTTAACTTTCCCCATTGTCTTAAACTGGTCTTTTAGAGACTTTTTTTTTTTAATCCAAAATCCACTCAAAGTACATGCATTGCATTGGGTTATTATGCTTCTTAGTTACTTGTAATCTAGAACAGACCCTTCCACCCAAAGCCTTTCTTTGGTTTTCAAGACTTGGACTCTTTTAAACAGTCCAAGCCAGTTGTCTTATAGGACATCTTACAACCTGGATCTGTCAGATTGTTTCTTCATGACTGGATTCAGGGCAAACATTTTTGGCAGGGGTACTTCCGGTATGGTGCTCTGTGTTTCCCAGTGCACCACACTTGGAAGCTCAGAATGTCAGGTGGTCTCACTACGGGAGATGCTAAGTTTGAACATTTGGTGAGGGTTGAGGTCACCCTATTTTTTTGCTAAGAACCAAAGAGACCAAAGCTGTTTGTCTGAGGCTTTCACATGCTTCTTGGTAGTAAGAATTGTTTAAGGTGGTCAGACTGGGTTTCTGTTCTTCATTATCTATTCTCTGTAGTCTTGGACCAGCTACCCATCACTTTCTCCCAAGATCCCGGATGGGATATGCTCTTTTACCTTTAAAGCAAGTCAGACTCGCTTTCTTGCAGAGCCCTCTGTCTAGTGCCATACGCCTTCCATGTATGGGTGGGTGTCACCATCAGTCATTTACACACTGCCCTTTTGTACGCCCTGCATCTGGAGATTCCCTCCCCAGACCAGTAAATAGACACTTGTTTCTAACACAAATACCTCTGATACTACCCACTTTCTCCCCAAGACCTTTCTTTAAAGCTTCTTTAGCTTATCTATTATTTTCAGGAGAAAATTCTCAATTACATGGTAATATATGGATAACACTTGCTAATATCTCCTGTAGCATGGAGGTTATGGTCCCTTTGGGGACACCCTGAATATTAAAAATTCAGCATCCTTTCCTAAAAACAGAACAAAAACAAAACTCAGGTCTGAGTTAACCTTAGTATTCCCAAACTTTTTGAATATGAGGAGACCTTTCTATGGTCAAAAATACCAATAGATTGGCCCTTACCTAATGGTGTTGTGCTTTACTATCAGCTGATTAAGACATAATAACAGAATAACAGAAATAACAGAAATAATACATAATAACAGAAAACTATTCAAAATTAATAACCCTTAAAAAAGAAGTTATGTTTTATTAATACCGGAAAATCTACATATATTGGGGGGGGAGTAGTATATATATATTTTTAAATGATAGAAAGCCTGACAAAAATAGAGATGATGCTGTACTTCTGAACCATTTTGATTTTTGTAGTGACAGGAAGGTAGATATTTCAGGACTTCAAGAAACAGAGAACATTTGAAAGATTTCACTCGCTCTTTCTTCACTGTCCATTGCAAAAGCAAGTATCACCCACATGTCTCCTGCACTGAAGCCACTTCCTGGCCTGTATGTGCCTGTCTTTATCTGTCCAAGCAATCCTGAGCCCCAAACTGATGTGGTCGTGGGGATGGATATGGAAGTGTTGCCCCAGCTTGTAGCCAAGTCACTGCCAGTAGGATCAGGGATGCCCTTTCCAAAAGGGGTAAATGTTCCCATCCCTCCCATTGTTTCACACAGCCCATGGGCCATCCAGTCAGCTCTTTTTTAACCCTACTTGGGTCAGTGAGCCAGGAGCTTCTCCCAATTATTTTGTGGAAATAGAAAAAGCAAGCAAGCATAATTTCTAACACAAAGGGGAATTTTGCAGCTAGTATACATTCTTCCTCACTGTTAGCAGTCTCTTGTTTCAGAATACAGTCTCAATTCATGTTGTTTTTACAAAATGAATCTGTTCTCACCACGTATTTATTATGACCGTGTCTGGAGGGAGAAAAGCCAGACAAAAAGCCACGTTATTTTTCTGCCTAAAAAGGAACAGCAACTCTTTATAGACGATGGATAGATATGGGATTGAATCGCAGGTTTCCATGAGAACCACTTAGAATGCATCAGTTTTCTAAACGCACCAAACCTTGGCAAGACAAGAGCAACAGACAACTCGGAGTTCCCAGGGAAAACTCACCAACCTGCTACCCTCCTGGGAAGCTGCTGAGGCAGTTCCACTCTGTTCCTCCATTCTGGGCAAACTCAAGCTTAGACACTCTGTTACAGCTGAGACACTGTTGAGTGGTCCTCACCCAAGTGAGGTTGCATGTGGGGGGAGGGGAAGCAGTCTCGTGCACACAGGAGAGGGTCGATGGGATTTTCCAGAGAGATATGACATCCAACCTGTTTATCTTAGACTCTGCAGTGGCTTGGCTCTGTGGAAGCTTTCTGCAGCTACACACTCTAGGAAGAGTGTTTCTCAACCTGAATGGTTATTATTTTGAAAGCCTTTTCTTTCTTTTCAGAGTAATTACATACCTTTTCATTTATTACTGCTTCAAGGCCATTCTCACTTACATCATTGTATCAGTCAAGGTCCAACCAGGAAACAGAAATCACCCAGATTATTTAAAACAGAGGAAATTTAATGCAGGAAATTGGCAACACATGATGGAAAAGGCTAAGAAGCCAAACAGAAAATAGACGGTCAACACAGAGATTAGCAACCCGGGAAGCTACAAACTGCCTTAAGAAGGAAGAAGATGAAACGAGAAGTATATCTCTGTCCAAGGCAGAGAAGGAGGGAAATACCCTTAATTCTCTCCTCCTTCTGCCTCCTAACCTCCCAGTAGTGTCTCCCATTGACCAAATCAGCTGGAGGCCAGCTGACACCAGAGTTTGGGAAACAGAAGTCAGCCTCCTGCTATGACACAACAGAGTGGGGAAAGGGGAAGGCATGGCTGTGAGGACAAACAGCTCTCAACCAGCATAGTCATCTGTTGCTGGGACTGGTCTTGTTCTGGAATTTATTAATGTAGAATTTTTAATCCAACTTTCCTGCATACCTTTCACACATTTAGTTGGTATAGTGATATATTAAAATTAAAATTACACTCCTGGGTATAAGTGACACTAGGCCTATCTAGCATTCCAATCTGAAGAGATATATTCTCCCTGAATAAATTGCACTCTTGCCCTGTATACATTTAGATCCACTATTTCAGTATTCAGGGCTGACTGTTTCAGAAAGATCCTTCCAGACAAATTATTTATTCTTTTTTTCCTGCTTTGTATAGTTGGTGAATTACCTTAGAGATTACAAATAAAAATAACAACTGCTGAACAAGCTCACTGGTATTTGGAATCCATAAATAATAATGGTATTAACTACCTTCATAGTTAATGAAGCAGTTTCATTATACTAATGAAGCATATTAATGTATATGAATAACATATTATTCATTAATATAACGAAGCATATATATTATACTGTTTGATTCTCATGAAATTCTGTGAATAGTTGTTATTGTTCCCATTTTATAGAAGGATTATCTGAGTCTTGAAGACTTTATGTGAGTTGCTCAAGGACAAACAACAAATAATGGAGCCAGAATTCAAACTCTGGACAGTCTGGTTCCAAATTCCATAACCTTCCCATGATATCCTTCTGCTTTGTGCCAGAAAGAGTTGCCTAGGAGGCACAGCAAGAGTTTTTCTGAGCTGGTTGACTGAGTTTAGGAGGAAGGAGGGATATGTTTTAAATCTGCAAATTTCTTGGTGACCCAGAAACTGAAATTACACTATTGGGGATAAGTGACAACAGGCCTATCTAGCATTCCAGTCTGAAGAGGTACATTCTCCCTGAAGAAATTGCACTCTTGCCCTGTATACATCTAGATCTGGTATTTCAATATACGGGGCTGGCTCTTTTAGAAAGATCGGAGTCACAGCAGCATGTGCCACCCCGAGACTGACAGAGGGGGTGAGGGAGGAAGGGAGGGAGTTTGTCCACAGTTCCCATCTTTTTATTTCTCCTCAGTATAATTCAGAACACCCAGTGAAATTTGAATGTGCAATAAACAATTGTCCTGTATAAATATGTATCTGACATTCAAATGCTGTCTTGTAATTTGCTAAATCTGGCAACTTTATCTCAAGGTTTCGGGGGGGTGAGGGGAGGATATGAGCACAGAAGCCCATATGGCTTTGCTTTTGCCATCTGTGCCCTGTGCAGGCCATGAGCTAATAATTCCTGTACAGGTGCAGAAACAGAAGGAGGGGCTGGAAGGGGATTCCTAGTGTCCGGCAAGTGCTGATGAATTCACAATTGGGGGTTCTCTCTCTGGTAAAGAGAGTCAGCTTGGCCCACAGTGAAGGTTAAAGTTGACTTAGCTGGTTTCACTTAGCTTTTGTTAGACTGTTTTCAGTGGTGAGCATTTAAATCTTACCAGTACGTTAAAATTAGCCTTTGAGATGCATAAACTTATTTGAAGAAAGGGAAAGAGGAAGGGGCTTAAGACAGCCTAGACATGTCAGGCAGCCAGCCGCAACGGAAGAGGTGAGGAGATTCCTGTTGGCGCTAATGCTGCTGGCCCAGGAGAAGACTGAAGAGCAGACACTGTGGTCCTTCCCAGGTGACATGCAGTAGATGAAATGCTGGGGCCAGCCACTTGCCTCTGATTCTGAAGAGTGCAGAGCTGGGAAGGGATGCCACTAAGCTATAAAGTCTCCCTGCAGGAAGGTGGTCAATGTAACATCACCTACAGGGAGAGAACTTACCCTGGTTACTCACCTGGAGCTCAGGGAGGGAGACCTGGGGGCTGCTCTCAGCCCTGCCATTAAGTTGATCTGAAACCCTGAATAGGCCATTATTTCTCTGGGCCTTTGTCTATTCCCCTGTAAAAATGTGATGGTCAGGGATATATCCCATTTCTCTTATGTTTCCTCTTAGTTCTAAAATTTCTGTTGATATATGTATAATTTTAAGCCTTCTCATGACTGCTGTTCTGCTGTGCACTGGCCAAGCAAGAGGGCTGATGACCACACTTCATCAATAATCTTTATTATATCTGAAGATTGCTTTTTCATTTTCCCCTCAGTTTTTTCCCCATCCAGGCAAAATATAAATCCTTTTTTCAAAGGGCTGTATTCACATTGAGTTAACCAATAACATTTACACTTTTCTAAAAGGCTCATATCAGCAAGACTATTAGTAATTCTACAGGACCAGCGGCTACAATTAGTATTTCTTCTTTTCTTTTCTTCTTCTTTTTTTTTTTTTTTTAAGATGACCGGTAAGGGGATCTTAACCCTTGACTTGGTGTTGTCAGCACCACGCTCCCCGGAGTGAGCCAGGGGCCGGCCCTTACAATTAGTATTTCAATCCCAGTTCACCCTACATTTGTTCATTCATTCAGCAAATGTTTATTAACCTCATGTGATGTGTCAGGAAGGCTTGAGCAGAAGGGAGGAAAACTTCAGCAGAACTACAGAACATGGGCAACTCCAGGTGACTTGAGACCTGGTTACTCAAGTCCTTGGCTTCTCTCTTCTGTGCTGTGTGTTCAACCACCTGTCCCTCAAATGATAGAGGCAAAATGAAAATGAGTTCTTGTCCTCAGTTTCAGGGAAAGGATGAAAGTGCAGGACAAGTTGAGGCATTTGAATACAATCTGTGAGTTTCCACCTCCATGTAGCTGTGGGCCTCTAAGACCAGACATAGTTAGGAACTGGCTCCTTCTACCGAAATACAAAGCATCCCTCTGAGATGTCCTTCTCTTACTTCTTCTTCTCTCCCCTCTGCCCACAGGGCTGCACTTGAGATGGAGTTGCTGCCCCTTTGGCTCTGCCTGGGTTTTCACTTCTTGACGGTGGAATGGAAGAGCAGAAGCGGAACAGCCACAGCAGCTTCCCACGGGGGCTGCAAGTTGGTGAGTTTTCCCTCAAATTGTGAACTGTCTGTCGATCCTGCCCTGCCAAGGTTTGGTCCATTTTGGAAAGCTGATGGATTGTCAGTCAAGAAGCGCAGAGAAGGAATGAGTCCGAATCACTCTGTACCTGCCTAGCGCAATGCCATGTGCAAGCTGTTTTTTAACCAAAGGTTTTTAAGATGATGGCTGGGAAAGCCCAGGCAGCCCCCACCCCAAGTTTGTTATGCCTGCTGAAGACAGGAGGCCCCAGAGACAGGCCTAGGTCAGTCACCTGGAACAAGAAGACTTGTTAAAAATCTGGATGACTGAGCTCCACTAATGGTGTCAGAATATCTGGGTATAAGGCACATTAAAGTTGGAGAAGCCCTGCCTCGGAGTGTGTATATGAGCCGACAGCAAACGCCTAAACAGCTGTGTGAGAACACGCAGCCCCTGCTGCCCTGCAGAGCAACAACCTTGACTATGCTTAAGGTTAAGAAATTCCAGAGAGTAGATACCTGAGCCTTTACAGTTACCTTCTCCAGGGCTTTCAACCTATATGTGGAAACAGACTTGGGTTATAATTGAGCACGTTTCCAAAAGTTTTTTCCTTTTCCTGTAACTCAATGATATAAAAAGTCTGCTTAAATGTTTATACATTTAACGAACATTCCTTGAGCCCTATTATATATCAGGCACTGAGAAGACCAATTGGATATCAGAGCTAATACTTACTTTCAAGAATGTGTTCTTAAAACTGACTAATCTTAAAAACCCAGCTTTCCTGGTTCTTAACCACTTGTAGTAGTCTCTAACTAGTGTGCTAGAGTATACTCCAGTATGGTGTAGGGGTTATGAACCAGACTGAGCAGGTTTAAACCCAGCCCCACCACTTATTAGCTGCTGACACTGGGGCCACTCTGTGCCATAGTTTCCTCATCTGTAAAATATAGAGGGGATAATGCCAACCAGTAATACTACAGCACTGAGTTGCTATGATGGTTAAATGAGTTAATATATATAAAGCACTAAAGATAGTGCCTGGTGTGTAGTAAGTGCTATGTGTTTTATCTATTATCATAAATATTATTCTTATTAATCTCTGCTACATTTGACATCCACCATTCCTTTACAGAGGCCATAAAAGATTAACATCACAGTAGCTATTCAGGGGTTACCAGGTACAGAGGAGAGAATAAAGTGTAAATTTTTTGACAGCCTTGCAGGGTTCGGGCTAGACTCCCTGCCTGCCGCTCTCTGGCCTCGTGGGCAGGAGTAGGGACTTGGCTTCCAGGGAGCTCAAAGAGTGGACTTCCTGTGGCTCTTCTGAATTGAGGACTGAGTTCAAGAGTCCAGGTACCCTCCATTGCCCTTCATTGTATTAGCCATTGACATTACAATAAAGTGAACATGGTAAGGTTTTCTGGGACTCTGATGGCCATGTAGTCCTTTGCAAGCCCTTTGGTGGGGCTGCAGGGAATTGCAGAAGTGTGACTCCCACAACTGCAGCGGTTGTGGTGAAATAGCATTTCACAGCATGAGGAAAACCCCTAACCACAACATTCTCCAGAGAGTCCCCCCAGAGGGAAATAAAGAAACACACCTTGTTTCTGGGTGGGGAAAGATGTAAAGATGTAAATTCTCCCCCAAATTAATTTATAATTATAATTCAATCCCAATCAAAATTCCAAAGACATTTTTAAGGGGAGGAGAAATGTGGAAGAAACTTGAGAAATTAATTCTAATGCTCATATGGAAATTAGAAACAACTCAAATGTTCAACAATAGGAGATTAATTAATTAGATCATGCTAATAATTATAGCTAACATTTATTAAGCATCATAAATGTGTTTGACATGAATAAGCACACTCAATCCTCCAAAAAAAATAAATAAATGAAATAAAATAACCCGTGAGAAAATTACAAGTATGATTTCCTTTTCACAGGTAGGGTAATGGAGGTCTCAGCTGTTTAGGTAATCAACCCGAGGCCACCCATTTGATAAAATGCCAAGCCAAGGAAGCCCCCTCGTCTCCCCTGCCGGAATGAGAGGGGTCCCGTGGGCCTCAACCACACCCTCCTCCTTCCTTCCACCCTAATTCCCTCCTCCTTCACTTCTCCCACTCCCTCCCAACTGCTCTGCAACGACATCTTAGAATGTAAAATAATAATAATATTAATAAATAAATAAATGGGGAAAAAAAAGCCAAGCCAAGATGAACCAGCCCTGGAACTCCTGCTCTCAACCACTGTGCTATTCATGCAATGAGCTGATACAGTTCCTAAAAAGAATGGGATCCAATTTACTTTTACTGCCAAGGCAATATGTCTATCATATATTACAGAAGGGAAAGGAAGTAGATTACTGAACAGTTTGTAGAGTAGGGTATTATTTTTGTTTAAAAAGAAAAGGAGGGTAATATTTTTAGAAAAGAGGCAGAAGGAGATGTAACAAAAGGTTAATGGTGTTTCTCTGAGGGAGAGGCTGAGATTACTGAAGTTTTCTATATTTCAATACAGTATCAATTTTTAATTATTAGAAGGTTTTATTTTAATAATCAGATAAAGAACTTGAGGCTCCAAGAGGTTAATTCCTTGCACAGGGTCCAAAGCTAAGAAGTGACAGAGCTGAAATTCAGACTTGAATTTGTCTTCTCTCCAAACCTGTGTTTCTTCCTTTCTCTGAGGATTATTCTCCCCTGTTCCAGTACTCCACTTGCCTCTAGGATTGGGCCACAATTTTAGGCAATCACTGGTCTGTCTTCAATAAGACCAATCTGGAGAAAGGAATGCCATCACTTTTCTGTCTTATCACTTCAAACATTTTTCCTGGACAACTAACTGACATCCTATGGCTGATTGTTTTTTGCCAATTTTGCAAAACATGGGGCTGAGTTAAAGTATCCTGGCAGGCCGGCCCGTGGCTCACTCGGGAGAGTGCGGTGCTGATAACACCAAGGCCCCGGGTTCGGATCCCATATACGGATGGCCGGTTCGCTCACTGGCTGAGTGTGGTGCTGACAACACCAAGTCAAGGGTTAAGATCCCCTTACCGGTCATCTTTAAAAAAAAAAAAAAAAAAGTATCCTGGCTTGTGTGATTTCTGCAATAGGATCTGGGTCACCCTATCCCTCCTGCCACCTTACATGGCACAATTGTAGTAGGACAGCATTCAGGAAGAGCACTGAATTGGGGGCTCTTACCTATGGGCTGCAGTCCCTGCACTGCCACTGGTTCCTCACATCTCCCCTCCAGACCCACTTCACTTCTCTGTATGGACAGGTTTTTAAGCTGTAATATTTATCAGTCCAGAATGTAGGGGAGCCTCCCAGGCAAAATTTCTTTGCATGAAATGAAGATGCCACAGCACTTCAGGTTGCTGGGCATGTACCATGTCATAGTGGTACCCTTTACCATTTACCCAGTGCCCACTGCATGCCAGGAACTGGGCTAAGCTCTTCATGTGCAGCCGCTGGTTTAATCTCATAGCAATCCTCCAAAGTAGGTACTATTTTTGTCTCCATTTTTCAGGGGAAATAAAAGATTTAGGCTAAATTATTTGCCCAAGGTCACACAGGAAATAAATGGCAAAGGTAGGGTTAAAATCCAGGTAGAGATCTGGTCCTCAATCCCTACAGTTAAAACCAAACTGTTTTAGTACAGTTGTCACTTCTTGGCACCTAATGAACAGTTGCTCAGATCTTCTCTAACATTCTGCTTTTTAAGTGAGGCCTGGAACTCAGCTCCTACCTGACTATTTAAGTGTGAAGGTAAAGAATATTTTCTTATCCTATACTAAAAATTATGATCTCTAGAGCCATTCCAGCAGTTGCATGGGCAGTCCAACAAATGAACTAAGTTTGTGTGCATAAATCTCTGCCTCAAGGCCTCCCCACTGCTGACCAGTGTGATTTTGGATCTAGGTAGGTGGAGTTGCTGACTGTCAAGGGCAGAACCTCGCTTCAGTGCCCAGCATCCTCCCGCCCCACTCCCAGATGCTCATCCTGGATGCCAACCCTCTCAAGACCCTGTGGAATCACTCCCTCCAGCCTTACCCTCTCCTGGAGAGCCTCAGCCTACACAGCTGCCACCTGGAACGTGTTGGCCGTGGTGCCTTCAGGGAGCAAGGCCACCTGCGCAGCCTGGCTCTGTCTGACAACTGCCTCTCAGAGAACTACAAGGAGACGGCAGCTGCTCTGCATACCCTGCAGGGTCTGCAGAGGCTGGACCTGTCGGGAAACTCCCTGACCGAAGACATGGCAACCCTCATGCTCCAGAACCTCTCCTCGCTGGAGTCTGTGTCCCTGGCAAGGAACACCATCATGAGACTTGATGACTCAGTCTTTGAGGGCCTGGAGCACCTCAGGGAACTGGATTTGCAGAGGAACTATATCTTTGAGATTGAGGGTGGTGCTTTTGATGGCTTGACTGAGCTGAGGCATCTCAATCTGGCCTATAACAACCTCCCCTGCATCGTGGACTTCAGCCTCACACAGCTGCGGCTGCTCAATGTCAGCTACAATGTCCTGGAGTGGTTCCTGGCATCTGAGGAACAGGCTGCCTTTGAGCTGGAGACGCTGGACCTGTCTCACAACCAGCTGCTGTTTTTCCCGCTCCTGCCCCAGTGCAGCAAGCTGCACACCCTCCTGCTGCGGGACAACAACATGGGCTTCTACAGAGACTTGTACAACACCTCGTCACCGCAGGAGATGGTGGCCCAGTTCCTCCTTGTGGACGGCAATGTGACCAATGTCACCACCGTCAACCTCTGGGAAGAGTTTGCCTCCAGTGACCTCTCAGATCTCCGCTTTCTAGACATGAGCCAGAACCAGTTTCAGTACCTGCCTGATGGCTTCCTGAAGAAAATGCCCTCCCTCTCCCACCTGAACCTCAACCAGAATTGCCTGATGACGCTCCACATCCGGGAGCACGACCCCCCTGGGGCGCTCACTGAACTGGACCTGAGCCACAACCAGCTGTCACAGCTGCACTTGGCTCCGGGGCTCACGGGCTGCCTCAGGAGCCTCCGCTTGTTCAACCTGAGCTCCAACCAGCTACTAGGTGTCCCCACTGGCCTTTTTGCCAGTGCCAGTAACATCACTACAATTGACATGAGCCACAATCAGATCTCTCTTTGTCCCCGGCCAGTTCCCTTAGACCCCGTGGGCCCCCCCAGCTGTGTGGATTTCAGGAATATGGCATCTTTGAGGAGCCTCTCTTTGGAGGGCTGTGGGCTGGGGGCATTACAAGACTGCCCATTCCAGGGGACCTCCCTCACTCACTTAGACCTGTCCAGCAACTGGGGGATCCTGAACGGGAGCATCACCCCGCTCCGGGACATTGCCCCCATGTTACAGGTCCTGTCTCTCAAGAACGTGGGCCTCAGTTCCAGCTTCACAGAGTTGGATTTCTCTGGGTTTGGGAATCTGAGGGACTTGGATCTGTCGGGAAATTGCTTGACCAGCTTCCCAAGGTTTGGGGGCAGCCTGGCCCTGCAGACCCTGGATCTCCGCAGAAACTTGCTCACAGCCCTTCCCCAGAGGGTTGTGTCTGAGCAGCTTTTGAAAAATCTGCGGACCATCTACCTCAGTCAGAATCCATATGACTGCTGTGGGGTGGAGGGCTGGGGGGCCCTGCAGCGCCTGCAGACCGTCGCTGACTTGGCCATGGTCACTTGCAACCTCTCCTCCAAGGTCATCCGTGTGATGGAGCTGCCCGGGGGCGTGGCCCAGGACTGTAAGTGGGAGAGGGTGGACATGGGCCTGCTCTACCTCGTGCTCATTCTCCCCAGCTGCCTCACCCTGCTGGTGGCCTGCACCATCATCTTCCTCACTTTTAAGAAGCCTCTACTCCAGGTAATCAAGAGCCGCTGCCACTGGTCCTCCATATACTGACCTGGCTACGCGCCATGGTTAGAAATTTGGTCTGTGCATATAAGGACACTTTCTCTGTTAGATTTCAGGATCTGATTCAGAGGCCATGTCTGATTAATTGAGGTTTAAATTAAAATTTAAGGGGCCGGCCTGTGGCTCACTCGGGAGAGTGTGGTGCTGATAACACCAAGGCCATGGGTTCAGATCCCATATAGGGATGGCCGGTTCGCTCACTGGGTGAGCGTGGTGCTGACAACACCAGGTCAAGGGTTACAATCCCCCTACCGGTCATCTTTAAAAAAAAAAAAAAAAATTAAAATTTAAAAGGTTTCCACCCCTTAGTCCTAAGTTCTTCCTCCATCCTTATGATACATCTTCAGCATCCTGGTAAATATTTATTAAATGACATTCTATGAAATAAAATCAAGTCTCATAAATATTTTTTTAGTCAAATGTGACTCATTGTTTTCTTTTCCTATTGTTCTTTTGTGGTTTCACTTAGATTATTTTTCAGTGTCCTTCTCTTGGTGAACGAGTGGCAGTTCAGTGCCATCCTACACCAAAAACAACCCTAGGAGCACATCCTAAGAGTGGTAAGAGTCAGTCCCCTGGGGATTCACCAAACCCAAGAATTTCAAAGCATGGCTGGAGTTTCTGCCAGGAGATGAGAACTCTCACCTCCTGTGTTGGTTGGCTTGTATCGTCACTGCAGTCAGATGGGCCTGAGGCCGGTTCCTTTCCAGGTGCCCTGGGTTCATACCTGCAGCCTCTGGTAGACAGGCATGACTCTTCCGTAGAGAAGCTAAGAGAACAATAACTGGACCCTGAGTTTATTCACTCAGTAAACTAAACACCTTGTTCTGAGGGAAAGTTAAGAGAAACACAGAAAGGGTGAATTCTGCTAACTTGTGGACCACCCTTATTCTTCACAAAAAAATCACGAACAACTTCTTAGCAGATGTTCTGTACTCACTAGATTCCCGGTTTCCTTTCTCCCCCTGTTCCTTCAACAAATGGTGAACAACTTCTGTGCTCCTGTCTGGGAGAAAAGATAATACAGACACAGTTCCTGCCCTTTTGATAATTTAGAATTTCCATAGTCATTGAACTTTTTATCCTCATTGATTACATCATAAAGTGATTACATGCAGTGGGGGAGGAGGGAAGGAGAGAGAAAAGAAACCCCCAAAATGATTGCTATTACCATGCAGACTCAATGTCAGCGGAAATGTTTAGGCAAAAGAAAGATAAAAATCAGTGGTCTTGCTTTGAGAAAACAGAACTTTCCTTGGTTGCTCTACAGGGGTATAAAGAAGGCTCCACATTGAATAGCATTAGAGGCAGCCCCATTAGATTTTGCCCTTATTGTAACCCCACCTTTCCTGTCAACATGTTTCTCTCCATCCTGCACTGCCCAGCCTTGGATGTCCCTCAGTTTGCCTTGAAGCCTCTATCCAGTCCTTCTGGGAAAGCCCCAGTCAATGCCTGTAAGATCAGAACTCTCCTGGTTTCCTCCCCCATCAACAGAAACCTTTTCCCTGGAGTCTTGCTGTTTCCTGAAATGAAAACCAGCTAATTAGACAAATGCCTCTATCTGTGGCTGGCACATTTATGGCTTCTCATGAGTTAATGTGTATCGGTCAGTGCTCTTGGTTTCTTGCAACTGAAAATGATTCTGTCTGATTTAAGCAGCATGGGAATTTAGTAAAAGGATTTGGGAAGCTCTAGACTCTCTGGGAAGGCTGAGGAACAGGCTTGGAAAATGGACAGAAATAGAGGATGCTAGGCAGCCGTTGGGGCCACAGCCCAAACAATGCCCTAAACAACAACTGTGAGAACATGACAGCAGCCGCCCCTTAATAGTGTACTCCATGGTTTGCCCCTGCCATAGGATTGCTGTCACCGTAGTTACCTACTGCCGAAATCAACACTGCTGTCTGTGTCACTGGCTCTTGATGCGCAGTCTGAAGCAAGTGCACAGTTGGTGGACCTTATGTCATGACCCCCTGCCCTGGCTACAAGTAGGGGTGGGACAGCAAGTGTTGTGCCTTTTGGTGACATGTCTATGGTAGAAGATAGGCTCTGCTTCTTGAAAGACTCTTAATGGGCGGAGTTCTCAAAACATGGGAAGGGAAGTGCAATGATGAACAGACAAAAAGAATGACAAATAAGTGCCATATCCTTTTAGGCAGCATGTACATTTTAGCAGAGGATTTCTGGAAGAAAATTCTTAGCATAAAGGAATGACTCAGATGATGGAAACTTCAGACAGAACCACAGGCCAGCAGGGGAGGTAGATTGGAGAGGCCTTTTTGAAACCCCTCGGGTCACAATGTGCAGCTGACCACTCACTCTTCCTGTTCTTAGGGTCCAGCCTGGCAGAATGGCAAACAGAAGTTTGGATAGAGCTCAGAAGGCTGTGGGCTTCTGCGGGCTTACTAGTTCATTGCATTGTTAGTGTCCAAAGGCTAATTCTTAGGTGTCTTTCGGTATGGTGAGGAGAATGGATAGGGCAGGTGTATTTCTGCTTTCAGTCCTGGGCTGTGGTTTTTCCAGCAAATTCTGTATCTTTGCCATGCTTTGCCCACCCCTACCTCCACCTGCAGGAGACAGGCAGTACACTCTGATGTTCACTCATAGGATACTGGAGAGGGAAGGACCCACAGAGCCTGTTACCAGAGTTCCCCGGTGGGATCAGAATGGTTGTCTGCCTAAGACCTTCCATCCAGCTAGACTGAGCACCAAGTCGTTTTCCCTCAGTGAGTGGAAAGTGGGGGGCCACCCCCAGTTGCCACATGCCAGAATGTTTAGACAGGAGAATACTTAGAATTCAAGATAAATAATGTCAGAGAGTCGTCTGCTAACATGCGCGACAGTATTTCAGATTTTGAAAATCTGGTCATAAAAGAAAAGCTTGAGGTTTTTATAGAGGCACAATATAAGTTAGGGTCAACTGATTTTTTTAAGGATCCCAGTTGCAAAGAATTGTATAAATATAATACTCGGTTCATATCAGTGGTCATCGATCAGCATTGATCCATGCACAGCTCACTTTTATTCATTTAAAGTGAAAGGTAGCTTTCATTTGCCCCCCAGAATCATTCTCCACCCTTCTCCACCCTGCCCAGGAGGCTGACCTCAGTGGGCTCCCCTTGCCCTCTCACTTCCAGTTGTATTTGGTGAAGGAGGAGCCTTGGCAGATTAGAGAAAAGGAGGAAAGTGAGTCGGGGTATTTGTTCTCCTGACTCCTCCCTATGGATTTGTCTCCAGCTGGCTGCATCTATCAACCAAAGGTCACGTTCCTCTCAAGGTGGCCCTTTGTACACAAATCTATGCCTTGGGGTTCTAAGAACCACTCACTCCACTGGTCCCTCCCCTCTGGGCCAAGGGACTGGTAACAGCTCTGTTTCACCAGCCCTGTGTAATTGCATTATTCTTAGTGGTTTGCCTTTTCCTCCCCTCCCCTTTGTAAATAGTCCCTTTAAAAATCCTCCTCGAGTTAACCTTGTTTGAATGTGGCATCTGGTTCCTGCTGGGACTCTGAGTGAGGCAGCTGGTTATTTATTTAGTAATACCAAGTCAGAGAAACGCCAGCACTTATATCGGGCAGCCACAGAATGCTAAGAATGCAGCCAGAGCTGGGAAAGCCAGCCCCGCAAAGGTGGTGTCCTTCTGACTCATTGTGGGAGGCCATGAGGAAGAAGGTGGACATGAAGAAGGTAGACATCTCATCGTATTACACATATACTTACATTTTACCCAAATTAGAGTGGGAGAAGTTTCCAGCCTTGGAGACTTTCTTTAAAAGTGTGTGGGTGTTAATGATGGCCAAAGGAAACAGACGATGGAGCTAGGAAAAAAGTGTCATAGAAAAATATTCCTCACTAACTACTCGTCTTCTTGTACTTCATCCGCATCAGCAATTACCAAGCACTTATTTTGTGCTAAGTGCTTTATACAAATAATTTTACGTAATCTTGGGGAAAACCCTTGGCTATGATTAAGTTAAGATTTTGCTCAAGGTCATAGGTAACTGCGGTAAAGACGTTAGGACTATGCTAAAGAAAAGAAAGCAGCTTCAGCACCTTGACCTCTTTATCAAGTCTATCAAACTCTCAACACATACGCAGTTAGTGGTTGCTGAACAGCACATGTTTACGGATGAAATGGCAAATGTGGAGAAGGTTCATACGGGCGTAGGTGAGGAAGTCCAGAGTGGTTGACCATCGCCCACTTCAACTGAGACTCTTGGGAAGGCAGCAGCACGATTTGGTGGTAGCTTGGAAGTACCTCACTCAAATGCCTCTTCCTTCAGCCATGCAAAACCTTCCTGCTGAACAATCAGGGCAAAAGGCTGATATAAGAGGACTTTAGTTTTCATCCTGATTTTAATGATTCATTGTGGGTGTGGAGACTGAATTGGGAAACCATCTCACCTGGGAGGAGACTGTTCCTGGGATAATCACCTGACCCAAGTTTTTCAAATGCAGAGGCCACCTTTTGTAGATGCAATTTCTGAGGGAAGAAATATTAGGATAAATACCAATAGACATTGTACTCACACAGAGACTTAGGAGTTGTTACAACACTGACCCTTCACCCCAGGTCCTCTGAGAGCTCAGGCTGTTCTTGGTTTTAGCATTACCATGGATGGGCAGAGGAGGGCCAGCTAAATCCCAGGGGAGACTTGTAGGGCAGGATCACAATGCACAGGCCTCAGCACCCCAGCTGGAGTCTCTCTTGAGTTATACTTCACAGGACTTTTTAAAAAACTGTCTTCTTGGTGGCACCACTCAGCTCTCCCTGCTACACTGGCTTCCTCAGCCTTTGCAAGGAACTCAGGTTGGGGACAGCAGGATTAAGAAAACCAGTTGGAGCCCCCGTGTTCCCAGAGGGCTTGTTGCCAAGGAGTAACAGGCTCAGCACTGACTCTGGAACTCAGGCCCCAGACATAGCCCCGTGGCCTCTACCAGATGGCTTTGCAGGTGATCCAAGCAGTCCCCTTATCCATACATAGTGACGGGGTGGGCTGGCAGGTGTGGCAGCTGCCTCTCTCTGGGCTGAGCACTACCTGACCCCTCTGGCCCCTGTAAATACAGGATCAATGAAGAAATAAAAGTCTCCTAAGAAGTGAAAATAAATAAATAAGTAAAAACTGTCTTTAGTGTCTTAGTCCATTTTCTGCTGCTATAACATTATATCACAGACTGGGTGATTTATAAAGAAAAGAAGATTATTTGGCCCTTGGTTCTGGAGGCTGGGAAGTCCGAGGGCACAGTGCCAGCATCTGCTCAGCATCTGGGGAGGGTCTTCTTGTTGCATCATCCCCGGTGGAAAGCAGACAGGCAAGCGAGCCCAGGAGACAGAGAGAGAAAGGGGGCCAAACTTACCCTTTTTATCAGAAGTCCACTCCCATGATAACTAACCCATTTCTGTAATAACAGCATTAATGCATTGATGAGGACAGAGCCCTCATGACCTAATCACCTCTTAAAGGTGCTACTTCTTAATATTGTCACAATGGCAATTAAATTGCAACATGAGTTTTGAAGGGGACATTCAAATCATAGCATTTAATGATTGCTCCCAAGAACCACTTGTGTCTTTTACTCATCCTAGGCACAGCTTTTGTTTTAATTAACTCATCTTCATGCCGGTGCAATGACTATCCTCAGCAGCTTTTTGGCTATTCTTCATCCTGTGGCCATTTTTTGTGCACTCAGCGCTGCACTCCCCCCACCTCCAGATCTTTTAATATGTGACATATAAAAACTAGATTCCAAACTCCTGTCATATTTAAAACTCTTATCCCTGGACACATTGAGTTTGTAATCAATACTCCCTCCTCTTGCTTATTTCAAGGGTGTTTAGCTAATTAAGGGCAATACAGCAAAGCATTTTACATGTAAGAGCATACATAGCAATTCTGACACCCAGTAAGTTTGTGTCGATGATCAAACCTTAGGAACACAATAGTGTCTCCCATGTTGCTGAGACTGAGAGAAGAAGCTTCCTGCCTAATCTCAAAATCTCAAAAGATATTATCAGATTACAGTTTGAAAACAGTCCTTCCTACAGATCTCCAAAAACCATTTTCTAAGAGGAAGGCATGGTAAAGCTACATGGCCAAACCAAATTTCAATGAGGATAAAGTTGGCTTGAATCCTGGAGGGGCCTGAACAGTGCAACCCCAATAGGGCCTTGGAGGCTCGGAGGGGGAAGTGGAGCCAGCAGGGGAGGGCACGGAGAGCAAAGAGGAGGGTGAGAGGGTCATGCTTTCTGGAGGGTGGGTGTGTTTCTCTCTTTTCTGGCTACTGTTTTTGATGTGGTGAGCACATCTCTTCATCTCAATGCCCTGGAGAGGAAGCCCAGTGCTTCCTGTTGTCTTACCAATGCTGCAAAATGCAAGTGAGAATTTTTTTAAAAAAGAAAAAAAAAAAAAAATGGGAAGCTCTCCTGGCTAGGTTAGGGATGGCAGCCTCCAGGAGGAAATTCAGCTCACATTTTCCTGGAGATGTAGAGGAAGAGGCACATCCCAGTTATTAGTTGCTTCTCAAATCAATCAGGATCCAGAAAATAATCTCTCTCTATAAAAAGGATAGTTGGAACAGCCGGCCCGTGGCTCACTTGGGAGAGCATGGTGCTGACAACACCAAGTCAAGGGTTAAGATCCCCTTACCAGTCATCTTTTTTTTTTTTTTTTAAAGGGTAATTTGAAAAACAACAAAATAGACAACAAAGTGTAAGATCTTAAAAGGAAGAATAAGGAGATATGTATAGGTATCTCCTTAAGGATCTTCTGCCAAGGAAATATATATATCTTCTACTTAATGCCCTTAAAATCCACTCATTCTGTGAGACTCTACCCCAAAGTTTTGCAGTGTTGGAAAGAATCATTTTGATATCAGATTCTGTTTTATTGTTTAGCTGCTATGAACATCTTAACTATCCGTGAGATACTTCATGAGATTTAGTGGAAATAACATCCTGGTCCCTGAGGTGGAGTACACAGAGGCTGCTGATAGGTCACTGTGTATTTATATATTTATTTATTTACATAACCATAATCAATATAAATAAATTTATTTTTCTTACTATCACCATACAGGTTACCACTTAATATAGCCTATCCTCAGTTTGCTTTTTACTGACAAACTTTTTTCTTTTATTCTTCAAGAGGCCAATTTTATCCTTATTAAAATTTTCTTTGGCCGTGTCCTCCTCTTAGGTAACATCTTTGGGAGATATGTGGGAAGGACTGTTTTCAAACTGTCATCTGCTAATGCCACTGCTCCTAGAATTTTGCGATTGTGAAAGAAACCTCTTCTCTTACTTTCAAGCCAGCCCTGAGTCTCTTGAACTAGAATTCTTGCACAATATTTCTTCCCCTATTGCCTTTGTTTCACTTCATAAACATCCTGCCTCCGAAAGAGAGACCACGACAACAAAAATTCCACTATGAACATAATGATCGATTAGAAAAAGGAACTCCCTCTTACTTTCTAACTTTTCAAAAATGTCATGCTTAATCTCCCAAACTTGTTCCATGAAGCAAACATCATCCTGATACCAAAACCAGGTAAAGATATAACCAAAAAAGAAAACTACAGGCCAATATCCTTGATGAATATAGATGCAAAAATCCTCACTAAAATACTAGCAAACAGAATACAGCAACACATACATAAAATTATTCATCACGATCAAGTGGGATTCATCCCAGGGATGCAAGGTTGGTTCAACATACGCAAATCAATAAATGTGATACACCATATTAATAAAATCAAACACAAAGACCATATGATCATCTCTATAGATGCTGAAAAAGCATTTGATAAAATTCAACACTCATTCATGACAAAGACCCTCTATAAGTTAGGTATAGATGGAAAGTATCTCAACATCATCAAAGCCATATATGATAAACCCACTGCCAATATCATCCTGAATGGGGAAAAGCTCAAAGCTTTTCCTTTAAGAACAGGAACTAGACAAGGATGCCCACTCTCACCACTCCTATTCAACATAGCGTTGGAAGTATTAGCCAGAGCAATCAGAGAAGAGAAGGAAATAAAGGGCATCCAGATTGGAAAAGATGAAGTTAAACTGTCCCTGTTTGCAGATGACATAATCCTATATATCGAACAGCCTAAAGCCTCTACAAAAAAACTCTTGGAGGTGATAAATGATTTCAGCACAGTAGCAGGATACAAAATCAACACACAAAAATCAGTAGCATTTCTATTCTCCAATAGTGAACATGCAGAACGAGAAATCAAGAAAGCCTGCCCATTTACAATAGCCACCAAAAAAATAAAATACTTAGGAATTGAATTAACCAAGGATGTGAAAAATCTCTATAATGAGAACTACAAACCACTGCTGAGAGAAATTAGAGAGGATACAAGAAGATGGAAAGATATCCCATGCTCTTGGATTGGAAGAATCAACATAGTGAAAATGTCCATACTACCCAAAGTGATATACAAATTCAATGCAATCCCCATCAAAATTCCAAAGACATTTTTCTCAGAAATGGAAAGAACTATCCAGACATTTATATGGAATAACAAAAGGCCACACGTAGCCAAAGCAATGCTGAGCAAAAAAAATAAAGCTGGAGGCATAACACTACCTGACTTTAAGCTATACTACAAAGCTATAATAACCAAAACAGTATGGTACTGGCATAAAAACAGACACACTGACCAATGGAATAGAATAGAGAATCCAGAAATCAACTCACACACCTACAGCCATCTGATCTTTGACAAAGGCACCAAGCCTATACACTGGGGAAGAGACTGCCTCTTTAGCAAATGGTGCTGGGAGAACCGGATATCAATATGCAGGAGAATGAAAGTAGACCCATACCTTTCACCATACACTAAACTCAACTCAAAATGGATTAAAGAATTAAATATACACCCTGAAACAATAAAACTTCTTAAAGAAAACATAGGAGAGACACCTCAGGAAATAGGACTGGACACAGACTTCATGAATACGACCCCAAAAGCACGGACAACCAAAGGTAAAATAAACAAATGGGATTATATCAAACTAAAAAGCTTCTGCACAGCAAAAGAAACAATTAAAAGAGTTAAAAAACAACCAACAGAGTGGGAGAAAATATTTGCAAAATATACATCTGACAAAGGATTAATATCCAGAATATACAAGGAACTCAAACAACTTTACAAGAAGAAAACAAGCAACCCAATTAAAAAATGGGCAAAAGAGCTAAGTAGGCATTTCTCTAAGGAAGATATACAAATGGCCAATAGACATATGAAAAAATGCTCAACATCACTCAGCATCCGGGAAATGCAAATCAAAACTACACTGAGATACCATCTCACCCCAGTTAGGAAGGCTAAAATCCAAAAGACTCTGAATGATAAATGCTGGCGAGGTTGCGGAGAAAAAGGAACTCTCATACATTGTTGGTGGGACTGCAAAATGGTGCAGCCTCTATGGAAAATGGTATGGAGGTTCCTCAAACAATTGCAGATAGATCTGCCATATGACCTAGCTATCCCACTGTTGGGAATATACCCAGAGGAATGGAAATCATCAAGTCGAAGGTATACCTGTTCCCCAATGTTCATCGCAGCACTCTTTACAATAGCCAAGAGTTGGAACCAGCCCAAATGTCCATCATCGGATGAGTGGATACGGAAAATGTGGTACATCTACACAATGGAATACTACTCAGCTATAAAAACGAATGAAATACTGCCATTTGCAACAACATGGATGGACCTTGAGATAATTATATTAAGTGAAACAAGTCAGGCACAGAAAGAGAAATACCACATGCTCTCACTTATTGGTGGGAGCTATAAATAAATAAATAAATTCACACACACACACACAAAAAAAGCGGGGGGCGGGGGGAAGAAGACACAACAACTATAATTCCTTGAAGTTGATACGACAAGCAAACAGAAAGGACATTGTTGGGTGGGATGGGGGAGAGGGAGGAGGGAGGGGGGTTTCGGTAATGGGCCACAATAATCAACCACATCGTATATCGACAAAATAAAATTAAGGAAAAACAAAAACAAACAAATAAAATAAAATAAAATGGTGCTTTGTAAGAAAAAAAAAAAATGTCATGCCCTCTCCTTGAAATACGAGTAGATTCTGCATCTCCAGCCTTACTCCTACAATTTTCCTGACAGGCAACTATTGATGCCTGATAGGTGAGGACAGAAGCGAAGAGGCTCTGACACCTTTGTTGCTATAATTACCTTAGGCTCTTTTATTATTATTATTATTATTATTATTATTATTATTATTACATTCAGCTTTCTTTCTAAAGATAATGTTTTCCTACTTTGCTCTTCTTTTCCAGACGTTTCAACCATATTTTCCTTATTTTTTGGACCAATTTTTATGAAAGATTGTCAAATATTCTGCAATATGTATCCGATCTCAGAGAAACGACCTTACATATGTGTCTGGTAACAACTTGAAGCAAAGAAGGTCTACAAAGGGAGCTGCTGGCCCTATCAGCTGGCTCTCCTCGCAGTGGGGAGCATTGTAACATAGATTCCATTAAGTTTTCTTTTCCTTTTCTCTGTTGAAAAAAAAAATGTCATTAGTTGCCAAAATGGCTACAAATTCTACTAATCCAAAATTACACTAATCAGAATAAATACAATGCAAATGTTCATAAGAAAGGGAAGACAATACAAATACAACCCAGGAATTGAAAACAAACGATTGTGCTATAAAAACAGATTTAACATTACGTGGATTGGGGTGGAAATGAAAATACAATGCATCACATGAGGCATGACAAATTGCTGAGCAAAATCAGTCTATTCAATTGCTCTAGAGAATGAAACTGTTTGATGGATCTAGAGAAACTAATTGCTGAATATAAGGCAAAGGGACATAGACCTTTACCTAATTTTCAGTTTCCAGTGAATTGTAATGCCATTTGGATATGTGCAAGAGGATAGATGAATCAAGAAATTACCCATCCAAAAAAGAGGGTCCAAATGTGAAAAAAATGAGATATCATCATTTTTTAAATATTAAAGAAATAAAAGCATAATAGAATGGTAGAAAGTCAAAATATTCAAAAGTGTGAAATAGTTCACTAGAGATATTGTCAATAGAACATATTATGAAATAGGAAAAAAGAGTTAAAAGAGGAAGAAAGTACAAATATTTGGGTTTATAAAGACATTGCATTTAGAAATGAAAGAACTGTTTGCATAAAGGATGTGTTCACAAACAAGATCTTGGCATTTATGAAGTAAGTGACTGAAATATAATCCTGTGTGTGAAAGGAATGGAAAGTACAAAGTCTTTTTAAACTGTGCTTTATTTATTTTTGATTGCTGGTACTTTTACTGAGGTTCCCATGGGGGGCCCAGTTCTCCACCTATTCAACTTGCTATGGATGCTTTGGGACTCTCACACCCCTTCCTCCAACCCTGCCCCAGCACCCAGGATGTGGAACATCCTTGTACATACTTTTGCACCCAGGAGGTAGAAATCATTTTTCACACTTTTAAAGTTTATTCAGACCAATGGTGAAATCTTTTAACAACTTGGATTTTTTTTTTCCTTCTAATGGCTGTTAACTTGAGTACTCTCCCCTTTTTGGCATTTAAAATCTTGTAAATAGGTAATCTTGTTTCTCAGACTTCAAAGGAAGAAAAAAGCTGATACTTCTTTGAAAAGCTCTGCCTCTGATGCCTGACATTGAATTCCATTAGCTCATCACTGAATTTATCATCTTTTCCCTTCTTGGTTTATTTAATCTATTTTCCTCCAATTTTCACCCACTCACTGCCCTTTTCTTTCATTTTTATGTGCTCTTCTTAGGTGTATTTTTGTGAGTTCATGGCCAAATTTTACTTCTTACGGGAGCTTAGTTGTCCAATTTTGATTTCTTTGCTCATAAATGTAAGTCTCTGTAGCCCTTGCAAAATGCTGCACTTACTGTTTACTTTTGTAGTTTGTGACAATCACTGAATCACTTAAAAAGCTTTATTCCTGTTGCATGGTAACCAAGATGGTGACTGGCTTGTTTGTTAAGACTTAAGTGGTGCCTGAACTTTGATGTCAGGAGGTTTATTCATTCTCAGAGGGCAATTTAATTAGAGTTGCTAGCCAAAACTACAAGGTTCTTGTATTAGTCAGTTTTCTGTTGCTTACAACAGAATACCTGAAACTGGGTAATTTATAATGAAACAAAATTTATTTCTTACAGCTTTGGAGGCTGGGAAGTCCAAGATCGAGGGGATGCATCTGGTGAGGCCCCTCTTCCTTGTAGGAACTCTCCCCAGAGTCCTGTAGCAATGCAGAGTACCACATAGCAAGGGCTGAGCAAGAGCACGTTTCCACATGCTTTCTTCCTCTCTTTATAAAGCCCCCAGTCTACTCCCTGATGACCCATTAAACCATTAACCCATTAATCCATGGATGGATTAATCCATTCATGAGGGCAGAGTCCTCATGATCCAATCACCTCTTAAACACCCACTTTCAAATACCATATTGGGATTAAGTTCCAACGTGAGCTTTGGGGGACACAAACATTCAAACCACAGCAGTTCTCACATTACTGGGTTTTGATATTAAATTCTAGATCCTGCTTAGTTTCTGGTGGTGGATGACAGCACTCATCACCTTCTTCGGATGATTGAGTACAGCAGTTTTGAGGACTTGTCTCAAGTGAGAGAGGGTCACTGATTGAATGGTACCACTTATTTGAATCATCAATGTCTCACAATTTCTATCTTTTAATGGAATATAGTATTTTTCCCAATTTTAAGCTGCCCTTTTCTAGATATATGATTTTTTAAATTAACTAAACCATTTGGTGATAAATTTTTTCACTGTCTGTTCCTGGGCTTTGGTGGATAGGAAGGTAGGACAATCTTAGGTCTGGCTGTTGAAACCACGCTGAGGTTACTCAAGGTAGAGGAGGAGCACCAGTATAACAAAAAGAGTCTTCAACTGGGAGTCACAGCTGAGGTGATAGTCCTAGACTGGCTTCTAACTAGATGTGTACCCTTAACCCAGGCATTTCCTTCCTGGACTTCACTTTTCCCACCTACAAAACAAGGTGGTTGAACTAGATGATTTCTACAGTTTCCTACAGATATAACATTCTGTGATTCTAAGAACTTTCTGTTGGATTACCTAGCTGAATCCAGTAAATTTTATTGTTGAAGCAAAAGACTTCAGCCTGTAAGAAAATTTTAAGGAGGCACTTTATTAGATTTGCAAATTGGGGAAGACTGCCCCTCAAAATGAGGGGAAAGTCTACCCACTTAAAGGAAGAAGGAGCAGAGTTTTTATAATCAAAAAACAGTAAAACAGGATTCCACACTTTGTTTACAACATAACAGGTTAGTAATCACTTTGTTTTTCCAGGATATCTTTGATCTACAAAACAAGGCTAATTGCATTTACAGAACTGAGATAAATGGTTACATCTATTCTAGTCTAACCAATACATTTCTTGATGTCAATACATTCCAGTGAAAGGTTAGTTTGCCAGGCCCAGAGGAACAAGTCATTTTAAAGTTCAAACATGGAGTGAGTCTTGTTCTCCCTTCAGCTCCCCTTTCTAGCCTCATTTCCTCCTCATTATAAATAAAACATCAATTATACATAAAATTAGAGAGTAAGAGGGGTCAGCTTAGTTAAGAAATGGAGCAACAAGAAGATGTTTGGTTTGCGGATGGCCCAAAGATGATGATGAAGCAGCGTTACCTTCCATTACCTACCACTTCGATCTTATTGTGGATAACTGTGAGCTTCCAGGTCTGTGAGAACACCTATATGGATCTTTTTGTGTGTTGTCTGGGAGAGTTTTAGCTAACTCATATCCAGAAAGTCCAATAACTCTCGGAGACTGACATATCTGAGCTCTACCCTTCTCACCCAGGTTCCAGGATCCACCTATGTGATACTGACCAGGAATCGCCCACTTAATGCCCCTAACAGGGTCTGGAATTCCCCCCCACTCCACCCCACCCCCAACTAGCTGACAGCAACTGAGGGAAAGAGGAAGGTTAGAAGTTACTGAGCATGACAAAGGGTGTTCTGTTGGAGAACTGCCCACGGGTTTCTTGGTATCAGTCAGCTAACTAGAGCATTATAGAAACAGCTATATCACCCCACCCCCACACCCTCAGATCTGATGTCCTAACCAGGAAATCACAGCTCAGTGTCTCCCCTGTGATTTCAATGTCAGAAACATTTTAAGTCTGTTAACTTTTAGGAATATGCATTCATTTTCTTGGGGCTTATTTCAAGTCCAGATGCACAGAATTTTACTCCCTGTTCCATGCCCCTCAGTGTTCTACAATTGGAGAGTAGGCGAGGATCCCTAAGACATTCATTCATTCAGCAAATATTTACCCAGCCCCTGCTTTGTGCCAAAGCAGGGATACATACAGAGTTGTCCCCACCCCACCCCCATCATTGGCTGTCACTTATAACTTACTTCTCTTTACTTCCATCTCCCAGTCCCTCCCTCCCTCCACCTTCTTGGCTCTTCTCAGTATCCTTGAGAACTGAGTACTGAACTACGCTAGCTAGTACTGGGCTGAGGGACTCTATACTATGTTTGGGCAATAACAAGAAGTGTGTGTGGCATGTGTGTAATACAAGCTCTTTTCTGCATTTTCAGTTTTCTTAATTAATGTGCTCCTGAGAGAGGAATCAGTTTCTGTTCCTGTGTCAGCCCTGCATGCGCCATATAATACAAGAATAGCCCCTTTCTATTCTTGGTTCCAAAGCTGGGTGACACAAAACATCTATCTGCCGTAGATCCAGTCATCCAATAGACACATTAGGTCAGGCTCTGAGCTCAGAATATCAAAGAAACCAGAAAACAGGTAATATTGACTTAGGCTTGGTACCACTCAACTGCCTCTTTACTGTCAGATCCATGCTTCACCCTTCCCTGCTTTGCTCTGTATTGGTCCATACTGATATAAATAAATGATTGATTGATTGATCAATTGATTGATTGAATGAATAGGGAAAAATCTATGTGCAATAAGATGAACAATTTAGATAAAATTAGCAAATTCTGTGGAAAACACAAGTAAATAAAACCGATACAAGAAGAAAGAAAAATCTGAATAGTCTTATAAATTGAATCTGTAATCAAAATCTTTCCACAAAGAAAATTCCATGTCCAGATGGATTTACCAGTGAATTATGTACTCAACGTATTTAAAAAAGAAAAAATATCAATAGTCTTCAAATACTTTTAAAGAATAGGGAAAAAGGAAATACTTTCCAACTCATTTTATGAAGCTAGTGTAGTCCTGATATCAAGATCTGAAAAAAAGATTGCAAAAATAGGAAATTATTGAACAATATCTTTAATTATTTATTTTTTGCTCACTAGTACGGAGATCAAAATCCTGGACCTTGGTGTTATCAGCACCATACTCTAACAATTGAGCTAACTGAACAATCCTGGACAATATTTTTAATGAGCCTAGATATAAATATCCTAAAAAATATATAAGCAAATCAAATCCAGCAATATACAAAAAAGACATCACATCTTGATCATCAATGCCAGGTTCATTTCAGTAGTGCAAGATTAATGTAACATTTAAAAATCAGTTGATGTAAATATTACATTGGCAGACTAAAGGAGAATAACCATGTAATCATCTCAATATGCAAAAAAGCATTTGACAGAATTCAATACCTGTTAATGTAATAACACTCAGCAAACCAATAGTAGAGAGAAATAGCTTTAATCCAATAAATGATATCTATCTACAAAAAATCAATAGGTCATCAAACTTAATGTTGATATACTGAACACTTTCCCTCAACATAAGAAATATGACAATGATGTGTGCTAGCACCACCAATATTCAACAGTGTACTGGAGGTTCTAATCATTACAATAATGGGAAAAAAGCATACAAATTGGAATAAAACTGTCATTATTCACAGATGACATGATGATATACATTCAAAATCTGAAAGAATCTGCAAGTAAAACTATTAGGATCCATAAATGAATTTAGCAAGGCTACTAGTTAGAAAGTCAATATATGAAAACCAACTGTATTTCTTTATGCTTCTACAATCAATTAGAAAAGAAAATCTTTAAAACACCATTTATAATGACAAAAAAAACACTAAGTACCTAGGAATAAATCAACAAAGAATGGGCAAAACTACAAAACACTACTAAAAGAAATTTTAAAATATAAATGGAGAAATATACCATGTTCATAGATTGGAGGAGTTAATATTGTTAAGATTTCAAATCTCACCAAATTGATCTATGGATTCAATGCAATCCCAATCAAAATCCAAGCAAACCTTTTTTGTGAAAATTGATACGAAAATTCTAAAAGTTATATGGAAATGCAAAGGACACAGAAGAGTCAAGATATCTTCAAGAAGAACAAAGTTGGAGGAGTTACACTACCAGCAAATTCTGGTAGTGTAACTACCAGGACTTCAAGACTTAGTATGAAGCTACATTTAAGACAGCATTGTATGAAGGTAAAGACAGACAAATATATCCATAGAAGAGAATAGAGAATAGAGAGTTCAGAAATAAACGCAACACATATACAGTCACTTGGTGAAAAAGGTGCACCACTGAAATTCAATGGGGAAAATATGGTCTTGTCAATAAATGTGGCTGGAACAACTGGATATTCTTATAGAAAAAAAAAAAAAAAAGAAGAACCTTGATATCCCCACTTTACACCATACACAAAATTTCATTTGGAATGGATCATAGACATAAATGTTAAATCATCGTGTTTAGAAGAAAATAAGACTTTACGGTAGGCAAGTATTATTTAGCCACTACACACAAGGCAACACACACACAAATACAATCAATGAGTTAGATTGATTAAAATGGAGATTATTTATCAAGACACTATTAAGAGAGTGAAAAGCCTTGTAATGGGAGAAGATTTTAACCATCTGTATATCCAGCAAAGGACTCATTATCTGAATATATAAAAAACTTTTACATATCAATAAGAAAAAAACAAAAACCTAGTTTTTAAAAATGGGCAAAACACAACAAGATTTTACGAAAGAAGATATCCAAATGGAAAAATAAGCACACAATAAGATGCTCAAATCCAGAAGATGCAAATTAAAACCACAATAATTTACTAACACACATCTACCAGAGTGGCTCATCTTAAAAATACTGATAAAACCTTCTGTTCATGAAGATATGGAACAACTAAGCTCTATCCATTGCTAGTGGGAATGTAAATTGATACAATCTTGGGGAAAATATTGGATAGTATCTGCTAAAGCTAATTGTCCATCTATCCTATAACCCAGTCATTCCATTCCCAGTATATATCCAAGGAAAATGTGTCTACCAAAAGACATGTGCAAGAACATTTTTAGCAGCTTTATTTACAACAACCCGAAAGTGGCAGCAACCTAAAAGTCCATCCACAGAGGACTGAATAGCCAGATTGTGATATATTCATATAATGGACTATCACACAGCAATACAAAAGAGTAAATTATTGTTATACGTCACAGAGTAAATGAATCTCACTGCCCTATGTTAAACAAAGAAACCGGACGCCAAAGAGTATATACTCTTTGATTCAATTATGTTCAAAAAACGAGTAAAACAATTTACGGTGGTAGAAGTTAGAGCAGTTGTTCGGGGTTGACAAGGAAGGGGAAGAAGCCGCCTTTCAGGGGTGCTGGGGACATGCTATGCCTCCGTCCTAGTGCTGATCACAGGGCTGTGTTGAACTGTACAGTTAAAATTGGTACACTTTGCTGTACCTCCATAAAATAAAAAGAACTATGGGACAACAATAGTAACTAATATAGACAATGATAATGAGCTAGACAACAGATGTTGAAAACCTGGACCAAAGCAGTAAATATGGAGAAGTGGCTGTGGGTGTGGGTGTGGCGGGGGTGGGGTGGGGGGTAGTAATTTCTGAAGCTGACACTTCAGGACTTAGTAGAATCAACAAGGACATCTCAGAAAGAAAGAGAACTATAAAAATAGCCACCCTGTAATGATTAAATAAACTTATTTTCTTTGCAATTTATCTTGTATGTTAAGGGACACTGTTGCTTTAAAATTTTGATAGCAATATTTTCCAGAAAGTGAATTGCAGAAGTGTTACAACCTATCATAGGAAACCCTGCCAGGGGTCTTGTTAATTAACTGTGTGTAAAATATGCTACTCCTGGTGAGATAGCAAAAAAGGAGCTGCAGGAAACTGGCCTGTAAATAACAGAAAGGAGAGAAAGATGTTTCCTCCAGCTAGTGGGGAACTTGTGGAGAGAGGATGTAGGTGACTATCTGCCCCTGTCCCTTTCCCCACCCCCAAGGTAGAGATGCAGATATATTTGCTGGAGGGATTTTCTCAAAGCAGGGTGTAAACAAGATATGGTGAACCAACCTAAGGCAATTTGGCTGTTTGCAACTATTAGGGTCTATTTGATAGATAACATATGAGGTCCACAAGTCTCCTGATCCCGTGACCTCATGGCCACAATGAAAGCAAGTCTCAGCCCAAATTTGGCCCCATGCATGTAAATGTTTATTATCAGGCAGGTACAGAACAATCTTAAAAACTTGTTCTGTGGACTTGAAGCCCCACATCTCTGTCCCTTTAAGTACAGTACTCCATTTTACTTGAAACAAGTGAAACACTAGTCTCCCTTGAGGATTTAGTTACCATCCTGTCAAGCTCAAAGGGACAAGACTCTTCTGAATCAGCAGCTGGATTACAGTACCATTCGGGAATCAGGCCTATAGCACTATTCTACAGGGTGTGGGCCACCAGGCTCGTGACGTGGCCTGTGCAATGGCCAGGATGCTCTTCAATACTACCAGAGAATCCACACACTTTGGATGCTGCTAACTTCAGTGATCTCTAACATCCATTACGCTGGTCAACAAAGCCATCCGTGTGACTGGACACAGCTCTCTGAAGCATTTAAAGACGTGCTTAGCTGACCGCCGCTGGAGTGAGTGCTCCTGCTGAGGGCACCCAGCTAGCCCTAGCTTGTAGATCCAATCTAATTAACACACACATTTATAGCACAGTGATTCTGTTCAAGTCTTTCAAGTAAATTGTAGACAACAGAACAGAAGCCGTCACCAAAATGATTTCTTAACTGAGGGACATAAGTCAAGGTTAGCAGAAGGAGACAAGGCTTGCTCACTGACAGTGGGCATAGGCAGAGAATTTTGAACAACAAAAATTAGGAATACATGAAAGTAAACACAGGAAAAAAGGACTTACAGAAACGTTGTCTGAAGTTTTCTTAATTATCGCTTTTAGTAAAAGGGGGTTGTAAAATGTCAGGAAAAAAGTGGAAATCAGCTATAAATTCAGGTGAGCTCTAAAAGAACTTAGCTCATGGATTATCTAAACCAGTATTTAAATCCTACCTCTGCCACTCACGAAATGCTAGGTGGCCTACTGTTTACTTCACGCTGCACTTTAATTTCTTAGTCTGTACAACATGATGAGAAACTCCTCTGTGAGGAAATTCCGAAAGGAAAGCCCAAAACAAATCTAACAACTGACATTGGCACACTCCTGCCCCCTGGTGGCAATTTTTAGAACTACGTGGGCAATGGCAAGGACCAAATATAAAATGTGGAAACTCAAAGGCAAAAGCCATGACTTTCTTGTAATACACACTAGCTTTTTTTTCTTTTCCCTGTTCTTTTTATTTTATTTTATTTTATTTTTTACTATTTTTTCTTTATGTTTTCTGGTTTTGGTTTTTTTTGAGTTGTTAATTTTCTTGCCTCCTCAGTACTTTCTCCCTCCTACTATATAATCAGTCGTCCAAACACACACTGCAGGAAGTTTTAGGAGTCATCCACTTAGCCCAGAGGAATTGTAGTATGTCTGTTTCCTTTTTTCTTCTCCTTTAGATAGCATGAATTTATGGAGCATGTTCATGTCTTCATGTCATTAGCATGATCTTTTTAGAAGACGTGACCAGAGTCAAACAAAGCCATGGGGGAATATACAAAATCCAGCTGGAGGTCACGTAAATATCTAAAACTGCTGTGGCCTTAGAAGATAGAAAGAATATGAAAAGAATTAAAGATTGAATGAAGCAGTAAATAGATTAATTGGATTTACTAGAGGGGTGAAGCAATTGAGTTCTGGAACTTCACCCAAACTAATCAGATGATAAAGTGGAAAGAAGTTCAAAGAATTAGTAGAGCTTTAAACTGAGATCAAGGAGATAGGATTACAAATCCAACCCCAATGGTAGGACAATTTTTTTTTTAATATCATGTATTTCCCCTCTTTTTACAACTGTAAATATGAGTTTGGAGTGAGAGTGGGAGAGGGAAGCAAAGAATGAAGGAGAAAAGGTAGGAAGAAGATCCTAGAAATGGGAGCAGAGTGGGGGAAGGGTGGGCGCTGAGTCCTGGCTACAGATGTTGAAACCAAAACTCTTTCCCTGTTCCTTAACTGCTTGTTGTCAGCACTGGGACCTTTTCCTCAGTATGTGACCTCGGCACCCTCTTGTTGCCTCTCTGTTGACCAGGGCTCTTGCTCTGTCATTCCACACGGATATCCTTCAGTGGGTCCTGGCCAGGGTCCTGCGACTACCCTTAACATCTGGAGCTTTTGTCTGCTCTGCTTTCTTCCACGGATGCTGACTCAGGCCTACCCCTGGATGAAGTTGTGATATGACTGAGGTGTCTGGGTGTAACTCGAGAATCAGGAGTTTTAGGTTCCAGCTCCAGCTTGGTAATTTACCAAGTCACAACTTCCTGGAGCCTTGGTTTTCTTATGTATGAAATGGATAGATCTGTCTTCTCAAGCTCATAAGAAATTCTGAAATTCAAATCTGTAAATACATGAGCAAGTGCTTATAAAGGTAAGACTTAAATCACTGTAAAGTAGTGTCATTGATAACTAGCATATGATAATCCGCTGCCTCCACCTACCCCATATGAACTCTATGGTGCTCTCAGGCTCTCTCCTTCCTGCCTGTCTTTTCCCCTCTACTGTTACAACCTGCTCTTTGTATATAATTGCTATTTACACCTTAATGATATTAGATCAGAGATTTATACAACTAAATCTGAGATAGTTATACCTTGTCCAGGGATATTTGCATATTAAAACTAATCTCTATTGGATGTCAAAAACATTTAGCCCTTGTTAAGAAATGTCAACCGACAGTTTGGGGTAGAGGAGAGAAGGGAGGCTTTCCTTTTGCTACAAAATCACTATATTTCATACCTGAATTATTCCATCTGAGCTGGAATTAGGAGTGAATCTTTAGATTGATGTGTTAAAGGGACAGTTTTAGAGACTTCTTTTTTTTTCTCCTGTGCACACAGTTATATTTTTCTTTTCTTTTTAATGCTAGGATCATATTACAGTTACAGTTATCCAATGAACAAACACAGTCCATTGAGGAACATAACAGTGAGAGGGTGAGTACACAAATTCTAGAGCAAGATGACCTGGGTTCAAATCCCAGCTCTCCCATTTAGTACCTATACATCCTTAGGCAGGCTGTTCTGTGCCTCGGTTTTCTTATCTGTAAAATGGGGGAAATTAATAATACCTATCTCCAGTGGTTTTTTGGGAGGATTAAACAAGTGAATAGGCCTAAAACACTTAGAACACTTAGTAAGCATTAGCTAGTACTTATTACAATTGCATGTTTGAAAAAATTCAGGCTAGCCAGTTAGCTCGCTTGAGTAGAGCACAGTGTTATAACAATGTCAATGGGTTTGGATCCCCGTACTGGCAAACAAACAAGAAAGAAATAACTCAAACTATCCAGAAACTTAATTGTAAAGATAAAAAGCCCCACGTAAGTTCTCCCTGTCCACTTTAACCTCACTCCCCTTTCCAGGGGCAAACTGTTAGCTTGTGAACATCGTCAAGAGTTTTTACTGATTAATTTTTATTTTTTATTTATTTTTTCATTTTTTATATTTTTATTTTGATACTGATGAATTTTAAAATCATGGGATTATAATATACTCACTATTTGGCATCTTGCTTTTCTCACTTAACCATGTAAGTAGGCGTTATTTCCAGGTCACTACATCCCGCTCTACCTCCCTCTTCCTACAGGCTTCGTAGGAAGCCACGGCACGGACGCTCTACAACTTATACACCCGATGACGGATATTTGGATTGTTTCCAGTTTTCCACTATCATGTTCACTTTTTACACGTTCTCTTTTCATAATTCAAAACCATCAGGCTGAAGGCCAGCAAGGCTTCCTCATTTCACTGTCATAGCTCATTTCCTGTTGAGTAAAGCTCCTTCCTCAGGTCAGCTCTTGCAACACCCTGCAAGGGTAGGAGCTTTTTCCACAGAAAGAAGAAGTGGAATTATCTGTCCAGGGCCTTAGGAATAAACAAACCCATTCCCTTGATAATGCTGCCCACACTGCCTGCCCACACAGCACCGCTGCCCCAGGGGCTCCTGAGCAGCTTAATAACCTGCTGCAACAAAGTCAGCATCACTTTGGCTCCAGCGTGGTTGACTGCATTTGATAGGTTGTAATAGTTCTGGCAACAGGTTCCTTCCCAGAACATACTTCACCACCTCACCGAAGAGATGCGTGTCCCAGCGTGAGTCTGTTCCTCAGAATCATCCCAATGCATGCTCCTGTTTTCAGGGGTCATTATTAATGTGGTTCCCTGGTCAGGAATGCTCTTTTCTTCCCATTGGAGAACACACTCAAATTTGACCCCTTTTTGAAGCTTTTCTGGTTGTTTCAGCCTATACTAATCCTTCCCTATGCTGAATTTCTTCAGCAAGAATGTCTTCTGAGTGCATAACATCTGTGAGGGGTGAACCCCCGGGCCACAAAAATGGTGGTTTGGGGAAGGTTTAAAATAGAAGACCATAATATACCTGAATCCCATAGAAATAACGTTACTACAAGAGGCCTATAAGCAGAGAGATATCATGGAATATATTGGGGTTAATATGAACAAAAGGGAATTGTGGATTGCAAACACCAACACTCACAACAAAAAAGGAAAGCAAAAGCCCAGCACAGTACTCTCAAAGTGTGGTCTGGGGGACTTGTTAGAAATGCAAATTCTCAGGCTCCACCCCAAACCTACTGGATTAGAAACTCTGGGGGTGGGGCCCAGGAATCTGTGTTGTATTAAGTCCTCCAGGTGAGTCTAATGCACCCTGAGGTCTGAGAACCACCAGTGTGAGGAGAGACTCAAAGTTTGTGTTTCTAGCAAAGTAGAGACTTTGGCAACCAAAAGTCTCAGAAGGTGCACAGCGAGTAGAGCGCACTCCAGGTGTTACTCATGCTCCACCCACCATCAGCTGCAAGCCTTAAGGATTACTGATGCATTCTGGATGGGGTGGTAGGGAATGGAGAAACACATCCAAGCTTGAAGGGAAGACAGGATGCATAAATAAGACAATAGTCATAAAAGATGAGATGGCCTCGGTGCCAAGGTTAGTGGTCCCCAAATGAAGTCCCCTGGGGAAGCTTGTTACAAATAAGCTTGCTAGATCTCACCCTGGGAGATTCTGATTCAGGGCTAAAGTTCTGACTGAAACTTGGCCCCAGGATTTCTCTCCCTACTGCATGGAAAGGCAAACCTTGTCTGCCAGAGGTGGAGATTGATGGAGGAGGCAGGATTGGAGGAGGCCTGCAGAAGGAGGCAGACCAAAGAGGGAAGGGAGCATGTGAGGAATGGGTAATGCCAGTTATCTCCAGCAAATTGCCAGGCCTTACAGATTGAAGAATTACTAACCAAAAGATTGAAAGACTGCTTTTGTTTTTGTTTTTGTTTTTAAAGGAACCCACCATAGGGAAGGATGAGGGCTATTTAGAAAGCTCCAGAAGTAAATGAGCGCGGATAAATCTGAGATTTATCTGGTCTCTGTTCCAGAGTGCTCTCTGACATGTGCCTAAGAAAGGGGCAGGCATTGCGTCCCTCTGAGTTGGCAAAGAAAGCCATCATCTCTGCTGGTTTTCAAAATTTGATTTTAGGGTTTTTTCAAGATGGCGGCGGCTGCGGCGGCTGGCGCGGAGTAGCTGAGGTGGAAAAGGTGGCCACTGGGCCTCAGGCAGCCGGGAAACTTGTGGACCTTCCTCTCGCCATCTCTTAAGGGAGGACTGCTGCTGCTGGCCGGTCGTGGGGGGTGACCGCCACTTTACCCCCGGCAGGAAAGGCTGCCTCATTTACAGGCAACAGCTTTGAAGTGTGGAGCAGGAAAAGAACTGTTTCTTAGCTGCAAAAGCGAGTCTCGAAACAGGGAACACGGCGCCAGGGCTGCTGTGGATGCAGACAGGATCCCGGAGGCCGGGGCCACACTGAAGGCGGCCAGCTGCCCTATTCAGGATTCAAGGTTTCAGGCCGGCATTAAAGAAGATTCCTGGGAGCGCCCGAGCTGCGCCGCGACTGAACAGCCCGAGGCGGCAGCGGCCGAGAACTGGGAAAGGCGGCAAACCAGAGACAGAGCGAGCACCCGACCTGGCATAGCACTGTGAGTGATCCCTGGCACAGCTCTGTTCGGGGAGTGGATGCCCACGCGGCTCCCGCCTGCACCACCAGGCCACTCACCACCCCGGTGCTGCCTCCATTTTCCCAGGTGCGGGCAGCTCCGCCCTGATCGGCCATCACTGAGCCCTCCCACTTGCTTGGCCTGGTGCAGGGCTTTCCGGAGCCTGCAGACCGGCCTCCGCTCCCACTCCCTCGGTGGTTCTCTGGCGGGGCTGGTGGCGGGGGGCGTCCCGGCCAGTGTCAGGAGGACAAGGAAGTACGGGCCGACTGTGACTCCACCACACCCTGGACTCCGGCCCCCAGTAAACTCCCTGTTACTGGGAGGCAGATACCATCTCTGCGGCCACCAGTTTGGAAAAAAGCCTAACAAATTTCTGGTTGGGAATAGTGTGGTAGGAGAGTTCCCAGGTCCGCTTGATCCTGACGGAGACCAGGCTGCAGGTGGGCGCTAGACTCGGTTTATACTGGGGGGATACAAAGGTGAACAAGACCCGAGAAAGATCTACATAGTGCTACAAAGGCACCCAGAGAGACCGGTCGTCTGTGCCTAGCAGAAACCTGGTAGACTTCCTGGGCGAGGCGGTGCCGAGCAGGGTCTTGAAGGCCCAGCTGATAGACGAGGGGTGCAGAAGACACGCCCCAGCCCAGCACAGTGCGCACAGAGTGGGGAGACGTGCGGCTAGGGAGGCGGAGACTCGACAGAAACCACACACCCGGTGGGGTGCCACTGCACAATCCAACAGCCTGGGCCAGAGCACACGGAACAGGGAGAAGTCCTGCACAGGAAGTGAAAGCTCAACAGAGATCACACAACCTGTGGTACGTAATCCACCAGCCCAGCAGAGTCCAAGCTGACCAGAAAGGTGGCTCCCCGGAGAAGCCCAAGACCCGAGGCAACCACACACACAAGGCACTAGAGGCCAACTGAGCAGTCACGGAGGGAGCCATACGAAATTGGCAACCACAGCAACATCGTAGTTAGTCATTAGTCTCAAACCGGTGGACTGTGAAACCCCCTGACACAATGAATAAACACCAAAAAAGAGATACCAGAAATACAAAAAATCAAGAAAGTACACCACCAAAAGTTAATAAATCTCAAACTCTAGATCCTATAGAACAAGAAGCCCTTGAAATAACTGATAAGGAATTTCGAGTGATAATTCTAAGGAAACTGAATGAGATACAAGAAAACTCAGCTAGACATCATGATGAAATGAGGAAAAGTATACAGGATCTGAAAGAGGAAATGTACAAGGAAATCAAATGTAGCAGAACTTGCTGAACTGAAGAAGTTATTCAACGAAATAAAAAACACAACGGAGAGTTTAACCAGCAGGCTTGTCAAAGTTGAAGAGAGAACCTCTGAACTTGAAGATGGGCTGTTTGAAATAACACAAGCAGACAAAAAGAAAGAAAAAAGAATCAAGGACATTGAAGAAAATCTGAGAGAGATATCAGACAACCATAAGCGATCAAATATCCGAGTCATGGGTATTCCAGAAGGGGAGGAAAATGGAGATTCCATTGAAAACATATTCAACAAAATAGTGGCAGAAAACTTCCCAGGTATAGGAAAAATCACAGATCTTCAGATCCAGGAAGCTCAACGATCTCCAAATGTATTCAACCCAAAAAGACCTTCTCCAAGACATGTCATAGTCAAATTGGCAAAACTCAGAGACAAAGAGAGAATCTTAAAAGCTGCAAGAGAGAAGCGTCAAATCACCTATAAGGGAGCCCCAATCAGGTTAACATCAGACTTTTCATCACAAACCCTAAAAGCTAGAAAGGAATGGGATATTTTCAAAATACTAAAAGACAAAGATTGCCAGCCAAGAATACTCTACCCTGCAAGGCTATCCTTCCGAAATGAGGGGCAAATAGTATATTTCTCAGACAAACAAAAACTGCGGGAGTTCACTACCACACGACCACCCTTACAAGAAATCCTCAAGGGAGTACTGGGTTTGGGTCCTGAAAAATAACTACCACTGCCATAAAAAGCCAAGAAAAATCTAAACCCACTAGTATAATAAAAATGGCATTCATGAAGAGAAAACAAGCTAACAAAAACACTATCTACAACCTAAGGAACCAACAAACACAGAAAACAAACAGTAAATCAGAAAGCAAGGAACAAAAGACACCTAAGACAACCAAACAACCAATAAAATACTAGGAATAAATCAACACCTTTCAATAACAACTCTTAATGTAAAAGGCTTAAATTCCCCAATTAAAAGACACAGACTGGCTGACTGGATCAAAAAGCAGGACCCAACTATATGCTGCCTACAAGAGACCCACCTCACCCATAAAGATTCACACAGACTAAGAGTGAAAGGATGGAAAAAGATTTACCATGCAAATAGAAAAGAAAAACGAGCTGGAGTAGCTATTCTTATATCTGACAAAATAGACTTTAAACTAAAAACCATAAAAAGAGACAATGAGGGACACTACTTAATGATAAAAGGACTGATCCATCAAGAAGACATAACAATCATAAATATGTACGCACCCAATGTTGGAGCAGCCAGATTTATAAAACAAACTCTATTAGACCTAAAGAAGGAAATAGACACTAATACCATAATAGCAGGGGACCTGAACACCCCACTGTCAATATTAGACAGATCATCTAGGCAAAGAATCAGTAGAGAAACACAAGATCTAAACAAGACTCTAGACCAATTGGAATTGGCAGATATCTACAGAACATTCCACCCAACAACCTCAGAATATTCATTTTTCTCATCAGCACATGGATCATTCTCCAGGATAGATCACATATTAGGTCACAAATCAAGTCTCAATAAATTCAAAAAAATTGGAATTATCCCATGTATCTTCTCAGACCACAATGGATTAAAACTAGAAATTAATAACAAACGAAACTCTGGAAACTATACAAACACATGGAAATTAAACAGCATTCTACTTAATGACATATGGGTCCAAGAAGAAATCAAGCAGGAAATCAAAAAATTTATTGAAACTAATGAAAACAATGATACATCATACCAAAACCTGTGGGATACTGCAAAAGCAGTATTGAGGGGAAAATTTATTGCATTAAACGCTCACTTCAGAAGAATAGAAAGATGGCAAGTGAACAACCTAACATTTCACCTTAAAGAATTAGAAAAACAAGAACAATCCAAACCTAAAGTTAGCAGACGGAAAGAAATCATTAAGATCAGAGCAGAACTGAATGAAATTGAAAACCAAAAAACAATTCAAAAGATCAACGAATCAAAAAGTTGGTATTTTGAAAAGATAAATAAAATTGACAAACCATTAGCATGGCTAACAAAAAAAAGAAGAGAGAAGACTCAAATAACCAAAATTAGAAATGAAAAAGGGGATATTACAACTGATTCATCTGAAATACAAGGAATCATTCGAGACTACTACAAACAACTATACGCCAACAAATTTGAAAATCTGGAGGAAATGGATAAATTTCTGGACACACACAAGCTCCCAAAACTGAACCGTGAAGACGTAGAAAATTTGAACAGACCAATAACAATAAAGGAGATTGAAGCTGTTATCAGAAGGCTCCCAACAAAGAAAAGCCCAGGACCAGATGGATTCACAGCAGAATTTTACCAAACATTCAAAGAGGAATTGACACCAATTCTTTACAAACTATTCCAAAAGATTGAAACGGACGCAAATCTCCCAAACTCATTCTATGAAGCAAACATCATCCTGATCCCAAAACCAGGTAAAGATATAACCAAAAAAGAAAACTACAGGCCAATATCCTTGATGAATATAGATGCAAAAATCCTCACTAAAATACTAGCAAACAGAATACAGCAACACATACGTAAAATTATTCATCACGATCAAGTGGGATTCATCCCAGGGATGCAAGGTTGGTTCAACATATGCAAATCAATAAATGTGATACACCATATTAATAAACTCAAACACAAGGACCATATGATCATCTCTATAGATGCTGAAAAAGCATTTGATAAAGTTCAGCACTCATTCATGACAAAGACCCTCTATAAGTTAGGTATAGAGGGAAAGTATCTTAACATAATTAAAGCCATATATGCCAAACCCACAGCCAATATCATCCTGAATGGGGAAAAACTGAAAGCTTTTCCTTTAAGAACAGGAACTAGACAAGGATGCCCACTCTCACCACTCCTATTCAACATAGTGTTGGAAGTACTAGCCAGAGCAATCAGAGAAGAGAAGGAAATAAAGGGCATCCAGATTGGAAAAGATGGAGTCAAACTGTCCCTGTTTGCAGATGACATGATCCTATATATCGAACAGCCTAAAACCTCTACAAAAAAACTCTTGGAATTGATAAATGATTTCAGCAGAGTAGCATGATACAAAATCAACTCACAAAAATCAGTAGCATTTCTTTTCTCCAATAGTGAACATGCAGAACGAGAAATCAAGAAAGCCTGCCCATTTACAATAGCCACCAAAAAAATAAAATACTTAGGAATTGAGTTAACCAAGGAGGTGAAAAATCTCTATAATGAGAACTACAAACCACTGCTGAGAGAAATTAGAGAGGATACAAGAAGATGGAAAGATATCCCATGCTCTTGGATTGGAAGAATCAACATAGTGAAAATGTCCATACTACCCAAAGTGATATACAAATTCAATGCAATCCCCATCAAAATTCCAAAGACATTTTTCTCAGAAATGGAAAGAACTATCCAGACATTTATATGGAATAACAAAAGGCCACACGTAGCCAAAGCAATGCTGAGCAAAAAAAATAAAGCTGGAGGCATAACACTACCTGACTTTAAGCTATACTACAAAGCTATAATAACCAAAACAGTATGGTACTGGCATAAAAACAGACACACTGACCAATGGAATAGAATAGAGAATCCAGAAATCAACCCACACACTTACTGTCAGCTGATCTTTGACAAAGGCACCAAGCCTATTCACTGGCGAAGGGACTGCCTATTCAGCAAATGGTGCTGGGATAACTGGATATCCATATGCAGGAGAATGAAACTAGATCCATACCTCTCGCCGTACACTAAAATCAACTCAAAATGGATTAAGGATTTAAATATACACCCTGAAACAATAAAACTTCTTAAAGAAAACATAGGAGAAACACTTCAGGAAATAGGACTGGGCACAGACTTCATGAATATGACCCCAAAAGCACAGGCAACCAAAGGAAAAATAAACAAATGGGATTATATCAAACTAAAAAGCTTCTGGACAGCAAAAGAAACAATTAAAAGAGTTAAAAGACAACCAACAGAATGGGAGAAAATATTTGCAAAATATTCATCTGACAAAGGATTAATATCCAGAATATATAAGGAACTCAAACAACTGTACAAGAAGAAAACAAGCAACCCAATTAAAAAATGGGCAAAAGAGCTAAATAGGCATTTCTCTAAGGAAGATATCCAAATGGCCAACAGACACATGAAAAAATGCTCAACATCACTCAGCATCCGGGAAATGCAAATCAAAACCACATTGAGATACCATCTAACCCCAGTTAGGATGGCTAAAATCCAAAAGACTCTGAACGATAAATGCTGGCGAGTTTGCGCAGAAAAAGGAACTCTCATACATTGTTGGTGGGACTGCAAAATGGTGCAGCCTCTATGGAAAATGGTATGGAGGTTCCTCAAACAATTGCAGATAGATCTACCATACGACCCAGCTATCCCACTGTTGGGAATATACCCAGAGGAATGGAAATCATCAAGTCGAAGGTATACCTGTTTCCCAATGTTTATCGCAGCACTCTTTACAATAGCCAAGAGTTGGAACCAGCCCAAATGCCCATCATCAGATGAGTGGATATGGAAAATGTGGTACATCTACACAATGGAATACTACTCTGCTATAAAAACGAATGAAATACTGCCATTTGCAACAACATGGATGGACCTTGAGAGAATTATATTAAGTGAAACAAGTCAGGCACAGAAAGAGAAATACCACATGTTCTCACTTATTAATATATAAATTAATATATATAAAATTAATATATAAATTCACACACACACACACACACACACACACACAAACCGGGGGGGGGGGGAAGAAGATATAACAACCACAATTATTTGAAGTTGATACGACAAGCAAACAGAAAGGACATTGTTGGGGGGGGAGGGGGGAGGGAGAAGGGAGGGAGGTTTTGGTGATGGGGAGCAATAATCAGCCACAATGTATATCGACAAAATAAAATTTAAAAAAAAATAAAAAAAATTTTTTTTTAAATTAAAAAAAAAAAAAAAAATTTGATTTTAGCAGCAGAACCCTTAATGACTATCTCAGGTGGAACTTTAAAGTGGGAAAAACTTAAAAACATGAAAACTGAGCTGCTATGGATAAATTAGGGGTCCAGTTCCCACCTCCCTAATCTTCCTTTTCTGTCACTCAGGAACGATGACCATGCTGCACACCCTGGTATGCCACTCCATAGAAAGCAGTATGAATAATGCTGATGGTTCACCTCCCACAGTGCCTCACTGGATTGGTTTCTGGGATAGCGGGGTCACTACTTCACAGTCATCTTTCCCATTGCTGGCAGCTTTGAGCCTCAGAAAGTTCTGCCTTTTATTGAGATGAGAGCTGTTCCCTAAATTTCCATTCACTGTACCTCGTTTTTCCCTTTGGAAGAACTAACGCATTCTTCTACATGAAAGATCTTTAAATAACTAAAGAATTTGAGAGCAATCTTCTCTTTTCTAGACAAAAATCTCATCACTTCTTCCAATGAATTCTCATGCCATGTTCACTCTCTGTAGGATATACTCTAGCTTGTCAATGTCCCTTTTATAAGGAGACTCCTGGAAGAGAACATGTCTCCAGACAGGATCTGGCCTAAAATTTTCTGAAAGCATAAAACGGGGCCATTCCTTCCCTTGCTCTGGACATTAAGCCTCAATTAGTGCAGGGTAACTTAACATTCACTTCCCTGGCAGCCACACCACAGTGTGTTCATACCAAATGTGCTGTCATTTAAATCCCTGCTGTCTGTTTCACATTAATTGCTATTAAGTGAATTCTTTCCCATCCTGTGCTCCTGCAGTTGATATTTCTTAATTTAAGTGCTGGACTTTAATTTTATCTTCACAATATTTCATCCTATTGGTTTTAGTTCAGTCACTCAAAATGCTATAAAATCTTGATCCTGACCATCAATGGGCTATTACTTCACAGCTTTAGTTGCCTTGAATTTTAATAAGTGTTACTTCTATACACCTGGAAGACAGCTATCGTGTATCTGGGGCCTAGGAGAGAGGTGGAGGCAAGAGTCATTTTTTACAACTTCTGTGTATTGGACACTGTATGCCAGATACTGTACTAGGCATACACTCTGATTTCATACTTACACTATCCCATTTCACAAATGATGAAACTGAGGGAAAGGGACAAAGATGAAGGTATACTGTTCTCTGAGGGATCTTTTTTGGCCAGCAGTCTCCTTGATGACTGAGCATGCAAATGTTCCTACACACGCAGCTATTTAAGCCCCACCCCACAGCCCTAAGAGATGATTTAGGCTCAGCAGTGGATGAAAGGATGAGAGCCTCGGATCTGAGGGAGGGAGAGCCGAAGAAAAACTCACAACTGGCTCCTCCCTAGGGTGTCATCTCATCAATCTTTTGAACAAAGTGTGATCAGGCATAAGAATGGCCAAAAAAATCAAATGCAGTTAGAAAAAGATAAAGTTAGATTTCTAAAATAAAGCTTATTGAGCATATAGAGCTATAAACTGTGACTTGGTTATACACGTGTGTTAGTTACATGATCTTGGAGTCTGCATCTGGTGGTTTTATCAGGCTGATACAATCTTTCTTCTCTGACTTCCTTTTTTGATTCTGCAGGAGGGAATGATGATTAAGTGAAGGATTAACCCCACATCACTCTACTTTATCTGCACAGCATTTATGACCATATGATGTCTTTCTTATTGACTTATTTCTCCCCATTGATATGTGAGCTCCACAAAAGCAGGATCCCGGCTGCCTTGTTCTCCTCAGTATCCCTATTACCAAGAATAGTGTTTGGCATATATTAAGTGTATGAAATATATTCGATGAATAAATAGTAAGTATGTTCGGGTTTTTTTTGGCAACTGGTCAGTACAGGGATCCAAACCCCTGACCTTGGTGTTATACTACCGTGCTCTAACCATCCAAGCTACCTAGCCAGCCCTAGATGAATAAATAAAGAAGACTCTAAGTATAACACAAACAACTTAGCATCTTAAAAAAATTATTTAAAGGCAACGTAAAGCCTGGGCTAGACTCACCCTGGATGTGAATTTAGGCACATCGTTTAAATTAAAAGAAAATATTACTAATATCCTTCTGGTGCCAGCCAAGGCTACTTTTTGATAAATTAAAAAACAAATACTGCCCTCTGATGGTAATGGGTTTTTGGTTTTTGGGTTTTTTGGTTTTCATTTTAGCAACAATAGTTAAACATCCTAGTTTCCTGAAGATCAAACCATGCTGCCAGCAATGGCAGATCCATTGCGAGGGACTTTAAGATGCACAATGTACTTGCTATACATGTTCAGGGCAATTCTCCTAGCCAGTCCCCAAACACCCGAACCATTCCGACTACATTGCTGCCCTCCAGGCTCTCATATAGAAATTTTGGTGCCCCACTGCTTAACTTGGCAGTGCTAGCATGGACCTACCCAGGAGTGCTGTCGAAAAGACAGTGACAAAGCTTGCTTGCTTAGGCCAGCTGGGACTCAGACGGGGGTAACCCCCAATATGGCAATTGTCCTTCATCGGTCTGGCTTTTCAACTTGGCCTCTCCCTTTTTTGCTTCAAGCTTTCTTCTCTTTCTTGCTTCCTACTCTCTCAGCTCCACTCACAGGTGGAAGGTTTAAAATATGTCAGTCCATCGTATCAAAAACATGCCTTAAAAGCTAAAGAACGTTAATGCCTTTATCATATAGGCTATCAATGTTAAAGTAGAATTTCCAAAAGTTTAAAAACTTTAACTCTCATATGAATATAAAATGAATACAAGTTTAAGACTTATTAAACCATTAATGTAGGCAACCAGTAAGACTGTAAATCTGGTTCAAAGAGTATTTTGAAGAACTTTTTTTTTCGCAGGCATTCACAATGGGATGTTAAAATAAGATGGCTAGATTAGATGCAGAAGTGGTTCATGTCCTATAGGGAAATAAACCATAACCTTCATGGTTATCTTTTTTATTGGACAGAAATCTTCAAGTTAACTGCAAAGTGTCTAGTCAAATAGTAAACAGGCACTACTCCAATAGTAAAGTCAAACACAGTTACATTGTTCTAGAAAATTAAATAATCCTTGGGCAAGCTTTTAACCAAGGCCCTAGTATGACACTGAAAAGAAGTGTGGCCCTCATCCTTTGCTTTTTTTTTTTTTTTTGTAAGTTTTGGGTAATTAACACATATTTTTCAAGGTCTTATCTTCTCCTCTTACTCATTCCTTGTTTTGAAGTGTACTTGTACTTCTCATATAGTAAAATGTGGATATGAGAGAGAAAGTGTAAGTGTCTCAAAACTTCTTTTGTTACTAGCTGATAATTCTAATTTTAGGGTGAGGAGTGTTTGGAGGAGAGTGAAGGGAAAAGAGGAAAAGTGAGGGGAGAGATGAAAAGTTTAGAATAAAATTAACTTTGATCATTATGTTAGGATTTTAATTTACCCTTACTATTTGTAGGTTCATTATCAGAAATAACAGATACCTCAAAGTTTCTTGAGGGTAGAGAATACATCCGACCAAAAATGCGAAAATTATCTAGTACCCAGTATATAATAACAGGGAAGAGGGTCAGTGGAATCAAGAAATATTTAATAGTAGTAATGACAGATTTCTTGGCTCTGGTTAAAATTTCCTTCTAAGCAGAGAGGCATGTGGTAATCTTGCTGTCCCACTACACAAGGCTACAATGAACAAGGTCAAGGGTTCTGAAGAAGGCAGACCTCATGGAATTCGCTAACCTAAAAATTCTCTTACCAGAAACTGAAGGATTCTTTGGTCAGGTGTTCATATTTAAGTTAGGAACAGGAGTGTTCATTCAATTTGAAGAATACCTTTCTCGTCTTGAAACGTGTACTACCATTTTGTTTGTTTGCTTTTGGTGGATCATGTGTCAAAAATGTTTTCTGATATATAAATCAGAAAATTTATATATATTTATATTATAATATATATTTTAAATATATATTAAATCAAACTCTCCTAATTTTTATCACTTCTCTATACTTTTCCTTTCCCTTTTCCTAAACATCTACTATTAATTTCATCCCTTTATATTTTCTTCTTTGAATTACTAATGCAGTTGCTAAAACCATAGTAAGTATTTTATACCTACTCAAATGACTTTAGGATGTGGCTAATTTTCTTCTCCTCTTTGCCTCTCATCAGTGTTCCAAAGATTTTTCAACATCTGAGCTGTTGCTCTTTCAGATTCCTTGATTACACAAGACTCCATAACTTTCTTGATTTTATGGACTTCCCTCTCTAGCTATCTTGGTCTACAAAGTTCAGATAGATACTGAATCTCATTAGTACCAGGACTTGCTAAACTTCTGAGATCTCTTAACTTAGCATTCCCCTTCTCTGATCCAATTGCTTTGTATGTTTTCTCCCAAGCTCACCTGCCACAACTTGCCAGACCTGCCCTGGTGTCATCCTTTCTGGTACTTTTAATTGCTCAGCTCCTCCCATTTTACTCAGCTGCCTTCTGACTCTACAGGACTACATCCAACCTTAGATTTCAAGGTCCATTGCTTTGTTCTGCCGTTGCCAGTTCCCCAGACTTCCTTAATCCCTTATGGCTTGCTCTGTTCACTGTATCAATCTCTTCCCAGAGGTCTCTGGGCCTATCCTTGAGACACAGATGGTCCACATGGGATCCGGAAATGGAAGAGGCCAGTGGTAGATGCTTGTTCCTTTTTTAACAGTTGGGAGTTTTTTGGTTGCAAGAAACAGACAAACACCAATTTAAATTGATTTTTAAAATGAAGACATTTAAGGGCTGGCCCGTGGCTCACTTGGGAGAGTGTGGTGCTGACAACACCACGTCAAGGGTTGAGACCCCCTAACCAGTCATCTTTAAAAAAAAAAAAATGAAGACATTTATTATTTCATATAACAAATGTGCAGAGGTAGAACAGGCTCCAGATGCAGCATGTCAGGGCTCTGGCTCCACCTTTCTGTTATTCTCTTAGCTCTGCTCTCAGAAATGATTAATGTTATCATCAGGTTGGCCACAAAATGACTGTTGTATTTCCAGGTGTCACATTCAAACACAACCATGTCTGGAGTAACAGAAGGGCCTTTTCTTTTCTCCAACAAATATAGATCTCCTTTCCCACAGACCTTCTAGACACCCGTCCCCCTCTTCACATCTCTTTGGTCAGAACAATGTAACATACCCATCTCTAAACCAATCATAGACAATGGAATGGGACCACAGGGATTTATTTAGACCAATCAGGATTTGCCTCTGGTTCTGAGATTTGTGTGTGAGGCTTATACCACAACAAACAAAATTTGGCCTCTTCAGGCAATGCAGGAAGTTAAGCGTGTTGAGTAGGTAGTCAACAGTATTTGCAACAGTGTGAAATGGTGGACCATTGAGGGAAGGACTTTTGGCCATAAAAGCTAAAATTTTTGAGTTTGAAGGCTCATTGTTAATTTGACCATTAACACTTTCTTCTTGTAAATATGACCATGAGAAGTTCTTTTGTTAGTTCATTTTTTGGGAGAGAGGTAGTGAAGATGGGGGAGATCCTTTTTTAGTTTGTAACCTCTGGATTATCAATTTTTTTGACCCCACAATCTACTTTCTCCATCTGTGTTGATCACATCCAACCTCAGCCTCCCATCTGAAAAAAGTCCTCGGCTTACCTCCCATTTTTACACTAACTACTCAGTCTTTTCCCATTGCTCCTCCCCAGTTTCACTTGAATCAGATGGCTCTGCCTGGTCCATTAGGGAGAAAACTGAGATTATTAACCTCAACCCTTCCCTGGCATCATAACTGGCCTACATCAGTCTTCTGTCTTCTCCTTCTTCCCTCTTCTTTAATGCTGTCCTTTTCCAGACATCCTGGGGAATTTCCACAGAGTAAATATTCAAAAAGTATTAATTTAATGAATGAACCTATTCTGTCCCTTCTCCAACCCTTTTCAATCTCCTCCTCTATGTGGTCTCCAGGAGCTTTTACATGTACATTTGGCCCCTCTTGCTCAATGCTAACGATGATCTGCAAACATTTGTTTTCTATTTTTTTAACAGCTTTATTGAAGTATATTTCATGTGCTTCAATATATACCATAAAATTCACCTATTTCTAAGTGTACAAATCAATCATTTTTAGTGAATTTACAGAATTGTGCAAATATCACATAATCCAGTTTTAGAGTGTTTCCATCACCCCGCAAATACCTCCCATACCTATTTGCAGTCAATTCCCATTCCTGGGCCCCAGCTCAACCACTATCTGTTTTCTGTCTCTATAGAGCTGCCTTTTTTTGATAATTCATGTAGATGGATTGTGTGATATGCAGTCTTTTGTTGTCTGGCTTCCTTCACTCAGCATAATGTTTCTGAGGATCATCCAGTGTAGCATCCATCTCTATTTAGTTCCTTTAAATTGCTGAATAGTATTCTACTGTATTGGTATTTCACATTTTGTTTTTCCATTCACCAATTGATAGACATTTGTATTGTTTTCACTTTTCGGGTTTTATGAATAATGCTGTTATGAACATTCACATACAAGATTTTGTGTGGACACATGTTTTCATTTCTCTTAGGTGTATTCCTATGGGTGAAATTGCTGGGTAGTATAATAAGTTTCTGTGTAACTTTTAAAAACTGCCAAACTGTTTTCCAAAGTTACGGTACCATTTTACATTACCACCAGCAATGTATGAGGGTTCCAGTTTCCCCACATCCTCACCTGTTATTATCTCTTTTTTCTGTTATAGACATTCTAGTGGGTGTGAAGTAATATCTTATGGTATCTTAATTTGTATTTCCATAATAGATGATAATGTTGAGCATTTGTTCATGTACTTATCAGCCATTGGCATATCTTCTTTAGTGAAAATGTCTGTGCAAATCTTTTGCCCATTTTTAAATTGGGTTCTTTCTCTTTTTATTATTGGGTTGTAAGAATTCTTTATATATGCTAGATTCAAGTCCTTTTTCAGGTATGTGATTTGCAGATGTTTTCTCTCCACTGGCGGATTGTCTTTTGAATGTTCTCAATGTTGTCTATGAAGTGCAAAATTTTAAATTTTTGATGAAATCCAATATATCAATTTTTTTTTTTATAGATTATGACTTTGATGCCAATGCTAAGAACTCTTTGCCCAACCCAGTTTTATAAAGATTTTTCACCTTAATTTTCTTCTAAAAGTTGTAGGCTAGCCAGTTACTCAGTTGGTTAGAGCGTGATTTGCTAATACCAAGGTCCAGCATTTGATACCTGTACTGGCCAGCTGCCAAAATAAAGTTGTAGTTTTGTCATAAAAGTCTATGATCCTGTTTCCTTTTTAAAATTTTGCAATTTCTATCCTAATCACTCCCTTCACGCTTCATTCTTGAATATTAGCAAAGATCTAGTTGCCAAATACAATGGCCTTTCTTCAGTTTTCACCCACTACTAATTTTGTCAAAATATTAGATAGGTGATTCAATAATTACAAAAAAACTTGATGAGTAAAATAATTGGGAAAGTACAGGGGAGACAGATCTGGGAAACCTCTCAGGACAAATTTCTTTTTTTAAGTTATTTCAAACTAGTTTATTTAAGGGTTCAATTTTCACTCCTCAACAGATTTTAGGTATTTCTCATAAGCTTCTTCACTCATTAGTTCTTCTGGTTTTGAAGGGTTACTCAGTGTTGTCTTGATCAGCCAACCATCTTCATAACAAGATTTGTTGACAAATTGAATTTTCTGCAAGAGCTTCTTTAATTTCAGTTATTTCTCCTGACAGAGAAGAGAGTTCACTAGCAGCTTTCACACTTTCCAAAGCACCAAACCCCCATGTTTGTTCAATTTTGTCTCAACTTCAGGCGGGCTACAGTAAACATTTCCAAAAGCTTCCTTTGCAAAATTGCTCATTCCCACTGCTCTAATACCATTTTCTATTGTTATCCTATATTAGTCTATGAACATAACCGAGAGCAGAGTGGGTACCGTGTGGAGTGTTAGAATGATGCCTACTCTCAGCCACCAGGGCCGCTGTAGGCAGGGCAAGGTGGGCTGAGGCTGCTGGCAGGCTGCAGGCTGCTGCCTGCACCCTCAGTGCCACTGTCAGCGCCCTGTTTGCAGGGGTGCCAAGGGTTGCCCAGGACAAATGTTCAAGATTAGAAAAATTCCTAGTACTGACATAGAGGGTGTTTGATTCATACTTTCTTAATTGATAAATAGAAAAGACCCTTTAGGTCAGTTCTTGGGCTGACTTGGATTCATATACAGTCTTTGGTAAAAGTGCAGTACACCAAGAGGTCCAAACTGAATTGCATTCCCAGCCTTACATGTGAACAAACCTACGTCCTTCAAAGAACAAGAGAATCTTTGGGATCCAATGGGCTGAGTCTAACCCAAGGCTATACTGAACTTTCAAGGCAGCCCTAGAAGTATTGAACTTCACAGGCTGAGCATGTGTCTCTAGAACTGGACTGGAGCCAGATCTGTCAGAGAGAGAGAGAGAGTGTGTGTTTATAGATTTATCTAATATCTAGATGAACTAAAATTTGGTTAGATACAGTAGTAGGTAAAGAGAGACTCAAGGTGAAGTCAAGTGTTTCTTTGTTTTAATATGGAAGAGTCTTGCATACTTATATGTTTACAGACTGCACAGAATAAGCCTGCAAAGAGAATGAAGCTGAAAATGAGAGAGAAGGGGACAGAGAAAGAATGATTGATGAAGCTAGGTCACAAGAGAAGGGATCCAGATCCATCCAGGGAAACCAATTTCTCTGCAGAGTAGGAATTGGGGGAAGAAGGTAAAGGGAGAATTTTCTCATTTAACTTTTACACTCTGGTATTTGTTTAACATTTTAAAATAATGAGAATGTATTACTTTTACTCTGAAAAATTTTTTTTTTTTTTTTTTTTTAAAGATGACCGGTAAGGGGATCTTAACCCTTGATTTGGTGTTGTGAGCACCACGCTCAGCCAGTGAGTGAACCGGCCATCTGTATATGGGATCCGAACCCGGGGCCTTGGTGTTATCAGCACCGCACTCTCCCGAGTGAGCCACGGGCCGGCCCAACTCTGAAAAAATTTTTAAAAATTCAGTAGAGGAATTAACTTTGGACACATGGAGAAAAAAAAACTGCTCAACTCATATGACCTCTCCCTTTTGCTCTAGTTATAATTAGTACCTCTACATATATGTTAATTTTGTTGCTTTGGCTAAACTATGTAACCCTCCAAGGCAAAAGTTATGATCTATTTCGTATCTTAATTTAGCAGACAGATGAGATGTACTCAATAAATATCAAAAAACATCAACTGGGAAGAGTGCTGCAGATGACATTAACATCATCAAAAGATAACTATTTTGATACATATTGGAATTTAGTATATGACAAAGGTGACATTTCAAATCAATGGGGTATGATAAGTAATTCAATAGATAGTGGTGTGAGGACAACTTGATGGTCATCTGGAAAAAAATAAAGTTGGATTCACATCTCACATCTTATACCGAAATAAATTTGTATATAGAAAAAAAATTTTTAAAACAATCTTTGAGCGAAGAATGCCCGTCCACATAAAAGTGCAGAGGGGTAGAGAAAAATATTGGTCAATTTAAACACATTTTTAAAATTCTGCCTGGAAAAAATATCATACATAAAGCAAAAAAAAAAAAAAAAAAAAGACAAGGTGGAAATATTTGCAAATCATATCATAGACCAAGACTAATTTCCTTAACAAAAAACTTTCATAAATCTATAGGAAAAGACCAACAAGCCAATAGAAAAATGAGCAAAGGACATAAGTTATTTCACAAAAAAATGGCTCTTAAATGTCTGAAGATAGTCCCACTCAAAATAGGAGAAATGCAATTGAGACTATGACATGCCACTTTTAAATTATAAAACTGGCAAAACTGAACAAGTTAGATAACTCTCTCCATTGATAAGTATATAGTGGAAACGAGTACTCTCACGCATTGCTGATAGTTTAAGTTGGTACAACCTTCATGGTAAGTACTATGATCTGGTAAAATACACTCCAACCTCATCTCCTACCATTTCTCTCTTGCTCAATCTGTGTTAGCCAAATTGGCCTCCTGCTCTTCCTCAAATATACCAAGCAATCACACTCCAGCCTCAGAGCCTATGCACTTACCTTTCCTCAATAATCCTGATATGCACTCAGGCCGTTGCTAAAACATCACCTCTTCAGTGAGGCCTTCTCTGATCATCCTACCTAAAATAGTGGCTCCCACCCTCTCCATCACTTGTCTTTTGCCCTGTTTTTTCTTCAGAGCACTTATCATCTGACATTATTCTATGCATTTATGTTTACTGTCTCTCCTCTCTAACCAGACTGTAAACCCTGTAAAGGCAAGGATTTTATTGTGTATATTGCTATATCCCCAAACCCTAGAATCGTACAGGCTGAGAATGTAGTAGGTGCTCATTAAGTACATACACTGAATGAATGAGTACATCAAAACTCTACGGAGGACAACTTAATATCTATTAAAACTTAGATATCTATTAAATTTACCCAGAAATTCCCCTTTAGGCATTTATCCTACAGATATCCTTGCATATGTGCAAAACAGAGAATGTGCAAGGTTATTTGTTGTAGTATTGTTTGTAATAATGGAAGGAGAAAACTACCCAAGTTAAACTTTTAAAATAAATTACCTATATCTATACAATGGAATAAGTGGAATACTATGTAGATATGGATGGGTCTCTAATTCTAAAAATTCTTTTGCTACTTTTGGAAAATATACATATGAAATGTGACTATCTTAAGACCCTGGTGATATCACTACAAGAATGACCCCTCAAATGGGGCATTTAACGGTGAACAGAGTAGGGATGGACAGGTATAAATATGAGTAACTATTTTTACAGCTTTATTTGATGAATACTAATTTCCTTGTACAAAATAGAATTTCTACCAATTAAATAGTACTCTGGTAGGAATAAATGTATCTGTACACAGATAACTTTGTTAAACAAAGATCCTCTCTTTGTAGATCCAAAGTCATGACTAGGCCTAAACTGGCAGTGCCTATTGTTCATTTATTATGGATGGATTTCCCATTCAACAAACAAATCTTTCATTTATGAGAAGAGGTTAAGGGTTTCAGAATGTCTTTAGTATATATTTCCTGATACCAAATGGGCAGAACTCCACTGCTGTCCATCAATGACATCCCCTTGCAGCTGCAGGGCATTGTACAGGGGTACTCTTCTACTCCAGAGTTAAATACATATAAAACAGTTAAATACATATAAAGACATAATGCATATAGGATAATTCCCTGATAACCATATATGCTCTCCAATCTTGTCAAACTTTAATTTGCTCACTGTTCCTAAAATAAAAATTTCTATTTCTTGTCTCTTTACCACCGCCCTTCCCCTTTTTTCCAGTTGCTCTCATCTGGAATCCTATACAAGCTTCTATCCAAATACTACCATTTCAAGGGCCAGGCAAAGTCCTCTCTCTCCACTAAAGGACAAAGTTTTCCCTGACTATTCTACCCTACCACGATCTGACTTTCTTTAGCCCTTATCAGGCATCTGGCTCTATTCCTTTTGCTTCCTACTACTGTTAATTAGCTTTTCACAAGGTTTTGACTTATCTTCCAATTAGATTACAAGCTCCTTAAAGGCAGATTTCTACGTTCCTCATGTACCTACATATCCTGGTTTTGAAAAATAACACGGTCAACCCAATTATGACCCAACATATACATTTAGTGTTCTTTACAGCTTCTTCTAGAACCAATCTATGTTCTTTGTATAAACATGGATATTCTGCTAGCCCAATAAATTTTTTGAGTATTCAGTATCAGAATTCATCAGGCGACTCTGTGTCCCAGCCACAGGACTGCAGTTGTTCATCTTGTGGGAACTCAACCTCAATGTCATAAACAAAATTTGGGTCATCCTTCTTCTTCTGATTTTTCTCAAAAAGTTCATCCATGATGCTCTTCCTTTTGGCAAGATCTTTGTCATCTAGTTTGTTCATGTCTTCCTCAGGATCAATGGTTGTTTCCCGTTGAATTTGTTCCATCGTTTCTGCTAAACTCTGTCCCCTCAAGTAACCTCGTAAAAAACTGAATAATTTCTCTAGCTGCTTCAGGGATACTTGTTCCAGGTAAGTCTTATGTCGTGGATTATTCTTTAATTGTCCAGCAGCTCTGGTGCAATCTAGGAGAGAGGAAAAAAACTATATACCACATACATCATACACACCACAAACAATTGATGCACCACAAACTACTGCAAGGGCCAAAGAAGAACAAAAAACTTAGCACCTTGAAAGCACTATCTCCACTATAGCCAAGCAGCTAAGTGGCTTTACTGGAATGAATTATTTTGCAGAACTATTCTTTTATATTGAGCTCTGAATATGGTGGGGGAAGGAGGAGTGTATTTTTGACTTCCTTAATTTAAAATCATTTTGTGGGCATGCTAAATACTTTCAACTGGAGAAAATGTCTGAGAAGAAAAAGTGGTATTATAGCAAAAATAGCAATAGTGGTACTAATAAAATATCAAGACTACAAATAAAAAACATTTGGAGGGAGAGAAGGGAATTAATATTATTGAATAATGCTATCTCATTTTACCCACTCAAACAATCCTGAAAGGATTAAATTATCAATTAACAAACTGAAAAAAAATTATCAATTCCCTTGTACAGATTAGGAAACTGTATTGACTATTTCCTAGCTCACTGACAGTAAGTGTCACACATCTAGACTCTGATAAAGCCCTAATTTGAACCTAGGTCTAATTCTGAAGCCCATGTCACTCCATTGCACAAAACTCAAGTTGTTCTTTTTTTCCCCAGAGCAACTAAGATGCATCAATTTGTTCTTATTAAGTGACTTAGAGAATATCTAAAATAGGAGGCAAGATAAAACATGAAGTACCTGAAAACTTTGAAAAGTTTCGGACTGGCATGATGCGCTGGCGATTTTTTCCCTTGATTTCATTCTCATAGATTAAGATAATAGCTGGAGGCTGGAACCTAATTCCACATTTCTTGGCAGTGCACATCATTCCGACATATACTTAAGGTAAATCAGAGGAAATCTGATGAAAATGTGTTAGTTGCATAATGACTTCCTTCTGCTAAAGGGAAAAACAACAACAAGGTATTGAATAAATCTCACTCCCCTTACCCTTCCTCTCCAGCAGATCTGGCTGTAATGTAGTTCTAGAAACACATACTTAGCCTGTAAAGCTCAATACTTGTAGGGCTGCCCTGAAAGTTCAGTTTGGCCCTGGTTTAGCCTCAGTCTTTTGGATCTCTAAGATTCTCTGGTTCATTTAAAGATGTAGCTTTGTTCATATGTGACCCTGGAAATGCAATTCAGTTTGGATCTCTTTGTGTACTGCACTCTTACCAAAGACTGTATATGAACTCCTGAGTCAGCCCAAGAACTGATCTACAGGGTCTTTTCTATTTATCAAGCCCTCCCTATGCCAAGGTACTATGACTTTTTTTAAACTTAAACATTTTTTTCTGACAGGCTCATTAGATCAGATCTGTCTTCCTTGTACTTTTCCAATTATTTTACTCATTGAGTTTTTTATAATTACTTATTTAATCATATATCTACCTTTCTATTTTATATGCTCCATGAGGGCAGTAGCATATCCATTATTCAACACATTATCTCAGCACAATACCTGGAACGTAGTAAGCATTCCATATATACTTATCTAATGCTATGTATTAATATAAGACACAGCCCCTATACATCATCTAAGTATGCGGATACTTCTAAAAGTTTGTGGAAAAATAGAATTAGAAGACAATACAAATCTTTCCATGAACTTTTTGAAGTTCCCTCGTATTTAGAGTTCAGAAGCCTGACCAAAAAGGTAGACCTGACGTACAATCAATCTCTACATATGCAAGACAGTGATGTTTACATGGCTTTTAATTTAGCTTATTTGTCTCACTATATGATCTTTTACCAGTTACAAGAAATGCAGCTACATGCAAGTTAATACTTCCTATTCTTTCTTCCCTTCCCCTCCCTCGATGCCAAAAATCACTTAATTATAGGGACTGCTTTAGATATGGCAATGACATCCTCAGGAAGATTTGCAAATGTTCAGAAACCTTCAGGTAAAGTGGCATAGGGCAATGCTATCTTCGTAAACTCAGATCTGTTGGAGAATCACGATAGGAAGATAATTTTTAAAAATACTTAACAGTGATTATAAAAGTTCATTGTAGAAAACTGGTGGTGAGGGAGGGGGAAGACATAAAAATCCTTGATTACTTCCAGTCTTTTTCCTAGGCATGTAGTTTTATTTATTTAAACAATAGTATGTTTTTTATATCATCCATACTATTTCCTGACTTTGAAATTTAATAACTTATGTAATTATCCTGTCACACAAATATTTTATGAAAATGCATTTTTTTATATGACCGCCAAGTGTTTTGCCTTAGAGATGTAGTATAATACCAATAATCTATATTATTTATCCCTTACTACTGGACACAAGCAGTTTTACTCTTAGGAAATTAATCATATATAAAGAACTGCTTTTTCAAATCACTGTGTTCTGCCTGTGATCTGATGCAATGATCCCACTGCACTCCTTCCTTTTCTTTTCCCTTCTTTTTCTTTTTCTTTTTATAAATACTACTCTCAGTTCACCTGCCTAAAATTTGAAGTTAGTAAAGTTCCTAGGAGATCTTACTGAGCACAATATAAACGCCACATTCAAGAAAATGGCTGCACTCATGAATGATGTACGCAGTTGATACTCGATAATGTAGTTTTTTGCCTACAGACTCTTTTTAAAATTTAACTTTCATTTTTACTTAAGTAATGTTTGAACTCTGGAATGTAAAATAATTCTATGAGGCTTATAACAAAGAACTAATGCCCTTTTCCCTACCATCTTCATAGGCAACCGGTTTCAATTTTTTTAAGGCAGTTCTTCCAAAATTTATTTCTATATTTCTTAATAACATGCTTAGACTGCTATCTTCAGTTTTATTTCCTTATTTTTTAGATGAAAATTAATTTATTCATTCCATAAAAAAACCTACAATATAATCTAAAACTTATTCTTTTGGGTGACAATCAGTAACCGTTTTCTACATCAGTACATTTAGTAGTACTATTCACTCTGAACCTGAACCTTCTACTCATGGGAGATGAAGTCCTGCCCCAACTTGCCTTGTATAGGAGCTACCTACTTCCAAGCGCTCAGTTGAGCTGAAGTGGAATAATTTTCTCATCAATAAAATAATAGACCAAAACTTTTGGTTTAGTGAATCACAAAGGCAAATTAGTCTAGTTCATATGTCTCAAATTTTATTCAAAGTGTCTTACGGCTGTTTGAATGCCTGACTAGATCCTAAGAGCAAGTAGCCAGAAGGAAGACAAAACACTCTAGATCTGATATGTACCTCGACAACACATTATTTTGGAGATTAGTTATTTATTACTAAATAGTTCATTCTCTTAGTATACCTGGGTTTGATTTTGAGGGAGAGAGAATATGATTGGCCCAGATTGGGTCAGAAGAACACTTTTGGTCCAATGAGTTGTGACCAAGAAGCTGGGATTACTTGGTACCAGTATGGTCACTTCACCTTTACCAGAGAGTTTAATGTGGGAACTCAAAAGGGTTCAAGTTAGGAGGCAAAAATATCTTCAGTTTTAGATAGTATATTTTGACACACTCCCTTTCCTCTTTGAGACGGTGTCCCGGAGCCCTCTGTTCTCTTCCCATCTGCACTGGACGCTCTCTAGGCCTGCTTACAGTTCCATTCAGTTCAGGAAAACATACGGCACATTTACCTAAATGTTCTTCCTGGACATGAATACTTTCTCCCCAGGGATCAGTGACTGCCATAATCTTGCTAAGTACCTCCCACAGCAGCTAATGAGGTATGGATTTCCCCAATGGGTAGGTGATCTTATCCCTCCTCATGTCCCCACTGGCTCAAGGCTGACTTTCTTACCCTGGGAGAAGTCCAGAAAGTGCATCTTCTCCTGCAGGCCAACGTGCACACCGCCGTGAGGAGGGTGTTTCCTCCAAACAGGAGTGCACAGAGGAGCACTTAAGTCGACTTTGAGGCGGGCGGAGCCTGGTGCCGCAGGAAGAGGCGATAGCCACAGCCCAGCGACTTGACCGTGAGGTGGACTCCCCGGCAGGAGGCCCAAACCCGCAAACACTTGGAAGCGGAGATGGAGGCTGGCACAGAGCGCGGCTAGCAGGCTCTCAATGCATGCCGGGTTCAGGGTCCGACCCGGGGCCCTCGGAGCAGTTCCCACAGCAACAGGCCGGGGCACGTCACGGCGCTTGCGCCGCTTCTCGCCCCGCCCCCGCCGGCGCGGCTAAGGGAGCTAACCCAGAACCCTTAGACAGCTGCCTCACGCGGCGCCTGAAATTCTGGGGGTCGGGGCTGCGCGGAGCAGGGGAGCTGCGGAACCGCAGACCGAAGCCCTCCGTCGCGGTCACTAAGTCCGTGGCAGCGCGCAGCAGGAGCAGCCTGAGGCGTGTGCAGGCTCCTTCCTCGGTCCGCGTTTCGTTCCCGCGCGCCCCTCTCGGGCTTCGGCCCTCCGGTGTCCTGGCTGCCCTGGTTGTGGCTGTCCGGGCGGTAGCCTGGCTGCTCCTCTGGCTGGTGACTTGGCACATCTGCACGCCAGCCGGGGCCTTCACAGCCGCCCCCTCCGACGCTGGTAAAAGGAGGGGCGGGGCTGTGGGAGTGCGGGCGGGATTTGGGGGCTAGGGATGGGGAGCAGTCGACCCCCGGGTGCTCTCTGCCCCGCGGTTTGCAAAGGTGCTTGGGATACCCAGCGTGGGACCCTAGAACGGTAGGGTGAGCTGGAGGAGGTTAGAAACAAAGGCCGCGTGCTTTTCTTCTCCCCATTGCCCTCCTGTGCTCCTTGCTCTGAGGCCGATCCTGGGTCCCTGGGGAGTCAGGCTTTATCGTTCCAAGGGGGGATTGGCCCGTACTACTACTGAAAAGGTACTGAAAAGGAAGTACAGCCAGTGAAACATTTGGGATGCTGTTGGGGTGCATGAAACTTCTGACCACCAAGGGGCGAGCAAGGCCTCAGCTCCCTGTGAGGTGTGAGAATCCCAAAACAGAATACAGTATAGATACTCGGGGAAAATGACTAGTTTTATGTTACAAACAGCTTTGATAATAGACTAGATTGGGCTGGGGTTTCTTTATGACTCCGGGCTGGGTAAGCGAGTTGATTCATTTCCTTGGGCCCAAGTTCGTGGGCCGCACTGCTGTGCAAAGTGCTGTGGAGCTAGCCCTGAGTCAAACACGGCCCCGACCCTCATGGAGCTTGCAGTGTAGTAAGGAAGACGGACACGTGCAGGAGTAATTACAATAAAATTATAACGTTTGGTAGGGGAAGGAAAATCAGCACGAACCAGGGGAGTTTTTCTATCTGTAAAATGAGGATGTTAAGAGTGGTTAGTATCGGCCAATAATTGCAGTCTGCTTTGGGGTGTTTACGTATTAGGTTTCCAAATTTATTTGAAGAAGGTTTGTGAGGCCAGAAAAATTTTTAACTGGAGTGATGATCTCTAAAGACTCTTCCACCACTGGCATTTTATAATTTAAAGGTCAATTTCCAGAGCGAATTCAGGCCATCATAACCAAATAAAGTAATATTTAAGAGGAAAAATCTTGAAGGTGAATTCAGATGCAACAAATTCGTTTTGGAAATGGTGCTTTTGCCTTAAAAATCATAAATAAAATAGTATTTGTTATACTGTTGTAAGTTAGCCTTTCTACCATCCCAAGATGAATGATTTACTACTATGCAGTGTACATCCCAATAGAATTTAAGCCTATTAATATGACTTTTTTCTTCTAATTTAATTTATAGGTAGATATTAACCCTTACTCCCCACCACACCCCCATTAAAATTAAACATGACGAAGAGATATCTGAATTTGTACAAGAGATACATATGGTATTTGTTTATTTGGGGAAAGCTTATATGCTTCTCCAAAGCAAATAAGATTTCTTTAAATAGCTAGGATAGTGGAAATAACTTAGGCATTAAAAGTCAGGCAAACCTTGCTTCTAATCAGTCACTTACTTGGTTGTATGACCCAGAGCCAGATAGTAACCCTTTATAAGTTAGAGTGTCCTCCTGCATGCAAATGGCAATAATTTTCTCAGCATATTTTGCTGGGTTGTGAAAGTTAAAAGAAAACACACATGTATACCCCAATTTGAGGATCTGACATTTAGCTGTTACCAAACAAATGTAATTTTTTCTGTTCTTTTTTCCTTCTTTCAAATGATTTCACATTCACATCACTTTTCTTAAATCATCTTTTCAGGAATACATCTAATGGATTCAGACATTCAATAATGTATGGTTTTCTGGGTGTTTGTTTTAACATTCTTCCAACACACTTCCAGCTTTTGAAATGGGGCAAAGTTTCATTGCAAGGTGCCTGGCAGAGTTGGTGGTCAATAGTAACTGAATTTTTAGTTTTATGATGCTTACATTGAGTAATAGTTTTAATGTCTGAATTCTGCAGGGAGTCAGTATAGTGAGATTTTTGGTTATTTTGTTTATAAAGGAACGCTTTGAACCTTTAAGTGCCTCCAGTTTTGTTTTGTTTTGTTTTCTCGACCCTCCCAACATCTGCACAAGGCATACTATCTTCCCAGTTTTGTAAGTATAGATGTTAGAATACAGAAGTTGCCAGCATATATCTTATAAACAGTTTCAGTGAGCTAGGATTAAAACAGAGATCTCCTGGATCTTAAGCCATTCTGCTCCTTTTTCATGTCCTGGGATCACCTGAATAAAGTAATATTACTAACGAATTCTTACCTACTATGTGGTAGGCTCTGTTCTAAGTGCTTCTACATATATTAAGTCCGTAGGACAACTAGCAGAGAGATTAAACAATCGTGCTCAAAGTCACACAGCTATCAAGTGACAGACTAGGATTGGAAATCAGACAATCTAACTTCATAGTCAATGTTCTTAACCTCTATGCTATACTGGAAATAGATTTATCTGTAGCTCAAATTTCTTAAATTTTTCATTGAGTACTTTTTTTAAAAAACAAAACAAAACAAAAAATCTTTTGGTTCTTCTAGGCATAAGGGCCACTTGTTCTGAAATTATTTTGAGGCAAGAAGTTTTGAAAGATGGTTTCCACAGGTAAGTTGCCCATTGATTTCTACTTACATAAAATTATTTACATTAAAATAAATTAGAGCAAAAAAAAATGTTAGTTGAAACATGGATAAACTGAACAGTTACTTGCTTTCTTAAAGTCTGTCAATGACAGATTTGTCATATGAGGTTCACACTTTGAAGTAATGATTAAAATAACTGAGTGGAGAAAAGAAAACTATTACTTACTATGTATATATTATATATAGCCAGCAGCTGTATATTCCAATATTTTATTTAATGTTTACAATGGCTGTGAGATAGATATTTTTCTTGTTTTTCAGATGAGAGAACTAGGGCTGAGAATTTAAATAATTTGATAGAAATTAGGGTAATAGAGCTCTGACTCAAATGTAGTACTATTATACTTCAAAGCCATGTTCTCAAGTACCATGATATGCCACTCTAAATCACTATTTCTTTCTTACTAGAGAGTTGGTTCCAAATGACCAAGCTGTTTTCAAAAAAAGAAATTATCTTCCAAAGATGAATTTTTTTGTGTGTGTGTGAGTATTGGCGATCTTTAAAAGACTGGTAAAAAGCAATGGAAACTGTTCCATAAGAAAACTACCCAAAACTTTAGAGCTTCTAATGGTGGTTATTTTGAAGTGATTCTCAGATATTTGATATATAAATTCTCATACATTTATGTTTAAAGTCATTTTCATTTTATAGTCACCTTAAACTAAAACATCTCACTCTCCTCTCCAGTGTTAGCCTACCATATGAGTGGCTAAGAGTTATAACAGGAGGATTTTTTTTTTTTTTTACTCAGACAGACTTGAGCTCAAAATGTAGGTCTTTTACTTAATATATATGTGGCCTTAGGCAAGTTACTTAAGTCTTTGCTACCTTATCAGTAAAACTGGGTAATGATAATATTTCCTCATTAGTGTTGTGAGGATTAAATCAGAGAATATATGGAAAACACCTTAACACAGTGCATGTCACAAAGTAAATACTTAGGAAATGTTAGCTATTATTATTAATATTGAGATAGGCGATCAAGCTAGGCAATATAGTTTTAGTCAAAGAGGAGATGTGACTGTAAAGTAATAAAACTGATTGGGGGGTGGGGAATATTGTAGAAAGGCACTTCTGAAAGTGTTAGTGGAATTCCAGACACATTTTAAGCAATATCAGGGTAGTTATGGCAAGTACATAACAGTAATTGGGATGTATAAAACTATTCTCATGGCCTGAATTTCAAGAGGAATGGGAGATACTAAATAATGCAAACTTGGCAGTGCGATCATAAATGATTCTAATAAGGAAGAAAGAAGTGCCTGAAGAGGCTACTGTGATGGCAGTTGTAATTGTCCAATAGCAGATATTGAAGAATTAAGGCAGGACATAAAACCAAGGATAAAGAGTGACAGAACCCATAAGAATAGCTTCAGAAAATAGAAATCCCAAAGTTGTCTGAGACCTTCAGAAAATGCCAGTAATAATTTTTTTAAAAAAGGCTTTTTAGTTATGTTTAGTATAGGTGTAGTCTTGCTGCTACAGGAAGGATTAACAGATTATAGAAAGTTGAATTCCTTAGCTTCTTGTATTTCTGTCTTATTCAAGAAGAATTACTTCCACTCTGGAAAGGGCCAAGTGTATTGATAGTAGGGAACTGAAATGCAGAAGGTTTAAGGGAGTTATACAAAAATGCCTAGCTATAGTGAATAAGTTCAAGGTTTCCCCCTTACTGATGAACTATATCTCATAGCAGTAGGAGAACTTGCTTAATGATTGCTGAACTAATGTTTGCAATCTTTGAATAATCTGGGAGAGCTATAGAGTAGTGAGCTTGATATAGATTCTGGGCAAAATTCTAGAGCAAGGGGCCAGCCTGTGGCTCACTTGGGAGAGTGTGGTGCTGATAACACCAAGGCCATGGGTTTGGATCCCTATATAGGGATGGCTGGTTAGCTCACTTGGGAGAGCGTGGTGCTGACAACACCAAGTCAAGGGTTAAGTTCCCCTTGCCAGTCATCTTTAAAAAAAAAAATTCTAGACCAGATTATTAAAATAATGGTTTGTGAATACAGAAGAAGAAATGGTGGTCTCTGGGAACTAGCGTGAATTTATTACAAATACAATGGAACTTCAAAAAGTTTGTGTAAAAATGTAATCAAAAGATAAAAATAAAAAATATAAACTTTATTTCTCAACAAAAGCTCCATCAAGTTCAAAACACTTTTGTAGCAATGGTACCAATCATTTAGTCCATCCCTAAAGAACTGCGGGTCCTGGGAATTTAACCATGTCAATCTTTTTTACTTTATTAATTGAAAAAAAAATAGGTGCCCTTTAAAGATTTTTTTTTTAAGATTAGGGAACAAAAAGAAGTCAAAAGGAGCCAAATCGGAACTGTAAGGTGGATGTCTAATGACTTTTTGTTGAAACTCTTGCAAAATTTCTCATTTGGTGAGAGGAATGAGCAAGAGCATTGTTGTGGTGGAGAAGGAGTCTCTGGTGAAGCATTCCTGGGCATTTTTCCACTAATGCTTTGGCTAACTTTCTGTAAACAGTCTCATAATAAGCAAATGTTATTGTTCTTTAGCCCTCCAGAAAGTCAACAAGCAAAATGCCCTGAGCATCCTGAAAAATTGTTGCTGTAACCTTTGCTCTTGACTGGTCTGCTTTTGTTTTGACTAGAGCATTTTCACCCCTTGGTAGCCATTGCTTAGGTTGTGCATTGTCTTCAGGATTGTACTGGTAAAGTTTTGTTTCATTTCCTCTTACAATTCGTTGAAGAAATACTTCAGGATCTTGATCCTGCTTGTTAAGCATTTCCATTGAAAGGTTTGCTTTTGTCTGCAGCTGATCTGGGCACAACAGTTTTGGAAGCCATTGAGTGGAAGCTAGCTTTTTGGCTCAACTTTAGTTTTTCAGTAAATATTGTGTAAACTGAACCAATGGCCATGTCTTTGGTGTTGGCTATCATTTCTTTTAAGAGTCATTCCTCTTCAGTTGGGGTACTAACAAAATTAATTTTTTCCTCACAAATTGATGGGATAGTCTGCTCTTATAGATCTTTGTCTATTTTCACACTAATGTTATACTGTGGCTAATGACATGGATTATGAAAGATCTAATGAGTGATTCTGAACATGGTATACTTCATTTGTCTTTATAATCTACTTTTGGAAAATGAATTTGAAATATAGTATTTCTGCTAATATGAATATAGTGTGCTGCTATATCATTTAACAGTTAAATGAAGAGATTTATGTTATATGTGCTTGTCTTACAGAGATCTTTTAATAAAAGTGAAATTTGGAGAAAGCATTGAGGCCTTACAGACCTGCCGACTCTTAATTAAACAGAACATCCCAACAGGACTTTTTGTGGATCCATATGAATTGACTTCATTACTAGAGAGAAACATAACAGAGGTACAGCTATTAGGAATTCTTTTTTTAGAGAAATTAATTTAAGGATGCCATAATTTGTATTAAGGCAAAATAATAGATAAGACAACACTGTAGTCCTTTTTTTCAGTTTTGTTGAAGTGTGTAACGTGACATTTTTAGAAATAGGATGGGAATAATATTCTTCAACAGGTGAGTGATACCTGTCAGGAATAAGCCAACTAATCTGAGCTTGTTAAATACTTTTTGCAGGATTGTTCATAGTTTAGTGACTAAGAAAATTATGTGTGTCTCTATGTCTTGAAGGTTAATGATTGATCAATAGCATTTCAATAACAACTTTAAGTTAGATAGACATATACCCCACCATCTGTATGATTTGGTTATGGGAGGTAAGGAAACTAATATTTACTAGATATTTACATGCCAGATATCTTCATTTTTTTTTTTTTTTTTTAAGGAAGCAAGGTAAAATTAAGCATTAAAGAAAGATTGTGTTCCACACCCTTTACATAAATTAATCTTTATTACAATCCTGGAGGTATTATCTCCAGGATAAGGAAACTGAGGCACAAAGAAGCCAAGTAACTTATCTGAGATCATATAGATAAATGGTATAGCCAAGAGGCGAATCCAGGGTTGACTAATTGCAAAGTTGTTGCTCTTCACAGACATGAATCTTACCCCTTAGTTAAGGGTTTCCCCAACTTTAATAAGAATCACCAGGGGGCACTTTTTGTACTGATTTTGGTCTTCCTGGGAAATCCTGATTGAGTAGATCTAGGTTGGACCCCCAAATCTGTTTTTGACAACCCAGATGATTCCTATTAAGAAGTTTTGGGGGCTGGCTGGTTTGCTCAGTTGGTTAGAGTGCAGCTTTATAACACCAATGTTATGGGTTTGGATCCCCGTAACAGCCAGCTGCAAAGAAAGAAAGAAAGAAAGAAATTTTGGGAAACACTCTTATCTTAGTTCATATGATTATAATCTACATATGAATTTTTAAAAACGTGCAATAGATACATATGTAGTCATTCATGGTGGCAGTTTATTTCTAATTATGGTTTACACCAATTCCTTTACCTATGTAATTTTTTTTGGCTAGGTAATTACATTTTCATTGTTCAAAATTCAGGAGATATACAAAGGTATATGATGATAAGCTTCCCCCATCTCAACCCGCAATCACCAAGTTTCTTGGTGTGTTCTCAGGTTTTTTGTGTATATATGGCAGTTTAGATGTACATACACACCCTGAAGGGCCTTATTTGTTTCTTTGCTGAATTATGAAAATGTTTTGTCTCTTAAAAAAAAGTCTTTATTTGAAGGCAAAACAGTAAAATCCATAAGAGATTGTTAACAGCACATGTTTATATTTTATCCTGAATCAGACGTGTTTGAACATGAATTATGAATTCTAAGTGAGGCTTTTCAAATTTAAAATAATAGTTTCCAAATTTGAACACAGTTCTTGGCTTGTAATATATAGATTGGATTTATATTTAAACCTACTTCATAAAATCACCCAACATGTTCTAAGAAAATGGAATTTTATCTGGATAGGGGTTCCCAAAAAGAAGTCATATGCAGTTGGTTAGAGCACAGCCTTATAACACCAAGGTCAAGGGTTCGGATCCCTGTAATGGCCAGCCACCACCCCCCCCCCCAAAAAAAGGAAGTCAGATGCCCACAGCTTTGGTCAGGATGAGATTTGGATGTTTGCAGGTTGACTTTTACAAGAAATGAGGGTAAGTAAAGAGTGTCACTATAGATTGACAAGTTTCTCTTTATCTTTATTTTCTGCTTCACAAGCTTCTAATCCCTATTTATAAGCCCTTTAAATGTATTTACTTTTTTATTTTGGAAATTTCTGGATGTCACACTTGTGACATGTAGATAACTAGAAGTTGATTTCCTGATATATCAGATACTGTTTCCTTCTGCCTAGCTGAGTTGAGATTATGGCCCAATTCCTCGTGTACAGAAACTTTGTCATGAGAAGTGGTATTATATGATGAGATTAATTGGGTAGAAGAGACTTTATGTGTAAGGATTGATTGATATAATATACCTGGATTAAGATCTTGACTGTTCGAGGAGATAAAATTTTTGCCTGCAGCAAATAGAACCATGGGTCCAAATGAAATGGGTGGTGTCATAACAAAATGCTTTGTAAGGAGTTTGTGTCGGTTTGTGAGCTGCTTAAAAATAAACACAAGCCTTAAGTAGGTTCACTAAGGATAAGGCACATCAAATCAACTTCATTGTATTTTTAAGTACGGTTATTAGATAGATATTTTTAACCAAGAGTCTCTCATATTCTTTGAAAACAGTATAATATTAGATTGAAACATGAAATTGATGTTTTGTAGGTCATAATGGAAACACTGTGTTTCTGAAACCATAAGGTTTACTCAATTAAAATATGTGATATTAAGACTTCAGCTTCTGGACAAGTTGGGGAATAGGGAACAGATTTAGGCTCTCACTTGAAACAACCAAGAAGTAGACAAAATATATTAAATAATGAAAAAAGTCATTACTTATCAGGCAATGAAGAGCACTGATATCTGCGAGAAGAGAAATAAACAAAGTAAGCCCTATGATTGTTCCAGCTTAATTCCTTGAGACAGTTTTCAGGCTGTAGTGCAAGAAGGAAGAACCCAAGCAGAGCCTAGCAGACTTCTTGAGTTGAGGAGATAAAGGTGAGATTCTGGGGAGACCAAGATCACTAGAATTCACATGATGGTGTACTACAGAGGAGAGAACTGCACGAGCTCAGAATTCCAGAGAACCGTAGAAGGTTCACCTCAAGTATGTAGCTGAGTATTGGTTAATACATGTATGTGAGGAAACTACCTGATGCCAGGGAAAGAGTCATCTGACAAAATTAGACGTAATGGTGTCTCACACTCACACAGAATCAGGGGTAGTGACTCTTCCTACCAACCCGAATGAGAAATGCCTCATAATTTATTGGGCAGTGGATAGAGTAAACGTAAGAGCTTTCACTCAGCAGTGGAGAATACTTAACCCCAAACTGAACTTAGCTTCAGTCCTGCATAACAAATCTTAAAAGTTAGACATTCAACAAAACCATTCTTATTAACTTAACTGAATCCCAAACAAAGCTCAAGACTGTTTAGGGCTGGTTGGTTAGAGCACAGTTTTGTAACACCAAGGTCAAGGGTTTAGATCCCTATTCTTGCCAGCCACCAAAAATAAATAAATAAATAAATAAAAAGAATATTTATAGGAATCCAGAAATATTTTGCACTGAACAAGATCAAATTCACAATATCTTGACTCTAATAAAGAGTTAGCAGGTATGTAAGGATGTGCTAAAATTTGATCTATAAGGAGGAGATAAATGAATCAATTAAAAACCAATCTAGAACCAACCCAGATGTTAGAATTCACAGGCTATTAAAACAGTTTAGTAACTGTATTTCATATTTCAAAAAGCCAAGTAGAGACATGGAAAATATAAGAAAGGCCAGCATTGAACTTTTTATTGTTGTTGTTGGCAGCTAGGCAGTACCGTGATCCACACCCTTGACCTTGGTATAATAACATTGTGTTCTAACCAACTGAGCTAACCGGCCAGCCCTAATTGAACTTCTGAAGATGAAGACTGTAGTGCATGAGATGAAAAAAATCTCTTATTGAGATTAAGGGCAGCTCAAACGTTGCAGAAGAAAAGATTAATGAACTTGATGACATGGAAATAGAAACTACCAGAAATGTAAAACAGATAAAAAGCAAATTAAAAAGGTGAATGGAGCATTAGCGAACTGTGTACCATCTTCAAGTGGCCTGCCACACGTGTAATTGTAGTCTCCAAGGAGTGAAGATAGAGGTGGAAATGGAAAAAAGTATTTGAAGAAATAATGGCTGAAAAATATCCAAATTTGATCATTATAAACCCATATAGTAAAATATTCAAGTACAAGAAACATTAAGGAAACTACACAAAGGTACATGATAATTAAATTGTTTAAAATAATGATAATATCTTTTATTTTATAGCATACAGAAGAAAATACAGACCTTATCTTTATAATTTTCTTTAAATTGACAAATATTAATTGTATATATATATGGGGTACACAGTTATATTTCAACACATGTATACAGCATGTGTTGATCAAATCAGGGTAATTAGCATATCCATCATAGCAAAAACTTATTGTTTTCACTCATAACTAGTTGCTAGGAAGGAAGGACAGGAGGAAGTGAGGGAAGGAGGGAAGAAGGAAGGAATGAAGCAACGAAAGAAAGAAAAGACCACACAATACGTTGAACTTTCAGAAGGAGAGAGCAAACCTAAGGATACTAGAGATGGTGGGGAGGGGGAGAGAGGGTTTGGGAAGTGAGAGGTCAGGCAAAGGGCATAAAGAAATATCACGATTTGTAAGAATGGATATGCTAGTAATAAGTAAAAATGTTAAATGAAAATAAAATACATTGACAGTAAATATGATAAAGAAAATCTTAAAAGCAGTAAGGGGGAAAAATGTTATATACATAGGAATAAAGTAATAACGACAGATTTCTTGTCAGAAATAATGCAAACAAGAAGACAGTGCAGCAACATCTTTAAAGCATTAAAAGAAAAACCTGAGTTTTTTCATTGGATACAGAATTTCAAAAATTCTGTATCCAATGAAAATATCTTCCAAAGTAAAGGTGAAATGAAGACATTTTTAGATATACAAAGCTGAAAGAACTCATAACCAACGGACTTCCACTATAAGAAATGTTGAGGGGAAGTCCTTTAGGCAGAAGGAAAATGATGCCAGCCTCCACTCCAAGGGGAGGAGAGCACTTCAGATGGTAACTACGTGAGTGAATATATGAGACTTTTTTCCCTTATTATTTAAATCTCTTCACAAGATAATTGACAAAAGTAACAGTGTAGTATAGCATTTATACCACATCTAAAAGTAAAATGTGTGACAGAAATATCACAACAATTAGGGGGGGAAGATTGGAAGTATACTTTTGTAATATTGTTAAACTAAACGTGAAGTAGTTTAATATCACTGGAAGACAGACTGGGATATGTTAAAGATGTAAACCCTAAAGCAACCACAAAAATAACAGCTAATATGCCAGCAAAACAGATAAGATGGAATTATTTTTAAAAATTCAGTTAATCCAAAATAAGGCTGAAAAAGAGGGTAAAGGGAACAAAGAACAGATGTTATAAGTAGAGAACAAATAACAACATGATAGATTTAACCATATCAATAGTCCTGTAAAGTGTAAATGCCTAAATAGTCCCAATAAAAGAGAGAGATTATCAAGTTGGATAAGAAAGCAAGACCCAAATCTTACAAGAAACATACTTTAAATTTAAGGCCACAAAAGTAAAGGGGTAGAAAAAGATAGGCTCACGTTGATCAAAAGAAAGCTAGAGTGGCTATAGTAATATCAGGCAAAGTGGATTTTGGAGCAAAGATTATTACCAGAGCTAAAGAAGGTTATTTTGATAATGGGATCAATTCATCAGAAGGAAATAACAATCCTAAACATTTATACACCTAATAACAAAGCTTCAAAATGCATGAAGTAAAAGCTGGTAGAACTGCAAGGTGAAATAGTCAAATCCGCAATTATAATTGGAGATTTCAATACCCTCTCTCAATAATTGATAAAACAAGTAGACAGAAAATTGATAAAGATATAAAAGATTTTAATAAAACTATCAACCAACCTGACCTAATTGGCATTTGTCAAACACTCCACCCAGTAACATTAGAATACACATTGTTTTCAGGTGTATATAGAACATTAACCAAGATTATATTCCAGGCCTTCAAACAAGTCCCAAGAAATTTAGAAGAATTCAAGGTTTGCAAAGTGTGTTCTTTGACCACTATAGAATTGAATTAGAAATCAATAATGGAAAGATCTCTGGGAAAGCCTCAAATATTTGGGGGCTAAATAACTTACTTCTAAGTGATTCATGGTTAAAAAAGAAATCAAAGGGAAATAAACTATTTTGAACTGAATGAAAATGAAAACACAACATATCAGAATTAGTGGGATGCTACCTAGGAGGAAATTTGTAGCATTAAATGCCTGTATTAGAAAGAAGAAAGGTTTCCAGTCTGTGACCTCAACTAACTCAGCTACACCTCCTTAAGAAACTAGATGAAGAATAAGTGAAACCAAAGTAGAAGACTAGAAATAAAGATCATAATGGAAATCAATGAAATAGAAAACAGAAACACAAATAGAGAAAACCGTGAAACCAAAAACTGTTTGTTTGAGATGAATAAAATCGATAAATCTCTAGCCACACTGATCATTAAAAAATATGTACTGTTAGAATTAACCTCCTAGTGTGAGAAAAGTATTATGTTATACATTTCATTTTTATAAAATTTTACATTTTTAGACTATATAAATTGTTCAAAGGCACCAATTACTATGTGTTAATTGGGGAATGCTTTGGTTTTTAAAAGAGCTCTACTCCATGGGAGAAGGATCTGGTGAATATTATAGATGTGGCAAAACTTCATAGCTTAATTCATTTAACTTCACTGTGGTTTTTTGTAACGTGTAGTTGAGTGTTTCGTGAAAAAGTATAGGTCCATGTCTGTTAACCAACGCAGGTTGTTTTTGGATTAATTTCTGATGCACAATTTCAATTTCTTGATAATATGCTATTGCTATTTTATCTGTGGCAAAATGGAACAGTGAATTATGATTTTTTCAGATTAGCATATAGTCACTGGACTTTTAGGGGTTGCAGTGATAGGTATGGCACATATTTGGGTGATTTCACCAACGTCTAGCCATTGTCCAGATCGCTTTTGTTTGTCAGGTTATGATTCTCTTCAAAAATGTTTCTCTGTTCTTTTAAATCTAAAATGATGTGTGCACCTCCAACCGTCTGAGTTTTTGATTGCCTGTCAGTTGGTGTAGTACTGACTTGTACAATTTTTTCACCTTCCCTATTGTAACTAGGTTTCAAGAAACTCATAGCTGAAACTCCTTAAGTCTGTTCCAAGACATCAAATTTTTGTTTGTGGGTTAGCTTCTGCTGGTTCTGAATTGATCTTGGTCTAAAATAGATTTGGGTCTCCACTGAGGCTCATTTGAAAAAATAGTTATTCTCATTTTTAAAATTGAGATATAATTTACTTATAAAATTTACCCTTTTGAAGTGTACAATTTAGTAGTTTTTAGTACATTCACAAAATTGTGCAGCTATCACCGCTATCTAATTTCAGAATATTTTCATCACTTCCAAAAAAAGTCCCACGTAAGACTCATTTTTGAGATTCAGTACCTGAAGTGAAATTTTTTGAACCGTCACCAAATAACCCTTTTGCCATCAGAGCCCTTGCTGTAGGCCAAAATCACTGTTTCTGACTGCCTCATCATTATACCTCAGTTTAAATACATATAAAAAAGTATTCTCAATTTTTTAGAAGTTACCATATTTTTGTTTCTATGGCAAAACTAAACAGTGAAAAAACATAATAAACAAAAGAGCTCAATAATTAGAGATATTGAAGATCACAGTGCCATCATAAATTTAAATAGCACAATCAGGAATATACTTTACGTCAGTTTTACTTATGTTTAATTTTCAACTGGTCAAATACTGGCTATTTTATACAAGGATACTTCAAACAGTCCGTGGAAGGATTCATAATTCTATTTTTCCACGAACGTTTTGAAGTACCCTCATATTATTTAACCCAATTGAATAGTGGAGTCAGTTTGACCTGGCTTTGAATCTTGTCTCCTTTACTTACTAGCTGTATTGTTTAATTACTCTGATACTTTGGTCATTTACATAATAGGGCTAATATTTCCTACCTGAAAGGGTTCTTGTGAAAACTAAAGGAGATAATGTATATAAGCCACTTAGTGAAATACCTGGCCCCTATTAGGTTATCAAATTTGTAAATGATACATAGCTATTGGTTGACAGATTAAGATTTTAACAAAATCTCAAGAACCTATAAAAAATGGATTACAGCCAGAAATATGAAATTAATAAAGATAAATCCAAAGCCCTTGAAAAATAGGATGGGAGTTACTTAAAGTTTTCTGCGAAAGTTCAAATGAAAAATATAGGGATAAATAGGATTTTTAGGTTAGTAAAACTATTCTGTATGATACTGTTGGTGGATACATGTCATTTTTGCATTTGTCAAAATCTTTAGAATGTACAACATGAAAAGTTGAACTCTAATAAAAAGTGAGTGAACCCTAATGTAAACTATAGACTTTAATTCCTAATAATGTATCAATATTGGCTCATTAATATTAGGCAAAGAAGTTTATATTGCTACTCTATGAGTATTTCAAAAGGCAATTAATATGATGCATGGTTTGGAAACCATGTCATGAGAAACCAAGAGTACTGTGAATATTTCCCTGGAGAGGAGAAGACTGTTTGAAGTACCCTTAGAGGAATAAGAAACAGATTTATTGCAGACATTTTAAGCAAGAACAACTGGTGAATGTTGTAGGCCAGTACATAAAGTTTCTACTCAGGAAAAAGAAGTAACCTTTAGCAGTAGATAGAATGAGATGGGGCTGTCAAAGTAATGATCTCTCTTCCAGTCACTGAAAGTATTCAAGCAGTGTCTGGATACCTGAAAAATACCTTCACTGGGACAGTGGTTTAATCTTATCATTTCTGAGATCCCTTATGACTCATAAGATTATATAATTCCTTGACCTTTGTCAATAAATTCTGTTACTCCTGTGATTAATAGAGAAGGAATAACAGATGAAAAAATATATAGCAGTTGGTGTCACTGTCAAATAGGAAAATTAGGATGCTTGCTGTGATGGGAAGGAGTTAATGCTGGTTTTTTCTCTAAGGTATGTCAGAACTTAGCATAGAGAATCTAAAGAGAATGTATGTATGTATACATCCATACATACACACGTAGATTATGTACATAATGCCTGTTGGTATTCATATGTGTGTACACATAAATATGTATGTATATATGGATACATATGGATAATTAATACACATACACATTATAACTCAGGACTAATTTCTGCCACGTGTGCACTTTCACTTTTGGGATAGAATTTTTTTTTTTCTTTTTTTAAATGTTCTGTGTTTTGTTGAGAGTGCAGTAGGAGGAAACTTTTTTCCTATCTAACATGGGGGGAGGAGCCCAGCACACCTCCCAGCTTCTGTCTCTGCTGTCCCTTTGGGGTCTTGTTGTCACCAGTATGCAGACAGTGGAAGAGGAGGGAGCAGAGAGAAACAGAGCAGGCAATATGGACCAGAGGTGGGGGTGAGGGTGTGGCTGGTATGTTAATGGGGGAGAGGGGGTCACAGAAGTCTCTACTGAGAAGGTGATATCAGAACAAAGACACAAAGAAGGAAGGGTGTCTGCCACCTGCAGCTGAAGGGCCTGAGAGTTCTAGACAGAGGGACAGCCCCAGTGAAGGCCATGCAGCAGCATCAACCTTGGCCCCAGGAAAAGGACAGAGGCTTGCATGGCTGAGGCAGAGTAAGTGAGGAGATGAGGTCAGAGGTACTGGGGAAGCAGATCGGGTAGGGCAAGGCCTTCCAACATTTCTCTCCCACACTTTAATACAATTTTAAAAACCGTGTATTCCCTTATCTGTTTAAGTAAACATCTAATTTTTTCTTCGTCTTAAAAATTAAAACTGTCACAAACAAAATATCTCACATACTTTAAGTACATGCTGAGATGGTGATCTAAGTCCTAAAGGGTTGCCCTTACCTGAGATGTGGAGGACTGCAGGGGGAACATGATTTGGGGGGCTCAGGAAGTCACTTTTGGACATATGAATGTGGAGATGCTGTTTGACATCCCAGCAGAAATGTCCAGGAGACAACTGGACACAGGATTCTTAGAATTCAATGGAGAGGTCTGCAGGGGAAATGGAGGCATGTATGTGGTGTCTAAAGCCATGAGATGAGACAACAAGGAAAGGCAGTCAGTGTAGGCAGAGATGAGATGAGGCATAAGGACTAAGCTGTGGGACACTCCCACATTCAGAGAAAGGGGAGTTCAGGAAACACCAGCAGAGAAAAATGTGAAATGCTCATGGAGGCAACAAGAAACTCACAACAAATAGATTTTTAAAGGTTGGTAGGATGCCCTCAAAGCCAAGAAAAAGAAGGTGGAGTGATCAAGTGTTCAACATGTTGCTAACGGGAGAGAAAAAATGAGTACAGAACATTAAATATTAGATTTAGAAATGGGGAGGTCACTAAAGACTCTGAAAAGAAAGTGTCTGGAACAGTAGGTGTGAAAGCTTGATTGGATGGGTTACAGTGAGAACTGGAGACAAGAATTAAAGACAGAGTAGAGGGGCCGGCCCGTGGCTCACTTGGGAGAGCGTGGAGATGACAACACCAAGTCAAGGGTTAAGATCCCCTTACTGGTCATCTTTATAAAAAAAAAAAGACAGAGTATGAACAAGTTATCAGCATATTGTGCTCTTAAATGGAGAGAAGAAGAGAGGTCCTAACTATAGGGGGAGATGTAGATAATAGAATATTTTTTGTTTTGAAGATGAAAGAGTAGAGGGAGAAAAAGGCTCTGTGTGTGTGTATGTGTGTGAGTTTTAATGGACAACGCTACCATCTGGTTACAGTGACTAAAATAATTCGCTCAAAGTAAAACTTGATGACGAAGGGGAGGAAGAATGCCATACTGTATTGAAACTGTGAGTAGGGTGGCAAGCGGTGCGTAATCACAGGCTCAGCAATAGCCAGGGTCAGGAACAGACCATTCCCAGTCAGTACTGAGCAGAGAACACAGGCCTTGAGAAAGGTGGGTGAGCCAGTTGGAAAAGATATCTCCCTTTTAATTCCAGAGGCTCACAAGAACCCTGGTCTTTGAGAGAAATCATGGAAGAGGAGAATTTGGACTTCTGAGGAGCGCTAGAGAAAAAGTGTGGAATAGACAAATAGGAGAATGAATGCAAGAGAAACTAGGGCGGGAACATGAAGTAAAACGAATTGGGTATATGTTTAGAATACTTATGTTAAAATGGTTTTTACCATTTCTTTAAAAAATCATTTACCAGTTTTTCCATTAACTTTTTATACCTGCTGTAGAAAGGGTGCTGACCTTTTCTTTAACTTCCTGACCACAGTGCTCTGTCTTACTCACTACAATCTTACTTGCTTCTCTGAAGAACAGGAAATTACCAGAATGATACCAATCATTTTAACCCAGTACAGGTTTAACTGTTTTTGTCATAGTAGTTTTCATACTTATTGAATAATACTATATTTATTCACAAAATTTCTTTTTTCTTGGTACCTGTTTTGTTACTTAAACAGAGCTTCATAAGGAAATTTCACAGAAATAAATTTTATGGGAAAATTTGTCACCCTAGAGTATAATTTCTTTAGTTTACTTTTTAGTAAGCAAACTTTTATTAGACACAGATCATATCCTGTGTTTTCTACTTAAAATTGAGGATGAAAGGGAAGTAAAAATTGTTTATAAATGGTGTAAATTTGACACTTCTGTGTGTCTGTACAGCAATCTTCTGGTTTTATTTTTGTTTTTTTAATCTTCCTCATTTATTTCTTCTTGATTAATATTTGTTTTCTTTTTGACAGGCAATGATGGTTTCAGAAAATTTTAATATAGAAGCCCCTAACTATTTGTCCAAGGAATCTGAAGTTCTCATTTATGCCAGACAAGATTCACAGTGCATTGATTGTTTTCAAGCCTTTTTTCCTGTGCACTACCGCTATCATCGACCACATAGTAAAGATGGAGAAACCCTTATTGTGGTCAATAAGCCAGATTTATTGATGCATTGTGACCAAGGTGAGGTTTGCAAGTCTTTTGTGAGGGTTGAAAATAAGAATAAAGGTATGATGACAAATCTGCAGTCAAGGACGGATGGCAAAAAATATGTTTCTTTTTCTTTGTTTTTAGCTTTTTGATTGTAAAAGAAAGCACAGATATTGAGAAACTACACAAATATATACTTTTGTGAGTTATTATAAGGCAAATCTTGTAATTACTAACCAGGTCAAGAAACAGAACTTTGCTAGCCATGTTAGCAGCAACTCTATGTTTTCTGTCTCAATCATAGCATCCTCCTTCCCTCTAAGACTAACTCACTGTCGTGACTTTTAATCACTTCCTTAGGTTTCTTTATGCTTTTATCGCCCAAATGGACATTCTTAGACACTATAGCTTAGTCTGGTCCATTGAAAAAAAAATCCGTTATTTCCATTAAGTCTCGTAATTTACGAGTTTACCCCCATCCCTTTGTCTTCCAAACTAGTCTGTTGAAAGAACCTGGACCATTTGATCTGTAGAGTTTCTCATAATGGGGTTTTTACTGATTGTACTCATGATACAGTTCATCATTTTTCTCTGACTTTTTTATTTCCTGCAAATTAACCGCTAGCTCCAGAGGTATGTTCAGATTAAGGTTTGATTCCTTTGACAAAGCTATAGGTGGTGCTGTGTTCTTAGATGTATAATATCTGGTTTTGTTTCTCTTTGCAGCCATTGATCCACATTGTCCCTTTGCTGCATATTGAAGGACTTTGTGGCTTTTGGTGCTTTTTTTCCACTTGCATGTATTTTGGTGTTTGAGGGTATACTTTATCACCTAGTTTTGTTGTAGATTTTGTACATGAGTTTTCGGTTTTGTTGTGTAATTGTTCTTTCTGTTTTTATGTGGTATTTGCATAAATTAAAGAACTATGCTTTTGCTGTTTGCATTCTTCCCAGAATCAAGACTTTTCTTTCATTTAAGAGGCTCTGTTCAGATTTTGGTTCTTCATATCTCCAAATTTGGGCTGACTTAAAATGTATACAAAAGCTAGAAGCACTGTTACTAAAAACTAGCAGATAAGAAAATTTTAATCATACATTTGCTACCACCATACCTTTCTTTTTTTCCCCCCAGACATAGACACAGTGGACCATCATACCTTTCATTATGAGAAAATTAAATTGTTCAGCTGTCTTAGCTTTGTTCATTCAACCTCGTTTTCTATTTCTATTAATGGTATCTTTTACTTACCCTAAATGAAGTTTGAAAAAGTGTCCCTTCTGAAAGAACATTGGGGGTTCTGGCATTGTTTTTTGATCTGAGTGCTTTTTTTGTTGTTTTGTTTTTGGTTTTTGGTGACTGGCTGGTATGGGGATCTGAAACCTTGACCTTGGTGTTATAGTATCAGTCTCTCCCAACTGAATAACCAGCCAGCCCTAGTGCTCTTTATATGGGTTTGTTTCATATGTAGATTTATCAAGTTGTACACTTAGGATTTGTTTACTTTTCTGAATGTACATTATACTTCACACACACAAAAAAGTTTACATTAAATTTTTAAAAGAGTGGCCCCTAGTTTGAGTGTAATGGAATTTGTTAAAGAAGTCATGTTCAACTGCTCTGATACCTTTGTAATTTTATAATTTTTTAGCATCCACATAAAAAAGTATACTAAAATAACAGCATGTGATAGATGGGTCCAAATCATATACATAGTGTATTAAAGTGAATACTCATATCCCAACATGAAAGACTTCTGTTGAGGTTCGATACAAGCCTAACCTTGAATACAAAACAAGTTTTCTAACATCATGTTCTACCACTTTCTCAGAGTTCCCAATTTTGAAATGCTGGGGTCAGTCAGAAGTGGCAGCTCCTTGTGCTTGGAAGAATAAGAATATCTGCCAGTGGAACAATGTGAAGTATAAATTGGTAAATTAATGTTTTATGTTGTTTTTAGATTTGCTGCCTCATTTAAAACTATAATGTTTCTGCCACATTTAAGGGATTAGCATTTTGTTGTTCTAACATAGAAAGCTGTGTTTTGTTTGTTTGTTTTGAATGTTGTTTCTTTGCTACTGATGGCAACAGTATTTCATAATTTGGGTAAAGTCATAGAATCATTTAATTTTTGGCTGGAGATTTAGGGTTAGTCCCATGCTTCATTGGTCCAGAGTTTAAGTTTTAAAGATGTGCTGTTAAGTTTTTTAAAGATGTGAAATGGCAAAGAAAAACAGTGGCATGTTCATCTGGTTTTCCTTTGTCAATAAAACTTTATTTTTACTTAGAACTTTCCATTAATTTTTGAACAATAAAATTAATTAGTTAACTTTATTCTATTACACAGAGCAAGTAAAAAAAGGAAAATAAAACTCCAAGTAGTATCCTTTCAACTATGATAAAGTTTCTAGACAGTCGTATTGCTATTTTATATATATATATATATATATATATATATATATATATATATATATATTTTTTTTTTTTTTTTCCCAAGATGACCAGTAAGGAGATCTTAACCCTTGAATTGGTGTTGTCAGCACCACGCTCTCCCATGTGAGCTAACTGGCCATCCCTATATAGGGATCAGAACCTGTGGCCTTGGTGTTATCAGTACCACACTCTCCCAAGTGAGCCAAAGGCTGGCCCTTGCTATTTTATATTTAAATCTAGGCTGTTTCAGTCCATTTTTACAGTTTGACCTCCCTAACTTGTTTTCAGTTATTGGGTATAGTATTAATACTTCATTAGCACTGGCTCTGTCTTAGAAGTTTACAATTTTCTGTTCAACCTCTAGTTAACATAGTCCACTTCTTTTCTCTCTTCAGAGTGCTGTCTTTGTACAGTGTATCTCTTTCCACTTTTTTTTCTTTTCCTTTTGTTCCTCTGTTATGCACTTCCTTTTAACTGGTGCTTATAGTACAGTATTACTATTTGTGTTTTTCTTTGTTCTTAATTCTTTTTTTCCAGCATTTGGCCAGTATGCCTAATTCTCTTTAAGGCCTGTTTTCTTTGGTTGAATGGCACAATCTGTGTGTCATCATTATTACAGTATACTTTTATAAGGAGTCAAATGAGTTTGAAACAAAAATAAGATAAATTTAAAATTTAAACCAGCAGACACTGTAATTGTCAAACAGGTAACCATAGGTAGATTTGTTCATATGTATTATTGCAGATATTTAGATTGAAGTAATTTCTTGTGGTTGCTTAGAAGTCTGTCTACCAGCTAGCTCAGAAAACAACTGCTTATGGTGAAGACTTACTACAAAGCACTGCTATTTCATATTGGAGAACTTTCTTTGAACTGACAGTTGAGAAGATGGCAACTGTGCTAATATCTTTTACAATGTAGAATTGCTTTTGAGTAGATTGCCATTGCCATATGGTACCTGAGGTTTTTTTCTCAAACTCTAAAATACTCCTGGAGAATTGCATTTGATTTTTTTATGTGAATGAAGAGTATGCCTAGTGTTTGTTTATTGGTTTTATAAATTAGCAGTGTGCATTGCTACAAAATAAGTGAGGATCCTATTAAAACATTTTGAATTCAGTTCTCTTTAAGATGATGTAAATTGAAGTAAGAGGTAATAATTAAGCACTTTAAATTTTTTTTTAACTTTGTGTTATATTTCTTCTTTATATATGCCAGAAAAACAGGTGACCATTACCAAGGTGGTGTTCTATACTAAGGTTTGTTTAAGATGCCATTTTTAGAAAGATGATTTTTCAGATAGTACTTTGTTATAGATTGGATTGGTCACTTTTTTGGGGGGAGATTTGAAATTATAGTTCAGGTTATTTATAAAAAGAAACCAAAAATGAAAGTATTCCCAAGTTGGCTAAATTTTAATGTTTGTTAAACTTATTTTTAAACCATAAAATTGCCCAAAGTTTCTAATTGAACCCCTTTATCTTCAAAACCAAATAGAAAATAGAACCTACTAGAACATCTGTGGTGGCTAGTCATAGTAAAGGACACAATCAGTGAATAACAAACTTTAAAAGCTATTTGGAGGGCTGGCCAGTTTTGCTTAGTTGGTTAAAGCATGGTGCTAATAACACCAAGGTCCAGGGTTCTATCCCTGTACTGGCCAAGGTGCAAAGAAAAAAAAAAAAAAAGCACTAGTTAAAAAATCTGTTTGAGGAAAGAAACCACAAAACAGGAATGAATGGGTAGTTTAGTTTTATTGTTGTTTTACTGTTTTTCCTCTAGGGCTTTAACTTAGAATTCTTTATTCTAATATGAAACATTGTAAGAGGAAGTAAAAGTTTATATTGACTACAGAGGTGACATTAGAATATACCTTTTTAAAAAGGAATATACTAAACTCTGTGGAAAAAGTAGAAAAAATCAGAATTAATGAGAATTTAGAAATTATTGTGAGAATGGAGTCTGATTCTGTAACATTAAATGAAATGCTGGATCCAAGAGTCATTCAAACAATAATGTTACATGTAGTGTAGCATTGACTGAAAGACAAGTAAAAGAAAAAAGAAAATAAATAAAATTAAAAATCAAAGAAACGGTGTTCTCACCTTAAAACGTGCATTTTAAAGTTTCTAACTTCTCTATCCCTTTCTCTCCATAGGTATATAAGAATGTGACTCTACAGGTTCCAGTGGGACTGACTGAACATACCTCTTTAGTATGTTCTGTGACTCTGCTCACTACAATCCTGTGTTCTACTTTGATCCTTGCAGCTGTTTTCAAATTTGGCCATTTTTCCCTTTAAGTTTTATGCAGTTAAATGCTTTCTATAAACCTAAATAAGACCTATTCATTGTATTCTTCTAGAATTAAGTTGTAACTTTTGTCTTTTGTCTTCATTTATGGCTAAAATTATGTTTACCAGAGGAAATTTTGGGTCATTGTCAGCTAATTTCAAAATTTACTGCTCTCATGTAGACCCTTGATAATCCTCAAGCATCAAGTGCTTATAGAGGAAACTTAATTCTGTTAAATTAATACTTATTTTGTGAGAAGAATTTTATCTTCATTTGGGATAGAAAACTTTTTTTATTTATTAGAGACAAATTATTCTCATTTTGTGAATAGAAAGCTTTCAGTATAAACTAAAAATTGGGAAAAACATTATAAATAAGAATAAAATAATTTGGATGAAAATCAGGTTTATTTAAGCGTTAATTTCATGAGAATTAAAGCCATTCTTCAGAGTTACCAGAAAAAAACATTAAAGTAGGACAGTTAAGAAATTATTAATATCAAAACTGATTATTCTTTAAAACACTTCCATTCTCCTTTTACGTTTTATAATGTTTCTTTTGAATGTATGAATTGGCAAAGGGCTTGATGAAACTGAGTACTAAGATTTAGAACCAATTTAGTACTGAGTTTGTCAGGAAGACAACTCAGATTGTCATTTTAAAGAATATATTTTAAGTTGTGTATTTATTAAAAAAATAGAATCTTCAGGTGATTTTTTTTTTTTTAAACAAAGGGCCTTGATTTACTGTTATACTTGGGGAAAAGATAGAAAATAAAATGCATAGACCAATTAAAATATAAAACTTTAGGGCAAGGCTGTTCCAAAACAGAAGCCAATAAACCAGGGCATGTTGGCATTGTTTTATATAGAGTAAGGGGATGTGATATGCATTTATATATGTTATCACTGCTTAGTTTTCTAAAACATTTTGGTGCTTTTATAGGAATAAATCTTTCATGATTTGATGTGTATGGCTTGCCTAGCCATAACAGTTCTTTTTGATGGTATGTTTGAGACTTAAATATTGGAAAATGCAACCCAATGCTATAAAGCAGAAATATTAGAGATCTTTAAAATGACTAAAATTTCAACCCAGTCTAGTTTCATGCCTGTTTCTTGTTTTCTTATAAGAAAGAATTCCATGTTTTATAAGCATTTCTTTCACTGTGGGATTAATAATGTGGCATTGAAATGGAATTATATGTCAGTTACCATTCAGTAACATTGACAGACAACATTTTGGAATATGGTTAGACAGGTTATGGTTAACATCTCAGGAGTGTGGTGGGTATGTGTATATATAATTTTTTTTCTTTTGCTCATCAGAACCAAGTTTCTTAATTAATTAATTTATTTATTTTTTGGTGGCTGCCCGGTACTGAGATCCGAACCTTGGTTATAACACCACACTCTAACCAACTGAGTTAACCAGCCAGCTGTGAGAACCAAGTTTCATCAGTATTTAAACAAGTTTTCAAGTTAATATTTCAGACTGTGGTTTCAAACATCATTCAGCCATTTACTCATTTATACAGGTATTCAGAGGTGTAATGTGAATGTGAATGAAGAAAATATTGATATGACTCTTCTTGCCTGATAAATGGTTGCAGATGACATCACTTTTGATAGAACATTTCTGATTTTGACCTCTTTATATTGTCTTCTTTGGATACTTAAACAATGAAGAAGCACTTTATTTTTTAAATATGTTTTATAGTTCTATGTATGGTCTTTTTCAAGGCCTAAAGAATGGGTACTGTTTCTTTAGCCATTATATTCCTGGTATTTATTCCACTTTTATGATTTATTTTTGTCAAAGTACTGTTTGGTTCTTTTGGACATAAAGTATAAAGAAACAGGTTACTTTGGCTAAGAGTGATGGCAGGGCAGCAGATGTGAATGTGTGTATATGTGTCTGTATCACAGCCACTCTACCAAGAACTTACATTATTTAGCTAGATCTTTTGGAGGATGGTATGTGTTTGGGGAACTAGAAAGATCTATTGTAGCTCTCATGATTTCAGAATATAATAAGTATAAGGATTATCATAGCCAGATATTCTATTCTCTTAAATCTGCTCATCTACATTTTGATAATTGATACTGATTGATAATGATATGGATAGAAAAATTGGGGTGAAGTCACAATACTTATCTATATTATCCCTCAAACTTATAAAATATGCTATTAGCAGGTAGGTGAATGTAGGGTTTGGTAGGCTGTGAGAGAATGAAATAATGTAGACTAAGTATGCTCTTCAGGATTGTCCTAATCAGTGGTAGGTATTAGCTATGGATCTGATTTCTTGCATCTCAGACCCTCCTTCTGAGATCGCTTTTCTCCTGAAGTATATCTTTTAAAGAGTTCCTTTAATAGGTCTCTGTTATTGGTAACATCTGTTTTTGTTTGATGATCTGTATTTTACTTTTACTCATCTGATTGATAATTTAGCTAGTTGTACACTTCTAAGTTTGGTTATTTTCTCTTGGTACTTCGAAAATATTATTTCGTTATCAACTGACACCAATTGTGTTGCTGTTGAGAAATCTGCTATGAATTTAATAGTTGTTTCTTTGTAGAGACTGTCTTTTCTTTCTGGTTGCTTTATCTCTGGTATTCTGCAGTTTTGCTCTGATGTATTTGATAAGATTTCTTTTACTTATCCTACTTGGTATTCAGTTTCTTTCCTGAATTTGAAGATTCTTGTCTTTAATCAATTCTGGAAAATTCTTAGCCATGATCTCATCATCTACTGTTTCTCTTGGTTTCTTTCTTTTCTCTCCTGGAATTTTCATTGAGGGTATGGTAAGACTTTTACAATCTATACCCATGTCTCTTAAACTTTCAGAATTTTTTTTCTATCTCTGGGCTTCTCTCAGTAATTTCTTTAGAACTGTCATCCAGTTTGCTAATTTGCTCTTCAACTGTGTGTAATCTACTATTTAACCCAAACATTGGCTTTGGTTTTAATTAGTCGTTATTTCCAGAAGTTCTGTTTGGTTCCTTTTCAAAGCTGCTTGTTCATTTTTTAAAAATAGTATTTTGTTTCTTGCTCATGTTTTCTAGTTCCTGTCTTATTTTCTTCAATCATTTAAATAAACTTATTTTGTATTCTGTAACCAGTAATTCCAATATCTAAAGTTTGTATGGGCTTTATTATTCTTTGTAGTACTGTTGACTCAGTCATGGTGGCTTATTTTCTCAGGGGTATTGTAATTTTATTTTGGGTGCTCATATTTGGCTTTGGAAATCCTATTTATCTGTGGAATCCTTTGAGACCTGGGTTGAGGGTGCACCTGTGTGGTGAGGATTTGTATTTGTTCCTTCTAGACCCTCAAGCACAACCAGCCTGGGACCATTTTCTTCACATGAGGTTTCCTGGACAGTGCAGGTACTATAAATTTGAACTTTCAAGCCAATGTGAGGGAAACATTGTGGTTATGAATTCTAAAGGGAAACTTTCCTTTTTCCTTACACACCAAGGCCAGGGTAAAGCAGACAAGTGTTATGCATGTCTCCCTGTCACTTCCTTAAACAGGCCTACTTTGGCCACCCTATCCAAAGTAATCTCCCCCAGGTTTCTCCTCATACCAAATATCACTACTTTTAATTGCTGTTTTCCTATTTGTAAGCTCCACAAAGTCAAGATGAATCGTGTTCACGCTTGTGCCTAACAGTGTCTGGTACATATTAGACACTCAAATATTTGTTGAATAAATGAATACATTGGTGAACTTGGTGGATTAAATGCGGAGGCTTTAATATGCAAGGAGGGGGGACTTAATTTAGCTGCAAAATACAAGTATTGTTAAGAGTTTGTCGGTAAAAAAGCAAAATGGATAGTGGATGAATTCCCAGAAACAAATGTCCTGGAGCAGATTTGTATAATAGCAATCGTCTGTCAGCATCTTTGATTGGCAAACACCTGGCTGGAAGCAATGCTGAATTAAATGAGACTGGCTGTTCTCAATACGAAGACTACGAAAGAAGAAGTGTCTATCGGTAAACTACAACTCCCGGCAGCCACCGCGCGAGCCTGCCCATTGGGAGGTCGAGATCGTCTCCGCCCCGGGGAGCTCCAGGCTTCGGGGAGGTGTTCTGGCCCCGCCTCTCTTCGTTCTCCGCCGTCGCCCTCCCCCAGGATTGTGGCCACGCGCAGCGGCGGCGGTTGTTCCGCTTCCCCTCCGGCCCCGGCCGTCGCCATTGCCGAAGGCTCCTTGCCCTCCCCTCTCTGGCGCCCGTAAGGCCCCGCTGCCGCTCGGCCTAGCGGAAACAGCGGCTGCGCTCAGCGCGGCTTCTCTTCCCGCCCCGCTTCGCTTCCCTCCCCTCCCCTCCCCGCGCCGCGGGCTTGCCCGGGGCGGCTCCGCAGCCGGCCGGGAGCTCGGACAGAGGCGCCTCGCTGGGGCGGGGACCTTTCCTCGCCCGTGGTAAGTGTGCAGACCCGCCCGGGACGCGGGCCGTCTCTCTCCTTCCTCCTTCCTTCTCCGCGGCCTCGCAGGCGGTGGCGGCCGGGACAGCCGACCTGCCCTGCCGGGCCGGGCAGCCTCCACCTGCGTGCTTGGAACCGCTGCTCCTGGGGCGGTGGCTCATTGTCTGCTCCCTAGGGCTGTTTTCTACTTCGGCTTTAGCCCGAAATGGGAAGCTTGCTGGGCTGATGAGGTCTAACTTTTCCTGGACGCAGCCCTGCCCTCAACCGTGCTCTGCCATCCCTCGGTGTTGCCTTCCCTCGCACTTCAACCTCTTCCTTTTCTCTGTTTACTTTAATGCTGGACCAAACCTCTCGGATTTTGTTCTTTGATTTTTCCTGTTACTGATTCTCAGCCGTCCTTGCTGGCTCTCTTTTCACTCCAGTTTCATCGCTCAGGAATATTGTCTCGAGTCCCTTTACTCTTCTCAACTCCAATCTGTAACCTATATTGGGGGGGGGTGAGGGCCTCCGCTTAAGAACAGAACTTTTGGATGTTCCCATAGATCTCGTTTGATCTTATCCAGGAGGTGAATATTTGCTTCTTTAGGTAATCTAGGTGAAGTTAAGATCGGCTTTTCACCATGTTTGGCTTTCTTTGAAACACACACGCACGCACAAAATGTTGCCACAAATTCCTCGGTGGGCTCGACCTTTTGACTAATTCTTTAAAGATAAAATCATCCAACAACTGAAGTATATAAAGAAATTGCCATTGTCAGTTAGTGTGAGGTTCTTCCCATCCTTGTATCTCAATTTTAATGGGTATTCTCTGTGGGCAGTGTAGGTGTGATTTGTTTTCTCCTAAATAAATAACCAACTCCAATTGATATCATTATCTCAGTTCTATTTTATAAGTGAAGTGATCTACAACTTTTGTTTTCTTTTTTAACTTTTGTAAAAAGACAATCAAAATGGTTAGGCCTAAAATTAGACTACGACGAGCTGTGTTTTGGATCAAGGTTGTGCACGTCACGTTTTTTCCCCTGCAGTGTTTGACTCTTCCGCTCTTATAAGTAGGCAGGATATTGAAATGCACAAGAATTTGCTCTGGGGGTTTTGTTTTTGTAAAGTTGTCCAAAAAAATAACATTAAATAAAGTGAGATTGGGGTGAAGGCAGTGAATGGTAATTTTTAAAGCAGGTTAAAACTTGTCAACTTTGCCAGACGCTTTCTGGCATTTGTAAAACATACTCATGCTCATATAGATATTATATGTATTTAAATATATATGAAAAACCTTTTTAATGTTGTGTTAGGAATATTGATTTAGGTCAACTCTTTCTCTTTCATCCTTGACTTTTAAATCTTTCTAGTTATTAATTAGCCAAGAACACTCATTTACATTTACATTGTGGAAACTAAACCTCATGTTTTTGACCTGTAATATATGTAAAACCAACTTTCAGATTTTGGTGAAAGAGATTGACCTAAATTCAGTGTATTTTGTGTTTTCACTGAATCGTCCATTGTTACCTTTCCCTCCTGCAGGCTCTGAGAAAAATGGCTTAGTATTCAGCTTCAATACTGTCATCATTTGGTGGTGTCAATTGTCCTCAACTTAATGGATGTCTTCTTGGCCTGAGGGGTTAAGGTGTAGAAACGTTGGAGTATGAAATGTGGTCTGTTGATGTCAGCTTCTTTGCCAGTTCTTTCTATAAACAGATATTTCTGTTAAGAAGAGTTCCTGGATATTTCACTTCCTTTAGAGGCTTGATTCCTGGTTTACCATTATTCAGAGAGTGTTATTCTGCTGGACTTTGTGACATTTAACAGTAGCCTTGCAAACTCAAGTTTATAAAGTCACAGTAAGTTTGAAGTTGGCATATATCTATTAAACAGATGTATAAGGCATTCCTATGGTTCTCCGATCTTTATGATAGGCAGGTTCCCAAGTAGATATGGTTAATGTAGTTTGTATTTCTTTTCAATTACACTTTTTTTTAAAAAGAGAGAACTTAGAACTTGTTCAGGTATCTAAGGATAAACTTTCAATTATATATTTTTTAAAACACAAGAACTTGTTCAAGTAAATAGCCAAGGATAAAGGTGAGTAGGTACTGTTAAATCCTATCTTTAATCTATCATTGTTAATTATAATATTTGAGTTCAGCGTTTCATTTGGCTTTCTCAGTTTTCTATTTTTGATTAAAACTTGAAACTGGGCCATGTTCAAGACTTTTGAGTCTTCAGAGTTTTGATCAATTTGTTTTCAAAAGCTCTTCCAGTTAGAAGGTTAAATGATTACTGACTAATCAGAGGGAAGGTGTTAAGTTACTTGCAATTTGTGCTTCAGAATTCTTTCTTGTAACCTTGTCCTCCGCAGAAACAGAAAGAGACAGGAAAAAAATAGCCTCCATTGCCCTCAAGAAATACTCATTGTTTTCTTCTGTGATCAGAATTGAGTTTCACTACTTCTTCACTTCTTAGGATCACCAAGCTGGTTGAGTTGTCAGTCCAGTCAGTCATTGAGGATTTCAGAGTTCTAGCTCTTCTGCTTGACCCTGGTCAAGATACACATTCTTTCCAAGACTTGGTTTTCTCATCTGAAAGATGGGGATAATTATAACAATAATAGCAATTTCAAAGAGCTATTTAGGTCATATGAGATAATGCAGGTAAAATTGTTATATAATAAACATATGAACAATAAAAGATACGGGGTAAAGCGTTCAGGTGCTCTAAAGGGCACATTATTAAAGAATAAGGTGTTATATTGGCAGATGTAATAGTAAAAGTGTAAGCCAAATTATTTATTTATTTATTTACTTATTTATGGCAGCTGGCCAGTGTGGGGATCTAAACCCTTGACTTTGGTGTTATCAGCACCATGCTCTCCCAGACAGTGCTTTTATTTTTCTACCTTTTGTTGTGTTTTGCCATATATTTAATCAAGTATTCCTGTTGTAAATTGTTCCCAAACTTTTTTCACCCTCCTGATTAAATATTTGAAAAGAATAAAGTTTTTAAAAAATACCTTTAATTCCATTACCTCTGGATATTTTATTTATTTTTATTTTATTTTGATATTTTTATTTATTTATTGATATTTTGGTGTATTTTTTGCCAGTATTTTTTCTTTACATATGTGTGGGGCTGGTGCCATGGCTCACTCAGGAGAGTGCGGCGCTGGGAGTGCCGAGGCCACGGGTTCGGGTCCTGTATAGGGATGGCTGGTGCACTCGCTGGCTGAGCATGGTGCGGACCACATTGAGCCAGGGGTACAATCCCCTTACCGGTCAAAAAAAAAAAAAAAAAAGAACTTCACATATGTGTGTACATTGTTTTTATAAAATTGAAATTATATTCTGAATAATTTGCTATCTTCTTTACCTGATGTTAAATCTTTTTTTTAAATTTAGTTTTATGGGCCGACCCCGTGGCGCACTCGGGAGAGTGCAGCACTGGGAGCTCAGCAGTGCTCCCAGCTGCGGGTTCGGATCCTATATAAGGATGGCCGGTGCGCTCACTGGCTGAGCGCGGTGCGGCCGGTCACAAAAATGACAAAAAAAAAAAAAAATTGAGTTTTATTTTTGTGGGATTTAGTATGTTGTTTCAATACATGCATATCTTACACATTGATTCACTTCGAGTAGATAACATAGTTTTGTCCCCATTAGTTCACCCCTAATCTCTACCCCCTCCCCATCTCCACCCCTCCAAGCCTCTGGTAACCATTACTCTACTTTTTTTTTTTTTTAAACACACCAAATATTAACATCGTCATTGCAAAAGCAACTCTTAAAAATGAATTAGAAAAATCTAAGCAGAAATTTGGTGAAGGACATGAGAAGATAAGTCATACATGCCAAAGAAACAACCATGGTTTATAAGTACATTCAAGATCTAGTTCGGGGATAGGGGGGGATGGGGCTAAGGCCTACAGTCCATTTGTTTCAGGACTCCCGGGGGTTGGGCATCAGGCTGGCTGTGTAGCTGGCCTGGATGTATCTAACATTAAATCTTGAATGTTTTGTTTTCTTTAAAAATTCTTTGAAAAAACTTCTTTTTAATGTTTGCCTAACATTCCATTTTAGGGCTGTGCTTTAGTTTCACTATTTTCCTGTTGCTGAATGTGTAAGTTACTTCCAGTTTTGTGTATAAATAACACTGTAGTGAACATCTTTCTGTATAAATCTTTCTGTTTAATCTCTGATTATTACTTTAGAATAGATTCATAGAAGAGGAACTAGTGAATCAAGGGATGTAAGCATTTAAAAGTCTTAACTCTTCAAAAAGATTTGACGTGTACCATCACTAGCAATTTGAATCTTCTTTTATTGCTATCCTCATCAAAACAACCATCATTCTTAATGAAATTATTAAAAATTGCTTATTGTTTGGCTAATAAAAAGTACAGTTTAATTTACATTTTTTATGTTATAACTATTTTTGTGTGTGTGGATTTGGTTTATTTCCATTATTTCTAATAAGTATATAGAAGTAGTAACTAGATTCCCATGTTCACTATTTTAATTATCTTAGTGGACTTCAGTAAAAGTCTATTTACTTTTGTTTTCCAGGTTTGTTGTTTTATCTGAAAATAACAGTTGCTTTAGCCTCTTTTCCAATAGTCACAATGCATTTCTATTTTAGGTCTTTATTACATTGGACTGAAACTCCAAGACATGGTTAAATAAGAGAAGTGATAATTGTCTTGAAATGCCTCTGGTAATTTTACAGTTAAGGATGATGGCAGCTATTGGTTTTGGAGAGATTATCTGTCATTTTATTCTATTCCTGCTTTACAACATAGGAATGGCTTCTGAATTTTATCGAATCTTTTTTAACATTTATTTAAGTGATATTGGCTTTTTTCTTCTAACTATTGATAAGGGTGTTAAAAGTAAATTTGCTATTAAGTGAAGATATTATCTACGGCTTATATTGTGAGGGATGATGACCCCACTCATATTAGTCATGTGTATAGAATTTATTGCAAGGATAGAAAAGAATCTCATACAAATTTAGTTTTATGAAAGTAGATAGGCCATATGGTAACTTTTGTAATCTCTTCTGGAAACCTTATTCATGAGTCAGTTTTGACCATTTTCCCAGATCTTTTTTTTCCCCGTAGATTTTCAAATTTATTATTGTATAGGTATATATAATATTTTTTGTCATTAAGATCTTTGCTGTTCATTTTATCTTTTATTAGCAATTCCATTATTTTTCTTGATTTGCCAAATGTTTGTCTACTGAGTGGTTTTTAATAACCAGCTTTGAGATTTATTTATTCTATTGTTTTTCTGTTTTCTGAATCCCTGATTTCTACCTTTTTTGTTTAAAAAGATGACCATTAAGGGGATCTTAACCCTTGACTTGGTGTTGTCAGCACCACACTCTCCCAAGTGAGCCATGGACTGACCCCTGATTTCTACTTTTCCCTTTATTTTGCTCTTGCTTTTCTTCTCTCTCTTCTTTTTTTTTTTTTTTTGGTTATACTTTTTCTAACTTAATGAATTTTTAGTTCCTTTTTTTTCTTTTAATAATAAAAGAATTAATACTCTTAATTTGCCTCTGAGTACAGCTTTGGTTGCACTCCATATTTACATGAGTAGAAGTCCTTCTATTCAGTACTTTCCAAAAATAGTTGGTAGTTTTTGTTTCAATTCCCTGTTTGACTCAAGAGATATTTAGGACAGTTCTATTCACTCCTATATTTTCTTTCATTGTTATCAACTACTACAGTAGTGCCCCCCTTGTCTGCAGTTTTGGTTATCCCCAGTCCAAACTTTATTATCACAGGAAGAAGGGTGAGTAAAATACAGTAAGATATTTTGAGAGACCACATTCACATAACTTTTATTACAGTATATTGTTATAATTGTTCTACTTTATTATTAGTTTTTAATATCTTACTGTGTTTAATTTATAAGTTAAACTTTATCATAGGTATGTGTGATAAAAACAGGAAAAAAAACAGTATATATAGGGTTCTCTACTGTCCCAGGTTTCAGGCATCCATTGGGGGTATTGGAATGCATCCCCCCAGGATAAGGGGAACTACTATATAAGTTTTTAAAAATATCTTTAAAATTTATTGAGAGTTTCTTTGTGACTTATAGCATAATCCATTTTGACAGATATTCTTTAAAAGCTTACAAAGAATATTTTCTGTTGACAGTGTACACATAGTTTCATATATACCTGTTAACTAAATTTAATGATTCAAATTAGCTTATTTGAATTATTTCATATTGAAAGTTTTTATTGTTTTTTATAGTGAAGCTTTAATAATTACATATATCTTATGAAAATGCTTCCCATCATTAAAATTTGTTGTAGCCCTTTTCAATGACCTTAATAACTTCAATGTCCTTATGTCACATAACATGGCTTTACTATTGAGAAGTTCTTATTAATTATAGGGCTTAGTCCTTATTAATCCTAGTAAGGACTGTAGTCCTTATTAATAAATAATAGTTCCTATTAATTTTTTAATCTTCTTAATCTGCCAAAGTTTATTCCCACATTGGGAACTTAATATTTTTATTTATTCTTCTTGAATATTATCTTGCCTTCAAAAGACACTGAGGCCATATTTTAAAGAGGCCTTCCCTGATTACCCATCTTAGCCTCCAACTACCCCCACTGCGTATCAAATTCTTGCCCTTCTATGTGTTTATTTTTCTAAATAGCACTTCCATCTGATTTTCTCATTTACTTGTTTTCTTGTTTCTTTGGTACTATTTTATTCCACAGAGCTTCAGACAAGTAGGTATGCAATAAGTATGTGTTGGTTGAACAAATGTCAGTTTCTTTTATTTCTAAAGATTAAAATTTTTTTTATTTAATCAGGACTTTATTTTTACACAGCGGTTTTAGATGTACAGCAAAATTGAGCAGAAAGTAGAGTTTCCACATACCTCATATTCTCCCCACCCCCAAGCCTTCCCACCATCAACATCCTGTACCACAGTGGTTTATTTGGTACAATCAGTGAACCAACCTTGATACATACATCATTACCCAAAATCCATAGTTTACACTAGGGTTCACTCTTTGTATATTCTACGGGTTTTGACAAATGTATAACGTCCTGTATCTACCATTCAAGTATCATAAAAAATCATTTCCCTGCCTTTAAATTCTGTGTGCTGTCTGTTTATCCCTCTCTTCCCCCTAACCCCTGGTAATCACTGATCTTTTTATTGTCTCCATCATTTTGCTTTTTCCAGAATCTCATATAGTTGGAATCATACGGTATGTAGCCTTTTTAACTTTGCCTCTTTCAGTTAGCAATATGCGTTTGTGCCCTCCATGTCTTTTCATGGCTTGATAGCTCATTACTTTTTATCACTGAGTAATATTCCATTGTTCAGGGGTACCACTGTCTGTCCATTGCTTATTGAAGGACATCTTGGTTGCTTCCAAGTTTGGCACTAAATAAAGCTGCTGTAAACATTCACATGTAGGGTGTTTTTTCCCCCAGTTTTTTTATTGTGGTGTTAAATGCACATAACAAAATTTACCATTTTAACCATTTTTAAAGTACAGTTCATTGGTGCTAATTACATTCATAACATTGTGCAGCTATCACGATAGTCCATCTTTATAACTTTTCATCTTATAAAACTGAAATTCTATGCCCATTAAACAATTAAATCTCTGTTCTTCTTTCTGTGTCAATGATTTTGATTACTCATAAGTACCTCATATAAGTGGAATCATACAATATTTGTCTTTTTGTGACTGGCTTACTTCACTTAGCATAATGTCCTCAAGGTTCATTTATGTTGTAGCATATGTCAGAATTTTCTTCCTTTTTAAGGTCCGATTATTTCATTGTATGCATATACCATATTTTGCCTATCTATTTATCCATCACTGGACAATTGGGTTGCTTCCATATTTTAGCTATTGTGAATAATGCTGCTATAAACATAGGTGTACAGATATTTCCTTGAAACTCTGTTTTCAGTTCTTTTGAGTATATACCCAGAAGTGGAATTGCTGGAGCATATAGTTATTCTATTTTTTTTTTTTTTTTGAGGAACCACCATACTGTTTTCCACAATGGCTGTACCATTTTACATTCCCCCCAATAGTGCATAAGTGTTCCAGATTCTCCACATCCTTGCCAACACTTGTTTCTTTCTTTCTTTTTTTTTTTTTTAGTAGTAGCCATCCAAATGGGTGTGAGGTGGTGTCTTGTAGTTTTGATTTGCATTTCGCTAATGATTAGTGGTACTGAACATCTTTTCATGTGCTTATTGGCCATTTGAATATCTTCTTTAGAGAAATGTCTGTTCAGGCTCTTGTGTGTAGGTTTTTCTGTGGACATAAGTTTTCAGCTGATTTGGGTAAGTACCAAGGAATGTGGTTACTGGATTGTATGGTAAAAGTGTATTTAGTTTTGTAAGAAATTGCTAAACTGTCTTCCAAAGTGGCTGTACCATTTTGCTTTCCCACCAGCAGTGAATGAGAGTTCCTTTTGCTCCACATCCTTGCAAGCATTTGGTGTTACTCGTGTTTTGGATTTTAGCCGTTCTAATAGGCATGTAGTGGTATCTGTTTTTTTGTTTGTTTGTTTGCAATTCCCTAATGATATCTGATGTTGATCCTCTTCACATATGTGTATTTTTGCCATGTGTGTATTATACTTTGCCCATTTTTAGTTGGGTTGTTCATTTTCCTGTTGTTGAGTTTTAAGAGTTATTTGTGTTTTGGGTAACAGCCCTTTATATCAAATATTTCTTTTGCATATATTTTCTCCCAGTCTGTGGCTAATCTTCTCATTCTTGACTCTGATGATTTTTATCATGTGTTTTCATGCAATATTATTTGGTGCATATGTCAAAGATTTGCCAAAAATCTTCATCATGGATTTTTACCTCATCAATAAAAATTGCTGTCTTATTTAATATTTTCGTATCTTATATTTTACTTAAATTTCAGTCTGTACTTTGTTTAATAAGTTATTCAACTTTGTCTTTCCTTGCCATTTTGTTTTAAATTACATGCAGTTTATTTTTGTTTTTTCCAAATGCATGTTTAAAACATTTACGTTTATTGTCATAATGAATGTTTCTGGTATGTTTGTTATTTTATTTAATGCTTTCTGTTTTTTAATAATTCATTGTTTTCTGCTTTATTTTCTGGTTTGTTTGGGTTTTTTTACTGTTATAAAGTAAACGTGATGTAAAATTACCATCTTAACTGTTTTTAAACATACGGTTCTTTGGCATTAAGTATATTTACATTGTTCTGCAACCATCGCCACCATCAATCTCCAGAATTTTTTCCTCTTCCCCAGCTGAAACTCTTGTACTTGGTAAACGCTTAACTCTGCATTCCTCCCTACCTCCAGCACCTTGTGACCAACCTCTAATCTACTTTCTGTCTATGAATTTGCCTCTTCTATATATTTCATATAAATGGAATCATGCAATATTTGTCCATTTTGTGTCTGGCTTATTTCATGTAGCATGTTTTCAGGGTTCATCGATGTTGTAACATGTATTAGTACTTAATTCCTTTTTAAGGCTGAGTCATTGTACATGTCACATTTTGTTTATCCATTCATCTGTTGATGTTTTCTGTTTTTTACTTTGTAAATTCTGTTTGCTTTTATCTCAGATATTTGAAATGTACATGGGTACTTTGAAAAGTTCATGGAAAGATTCCTATTATCTTTTAATTCTATTTTTTCCATGAACTTTTTGAAGTACCCACATATACATCCTGTTTTTAAAATTTAAGTGAATTCAAGTCAAAATCAACATTAAAAAATTTTTTTCTGATTTGTCAGTGTGTAAAAGAAAATTGCTTTGACCCTCTCTATATCTGAAGATTCTCGTTTTTTCTGTTTAACCCACTCACTTTATTCCCTTTTCCACTCCATGGTAAGCTTAGGATCCAGAATATTAATATATTTCTTGTACATTTCATGTTTTTGACTTTATCTTCTTTTAAGACTTTTATATTAGTAATTACATCCAATGTTAACAGAAATTATTTAAACTTTATTGAGATGGATTCAGTGCTTGTTGCCAGTTTTCTCAATGTTACATTTAAATTGATTTATTGTGTATGTCAGCTAGCATACATTTTCAGCTTATATTATTAGTGGAAATACCTGAAAGCCACATTTAGTAATTATCATATCATTAACTTCCTCAGAAATTCTGTTGATATTGCTCTGTGTCATTTTGCATTAATCATTTTGTTTCAGACCACCACCACCCCACCCCATTTTTCCTGTGCCTGGATGGTGGCAGGAGTTTTTCTTTTCATCAAAATATTTTAACAGATCATATCTTTTACATGTTCACTAAGGTTGTCTGAAACATTAGTTCCTCATGTTATGCAGTTAGTTCTTTTTTCATTTCCAGAAATACCTTTGATTATTACTTTTGTTTCAATTGTTCTGTTTTCTTCCCTGAAAAACATTTGTAATTACTGTACTAAGTTGGTTCACCATTTCTGTCCGCTATACGAGCTACTTAAATGTTTGTCCTTTTTATCACTCATTTTATTTTCCTTTTTTGCTTTCAATGCTGGCTTTATTTCTGCTATTGCAATTTTAATTTCTTTGCATCCTTTAAAATTTACCCTCATCCTTTTTCTTCTTGAATTACTATCATTTCTTCTTGGTCTTTGCTCTCCCTATATGCCTATTTCATAGAGTTTGCCCACCAGTGTTTTGAAGTTAGTTCTATGTCTTGGAGTGATTTACCTTCTAAGTCATGCTCTGCTTCTGTGCAAAAAGTATCTTCCTTCTTCCCTTGTGCTGCTTTATTTTTTGGTGGGATCAGTGTTGGATTTTTTTCTACTTATTCGTTATTGAATAGTACCTGTTACATATTATCTGATGTGCATTTGTCAGAAATGTTTGTGAATTGTCCTTGCCTCTACAGGTGACTGGGGTTTTGGTTGAAACCTCTTCTCAGGTGTATTGCTGAGGGGTAAATACACAGCTCCTAGCCTGATTGCCAGTGATTAATAGACATTTTCTTAGTCCATCCCTGTTGCTTATAATAAAATATCTGGAACAGGATGATTTATAAGAAAGTAAAATTTATTGCTTACAGTTTCAGAGCCTGGGAAATCCAAAGTCCAGGGAATACATTTGGTGAAGGCCTTGGTGGTGACAGTGACCCAGGGGTCTCACATGGTAGAAGATGGTGGAGCAGAGAGAAACCTGTCATGTGTTCTTCTTTTAAAGTCCTGAGAACCACGCCCCTGGCCACCATTATTAATCCATTCACTACTGCATGGTCCTGTAATCCAATCACATCTTCAAGGCCCCACCTTTCAAATACCATAAGAGGATTTCCCACCCTCAACATCTACAGTGGGAATTAAGCTTGTGATATATGAACTTTGGGGACACAATTCAATCAATCCATAGCAGACATTAATCTAATATAGTAGTTTTGGGCTGGTGTAGTAGGATATTATCCTACCCTGATTCTGTTTAACTCTGAACTGGCAGTATGTGAGAGTTCCTGATTTCTGGCATGTGCTGCTGTTTAGGACTCTTTCTGGTTCTAGCTTTGTACCCCACAACACAACACTGTACTTGTGTGACTACACCTTCCAATAAGCAGTGTGTCAGTCCAGATCTTTTTGTCCTTATTCAGTTCCGCCTGAACCTTATACACACACAGGCACAGGAACTTGCATGGTGGTCTCCTAAATGCATATAGAAAGATCAGAGGAGAAGATAAGGAGCTCTGGCTGCCACAGAAACTGCTTCTGCATAGCAAGGGATGGCTGAAGTTTGTTTCTTTGAGGCATACTTTGGGGTCTTTAAATAAAGAGATGGCTAGCAGAGAGTGACAAGGTATCTTCATATCATTTTTTAGGTAGATAGTTGAACTTCGTTTTATGAGGCAGAACATGGCTGGGTCATGAGTCTTTTTTCATTTAAGATCGAGTGACCTTATAGCTAGTGGAAATCCTTCAAAGACCTGATATAAATTGTCTTCATGGAAATTTGGGCTGACTACATGGGTAACTTCTGGTTTGATTCCTTTATTTACTAAAATAGCCTGTTTTGATTTTTCACAACTTAGGTAACCATTTAGGTAATCAAGTAAGTGTTGACCTTCATCTTTCAGTAAAAGGTTTTACCTTAGATTGATAAATTATCACTTTGCTAGTAGTAAAGTGGTATCTTGTTTCAATTTGCATCTCTTTGATATCTAGTGAAGTTGAAAACTTTTCATATACTTATTGCCTCTCCCACCCCCTTGTTTTTCATTTTGAATTGGCATTTGGGGTTTTTGACCAAACTTAGGGAAAGCTAGGCTTCATTGTGTTTAACTAATTTCTTCATACTACTTTTTAAGTAATCTTTGTCTTTTTAAGTAATCCTTGTTATTGTCTCCCCACTCCCTAGCTTACAGGCAGTTTTGAAGCATTTTCTGATTTTCACTACTTTACTTCCTTCGTGCTTAGTCGTTGTTTCACTTTTTTAGAGTAGTGATTGGGTGGAAGCCCAGAGGAAGAAGAAAAAAGGAAAGAAGGATCATGTTTGAATTACAAAATTTCTTTACACTGGATGTTTCCTCTGTGTGGAGAGCCCTTCCTCTCTTTCTTTGCCTGGCAAATTCCTTCTCATCCCTCAAAAGCCAATTCAGATTTCTTTGCCTAATCACTCATGTAAATAGGAGCTCTGGATCCTCTTTTCCGCCACATTCCGTTGGTCCCTATCACCTCTTATCTCATTGCAGTGTAGTCATCTGTTACTGTTTTCCCACTGACTGTAAGCTCAAACTAAGACTAAATCTTTGATCTCTAGTATCTGATACATTTTAGGCACTAAATAAATACTTGAATGACTGAATGAATTAGGAGAGACTTTCTAAGAATTTTTTTTCCCAACCATGTCATTTCCCTGGTTTGTAACTTCTAGTGTGCAAATAAGAATAAAAGACTATTGCACTAAACCCCTCAGACTTCTAGGTGCTTCATATTCTTGCTCAGTGCCTGTGGCTTTCTGGCCCTACTCAGTTTAGTGTTATTTCCTACTCATGCTACCGTATGCTCTCTAATCTCCTTACTGTCTCATGAACTAGATCATACTGTTGGTATTGCTTAAAATCCCATCTTCCGTTTAGGAATATGATCTGTTGTAAATACTGAGGAATACTTGTATTGGAGATTGAGAACTGAGAGTTTAGATTATTTAATATGTGAGTCTCATCCTGAACATATGGAGGATCATTTCAGGATCATTTTATTGGTTGTGAGAATCAAGATAAATGGAACATTTGTTTTAGCTTTCTAGAATAGTGACCCTAAAGAAGATAGAATAATGAATATATGTTCAAAGTTTCCTGGGTCTCTGCTAGCCTAAAGAAGAAAAAGACCTTAACTCTGATACCATCACAGATAAAATCTTTTCATTCACTCATTTATTTAATCAGCAAATAATTACTCATCACCTACTCTGGACTAGCCACAATGCCCAATGTGTTAGTTATAGAAGAGTCAACATGATACTCAGTGGATCCATGCTTGTGGAGTTTATAATGTATTTAGTGAAGACAAATTTAAAAAGCAAATCCAGTGTGATGAATGTTAGAATAGAAGGAAATATATAATTCTCATGGGATAGGAATGAAGAGGCATCAGAGGTTTCCTGAGAAAGTGACATTTAGGCCAATACTTGAAGTAGGTGTTTGCCAGGTAGAGATTGTGGACAGAAAGGGTAATCAACTCATCCCAGTTTTACCCAGGGCTTTTTTGGTTTTAGCACTAAAAGTCCTGTGTCCCAGAACTACCTCAGTCCTAGGCAAACGGGATGGTTGGTCACCAAACAGAAATCCTCCCAGGAAGGTCATGTGTGAAGGCTTGAGATAACTATTTGAGAAACTGAAAGAATGAAAAACTTAAAGCCTGTAGAAGGAGAACTAAAAAGAGATGAGTCTGGAAAGTTAGATAGGAGCCTGATCATGTATGTAGTACTAGGTTTTATACTAAGAACCATTGAAAGGTTTTAAGTAGGAGGATGAAGTGATAGTTTAATATTTTAAAGGTTGCTACCTGCAAGGTAGAGGTTAGACTAAGAGGGACCAACAGTAAATTTGGGGATAATAACAATAAAAGTCACAGACTGGGGTGACTCAAGTTTTGAGGGAGGCATGGATAGTTTGGGAATTGGGGAATTATGATAGAAATGTGAAAGCCTGAAACAAATGATTTCTAAAAATTATTTTTCTGTAAGAATGTTAATTTCTTAAAAATAGGAACACGAGACATTTTTACTCCTGTTTCTGTCACTGGATGGAAATTTTACTAGCAGAATAAATAATCCTGACAGCAGGTGCTTTATTTATTTTTTTTAAGTGATGGTCATCACCTTTTTTTCAGAGCTGAAGAATAATAGCATAGAATGTAGGGGACATGGCCATGAAGTCATGGCAGTGATTCTTTTCCCTAAATACAGAAAAACTATAACTTTAAATACTTTTGTCACCTTCAGAGTAGTCCCACTGAAAGGTTGTGTGATTAATCCAATGATGCTTCCATTCTTCAAGTCATTTTTAGAATGTTTCCCTTTGAATTGCTCTAGGACCCTCTGGCATAGTCTTTAGAACATCTTCACCACAGGCAGACTTCTTTGCCTCTGCCTTTCCCTCTTATGTCAGTCCTTCTTGCACTCTGCATCTATGTCTGCCCACCTTTCCTTCTTTTCCTTTAAAATTCCCTTAAATATTTCAGCCAGCTGCAAAAAAATAAATAAATAAAATTTTAAAAACAGATATAAGTGATACACGATAAAAATTTTTTAGTATATTCGTAAAATTGTGTAAGTCACCGCTATCTAATTCCAGACTGTTTGCATGACCTCAAAGAGAAATCTCACACTCAATAGCAGCCACTCTTCATTTCATACCCCCACCCCAAACAACCACTCATATTTTCTGTCTCTAAAATTTACATATTTTGGGCACATAAATGGAGTCATACAAAAGGGTGACTGGTTTCTTTTCACTGAACACTAATAACTTCTGTAAAATACCATAAAATGGAGTTGAAAGAAAAACCAGACATATAAAAATACAAACCCCATTTTTTTGTTATTAGAGTCAACAGACATAAATTACTCTCAATAAATTGCTCTAAAAGTTTCTAAATGCTTTTTTTCAATTTTTATATTTCACTGAGGACTGTTAATAGATAGTCCACATAACAGTCTTTGAGTAGTACTGATGTCAAAGAAAGGATCTAGGGAGGTCAGGTAGCTGGCCTTAACCCACCCCCTCCTCTTACCACGTTCTTGACTCCGCCACAGGAAAGAATTCAAGAGCAGAGTCACAGTAGAAAGTGAGAACAGGTTCAATGTAACGAATAAGAGAGACAGATTTTACAGAGAGAGTGCAGTCCCCTCCAGAGACTGAGCAGGGCCCACACCAAGTTTAACACAAAAGTGAGAAATACACACTTAAAGTTTAGTACAGAGTGCAGGCTGGCTCAAGAGAGTGAGCGGCCACATGTAAAAGTAAGCTTAATGTGAAAGTAAAGTATACACACCTCAACCAGTGAAGTACAGGTTGGCCCCAGGAGAGTGAGCAACAACCCCATCTCCTACCAGGATTTTGCTATTACAGTTTAACTAATACATATTCATACAGTCTAATGAATATTCAGCTAAGGTTGGGGTTCCTTGTTATGTAACATAGTCTTACACATGCTCAGTTGGTCTCCTTTTAGGGCACGTTCATTGGTCAAATTCTATCACATGCACTGAACATATTCAAGAATATTCTGTGCTCTTTAGCACCCCTAGTAGAAGGTCATTCAAAGGATAAATTCCACTTTACTGAGCATGCCCAGCCACTCACTGGATTTGCATAAGCCAGCCCCTTGCATTATCACTGTCCCCTTGTTGGTGCTGAAAATAGGTCTACCAAGAAACAGTAACTCTGCTCTAAGGGAAGGCCTGGAGAAAGGGCCTGAGACCTTGGGAAGTGGTTTGAAACCCAGAGGTTTGTCCTGAAACCCAAACCCATGGAAACTGAGCACCTCCTATCTCAGTACTACTTTTTATTACTAAAAGGCATTTGAAAAATAGTGCAACTTTTTCTGTTTGAATTCAAGGCAATTCCTAGATTCTTGTATTTTCTACGCTTCTAGCTATGGCTCTCTATCCTAATTTGTTATTGACGTAATCCCACAAAGGGCCAATTTTGAGGCTTGGTGAAAACAAACACTTCATACAGATTTTACATAAGCTAGTTATATTTTATTGGGATAAGTTGGAGGGTACAGTTTCAGCAAAAAATAACCGGACAAGTTGGGCTTGGGCCAGGGAAGGTGGCCTTCTGATTCTCTCCCAGTTTTCCTCATAGGAGATACTCTCAGTGTTGATGATATTGTGCTTGTTGAAGAGGGGTTTCTGCTAGGTTTCCAGCAAGAGTGGAGACTTATGAGAAAGCCTCTTAGACTTCCAGCCAGATACAGAGACGTATGGAAAGTGTTCCTTGCCAGCCAATTTATAATCTTATAGAAAGAGAAAAAAAGTTAGAAGCCAGGTGACTGAAGTTCAAGGAAGTGTGTACCTTGATGGATGGGACTGTATCATTCTGGTTCCAAATCAGAGAGAGAAACCACATAGTAATTTGAACGTGAAAAGAATGGTTGACTGACTATAATAGGAGAATTGAGTAGTGAGAGATTAGCTAGAAAGAAGTAAATAGAATTATAAAGAATATGCGAATGGCAAAAGTAAGGAGCACCTACTACCCCTAGGGCTGAATAGAGCTTCAGGGGAAGAGCCTTTTCTCTCCTCACAGCTGAGATCCAGACCTTGTTGGAGAGAGCATGGTTGTGGATCACTGAATGGCAAAGTCTGCCATTTTGTGGATCACTGAATGGCAAAGTCTGCCATTTTGTGGATCACTGAATGGCAAAGTCTGCCATTTAGTGGATCAGTGTTTGCTGAAGTTGATGGATATCTGCCCTCTAGTGTGCCAGGGAAAGCTGTTCACATGGAGGCATTAACTACATTACAAAACTGTCCAAGAAGAATGTGGGGGTTGCAGGGGGGAAAGGAAGCTGGCTGCTGGAATGGGATTCTAGCATACTCAGTGCTGGTGGTCACCTTGCGCTGTAGGAACCTGATGCTGAAGGAACCACCTGCTCATGAGGAGTCTGGTGACACACTGGAACCAAGAAGCAAAACTTTTCTTCCTGCAGTGTCTCTCCAGCACCCTCTAGTGACAAAGTTTCATGTCAGCCGGAAAAATACTAAAGGTCCCAGATCCGTTTTCAGAGCAGGCAAAAAGGATATATTAGGAATTGAGAGGCACTAGATCAATAGCTGGAATGGGAATGTATTAAGTGCTCAGAGAAGGAATAGAGATCATATCAGTTTATGACAGTAGAGGAAGAAGTAGGGTTTGAAAGAGAGCTTGTAAGATAAGTAGGTTTTTTTAAAAATTGAAGATGACTTACTGTTTTTCTTCATTACAAAGCAATAATATTCATTTTAGGAAAATTAGAATATAGGCAAGTGTTTTGGTCTCTTATTTATATTATAGAAAGAGGGCTGACTGGTTAGCTCAGTTGGTTAGAGCAGCATGTTATAACACCAAGATCAAGAGTTTGGATCCCCGTACCAGACAGCCACCAAAAAATAAGTAATTAAATATATTCCAGAAAGAAAGGAAAAGCACTCAGCTTCATTGTCTACAGAGAGGTCCAGTGTTCATTGCCTGAAGAAATATGGCCAGGTAGTACTTATAATAGGGAGGGAAAGCTTTCTGTGGTGGTGCTTACTACTACTTTTATATCTTTGTTTACAGAAAAAATTAGCTTTGAAATTTACTAATGCTGGACTTTATATAAATAGACATTTTAAGGAACTTCTACCTTTGTGTTTAAACTATATGAAGTTTATTTGCATAGCTTCTTTAACAAGTTTGTCAAATAAACAATACTAGACCTTATTTTGGCACTCTTCGAGTGACTATTAGGCAGAGATTTTCTGATGGAATTGTATCTTTGAAGTCCATCTTGTTTTTCTCTTATCTGCCCAGAGATTTTCATATGAATACTCACTCCTCATGGGAACAGGGTTCTAGCAGACTCAATATGGGAAAGGAAATTAGAAACTGAATCTTACCTTTGTTGAGGTGTAGGGATTAATTCTTTCCCAGATATCAAAGACTTCAAGTTTCTCATGAAAGAGAAAAACTTTATAATGCCATATTACTGTTTCTTGGTGTTTACACTTTAAAAGTTGGACAGTAATTCTAGAGAATGAAAACAAATGTCTTGGGTGTTAAACCACAACTGGGTTTATATAAATGGTTAGGATATATAATGGTAGGCCTGTTTTCAGAGAAATATCTAAATCTAAATTAGTTCTTGTTGACTTGTCAGCCTTTTAACCAACTTTGTACAGAGTGAATTGTTTCCTTTCCTGTTTTGACAAATTTAAGGAAAATGTTAAAACTTTAGTATAAGTTTAGTTTTTAACCTTTTTAGATACAAAATTTTTGACTTACAAATATCTGACTTAAAATAACTACTCTTCCTCTGACTGCATATTAGCAGTTGTTTACAAACTTGAGAAAAGTTTAGAACAGTGCACTGTTCAGTACAGTAGCCACTAGCCACATGTGGCTAGTGAGAACTTGAAATATGGCTAGTAAGACTAAGAAACTGAATTTTATTTTTATTTAATTTTAATTAATTTAGATTTAAATAGCCATATATGGCTAATATAGCCACCCATATTAGATACCACAGTTTACAGAATGGTGTGTTCATAAGGAAGGAAGGAAGTAAAGAAGAGAAATAATTTGAAGATGACTTTAGGGGCAAATTCCTATTTATTCATGATTGGCCTGCCTGCATGAGCACTCTATAGTCCCAAAATAGTATATCTTAATTTGATACTGGAATTTTTTTTTTTTTTACACCATTAATATAATTACTAAAATTGACCAACTGAAATCAATTTCTTCTTTTTAGGCACTTTTTAAAACTGCATAAACCCTTGTGATATCTATTTCTATAACTTTACTTAGACACCCAGTCTCAGTTCATTTTACTAAGCTTTTGTTAAACACGTACGAGGGTGCTTCCAAAAGTTGATGGGAAGATTCATATTATCTTAATTCTGTTTTTCCCTGAACTTTTTGAAGTACCCTCGTCCTGTGTGCCAAGGTCTATACTACGTGCTGGGAATACAAAGATTAATAAAGTATAATCGCTGTCCTTAGCATTTAGTGTAGTTGGGATTAAGGGAGAAGGGAGTGGGGGTAAAGGGAACCTTTAAATCTTCACTTTTTTTTTTTTTAGCCTCTATACAATTTGATACTGCTTAGAAATATCCTTTTTAAAAATTCTCCTCACCTTTTAAAAAATATTTTTTAAGATGAGAACAGTGTTTTGAGGGGTTTTTTGCCTCTCTGTCTTTACTCCTCTCCCATTGATGGCATGCCGTCTTAGAATTCGTCTCATCACAGCACACAGGATGATGTGGCAGCCAGCCACTCAGGATGCTTTAGAGTAGCTCTGTTTGGGGAACGTGCTTGCCACTTGTGTCCTGTAGTTAGTACCTAATGTTATCCTACACCCGCTTTTTATCTGTAGAAACTCACTGTCCTTTATGTTATTTATCAAGTCAGAGACATGTTCTTTCACAAATCATTTTGGCATGATGTAAGTGATCTCTTACTCCTTTGTACCCCTGCATTCATTCAGTAGGTATGTATTGATTGCCTACCGTGTGCCAGGTTCTGTTGAACTATGAAGGTAAGTTAGGCATGCCACTTGTGGTCTAAGACAGTCAAGAACCCACATGTCTCCTCAGTCTCTCTCTCCCATTTCGATGGTGACATGTTAAGATGATAGCAGACTAAATCCTTAAATCACTGTAAAGAGAAAAGCTAACTTTCTCATACTTATTGTCCACTAGAAGTAAACCTTTGCTGCATTTAAGCTATTGAGATATTGGAATACGTTTGTTACCAGTGCATAGCTTATCTATCTTAATACAGGTTAGTTTACTGTTATGACAGTGCTACAATGAATGTTCTTATACATTTACACATGTGCAAGAGTTTCTTGGAGTTATATCCAGGAGTAAAATTACTGTGTTATAAAGACACAGCTACTATCAACTTCACAAGCTAATACCAAATTGTTTTCTGAAGTAGGTTTTTTTTTTTTTTTTTTTTTTTGTCTTTTTCGTGACCAGCACTCAGCCAGTGAGTGCACTGGTCATTCCCATATAGGATCCGAACCCGCGGCGGGAGCGCCGCTGCGCTCCCAGCGCCACACTCTCCTGAATGCGCCACAGGCTCGGCCCTGAAGTAGTTTTTTTAAATTTACACTTCTGCCAGCAGTGTATAAACATTCTCTTTACACCATATCCTTGCTATCACTTGATTTTGGTCAGTCTTCTTAATTTTTGCCAAAGTAGAAGGTGTAAAATGATAACTGCTAGTGGCCTTAATTTACATTTCCACAGTTTCTGGGGTTGGGCATATTCTCATGTATATGTTTGCTATTTGTCGTTTATGAAATTCCTATTCACGTCATTTGCTCAGTATTTATTGGACTGTCTTTTTCTTATTTCTTTATAGGGATTCTTTATATGTCCAAGATAAAGTTTTTACAAGTTACTTTAGTTTCAGATGTATTCTACTTTTCTGGCTTGTTTTTTAATTATATGTGAAGAATATAGTCATATTTAACAGTCTTTTCCTTTAGAGTGTTATCTGTGTCATAAAGATAGTCTCCTATGTAAAGATACTCTCCTATATAATCTTCTCAAAGTTAGAATTTTGCCTGTGACATTAAATCTTTAATTTGTCTGAAAATTTTGTTGTATAATGTGAGATAAGGATTTTTCTTTACCTGGATGCCCCAGAAGGCAGAGCTTGAGTATATTAGTCCATTTTCTGTCACTAACAGAATACTCAAAAGTGGCTAATTTATAAGAAAATGAAATTTATTCTTACAGTTTTGGAGTCTGGGAAGTCCACAGTCCGGGAGGCGCATCTGGTGAGGGCCTTCTTGGTGGGAATTCTCTACAGGGTCCAGTGGTGATGGTGGCAATCATGTGGTGAGAATGACAAGAACTCTTTAACATCCTCACTTGCTCTCCTATGTAGCCACCAGTCTACTCTCTGATAACCCATTAAACCATTACTCCATGAATGGATTAATCCGTTTACGAGGGCACAGTCCTCCTGATCCAATCTCCTCTTAAAGGCCCCAGCTTTCAAATATCATACTTGGATTTCCCACCCTCTTAACACAGTTACAATGGGGATTAAGTTTCCAGCATATGAACCTTTGGGGGACACATTCAACCCATAGCACTGAGAAAGAGGACTTACATATATTTATCTGTTTAAGAAGTGCATTCCCAGGGAGCAGAAGTGTGGGACTAGGGAAGTGAAGCATGGAAGGAGCAGTAGACAATATGAAAGTATAACTGGTGGCTTGATCACATTGTATTGTACCCTAGGAAGTTATAGAAAGTAAGTCAGTCACAGGACCATCCAACACAGGATGAGAAAGGGGAATAATCTATCTGTTCTTATCACCATTGGTCAGAGGCCGACCCCACAGTTAATTCCCCTGTACTATCAGGCTTCACATCGGTTGGTGCCACATACTATTGCAGTGTGCAGCTCAGACATGAAATAAGGTATTGTCATGTTGTGCCTGCATGCAAAAGTTGGCCACAGCAAATATAGAGCTGGTCGCTGGAGTAGCAGCTTTGAAAAGAGAGAGATGAGGCTAAGAGGATCTGAAAAGATGCATAAATGGTGTAGTATCTGATACAGGATCCAATTTTTTAATTAAAATTTTCGTGTGAGGGAGAGCCACTCCATATTATTATTCTTCAGGAATGTCTTTGCTGTTCCGTAGGTCTTTGGTCTTCCATATGAATTTTAGAATCAGCTGTCCAATTTTTCACAAAACTTTTGGGATTTTGACTAGGATTACATTGAATCTACAGATCAATGTGAGGAAATTTGGCATCTGTACAATTTTGAGTTTTTGAATTCATGGACATTAGTATCTCTCTCCATTTATTTAGATATTTAATGTCTTTCAATACATTTTCCCCCTGTATAAAGGTTCTAGGTCCATGGTTCCCAAACTTTATCAAGGCAGCCTCAGGTACTGCATAACTCATAGGCACCACAGAATGTTTTAAGTTTTAGAGGGAGACAGTGATCAACATCTACTGGACACAGAGTGGACTTCTAGCTCTAGGAGGACCACAGTTTCAACATTAGGTTGTGCTACATTTGATATCTATCTTTGTAATGAAGTGGTTGCTGAGATTAAAAGCATAAAAATCAATGTGGAATAGGAAATGAGGGTGGACAGTGTCCAAGGTTTAAAAGTTGTACAGTACCCATTAGGCACATGTTTCCCAATCATAAGTGCTTCTGATTTGAAATTGAAAAGTATTTTTTTCTTTCTATTTATGTGGGTTTTTTTTCAGATACAGATATCCGTTGGTGTACATCCCTTGGTGTACTCCTTGGAATAGATTTCTGAAATGGGATATCTGAGTCAAGGTCTGGTGCTCTTAAACACAATGTGTACTTCTTTCCTATAAAATGAAAATCATAGATTATTAAACTTATCCTCACAGAATTTAGGGGGAAAATTCAATATAATGCCCTATCATAGAAAAAAGATATAGGAAAACAATTTATAATAAAATATGTATTTCCATTTGTAAATACTTGATTACAACTACATTAAAAGTCATTATGAAGTGATCGCAGATACATAGGCTTGGCCACGGTGGAGTCTCATACATGTTGACTGCTGTTGGTGACTCAGCCAGCATGAGCACAATAACAATAGTCTTGGTGACATGATTTCCCAAATGGTGAATAAACTTCTTGGTAAAGTCTGAGCAAAACAAAATATAAGCTCCTGTTGGTTTACATAGTGGTTGCATATCTGGAAAATTCAGCATGTGTTAAAACAGTGCAAAAAATATCTTTATATGTAAAATAGAATGGGTGCAAGGTTCAGATCATTTTAATTACAAACCAGTGCATGGTGGGACATTCAGAGCTATGCTATGTATTCTAAGTGAATCAGTGTACAGTAAGTATATGCATTTATTGAAATAGCATACTGTACCCCACAAATATGTACAAATAAATGTTAAAAATTTTTAAAAGGAGGGAAACCTGATAAAAACAAAACAAAAAAAAAATCGTGACTATTGTAGAACATCTGATATCTATGACCTCTGCTTGCTAAATGCTGGTAGAACTAGAACTCCTTTTCATTCCTAATATTGTTTATTTGTGCTTTCTTTTTTGAATAATTTTGCCAGAGATATTTTACTAGTTTTATCTAAGATTCAATTTTTAGCTTTATCAGTCTTCTCTATTGTGTAGTAATTAGTTCTCTGTTCATCAATTTCTGCTTTTATCTTATTTCCTTCCTATTTGGGAGGGGTTTATTTTGCTGTTTTGGGGGCTGGCCAGTTTGGGGATCCAAACCCATGACCTTGGTGTTAAAATGCCAGGCTCTGACCAACTGAGTTAACTGACCAACACTGTTTTTAGGCTTCTTAGGTTTGATGCTTAACTCATTAATTTTTAGTTCTCCTTTTTTATGTAAAAATTCAGAGATATGTGTCCTTAGGTGCCTCATATCCCAAAAGGTTTTTTGTTGTGGTGGTGATGAACTGCACATAACATAAAGTTTACCATTTTAACCATTTTTAGGTGGGCAATTCAGTGGTATTAAGTATATTCACAATGTTGTACAGCTATCACTTACCCCTTTCCAGAACTTTTACAGCATCTGAAATGGAATCCATTAAACAGTAACTCCCCATCTCACCCTTTCCCCAGCCTCTGGTAACCTCTACTATTTCTGTCTGTTGAATTTCATTACTCTAGGTACCTCGTATAAGTGAGATTAATACAGTATTGTCCTTTCGTGTTTGGCTTATTTCACTTAGCATAATATTTCAAGGTTCATTCTTGTTACAGCATGTATCAGAATTTCATTCTTTTTAAGACTGAAATTTTATTTTGTGTGTGTGTATATATATATATATATATATATACACCACATTTTGTTTATTCAGTCCTTCAAGGTTTGAGACATAGTTTTTAAAATCTCATTTAGTTCTATTTCCTAGTCTTCATTATGTCTTTTCTTAATCTTGGGTTTTTTAGAAGTGTTGTAAAATTTCAAAACTTAGGTGTTTGTTTTTTTTTCCCCAGTTCTTTTTTTGTTAATGATTTCCAATTTAATTGATTTTGTTTAAAGAGTATGTGGTAATTCTAATCTTCTGAAACTTTTTCTTTGTCTCAAAATGTTTCTGTTTTACCTCATTTTTTGTTTTGTTTTGTTTTGTTTTTTTAAAGTTGACCGGTAAGGGGATCTTAACCCTTGACTTGGTCTTGTCAGCACCACGCTCTCCCAAGTGAGCTAACCTGTACAGGATCCGAACCTGTGACCTTGGTGTTGGCACCACACTCTCCCAAGTGAGCCACAGGCCAGCCCATGTTTTACCTCATTTTTGAAAGATAGTTTTGTTGGGTCTGCAGTTTATGTTGGCAGCTTTTTCTCAACATACTGAGAATATTCTGCTGTCCTCTTGCTTTCATCGTTGATATCAAGAAGTAAGCTGAGAGTTCAATTGCTTCTGTGAAGTATGTCTTTTTTTCTCCTTTGTCTAATTTGAGGGACTCTTTGTCCTTGATGTTCTTAATTTCACTATGATATGTCTACATGTAGATTACTTTTTATCCTGCTTTTTATTCATTAGACTTTTCAGCTTATGGATTTGTTGTATCCTTTATCATTTTTGGAAATTTCTCAGCTATTAATTTATCTGATGGACCAGTCCCTCATTCATTCTGTCATCTTCTGGAACTCCAAATAGATGTATGTTTGGTTGTCCAACCTCCTCATCTTTTCTTTCATATTTTTTGTCTCTGTCTCTCTGTACAGCATTCTAGACACTTTCTTCAGATACATCTCCCAGTTCACTACTTTTGTCCTTCACTGTGTGCTGCTTTTTACTTCAAATGTCGTTTTAATTTTCAAGTATTTTTTCTTGCCAAAAGTTTTGTATGGTGTTTTTCATATTTGTTCTTTTCTGCTTTTATTTTCAAGTTTCTTATGCATATTCTGTGTCAGATCATTCCGTATCTATTTCATGAGTCTGTTTTGACTAGTTCTCAATCATAGTGCCTTGTTTTCTTGTTTGTTTTCTGATTTTTCACTGTGAGGCACTCCTTTCCCTTAGAACTTTATCTTTGGGTATTATTCGAGACCTGTGTTGATGTTGATTTCTTCCAGGGAGTCTTCATATTTGCTTCTGTCACTCACCAGAGAGTGCTAGCAACATGTGACCACATTCAGTTAAATCTATATGGGGTTTTCTTTGGAACTCAAAGGTGGGATGACTTCAAACCATAAACATGCATTTTGTTGTTAGGATTTCTCAGAGATTTTTTTCCCCTCTCTTGTTATTACCAGGCTCAGAAATGCTTAAGTATTTTTTGTTCCCTTCTGCCTAGAGGTATTTATTTTTTCCTGAGTTGTTGTTATATAGCTTATAGCCTTTTAGGTCCTAGCCTTTTGTGGGAGGGAGTCCTATTAAAAATTTCAATTTAGGCATATTCTGGGTTTTGTCACCTATCCCCTGTAACAGCCATCAAAATGGAAGCATAAAGTTTCCAGGGTTTAGTTAAAATCCCTCAAGAATAACTGGATTAGTAAATTGCTTACTCTTTTGAGTTCCTGGTTTCATTTTGCTTTGGGACTCCCTGGAATCATCTCTCTCATTTTACTAGCTCATCCGTGCATTTTAAAAGATTTGATATGTTATCCAGTTCTTTATTTATTTGAGTTTGAAGCAAAGTTTTGTTTTCCTTCTTTATTTTTTGTCAGTCCCCTGATCATGTTTTCTATGTCTCTTTCCCCCTTTCCCTCTTTTCCTTCTGGCTTTGCTACTAGTGGGTTTGATATTGTAGCCATTGTTACCAAATGAAAACACTCTTTTCCTGCTGAGTTATGAACCTTCTCTTTATAGTTTGTGTTGACATCTTAAGGTGATTTGGGGATATTTTCACTGATGCTTTTGCTCTCAGAAGCATTTGAGGCGTGTGTGTGTGTGTGTGTGTGTGTGTGTGCGCGCGCGCAGGCAAAGGGAAAGGCCATTGGTGTTGGGGCTTTTACCACTTATTGAGAGGTTATTAGAAGTCTGATTAATTAGTGTTCTGTTGTTACATTAATAAGATACTGAAAAATTAAAGTTTACTTGTTTATATAAAATGTAAGTAAAAATATGAAGCAGAATTTTGCTTTTTAAATCATCGTGTTTTTCAGTAGTGTATGGTTTGTACTTGTAGTACCATAGGTGATCCCAACACATTATATGTATTTAGTAATTTCCACTAGTTGGACTGACTGGTTCCAGACACCACTACTTTTTTCATTTCTGCTGTATATTTAGCTACTACCCCTAATCTCCTTCAGTAGACAATTGAGGAATTGTCTGTTTGAGTTGTGTCACAGTTAAACAATGGGCCTGTTAAAAGAGTACAGTGTGTTTTGGGCACACTTTTTGTTTCGCCTACTTGTTTTTCACTGAAAAATAGCAAAAAGTATTTGAACAGATTTGGAGAGAGGTACTACATATCATTTGCTCTTTTTTTATAAAACATTTTTTAGTAATGATAGAGCAAAACAGAAGGTAAATCAGTTTATCATGAATTATTTTTGTATTCTTTATTGTTTCTGGCTAAAATATAATATAAAATATAAAATGTAAAGAACGTTATCACAACCTCATTTGGCAATTTTCAGGCATTTGACATTATCAGTAGAAGCAATGTGCAAAAAAAAAAAAATACTGCTTTATGGAAAAGAGATACTAACGCCATGAATCAGCTGAGGGGAAAGTGTAAATCTTTCCAAAGATATTTTTGTTAATATAGGGTATTATTATATGTTATTTTAATAAATTGTCTAGTGAAATGCTGTTTGATAAAAGACCTAATAAATTCAAGAGGAATAGTATTTCATCTGGGGACTGAGTGTGGTACTGTAAGTCAGTAAACATTATTTTCTAATACCTGCAAAGTTCCTGCCTTTGAACTGCTTGGAATCTTGGGCAGGAAAAACACATCAAACGATAAGTTAATGCACAGTTGTAATTAGCATAAGTAAGAAAAAAGAGCATGAAGTTAAGGTTTGTTAGGAAACTTGAATTCTACTCTTAGCTTTGTTAGTAATTTGATTTGTGTGACTTTAAGTAAACCACTTACTTGTTGGTGGGTTAGTTCTTTCACATACAAAATAAGGGAGATGGACCAGAAGAACTCTAATCCTTTATCAATGTAATACTCCGAATTTATTTTCCTGTGTAACACAAGTTCAGAGGATGTTAGGTATTGTTTTGAGCAGGGATAGCTAGGAATGACCTTACATAGGAAATAATTTTTACTGAACCTTGAAAGATTTGGTTGGGTAGATAAAAGGATGAAGAAAAATTAGGAATGGAGAAATATAAACACAAAAATGATTTAGGTCAACAAAGTTTGGTATATTTGGGGAGCATGCAGAATAGGATTTGTGTGGTTCATTCATGTGAGATAAGATTGATTCAGTAGTTTGGAGTTAAATGGCCCTAAATGCCAGAGTTTAGTCCTTAGTCTGTAGATTATGGGCAGCTGCTGAGGAAGGTGTAGCCAGGGAGAGTGATATCATGTGTTATTTTAGTCAACTTTGTGCATGATAATTAAAGTCTATTTAACCAATTCTAACTTCTTTCTGTAAACTACAGTAACAACAACTACAAAAAACACGCAGAAACTCTTTAGGAACCTAGTTAGAGGTTTTCCTAACTTCCTCTGAATGACAGTGAAGACATAGAGACCAAGTTAGGAAGAAATCCTGAGATGAAGTGACAAAGTCTTCAGTTAAGCTGGCAGAGGCCTCAATATTATATTAAGGGTTATGCTTATATTTACTAAGATCTAATCATTTATGTGACATATTACTTAGAATTGTTGCTATCATATTTGTCATCTTGAGTAATTTCTTTAGGGGCATCTATGATTCATGTGCTTAATACTAAATTTGGGTATTTTTAGGCAAATTGCCAAAATTTTAAGTCATGTTAATTGGGATTTTCTTGATACATAGCTAATTCAACTTTATCGTGTGTAGTCACCAAAAGTATTATTTTTGTTGGTTTTTTTTTTTTTTTGGTGGCTGGCTGGTACGGGGATCAAACATTGGACCTTGGTGTTATCAGCACCATGCTCTAACTAACCTGTCCAGCCAGTTCCCCCCAAAAATGTTCTGAAACATGGCTCCTCTTTAGTTCTATTGGATTGAATTTGTGCAGAAAGTAAAAAAGTTACTGCACAGTATATTAAAATTGAGTAGTAGAAAAAAATTTTCAGGAATAACCTAAGTATTAGAAAATGCTGTGTTCTGAAAGTTGCTGTATAAAATAATTTGCTTAGAATTTAGTGTTGCTTCTCATATAAATGACATTTAGTGTCTCTCTGGCTAATTCATAGAAGTCTACTGATCTTTCTGATATTGTAACAAAAAGCAATATGATAAATACTGTTACACTATGTTAAAAATTGAGTAGGTTTTTATACCCTAGATTGGAAATCTTGCTATTGATTACTTTTTCCTATGTTAAAATGTGTTGTACAGAATATAGGACGAAATAAATATGGGTCTTCTACCACCCCAAAAAAATATCAGAAAGAATTGGGGTATGTGGGTGAAGTATAGAGAGGGGGTACACTTTAAAACAACATTTTTCAAAGGGTAGTCTACAGTACCCTTACGGTCTGTGATGTCAAAACTTTTTTCATAATAGTCCTCAAATGATTTTCCTTTCACACTGTGTTGATATATGTTTTGAGTGTAAAAGCAGTGGTAGGTCACACTGCTGGTAGTTTAACACAAATCAAGGCCATGGTAGTGGCCATGTACTTGCAGTTTTTAAGACAAGCCAGTTTTACTTAAGAATGTACTTACTGGAACAATAAAATTATTAATCTTATTATATCTCTACTTTTGAGTTCACTTTTTAAGTATTCTATATAGCAAAGTAGTAAGTACTCATAAGGTACTTCTGCCTACTAAAGTATGAATGGTTGTCTTGCAGGTAACCACTTTTGAAAGTGAAATAAATTAGCCCCTTTTTTCATGGAACACCATCTTTATTTGAAAGAACAACTGGCTTAGAATTTCTGGTTGTTCAGACTTAGGTATTTGGCAGACATTTCCTAAAAAATGAATAAAGCAATAGAATTTGTTGCTATTGATAAAATTTAAGCTTTCAGTCAAAAATTAGAATTTTAGAAAACTTGTATTTACTATCTCAAATTTGACAGTTTCCCAATGCTTGACTTTTTTTCCTTTTTAAAAAATTTTTCATTCTTTTAATATTTTTTCCAAGCAGTCAAGTGGGATTTAAAAGACTTTTCTGATGGAGATCAGTGGTAATATTAAAGAATGCAATTTTATTTTTATTGCATAATGAAATGTGTCAACATTTGGAATATCTTAAAAACCCAGTGAGCCAATATTTTATTTAAAAAAAAATTCATGACAGAAAATTTATGCGTGGGTAAAATATCTATTCAAAGTTCAACAGAAATCACTGGGTTTAATGTAACAGTACAAAAAGTTTATTGCTATGGTTTCAGATTCCACAACTAACCTTTAGAAAGATTGTTTGGTGTAATCAAAGAAGACTATCCACAATTATCTAAAAGCTGTTAAAATACTCCTCCCTTTTTCATCTCCATAGCTGTGTAAGACCAGATTTTTTTCATAAACTACAGCCAAAACAACATAGCACAACAGATTGAATGTAGAAGCAGATATAATAATCCAGCTGTTTTCTATTAAGCCAAATATTAAAAGGATTTGCAGCAGTGTAAAATAATGCCAGTCTTCTCACTAAATAAAACGCATAAACAAAAGACTTATAAACAAAAGCTCTTTGAGATCCTCAAATAATTTCTTTCTTGGACCCAGCAGTCTTTCTCAAACACAGATATAGTTCTTTTTTACTTCCTTTTCTTGGCCCTTCCCTAGCTAGATACCCCTAGAAATGCATATTTTTCCTCCTTTATATCTTCTCTCATTCTTCTTCCATTGGCTGAAAAATAATCACTATTTTGGCAGATAAAATATACAGTAGTGTTAGTGACATACTCTATCAAGGAAAACAAAAGTGTAAGATTTGGAATGGAATTAGGTATAATACTCTCTTCATTCTTTAATTTTTCTTAAATAACAAGAGTACTTCAAAAAGTTCATGGAAGGATTCATATTATCTTTCAATGCTATTTTTCCATGAGCTTTTTTGAAGTGCCCTTATATACCTGCTTTTCTTCAGGTACTAGCATTCAAACTGAATAAGATTAAAATTAAAAATTTATTTTTAACTTTCTCTAAATTAATTTGGCCTTCTTTTCATTGTAAATTTGGCGTTCTTTTCATTGTACATATACAAAGTTTTATTCACTTAAATACATTAAATGACCTTATAATCAAATCAAGATCCAGTTACCATTAAAAACCTTGTTTAATGAGGAAATGTATTGTTTCCTAATATACACTTTTGTATCAGAACTCATGTAAATTGAGTTTCTTTTACTGCTCATTTTAAATGGTGAAATCCACATTTTTAGAGGCATAAACAAGGTTGAAGTTTCCACTGAGTTAGCTGTGTAGATAAGAGAGGCAACCTGACTGCCTGCACAGGCATTCCAGGTTGACAGAACCTTGGGGTTGTGGCCGTACTCTGGGTCTCAGCCATGCTCTGGATTTAATTTTGTCAGTGTATCCAGATTGATCAAGTTCCACGTGACTGTCTGCAAAACCCCAAAGAGACTGATGTGTGTAAATTAGAATCATGTTTTTAGAGACCAAATATTGCATCAGTGGCACATTCTTTTAGGAAAGTTTATGTGAAGGCTAAGTTATAACCATGAAGCTGTTGTGCATGGAAATCAGATTGGGAGGGTGTTGGTTGATAGGTTTAATAGCCAAGCATCCATCTCTGCTCTAGAGATAGACCTACCTAGAGATGTCCTATGATTGGGTGATCAGGACATATTCTTCCTCTTTGAAATTTTTTTTTTTTTTTTTTTTTAATATTCCATGTTGTCTTTCTGTCAGAACGGTCTCTTAGAATTAATTGATTAGGTGAATAGCTTTTAATATGTTAGTATAATCATGCTTTCCACTTGGCTTTTTTTTTTTTTTTTAAAGATGACCGGTAAGGGGATCTTAACCCTTGACTTGGTGTTGTCAGCACCACGCTCACCCAGTGAGCAAACCGGCCATCCCTGTATGGGATCCGAACTCATGGCCTTGGTGTTATCAGCACCGCACTCTCCCGAATGAGCCACAGGCCGGCCCCTCCACTTGGCTTTTCAAACATTCCCTCAGCTAAACATTTACTAACTTTGTTGGGGGAGATTGCCTGATAAACAGTTACATCTTTACACGTCGATTTTTCCAAATTTTGCAAATGTCACTCTAAATGAATAACAACATTTTCTAATTTGGAGTTGTGGTAGGGGGGTAATTATTACTGTTTTGTGCTTGTCCATACTGTTTTTTACCTTGTTATTAATTATATGGTTTTTTGGCGTATCTGTTTCAGGCCATTTCATAATTCTGAATCATGTCTGATAACGGAGAATTGGAAGACAAGCCTCCAGCACCTCCTGTGAGAATGAGCAGTACCATTTTTAGCACTGGAGGCAAAGACCCTTTGTCAGCCAATCACAGTTTGAAACCTTTGCCCTCTGTTCCAGAGGAAAAAAAGCCCAGGAATAAAATCATCTCCATATTCTCAGGCACAGAGAAAGGTAAACAGCTCTTGTGGTTTCAAGGGGCTCAGTGTTGGTATATTTCTCTATGTTACCCATGTTAGAATTTTTTACGATGAAAACAGTGAACAGATCTAAGAAAACAATTAATGCTAATATACAAGCACTGTTAAAAAGTTCCTTTTAAACTGTGATAAAAAGAGTGAAACTGTACAGTTGTTACGTGTTATGGCCAATGAATTTCTACATTAATCTCTTTCATTTTTTGAGACCTTGGGCAATGAACCAAAAATTATGCATGGGGAGAGAGCAAAGAAGTGTGTGCTGGAGAGTGCTAAATCCTCATCTTTCATAATAGTAAGTTAGTAAATTTAAAGTGGGAGAAACAAAAAATGGCAGTATAAGCACAGTTTTTAAAATTGTGGAGATTAGTACCAGAAGAAATTGCTGAAAGAGTTGAAATTGCCAGTGGAGAACGAGAATCCCAGGTGGGGTAGGGGAGTGCTCAAGATAGGATAAAATATACTTGGGGATAGCCTTGGAGAGGGGGAAAGAAGGCCATAAAATAAAACAAAGAAAAGAAAAAGTGTAAACAGTCCAGTACTTGAGTTTGGGTAATGGTAGGGTTTTTGAGAAAATTGAATACATATTCACATAAATGCAGAAGAACGTACTCATCTCTCTGATCATTTTAAGAATCTTCCAGTGTTACTCTCCTTTACCAAACCCACTCTTTTCTCTTTCTCCCAGAATTACTTTTCACCTGTGGCTAACTCAAGGTCCCCTCTAACAAAGAGAGGGTGAGGATACTGGTCTCCTCGAGATGGCTCTTGTCTGGCTACTGCTAATGTCTGCAATCCTCACAGCGCCAATTGTCTAGCTCTTACTCCCGTTCGTGACACCAATTGTAAAGCTAGGTGACCACGCCAGTTGTCAGGCTCTTTTACCTGCCCGTAATCCTTCCGACTGGGCCGATTGTTGAGCTAGGGCTGCGTCTGGAACTCCCAGACCCCTCAAGACTGGGTCACCAGCCCTTCAAACACCAGGCTGGGTCACCAGATCCCTTACACGCAGGTCTAATGAGCTAGGTAACTGGCCTTAAAGGTCCTTGGAGCCATAGGTTTGGAAAAACATGGTCGTACGATGGCGGCCGCCCCTGGCAGTAAACACCAGATGCACTTACTCCATCACCCCCTACCCCACCCCCCACACACAATGTTTACTGAACCACCCCTAGCTGGCCCTGAGGCGAGGGGAGCCTGATTAAATTATTGTATTTTCCCAACAGCTCTAATTGCAGTTAGGTTTATTTAGTTCCTGATATCTATAATTGCTATTAATTTTTTTGGTGATTTCTGTAGTCTTTGTTTTCTTGTGTTTATAACCAAGGTCTGAGAACTTTTTAGTGCTAATTTTAAAATTTTAGAAGCTTTTTTGGGCCGAGCCCGTGGTGCACTCGGGAGAGTGCGGTGCTGGGAGCGCAGCGACGCTCCCGCCGCGGGTTCGGATCCTATATAGGAATGGCTGGTGCACTCACTGGCTGAGTGCCAGTCACGAAAAAGACAAAAAAAAAAAAATTTTAGAAGCTTTTTTTAAAAAAACTTTGTCCAATTCCTTTTTTTTCTTTCTCTTATAAAACTTCTATTATCATCCTGATTTGAGCATCACATATTGCACACAGGTATTGATATTCAACGTGGTACCCCTCAGATACGTACAAGCAATTGTTTCAATTAAAAAAGATAAAAATAAACTTCTGTTATAGAAAATGTCAAACATATACATACAAAGTAAATAGAATAGTGTAACTAACCCTATCATTCAGCTTCAACAATTATCATTATTTTGTCTCCACTTGACTCTTTATTTTTTAGATAAAATTTACAAATATCAAAATATCCGACCTCTAGCAACCACAGTTCTGTTGTCAGCTTCTGAAAGTTCAACTGTGTGTGTCTCCCCCCCCCCCCGTAAGGGGATCACAACCTTCGGGATGGTGTGGCCCACACCACACTCAGCCAGTTAGCGCACTGGCCATCCCTATATAGGATCTGAACCCTTGGCCTTGGTGCTCCCAGCACCGCACTCTCCCAGGTGAACCACGGGGCCAGCCCAAAAGTTCAAATTATTTTGATTGTTTCTCTTTTTTCTTTCTTTCTTCCTTTCTTTCATTTATTTTTTAGCTCCCACTTATGAGTGAAGGCATGTGATATTTCTCTTTCTGTACCTGGTTTGTTTCACTTAACAAAATTTTCCACACTCATCCATGCTGCAGCAAATGGCAGAATTTCATTCTTTTTTATTGCTGAGTGGTATATCATTGTGCCATATACACCACATTTTCATTATCCAGTCATCCGTTAATGGACTTTTAGGTTTGGTTACATAGCTTGGCTACTGTAAATGAACATGGGTGTGCAGGTGTCCCTTTGACTTGATGATTTTCATTCCTTTGGGTATATACCCAGTAGTGGGATTGCTGGATCATATGTTAATTTTATCTGTAGTTGTTTGAGAAATGACCATACTGTTTTTCATAATGACTGTACTAATTTACAGTCTCACCAAGAGTGTATAAGAGTTCCCCTTTCTTAAGCTTCCTCACCAGCATTTGTTACTCTCTGTCTTTTTGATAATAGCCAGTTCAACTGGGGTGAAATAATATCTCGATGTGGTTTTGATTTGCCTTTTCTTGATGATTAGTGATGTTGAGCATTTTTTCATATACTTGTTGGCCATTTGTATGTCTTCTTTTGAGAAATGTCTATTCAGCACCTTTGCCCATTTTTTTAATTGGATTATTTGATTTTTTTACTGTGAAGTTGTTTGTATATTCTGGATATTAATCCCTTGTCGATGTATAGTTTGCAGATATTTTCTTCCATTCTGTAGGCTTTTTCACTCCGTTGATTGTTTCATTTGCTGTGCAGAAGTTTTTTACTTTGACATAAATCCCATTTGTTTATTTCTTGTTTCTTGTGCTTTTGAGGTCTTACTCATAAAGTCTTTACGCAGTCCTACATCCTGAAATATTTCCTCTGTTTTCTTTTAGGAGTTTTATAGTTTTGGGTCTTATATTTAAGTCTTTAATCCATTTTGAGTTGATTTTGATATATGGCAAGAGGTACAGGTCTACTTTCATTCTTCTACATATGGATATCCAGTTTTCCCAGTACCACTTATTGAAGAGGATGTCCTTTCCCCAATGTATGTTCTTGGTGCCTTTGTCAAACATCAGTTGGCTGTAAGTACCTGGGTTGATTTCTGGGTTATTTATTCTGTTCCAGTGGTCCATGTGTTTGGGGGTATAGCTCAGGGGTAGAGCATTTGACTGCAGTGGTCCATGCGTTTGTTTTATGCCAGTACTAAGTTGTTTTGGTTACTACAGCTTTGTTGTATAGGTAGTGTAATACCTCCGGCTTTATTTATTTATTTTGCTCAGGATTGCTTTTGCTATTCGGGGTCTTTTGTTCTATATGAATGTTAGGATTGTTTTTTCTATTTCTGTGAAGAACATCATTGGTATTTTGATGGGGATTGCATTAAATCTGTAGATTGCTTTGGGTGGTATGGACATTTTAACAATATTTATTCTTTTAATCCACGAACATGGAATGCTTTTCCATCTTTGGTGTCCTCTTTAATTTCTTTCAGGAGTGTTTTGTAGTTCTCATTGTAGATATCTTTCACCTCTGTGGTTAAGTTTATTCCTAAGTATTTTATTCTTTTAGTAGCTATTGTAAATGGGCTTGCTTTCTTCATTTCTTTTTCTGCTAGTTCACTGTTGGTATATAAAAATGCTACTGATTTTTGTGTATTTATTTTGTATCCTGCAACTTTTTTTAATGTGTTTATCGCCTCTAGAAGTTTTTTGGTTGAGTTTTTAGGTTTTTCTATGTATAAGATCATGTCATCTGTGAAAAGGGACAATCTGACTTTGCCTTTTCCTATCTGGATGCCCTTTCTTTCTTTCTCTTGCCTGATTGCTCTGGTTAGTACTTCCAATACTGTGTTGAATAGGAGTGGCGAGAGTGGGCATCCTTGTCTTGTTTCTGTTCTTAGAGGAGTTTTCAGTTTTTCCCCATTCAGGACGATGTTGGCAGTTGGTTTGTCATATATGGGTTTTATTGTGTTGAGATACTTTCCTTACACCTGTTGTATTGAGAATCCTTATCATGAAGGGATGTTTGAATTTTGTCAGATGCTTTCTTTGCATCTGTTGAGATAATTATATCACATTTATTGATTTGTGATGTTAAACCATCCTTGCCTCCCTAGGATGAATCCCACTTAACCATGATGTATCATCTTTTTGGTGTGCTGTTGTATTCTGTTTGCTAATATTTTGTTGAGGATTTTTGCAGCTGTGTTCATCAAGGATATTGGCCTATACTTTTCTTTTTGTGTTATGTCTTTGTCTGATTTTGGTATCAGCATCGTGCTGGCCTCATAGAATGTGTTTGGGAGAATGGCCTCTGTTTCAGTTTTTTGGAAGAGTTTGAAAAGGATTTTTCTTCAAAAGTTTGGTAGAATTCGGTAGTGAAGCCATCCAGTCCCAGGCTTTTCTTTGTTGGAAGACTACTGATTATTGCTTCAGTCTTGTTGCTCATTAGTAATCCGTTCATGTTTTCTGTTTCTTCTTGGTTCAGTCTTGGTAGTTTGTATGAGAACAGAAATTTAACCATTTCCTCCAGATTTTCAAATTTGTTGGCATTTTGTTGTTTATAATAGTCTCTCATGATTATTTGTATTTATATGATACTGGTTGTGATGTCTCCTTTTTCATTTCTTATTTTTGTTATTTGGGTCTTTTTTTCAGTTAGTCTAGCTAATGGTTTGTCTACTTTGTTTATGTTCTCAAACAACTTTTTGTTTCATTCATCTTTTGTATCATTCTTTTGGTTTCTGTTTGACTTAATTCGGCTCTTATTTCTTTCTGTCTACTAATTTTTGGATTGGATTGGATTGTTTTTCTAGTTTTTTGAGGTGCAATGTTAGGTTGTTTATTTGAAGTCTTTCTGTTCTTTTGATGTAAACATTTGTTGCAATAAACTTCCCTCTTAGTACTGCTTTTGCAGTATCCCATAGGTTTTGGTAAGTTGTGCGTGTATTTTCATTTGTTTCAAGGAATGTTTTGATTTCCTGCTTTATCCTTTGTCGAGACTTACTTTGGGGCCTAACATGTGGTCTGTCCTACAGAGTGATCCTTGTGCTGATGAGAAGAATGTATATTCTGTAGTTGCTGGATGAGATGTTCTGTAAATATCTGTCAAGTCCATTTGGCCTGAAGTGCTGTTTAAACCCAATATTTCTGTGCTAATTTTTTGTCTAGATGATCTGTCCATTGCTAAGAGCAGCATGTTAAAGGCCCCAACAATTACTGTGTTGGGGTCTATTTCCCCCTTTGATACAATAACAGTTGTTTTATGTCTCAGTGCTCTGATGTTGGGTGCATGTATATTTATGATTGTTACATCTTCTTGCTGCATTGATCCTTTTATCATTATATAATATCTTTTGTGTCTTTTTACAGTTCTTGAAGTCTATTTTATCTGATAAAATTGTGGCAGCTCCTCCTGCTCAGTTTGGTTTCCATTTGCCTGAAATATCTTTTTCCATCCCTTCTCCATTAGTCTGTGTGTCTCTATTGGTGAAGTGAGTTTCTTATAGGCATATAGTTAGGTCTAGTCTTTTGATCCCCTCAGCTAGTCTGTATCTTTTAAGTGGGGACATTTAATCCATTTACATTCAGGATTGTTATTGAAAGATATTGCCTTGTTCCTGCCATTTTATTAATTTTTTATGGTGGTTTTACATTTCTATTATTCCTTTCTTTTTCTTCTATTGTTTGTCTTTGCTCTTTAGTGTTTTTTTGTACTAATAAGATACATTTTCTTTCTCTTTCTCTTTTGTTTGTTCTACTAGTGGTTTTTATTTTTTTCTCCTGTATTTATGGTGATGTATATTGCTTTTTTGATTCCAGGTGTAGGTCTCCCTTGAGGATTTGTTGAAGGGCCAGTCTTGTGATAAATTCCTGCAGTTTTTGTTTCTCTGGAAAAGATACTATTTCTCCTTCATTTCTGAAGAAGAGCTTTGCTGGGTATAGTTTGGTAGTTTTTTTTTCTTTTAGCCCTTTGAGTATGTCATCTCACTTTCTCCTGGCCTGTGGGGTTTCTGTTGAGAAGTCTTCTGTTATCCTGATGGGAATTCCCTTATAGGTGATTTGATGCTTTTCTCTTGCTGTTTTTAGAATTCTTTCTCTGTCTTTGACTTTTGACAGTTTCACTATAATGTGTCTCAGGGAGGTCCTTTTTGGGTTAAATATGTTTGGGGATCTTTGAGCTTCTTGGCCCTGGGAGACCATATCTCTCCCAATATTTGGGAAGTTTTCGGCTATTATTTCGTTAAATAGGCTTTCAGTGCCTTTTCCTTTCTCTTCCCCTTCCAGTACACCCATAATACAGATATTTGTATGCTTAAGGTTATCAGAAAGATCTCAGAAAAGGCTTTTCTTTTTTTTTTTTTTTTTTTAATTTTCTTTTTCTGGTCCAACTGTGTTAAAAGACAGTTTTCTGGTTCAGAAATTATTTCTTCTGCTTATTGTAGCCTTCTGCTTATGCTGTTGGTTGTGTTTATTTTGTTGAATAAATTCTTAAGTTCAACGATTTCTGCTTGTTTCTTTTTTATTGTTTCTCTTTGTAGAATTTCTCATACATGTCCTAGATTGGTTTTTGGTTTTTATTTTATTGTGATTTTTATCTATTTTTTCCATCCATCATATTGAGCTTCCTTAATATTGCCTTTGGGATTCATCTTCAGGCAATTCACCAGTTTCCTGTTGTTTGGGGTCTGGTATTGGAGAATTATAATCTGTCTTTGAGGGTTCATGTTTTCCTTTTTTTCATGCTTCTCATATCTCTGCATTGATGTCTGGGCATCTGGTGGTATTGTCTCTTCTTTTAATTTTCGGAGTGGTTTTTGAGGGGAGAGACTTTCACCTGTGGAAGTGTTTTATATTGATAGTTAGATTGGGCTTTGTGGGTTTGGTTCTGGGTAAGCACGGTAGTAAGTGCTGGCTTGCACACCCCCAACACAGTCACTGCTGGTGTTAGTGGGCTTGCTGCATCAGGCAGACCTCTCACCTTCCAGAGTAGGAGGCTGTGGATCCAGGCATTGGCACAGGGGAGCACCACAGACCCTGCTCGTTGTCCACTGAGGTGGGAGCAGGGCATTGGGTTGGGCAGGGCTCTGAGCTCCTGGGGGGAAAGCGGTGTATATCTAGGCAACTAGTGACACCCCCACCTGCTCTCTGCCAGGGTGTTGGGGACTACTGGGTTGGGTTGGCAGGGCTCTGAGTGCCCCTAGCTACTATCCTAAAATAGCAATGTCCAATGGCAGTCCAGAATCAAGCGGGGAGGGGGTGACCCTGTGTAGTTCCCCTCTGGGAAAATACAGTCATGTAGGCTCTTACCTGTTCCACAAGTTGGGCTCATTGTCCTCAAGGGCTGTGCATTTTACCCTGCAGCCTGGTTTGCGGTCATCTGCAGTGGGAGTGTCAGCCACCAGCACCCTCCCTTCCTTTGTCCTAGCAGTGCATGGGTTCTCCACTTTCTGTGACTGTCCTGGTCAGGAGTTTCCCTCTTCCTTCTTTGTTGCTGTCTTGAATATCCAGGTCTTGGAGGGTTTTTCTCACTGTTTAGCTGGATTTTTTGGTTTTTTCTAGACACTCTACAAGTGACTATTTGTTGGTTTGGACATTTTTTGCATTAGAGGCAAGTGGTGGGTGTCAGCCATCTTGCCAGGACCTCTTGAACATATATCTTGGTGGACTTGTGCAAGTATTTCTCTAGGGCAAAGGGTCTTAAACTTCAGATGACCCAATAGTTTAGTTGTTCTTGAATTGCTAATTAGAATTACGTGGGGGCTGTTAGCTCAGTTGGTTAGAGCGTGGTGTTATAACACCAAAGTTAAGGGATTGGATCCCATTATGGCCAGCTGCCATAAATGAATGAATGGTTTTTTTTAAAAAAATGAATCACCTGGGGAGCTTAAATAAATTTGTGTTGAAGCTCCATCCCAGACCAATTGAATCAGTCTTCAGGGGCTTACCTGGGCATCACTTTCGTTTTTGTTTTTAATTTTTCAAATATCCCAGGTGATTCTAATGTGCAGCTAATGTTAAAAACCAATGCATGAGTGGACTATGAAATCTCTTTAATGGCTGACATGAAATAAAACTGTTTTACAACAGTAAAAAAGTTGTTTCATGAAACATTTGTTTTAGTTATGTGTGTACTAGGTCAGGATACAAAATATGTTTCTTGGTTTGGGTCCTGGGTCAAAGATTTAAAGGTTTGAGGTATTATACTTAGGAGTAGAATTGCTGGGTTACAGGGTATTCCCATGTTTGACTTGACTAGGTTTGTCAGATTCTTTTATAAAGTTTTTAAGTGTACATTATCACCCCACAGAAGGTAAGAGTTCCATTGCTGAGCATCCTTGTCAACTCTTGTAATATAGGACTTTAATTTCTGCCAACCTGGGAGGGGTGAAATAGTAACTGATTATGGTTTTAATTTACACTTCCTTGATTACCTGGGAAATTGAGCATCTTTTCAGGTTAATTGACCACTCATTTGTGCTTTCTGTAAAATATCTATTCAGGTCTTTAACCCATTTTTCTATTGAGTTAGTTTTATTCTTATTTATTAATAAACATGTCTTATAGTCTATATGCTATTCCATTGTCGGTTATGTGATGTTAAATGTAGTCTTCCTAGTTGCAGTTTGCCTTTTCACCCTTTCATTGGTATGTTTTGATGAACAGAAGTTGATAAGTTTGATGTAGCTAAATTGATCCATTCCTTTCCTTTATTGTTTCAGCATTTTGCTTTAATAAACCTTTGTCTAATTTGGGGTCATAAAGACATTTTCTTACATTTCTTCTAAAAGTCTTACAGTTTGCCTTTTATAGTTTAAATCTTTGAGCTATCTGGATTTTATTTTTGCACCCCTTTGAAGAGATTCATTTTCTTTCTTTTTTTTTTTTTTTACATGAATAATCAGTGTCCCAGCACCATTTATTGAATCTTCTATCATTTTCCCACTGACCTACAATACCAGTCATTATTTATCAATGTTCCATGTGTATGAGCATCTGTTTGTGTTGTTTTATTCCACTGGCTTATTTGTCTATATATTAGCTAATACTGCTTGGCCTTGATTATTGCAATAATTCTTAATACCTGATAAAACAAATCTCCTACCAGGTTCTTCTTCAGGATCTTATTAATTTCTTTGGCCATTTTCTCTTTTCTATAAATTTTAGAATCTGGTCATCAGGTACTTAAAAAAAAAAAAAGAAAAAAGCCCTGTTTATGTTTTAATTAGAATTGCACTGAATTTGTAGGGCAAGTTAGGGAAAATTGCATTCAATTTTGCAGTTGGGAGTAGAGCATCTGCATATTCTCTTTGTGTAGACTGATTGGAGTAATGTTTAAGAGCATATAGTTTTCAGTTTGAAAGATATGTGGAGTGCTTGGAGGGTAGGGTGTTCCTCAGTTCCTCTTATTTCCTGGGGCTCCACCCTCCCTTTCTAACCCAACTTCCCACACTTACTGCTCCTACCTGGAAACAAACCTCTAAAATAACCTGTCACTGTGGCCTAGCTTTAGGAGTTAGGAATAAGGGAGAATCCTGTGTGTGTATGTGCATTCATGCCCATATGAACACAGAAATCAACCTACTTAGCTGTTCCTACCATACAAGTTTACCCCATCTATCACCTTGGTGGTTATCTCTGGGTCACCCCTTCTCTACCCACCTTGCTTCTAGTTTCAGCTGCCTACAGCATTTCTGCAGTAACGTTCTCCCACCTACATCCTGAACTGCTGTTTTTCTCTTTAGTTTAATCCTAGTTACCTTTCACCTTTGAGCATTCCTCATAGATTTTGTTCTGTGAGATATAGGGATTTGGTGTAGAAGAGGAGGGCTACAGTATGTGTTCTGTATATCATCTTGAAACAGAAGTTTAAAAAGTAAAGAATTGTATTTTTATTTTAAAAAATCATAATGACCCTAAGACTTTTTCCATTTCTAATATAAAGTCTGATCTAAAGATACTTGTTTTATTCTACTCAAAAATGTATATCTCTTGCTGCTGTTCTTGCTTACAGACAGCTAATTATTTATAAAAAGAAAATAAAGACTCTAGGATATCTTTTAGTTTTTAATTGCTGGTTTTAATCAGTGTCACTGAAAAATTAGAAATTATACCTTTTATGACTACTTGACTAAACAAATCTTTTTCACATGCCTGCTAATATGTATTGTATGAACTATATGAGTCATCAGAGTCACAGTGATAAACAATGCAGATGGGGTCCCTTCCTTCATGATACCAACTATAGCATATAATTACACACTATGAAGAGTGATACAGATATAGTCTGAGATGTCCGTCTAATCTGGAGTATCTAGGAAGGCTTCCTAAGAAAGTGACAATAGAGCTGAAAGCTGAAGGATGAGTATGTGAAACTACTCATGCCTGGAAAAACAGGAGGGATTTCCACAGGAGGGATTATAGCACTTTCGTAGAGTTGAGCGCAATCCAGTGTGATTTGAAAGCAGAGAGAGTAGGAGAGAATTACAGCATGGTTTATTTACTACAGACAACAGAAAAGGCTGAAGAGACAAGCAGGGACCAGGTCATAAAGGCTTTGTATTCTGTGCTACAGAGCTTAGATTTTATCCTATTTCCTGGGGAAACATAACAGGATTTTTAAAAGAGGAAAGATCTATTCACCTTTCTGTTATAGTTAGGAGAGACTGGTAGAAAATAGAGACTGTATAGAAAAAAAACAGGTTTTGTTGGAGGTCTAGGACTGAAGTTGGAAACTAGTTAGGAGGCTTTTGCAGTAGCCCAGGTGAGAAATAGCTTAACCAGTCCAGTAGTGGCAGTGAGCCATTGTCTTGGCTTATTTTTATGCCCTCCATTCAGATAGCTAGTGTTAAGTGGGATTATATTTTTTAACTAAAGCAATTTGCACATCTATTTATTCAACATATATGTACCTTCATTTCTGATTGGTTATGAAGATGATAGGCTTAGATTTGTAAACATTCTTTCTGGTCTAAAAAATTTAATTCCAAGTTTAATAATGGTATACCATACTTCCCTGCCTATTTCCTAGGGAATGGCCTTCTGTGTGATGGAGCAAATTTAGTTTCACCAATTTGAAGGAATTCTAGGTCAGAAGAACAAAGGCGGAGGGGGATAATCACTGATTGTTAGACTAGAAACAGAAGAGTCTTCCTTTTAAAAATATATGGTATTTCTAGAGCCTTAGACTTTAGGTTCTAATGTAGCCTAAAAGGTGATGGCCTCAAAGGATGTGACAGTAGCCTACTTGTGATTCTTTTAAGTACCTTTTGTCAACGCATGACGCAGGGTCTCTGCCTCTTGGCTGAAGATTGCTGCCTACCTGCTGCTGTTTTGTTGTCTAATGAAATTGGAAAATGATTTTAAGAACGGTTTTTTTCTCTTTGGATGGTAATAATTTGTACGTTTTATTAAAAGAAATTTCTTTCCCTGGTTTATTACTTCCCATCAAGTGACCCAGTTGCCTGGTAGATATCTGTGTGTGATTATGTTTGATAAGCAGAAGTAAATAGTTGATTTACTTTTATTTTATAAAATATGAATACATTTCCTCTCCAAAGTTAAGGTGTATACATAAAATTATTTTTCTTGGTCTTTCAGTTCTTGGCTTATAGAGTTATATTACAGTATTTAAAAAATTCTGTTTATGTAGCAGTATCCTTCACATTGTTCAATTTGAGACACGCTTTAATATCTTTTTGTTTTAGATACTGTTTCTAATATCCCTTTCTCCTCCTACTGAGACTACTAAAATATAGGGAGTATTTGTGTGTATATATGTTTATTATGTAAAAACAAATGGAATTAAACAGATTCATTTTTCTAAACTGGTTTTTTTTTTTTTGGCAGCAGGCTGGTACGGGGATCCTAACTCTTGACCTTGGTGTTATAACACCACATTCTAACGAGCTGAGCTAACCAGCCAGCCCTGTTTCTCTAAACTCTTAACATTCCCAAGTTGAAGAATATGGGTGGGCCTTAGATACAACAGGAGCTAAGGATTCTATTCTCTTGCTATGTATCTTTTTTTATTTCTTTGTTTGGGCAGCTGGCCAGTATGGGGGTCCAAGCTCTTGACCTTGGTGTTATCACACCATGCTCTAACCAGCTGAGCTAACCAGCCAGCCTAGTATGTCATTCCCCTTTCTGTGTACCTGTTTCAAATTTCTTTCTTATTTCAGACTGGTTTTTCTATGGGATAGGAAATATGGCCCTCAATAGTTCCTGGACTTTATTTCTTATAACTTCAATCACTGGAGATAGACTGATACTCAGGGTGCCAAGTCTAGCTTAGTTCAGGTAATTATCCCAAACCAATTGGCTGAGGGTGTGTGGGGAACTGTGGCTGACCTGGCTGAAATTAGTCGTCCACCTTGGACCAGTCATCTGTGACAAGGGTAATATGAAGAAATGGTATCTTTCCCAACCATACGCATAGAGAAAGGGCAAGGGAAGTACCTAGCATTGGGATGCTGAGCAGATTTTTCTTTAAAAAAAGAAACAAATATTTTCATAGTGCATGAAATTGTATGTTTTTGTGTCAGCCATTCAGAGCTGTATACAAATTAAACTATTAGTTTATAGTTGGCTAATAAATATTTCCAGTTTTATGCAGGCTACTGAGTTAGAAGCCAAAGGACATAAAGAGAAGTAGAGGGCATGACCTCAGATTACTCAAAGTTTAGTGGAAAATGAGAAGTCATTTATGATACATGTAATTGTGTGTTTCAGTAAAGATAGCAACATTTAATCCAGGCCTAACAGTTGCATTTCCTTTTGCTCCTTTCCACAACCAATGGGCCCTGCCCTCTTACCATAGCCAGATCTCTTGTAAGTAAATATTGTGTGTGCCTAGGAGACCTAGAGAGGAGATGTACATTTGAGCACAGATATATCATCATTAGGCAAAAACAATGATTGTGTTTCCTGCAAATGCTAGATCAGTAGTATCTTCCAACTTTATATATGCAGACCTATCAAATAGCATGCTTTTTTAACTCTTAGGATAATCTTCCAGTTAAACATCACATATTGACAACATGCATCTATTTACTGTCCCTCCCAAGACCCAGCAAAAATGACATAAAACAATTTTTTTTTTTAATTACAAGGGCAAAGAGAATAGGAGAGGAGACAATAATATACAAGAGATTTCAGTACATGTTTGGAACATTGAAGTGGTGAAGTGGCTGAGCAGAACAGAGGAAGACATAACCCAGCATCAGTAGAGGGGAATGTTTGTGAAAAGTGACTCAGTTTCCTTTGTTAAAATCCCAGAGGCTCAGGGTTTATAGGCACACAATAGGAGGCAGGGGGATGTGCGGGTAGGGTTGTAATACATAGGCTGAAAAGAGGGAGAATTAGTTGCACATCGACATAGGAAGTGTCGAATACCTCATCCCTGGTGTTCCTCCTTTACTCCATACAGTCATATGTAAATATAACCTCTCTCCTTAGGGAGAGATGGAGAACAAACTGATGTTTACATTTATTTTGGGAGAAATTAAATGAGAGAGGCCCCCATTCTTGTCAGGGTAGTCAAGAAAAATTGAAGCTCCAGAATAAAAACGATAATTCAATGAAAGTCAACATACCAAGCTCCTTTCCTCTGCAGCTTTCAGCATACTTGTAGCCTGACTCATAGCCCTTAGACAGAAGGTTGGGAAATTTTTCTCTGAATAAACAGAATGCACTGGAAAAAAATACTTTAGGTGCCCTGCACCCTATCCTCATCTTTAGTGAAAAGGCTGGCGTATCTTCCAGTTAGCTTTTTAACGATTTTCTGTGTGAATAGACAGTAAAGGATCACCAGACATTTGAGACAAACCCTTAAACATAAAAGTGAACTTAGAAGAATCAGACAATGTAGGCATGAAACAAACCAAAAAAAACCAGACTACACACACATACACACATCCCCCCAGAACCTTCAAAGAGAGAAGATAAGTTGAATCTATGAAACAAGAAAAGGATTCTCAGAAAACAAATGATCAGAGAACAATGAGAAATAATTCTTGGAAAATTAACATTTAAGATTACCATGACAAAAGATAACAATAAGAAGAGGATTCGAAGAAAAAATTGTTCCAGAGAGTTAAACAAAAATTCAAAGATGGAAAATGAGAGAAATGTAATAGTTACAAGATCAGTCTAAGATGGTGTGATCTAACTTATAATTGATCAAATTAAATAGAGTGAAGGAAATACTCAGAGATAGTCGAAAAAATTTCCCATATCTGAAGAATATGATTTCCGGATGGAAGAGTCTCATTGCGTACTCAGCAGAGTGAATGAATGATAATCAGTTGAGTTGAATGAATGAATGGAAACCATAGCATCCTGAAATTTTGTAACATTGCAGATAAGACAGTAAAACCTGTTGCACTTCTAGTCAAGATGGAGTAACAGTAACTGGATTTACCCTCCCATCTAAAAGAACTAAAACAATGGGGATAATACACAAAACAATGGTTTTTAAGACACTGGACATCAGGCAATGAAGAAAAGTGATACCTAAGAGAAGAGAAACAAAGGAGACGAGTCTTAAAATTGATCCAGATCAAACTGCCTAGAGAGGGTTTCTGGATTTTAACACAGGGAGAGGGAATTTGGTGGTCTCCCTGAAGTAAGAAACAGAGTTATTAACAGGATTAACAGTAGAGTAGACAAAGCATCCAAAATGAAACTCGGGGAAAAAAGAATGAAACACAAGCGAACAGCTGTGGGACAACTTCAGGCAAACCAATCTACATGTAATTGAAGTCTCTAAAGGAGGGAGAGGAGAAACACTTTTAAAAATACTTTTTTAAAAAAAAATGGCTGAAAATTACCCAAATTTAATGAAAACTATAAACCCACAGGTTCAAGAAATTTAACAAAATCCAATCACAGGAAACATGAAAATGACACAAAGGCATATAATAAATTGTTTAAAACCAGTGATAAAAAGAACATCTTAAAAGCTACCAGAAAAAAAGACACATTACATGTAGAGAACGAAGATAAGAATGACAACAAACTTTATGCAAGTAACAGTGCAAGCCAGAGACAAGGAATAGCATCTTTAAAAGTACTGAAAGAAAAAAAAACTGTCAACCTAGAATTCTATACTAGTGAAAATATATTTCAAATATGAAGGAGAAACAAAGACATTTAGATGTATAAAAACTGAAAGAATTTATCACCAGCAGACCTGTACTACAAAAAGTGTTAAGCCAAGTCCTTCAGGTAGAAGGTGTCAGATGGAAATGTGGATCTACGCAAAAGAAAGAACAACACTGGAAATGGTAGATGTTTTTTCTTATCTAAATCTCTGTGAAAGATAATTGAGTTTTTAAGGAATGAAGTAATGTTATAACATGGATGAATCTCAAAAACATTAAAGTATGCCATTAAAGAATGCCATTCACAAAAGATCATATATTACTCCATTTATATAAACAGAATAGGCAAGTCTGTGGAGTCAGAAAGTAGATTACTAGTTGCCTAAGTATTAGGATAGGGCAGGGGGTGGAATGGGGAGTGATTACTAATGGGTACAAGGTTTCTTTGGGGGATGATGAAAATGTCCTAAAGCTAGATTGTGGTGATGGGTTGTAAAACTAAATATACTAAAACCCATTGAGTTGTACAATTAAACAGGTGAACTTTATGATATATAGAGTTATAGCTTAAAAAACAACAAAGATAACAGGGAATAATAAAATACTTAGTTAATACAAAAGAAGGCAGAATACGTTTATAAAGCAGACCTAACTATATGCTGCCTACAAGAAATGCACTTTAAAACATAAAGCTACAAAATAGGTTAAAATAAAAGGGTAAAGAAAGGTATGTTAACAGTGAAAAGAAATGTTGACTGGTTATATAAATATCAGAAAAACTAGATTTTAGAGCTAAGAAATATTATCAGGGTTAAGTTACTTTTTAATGACAGAGTCAATTTATTAAGATGATAAAACAACTAAGCATTTATGTACCTAATAGAGCTTCAAAATACATGAAACAAGAACTTACCGTATTTCAAGGAGAAATAGAGAAATCCAGTTATAATTGGAGACTTCAATACATTTCTCTTAATAACTCATAGAAAAAGTAGACAGGAAATTGGTTAGGATATAGAAGATTTAAACATAACTGTTATCAGTCAACTTGACCTAATGGACATTTATAGAATACTCCACCCAACAACAGCAGAATACACATTCTTTTAAAGTGCACATGGGACATTTACCAGGATAGATCATATTCTAAGGCTATGAGAAAAGGACAATAAATGTAGAAGGATTTAAATCATATAAAGTGTATTCTGTGACCACAATGTAATTAAACTAGAAATCAATAACAGGAAGATCTCTGGAAGTATTTGGAAAGTAAATAAAAACCACTTCTAAATAAACAAAGAAATCAAAAGGATATTTAGAAAGTATATTAAACTGAATGAAGATGATAATTCAAAAATCAGTATTTTGGGGATACTGCTACAGCAGTAATTAGATTAAACCTTATCGTATTAAACACCCATATTAGAAAAGAAAGATTTAAGGGCCGAGCCCGTGGCACACTCGGGAGAGTGCGGCGCTGGGAGCATGGCGACGCTCCCACCACAGGTTCGGATCCTATATAGGAATGGCCGGTGCGCTCACTGGCTGAGTGCCGGTCACGAAAAAGACAAAAAAAAAAAAAAAGAAAAGAAAGATTTAAAATCAATGACTTCAACTAAGCTATCTTAATAAACTAGAAAGGAAGAGCAGATGAAATCTAAAGTGCTGTGGACTGACTGAATTGAGTCCCCCAAAGCTCATGTAATAGAAGCTTAATTCCCACTGTGACAGCATTGAGAAAGTTGGAAATCCTATTATGGTAACTGAAAGGTGGGGCCTTGAAGAGTTGATTAAATTGTAGGACCATGCTGTAGTGAATGGATTAATAATGGTGGAATCACCCAGTTCCAAATCTTTTATTATAAGCAACAGAAACACTACTACACACAGTAAGTAGAAGAAAGGAAATAATAAAAATCAAAGGAGAAATCAATAAAATAGGGATGGAAAGCAGTAGAGAAAATCAGTGAAATCAAAACCTGATTCGTTGAGTATATCAATAAAATGGATAAACCACTAGCCAGACTGATGAGGAAAGAGAGAGGACACACATTGCCAATATTGAGAATAAGAGAGGTGGCATCCTTACAGACTTTACAGGTATTAAAAAGGTAAGGGAATATTATGAACAAATATATACCAATAAATTCGACAAGTTAGATAAAATGAAGATTTTTCTTAAAAGACACAGATTTCCAAAGCTCAAGAAGAAATAGATAACCCAAAAACCCTTTATCTCTTAGAAAAATTTAATCCGTTGCTAAAAACCTTCCCACAAAGAAAATGTCAGACCTAAATGGCTTACATTGATGAATTCTGCCAAATATTTAAGAAGTATTACCAGTTCTACACAAACTTCCAGAAAATCGGAATAGGAGGTAATGCTTTTGCAACTTGTTTTATGAGACCAACATTACCTGGATACCCAAACCAAAGAAAAGAAAGCTATACATCAATATTTATCGTGAACATAGATGGAAAATCTTAGCAAGATTTTAGCAATTGGAATCTAACAATGTACAAAAGGGTCATATGAGGGTACTTAAGAAAGTTCATGGAAAATGGGCTGGCCTCTGGCTCACTCGGGAGAGTGTGGTGCTGATAACACCAAGGCCACGGGTTCGGATCCCATATAGGGATGGCCAGTTAGCTCACTGGGTGAGCGTGGTGCTGACAACACCAAGCCAAGGGTTAAGATCCCCTTACCGGTCATCTTTTTAAAAAAAAGAAAAAAAGAAAGTTCATGGAAAAATAGAATTGAAAGAATCTTTCCATGAACTTTCTGAAGTACCCTTGTAGATCATGACCAAGTAGATTTCATTTCAGGAATGCAAGGTTAGTTTAACATTTGAAAATCAATGAATGTAATTCACTATATTCATTATAAACCAAAAGGGTAAGCCATGTGTTCATCTCAATAAATTTAGAAAAAGCATTTGACAAAATCTAATATCCATTTCTGATATTCTGAAGCAAACTTGGAATAGAAGCAAATGTCCTTAACCTGGTAATGGACATGTTTGTGTTTGGAAAACTTACCATTGGCATTAAACTTAATGGTTAAAAAAAAAAAAATTTTTTTTTTCCTCCTTGGATCAAGAAAAATATAATGATTTCTCTTATCACCTTTATTTAACAATGTACTATGCAGTAAGTAGCCAGTCCAGTAAGGCAAGAAAAAGAAATAAAAGCAATCCTGATTGGAAAGGAGGAACTAAACCTGTCTTTATTTACCAATACCATGATTATATTTTTATAGAAAATCCTGTGATATCTGCAAAATTACTACTGGAAGTAAGTATAATAAGGTTTTGGGATGTAAGATCAGCATTCAGTAAGCAACTGCGTTTCTATATGAAATCAAAATTTTAAACTTGTGCCACTTGTAGTAGCATAAAAAATTATGAAATACTGAGGCAGAAGTCTTACAAAAGCAGTGACAAATCTGTACTGTCTACACTGATAATTACTGCTGTGGTTTGAATGTGTCCCCTAAAGTTCAGGTGTTGGAAACTTAATCCCCAGTGCAACAGTGTTGAGAGATGAGATATTTAAGCAGTGATTAGGCTGTGAGGGCTCTGTTCTCATGAATGGATTAATGTCATTATAGCAAGAGTGGACTAGTTACAAAAGCAAGTTCTGTCCTCTTTTAGTTTCACTTACGTGTGCTTTCTCACCACATGATGCCTTTTGCCATGTTGTGACCCAGCAAGAAGGCCCTCACCAGTTGCGGCCCCTCTGTCTTGGACTTCCCAGCCTCCAGAACCACAAGCCAAATTAACTTCTGTTGTTTATAAATTACCCAGTCTGTGGTATTATAAATGGACTAAGCTACAAAACAGTGCTGAGAGAAATTAGAGAAGACCTAAATAAATGGAGAGATTCGCTGTTTTCATGGATCAAAAGACCCAGGGTTGTTTTTAAAAAAAAAAAAAAATCAATAATTCTCCCTAAATTGATCTATAGACTCAATACAATCCCAATCAAAATCCCAACAAGCTTTTTTGTCAGAATTAACAAACTCATTCTAAAATTAATTTGAAAGGCAGAGCACCTGGAATAGCCAAACAGCTTTAAAAAAAGAAAATAAGTTCCAGTGCTTATTATAAAACAGGAATCATCAGGGCAGCCAGATGTTGGTGTAAAGATAGACAAATCATTGGAACAGAGCAGGGTATACAGAAATAGACCGCACATATACAAGTATGGGCAATTGATTTTCAACGGTGGTTCAAAATGAAAATCAAAATGGCATTGACCTTCTAAATAGCAGCACTGGAAATTCTAACACTGGGGAGAAAACACATTTTCAACCTAAATATATATGTTGTTAGTCAAGAACAATCAATTAAAACAAAATGGTAAACCAAGAGGAAGAAAACATAGGATCCAGAAAATAAATTGTAGCACAGGGTAAAAGTAAAGGAGTATCTTAGGACAGTAGCTAGGAAGGAAGCCTAGGCATAAGCTACTACACATTAGAGCAGGAGGATCTGAGAGAGAGGTGGCCAGGGGGCAAAAAGGAACTGTTGTGTTTGAATTTACAGAGAATAGGATTGATCGTGTGTGGCAGAAATGTTGTAAAATAATTTACAGTGGGACCATGAAAAACCTGGGTAGTTTTTAAATGTGGCAGTTAGTAATTCCAATAAAAAGGAAGTACTCAGCCTGCACAAAAAGGGAGAGGTGGCCGAAAAGAGAGGTGGCATTTGTAAATGACTTGTCTTCACAGTATATATTATCTACATAGTGATAGTAAATTTTACTTCCTGGATGCATATAGCTGGATAAAAACTTAGTTTGATATATTTTCTTTTCCAAATTGCTCAGCATCTGAAGTGTAGCCTTTTATTTATGAGAGAACCAGAGCTCTAAGGGGATGTCTCATCTGCCTTGTACCCTTTTATTCAGGCCTGGTGCTGGTGATTCATGTTGTTCTTTATAAGGACACTGGTCATCCCCACCCCTGCTTTACGTCAGGATAAGTTATTTTGCTTCACTTACCAGTTTCCTATCAGCCAGTGTTTTTAGGAGAAAGCTCTTTTCTAGAATAACTCTGTTCCTAATCTGTTTTAAGGAAAACATAAACATGATTATAAGTGCTTTTATTAACCTTGTTTAAGTTGGCTGATTTTTTTTTTTTTTTTTTAATGCCCTCTAGGAAGTAAAAAGAAAGAAAAGGAACGGCCAGAAATTTCTCCTCCATCTGATTTTGAGCACACCATCCATGTTGGCTTTGATGCTGTCACTGGAGAATTCACTGTAAGTTTACCTAGTTGGGGCTCATTTATAACATTATAGCAGCACTCAAACCTTTTCCTTCAGTATTAAGTTTATTTATTTATTTATTTATTTTTATTTATTTATTTTTTTAAAAGATGACCGGTAAGGGGATCTTAACCCTTGACTTGGTGTTGTCAGCACCACACTCAGCCAGTGAGCTAACCGGCCATCCCTATATGGGATCCGAACCCGGGGCCTTGGTGTTATCAGCACCACACTCTCCCGAGTGAGCCACGGGCCGGCCCCCAGTATTAAGTTTAGAAGTTAGCTTTTCTATCCATCTGTTAACTATGAATTCTTACTGCTTTTTACTTTTTATAAAAGTGTTAGTGGTTGCATATATCTTTTTCCTAGGGAACTGAGTCTATTAATTATAATTATGTGAAGTAGATTTAGAAAAACAGATATTTAGAAAACTAGACTTTTTAGAATTTAGTCAAAACTACAATTATGCAGATTGATTTATGTATTTTGTCATTTATCTCTGGAAATTGATTTTATGAGAGCAGTTCAAACCACAACTAATTTCTGAATTATCTTTTTGTTAGGGCATGCCAGAACAGTGGGCTCGATTATTACAGACCTCCAATATCACCAAACTAGAGCAAAAGAAGAATCCTCAGGCTGTGCTGGATGTCTTAAAGTTCTACGACTCCAACACAGTGAAGCAGAAGTATCTGAGCTTTACTCCTCCTGGTAAGACATGAGACAGTGGTAAAAGGCTGAATCAGATGGAGAGTTGTGAAGCACTTCTAGATAAAAAGATTACTTCTGGAAAAATAAAAACATAAACTATGGTTCTTGTCTACTTTTTCCCCTGCATAGATTCTGCCTTTTGTAAACTGATTGGGGCAGCTTGTAAGCATAATTTTGCCAGAAATGGAGTTGATGGATGTTTTGGCTTTTTTTTTTTTTTTTTTTTTTATTCCTCACTGCTTTTGAATGACTTCTAGCAATAGAAGGAAAATATGCTGATTTATAAACATGTTCGTACTAGAAATATATTTATTGTTAGTGGGATGGGAGGAAGGTTGTTTTACTGTAAATGAGCAGACTTTGAAGAAAAAATGTTTAACTTTACTCAAAAATTGAAACTCATCAAAAACATAAATATATGAAATAAGTATTAGAATGAAAAGGATTTGTACATCAGAATTGGAATATCATTGGGTAAGAATTGGAGTAGAGTGGATTTTTTAAAGTAATTTATTTGTTCACATCAGGATCAGAATAAAGTTCATACATTATGGTTGATAGATCTCTTGAATCTCTTTTGATATTTAGGCTTCCCCTCCTTCACACTGGTTCTTACCCTGTCTTTTCCTTGCAATTTATTTGTTAAAGAAATAAGACCATTTGTCCTATTTCCCTCATTGTGGTTTTTGCTAATTACAGATGCAGGATGTCATTTAATATATTTTTCTGTCCCTGAAGTCATACATGTAGTTTTTTAAAAGCAGTATGATTGAGCTAAAACCATACATGTGTTTTTAATTAATCGTTCTTAATTGTTTGCATCCTCACACACATAAGGGCTATATGCTCAAAGAAATAAAGACATTTCTGCAAGTGATCTTGATCTTTTTATTCTAGTACATCCTTAGGAAAAGGTCAGACTTGTCCCTAGTACTTTTGTGTCGACTAGTAAATCTATGTAAACTAGTATTTAATGTTTGACCAAAAAATGGTAGATTCTTTTCATCCTATATACATATTAAAGTCTTGCCAAGAATTTTACATTGCACAGTTGCTATTGTTTGAATGGCTGCTTTAAGTTCCTCAGTAGGCAATTTTGGGGAGAAAATTTGTTTTAATGAATACAGATTGACAGGTATAATATCAAATAAATTTTAGTGACTTTATTGAAGGATGATTTATTTACATGTGATAAAAGTTCATTAAGTATATAATTCAGTGATTTGGGGTAAACTTACAGAGTTCCATTAAGTTTTATGATTCATTAGCGTGGTCTTACATAAATTCTTGTTTGAATTCTAGTATTGTCATTTTTAAGAGTTCATTCAACTTGAGATGAAATCAGTTTAACAGCATTTCACTTGCTGTGCTTTAATTTTTTCCCCTTTTATTGTATAAAAGTTTTCTTTAATTTTTAACCTAACATTATTTTCTGCTTTATATTCAGAGAAAGATGGCTTCCCTTCTGGAACACCAGCAGTAAGTTAATAATGTTATTTCTTGTAGCACTTGCTCTGTTTATATTACCCAAAACAAGTCTCAGTTTTTATTTTGCCTTCTAGGATAAATTATAGCCATCAGAGATAAATAACTATTTAATATATGTTTTTAGCTAGTAACTTGATTAGTTGAAGAAGCCATATTAATAGAATTTCCTTGATATGATACTTAAAGTAACCAAAATTTATAAGGACCTTCAGAGCAGTTTAGCTACTTTTGGTAATGTTTATATGCAAACGTGAATACAAAGAACTTGCTAGCATATTCTCCCAACCTCCCCCAAAAATCTCTTTTCTGGTACCATTCTACTGGATTTAGACTATAACATACTAAACAATTGAAACTTGTCAGTCTTCAGAGTGGTCTGAAACTTTGTTATCATGTAAACATGTTATCTCCTGGAAACAGTCACTGTTTTATTTTCAGTTCCTGAATTGGGAGGAAAGAGTCTCCTGGAGTTGTATGAGGTCTAAGTAAAATAACATGTAAAATGCATACCTAGCACATAAGTGGAATATTTATTACTCCATATAAAGGTTAATTCCTTCCCCTTTTGCTTCATTAGCCACCACTTTTTCTGGTGAATGTGACTGTTTTAAATGTCTCAAAATGACTATGATATATACAAAACCCAGAGGATCTTTGCTTTTGGTTTTTAGGACATTATACACGTGTGCTTACTTAGAGGGTATATATAGTTCTTTCTTAAGAATATTTGTTATTCATCATATACATATATTTCATGAACTTACTTTTCCATAACTCCTAAGAATCACCTTTACATTTAAATTATTGTAGAACTAGTGAGATTTAATTATTTTGAAATGAGCTATTAAAGAAAAATCTTGTTCAGAACAAGTGAGTCACATTTTAACCTATTCTATATGATTTATCTTCCTTAATTTGCTCATATGATAAATGCAGCTGAATACCAAGGGATCAGAAACATCAGCAGTAGTAACAGAGGAAGATGACGATGATGAAGAAACTGCTCCTCCTGTCATTGCCCCACGGCCAGATCATACAAAATCAGTGAGTGTTTGATTAGTGAACTGGGCTGTGTGTATCTATGCATGTATGTTTTTAAAAACAGCAATCTGTATTTGACTTCCAGTAATTAACTTGAAAAAGTCCTCAATTTTAAAGTTTTTAGTATGGGTAAATTAAAATCTCATGGTTTCTTTAAAAGTTAAAATATTTAACTCACTGTTTTTTTTCTTTCTGTATTACATCTTCTTTTCCAGAAATTTAATCTATTTCTCTGGCTTTCTCTGTTTATCTTAATATAGATAACTATTATATAAAAAACAGATCTTTCCTCTTACCTGGAATATGTATTTTATCTTCCATTTTATATTTCCCTCAAAGCCTTGATGTCATTCAAGAGGCAGTTGAAAATGTAATTTTTAACCGGGTAAAGGAGAATTTTAACAGTAATGACCTTAGATGGAGCCAGAAAGAGGAACTGCTCCAAGTGCCATCCTTCTTCCTGTGCTAATACGAGTAGATTATGGAGAAGGTGCTGCACAGTGGAATGTGATGTGGTGGTAGCACAGTGAGCAGGCAAAACTCTGGGTACTGCCATTGGATCCTGATCTAATGATAGAGGGCTCTATATTTTTAATCCCTTAGAACTGGTTGTTTGAAATCAAATGGTTTTTACACAAACATATTTTTGTGTAAAAAATTTTTGTGGGAAGTAGTAATAATTGTTCCAAAATCGAGGTTCCTATTCTTTTGCATTTTATTTATCTCTTGTAGTAAAAACATGATTTTAAACTGTGCTGCTTTTTCTACATTGTTAACCATAATTTTAGACCTGGCTACTTCAATTTTATTCATGGACCTGCTCTTTTGCTAGACAAATTCTTAAAATATACACATGCTATGACAAAGAAAAATGTTCCACTTTTTTTTTTTAGTTCCATGTCTTTTATAGACTGAAAGTATTATTCTCATTCTTTAGAACAATGAAAGAGACAGCTTAGTTTTGTTTAAAAATTAACTGAATACAGCTGGCCAGTTAGCTCACTTGATGAGAGTGTGGTACTTGTAACATCAAGGTCAAGGGTTTGGATCCCCTTACCGGCCAGCTACAAATAAAAAAAAAAAAGAAAATCTGAATATTGTGCCAGTAAGAATCTGAAAATAACTTTTCTTCAAATCTTAGTAATGGACTGTGTCTCCACAGATTTATACACGATCTGTAATTGACCCTATTCCTGCACCAGTTGGTGATTCTAATGTTGATGGTGGTGTCAAGTCCTCAGACAAACAGAAAAAGAAGACCAAAATGACAGATGAAGAGATTATGGAGAAATTAAGTATGTACCTAAATTTTACATTATTCTTAATTTATAACAGCTCAGAACATTTGGCCCAAGTGGATTTTAATTTATACTTTATACTTTTTGACTTAAGGCATAAAGAATAAATTGTTTTCTTACAGAAACAATGGCTTCAATTAAAATCTAGTGAAGCCAAAATAATACTCTTTTTTACTTGTTTATTAGTACATTTGAAAGGTATTATTTGTTGACTAGTGAGCAGTGTCTCTGCAATATTCGGTACCTTTGAGAGCAGTATTTATTCCCCAAGAGAGACATAGTTGGAAACCTTATTAAAGGAAGTCTGTATATATTTATGCATACCTATAGCTTCTCAGTATGAACCTACAAAAACGTCCCTAAATAACTAAACAAAATGACCTTTCTCTGTAGATGTGTGTGGGCATAAAATCTATTCCAGGGAAAAATATATTTTTCTTTACCTCCTTTTAATCTAGCAACTACCATTAGCCTGTATTGCGCACTGGAAATAATGTAAACAGTACCAATGAGAGGGTTGCAATAATTTCTGATGACAAGTCTTCAGCAACTATAGTTATAAAGAGCACTGACCTAGAGGGAGCAAGGAAAAAAATACTTTATAGATGGATTGTTTTAAACATTTATATGCTCTACATTTATTTGCTGTTGATATCTTACTGCTTTCAAGTATAAACCTACTTTTACTCTGGTATTCTACGAGCATATACAGGCCTGTATATGTGGGTTTAGTTCCAGATCAATGGAACAAAGCGAATATTGCAGTAAAGCAAGTCACACAAATTTTTTGGTTTTCCAGTGCGTATAAGAGTTGTGTTTATGCTATACTGTAGCCTGTTAGGTATGGAATAGCATTATGTCTACCAAAAAAAAATGTACATGCCTAAATTTAAAAATACTTTATTGCTAAAACATGTTAATGATCATCTGACCCTTCAGCAAGTTGACCTCTTTGCTGGTGGAAGGTCTTTCCTCAGTGTTGAAGGCTGCGAACTGATCAGGGTGGTGGTTGCTAAAGGTTGGGTGGCTGTGGCAATTTCTTAAAATAGGACAACAATGAAGCTTACCACATCCATTGACTTTTCCTTTCATGAAAGATTACTCTGTAGCATGTGATGCTGTTTGATAGCATTTTACCCATAGTAGAAGTTCCTTCAAATTTGGAATCAGTCCTCTCAAACCCTGCCACTGCTTTATCAACTAAGTTTATGTAATATTCTAAATCATTTGTTGTGATTTCAACAATATTCACATCATCTTCACCATGAGTAGATTCTATCTCAAGGAAGCACTTTCTTTGTTTATCCATAAGAAGCATCACGTTATTTGTCAGAAGATTGTAGATATACAGTCACATCTTAAGGCTCCACTTCTAATTCTAGTTCTTTTGCTATCTCCACCATATCTGCAGTGACTTTCTCCATTGAAGTTTTGAGTCAAAGTAATTCATGAGGGTTGGAATCAACTTCTTCCAAACTGCTGATAATGTTGGTATTTTGACCTCCTCCCATGAACTACGAATGTTTTTAATGGCATCTAGATGGTGAATCCTTTCTAGAAGGTTTTCAGTTTATTTTGCTTAGGTCCATCAGAGGAATCAGTATTTGTGGGCAGCTCTAGCCTTACAAAATGTATTTCTTAAATGATAAGACTTGAAAGTCAAAATTACTCCTTGATCCATGGGCTACAGAATTGGTGTTGTGTTAGCAGGTATGAAAACATCAGTCTTGTACATCTCCATTAGAGTTCTTGGGCAACCGGGTGCCTTGTCAGTGAGCAGTAATATTTTGAAGAAATCTTTTTTTCTGAGCAGTAGATCTGAACAGTGGGCTTAAAATATTCGGTCAACCGTGCTATAAACAGATGTGCTGTCATCTAGGCTTTGTTGTTCCATTTATAGAGCACAGGCAAAGTAGATTTAGTATAATTCTTAAGGGTTGTAGGATTTTCAGAAGGGTTAATGAATACTGGCTTCAACTTGGAGTCACCAGCTGCATTAGCCCCTAACAGAGTCAGCTTGTGCTTTGATGCTTTGAAGCCAGGCATTAACTTCTCTCTAGCTATGAAAGACCTAGATGGCATCATCTTCCAATAGAAGGCTGTTTTGTCCATATTGAAAGTCTGTTTAGTGCAGCCACCTTCATCAGTTACCTTTGCTAGATCTTCTGGGTAACTTGCTACAGTTTCGATATCAGCACTGGCTTCTTCACCTTGCACTTTTATGTTAGGAGCCAGCTTCTTTCTTTAAACATCATGAATCAACCTCTGCTAGCTTCCTACTTTTCTTCTGCAGCTTCTTGCCTCTCTCATCCTTCATAGAATCAAAGAGAGTTAGGACCTTGCCCTGTTTTTCTTTTGTTTGTTTGTTTGTTTGTTTGGGCAGTGAGGGGGTTGGGGGGGTTGCTCTGGATTAGGTTTTAGCTTAAGGGAATGACACACCTGGTTTGATCTTCTGTCCAGACCACTAAAACTTGCTCCCTATTAGCAAGAAAGCTGTTTCACTTTCCTATTTGTGTGTTCACTGGAGTAACGCTTTTAATTTCTTTAAAGAACTTTTTTTTTTTTTTTTTTTTGCATTTGTTTGGCGCAGGAGGCCTAGCTTTCAGCATATCTCCAACATCGGCATGCCTTCCTCACTAAGCTGAATCATTTGTAGCTTGTGATTTAAAGTGAGAGATGTGTGACTCTTCCTTTCATTTGAGCACTTTAGACGCCATTGTAGGGTAATTAACTGGCCTAATTTCAATTTTGTTGTGCCTCAGGAAATAGGGAGGCCCAGAAAAGATGGAGATAGGGGAAAAGTCAATCAGTGGAGCAGTCAGAACACACACATTTATCAGTTAAGTTTGCTGTCTTATATGAGCATGATTTGTGGTGCCCCAAAACAATTACAATAGTAACATAAAAGATCACAGATCACCACAACAGATATAGTAATAATGAAAAAGTTTGAAATATTGCAAGAATTACCAACATGTGATGCAGAGACACAAAGTGAGTGTGTGCTGTTGGAAAAATGGCACCAATAGACCTGCTAGAAGCAGGGTTGCCACATACTTAAAATTTGTAAAAAAAAAAAAAAAAAAAAAAAAAAAAAATGCAGTATCTGCAAAGCACAGTGAAGTGTGAAGCATAATGAAACAAGTTATACCTGAATAGTGTTCCTTCTTTTAGGGGAGCTGTTACTTTAAAAAAATAAATAAGCTAGAACAGTAATTGTCACAGTTCAGTGGTGGCCTTTAGCTATCACATCCCCTATCTTTTTGATATCTTTTTGCCCATAGCATCTTATTGTTGATCCTGTTTCTGTGCTTCGTGGCTTGAGCCTAAATGGCTGACTTGGGGTTGGGCACCTATATAAAATTATTTATGTGAGTTTCCTTGGTATTGTCCCTGTCTTCTGTACCTTGAGTGAGTGAAAATTTTATGTGGTTTTCTCATGTTTTGACTTACCAGTAATAATAAAAGTTATGGTTTTATGTCCAACTTCCTAATTTTAAAACCTCTTTCTTAGTCATGACTTTGAACTTTCCTAATATAGATATATGATTAGTTCATATTAGAGTAATCTTTATAGTAATAAGTGGTTTCCTAAATATATTGAAAGACAGAAGATATATTAAAAGAGTTAGAAAAGCTATTTACAGTTATTCATTTGGATATCATTTACTTATTATTTCTGATAGTAAATAGTTTCATAACTTATCACTAGTTTAATACATTTCAGTGGAGTAGAAAAGTACAGTGACCAATTTGTTTGTTTCCCCAGGAATTACCTGATTTTAAAGCTGAACATCCCTCATCTGGAGAGCCCCATTAGTCTCAGGCAAACTAGTACAATTGGTCATTCCACAGTGTGAATTCTTGAGAAAGTGATTAGTTAGGAAGTTTAACCTAATGGAAATAATGTGTCTTCTTGCTTCTGATCCTTAAGGTTTTTTAGTGTTTTGCGTTTAAAACATATGTTATTTTATGTTATGTTTGAAAACCACGGTTCTAAAATCAATGGAGTATATTAAAAGGAATTTTGATATCGAAAGTAATTTGCACTTAAAATGCTTGACTGAACCTCCAACTTTTTGTTGTTTTTGCTTAAAATAGGAACTATTGTGAGCATAGGTGACCCTAAGAAAAAATATACAAGATATGAAAAAATTGGACAAGGGTAAGTGTTTCTGATGATATTACCATGATATCCAGTACTTCCTAGGTATATAGCATGATATCTCTTTAGTGTGCGAACATTGAGCACTTACGGTATATATTCTATGAATGATACCCTTAGGGATTTGTGTAAATAAATAATGCAGTTATTTCTAGATGCTGTTAAAACACTGTACTAAATAGCAATGACTTTTCATCGTTGTTTCTTCTTAAATGTTATTTTCCTTAGTTGGTAAGATATTAGTCAGATGGAAAGTTGCCCATAAATTTAATAGACAGCAGAAATATTTACTGCAGAATTATAGGTAATAAAAACATGCATTTAAATCATTTCACAGAGTAAGTTGCTGATCTTCTGATTTTGTCCAGTAAACTACACTAACTAAACTCTTTTTCTGTTGCTTGGGAGTAATTGAGCATCTTGAATTTTTAATGTTACTGATCTCTAGAAAGTGATCTGTGAATTTAGAAAGAGAACTTATGCCTTTTTTGAAACCTCCTTATGAATTTCTCTTTAACAGCTAAATTGAATTGCAGCACTGGTTTTAATAACAAAAAATTGAAAAACATCTTAATATTTTTGAGCATATAAATGGATAAATTGTATATTGAATAATAATAATAATGAATGAATGAATGAGATTAATGCCTGTCCATATGGATGACCATCACAAATCCAATGTTGAATAAAAAAGCAAGTTGCAGAAAAATACATAAAATGAAACTATATAAGGTTTAAAAATTAGTCTTAAGTCTATTCTATAGAGATACATACATATGTCCTTTGTAATTAAAAGTGTGGATAAATTGCATGGAAATGATGCACATTAAATACAGGATAAACTTTGGGAGGAGGGAGGGTGCACAGGAACCTTAAGCAGAGGAGTGTATCCATGAGTGTAGTTTATATTCCCCCCCTTAATATGTATATCTTTTTTCTCCTGTATTTTTGTAGGTCTGAAATATTCCAAACATAAGTTTGGCCACAAGGATTACATCTTTTTTTCCCCCCCTTCCTTTCATTTTCCCAACCTTTAAAAATGTTAATTCTTAAATGTTCTTTAATCCTTTTTCAATTGTTCGAGGTTTAAAGTGTTTGGATATTATAAATGATAGTGATTTATAAACCTTAAATCTGGTTGTGTCTTCTCTCCCCCTAGGGCTTCTGGTACAGTTTTCACTGCTACTGATGTGGCACTGGGACAAGAGGTAGCTACTTTTTCATACTTCTGGACATTACCATTAGCTTTTCATATGGGAAGAAACTAGATAAAGCTGAGGATAACCAATAGGAATCTCTTTTTAAGTTGAATATATTGTAAGAATTGCTCTATGTAATTTTATGGCGCTTCTCTCCTTAAAGGGAGCAAGGAAGGATTTATGAGTTTAGTGTCATAAATAAGCAGATGTAAAAAAAATTATTTTTCCATTAGAGTGTGGTGTTATAACATCAAGGTCAAGGGTTTGGATCCCCATACTGGCCAGCCGCCAAAAAAAAAAAAATTGTTTTTCCAACTTGGAATGAGAAGAGGATTAATCCTTGGTACTAGACTGACCTTGGGTTGGTTAATTAATTTCAAGATAAATATAAAAATATTTAGGCTCAATGTATTGCAAAGCATCATGCATAGACAGTGTGGAAGTAAAAGTACTACCTATGAGTAAGTTATATTCTCTTTGTGCAATATATGTACATTAAATTAAATTATTGATTGATGTTTATAATTTTCTAAGAAAATTAGGAAACCTGTTTATTTTTTTCTCTGAATTCTGTTTTTATTATAGGTTGCTATCAAACAGATTAATCTACAGAAACAACCAAAAAAGGAATTGATCATTAATGAGATTCTGGTGATGAAAGAATTGAAGAATCCCAACATAGTTAACTTCTTGGACAGGTAAATAAGAATATTTCTTAAATATTGCAATAAAAATAGGAAATTTTAAGTCTCAAGGTTTGGTGGGGCTAGCCACGTTAGTTAGATTAGAGTAAAATGTCAGTGCTGAGAAGTGAGCTTAAAAGAGGAAGAAGAAAGGTAAAAATGGCACATTACAGTTTCTAAAACTGAAGGTTCCCTTTTACAAGGATATCACTTGGCAAGTGAAAGAAGGCAATTAAATGATGGGCATAGCTGATAGTGCTTATATTTACTGCAAATGATTCAAAGCAGAAACATTAAGGAACTGTTGGCTGATTCATGTCTTGACTGTCAGGTGACTAGCCACATAGTTTTTAAACTTTTATATTAATTTTTATTTCATATGCTGTTATTCATGGGTAAATTGTATATGTCTGTCACAACCTCACTTAGCTTAGGAATTGATGTTAAAAAACAAAAAAAGCAGACTAGATATTATTTATTATTATTATTCGTATATTATTACAACTGTGGTTTTTTTTGTTTTTTTTTTTTAAGGTAATCACATTATATAAATGAAAGAAGACTAGTAGAAAATGAATGAAAATGGTGGACTGGCCAGTTAGCACAGTTGATTGGAATGTTGCCTTGTAACACCAGGGTCAAGGGTTTGGATCCCTGTACAAGCCAGCCGCCAAAAAAGAAAGTGAATGAAAATAATAGTGGTTGTACTGAAGATTATAGCTGGTTTTCTTACGTTCATGTTTAAATTTGTTTAGAATGAGGAAAAAATAATATATTTTGAGACTCTAACCCTAGTTATGGGACCATTTTCATAGAAATAAACTTTTCAGGTATATTTCCCTACTTTTTAAAATAGTATTTCAATTCAGCATACCGTTGTGATTAAGATAGGCTTTGGAATCATGGGCTTCAGATTCTGGTTCTGTCACTTACTAGCTTTGTGACCTTGGGTGAGTTACTTAACCTCTGCAGGACTCCATCTCTTTATCTATAAAACAGGACTAATAATTCTTTCCTTATTGGGTTATTATAATTGGAATAATCTTTGTACACACTCACAACAATTGTGGGCAAACTACAACTTTAAAATGATACAGGATCATAAAGACCCTCAGTATTTTTCTGTGCTATTTCATAGCAGCTTTTCAGTTTTCTTTCTATCTCTCAATCTATTGGCTCTCTAGTTTTATTATTAGGGTGTTTAACACTTGAATATTTCCACATAGAGTGTCATGTGTTTCGAAAAAATTAAAATGTGTGAGTGTATTTTGTATGTTCCATTTTTAGTTACCTGGTGGGAGATGAATTGTTTGTGGTAATGGAGTACCTTGCTGGTGGGTCACTTACTGATGTTGTAACGGAAACCTGCATGGATGAAGCACAGATTGCTGCTGTATGCAGAGAGGTAGGTTTTCTCCCTTTTTGATAGGTTGTGTTAATGTGTAGTTTAGCAGAAGGTGAAAAAAAGGAAAGTTTTTCTGCACAGGTAATTTTTATTGTATGAGATATTTTCACTGTGCATGTTCTCCAAGTTACTTTATTTTATCCTGCAAGGGAGTTATAGCCCTTTGTGTGTAAGATAATTTGGGAATAAAGTAGGGACCTTCAAAGAGTCAAATTCACAGGCAAATTTCATTAAGAGTGATCATGATAGTTAACCATTCAAAAAGGACACTTTCAAGAGTAAAAGGGCATGGCATTAAAAATACATCACTCAGCGGTGGAAACTAGGACCATCTTATGTAAGGAGGATACATGCTCACCTTAAGTATCAGTAAGTTGCTGGCTTTATTGAGCTCACTGAAGGTGAAGAAATGGCTGTTTCTTTGTATTCGTTAAGGAGTTTCTAGATATTCTATTTGCGTAAGCCAGTAAAATTCTGCCAAACTGCCTAAGTCTGAGCCAAAACCAAGCCCTTCTTTCTATATCTAACTGTTTTCTGCAGATCAGGCTTGGGTTAATGGTTTGCTTATTGTCAATGAAACTGTGATACTGCTTTCTTCATATCATAAGAATCATTGTCACAAAGGACAAAATTGTAAAAGTTTATGAGACTGTTTTCTATGATTTGGCTTTCAGTGATTCTACAGTGATACATAGTGAATTATAAACTTCGTTCACGTAAGAATGGTACATATGATTTCTTTTTTCAGCTTTTATTAAGGTGTTAAAAAAAATTCTTTAAAAATTTTAATTCTGAGTTAATTGTGTTCTACCTAAGGAGTAGCATGCCTTTGATTGAAGGAAGGAAATAAGAACTTATTAATAGTTACGAATATAATATCCCTTAACAAAGAATGTGTGGTCTCTTAAAAGCTGATAAAAATAAGAATTTATCTATTTACACTTAATTTGGTGTTTTGTTTTGGTTTGGTTTTTGGTAGCTGGCTGGTATGGGAACCTGAACTTGGAGTTATAACTTGCACTCTAATCAAATTTGTTTTTATGATATATTTTCTTCATAATTGATGTAAAAATTAATTATAGGCGTTTCTCTAATTGCCATTCACTTGGGTTTTCTTCCGTATGCCAGATTTTTAAATTTTGAGAAGTTGTTTATATTTATTTGTACAAGTATTTTTCTGGGGCTTTGTTCTTTTCAAGAATCTGATTAAGGGCTGGCTGGGTAGCTTAGTTGGTTAGAGTGTGGTGCTGATAACACCAAGGTCAAGGGTTCCATCCCTGTACCAGCTAGCTGCCAAAATAAAAAAAGAAAGAAAAAAAAAAAGAAAGAAAGAAGAATCTGATTAAATTCCTGGTAAATGTAACGTGGTAACTCAGTTCATCTGTTTTTTCCTTGAATGAATAGCAGAATATTTTGGATGAGATTTTTAGTTGGTATAAATGACTTACAGACTGTATTTGTTGTTCTACTCTGATGGAAGTAAGAAATAAAAACACAACTAACAAGCTTATAACTTACACTCTCAACTTTTGTTCAAAAACACTAAGGAGGTCAAAGGTTCGGACCCCCCTACTGGCCAGTCACCCAAAAAAAAAAAAAAAAAAAAGATCACTAGGGCAAGCAGATTTTTAAAATCTCATCTCATTTTTGTTATACTTACTTTTTAACTCAATGCTTTCTGAAATGTGGCATAAGAAGAAAGTTGTTCTTTCATCATTGGTGTCCAGGTTGTGGATATAGCTTGATGTAGAAATAGAAGAAATGAAGAAGAAATCTTATGTCACATTGATGAATATCTGAATGAAACCAGACCACCACCCAGAATCTTACCCACTTCTCAGTGGCTCACATTGATCAGACTTCTGAGTATCCCAGATTCATGTGGGAATGATCACAAGTTTGTTCTTCACTGTTGAAATGATTTCTGAAGAGCCTGTCTGTGGTTACTTAGTTCTGTATATCTTTAGACATTTAACTGTGAAAAAACCTACAAATTAGACTCAGCCGTCATTTTATGAATGAGATCTTTGAAGAATGAGTGACAATGTTAGGGTTTTAACTAATCGGTGGCAGAGAAAGGACTAGAAAAGACATTTAATAATATCTCTGGGGAAGATCAGGGGGTGGGAGGGATCTAAGTAATTAAGGCATCTTATTTTCATAACTTTGCATATTAGAGGATGTTTTTTCTTTATAAATGCAAGTATTGGAGCGTCTTTTGCTAGAAGCAGTGCTCAAGCCATAACTACTGTATGTGAACCTCCCTTATACTTTTCAGGAGCTCTTTCATTATTAGGTGTTTTTCTTCTGCTCAGTGTTTACAGGCATTGGAGTTTTTACACGCTAATCAAGTAATCCACAGAGACATCAAAAGTGATAACGTACTTTTGGGGATGGAAGGATCGGTTAAACTCAGTGAGTAACAAATGAACAAATAACATTTGTTATGTATTATAATTTCCTGCCTTATGTTTAATTTAGGAAAGTCTTCTATTAATATTTTTATTATTTAATACTTGGAGGGGGAGGGAATCTTATGGTAAAGAATATGGACTTTTAACTAGACAGCCTGGATTTTAAGTAGCAGATGTGCTACTACTTGCTGAATAATTTTGAGCAAGGTATTTAATCTCTTTGTATCTGTTTTTTCATTTGTTCAATAAGGAAAATAATAGTACCTATCTCAGAGAGTTCTTTGGAAGATTAAAAATGTTAAGTGCTTGGGCCGAGCCCGTGGCGCACTTGGTAGAGTGCTGCGCTGGGAGCGCCGCGGCGCTCCCGCCGCGGGTTCGGATCCTATATAGGACTGACCGGTGCACTCACTGGCTGAGTGCCGGTCACGAAAAAATGACAAAAAAAAAAAAAAAAAAAATGTTAAGTGCTAAGGAATGGTGCCTGGGACTGTTATCATGCTGATGCTGTTACAGAGATAAACTTTAAATTTGTTTCCTCCATCTGCTAGAGTAGTTTTTCCCATCGTGCCTGTTCAGCCTTCTTTGAATTTTGTAGAGCATGGCATCATCAGGGGAGGGCTGTCTGACCCTGATTTCAGAGATGTCAAGTAAAAATATCCCATGGAAACCACTTTCTCTAATTATCTTCTGTATCAGACATGGTAGAGTCATGAAAAAATTCCCAAGCTTCTCTTTCCTCTACTAGCTATAATTTCTCAGTTCCAACTATGCCCTCTGGAGGATTCAGGAAGAACCTCTACTGAAGTTTCTCCAACTCTGCAAAATTCAAGGCATTTCTTGGATCAAGAGACCAAAAACTTTTTCTTCTGTTCTGCTAGAGGGTTTGGCTCCTTTTTCAACATCTCTTTTTTTTAAACCACATCCTCCAAAGGTTCTTCAATCAGATGGTCAGGATATAAGATTGCTAATCTTTAAGTAATATTAGTGGGCACGTGTAAACTGAATTAGATTTTTTGAATAATATTTTATCCTGGCACTGCAATTTACTAGATAAATTGGGTAAATTTACTTGGGTAAATTATGTAAAAATAAGTATGCCTTAGTTTCCCCATTTGTAAAATGGGAATAATCGTAATAATAAATGTACCTGTTTTATAGGGTTATCATGAGGATTAGATATTTTAATTCTTATAAGGTACTTGGAACAGTACCTGACTTCTTAGAAGTACTTGTTTTAGCTATAAATATTATTTCAACTAACAATCACTCTTTCAGGATTCTTCCCTATAGAAATATTGAGCATGTACACCACAATAATTATGAGGATATTCTCTGCAACAGTGTGAAGAAAAACTGAAACTATCTTAAATGTTCAACAATAAGGATATGGTTGAATAAATTATGATATTTTTTGTATTCTTTAATATTTTGTAGTTTTTAAAATGAGGCAGATCAATGTACTAACATGGAACAGTCTCTAAAAGTAAATTAAGTTTTAAAAACAATTTTCAAAATATCCTACTTGGGTAAAACAAACCAAGCAGTTCATAGATATTACTCATATATATGTAAATGCATAACAAAAGGCCTAAAGCTTACAAACCTAAATGTTAACAGTGGTTACATATGGAGTAGAATGGGTTTAACATTGGAAAGGAACAAAAAATTTTAAATTCTAATACAGGTTTTCCCACTAAGTTGACATTGGGTATTAAATTAGGCATCCAGTTATAAAATGAGGTGAGTGAGTTTTTTAATGCTCATGAGGACCTTATTGATTGTTGCAATTAAATGTGTTCTTTTTCTATACTCTTTGCTAAGTTGGGTACTTGGTAATCCTAGCTTCTGTTTATTTTATTCAAAAGTAGTTTCTATTTCCTGCCTTTTGCCTGATTCACTGAATTTAGTTTTGGTGTCCACCTTTGATGACTTTTTCTTTTAGACCTCTTTCAATTTTATTAAATTTTTTAGGATAGAACTAATTATCCAGAATAAAAGATCTGCTGATAATTTGCATTCTCCTTGTGGGAAGTAAAAGTAAAAAGTGAGAGTATATAGCATCATAAAAATATTTTAAACCCATTCTTGTTTACTCTGTTAATGAAATCTTAAAAAATAAGAGGCTGAGGAGTCAAAATGTAATTAAAAGTGAACTCTTTTGATAAAACCATCCATGGAAACCATTAACTCTAGGTGTTTTTTTTGTTTTGTTTTGTTTTGTTTTATAGCTGACTTTGGTTTCTGTGCCCAGATCACCCCTGAGCAGAGCAAACGCAGTACCATGGTTGGAACGCCTTACTGGATGGCACCAGAGGTGGTTACACGGAAAGCTTATGGCCCTAAAGTGGACATATGGTCTCTAGGTATCATGGCTATTGAGATGGTAGAAGGAGAGCCTCCATACCTCAATGAAAATCCCTTGAGGGTAAGACCAATTAAACACCAGGCTTACTGTAAGAAAAATACTTTTCTTTAATAAAACATTTTTTTAGAACTTGCTTGTGCTGGGAATTGAACAAGAATTTAGGATAGAAAGTTGATGAAACCTAGTCTCTGCCTTTTTTCTGCATCTAAAAATAATTTTCTCCTGATTTAAAGAGTTGAACTTGTTAAGTAAAGAGTTTGTAGTTTTTTGGTAGTCAGCTGTACGGTTCTTTTTTTTACATATGAGTAAGAATATACTCACTTTTCTACAGAGTTCACATACACTAGATAAGTGCCTTTTTCTACAGTTAGGTACCCTGGAAATACCAATCATGTTATCAGCTTTGAACCTTGGCCTCTGTACTCCAAGGTATAGAGAAGAAGAAAGCGAGATCATATCTCTGATAAAGCTGTGTAGATGGTAATGTTAAAGCCCATATTCAAACAAAAGAGTGAGAAGCCTGAGATCTAGATGAGGTCAGTAGTAGACTTAATTAAATATTCCAGCAGCTAAGGTGGAGAGTTTGGAGCAAGCACATGCGCTTACACTCTGGTACGTGCGCGCATGTGCGCGCTCTCTCTCTCTCTCTCTCTAAAATCTTTTTTCTTCTCCTCCTCCAAAGTTACTGTATATGGCTGAACATCATTAGTTATTAAGAAAATATAAATCAAAACCACAAGATATTACTTCACACCTATTAGAATGGTTATAAGCAGAAAGACAGACAATAATATTAGAGAGAATGTGGAGAAATAAGAACCCTCATTCTTTGTTGGTGGGAATGTAAAATGTTGCAATGTCTTTGGAAAACAATTTGACAGTTCCTTTAAAAGTTAATATTTAGTTACCATATGACCTAGCAATTCTCTGCTAGGTATATATCCAAGAGAATTAAAAGTATTCATCCACACAATAACTTGCACAGGAATATTCATGGCAGCATTATTCATTGTTCATTCACATGATGAACAATGAAATATTATTTGGCCATAAAAAGGAAGTACCAGTACATGTTACAGCATTGAACCTTGAAAGTATTATGCTAAGTAGAAGAAGCCAGACAACAGATAGTATAGGATTTTGATACTCTTTTTCCTAAACGCTTTTCATCCCATTGCCAGATATTCCAGTTCAAGTTAACAGTTAAATTACTTTTGTAGAGGTGATTAATTTAGAACACTTTTCCAAACATTTTTCTTTTTTTTCTTTTTTTTTTTTTCCTCAAAGACGACTGGTAAGGGGATCTTAACCCTTGACTTGGTGTTGTCAGCACCACGCTCTCCGAAATGAGTGATCCGGCCATCCCTATATAGGGATCCGAACCCTTGGCCTTGGTGTTATCACTCTCCCAAGTGAGCCATGGTCTGGCCCTTTTTCCAAACAATTTTTAAAACCCTCTAATTTTATTAATTTAACTAGTTTTGATTTAGTACCTCCCATATGCCAGGCACTGCCTAAAAGAAATAACAAAAATTACTGCCCTCAGAACTCACGTTTTAGTGGGAGGAGACAATAAACAAAAATAAATAAGAATATATAATATATTAAACAATGTATTCTAAGTGCTAGAATAGGCATGGAGAGGCCCAGGATGTTTGCTTTCAAAAGGTGCTTTGGGGGCCGAGCCCGTGGCGCACTTGGTAGAGTGCTGCGCTGGCAGCGCAGCGACGCTCACGCCGCGGGTTCGGATCCTATATAGGACTGACCGGTGCACTCACTGGCTGAGTGCCGGTCACGAAAAAACGACAAAAAAAAAAAAAAAAGGTGCTTTGGGGAGGGCTTCACTGAGGTGCCATTTGGACATAGGAGGTAAGAGTGTGATACTTACCTTGGGGAAAAGCATTCAAGCTGAAGGAACAGCAAGTGCAAAAGCCCTAAAGCATGAGTGTTTCTGGTGTATTCAAAGATCATTAAGGATTTCAACACAGCATCGAGCAGACGGCAGGAGATAAGGTAGATCAGTGAAGAAACAAGGCCAGAATGTGTAGTTCCTTGTGAGGCCTTTGGAAGGATTATGGCTTTTATTCTAGGTAAAATGGAGAAACCATTAGAGAGTTTTGAGCAGAGGAGTAAAATGGTCTTACTCACATTTTAACAGGATTGCTCTGGGTATCTTGTTGAGAAGAGATTCTTGAGGAAGGCAAAGGCAGAAGCAGGAAGACCAGTTAGGAAGCTGTTCCAGTAATTCAGGCAAAAAATGATGGTAGCTTAGACCAGGATGGTGTCAGTGGAAGTTGTAAAAAGTAGTTGGATTCTGGATGTATTTTGAAGGGAGAGTCTATGCCAGAGAGACAAGAGTTAAGGATGGCTCCAAGAGTTTGGCATAAGAAACTGAAATGATGAAACTGAAGTGTACCTTAACTGAGATGGGGAAGACTGCAGGAAGAGTGGGGAGGTAGGGTGGTATGTGGGAGAACAGTAGGTGACATTTTAGCTGTTTTATTTTGTTTATTTATTTGTTTGTTTATTTGGCTACTGGCCAGTACAGGAAGTGAATTAATGTGTTTTAGACATGTTAAGTTTGAGATGCTTATTAAGACATCCACATGGATATGTTGAATAGGCTGTTAGGTATACAAGTCTGGGATCCAAGCTGGAGATATAAAATTGAGGCTCCTTAGCTATAGAAGTTATTTAAAACTGTGAGTCTGGATGAGATCACCAGGTCAAGTGGGTATAGGCACATGATAGTTCAGATTGCACCCTGAGGCACTCTATAGCTAAGAGTAGATAACCATACCAGCAAAAGAGACTAAGAAGGAATGGCCAGAGAGATAAATGAAACCAAGTAAATGTGTGCCCTGGAATCTACATGCAAAAAGTGAGGAAGAGATCAATTTGTCAGAAACTGCAGTTATGTCCATTAAGGTGAAGACTGAGACTTGGTCATCAAACTTAGCAATGTGGATGTAATTGGTGAAAACTTGAACAGGGACTTCTACTTCCTGTCAAGATTGAGTAAGAGAGACCAGATTAACCCTCCTTGCCTGAAACAACCAAAAAAAACTAGAATACATGAAACGGTGGTTTTCAGAACTCTGAATATCATACAGTGAAGGACAGTGCTGTCCTAAATCGGGAAAGAAATAAGATGAGCCCTATAGTTGCCCCAGCCTAACATCTTGAGAGAGTTTCCAGGCCAGGTACAGGGAGGGATAATGCAGGTGGGGCACAGTGGACTCCTTGAGTTGACAGGATGGAGCTGAGAGTCTGGATAGACCAAGACAGCTGAGGTTCACAGGATAGAGTACAGGAGAGGAGAAAGCTGCACAGAGAGAAGTCTGGAGATCTATGGAGGGTTCTCCTTGGGCATTCTCTCTCTCTTTTTTTTTTTTTTTTTTTAAAAGATGACCGGTAAGGGGATCTTAACCCTTGGCTTGGTGTTGTCAGGACCACGCTCAGCCAGTGAATGAACCGGCCATCCCTATATAGGATCCGAACCTGTGGCCTTGGTGTTATCAGCACCACACTCTCCCGAGTGAGCCATGGGCCGGCCCCCTCCTTGGGCATTCAACAGAGATTGGCATACCTGTGTGAAGAACCTACCAATGGCCGGGGCTATAATCATCTGATAAGATTGAAGAGAGCAGTGAAACCAATGAAATCACCAGTGACAACTCCCGTCAGCAGATCTGGTAGCCCCTGACTCCACATTCCTGAGCTCAATCCAGAAAAACACCTTAGCTCTCAGGAAGGTCAAGCATATGGGCATAGGTTAGCAAAAGGGTACTTCCAATGCTCAAATGCCAGGAAAGATACCTGGAGGAGGAGGAGAATTCTGCTCAGAAGATGCCATGAATCTAAGGTTGACATGTATGAGAGCCTGTACCTGAATGTGAAGGGGAGCGTGTTCAAAAACAAGTGTATTATAGAACATCATCAAGCTGAAGGCAGACAAGACCCGCAAGAAGCTCCGGTCTAAGACCAGAGAAGCACGCAAGCGCTGTCTAGAGTACCTACAAACCAAAGAGGAGGAAATCATGAGACTGTACATGGAGGAAGAGACCAATAAATAAAGCGCTCTCTTTCTCATCTGTACGTAGTGGCCTTGGTGATTACTTCGATCAGTCATTCAAATAAAACAAGATTTTATCTGCCTAGGGAAAAAAGGAGGGCTTTTTGTTTTTTTTTTTTTAAAGAATATTTGTAGGAGTACAGAAATAGCCAGGACCAACAAGCACTCAGGCATCTAGTCAAAGTTTACCAGATAGGCAAAGAAAAATGCCCCATAATGAGGAGAAAAATCAACCAATTGAAGCTGATCCAGAACTGACACAGATAAAAGAATTAGCACACAAGGTCATTAAAATAATTTTATAACTGCCCAGGTGTTAAAGAAATTAGAGACATATGGAAGCTTTTGGGGGGGGCTTTGGGGTTTTTTTTTTTTGGCAGCTGACGGGTAAGGATCCAACCCGGACCTTGGTGTTATCAGCACAATGCTCTAATCAACTGAGCTAACCAGCTAGCCCCCTGGAAAGTATATTTTTTAAAAGACCCAAATTAAACTTACAGATGGAAACTGTAATGATTGAGATTGGGTTAATAGCAGATTATACATTGCAGAAATAGAACCTATCCAAATTGAAACTTAAGGACAGAAGTAAGGTTTTTTCCTTTCTTTTTTTTTTTTTTTTTTTTTTTTTTTTTGTGGCTGGCTGGTACAGGTATCCAACCCTGGTGCCTCGCTCTAACCAACTGAGCTAATTGGCCAGCCCTATGAGATTTTTTTTCCTTATATCAATATCTTTGTTTTGTTTTGTTTTTGTTTTTTATGGCAGCTGGCCTATAGGGGATTCGAACCCTTGACCTTGGTGTTAAAAAGCTGCGCTCTAACCAACTGAGCTAACTGGCCAGCTTGATATAAATATCTTTAAAAGATAAAATTTTAAATAAAAATAACGACAGTGGAGGCAGGAGATTATATGCATAACTAAAATGACAACAAAGCGAAAGGGCCAACGGGGAGAACTGTAAGATTCTTGTACTCTGTGTGACATGGTATGTCTCTTGAAAGGTTGTGATAATTGAAAGATGCATGCTATAAACCAAAAGATGCATGCTATAAACCCTTAAGCAAATACTAATATAACGAAAGTGTTATACCTGATATCAAAGGAGATAAAATGCAATCATAAAAACATACTGAGGTAAAGAAAAAAGGCCAGGGTTTGTATCCCCATACTGGCCAGCTTCCAAAAAAAGAGAAAAAAGGCCATCTACAGTGTATACATAAATCAGAACATAACATTATACCCCCTTAATATATACAATTATTTTTTGTCAATTATTTTTTATTTATTTATTTTTTTTTTTTTTTAAAAAGATGACCGGTAAGGGGATCTTAACCCTTGACTTGGTGTTGTGAGCACCACGCTCAGCCAGTGAGCGAACCGGCCATCCGTATATGGGATCCGAACCCGGGGCCTTGGTGTTCTCAGCACCACACTCTCCCGAGTGAGCCACGGGCCGGCCCATTTTTTGTCAATTAAAAGTAAAAATTTAAATTAGAAGAAAGGCCACATTGATGGGAGTATATCAAACGAGGCACAAGGGCCAACTGAAAGAGCTTCTAAGGCCAAAGCTGGAACAGTTTGAACAAAATAAATAGTGTAGGTTATAACTTAAAGTATAAAATAGATATAAGTTCATACTGATATAAATAACTGATCGAATAAATAAATGGGGGAGAAGAGACAAATCTGTCATGCAGAACAATTCCAAATAATTTACGTAGATATCCAGCTGCCAAAAAAAATACTGGCCAGCTGCAAAAAAAAAAAAAAAAAAAAAAATGTAGCTACTCCACGTTAAAGGACTTAGAACATAACTCCCCACTCCTTATGTCTGGGCTGCACATAGTAACTTCTTTTAAAGAGCACAGTATGTAAGGGGTAAGCACAGTTTGTAAGGGGTGAAGGGGAGACTTTTCAGTGGAGAAACCTGACCAGCATTACCTCAGCCAAGTCAGCACAGACAGTCCTAAATCATGTTGATAGTATGTACTTTTGGTATTATGCAATGAAAATGGCATTCTTAACTCTGATATTTATTCCCAGAACCCATAACTTCAGTCTAATCAAGAAAAAAACATCACACAAATTCCTATAGAGGGGCATCCTACGGTATAATTTAACACCTGACTAGTACTCCTCAAAACTGTCAAGTTTATCAAACAAGGAGAAATTGTCACAGCCGAGAGGAGTCTAAGGAAACAAGACAACTAAATATAATGTGGTATGCTGGAAGAGAAAAAGGAAAGTAGGAGGGTGAATGTAATAGGGAAGTCTAGTATGATTGCTGGTATCACTAAGGGCCATATGAGTTTAGTGGATATGAATTTTTAAGTGATGCCAGTCGGCATGGACATGTTTTTCTCCTGCCATACTTAGCTACGTAGGTGGAGTTTTCACCACATTTAGCCAAGTGATTGGTGTGAAGTGAGAAAGGGTCAAGGAACTGATTATGTGGAAGGAATGGTGTCCTTAACACGATCAATAAGATTTAGGTCCCAGTGGAGTCATAGGATTGCTGGTGTTGGGGTGCTGGGGTGAAAAAGGTAGGAGGTAGAGTGCAGCAGATTAAAGAGTTGGAGTTTTGGTACTGATAAGGTATAGGGTATAACCATTGATGTGTGTGGCTGAGGTGGGCTAAAGGACAAGAGCATCAGAAGTCAAGGAACTGTAGCAAGCATCCATGTAGGTAGCTATTGAAATTGCCACAAATTAGAGATAACAGTGTGCAAGGAGCTATTATCTTGAAGGAGTAATGGTGAGTGACCTGGAGTTTGGTAGATGTTCGGAACAAGGTATGGTAGGTATGCCTTTGAAGGCCCAGAAATTACAGAGGAGGAGGGACATAGAGATCTCAAGGAGCAATGAGGAGCCAAAAGAGCACTTACTCCATCTCCAGGCCCAGAGTTGAGAGAGAGAAAAAAGCCACCACTAGAGAGCACTGCAAGAAAATGTAATGAAAGTAAGGAGAACGTGCAGAGCCACGTGGGCATTAGAATGAAGAGACTGGGGGAATAATAGAGAGAAATGAAGGTGAAGAGTATAGATTTATCCCAAAGTAGAGAGAAGGTTGTGAGTATTGTGAGTTGGTGGTGGTGGTCGTACTTAACGTTATGGCCTTCCCTCTTAATACCTTTTTTTTTTTTTTTTTTTTTTTTTTGTCGTTTTTTCGTGACCGGCACTCAGCCGGTGAGCGCACCGGTCAGTCCTATATAGGATCCGAACCCACGGCGGGAGCGTCACCACGCTGCCAGCGCAGCACTCTACCAAGTGCGCCACGGGCTCGGCCCCCTCTTAATACCTTCTGATGGAGGTGTGGAGGCTCAGAAAAATCTTATGATCTTAACTTGAAATTAATTACTTTCTCAGAGATGATTTCTTAGAATGGATTTTTTAAATGAAAAATTGGGGGAAGTGTCACAGAACTTGAAAAAGAGAGAGAGAAGCTATCTTAGGTGACAAGGAAATGGACATACTCATACACTGATGGTTTGAGTGTAAATTGGTGCCTTTTTTTTTTATGGCATTTTGGCGATACAGCAGAAACTTTCAATAATTCAGGAGAAAATCTAGATGACCTTGGGTGTGGCAGTGTTTTTTAGATGCAACACCAAAAGCACAGTCCATAAAAGGATAAATTGGACTTTACTAAAATTAGAATCTGGACTGGTCAGTTAACTCAGTTGGTTAGAGCATGGCATTATAACACCAAGGTCAAGGGTTCAGATCCCCATACCGGTCAGCCACCCCCCCCCCAAAAAAAATCTTCTATTTCATGAAAGACATTTAAGAGAATGAGAGGACAAGTCACAGACTACAAGAAAATATTTGCAAAACACTTAGCTCATAAGGTACTTAGATCCGAGATATGAAAAGAAGGGCCGGCCCATGGCTCACTTGGGGGAGAGTGTGGTGCTGATAACACCAAGGCCATGGGTTCGGATCCCATATATGGATGGCCAGTTAGTTCACTTGGGAAAGCATGGTGCTGACAACACCTAGTTAAGGGTTAAGATCCCCTTACTGGTCATCTTTTGGAAAAAAATAAACAAAACAAAACATAAAAAGAGCTCTTAAAGCACAACAGTAAGAAAACAAACAACCCAGTTAAAAAATGGGCAAAAGATCTGAACAGACAGCTCACCAGAGAAGATAGACAGATGGCAAATAAGCATATGAAAAGATCTCAATAATAAGTAATTAGGGAATTGCTAAACTAAAACAACAATGAGATACCATTATATACCTTTTAGAATGGCTAATGTTGAAAAAACTGACAATGCTAAATGTGAGGTGAGGATATGGAGCAACAAGAATTCTCATTCATTACTGGTGGGAATGCACCACTCTGGAAGACAATTTGGCAGTTTCCTACAAAACTAAACTTAATCTTACCATATGACCCAGCAGACGTGCTGCTAGGTATTTATTCAAATGAGTTGAAAACTTATGTCCACAGAGAAACCAATATACAACTTGCAAAAAACTATAGAAGCAATCAAGATGTCCTTCAAAAAGTGAATTATAGACTATAGTACATCCATATAATGTTATTTATCAAAAAAAAAAATGAACTATTAAACCACAAAAAGACATGGAAAAACTTTAAATTCATGTTGCTTAGTGAAAGTCTAAAAAGGCTACATGGGCTGGCCAGTTAGTTCACTTGGTTAGACTGTAGTGTTACACCAAGGTGAAGGGTTTTGATCCCTGTACTGGCCAGCTGCAAGATAAAATAATATAATTTTGTAGAACTAATCAGTTATTAGTAAGGATGAGTCTGAGATAACTTTTAACAAATCTGCTGTTTTGAAATGTGATATGTGTGACTTGAAAAAAGCTTGAGAACAGTAAACAGGACATTATATGTCAGTGGTGAGATTGTGGTCATTTTTCTTTATACCTTTATGTATTTTAGTTGGGTTTTTTAAAAGCAATATATACTGTATTTATAATCCAACAACAACAAAAAAAGATGAAGCTGATTTTTGAAAAAGAACTTAGGGAAATGTAACATCTAAAAATAAAGGGAAAATATCAAATCTAAATGGGTAGAGGGGCTGGCCAGTTAGCTTACTTGGGAGAGCGTGGTGATGATAACACCAAGGTCAAGAGTTCAGATCTGCGTACCAGCCAGCCACTCAAAAATAAATAAATAAATAAAAATAAATGGGTAGAGATCATAACAACATCACTTTAGTATTTATAGTGATTGTCTTTAAAGAAGTAAGACGTCCATAAACTTTACAAAGTGCTCTATCACTTTGTTGAGCTACCTTAGGTATATCAAGATGTTCTTCTGTTTTTAGGCTTTGTACCTGATAGCAACTAATGGAACTCCAGAACTTCAGAATCCAGAGAAACTTTCCCCAATATTTCGGGATTTCTTAAATCGATGTTTGGAAATGGATGTGGAGAAAAGAGGTTCAGCCAAAGAATTGTTACAGGTAAATTTGGAAATGATGCCATTTTTGGAAAAAGTTTACTCTTTAACTAACCAGCAGGAAGTTTTCATAGGGTTAATATTTATATTTCACTATCAGTTACCAGCAGTATGATAGCTGTTGCATTTTAGGGTTTTATCTGCTGGGAATAAAATTCTGATAGTACCATTATAAATTTCTGCATATTATCAATTCTTAGACCTGTTTGTGGCTTTCATGGGTGTATCTGTGAGTCCTTTAACTGTAGATTTTATGATGTTAGAATAAACTTAAGACTAGCCAGTTAGCTCACTTGGTTAGAGTGCAGTATTATAACATCAAGATCAAGGGTTTGGATCCCCATACCAGCCAGCTGCCAAAGGAAAAAGAGAATAAAACAACTCTGCTTTTAACTGTAAAAGTGATGTATTGATTATGTTGTTTTATATAGGTATTGAAATATGTGTTTGGTTTATTAAATAAATTTTAATTTATAATGTAGTTTGGGGGGCTTAATAGAAAGAAAATATTCTGTTTCTAAATTGATGAATACTATTTATACATTTATTTTCCTATTCTTTCTGGCAGCATCCCTTCCTGAAACTGGCCAAACCATTATCTAGCTTGACACCATTGATCATGGCAGCTAAAGAAGCAATGAAGAGTAATCGTTAACATCATTACCATGGCCTCATATGTTTTCCATTTTCTAAAAGAAGTTTTTAATATATGAAAATTATTACTCTTTTTGGGGTTTAGAGAGATGGTCTGCATAACATGGAAGAAAAAAGCAAACTACTGTTCTTTGAAGACAACCAAGAGTAAATGGCAAAAAGAATTATGACTTTCAAATATGAACCCCTTCTTTAGGGTCCAAGAGGGATTGTGGACTGAATCACTAGCCTTATGTCTTTCAGCAGACAGCCTGTCAGGGCCATTTATCATGCTTGAGATTTGCATTTTTTTTTTTTTTTGCCGACTTTATTGTAATAGATCCCATTCATTGTCCCTTTTGGGGTACTTTTCAATACTTGAGTGGCAGATTGGAGTTTTTCAGAATATATGTTTCATCTACTAGTCTTCTTTTCTCTCCTTCATAGCTCTCCTATTCCTTGACTTCTTTTGAGTCACTTTGAGAAATTTTTCTCATGCCTAAATTCAAGGCTAGAATGTGATAGAAATTTTGTAGCTCCTTATATTGGCAAAGGAGTTCCATATGGTTTAACTTTGTACAGAGGTGAGGACCAGCTAATGCTTCAGTTCAGAATTTGAACTGAAGGAAAGGAAGAAAAGTATGTGATTTTTACCTTTTTAACAAATGTGAAAGAGTCAATTTTAGAAATTTCATGGTAGCAAGTTTGGCATTTGTTACATGTATAGAGGACTAATAATCTATATTTATAACTAAATCATTGAGACAGAGAAAGAATCCCATTGACTCTACATTCTTACAATTTTGTCTTTCTTTCTGCCTGTTTCCTCTTCAGATTTGGTTTCAGGAACCGAAGTGATTTGTTCTTGTTCCACCTTGGGCTTTATGACTCTGGTTAATGCCACTACCTTCTCCTCTCCCCTTTTCCCCCTCCATTTTGGAAATAAATTTCTGTATATGTTGCAATTAGGTTTAGGTTTGGTTTTTTGTTTTGCTTTTTAATTGACTCTCTTACCTCACACATAACACCACCACCACTGCCCACCCCCCAGCAAATAATTTAACCATTGAATTGCCAGAATTTAAAAGTTAACTTTTATTTCCATTTAAAGGAGAAAAATATTTGGAGCTAGCAGAGACAAAGTGAGAGACATGAACCTTGCTGAGCTCTAAAATAGAGATGCAGCTTGTAACATCATGTTACATTGTTTCCAACCCATTAAAACCCAATGTTTTACTGTCTATGAGAACTCAAATGACAAAGTACTTCTTGATGAATTTATGGATCATTTGAGATGTTGAATTACTTTAGTGGTTTTTTTAAAAATAAGTAGAGAATTTTCATGTAAACAACTGGAGGAAGGAAGAAAAATAAAATGTGTTTGTTGATAGCAATACTTTTTTAATTTTAAAGATTAAAAAAAGGTCTGTGACCTGTAGCATTAATTGTTAGAGTATCCTTTCTTCTCCCCTTTCCTTCTCTTTTCTGTCTTCTACTTCTCTCCTTATTATTTTGTAGTTTTACTTTTGGAGGAAGTATTGTTGCTTCTGACATGTCTGGAACCACATAAAAGAGAAAAACCTGTGGTTTGGTTTTGGCATTTTGTTCCCACCATTTCCTCCCAATTAACATCACATCTGCTTGCCATCCTGCAGTAGTACAAATCATGAATAAAAATAATTTTGCTGTTTGGGAATACATTGGGGAAACTAGCAGGGTTTTATTTCCTATTATTTTCATTATATCTGTGTTAAGATACAGGTATAAGGATAGAAATGGCTGTTTTTTATTGATAACATAGGAAGGTTTTTTATAAAAATTAGTAAAATAATTAATGAAACATATCTAGAGCACTTAATGTTCTCTGTTTTCAATATGATTCTTGATTTCATTTTTCTCTGGACTATACTGGCATTCTACATCTATTACTAAATTACGGAAACAAGCTGGTTTATTTCTGATGGAAAGCTACAGTGCCTCTTAAGTTCCAGATTTGAACATTCTTGTAAACAGTTGTCTGGATGGATTATAAAGAAGATGCTACCAATGAAATAGAAAACCAACTACATGATAAGACTATGATCATCATGACCACTCGAGAAGGCACTCCATCCTGTCATAAAGATCTTATTCATTGAATACGTGCCAACATCCCATTTTATGCTTGTTGACTCAGCAAAAGGCTTTTCAGTTAATAGAAGCAGTTTGAGATTTATATTTACTTCTTTGATGATTACCCGCATGTCCATTGCTGGCAACGGACTTTGTCGTTAAAACCTGACTCTTAGGTTAAGTGAACTACACTGTGGATTATTCTTTACTTGCCTGGATAAACTAACCTGTAATAGAAATATACTTTGGTTAATTCTGAAATGTGTCATTTTTAAACAAAATAATCTTGAAAGCAATGCAGAATTGTGATTTATTAGTTAATTTTAAATTAAAATGTTCAGATCTTGTGGAAAGAACAATTATATCTTAATCAAGATTCATGGGTTTTTAATAATTGCTTTTTGTAGTCACCCTTTTTGTTATCACTCTAGAATGAGGGCTGGCCAGTTAGCATACTTGGTAGAATGTGGTGCTAATAACGCCAAGGTCAAAGGTTCCTGATACTGGCCAGCCACCAAAACAAACAAAAAACACAAACAACAACAAAAATAAAGTGAAAATTCCCGTTTAAATCTAAAAGTTACCTTAGTAGTCCTCTTGTGTTTATAGAATAATATTACTATAACATTTATTATATTTTAGACACGTGTGGTCTTAAAATGATCCTCTGTTCCTGTTCCTTTTGCTGGTTTTAGGGACAGTTAAAACTGGGAAGCCATGAAAACACTGAGCATTTTGTCCTATCTAAAATAGTAAACAAGTAGAGTGATGATTGTGCAGCATAAGACACCATGGCTAACACAACTCTGTCTTCATGTGTTGAGTGCCTGGCATGAATTCTCTTCCCTTCAGCATATAAATGTTAAGCTGCTTAAAGTTGACCTAGTAACCACCAGTCCTAAATGAACCTGTGCCTTTAACAAGCAATTTTAAACTACCTATGAGTATTTCTTTGTAGGGTTCGCTTAAATACATGTTTGTTTGTATATACTGTATTTTAGCCAGAATTATTTGATATGATCAAACAATAACTATATTTAGAAAAATAGGTTGTTAAAAGAATCTGCATCAATTTTTCAATCTAATTTTTAAAAAATATACTGAGAATCCATATCCAGTGAAATGTAAAAATTATAGCTAACATCCAGATTAATATTCATTTGGGGGTTTTTGAAGTGGAATTTTATAGTAATATAAAAAGCAGATTGTCTTGTCTCCACTGCTCCCACAATAGGTATTTAAACAGTTAAAATTAATTTTTCCATAGTGTGCGTATATAATATATATCTATACATACACATTTTTTTCTCAACACATTTATTGAACACTCTGGCAAAGATGCTGTGGTAGATGTTGGAGTTACAAGGAAGAATCAAGCACTGGCCTGCCTTTGAAAGAACTGAAGTCTTTCTCATCATTCTAGGATGTTGACAAGACAAGAAGCAGAAAGAAATGTATGATCTGTCAAACAAATTTTCATTCTATATTAAGAAAAACAATTACATTTGGAACTTAACATCTTTGGTTGGAATATGTTGGCTTTTTTTCCCCCTTGTTTTGGTAGATAGAAATAGAATTTAGTGAAATTAGTTTGTCTTTTCTGTCTTGTCTTTGAATTTTATATTGCCTTTTATTTCTAATTTAATCCCGTTCAATAATTTAATTGTTACATTGACATTAACTGCTGTATTGGGTGACTTTGTTCAATAATTTTGTTCTTTCAGGGCTAGAAATAAACTTTTTAATGTCCATTTTTCCCTTTCCTAAACTTCCATTCTTCCTTTTGATAAGAATAACATAAAAAGAGGGCTCAGTTGGTTAGAGTGCAGTGTTATAACACCAAGGTTAAGGGTTTGGATCCCTATACCAGCCAGCCATCAAAAAAAAAAAAAAAAACATAGAAGAATAAATGTTTAAATGTCTCGTATGACTTTTTTCTTTGACATCACAACTATATAGAAATCTAAAAGGCTTTTAGAGAGCATTCTTGTATTTTTTAAGGATAAGTTTTTTTACTCTTTAACATTTCCTTAATGTTTTAAGCCTTTTAATTCTGCCATGGCATCATTTTGAGTACAAAGCTCCAAATTAGTAAGGCTTCTAAACACTTGTGGGTCATAAGTACAATCTGTTTGAACACCTACAATACAACTTGGCTTGAAATTCTTTTTTTTTTTTTTTTTTTTCTTTTTTCTTTTTCGTGACCGGCACTCAGCCAGTGAGTGTACCGGCCATTCCTATATAGGATCCGAACCCGCGGCCGCTGGGAGCGTCGCTGCGCTCCCAGCGCAGCACCCTCCCGAGTGCGCCACAGGCTCGGCCCTTGGCTTGAAATTCTAATGCTCATCTGTTTGGAGTAATAAGAGTCTAACCAGAATTTCTGTGTTAAATGCACCAGGAAATTGAGTACAGTACTTGAAGCCATCACTTTATTATACCAATTTAATTTGGAATGTGGTTGCTGCAGATTGGATTCCCCCCCCCCCCCCCCCCCCGCACACAAAAAGCTCACAGAAGCTTAAATCCCCATTGTAACTGTTAAGGGTGGGAAATCCTATTATGGTAATTGAAAGGTGAGGCCTTGAAAAGGTTGTAGGACAACACCTAGTGAATGAATTAAAAATGGTGGTCATGGACATGGTTCTGAGGGCTCTAAAAGGAAAGTGAATGAGGAACTATTTCTCTGCTCTGCCATTTTCTGCCATGTGAGACCCCTGAGTCACTCATCACCACCAAGAGCCTCATCAGATGTGTTCCCTGGACTTTGAACTTCCCAGCCTCCAAAACTTAAGCAATAAATTTTGTTTTCTTCTTTGCAAATTACCCAGTTCAAGTATTTTGTTATAAGCAATGGAAACAGACTAATACAGTGGTATACCCTGACACAGGTAACAGCTGCAATATAGAGAGTTCACTATCAGAAAGCCTAAAATACACATTTCCTAGCCTGGGGTGAGAGGTGTAGGCAATGACTTCTTAAAATGTATTTGTTGTACTATAACCTATTTAGCTCTATTCTAACATCTAACATTTATTTTTTAAACTAAAAGTTTTAAAATGGATGATTAATTTGAGAAGCCCTATTAGATATTATTATTATTGTTGTTAGCTTAGTGCATGCTTTACTCCTTTGATGATTGTGGCTTTTGTTAAATTAGAGAATTTTTTTAACACTAAATTATTTAATAAGCTTTTATCTTTTGAGGAGGAGGAGAGTAGAACAATAGAAGTGAACGTCTTAGGCCTAGTTATTTTAGGTTTTTAACAAAGTAACATACACATAATAAAAATTCAAATAATCTTACAGGAGTTATAATAAGCAGTTGCCAGTCCCCCTCTTTAAACTTCCCTGCTGTTCCACTGAGGTTTGTACTTCTAACTCTTTGAGCTGCTTTTAGCATACGTTTCACTTTTCTAAATTATATACAGGCATTTCTTGATGTTTCTGTGTTTTTACTTTAGATTCTTGTAACTTCCTGTTACGGCAATGAGAATTTGGGTACTGCCATACTTCCTGTTTTCTCCCTTTTCTCTGCCTCTCGTTTTCCAATTAAGAGGTAGCAATTACTAGATTAGTAGTCAGTTTTTATCTTATGTGGGAGCGTTGTTCACTCAAGTGGCTTATTATCATTACATACTTTTTTTTTTTTTTTTTAACCCTTGACTTGGTGTTGTCAGCACCACGCTCTCCCAAGTGAGCTAACCAGCCATCCCTATATAGGGATCCGAACCCGCGGCCTTGGTGTTATCAGCACCCCACTCTCCCAAGTGAGCCATGGTCCGGCCCCATTACATGACATTTTTTGACAACTCTGCTTTTCATGTTGTTAATTTTCTTGTCTTTTTGTTTCCTTTGAAAGTTTCTGTGTTTCTATTACTACATTTTCTCAAACTTGCCACAAAGTCGCAAAAGCCCTCTGAAGACTTTTCTATACAATTAAATGTCTCAGCTAATGACAGTTCCTTTTTCTTTCCTGGGATTTTGCTGTGGCTCCAGTTGGACTGTTTTCTGGGTCTTCTGCACCTCTGTCATCTGAGACTCAATTTCGCTCCTGAGTTAGATCCTTTGTTTTGTGAGCACCGTATCTTCTTGATTGGTTTATTCCCTCATTTTGGAGAAATACAGTCTACTAGCTTTCTGAGAAAGGGGTACATGAGAGGTAAAAATTTTAAGAACTTGCATATCTGAAAATGTCTCATGTTTTTTTGATAGTACAGGATTTTAGGTTGGAAATCATCATTTTTCTAAATTTTGAAGACATTCCTTCATTGTCTTATAGTTTGCCATTTCTGATAACAGATCTTTATGTATGACCCATTTTTCTGCCTCTCTGGAACTTTTGTTCTGAAAACTCACCATGAAGTGCCTCAGCAAGGTCTTGTATGTTTTCATTGACTTTGGGCATTTGACAGGTGCTCTTGGTTACTGACTCATTTCTTTCAGTTCTGGGTAATTGTATTTCTTTGAAAATTACTGCTTACTTCTGTTACTTCTCTCTGGAGTTCTAGCATTATCTGTTTTTCTTATCTTCCTCTCTTGCTTTCCATGTTTTGTGTTTTCTTTTTACATTTCTGGAAGAATTTCCTTGGGTTTCTCTCTGACCCTTCTGAACATAGTTTGATTACCATACCTCCAATTTCCAAAGTGCATTTTTTTTGTTTTCTGATCTTCCTTTTTATAGCTTTCTGTTTTTATTTCATAGATTAAATATATCTCTTGCAGTATTAATTATAAGGGTCTTGTCTTAATTCAGGCTGCCATACAAAATTCTCTAGACTGGATGATTTAAACAACAGACATTTATTTCTTAAAGTTCTGGAGGCTGGAAGTCTACGATCAAGGTGCTGGCAAGGTAGGTTTCATTGAGTCCTCTTCTGTTGACTTGCATGTGGCCGCCATTGCACTGTGTGAAATGACCTCTTTGTAAGCACACAGGGAGAGAGAACAAGCTCCCTGGGGTCTCTTATAAGGATACTAATCCCATGAGGGCCTCACCTTCATGACCTCATCTAACTCCAGTGACCTCCAAAGGCCTCATTCCAAATGCCATCACTTTGGGGGTTTAGGCTTCAATATGAATTGGTGGGGGTGAGGGGGGGCCACAAACATTCAGGTTATAATAGGTCTTTTTTCTTTTTTTAAGTCTGGATTGTATATTTTTTCTGAGTTCCTTTTTTATTTAACTCCTCCGTCTTTCACATAAAGACTTTTTCAAATGTTTGGTGAGTACCTGCTGATTAATGCTGTTTCTGTAATAACACTAGTGTAGCACTGTGTCAGGCATTGCACTAAACAAATATTCATTTACACATTGATTTTTCTCAATTCTCAGCTGGGCTCTTGAACTGGTCAGCAACCATTCATTTTGCTCCTAGGTCTTTATTCCTCTCCCTTTTTTCCCAAAGTTATCTCATGACTCCCAATTCCTTTATCCCACCTTCTCAACACTTACTTTATTCCACCCCACTACCAGAATGTTCTGGGTTTCTGTCTTTGCCATCTTTCAGTCTCAGTGGAAAATGTTCTTCGTCTCAGGCCCCTCCGCCTTATCCTGTCTCTGCTGTATCTGCATCCTACCCCTCTACTCACTCTAACCCTCATTTTTAAAATTTCAGCAATTCAGATAAAAGAAAGGCTCTCCAACCCCAATCCAAGACCCTATCCCAAAGGAAAACTGTTGGGCCGGCCCGTGGCTCACTCGGGAGAGTGTGGTGCTGAGAACACCAAGGCCCCGGGTTCGGATCCCATATATGGATGGCCGGTTCGCTCACTGGCTGAGCGTGGTGCTCACAACACCAAGTCAAGGGTTAAGATCCCCTTACCGGTCATCTTTAAAAAAAAAAAAAAAAAAAAAAAAAAAAACTGTTACCAGTTTCTATCTCTTCAGACCTCTCTGAGAGGTAGACTAAGCAGTTCTTGAAGGATGCAAAGAAAATTTATTTTTGTTTCCCTCTGTTCTAACCCATTTTATAAGGCTAGTTTTCCTTCATTCCCTGGATGAAATTTAGAGCAAAGACACAGGCAGTTTTACCAATGAGCTCTACAAATATTTGAGGAAAAATAATTACAGTACTGCACAAACTATTCCAGAATATAGAAAACACTCCCCAAATTCTGAGAATAGTATAACTGATACTAAAACAGTATGTGAGGAGAAAATTATAGGCCAGTCTCATTCATAAAATATAAATGCACGTAACACCAAGGTCAAGGGTTCAGATCCCTGTACTGGCCAAAAATAAATAAATAAATGCACAATTATTAAACAGATCATTAGCAAATTAAATCAGCAGTATATAAAGAGAGTACATACTCAATAAAGAGCTTGGACTAGATGGTCCTTTCTTAAGGTCAAAAAAAAAAAAAAAAGTACATCCTAATCAAGAAGTTTAGTATGCAAGAGTAGTAAAATTTAAAAATCAAATTCAGGGACCGGCCCGTGGCTCACTCGGGAGAGTACGGTGCTGATAACACCAAGGCCCCGGGTTCGGATCCCATATACGGATAGCCGGTTCGTTCACTGGCTGAGCGTGGTGCTGACAACACCAAGTCAAGGGTTAAGATCCCCTTACCGGTCATCTTTTAAAAAAAAATAAAAGTCAAATTCAGGATATTAGTAAACTAAGTGAGCATATTAATTGATTAAAATTTTAATATCAGTTCATAATTTAAAAATATATATTTTAGCAAATTAGGAGTGAACTTCTTTAACGTGATAGAGTGTATTTACGAAAAAACCTACAGCAAGAAATCATGGTCAGTGATGAGGCATTGAAAGCATTCCTTTGAGGATTAGAACATGACAAGGGTGCCCATTATCACCACTTTGTTTTAAACTTGAAGATCCTAGTTAGTATAGTAAGAAAGAGAAAAGATATGAGTTGAAAAGCAGGATGAAAACTGTCATTAAGCTGAGAACACAGGAAACCCAAAAGAATATAATGATAAGTTACAAGAATTAATAAGAAATTTATCAAGTTTGCTGGATACAAAACCAATGTGCAAAGAGTCAATTATATTGCCAAACACTTAGCAACAAATAGAAAATGTAACCTTAAAAATCTAGTATTTATAATATGAGGGTACTTCGAAAAGTTCATGGAGAGATTTTTTTTTTTTTTTTTTTTGGCAGCTGGCCATCACAGGGATCTGAGCCCTTTGTGTTATAACACTGTGCTCTGACCAACTGGCTGTATTACCTTTAATTCTTTTTTTCCACAAACTTTTTGAAGTATCTTCATAGATCAAAAATATAAAGTGCCTAGAAATAAGTAACAAGATATAAGGACTTTACAGAGAAAATGTGAAGACTTCACTGGAAGATTTTACATTTTGGATTGGGAACTGTTTTATGGCAGTGGAAATTGTGCTTATTGTAATGAAAATTAATAGTGAAACTATTTAATTCCATTTAACCCAGGTTAATGAAACATTGGTTCAAGGTGAGAAATACATTGACTACTGAATTTTAGTATAAAGAGCCATGTCCTAGAAGCCATAAAGTGGCTTGTGTACTAATCTAACCCCTTTTAGTAGTAGTTTTTTTGTGTGTATGCCATTCAGTCAACATGAAATATACCCCACTCCCCTACCCCCCACATTTGTTATACCCAGTTTTTTGTTTGTTATACCCAGTTCTTTGTAGGGAACTTGTTTCTACAGAACCACAGTTGTCACACTTGTTGGCTTCTAACCATCCTGCCAGTCAAGAAACTTGATTAAATTCCAGAAGCCTCTTCTCACTTGTAATTGGGGGCCCTGAGATCTTTTGCTAAAGAGAGGTGAGAGAATGGTTAATAATAGAAAAACAATTTCAGGTATTTTTCTCTGGCATATGGGTGTTGAGACTGTGTCCCAGTATATTCTATGAGAAAGGAATTTGTTTGGACCAAGCTCTCTGTTGCAAATACCCTCCGAGGGATTTAGACATCACCACCCCCCTTTCGGTGTAAATTTCACTAATCCGTTAATCTAAACTCTAGTTGAGCCTTCATTAATCTCTCAGAGAATAGATGTTTTGTTTGGGATTGGAAAAAGAATTTTGGAGTATGAAGGGCTGCCAAGATAAGAAGGACCTTGACAGCACTGGGTATAAGCTGGAAAAACATGGGGCAATGTTTTTGAAAGTGGTGATAGAGCCTTGACAAAGAAATTTTGCCTGCTTCTCAAGTTAGCTTAAGTAGGACCTTGGTGTCAATAGTATTCAAAAGTGAGAATACTTTGGAAAACTATAAATTTCAGCCTATCCTAATTTAGGCCCTATCATCTTGCTTCTGGGAGGAAGAGAAAAGAAAAGAGAAATCATAGAGATGAAAGGATGTTGTATATCTCCTCCCCGCTTTTTCAGGATAATTTAGTGCAAATTTCAGTATTTCGCATTCAGATGATCGTTAGTATATAAACCCTAAATGTGTTACAGGTCTGTTGTGAGTCTGGATTAGTGTGTAGGGAAAGAGACATAAAAGGCAATTTTGGGGCTAACTGGTTAGCTAAGCTGGTTAAGGCATAGCCTTATAACCCTGAGGTCATGGGTTCGGATTCCTGTACTGGCCAACCACCCAAACAAACAAACAAAAAACAATTCTTTCTGAAGATTGGCACTGTTCAGAATTGCAGAGTACTACAGACTTTTGTAATGAGCTTTTACAGTTGTGTAGACTCTAACATTTGGAGGGAGAAGAGATAGAAAGGGTTAAGAAAAATATTATTTGCAGATTGTTGCAAATTGACCAAAGCCAATATGTTCATGCTTAGGTTCCTTTGGTAGAGTTAACTACCCAAGAAGTTTGAGGTGAGGGTTAACTAACCTCGCTGATAAATTATAATGAAAGCAAGTCTCAGACCAAATTCTGCCACACGCCTAGAAGTTAATTAAGCAAACATTTATTAGCAAAAGTGCTCATTCAGCCTGCCCGGTAGCTCATTGTAATTCAAGCTCTCTGTCCTGTTAAGTGCTCTGTCCACCACCTTCCAGAGAAGGAAACATTCCAGAGGCCACGATTCTGTTACCCTTATAAATGGCATCATGTAACCAGACATCCTCCTAACCAGTGGCTGGTCACAGGATCATTTAGGGATGGAGCCTTGAGGACCATTCCTGAGGGGTCAAATTGCAGGCCTCACTAGATTCTTATACCCTGTTCATGCAAGGCTGCAGAGTCTCTCAAATTACTCTAGACAGTTCAAGTATCTTGAACACCTTTCATTTCAGTAAGAGCCCGTTTATGATCTTGTTGCTAATTAGCAAGCAACTAATTTCGTGAGGAAACACCCATTTCTGACTTTTTTTTTTTTTTTTTTTGGTTACTGGTCAGTATGGGAATCCAAACCCTTGACCTTGGTGTTGTAATATCACTCTCTAACCAACTGAGCTAACCAGTCAGCCCCTGTTTCTGATCTTCACTCTGTTTGTTAGCAAACCCTCAGATGTTGATTGAGATATGGAAAATGGAAGTGCTTGTAGTAGCCGCCTCGGGAATGTGGCATATCTGACAGCTCTGATCACCCTGGTGTGTAAATTTTCTATTGGAACAATGCATGCTGTCTTTTAGAACATTTTAAAGAAAATTATAGACATTGTAATATAGATGAAGTTGGTCCTTGATATTAGCATTATACTATTTGTAGTTCAACTGCTTATTAGCAGTAATCTGTAGTTGCTTGTCATTTTACTAAGATAAGAATAAAACTGAAAACCTTCTGGAAAGGATTCACTACTCCAGATGCCATTTGTAATTCATGGGAGGAGGTCAAAATATCAACATTATCAGGAGTTTGGAAGAAGTTGATTCCTACCCTCACGGATAACTTTGGTTCAAGACTTCAGTGGAGAAAGTAACTGCAGATGTGGTGGGAATAGCAAAAGAACTAGAATTAGAAGTAGAGCCTGAAGATGTCACTGAATTGCTGCAATCTCATGATAAAACTTTAATGGATGAGGAGTTGCTTCTAATGTATGAACAAAGAAAGCTGTTTCTTGAGATAGAATCTACTCCTGGTGAAGATACTGTAAACATTGTTGAAATGACAACAAAGGATTTAGAATATTACATAAATTTAGTTGATAAAGCAGTGGCAGGATTTGAGAGGATTGCCTTCAATTTCAAAAGAAGATCTGTGGGTAAAATGCTATCAAACAACATTGAGTGCTACAGAGAAATCTTGAGAAATCTTGTGAAAGGAAGAGTCAATCCAAGTGGCAAACTTTATGGTTGTCTTATTTTAAGAAATTGCCAAGCCACCCCAACCTTCAGCAACCATCACTCTGATCAGCATTGAGGCAAGACCCTCCACCAGCAAAAAGATTATGACTCGCTGAAGGCTCAGATGATCATTAGCATGTTTTAGCAATGAGGTATTTTTTTTTTTTTTTTTTTTAAAAAGATGACCGGTAAGGGGATCTTAACCCTTGACTTGGTGTTGTGAGCACCACGCTCAGCCAGTGAGCGAACCAGCCATCCCTATATGGGATCCGAACCCGGGGCCTTGGTGTTATCAGCACCGCACTCTCCTGAGTGACCCACGGGCCGGCCCAGCAATGAGGTATTTTTAAATTAAGGTATGTACGTTGTTTATTTAGACATCCTGCTATTGCACACTTAATAGACTATAGTATACTATAAATGTAATTTTTTTTTTTTTTATGCACTGGGGAAAAAAAGACATATGCAGGAAAGAGGGTCACTTTGCTAGTTAATGGATTTAGCTGGTCATTCTTTTTTTTTTTTTTTTTTTTTTGTCGTTTTTTTTTTCGTGACCGGCACTCAGCCAGTGAGTGCACCGGTCAGTCCTATATAGGATCCGAACCCGCGGCGGGAGGGTCGCCGCGCTCCCAGCGCAGCACTCTACCAGGTGCGCCACGGGATCGGCCCTAGCTGGTCATTCTTTATCCAGATTTTCTTCTTGGAATGTAAGCACTAACTTTCATTAATAGCTAGAAGGAGACACTTGAATTTTTAGTTTCATTTTAGTGCTTTTTTTCAGAGGAACATTATGTTATTTAGTGTTGTTTGGGAATATATGATGGTATCAGGATGTCAGAGATTTATTGTCCTATATAATTTTGCCTTAGCCCCAGAAGTTAAATCAGGTGTCTTTATCACTGTCTGAAATTCCAGTTCAGTGTATCTAAATCTAAAAGTCCGTATTTCAGGATCCTTCGATGTTCATACATACTTCTTTGGGGCATGGCATGCAACCCCATTAAAAGTTCCACAGAGGGCCGGCCTGTGGCTCACTCAGGAGAGTACAGTGCTGATAACACCAAGGCCACAGGTTCGGATCCTATATATAGGGATGGCCGGTTAGCTCACTGGTTGAGCGTGGTGCTGACAACACCAAGCCAAGGGTTAAGATCCCCTTACCAGTCATCTTTTGAAAAAAAAAAAAAAAAAAAAAAAAGTTCCACAGGCAGTGAGAGCTTTTCCAAAGATAAGATACCTAAAGATTAGAGTCATTAGAAGATTTTTTGGCTCTGCCATAGTGATGTCCTAGTCGTCACCTTTTAAGTGCATCCTTGGGATGCCCTATGTAGGACTTATCCACTTTTGCCTCTACACAAGTCTTAAATCTTATAGAATGTGAAGCGAGAACAGAGATTTCCTACCTTTTCTTTCCTTTTGCTTCTAATCATATAAGTTCTACTTTCTGCAGGAGGTGGGGGAAGGGCTTTGCAAGAAGTATCTTCCTACCCCAGCCCTTTTCCTGCTTTATTGTTTTTTGTTTCATTTTTGGCAGCTGGCCAGTATGGGGATCCAAACCCTTGATTGGTGTTACAACACCATGATCTAACGAATTGAGCTATCCAGCCAGCCCTTTTCCCCTGTTTCATTAAATAGAGTATTCTAATGCATTATTTATAAAATTGTCTAAACCTTCTTCTTAAACCTTTAAAATAGGTGCTCACCTCATTGTGAGTGTCTGGCACATAGAAATCCCTCAAAACACGTTCATTATTTTTAACTTTATGTTAAGATAATTTTATTTTATTTATTTTTGGCAGCTAGCCTATACAGTATTTTAAGATAATTTTATATTTACAGAATAGCTACAAAGATAGTACAGAGATCTCATCTACCCTTCACACAGCTTCCCCTAATATCAGCATCATACCAACCATGCTACATTTATCAAAAGCAAAAATTGCTACAATAATACATTAACTAAACTATAGATTTTGTTTGGATTTCACCAGTTTTTCCACTAATGTTCTTTTTCAGTTCCAGGATCTAATCCACAATACCATGTTGCATTTACTATTATTAAGTTTTTTTTTTAATATTATTAAAAAGAGAATCTGATTTTCTCAGTCCATCCTGAATCCCAGGTATTCAGCATTGTGACACCATCAGACCCCTGGGAGGTGTTCAAGATGTTCACCTTGGGCCGGCCCGTGGCTCACTCGGGAGAGTGTGGTGCTGAGAACACCAAGGCCCCGGGTTCGGATCCCATATACGGATGGCCGGTTCGCTCACTGGCTGAGCGTGGTGCTCACAACACCAAGTCAAGGGTTAAGATCCCCTTACTGGTCATCTTTAAAAAAAAAAAAAAAAAAAAAAAACAAGATGTTCACCTTAATTTGGGGGACTTACACATAACGTACCTCTCCCAGCCACATATGCTAGATCAATCTGATGAGCAGATGTTATCGCTTTCACTCCTGAGGGTATGGGGGGAAGTGGTCAGTCTCGGGTGCTGGGAGAACTGAGGGCTGGGCAGGAGCAGAATTTCAGGAGCTGGGCTATGGGTTGGGATGAGTCATTGTTTGCTCATGGGGTTGTGGTGTCTGCAACCAAGGAAGCAACAGGGGAAGCAGTGTCTCAGGGAAGTGTCATACATATTAGGGCCATATAGCTAATATAAGATTGGGTCACCAGCCCAAATAAGTCTAAGTACAAAGGAAGGAAAAATAAGTTCAGAAAAAGTTTAGAGCAGGACAATTTGAGGGAGATGATGAGGAGCAGTGCTTAGCACAAGTCATGAGCCAGATATTAAGTCATGAGAGCTTTGAATATAATTCCTGTGGCTATGATACCAGATGGGCTAGAAAGGAACACACAAGTGTAAGACTAGATGAAGGACATTTTCTAGTCTTCACAGTTCTGGGTATCTGTGAAAGAAGAATATCTTGTCATTCTTAGGAGAGAAATGTACATTTTGCTGGAGTTTCAACTTCATGTTCGAACAAACTTTTTGTTGTTTAACAAACACCAGAGGAAAGGATGAAAATCATCTCATTTCAGTGGCAAATGAAATCAGTATATGCTTATCTAATTTTAATGCATAGTTGAATACAATATGTGTGCAAAAAAGAACCAAACACAGGTTACACATTAAAAAAGTTAAGGGCTGTCTGTTTACCTCAGCTGGTCACCAAGGTTAAAGGTTTGGATCCCTGGACTGGCCAGATGCCAAAAAAAAAAAAAGTTAAATTTTATCCCTTAATTTTAGTTTCAAAAATAACACTTTTTATGCATAGTAGGCTTATAAAAAAGATCAAGAAACAAACACATGTACAGTCGTAACTAATGGGTCTGCATTTGAGCTGGATCATGTCATTCAGTAAAAAAATAATTTTTCAAAGTCTTGTACAAAATTGTCTTAGGCATATTTTTTATTGTATTGCTTTGGCTTGTAGTTTCGTAACTTTATTATTCAACAATATCAATATATTTTTGTGTTGTAAGTAATATTTGTTAAAATCAATTTATGTATGACAGCAGTGGATTAAAAAAAGAGAGAAAATAAAATAAATTTATGGAATGAAACAATAATGGTGGCATAAAGAGGTCAAGCAATTCTTCCTACAGAAAAATTGGACAAAATTATTTAAGTAACTATTTAAAGCCACTGAAAAATGGTCAAAAGCAGGCTGAAATTAGAGAAGAGTTAACTCTTGAAAGACTTATCGCATCGAGTAAGATCTATGTGTTTGTGGCTTTCTCAACCCTCTTAACTCTGGCTGTGGAAAACCATAGCCTTACCAGTTCAACATGGCAGATGACGGAGTTCAGAGCATCAGAGCAGCTAGAAATTTAAGGGATAAATTCTGGAAATGAGAAAGTCACAGAAGACCTGAGATTCAAAATCTGAGTATAGGGCTGGCCAGTTAACTCAGTTGGTTAGAGTGAGGTGTTAAAAAAAAGTCAAGGGTTTGGATCCCCCTACAAGCCAACCATGGAAAAAAACAACAAACAAAATCTTAGTATAAACTCTGCCTAATTCTTGGCTGATTATGCTACAAATGTGCACAGGAGCCCCAGGAATCCCCATGAAATAGCAGGCAGGAGGTGAGTGGGGCGAGTGGGGGGGATCCCAGCCTTGAAAGACAGAAGTGATCCTGGTGAGATTTACTAGTTTATACTGAGTTTGTTCCCCAACTCACACACAGCTCAGGTGACAAAAAGTGAAAGCATCACTGGCTTAAAGGGTCATGGGACAGAACTCGGGACTGACAAAACAACAGGAAATTTAGGGGGTGTGCCCCATAAACAATGTATTACCTCTCCGCTCTAAATCTACCCTTCTCTGCCCTGCAAGGCATAGCAGGGATGGGCTTCTCTTCCTGGATCCTGTGTACTTTTTTCCTCCTATGGTATGGCTGTCAGAAGCATGCAGGAAGTCCAATGGTACTTATTTTGTAGAGAGTTTTTCTGGTATCCCTGTGAATCACTTCCTCCAATCCAGTTCTGGCCCACCAGTACCAAGGGAACTTTCCTACTACCCAGCAGGCTATTTACTAACGTTGCTTTTATGGCTTATTAGCACTGCCCAGAGAACTTCTAGGCTACCTAGCAGGTGGTTTCTGTGGACCACCTCTGGCTCACCTATACTCTCTAGTAGAGTTTTTTAGCCACTCAGCTGATTGTTCCTGCAAACCAACTGCAGCCCAACCCTCCAGCAAGTTTCTTCAACACTGGCAGACTGTTATTCTCCTGGGAGCCACATATTCTCTGATGAGGTCACCATGTCAGCCTTAGGGAGGGGTTACTCTTTCAAGTTCTTAGCTCCTTCCTTATGTACTTTCCCTCAGCTCCCAAGCTAGTGGCTGCTTCCTACATTTGCTTTTTCTGTATTCCTTAGCACCCTTTTCAATAAACATCCTTATCAGTTAATAATTCCTTATATTAAAATTTCCCTGTTCACCACAAAACATTGTTGGAAGAAATTAAGGAAGACCTAAATAAGGGCTGGCCAGTTAGCTCAGTTGGTTAGAGCACAGTGTTACAACACCTAGGTCAAGGGTTCAGATCCCTGTACAGGCCAGCCACCAAATAAAATAATAAAAGATCTAAATAAATGAAAAGATACCCCATGTTCATGGATGAGAAGAGTTAATATTATTAAGATGGCAATACTCTTCAAACTAATCTACACATTCAACACAATCCCTATCAAAATCCCTATCAAATTATCTGCTTTATTTTCTGCAGAAATTATCAGGCTAATCCTAAAATTCAAATGGAAATGCAAGAGACTCTGAACAGATAAAACAGGGCTGGCCGTTGGTTTAGTTGGTTAGAGTGTGGTGCTAACACCAAGGTCCAGGATTCAATCCCTGTACCAGTCAGCCACCAAAAAACAAAACAAGAAAAACCTAGCCTTCTACCTTAAGAAATTAGAGAAAGAAGAGCTAACTAAACCTAAAGCAAGCAGAAGGAAAGAAATAATAAATATTAGAGCAGAAATAAATAGTGGAAAAACAATAGAGAAAATCAATAAAACCCAGAAGTTGGTCCCATGAAAGATCTACAAAACTGACAAATATCTGTCTAGAATAACCAAGAGAGGAGTGGGGAACAGAAAAAGTCTCATCTCACTAAACTCAGGAGTTAAAGGAGATATTACTACTGTCTAAAAAGCTCTTGTGTTAAAGGCTTGGGGTTGCTTTTGTCTTGAATGCTGAGTGACCCCAGCATGCTGGAAATAAACTCCTCTTGCTTGATTGCATCGCTCTCTGTCTCATGGTCTTTGTGAGGTGAGCCATCCCGATGTGTGGGGTTTGTGCCCGGTGCACAGATCTTACATTTTATTTTGATTTTATAGTCTGGTCTGTTGGGGCCCAGTGCAGGAACTTAGTCTGAAACAATAACCTTTTATAGTTTTTTTTTTTTTTTTAAAGATGACCAGTAAGGGGATCTTAACCCTTGACTTGGTGTTGTCAGCACCACGCTCAGCCAGTGAGCAACCGGTCATCCCTATATGGGATCCGAACCCATGGCCGTGGCGTTATCAGCACCACACTCTCCCGAGTGAGCCACGGCCGGCCCTAACCTTTTATAGTTTTTAACACCTCATTTATTTCCTGACTTTCAGGAACCACCTTTCTTCTTTGCCTGATGTCGGATGCCTTGAAAACAATTGTTTTACCTATACTGTCTGTTTTTTTAGTGATCTCTGATATTCCAGCTTGGCTGGAAGTGGAAATCTCAAAAGATGTACTTTCTGGTTTTTTCTCTCACCACTATACTAACGAAGAACAAAAGGTGAACTTTTATTTTTCGTTTTCATTTGTTAGTGGCTGGCCGGTATGGGGAGAAGTACTTTAAAACTGAAGAAATACGTCAATCTGAAGGTATTATTAAAACTCAACAGTGACAGCAGCAATTGTTTAGAACTAAGAAAAACTTTGGTTTGGAAAGGAGTACTTGATTACCGATATTGTTTAGAATTTGCTGACACATGGTAATAATTAAAAGCAAAGCACATTGTGCTTTCATTATTGTTTTTATCTTATCTGCAGTGAAGGCACACCTTTATTGCCTACGCCTGGGGCAAAACGCTCCCAGCAACCCATCCTTAGTATTCAGTCATATCCATTTCCACTTTACTGTTCCAAATCGAGTATGTCCCAAACTGAATTCATCTTCCACCATAAATACACTGTTATTATATTTTCTACTTCAGGACATTGGGTTAGAATTGTCTATTTATGGGCTGGCCCGTGGCTCACTTGAGAGTGTGGTGCTGATAACACCAAGGCCACGGGTTCGGATCCCTATATAGGGATGGCCGGTTAGCTCACTGGCTGAGCGTGGTGCTGACAACACCAAGTCAAGGGTTAAGATCCCCTTACCGGTCATCTTAAAAAAAAAACAAAACATTGTCTATTTATGTCTCTTTCCCCGCAAATTAGATTGAGACTTGCAGGAGAAAGACTACTTTATTTTCACATTCAGAAAAATGTTTATTGAATGAATAAGGCTGAAGTCATTTTTATCTCTCGTCAGAAAGAGAATAACAGGTTTACTGCACAGACTTCCTAAGCACCTGCAGGCCAGTCCCTATTTGGAGCTAGGGCTACAATGGTGAATAAGACCAGGCTCTTCCCTCCTCGGGAAGCATTCGTAATTGGGGAGAGCGGAGCACAGGGAAAGAGGCAAATTACAATACCAAGACGTAAGACCAACATGGGGAAACCGTAGAGGAAAAGCCTGGGCCAGGTCTCAAGAAATGCAGTCCAGAGCTGGACTTTTTGCTTTTGGCAAAAAGGTAAAGGGAATCAGTCGAGGGCGGGGCCTGTGACAGCTGCGGTCGCTTCAGCTCTTTGCGGGTAAAAACTTGAGAAGAGGCTGTCTTAAAACGCGCTCTGTAGAGCCTCCGCAATTCCTCAGGTACGGTTGCTACAAGCCCTCGCGGACTGTGAGGGAAGTGCGGGGCGGAGACGGTGTGAGGGTCCGGCGACGCGGCTGGGCCCGCGGGCTGTCGGAGGCGGGGACGCGGAGCCACGCCCCCAAGGGCGGGCCAGGCGCACGAGGCGCGGGCGGGGCCGCAGGCGGAAGGGCACGGGAGGAGGTGACGCAGTAAGTGAGCGCCGGCGTCACAGCAGCGGCTCCAGAGGAAGCTTGGCGGCCGCGGCCTCTGGGAGCGGGCTGGACACCTCCTCGCTGGCGGGGCTTCCCTTAGCGCTGGCGAAGGCGGGGCCGCAGTCCCGACGGCCGCAGCGTATGGGCCGGCGGCGGGACAGGTGCCAGGAGCGAGGGACGTAGGTAAGCGGGAGCACGGGCGTCCAGTCGGCCGAATGACTGACGGACCGATAGCCTGACGGGGCTGGCTGGCCATTCCCGCGCCAGGGCGCGCCAGCTCAGCGCCCCGGCCCGGAGGCCTCGAGCCCTGCCCTCCCCCACGCCCCGAGCCGGAGGCAGCAGTTTCTCCCCCGCACAGTGTGCCTTTCTGGTGGCGGGGAGGGAATTCGTCCCGAGGGACCGCTGCCCTCCGCTCTCTCTCCAGCCTCATCTGTGCAACGCAGGCACCGAGAAAGCTAGCGCCCCCGGCCGCTCCTCCTGAAGCTGGGAAAGCTTTGCGGGGAAGAGCTGCTGTTAGAGGCCCTCCAGCTCCTGCAGTCTTGGAGGCAAGGATTTTTATTTCTTCGGACAGTTTTGCCTCCTGCCTTGCTTCCTTCCCGCACACTCCTGGGACCCTTTCCTAGTGAAAGGTTATGACACCATTGAACATGAGGATTTTTTCCGTTCTGTGTTACCGCGTTTGGTAATATTTCTAATCTCATGCTAGACACTTTGACCTTTTTCACTGCATGTAAAGTGGGGTTTTCTTATACCTACATAAATTAGTTAGGAGAATTAAATGAAATGAAGAAAGCAGAACGTTAGTCATGAAATGTTTTGGGAATCTAGTTAAAGTCGGTTTAAGAATATCCAGGACACTTACATGTAGGTTCCTAATTATTTTTGCCCAGAATAACTAAGCTTGGTATGGAGAAGACTGCCAGAAGAAATGCCAGGCTCTTGTGTAGTCAGAAGCTAACTGCAGTCTGTGCTTTGGGTGGGTAGCATCAGGAAGAAACCAGATTCTCCTAGTCACCCAGATGTCTTGTGCTTACTGATAAAAACATTATGGGTTTGTGAGGGATGACAAATCAATTTTGTTTGCCTAGTGGGCCCTTTCTAGGAGGAAAGCTGGGAGGGGCTTCATTTCACATCTTGACCCACTTTAGAAGGAATCCTTTGCACATGTTTCTCAGGACCCCCCACTTTGCCTCTAAAACATTTCATGTTAATTGAAAATGTGTAGAGAATAAGTGCAGGAACTCGAACTCTTTGTGTCAGGACATTACAATTCTAAGTAAATTTGAGGATATACCTTTCGCTGTATTGGAGATAATATTCACCACTTCTGTAGTTTAATGGACCCCAAGTTAGACAGGTGTTTGGGGAGGAGGAAAGGGAAATGCAGTCAGTGATTGCACCTGTTCTTACCTTTGCTTGGTCAGGCAAATTAAGTATGCTTTACTTTCTTCAGTGGGGCATGATGATGGCTGCTGTGCAGAATATAGCTAAGTGCAATCTTCAGTTCCTTTGACCCAGAATTGTCAATTTGGAATTCTAAGTTGTGAATACAGAGGGGACCTTGAGGGTCATTTAATCCAGTAGTTCCAAAGCTTAGCTGGGCATTAGAATCAATTGGAGAATTAAAATAACCCCCAGATGCCTGGGCCCTACCTCAGTTGGTCTGAAGTAGGACCTGGGTACTGGTGTTTTTAAAAAGGCTTTTCTGGTGATGCTCATGGTTTGGAAACAGATGTAGATGGGGTTTCACATTTTAGTTTATAAACAGGCTCAGAGAGATGAAGTAAGTGTCTGCCCAGTTAGTCTGCTGCCTTCTTAATTTTTATCTCTTTCTCTTCCTCTTCCTTTACTTAATAAGTAACCTTACTTAAATCAATACTAGTATTTAAGGTTTTATAGTGCCTTAAGCCCAGAAAGAAAAAAAAGGCCTTTAAGTTAGTAACTCTGTGTAATTCTGTTTTTGTAGTTTCCTAAGCAGTTAGATTCCTTAATGCTTGTCGATGGAAGTAGTATATGTTACGCAAAAATTTCTTAATAAATGTTGCTTAGGTTTGTTTGTTGGAAGAATTATGTAAAGATTGTATCACTTTGTAAATCAATTTCTGGTAGGGTTTTATGCTAAACCTTTAAAAACTATGGAAAAATTCCAATTTAAGAATATTTTGCTTTTGTTTTGGCTTATAAACTCAGTGCTCTATAGACAGGCTTTTTTCCCTCCCTCTTCCATCCTGGTATTCATGACGACTTACTTTGTATCATTAGCTGTATTAGTCTGTTTCTGTTGCTTATAACAGAAATACCTGAAACTGGGTAATCTGTACAGAAACAATATTTATTGCCTATAGTTTCAGAGGCTGGGAAGTCCAAAGTCCAGGGAACACATCTGGTGAGGGCCTTCTTTGGTGTGGTGACTTTACAACGCAGGGTGTCACATGTGAAAAGGCAGGGAGGGAGGGAGGGAAAGGGGGAGAGAGAGAGAGAGAGGGAGAGAGGAAAGAGGAGAGAGAGAACTCATCATCTCACGTGCTCTCCTTTTAAAGCCCTCAGAACCATGCCCATGACTACCATTAAACTATAAATGGTTAATACATTTACTATGGCATGGTCCTCACAATTTAATCACCTCTTCAAGGCCCACCCTTCAACTACCGTAGTAGGATTTCCCACCTTCTTAAAACTGTCAGTGGAGATTAAGCTTCAGTGAGTTTGAGGGGGTGAACATCCAATCCATAGCATTAGCCAGCTTCCTGTGGAGCTCAGTTTGAGAATTGGGTTCCATGATTCTCTAATTGCCTTATAAACATCTGATTTAACCAGAGCCTCTTGGCATTTGCTTTATTAAGCATGTCCTTGAATTATTAGTCCCTTTTTCTTTTTTTGGTTAAATTGTACTGTATCACCGATTTAAAGAATTTGGTAGACACCAAGAAAGGATCAACTGGTAAGGTGGTCTCAGTGCTTCTTACTCTTTATGGTGAAACCCTTGTGATTTCTTTTTTTCTTTTTTGGTAATATTTCCATAATTATTAAGGTAAGTAAGTCTTTGGGCAGAGTTAAATATTCTCATTCTTTGATAGCCTTTTCTTTCTTTTTTTTTTTTTCGTGACCGGCACTCAGCCAGTGAGTGCACCGGTCAGTCCTATATAGGATCCGAACCCGCGGCGGGAGCGTCGCCGCGCTCCCAGCGCAGCACTCTACCAAGTGTGCCACGGGCTCGGCCCGATAGCCTTTTCATTGCTTCAGTAGTTCCTATTCTGGGTTAGTAATAGAGCCAGAAGTGGACCCTACATCACAGATCCTCTAAAGGCAGATGCTGAATTATTTTCTTTCTATAAATGACCATGTTTATAGCATGTTGACTTCCTGTAATCAGATGACAAAGGGCATTCTAAATTCCCTAATTAAATAATGCATACTAGCACATAGTCTGTAAATTAGAATCTGGGGAGGAGATATCTGATGTGTCTGAGGTGAAACACCAAGTAGCTGAGTCTCTAAATTTGTTTTGTGTCTGAAATACCTTAATTCTGAAGTTTTAAAAATTGATGTTGAATTTCAGATTCTCACAGAGCAGACTTTTCAAGAAGAGGTATTTAGGAAGGATAGGTATAAACCCAGGGTCACAATTTCAATCTAAACTGTTATTACAGATTTAACATTGAAACAAAGGCAGGGGTAGGGGGTAGTAACAACTTGACCCAGTGAAAAGTGAAGTTTAGAAGTCACTTGCTGGTCTTTGAGGCAGTCTTCTGTCTCTGTAAGGACTCGAGACCAAAATTGGATACTTGATCCACTCTATATCTGGTGGCTGAATGTGATGAAAGTATCATAATTAGGTAGGTAGCACAAATGTGCAGTCTGCAGTTCCCAGTCTTGATCTTTTTTATGTTTCCTTCATGCCCTCTGAGGCCAACAGGAAATTTAAAAAATTCTTATTTCCTACTACTACAAACTCATTTATTCTGTCTCATTTTTCTAGGGTGGGTAACCCTGTCCGAACTGCTATTCTTATTACTGTCATCTTACCTCTAGGAGAAATAACTTTTTTATAGTGATGCTTGAATTAACCTGTACAGTGGCTTCACTGCAAACTTTCACCCAAATATTGGGCCCCTTAAGGATTGTTTAGGCTAGGCTAAGGGCTGTCCTAAGGTCAGTGAGTGTCTAACAAGAGTTGAAAGCCTACTTTTCTTTCCCTTGAGTGTGTGTTTTGTCTTTGAAGGAATGCTGGTATTTGGTGAACCTGAACACAACAACATCATGGCTGGGAATGAATATAGGGGCTGAAATGTAGAGGGCCCCCATGTGGAGGTTGCTTTTAATTTTAATTACATGTGCCCTAAGCACATGCTTGGAAGTTTTCAATTTTAAGGTGTACTAGCTGGACTGTTTTATTGGAGAACCTTTGATAGCAGTATCTTTTCTCTAGGGCCAATTAGATTCCCCCAAAACAAATCTTCATGTCTCCTGTTTGGAGAGTATAAGCCAGGCTGCCAGCAGTCTGGTAGCTAAATTGAGGGAAAGGCTAGAGGTCTTAGCATTTGGTATGTAAACACTCATGCTCATTTAACTCAGCTATTTTCAATATGATACCCTCATTCTCAACTGGATCAGTTGAGATGTTTTCTTGTCTGGGAATCCTTTGTTTTACCCTGTAGAGCTGTGCTGTCCAATATGGTAGCCACTAGCCACATGTAGCAATTTAAATTTAAATAATTAAAATTAAATAAACTAGACTTAGTTTCTCAGTTGCACTAGACACATTTCAAGTGCTCAATAGCCACATTTGTCCAAAGGCTAGCATATTGGACAGGGCAGATATAGGCTATTTCTGTCTTTGCAGAAGTTTTACTGGAAAGTGCTGTTCTAGTCTAGAATAAGGACAGGCTTCTGCAAGGGTGGGGGAGGCACAGTTGGCTGGTTTTGTGGAGTGTGGAAGGATATCTAAGTCGTTTGGCCAGTCCTTTTGTTTTAGCCCTCTGTTCACACCGCTGGGTAGAACTCTGTTGCTAGTTCTTGACCTGTTTTGAGGTACTGTTGTTTGGATTGCTTTCCTCACTTGCAAGCTTGAGATATAACTTCCTTAGATCTTTAAGTCAGTCTGCATTCCAACTTCCAAAATATTTTTGCTGCTGTTCTCTTCCATTTTGTATACATATATATTTTTTAAAACCCTGTACATTTCACTATATGTAAATTATATATATATATTTTGTAAAGAATATCTTTTAAAAAAAAGATAAAACCTTCTTATTTAAAAAAAAAATTTTTTTTTGGTAGTTGGCCAGTACCAGGATCTAAACCCTTGACCTTGGTGTTATAACACCGCACTCTAACCAACTGAGCTATATTTTCAAGATTTTGATCAAAAGGTACAAAGTTTCAGTTAGACAGGAGGAGTAAGTTTTAGTGATCTATTGCACTGCATGGTGATCACAGTTAATAGTAATGTATATTTCAAAATTGCTAAAAGAATAGATTTTTAATGTTCTTACCACAAAAAAATAAGTTGGTGAGATGATGGATATGTTAATTAGCTTGATTGAATCTTTTTACAATGTATACATAGATCAAAACATCCTATTGTACCCTATAAATATACATAATTATTACTTGCCAATTAAAAATAAATTAATTTAAAAAATTCTTTATTATCTTAATGGGGTTTTAGGAAGGAGTAATAATGAAATGTGACTGTTCAATCTGGAGTCTTTATCCACAAGTACTCCATCACCATTTACACACATACAAGCATCTCCATTTTAAAAAAACAAAAAAAAATCAAGGGTTCGGATCCCTGTACTGGCCAGCTGCCAGAAATAAATTGGAAAAAAAAAAAGTCTGCCCTGTCTCTCTCATCTTTATTCAAGCTTCTTGAGCAGTTTTATTTATCACCTTCTTTACTCCATCTTGGTTTTTGTCCTTTTCATTCTAATCTCTTGAAAGTGTCTGAGAATCCAGTGGACACTTTTTTTAAAGAAAATTTAAGCGCATTTTATTTCCTTCATAAATTAAAACGTCTACCATTACTACAATGACCCAATGTTTTCGGTTTTAAAGCATACTGAGTTTTACTCCAGTTCTTGTGCTAGTATCAGTTTCTAAACAACATTAATTGGCTTTTGTACATATTCTGAGATATTACATCTTTTACAAATATGAAGATACATTCTGACTACCATATTTTTTGGAACCAGTATATAGTTAATCTTTGATTGAAAAATTCTCATCACTTAGAGCATGGTGCTGATAACACCAAGGTCTAGGATTCAATCCCCAAGGTCAAACAGGTGGTATAAGGCAAGAGCCAGTGTGAAGCTGATTTATGGATACCAAGATACAGTTTCAGAGGCTGAGAAGTCCAAAGTCCAGGGAATACATTTGGTGAGGGCCTTGTTGGTGGCAACTCTGCACAATGACAGGGTCTCACATGATGGATGGCAGGGCAAGAGAGAGCCCAATGAAGACTTCTAATCCTTATCTCGCATGACTTCTCTACAGCCTTTGATGCACCGTTTCTCTCCTAGAAACTCTGTAGCTTTCCTTATACCACATTTACCTGATTTTCCACCTTATCTCCCTGATCATTCCTTTTCACTTTCTTTTACCAGGTAGTCTTCTTCCTTTGCCTCACTCTTACATACAGGAGTTCCTCAGGACACTGCCCTAGGGTGCATTCTCTTTTACCTTTTACACATTCTCTCCAGGTGATCTTATTTTCTTTTATTTTTATTTTGGTGACAAAACAAGTCTTAATACATTTAAAAAGGTTAAGATTATAGAAAATATGTTCTATGACCACAATAACAGAAGGAAATGTAGAAAATTCAAAAATGTGTGGAAATTAAACAGCACTCTCCTCAATAAACAGTGGGTAAAAAGAAAAATCATAGGGCAATTAGAGAGTACTGCAAGATAAAAATCAAAAGTGCCACATATCAAAATTTATAAGATGCAGGGCTCATGCAGTGCTTAGAGGAAAATTTATACTTGTAAACACCTGTATTAGAAATAAGAAAAATCTCAAATCAGTAATGTAAACTTCTACCTTCAGAATTCTGGTCAAGATGGAGGAGTAGATGGTCCCCAGCGTCACTCTCTCCCACAAATCAATTAATTTACAATTATAAAAATGTAACAATAACCAAGCTGGGGATGCTGGAGCTCAGGGGAAGAGGAGGAGAGACCTATGGAGTTCATGAAGGCAGGAGAAACCATGATGAGAGAAAGAAAAAACTGCTTGGAGTGTTTTCGGACATGGCCACTTTAAGGCTGGAGCTGTTGAGTGCATGAAACAGGAGCCAGCAAAAACCACAGCTGTGCTCTTCAGATGGAGTTGCTTGGAGGCAGCAGGGGAGAAGAGGGCTTTGGTGGCCCCCAGGACATCAAGACCACTAATAGGATTCCCATGGACCCACGCAAGAGCAAGGAGTCAGAACAGCAGAAAAAGGAGAGCCATTCAGAAGCTGGTGAGTCATCACAAAGGACCAGTGCAGAGTCTGTCCCATGGGAAGTGTTTGGAGCATGGGCAGTGGGGGAGACGGGCCCACTGGGAGAACACTGGGATACAGCAAGGACAGCCAATCCACCCCCCAGTCAGTGCAGGACCTCTGAGAGGAGACTGGTCAGGAATACAGAATTGTATGGGGTGCAGTTTGATGAAAAAACTCAGGCCCAGATCAGTTTCTATACAACCCACATGCACCATGTCTCCAGAGAGCCAGAAGTACCATTAAGGTCAACCATTAAACCCTGAGCTGCAGAAAAAGCCTTCCTTAGTGAAACAGCAGCAAAGCAGCAATTTACCTCAACCACACAGCTCAAGTACTGGTTTCCACAGGAAGTTCCCCCATTTTAGAAATAAGCAAAGGACAAAAATATTAGTTCCGGCCGAGGCACACCACCAGTGCCTTGGGGCCTGCCAGGGGACCTGAGGCATGAAACCAGGGACTGGAGCCCCTGCCCCAAACCAGACACACTGCCAGTGCCTTGGGGCCGCCAGGGGACGTGAGGTATGGAGCCAGGGACTGGACCCCCCCCTGCCCAAAACCAGACACACCGCCAGCACCTTAGGGCCCCACCTGGGTCCCCAGGGTATGGAGCCCAGAGACCAGACCCACCCCCACCCTGCCCACAACCAGGTACACCGCCAGTGCCTTGGGGCCTTGCCTGGAGGCCCAGGGTATGGAGTGGGGACCTGACCCCCTGCCTACAAACAAGCACACTGCCAGTGCCTCGGGGCCCACCTGGGGGCTGGGAAAATGGAGCTGGGGACCGGATCCTCCCCCACCCACAACCAGGCACACTGCCAGTGCCTCAGGGCCTGCCCAGGGGCTCGGGGCGAGAATCTGGGGACCGGAACCCCCCACCCACAACCAGGCACACTGCCAGCGCTTTAGGGGCTTGGGGCATGATGCTGGGGACCAGACCCTCTGCCCACAACCAGGCACACCACCAGTGCCAAAGGAGCATGCCAAAAACATGAACTCCATGTGGGTGGCCCACCACAGTAACCACGGCTGCCGTGAAAGTGGCTATATGTCACAACCACTATGCAGTGGTCCGCTCACTACTGGAGTGCATTGATACAAGGAGAATCACCAGCAGAGACCAATGAAAAGAAGAGGATGTCCCTCTCCACAAAGCCCATTCCAGAGTGACAGAAGAAGCAGCTGCTCTATGACAATATTGGGGGATCTGAACACACCTGTCAGCATCATCTAGGCAACAAATCAACCGAGTAACAATTACTCTTTCAGAGGGAGAGAAGGAATCTAGGGTTATCAGTGGTGGAAGGGGAGAGGGAGAGGGGGATAGGGAGAGATTGGACAAGGATCATAAAGAATAAGTACAATTTGTAACAGTATACATACTAGTAATATTGATTTGATCCATATATGTCAACATTGAATCCCCAAAATATGTATAATCAATTATGATTCAATAAAAAAATCAATTAAAAAATAGCAAATAAACTTTTACCTTAAGAAAATAGAAAAAGAAGAGCAAACTAAATGAAAAGCAGATATAAATGGGAAATAACAAAGATGACAACAGAAATATATGATATAGGGAATAAAAAAAAGTAGAGAAAAATCAACAAAACCAAAGTTGATTCTTTAAAAAGATCAATAAAATTTGCAAACCTTTATCTAGACTGACCAAGAAAAACAGAAGAATGATATTACTAAAATCAGAGATAAGGCAGGGGCATTATCACATTGTCATTATGGTTTTTTGTGGTAGTAAGATTTAATTTTTTTCTCTTTCTCATTTGCATTTTTGTTGTACCAGTGGGTTTTGTTCTTTTTTGTGAAGTTATGGTAGTGATTATTGATTTTCAGATTCCAGATGCAGGACTCCCTTGAGGATTTCTTGTGGGGCTGGTTTTGTGGTGGTGAATTCCTGCAGTTTTTGTTTGTCTGGAAAATACACCATTTTCCCCTCATTCTGAAGTATAGCCTTGCTGGGTATGGTATTCTTAGCCGCCAGTTTTTTTTCTATTAGTATTTTGAATCTATCATCCCATTTTCTTTTGGCCTGTAGAGTTTCTGTTAGAAGTCTGTTGTTAGTCTGATTGGTGCTCCCTTATAGGTGACTTGATGGTTTTCTTTTGCTTTTTTTAAGACTCTCTCTTTGTCTTTGAGCTTTGCCAGTTTGACTATGATGTGTCTTGGAGACAATCTTTTTTGGGTTGCATCTTTTCGGGGATCTTTGAGCCTCCTGTCTGAAGGTGTGTCTCTTTCCCTATACCTGGGAAGTTTTCTTTTATTATTTCATAGAGTAGGTTTTCTATGCCTTTTCCTTTCTCCTCCCTTTCTGGGACACCCATGATTGGAATGTTTGTGTGCTTAAGGTTGTCTGCTAGATCCTTAGACTTTCTTAATTTTTTAAAATTCTTTTTTCCTTTTTTTTGTCTCCCTCGGTTATTTCGAAATGACTGTCTTCAAGATCCGAAATTCTTTCTTCTGCTTGTTCTAGCTTGCTGCTTAAGCTATTGGTTGTGTTTCTTATTTGGAGTGAATCTTTCAGTTCCGTTAATTCTGCTACATTCTTTTTTTAAGGTATTAATCTCTTTGTAAATTTCCTCCTTCATATCCTGAATTTTTTTTCTTGCTTATGTTGTCTGAGTCTTCTCATATCTTCATGAGTTTCCTTAAGATTGTTGCTCAGGGGCTGGCCCCGTGGCTCACTCGGGAGAGTGTGGTGCTGGTAGCACCGAGGCTGTGGGTTTGGATCCTATATAGGGATGGCCGGTGTGCTCACTGGCTGAGTGTGGTGCAGACAACACCAAGCCAAGGGTTGTGATCCCCTTACCGGTCAAAAAAAAAAAAAAGACTGTTGCTCAGAATTCCATTTCAGTCCTTTCAAGGGTTTCCTGCTCTATAGGGTCTTGTATTTGAAAATTACTCTATTCTTTTGGTGGTGTCATATTTTCTTGGGTTTTTGTATTTCTGGTATCTCTACATTGATGTCTGGTCATCTGGTACAGCAGTTGCTTCTTCTACCAGTGTGGATTGGGCTTTGAGGAGAAAGATGTCCTCTTTTTCCAGTGCCTGCTGGCAACTCTCCTCGTGTCAGTGCAGTCTAGTGACCAGTGGGCCACCTGCACGGTGGTCGTGGCTACTGCTGTGGCATTGAGCTGCTTTTGCAGCAGCTGTGGCTGTGGTGGCTGTGGTGGGCCATCCATGCAGAAGTGGTGTTTTGGGCATGCTCTCTTGCCTGCTTCTGGGCAGAAGGGGCTGCCCTCAGTTCCTTCCTAGGACCCCAGGTGTTTTGTCTTGCCTGCTTCCAGGAAGAGAGGACTGCTGCCCTTGGCTCCTGTCTACTTCCTGTGGAGGAGGCTGCTGCCCTTGGCTCCTGCCTAGGACCCTGGGCATTGCTGTCTTACCTGCTTCTGGGTGGAGGGGGCTGCTGCTCTTGGCTCCTGCCTAGGAGTTTGGGTGTTGCTGTCTTGCCTCTGGGTGATCTTATTTTCTAAAGCTTTGGTTACTATAAACTGATGACTTACACAGGAATTCCCTTGGTGTCCTCTTTTCAGAGTTCCTGATCTGTATATTCAACAGTATGCATCAACTGGGATTTCTTACAGTCACCTCAAATTCAACATGTTGAAAACAAAAAGGCATAACCAGTGTAATCTGCCCCCCAATCTTTCTCCATTTGGGTTCTGTATAAATGATACCACTGTCTGCCCAGTAGCTCATTCCAGAACTCTTATCCCTCACATATAGGCTTTCCCCACATCCTGTCATTTCTGTATCCTGAGAAATCTCAAGATTGGTTCACTTTGCTGCATTCTCCCAGTTTCCTCCTTAATCCAAGCAGCTATCACATTGCCTACATTACCTATAGCCGGTAGGCTTCCTTTGCTGTGGTCTTCTCCCAGACATTCTTTACACTGCAGGTAGAATGATCTTTTCAGGGCTGGCCAGTTAGCTCAGTTGGTTAGAGTGTGGTGCTTAACACCAAGGTCCAAGGTTTGATCCCTGTACTAGCCAGCCCCCCCCCCCCGAAAAAAAAAATCCATTCAAGAATACAAGTTAGGTCTTATACTCCTGTTTGTCTTTCAGTGGCTTCATACTGCCCTTATTTTGAGTAGCAGTGTCATTAATGTAGTTTTTCTGTTCCTTGTCTACCTCTTCAGCTCCTCCTTTAAGAGATACTGAAGTTCTTTCGGTTCCTTGGAATACTATGTTCCCTCCCCTGGGCTTTTGTTTATCTCTTTCTTTTGCGTCGTAACTCTCATCCTTTGTCTCGGCTGAAAAATAATTTCTTCAGAGAGGTCTTCCCTGACCCTTTTGCCAGACATTCCTATAACACCCTAAATTTTGCCTTTTTTTTTTTATGTGTGTCACATTTGTTAATACTTATTCAAATGACTGTCCCACTATACTATAAATTGTTTGAAAGCTCAGTACCTTTGTATTACTAGAAACTCAAATATTTATTGAATTGAGATTTAATAGATGTTTGTATATTTTTACAAGTTCAGCATTATTGGTGATATAATCATCACCAAGACCATGTTAGATTAGTTTAACTTTTTAAGGTTGAGTCCCTGTGATTTTCTCTAATTTTGGTAGGATGTTTAAGAATTATGTGTTTTTCTTCCCTTCTTCAGTCAGTTTGTATGGACCTACAATTATGCAGCTTCGTTTTTGTTTGTGTGTAATAGAATAAGCATCTTATTACAGTAATCCCCCCTTATCCACAAGGGATAAGTTACAAGACACCCAGTGGATGCTTGAAACCACGTATAGTACCACCCTGTATATACACAAGTGGTCTTCAAAAAAATTCATAGAAAGATTTGTATTATCTTTTAATTCTATTTTTCTACAAACTTTTGAAGTACCCTCGTATATTACTGTTTTTTCCTGTACATGCATACCTGTGGAAAAATTTAATTTATAAATTTGGCACAGTAAGAGATTAACAACAACAATAATAAAATAGAACAACTATATCAATATGCCCGCATCACTGCTCTTGCACTTTGGGGCCATTATTAAGTAAAATAACGGTTACTTGAACACAGAGCTCCAGTACTGTGACAGTCAGTCTAATGACAGTCGATCTTATAACAGAGACAGCTAAGCAACTAATGGACAGGTAGTGTATACAGCACAGGTACAAAGGTATGATGCTTAACTTGGACAGGATGGAGTGGGACAGTGTAAAATTTCATCATGCTACTCAGAATTTAAAACTTATGAATCATTTTTCCTAGAATTTCCCACTTAATATTTGCAGTTTACCACGGGTAACTGAAATCATGGAAAGCTAAACCATAGTTAAGGGTGGGACTACTGTAATTAGATGGCTCACAGTGTTATTACCTTTAAGTATTATGAAAAGTAGGTTTCAAGTTTCTTTTTATATTGTTAGTATAGACAGTCCCCAACTTACAGTGGACTTAAGATTTTTCTCTTTACTGTGGTGCAAAAGTGATATGCATTCAGTAGAAACCATAGTGGGTACCCATACAACCATTCTGTTTTTCACTTTCAGTATAATATTTAATAAATTACATGAGATAGTTAACACTTTATTATAAAATAGGCTTTGTGTTAGATGATTTTTGGCCAACTGTAGACTAATGTAAGTGTTCTGAGCACATTTAAGTAGGCTGAACTAAACTATAATGTTTGGTCGGTTAAGGCGTATTAAATGCATTTTCCACTCATGGTGGGTTTATCTGATGTAACCCCATTTTAAGTCAAGGAGCATCTATATATCATAATGACAGTTTATTTGAATTACATTGTCTATTTCATACTAATAAGTTTTTATACTGATAAAGTAAAATACAGAACCCAAAACCAAAGGTTCCCAACTTTCTCAGTTCACAGCCCCCTTAATGTCTTTTTCACAGTGTGCCTAGTCCTGACAGTTTAATTTATTCTAGTTCTAAATAACTTAATAAGTGTTTATGCTCTAGCAACCTAATAGTTGTTTTAAAAATACATAAATTGAAAGACAAGGTAGTATTTTTATTTCATTTTTAAATAACCACAGTTATGTACTGTATACACTTGTTGAGCAGTCAAAATGTAATCATATTGGACACTGCCACCCATATTTCTTTTTATTTATTTTCTTAATTTAAACATTTTTTTTTTTTTTTTTAAAAGATGACCGGTAAGGGGATCTTAACCCTTGACTTGGTGTTGTCAGCACCACGCTCAGCCAGTGAGCGAACCGGCCATCCGTATATGGGATCCGAACCCGGGGCCTTGGCGCTATCAGCACCGCACTCTACCGAGTGAGCCACGGGCCGGCCCCTTAATTTAAACATTTTAAAAATTTTTATTTTTTATCCATATTTTTATTCCAAATTGATATTTGCATAGTATTTTTTTAATCACAGCAACCAACAAAAACTCAGCTTTGCAAAGATATGTTATCAAAAGGAACATAGTATGATCTTCATTGAAACTGAACTACCTTGAACTAGTAATTTATGGGATGTTTGACGGATGTGGAATATCACTTTTTCTCTCTTATTTACTTTTACTTCTTTTTCAAAGCACCTATCAAGCAATCTGTCTAGTTTAGAATATCCTGTATTGCCCTTGTGAATTTACTGCAGAACGCCAGGTTGTGCCTTGGGCACAGTTTGGCAACTGTGGCCCTAAACTATTTAATAGTTTGGTGTATTTCCTTTTAGACATTTTTTTCCCACATATTCAAACATATATATGTATTTTTCCTTTTAACAAAAATGGGCTTATACATATTGCTTAGCAACTTGATTTTTTTTTTTTTTCATTCAACATTGTATCATGGTAAAGATGGTAGATTTAATTCCATGCCAGCCTGAGAACTCCATTAAAACAGCTGGGGGTGGGGTGGGGGGGAGGGGGCAGTAGAGGAGTTGTTTTAAACCTCAAGATGACAAAGAGCGGGAGTGACGAGAATAACAACAAAATCCTGAGAGCTGAAAGTAGAAAAGACTAGTGGTAACCTATTAGCAGACTTGAGAAAGCTGAATCCTAAACAGCAGTGGAAAGAGCCAAGAAGTAGTCATGTTTGTGTTACTGAACCTTTAAAAATCTCAGGATTAGCTGTGTCATGTACTGTGGAAGTAGAGAGGTGAAGGTGGGACAAAAATAGGAGTTGTTTGAAAGTCTGTTTAAGAAAAATATTTCCAGATCTGACCTCCCTTTCCTCTCCCTATACACATGAACAGGGTAACTAGAGATTTATATCTGGAGTGGAGAAGGATTATTATCTGGACTCTGGACTGGGGGATATCATACATACTTGATAGTGCTTAATAAAGGGACAAAGTGGAAATTTATACATTGAAGGCAGAAACCTCTAGTCCACTTTCCCGACTTAGTTCCCAGAATCTTTCCCCTTTCTACCATTTCCTATTCACCAAAGGCAACCTCTTTCAAATCTTTGAGCTGTTCTTTTGGTATAAACAACATGTCTTTAAGTTACCTTTTTATGATGTTACTTTTGATTACCTGGTTTTAGGCTTTATCTGTTGACTAGAAGGTGAAGATTTAGTTCTCTTTCACATCTGCTCCTCTCTTCTGTATACTGTACATGCACATATTTACCTATCCTCCAATTCTGTCTTCCCAATATAGTGATGCCATAATTTTGGCTAGAATCAGTTCTCCACATGAGGACAGTATTGTCATTTTAAGTGAGACAGTTCTTCATTATCCTGTCTGTTACATGACATTTAGCATCCCTAGATCCCAGCACTAAATGTCAATACCAACCTGAATTCATTGTAACAACCAAGTATTTCCCAAACATTTCCAAATGTTGGTTTGGGGTGTGATGTAGAGTACCTGGTTGAGAACCAGTGGGTTAGATCAGTGTTTACCTTATTATGATTATGTAAATGGTAGTCATACCTAAGCTGTGTAGTATGTTATGATTTACAACCACTGTTTTTTCTTCTACAATTTTTATTGTTACTGAAACAATTGTCTTTATTTTTTGTTTAGTGTTCTCTGTACTTATTACTAATTTATCTTCAGTTTCTCTTCCAGTCGTGTGTACCTCCTGTCTTTGCATTCATACACTATAGATATTCTATCAGTTTCACATCCTTGGAGACATCTTTCCCAGAGCTTTCTGATCTCTTCCTTTTGGATTGGTGGCTCTCTAGGCCTAAGGCACAGTTGGCCATCCTGCATCTTTCTTTACTGTTACATTCAGTGTGCCCTTTGCTTGTCTCCTGTCTCTTGTTTTGGATCTCGTTTTCTGGATCCCATGTCATCTTTCTTGATTTACTCCCTTATTTTGTCAGAGATCCTCCTTCTGTGGCTCTCTGGGAAGGGTGCATGGTAGGTATGTATTTTGATGACTTACGTCTCTGAAGCCTTTCTCTGTCCTTGATCTTGATTGATAATTTGGCTGGGTCTAAATAAAGTTCTGTGTTGAAAATAATTTTCCCTCAGAACTTTGAAGGCATTATTCCATTTCCTTCTAGTTTCCAATCTTAAGTCCATTGCCATTCTTATTCTTGATACTTAATATATCTCTCCTTTTTTGTCACTCTTCCTAGAAGCTTGTAGAAAGTGTTTTTGCCCCCGTTGTTCTGATTGATATGCTTTGGTATGAGTGTTTTCATTCACTGTGCTGGTTTTTTGATAACTTTTTTCCATGTGCAACTTCATGTCCTTTAATTCTGGGAATTTTCTTGAATTATGTATTTGACACCTCCCTTCTGTACTTTGTCTTTTTCTGAAACTTAATTGGATATTTAATCTCCTGGTCCTGTTGTGAGGCGCTTGCACAGAGGAATCCAAGACCAACGTTGGTTTTATAGCTCTTCTAATAGTTGACAGCTCTTTTTGGTGTTACAGCTCTTTTTGATGTTACAGCACTTTATTGCTTGCAAGCAAGGAGAGCACTGGAAGTAAAGACTCCTAGATCAGTGTCTCCCAGAACAAAGGAAAAGACCCCCTTATATAGCTGAAATTCCCGCCCTTTTCCCTCCCAGGTTCCCATTCAGGGCCTCTTATGTAAATGAGGGACGCTGTCCTGCTAATTTGGACTGGCTGATTGGACACAGTCCGTTGGTCACTTTAGGGGCCTAATTTGCCTCTGGCCTCTGGGAGGTGTGAGACTGCTGTTATCTCATAGATAGCGGGCCCAGGAGGCAAGCAGGGTAAATGGCAGGGGCCAGAGTCTACAGTGGAGCATAGAGTGTCTAAAACAGTTTCTCAAGTGGAAAAGGGAAAGCTTAACAATTAGAAAATGCTTAGGGCTCCCTGCAACTGTCTGATCCTTTCCTTTTCTTATCTTTGTTATTTTTGGTCTATTATTTCGTGGTACTTTCTGGGAGATTTACTTAAAATTTTAAATATTTAAAAAAATTTTTTTTAAACTTTGAAATAACTTCAAACTTACAGAAAAATTTGCAAAGGTATTACAAAATTTTTGTACACACTTCACTTAGCTTTTCTCCAAAGTTATGTTATGTAACTACAGCACATTATCAAAACCACAAAATTAACATTAAGTAATACTGTTAACTGATCTGCAAGCTTTATTCGAATTTAGTCAGCTGTTCATTTTCTTATTCTGGACTAGGATTCAATTTAGGATTACATGTTGCATTAGTTGTCATGTCTCCTTAGTCTTAATTCTTTAATATGGGACAGTCCCTCAATCTGTTTTTGTCTTTCATAACCTTGATTGACACATTTGAAGAGTATTGGCCAGTTATTCTGTAGAGTGTCCCTCAATTTGGGTTTGTCTGTTGTTTCCTTGTGTTGAAATTTAGGTTATACATTTTTGACAGTTCCAAAAAAGTGATGTTGTGCCATATCATGAGGCATATGATATATGTCCATGTGTCTCATACTGTTGATGTTAACCTTGATCACCTGGTAATGTTTGCCATGTTTTTCCATTGAAAGTTACTATTTTTCCCTTTGTAATTTTTCGTATCTGACAGGAGATACTTTGAGACTATGTAAACATCTTTTTTTCATTGTACTTTTACCCTCAAATTTTAGCATCCATTGATGATTCTTGCCTGAGTCAGTTATTTCTGAGAGGGGTTGAATTCTAAGTTTTCTATTTCCATCATTCCTTCTATATTTATTAATTTGAAATTCTGTGTGAAGAAGAGCTATCCCTTTCATTTACCTCCCCTTTTATTTATTTAGTCAGTTTTTTATATCACTGTAAACTCTGATATTTTATTCTTGGATTATAATCCATTACTGTCATTATATTTGGTTGCTCAAAATTTTCTTGGCCATTGTGAGTCCCTTTAGGTTGGCTCTTGTGTCATTTTGACATGTTGTCATTATTTGTTGAGAACTGTATACTTTCTGGCACCCTGATGATACTCCAGGCTTGTCTTATGTTTCCTCTGTCCCAACTCTGGAAGCAGCAGCCATTTCTTTAAGTGAAGAATAATATTTAGAAACCAAGATCTGTGTGCTAGAGGTACTCATTGCTACTAAAATGGTGCTGCTTCTAGGCCCTCTGAGCAGACAGAGCTAGAAAATATGTATATGTACACTTCTATATCTATGGCTGTAGGTAAATTAAACACTGAGTTCATACTGATAACTTTTTTAAAAATTTTATTTATTTTTTAAGTGCCCTGTAATCTTTAATTTTTTTTTTTTTTTTTTGGCGGCTGGCTGGTGTTGGGATCTGAACTCTTGACCTTGATATTATAACACCATACTCTAACAAGCCAGCCCTGATTCCTCTGATTTCAGTCTGGCACCATGGATTTAATTCTCACTTTCTTTCTTTTGTTCTTTGTAGCTTCTTTCTCCAACAGTGAGAAACCTACTTCTGATTATTCACAAAATATCTACTTATTTGCTCATATTAGAATACTTACAAAGTAGTTTCAGAATTAACACAATTCTGTGAAAAATAAATTTGCCAACCAATGTACAGTATTTCTTTTCTTTTTTCTTTTTGTGGCTGGTTGGTACTGAGATCTAAACCTGTGACCTTGGTGTTATAAGGCTGTGCTACAATCAGCTGAGCCAACTGGCCAGCCCTGAGTATTTCTGTATAATTCCCTTGTCTTTAGATTTAGAGCATACAGCCAAAATACTGTTTTCCATTATTACTTTGGCTAAATCTTCTCTACTCTCTTCAGTGTGGTTATGTTATTCATTTGAAATACAGTTAGATTCATTTTTTATGGTTTGTATTTCATTTTGGGTTCTTCCTGCGTTCTGGTTGGTTTTAATTATTTGTATAAATTAACCATTCAAAACATTAATATGGTTCTAAAAAGTCAGAACTTTACAAAAAGCCATATTCAGAGAAGTACTATTCCCCTTCTTGTCTCTTCTGCCCCTTTCCAATTCCTCCATTCTTTTCACTCTGTTCCCACCTTGTTCCCATCATGTGGTGGCATATTATTGATATCCATTTGAACTTTGCTTTTTCACTTAATGATATATCCTGGAAATCGTTCCATGTTAGTTCATTGAGCTCATCCTTATTCTTTTACAGCTTCATTTATTGTGTGGATAAACATAAGATAATTCAGCCACTCCTGTGTATGGACATTCAGGTTGTTTCTGATATTTTGCTATTACAAACAATGTTACATTGAATAGCCTTGTACATATGTATTTTTGTGATTATTGCTGGTGTCTTCAGGGTAAATTCCTTAAAGTGGGGTTGTTGGATTAAAAAGTAGATTATTTCATAGTTTTATTAGATATGACCAAATTCCACTCCAAAAAGATTGTATCAGTTTTTTTTTTTTTTTTCTTTTTGTTTGAAAAGTTCTTTTATTTTATTTGTGGGGGTACAGTGTGTTCCAATAAATGCATATACTGCACAGTATTCAGTTAGGGTAGCTAGCATAGTTTTGTATCCATTTGTCCACCACTTCTCCTCCTCCACATTGTATCACTTTGTATTCCCACTAGCAAAGTGTGAAAAGACCTTTTTCTTCCACCAGCAGAATGTGTTGCCAATTTTTGCCAATTTTCTTATGAGTGAAGTTGAATATCTTTTCTCATGTTTCAGGGCCATTTAAAAATCTTTGTGAATTGTCTCTTATGTCTTTTTCCCATTTTCCACATCCGGTTTTTTGTCCTTTGTCCTTCAGTTTAAGAGTTCTTTACCTGGGGGCCGGCCCGTGGCTCACTTGGGAGAGTGTGGTGCTGACAACACCAAGTTAAGGGTTAAGATCCCCTTACTGGTAATCTTTTTAAAAAAAAAAAAAAAAAAGTTCTTTACATGTTAGGGATATTAGCCCTTTATAATATATGTTGTAAATATTTTCTTCTGGTTTATCAGTTGTCTTTTGACTTGGTTTATTTTATTTTATTTTTTATACTTCCAAGCTTTCTGTTGAGCTTTTCATTTCTGCTGTTTTAATTTTCAAGGCCCTTTTCTTGTTTTCAATTGTTTTTTTTTTAAAAAAAAATCCTTTTTTTTTTCTTCAGTGGATATAGTATTTTCTTTTACCTCTTTGAGGATAGTGTTAGATTTTTTCCTCCTCCTTTTTAAAAATTGTGGTGAAATATACATAACATAAAATTCACCAATTTAACCATTTTTATATGTATAGTTCAGTGGCCTTAAGTACATTCACACTGCTGTGCACCCGTCACCACCACCCACCTCCAGAACCTTGTCATCTTCCCCAACTGAAATTTTGTACCTATTAAGCAATAACTCCCTTTTCTCTCCCTCCCTGTTAGTTTTTCGAAGTTACTAATCTGTATTTAATTTTTGCTTTTATTTCTTTTGTTCTGCTTTTTATCCCTAGAGACCTGGTGATGCTTGGCCTCTAAAGAATGACCATGAAGAAGTTGCTTGGAAACTGAACACATGTGGGACTTGACAATTTTGGGATTTTCTGTGGGCCATGCCGGGCCATTTTGTAGGGAATACCTGTATCTTTATGGATTTTCTTGTGTACTAAGCAGGTTCTCCAGAGAAGAACCTTTCAGTCTTCTACTTGAATGGGTAAGATAGACTGCCAGGGTCCTGGGAGATGAATGGGAAAGAGTGTTGGGAGTCTCATATTCACTATATAATTCCATCTTCAAACTGTGCCTGAATCCCTCTGTCTGCAGACCTTACATTTTATCCGTTCTGAAGGATAAGCTTTCAATCTTGGGTAGAGGAGGGATGGTTACCTGCTATTGTGGAGTTAGGGAGAGATTGGGGTCTAATTGTTTGTTAAACTTTAGGATACACTCTAGAGTATTGTTCCAGGCCTTTTTTGTTGAGGCACTCCCAAATGTCACTGTCTGTTGGTCTTTTCTCTTTGAATGAAATCCCCCCTCTTCCCCCAGCCAGACTGTGTCTCTTCCTTGAGGGCAGAAAGGGTTGGGAAGGGAATTCACTGTGTAAATTCAATTGTCGTCCTAGTGTACCTCTGCCCTCAGTTGCACACGATGTGCCCAACTGTTCTGGTTCATTCTCCCCAGAAAATGCAAATGTTATCTGCCAGGGTAGAAGGGTTCTGGGGGTCTGACTGCTGCTTATTCAGACTTTCAACAAGTCATTCCTTTTTCAGCTCCACCCATACTCCTGATCTTCATTAAGTGTTTGTTACCTCCAATTTTGAGCCTTTCTGAGGTCCTGTAGCTTGCTGCTTCTTGGCCTCTCCTACTGCTGGCTTAGATTTCAGCTCTTTCAACTTGGTAATAAGTCTGTTATCACTCATTCATCTCTTGCCTCTTTCAAAAATCTTATCGCTCCTGTCTCCTCTTTCATTGTCTTTATGTTTAAGAGTTTTTGCCTTTTTAAAAATGACTTCTGTCATCTCAGTGGGATTTGGAGAGGGACTTTAGGTAAACATATCTTCAGTCCTCTATTTTTTCCCCAGAGAAAACTGATGCACAGAAAGGTAGTACAGCTTTTATTTTATTTTATTTTTTTTTGGTGGCTGATACAGGGATCGAACCCTGGACATTGGTATTATCAGTACCACACTCTAACTAACTGAGCTACCTGGTCAGCTATTCTGTAATACAGCTTTTCCTTAGTAGGTTGTTAGTAAATTAGAATATTGGTTTCTCATTTATAGTCTAGTATTTCTTCTAGTCTACCTGCAATGGTTGGTGCCTTTATTTCTAAGCCAAAGAGCCTCCAATAATATTAGATCATTGAAAGGAAATGCGCCAAAATGCCAGGTGATGTTCAAGCTTTATTAAAGGGAGAAAATCTGCTGGGCTGTGCTCAAAATGGAGGGCAGCACCAGGCTGGGGGTGGGAGAACTTATATAGACTGTAGGGAAGGCTGACATAATCAGGGAAGGGGTTTGGTGCTAGAGTGGAAGATAAGGCTGGCGGATGCAATCAGGTGGAAGATTGCACCCATGCAGAAGTAGAGGAGTTTCTATTTCTCAGAAACCGCGAGGTTTCTTGTAAGGAAAAGGCTGGCAGCTATTTTGTGCTTATTGTGTATAAAATGGCACTGGTCACATCCAAGATCCATCAATCATATTAAATCCTGGAGGAAAATCATGTTTGGTTTTGACTGTCATTCATTTCCATCTGCCATCTCTCAGTGTTTTCCTGAAATTCATGTGTGTATGCTTGTGTTGGTTCTTTTTCCTTATATTCACTTGAGAGCCAGAACCATAACTGGGTGAGAGCACCTGTTAGAGTCCTGTCCCTGCATATATATCCCTAAGAATATAGGGGAATAAACAAACTCAGTTTCTCTTACTATATTCTCACAACACACTTCTGACACCAGATGCCCCCACACATCATGCAAGCAATCAGTTCTGCAGCAGATTCTTCAGGTGACCAGCTGGGTGTCTTCTAATTCAACTTAGTTCTGACATTGTCTACCTGAAGATACATCAGATGCCACAGGTTGATGGCTCAGTCCCACAAGACTGCCTCCTACTTCCAATGCCAATTGTAAACCCCAGATTGTTTTACCTGTGCTTTGACAGACTATAGGTATAAATTGGGGTTCCCATGACTCCCTTCTTGGGTTTGATTGATTTTCTGGAGTAGCTCACAGAAGTCAGAGAAACACTTACCTATGCAAAGGAGGACAGAGCTTCTATGTCCTCTCTCTGGTGCCCCCCTCTAGGAACCTCTGTGTGTTTAGATATCTGAAAGCTCCCTGAACCCAGTCCTTTTGGGTTTTTATGGAAGCTTCATTACATAGGCGTGATTGATGACATCATTGGCCATTGCTGATCAGCTTAACCTTTAGCCCTCTCTCCTCCTCAGAGGCTGGGGGTTGGGGCTGAAAGTCCCCACCCTGTACTCATACTTTGTCTTTCTGGTGACCAGCTCCCTTCCTCAAGCTACCTAGGTGCTGCCAGCCATCAGTCAATTATTAGCATACAAAAAGACATTTGTTACTTTGGAGATTACATGGATTTTAAGAGTTGTATGCCAGGAAATGGGAAGACCAAATATTTGGCAAAAGAAGAACCTGAGATACTGATAGCACATGTATTTATTGAATATTTATTTACCTGTGGATAACTACAGAGTAAAAGTACCTGCCCTTTCTTTTAAAAATTTGCTGTACGAAACGAATTGTTTTGCTCTGGGCAAATTATAAATAAATGGATTGGAATCAGTCGTAAGTGGTATTTATTTCCTTCTCCCTTTCCCATCTTTCATTTTGTAAATAAGAACACAGAATTTGGGTGACTTCCTTAAAGTCACTTAATGAGAAGCAGAGCCAACACTTAGAAATTCTTTTTCTCTTTTGTCTCTGCCCTGTGCATTCTACCAGAAACTGGGAAATGATTCTTGAAACTTCTCTCAGGCAGGTGTACAGTAAATGAGATCTTGTTAGAGTACTCATTTCTTCCCTGAAAACCTTGATTAGGTAGAATTTCATTATGTCTGATAGTCTGAAGTGTATATGCTCTTTTTTCAGTTTTTTACCTTAATTGCTGCAAATATGTCTTCATGACCTTATTTTTAGATCAAAATGTAACTTTTCTTTCTCTTCTTTACAGCTGCATCCAGATATCATTATGCATCAGAAAAATGAAAAAACACAGGAAAATTCTATGGAGGAAAAAAATCCACTTAGCCTTTTCTGAGAAGTGGAATACTGGGTTTGGAGGCTTTAAGAAGTTTTATTTGCAGCAACACTTATGCATACTGAAAGCTAAGTTGGGAAGGCCAGTTAATAGGAATAGACATTTGAGGCATTTCCAGTGTAGAAAGAAGGCCCTTCAAATCCAGAAAACGTGGATACAGGATGAACATTTTTCTACTAAGACCAAGTCCAATGTGGCAACTCAAAACGTTAGTACTTTGTCCTCAAAAGTGAAAAGAAAGGACAGTAAACACTTTATTTCATCCTCAAGCACTCTCCTGAAACTCCAAGCAGAGAAGTTGCTGTCATCAGCAAAGAACTCTGACCATGAATACTGTGGGGAGACAAGTCTCTTGAAGGTGGTTGCTGACTTACCAGCAAATAGTGTTTTAGGTCAGGCCAGTGGTCAAAGACCTAGGACAGAGCCACAAGCTTCTGATTTTCCCATGAAGTTCAATGGGGAGAGCCAAAATCCAGGTGAGAGCAGCACGATTGTGGTCACCTTGAGCAACCATAAGAGAAAGCGCTTTTGTTACGGTTGCTACCAGGGTCTGGAGCACCACAGGAATGGGGGACCCATGAGTCGAAAAACGTTCCAACTTAACCAACATAGAAGGATAAAAGTGTCTCCTCTGATGATGTATGAGAAATTATCCATGATTAGATTTCGATACAGGATTCTCAGATCCCAGCACTTCAGAACAAAAAGCAAAATTTGCAAACTAAGAAAAGTCCAGCGAAGCTGGGTGCAGAAGGTCACTGGGGACCATCAAGAGACCCTTAGGAGGAACGGTGAGGGCGGCAGTTGCAGCCCATTCCCTTCCCCAGAACCTAAAGACCCTTCTTATCGGCATCAGCCGTACTTTCCGGAAATGGACAGCAATGCTGTGGTGAAGGGAAAGAACTCTCATGTGCCTGATGGCCACACTAAAGGAAGCCCTTTCTTGGGCAAAGAGCTTAGTTTAGATGAAGCATTCCCTGACCAACAGAATGGCAGTGCCACATATACCTGGGACCAGTCACCCTGTTCCTCTCCTAAGTGGGAGTGTACAGAGCTGATTCATGACATCCCCTTATCAGAACATCATTCTGGTAATGTATTCATCTCAGAAACCAAAAGAGAAATTGTGACTCTGGGTCAGGAAAATTGGACAAATGCTGTCACTGATGACAGAGTGAAACTGTCAGTGTCTGGAGGAGATAAATCTGTAAGTAGTATAGATGGGCCTGTGTCTGAAGAGACTGTTCAAAATGAGAACTCATACCAGATGGAGGAAAACGGATCTCTCAAGCAGAACATTCTCAGTTCTAAGTTGCTGGACCATCCTTACTGTAAAAGTCCACTGGAGGCTCCTCTGGTGTACAGTGGACTCAAACTAGAAAATCAAGTGGGAGGTGGGAAGAATAGTCAAAAAACATCTGCAGTGGATGATGAACAGCTGTCAGTTTGTCTTTCTGGTATGCACTCTTCCTTTATTCTCCCTCATCCTCCAACCCACACTTGCTGTTCATTATCCTTTCTAGAAGGTTCTGTGTTTTTCTTCTTACATGTGGATTTCCGTTTAAGCAGTTAGACATTCTTCTGGAAGACTTTTGTATTGCTGCATTATATTGGTGTTCTATAACTTATTTAACTAATCCTTGATTGATGGCCACTTGCATTGATTCCAGTTGTTTCTTCTGTAAAATAATGGTGCAATGAAATTATTTCTTTATACAATTTTATTTATATTTATACAGTTGTTTCTGTAAGTTAAGTTCTCAGTATTAGAATTGCTGGTGAAAGAATATTCACACTTAAAATTTTAAGAGAATTGTTAAATTACCATTCAAAAAGTTGAACCAGTTTATACTTAAGGTTTGCCAGTCTTATAGATCACAGAGTTTTGTTTTAATTTGTGCTTTTAGTTTTTAAGTTCGAATGGCCTTTTCTGTGTTTATTGGCTGTTTTTTGTTTGTGCATGGTTTTCGTTTGCCTGTTTTTCTATTGGATTGTTTCTGTTTTATTTATTTAATATATGAGAAGTTCCTATGTACCAGGCACTGGTTTCTAAGAATGTAGCAATGAACAAGACTTACTCATTCCTTCCTTCATGGACCTCATCGTCATTCTAGTTGTACACATGTTGTTTTAATTACTAACAATAAATGTCATAAGAATTATCCCTCCCAAAAGATAAAAGCTCTCAATATCCCAACATTGTTTATGATATTTTTGCTTAACATAAATTTTCAGTTCTTACATAGCAAAATTTATCTGTGTTTGACTTTCTGGCTTCTAGTTTTTACATCGTGCCTTAAAAAGCCTTCTCGTCAAAATCTTTCCCATGAAATAAATTGGTATGAACATTTTTGGAAGACAATAGGACATTATCAGTCTTTGGTCCATTCTCTATGGAATTTATCCTAGATAAAAAAAAAGAGTACAAATATGCTTGCATAGGGGCATTACTTGTATTATTGTACTAAAAAACTTGAAAACAACCAAAATGAATGTTTCTATTGAAGGATAAATTATGGAACATTCAGGCAATGGTATACTATGCAGCTGTTTAAGAATAAGTTAGATCTGTATTTTGATACTGAAAGATGTCTATATAATGTGAAAACAACAAGTCACAAATGGTATATCATTTTGTTACAAGATAAATATGCCCATATGTAGGATGAGTGTGTATATACACGTGCACATGCATTTGTATAGGACATCTGGACAGGTGTATCAAATTATTGTAAATGGCTTTTTCTGGGGAGTTAGGAGAGAGTTACTTCTTGGTAATTTAAACAATTTTGAACACTTTTTTTAACCATTAAGAATGTATAAGAAGTTCTTCCCCACAAAAAGGCACAAAGTACAGAGTCCTAGCAAATCTTTAGAAAACTGTATCTGTTGTTTATGCTATTCTAGAATAAAGACAGATTTCTCTAATAACTAGAAACAAATACAGATGACTACCATATGACCCAGCAGTTCTCCCTCTGGGTATGTATCCAAAGGAAATATGATAGTTCTATTTTTAATTATTTGAGGAACCTACATACTGTTTTCCATAATGGCTGTACTAGTTTACATTCTCACCAACAGTGTACAAGGGTTCCCTTTTCTCCACATCCTTGCCGATACAGTAGGCCCCACCTTATCCGTGGTTTTGCTTGTGAAAGTTCTAGTTACCTGCAGTCAACTGTGGTCTGAAAATATTAAATGGAAAATCCCAGAAATAACCCATGAGTTTCAAATTGCATGTTCTGAGTAGAGTGATGAAATCTTGCACTGTCCATCTCTGTCCAGCCCGGGATGTAAATCCCTTTGTCCAGTGTATCCATGATGCATACACCACCTGCCCATTGGTCACTTAGTATCCGTCTCGGTAATCAGATTAACTGTCATGGTATTGCAGTGCTTGTGTTCAAGTAACCCTTATTTTACTTAATAATGGCCCCAAAGCACAAGAGCAGTGATGGTGGCAATTCAGATAAGCCAAAGAGAAGCAGTAAAGGGATTTCTTCAAGTGAAAAGGTGACAGTTCTTGACTCAAGAAAAGAAAAAACATATGCTGAGATTGTTGTGATGTACAGTAAGAATGAATCTTCTCTCCATCAAATTGTGGACAAGGAAAAAAATTTGTGCTAGTTTTGCTGTTACACTACAAACTGCAAAAGTTACAGCTACAGTGCACGATGAGTGCTTAGTTAAGATGGAAAAGACCGTGAATTGGTGGGTGGAAGACATGAACAGAAAACGGGTTCCAATGGATGGCAGTCGGGTTTCAGGCATCCACCTGAAGTCTTGGAATGTATCTCTGGTGGATAAGGGGGGACTACTGTACTTGTTATCTTTTGTCTTTCTTTTTTTTTTTTTTTTTTTTAAAGATGACCGGTAAGGGGATTTTAACCCTTGACTTGGTGTGGTCAGCACCACGCTCACCCAGTGAGTGAACCGGCCATCCGTATATGGGATCCGAACCCGGGGCCTTGGTGTTATCAGCACCGCACTCTCCCGAGTGAGCCACGGGCCGGCCCATCTTTTGTCTTTCTGATAAAAGCCATTCTAACAGTTGTGAAATGATATTTCATTGTGGTTTTAATTTGCATTTCCCTGGTAAGCATTTTCCCCATACCTGTCAGCCATTTGTTTGTCTTTTGACAAGTGTCTCTTCAGGTCCTCAGCCTAATTTTTAATTGGGTAATTTTCTTGTTATTGAGTTGTTTGAGCAGGAGACCATTCTTATAATCTTATATTGGTAAGACACTGTTACATATGGTGGGAAACTCAGAAGCAATAAAAATATACCAAATTGACTCAATAAACTTTAAAATCATATATATGTATATAGCAGAAATCATAAATGAAAATTTAGAAGTTTAGTTATGCATGCCCTTTGACCCAGAAGTTTGAATTTTTTTAGCCAGTGTTTCCTAGGGAAATAATTGAACAAAGACAAATCAAGGATTTTATTTGTCATTGAATGGAAAAAAGCAGCTTCAGGAAGAGTTAGTATGCCACTTACATGTTTAAGAAATACATGTTCAAGGATATGAACGTTCAAAAGGAATTCTGGGGTGACTGCCACTTTATTTTAAAATGTTTATGGTCACGTACACATATTAGGAAAAAAAAACTTAAAAAGCTTGTTCTCACTTACAAAATAAATGTTTATAAAAAATGTTTTAACTCTATTTTCTTCTAGATTTTTTTTGGGGGGGGGGGGGACTGGCCAGTGTAGGCATCCGAACCCTTGACCTTGGTGTTACAACAGCGTACTCTAACCAACTGAGCTAACCAGCCAGCCTCTTCTAGACTTTTTTTTTTTTTTTTGTCTTTTTCGTGACCTGCACTCAGCCAGTGAGTGCACCGGCCATTCCTATATAGGATCTGAACTCGCGGCGGGATGGGAGCGTCGCCGCGAGCGCTGCACTCTCCCAAGTGCGCCACAGGCTCGGCCCCTCTTCTAGACTTTTAATGTGTTATTTTTAATTTAGTTCTTTGGAAAAAAGTAAAGATGGGTCCCTATCTCATTCTTTACACCAAAATGAATTCCACCTGTGAGTAAAAGATTTAGTTCTAATACTATTTATTGAGTAATTCATTCTTTTCCCTGTGGTTAAGAAGTGCCACCTGCCCTTGGGTCTCTTTCAGGACTTGGTCTCTTTCTATGCTAGCACTGTTTTGCTTTAATTATTGTAGTTAGTTTTGTAATTGACAGGACTGTGCCCTCTTTCTTTTCTCCTGCCCTTTATTTACCTCTCTTTGTTAATTAAAATTTTTTTTCTAGGAAGTTCTCAAATTTTTGTGCTGAGATGAATTTTGGATTGGAGTATAGTTTTTCTTGGTATTGCATTACATTTATAGATCAATTTAGGGAAAATTATATTCATTACAATATTGAGTTTCCTGTCTAAAAAAACAAAGAATTATTGACTTACTCCCCTTAGTAGTAGTTTGCAGCTTTTCATGTAGGTTTTGTACATTTCTTAAGTTTCTTAGATATTTTATACCTTCCTTATTGTTGGTGGGACCTTTCTGAGGTGTGTATTTTGTTGAGAACCAAGTGGTTGTATTTCTTATGTGCTCAACACAGTGAAACTCATTTCACATTCAGGGTGGGATATGACCCAGGTCAGTAGTCTCAAGGAAAAACTATCCAATGCAGTCAGTTTAACATGATGGGTAATTTAACTTCCAAAATAACACCTCAGATTTTATTTTTCATATTATTACTATTTATACTTGTAGGATACACTATAATTTGAACTCTAGTTTTTGTCTGTTATTTTTTCCTAACATTTTATCCTTTGTTTCTTGGGTAACATTGAAATTTAAGTATCTCTGGAGCAAAACAAATTGTGTATTCCAAATGCATTTTTCCTTTTTTAGTTAATTAGTTTAGTGAAAGTAAGTGGGTAAAGACTAATGGCATTAACTGTCATTTTATGAGATCTGTTTCTGGGTAATTCTTGGCCCACAGGTATTAAAAGGGAAAGGTGAAATGAAGAACCAAACTGTTTTGGTAGAGAAAAGATGATGGGTGTTTCTTGCTTTGGAGATGGCATAGCATAATAGCTGACAGCCTAGTTTCTATAGTCACGTGGCCTGGAATCTTAGTTCTTGCATATCCTAGTTAAATGTACTTGGGGAAGCTTCTTAACTTTCCTAACCTTTCAGTATCTCCTTTTGTAAAGTAGGGATAATATCTTTATAATAACTAACAAGGTATATCTTGTTAACTAATATCTTAATAACTAACAAGGTCATTATTAAGGATTAAATGAAATATGCTAGTGCTTGTCTTATAAATCTTATAATGAGTGCTCTTTAACTGTTTTTTTTTTTTTTTTTTGCTGTGGTCACAATGAGATAATGGTGTGTATGAGTGAGATATTATCACCTCGGGTTCTTGAAGATCTCGTAGGGCTTTTCTACTGCATAAGGAATCCATGTTTATCACCTAAAAGTGAAAATAAAAATACAGATAAAACCATATAACAACTTAATCTCCATAATACCACCTAGAAATAACATTTAACAAGAACAGCTCTTTCCCATGATACTGGTTTGGAATTGAGTCCCTATCTCATTGGTAGAGGAGACTGCTTTCTTATTTGAGGAGCCTCAATCAAGGTTGTGGGGCCTAAAGTTTAATATTTTTTGTTGTTAGGGCCATTATTTTTGTATAAAATTTGTTCCTTAAATGCAGTTTTTCAAATGTTGGGATTCCTTATCTTCTGTTGGGTCCATTACCCTGTAAACACAAGGGTAACTATAAGATATGGTACAGTAAACACCAGAGGCAAATATATGCTCTGTTCCCAATTTTGAAGCTCCAAATCTTTATTTCCTATACTGATTAAGTTGGAATGTGGGACTACCTTACTGTCTTCTATATTTGCCTAAAGCCTAGACCAGAACCAGGCATAAACAAATACCTCTTTTCCTGTTTACTCGACCCTGCTTTTGTCTTAAGCCTTTCAAATTTGGAGCCACTCTGGTAGAAAATTAATGAGAGGAAAAATGGATTTTTCACTCTTGTCTGCCCCTCCCCCTGTACAAAATAAAACACTTCATTCCTGGGACACTGTTGAGATCTTTCCTGTCCAGTCTTTTTTTTTTTTTTGGCATCTGGCCAGTATGGGGATCTGAACCCTTGACCTTCGTGTTATAACATCATTCTCTAACCAGCTCAGCTAACTGGCCAGCCTTTCCTGTATGTTTTGTATTGATGCATAGCAGAGGCCATTCCTGGAGTTACAAAAGTAGCTGGGCAAGATATGTGGCCAACAGCCCTCCTCGTTTTTCTCATTTGAACTCTGTAGACTTAACTGTCAGACTTGATGGTTAGCTAGGCTGTTGCTCTCCCATTCAGCATCAGTGAACAGCCTAAGTCATAAGTCGTGTTTGTACTTTTGTGAGCTTCTAAGCCTTGCCTCAGCTTGTTTGTACTTGCTTAGAAATAATGTCCTGGTTTTATTTCTTAGGACCTGTTTAGGTATGTTTCTTCAGTGGATCCTCCTGGAAGCCATTGCATGCATATACATATTACTTAAATTGATCTGAAGACTGTCCTATATAGTCTGGCCAAAAAGTCACCCTTTAAATTCTATTTCCCATCTTAAAATATGCCTCACTGTTATCCAGTAAAGCTCACCTCACAGGGTTATTCAGTGTCATGAGTATAATAATTGTCAAATTGTATGATATTTGTCCCTTGCTGATATAATACACTTTTATCAAATAATAGTGACGATCTCACCAATTAATTTTCTCTAATTGTGATTTTTTAAAAAAATTCCTTCACTTACCAAAAGGATAGACACATTTAACCAGGTTAAGCCCTTTAGTTTTCACTCCTTAGGAGATAGGAGTCTTCTCCAAGGATAAGCTATGGAAAAATTCCAGTCTTTAGTTTTTTAGCATGAGTAGCTTAAAATTACAATGTGAAATGATTTGTCACAGCATTTTTCTCTAGATTAGAAAGATAAGGGCCTAAAAAAAATTAACAACCTAAAGAACGATAAGGGCCTAATCTATTTTATTTTTTTTTAAAAAGACATAATTAAAAAAAATTTTTTTTAATTGTAATATAATACTATGTGGTAATATAGGTTAAGAATAAGTATTGGGTATAGGTTAAGTGTTGGGAGAGTGACTTTGTTGAAAATGGTTTGTTTATCCATCTTAACTTTTCTTCTTTTATTTAAGGCTTCCTAGATGAAGTTATGAAGAAGTATGGCAGTTTGGTCCCACTCAGTGAAAAAGACGTCCTTGGAAGATTAAAAGATGTGTTTAATGAAGACTTTTCTAATAGGTATGTCAATGTGCTACAGATAATCCCTTGAAAATAAAATTGTTGCTTATGTGACTTTTCTCTTGATTCAAGGGAAAAAGATACTTAGAAATAAATTGAATAAAATTCATGGGTTTTTTTACATTTTAAAATCTTTCTGTTTTAGAAAATCGTTTATCAATAGGGAAATAACAAACTATCGGGCCAGACATCAAAAATGCAACTTCCGCATCTTCTACAATAAGCACATGCTGGATATGGATGATCTGGTGACCCTGGATGGTCAGAACTGGCTAAATGACCAGGTTAGTGTACTGTAGTTTCTCAGCACAGTGGAAAAGTGACAAAGGATCTTGGTCAACAGAATATAATTATAACCTCTGGGTTGACAATTATCTTTTGGAATCAAAAATTCTTTGTTCCATTCTAAAGTGATTCATTCACTAACTCCAGGTTCCAAAATGTTTGATTACTGTTAGCAGTATCAATATGTTATTCATTCTGATTGGGATGTTCTGAATTGTGTAGGGTTAGTAAGCTGGTTTTATGTTGACTTTTTATAGGTCATTAATATGTATGGCGAGCTGATAATGGATGCAGTCCCAGACAAAGTAAGTGAAAATTTCCTCTTCAGGAGAGAGAGTCCTTATGTATTAAAAGGAGTAGTTTTTTGCATTTAAACTTTATGTAATTATTTGTTCCTTAGATTTTTAAAAAAGGGTTAGGTTTTGTGATCATGTTCTAGGGTTGAGCATATGTTTTATCAAATCACTTATGCATAAGAAAGTCATGGTGACAGTGTTTTCCTACTTATTTGTGTTTGTTATCTTGAAGGGGCTTTTTTTTTTTTTGATGGGGAGATGCACGAAAGGGACTGTTTAAGCTTTTAAATTTAACTTAAAGGCTTACTCTCTTTACAAATGTAAAATAGGGGTCTGGCTGGTTAGCGCAGTTGGTTAGAGCACCGTGTTGTATCAACAAGGTCAAAGGTTTGGATCCCTGTACCAGCCAGCTGCCAAAACAAAAAAAAATCGGTAAAAATAGAAATGTGAAATAGTGTTTTAGTCCGTTTTGTGTTGTTATAACAGAAATACCTGAGACTGGGTAATTTATAAAGGAAAGAGGTTTATTTGGCTTACGATTTTGGGACAGCTGCATCTGGCACAGGCCTCAGGCTGCTTCTACTCATGGCAGAAAGTGGCAGGCTGCTGGTGGGTAAGAGCAGATCACATGGCGAGAGGAAGCAAGAGAGAGAGAGAAGGTGCCAGGGTCTTTTTAAGGACCGAGGTCTCGTGGGAACTAATAGAGCAAGAACTCACTCATTAATCCCCCCTCCCCCAGGGAGAACATTAATCCATTCATGAGGGATCCGCCCCCATGACTCAGTTTCCAACACTGCCACATTGGAAATCAAATTTCCACATGAGTTTTGGAGGGGACAACACATCCAAACTCCATCAAATTGTATTCATCTTCACTTCTTTGATAAACTTTTGGTGCTCGGTTCAAATATAAACTCAACCCTCATAAACTCTAAATTCCCTTAAGAGCTTAGTTACATATTAAAACTATTTTTTCGTGATATTGACAACACCAGGGTCAAGGGTTTGGATACCTGTACTGGCAAGCCACCAAAAGAACCACTCTTTTAAAATTTAATTATTAATATTTCTTTCCGAGTACTCAAATGCCTGATGGGCAGCAAAACTTTTCAAGTACTTTTTAAAGCTTTTAGAAATCTAATAAATAGATAAATATAATGAATTCCACATTCCAGCACTGTTCACGGATATAGAGAAATGTTTTATAAGTTTCTACTTAAAAATCAAATCTATCATGCATTATAAATTGGAATCATGAAGTTAATCTGTCAGATTCTCTATTATGTCAGAAATCTTTTAATCACCAGAAAGTTTAAGTGTAAACACGTACAGATTATTTTTAGCATAAAAGTGTTAATTTCAAGGGTTTAATTTACTTTCATCATCTCTACATTTAATTCTAAACCTTCATGGGGTTAAAAGATCACTTACTAAGGCAGTGGTTCTCAAAGTGTGGTCTCCAGACCAGCATCATCAGCATCAGCATCACCTGGGAACTTACAAGAAATGCACATTCTGAGACCCCAACCCAGATCAAGTGAATCAGAAACTGGAGGTGGGGCCCAGCAGTCTGTTTTGTAACAATCCCTTCAGATGATTCTTACGTGCCCCATGTTTGAGAATCACTTCTCTAGAGACAGCTACTACAAGCTCTTTTTATCCATGTATTAAGCTGCATGTTTCTCAAAAGAATGTGTGTCAGAATCATCTAGGAGGTTTATAAAACCAGATTGCTTGGCCCTACCCTTGGGATTTCTGCTTTAGTATGTCTGGGGTGGGGCCTGAGAATTTGGATTTCTAAATTCTCAGGTGATGCTGATATTACTGATCTCGTGACCACAGCCTGAGAACCACAACATTAAGTGAACAGTTTTATCATTTCAAGTGAGTTAAAGTTACTGAGTGAACACTTTAAGACCACAGTACTTCTATCTCAAATGGGCTGATACCACTTATAAGCCAGAAATTTGAAGACAGGGATGCAGGACCTGACATCTGAATGGCCAGGGTATTTCTTTTGGTACTAGAAATGATCATGCTAAGGCCTTTTTATAGTTGTTATGACAACGGGAGTCTTCCAAATCCACGTCCTTCATGTAGGGTTAGTTTTGTAAATCATATCCTTTGAGTTCAAGGTAATCGTTACCTCATTTCTTCATAGCCTCTTTCAACTTTATCACCTGATTTGGAGAGATTTGTCAGGTTGCTTCTCTACTTGATTGGATTCAGGTAATCTATTTATTGCCCCATTCCAGTTCTGACTATAGACCACAGCTATAAGGTTATTCTAATGAAAATTTGGAACAGAATCTTCTGTAAACCATGTATTTTCTGTATTTTGGTCACTATTTTTAAGAAGAAAAATTTCCTCCCCTTTTTGTCTATATATTCAAGCATTTTTAAATTTTCATTTTCTTTTGAAGTCAAATCTGAGCACATCCTAATATAATCTCATTGCTTGTATTTGGTGTCTGTTCTAGGTTCACTTCTTCAACAGCTTTTTTCATAGACAGCTGGTAACCAAAGGATATAATGGAGTAAAAAGATGGACTAAAAAGGTATTCTCTTTATTTCTTTTTTATTCTAAATTTGAAATGCAGGTGATAAGGCACTTTGGGTGGAAGGATAAAAACTTTAATGCCAATGTGATATTAATTAGAAACAGACTTTTTAATGTGACAGTTTTCTTAATTGTTTCTTTTACATCTTATTATTTGAAAGATGAGATACTAGTAAAACTCTGAGTTTATTCAGTTGATTGGAATATGTTATAACTGAAAGAGCGCTGGGCTGGGAGTTAATGGTTCCAGCATTACTGTTAGCTTGCTGTGTAAACTTGGATAAGACACTTAACTCATCTGGCCCTTACCCTTTTTTTGGGTGGGAGGGTGCTGGTTGGTACAGGAATCCAAACCTTTGACCTTGGTGTTATCAGCACCACACTCTAACCAACTGAGGTAACTGGCCAGTCTCTTGTCTGGCTGTTAGATTGCTCTATTGCAAAAAAAATGATAAATCGGAGTAATCTCTGAGGTGGTTTTCAACCTCAGTTTATCTCTATATTTAGTGCTTATGCCAGAAACATTTTTTAAAAGCCCATTTATATTGTATTTTTGGTATTTTGACAAAATTACCCACAAGTTCAAATTCCAGAGTCATAGATCTTTACAGATACTGTAATTTTTTACTTTTTTATACTGGATGGATTGGAGAAATGAAGAGTGAGTCTGTCTTAAGTAGTTGTGGGTGGAAATAACTTTGTGTAAAGTACAAAAACCTGATTAAACATTGCTATGTAGGCAATCATCAATAGAGCCAGGATGAATGAAGTGTGGTTGAAGAGTACAAATCTGGAGAAATAGATATAACGTACTCAGGAATCAGACCTTAGTTCATATCTGAGTTTGGCCACTGACCTAGCTGTAGGACCTTTAACAAATTACTTAAATCCTCAAAACTTCAATTTCTCATCTTTAAAATATGAATATCCATATTATTCACTTTGTTGTGAGGATTAAACAAGGTTTTGCAAGTAAACCACTAAGCACAGGGCAAACACACAGTAAATTAGTAATCACTATTATATTATGACTTAAAATGTTACATGCCAAATGTGAATTTTAGTCCTTTGAGTTAGTAATCTAACTACTAGGAATTAGTCTAAGGTAACATCTTAAAAAGGAAAGTTCTATATGTACAAAAAAAGTTTGTTCATTAGATTGCTAATTTTAGTAGTGAGAAATTAACTTAAAATGTTAGGCAAATTGATACATCAGTATCATAGAGTAATATGTTGATGGTAAACCTTATGGTTTTGGTTGCTTTCTGATAGCAAATACATTCCAAACTGATGCAATACTGACAAAATCAGGAATGAGAGATGTTACCTGATTTTTTAATCTTTTACAAAGGGGAGTCAATAGATCATTTGTTTCTAGAATTGATAAGTTGAAAAACACAGATTAAATCACATTTCCTGTTAATCCTATTCCCTCAGTCACATGCTCTGGCGATATTGGCTTCCTTGCAACACACTTGTCTCAAGGTGTTTACACTTCCTGTTCCCCCTGCCTAGAATGTTCTTCCCTCAGATATATGTAAGACTGACTCCCTTATTTCATTAAGGCTCAAATGCTATCTCTTCTAAAGAGGCTATCCTTGACTGTACTATTTAAAATAGTACTCCCAGCATTTTCCCCTTATTTTACTTTATTTTCCTTCCTAGTATTTATCACTACCTGATTTACAGTCTCTCCTCTACTGGAGTGACTGTTGTATGAGAGACTTTGTTTTGTTTCAGTTAGTAATACTGGAGCAATGTTTGTTGAATGAATGAGCTACTGGTGAGAACTAAAAACAGACTATATGGCTTCCACATTACTGACGTTTTTCTGAGTTCTTAGCATTGTGGAATTCAAGGAATGTGAACTCAGGTATTAGGTAAGCCTTTGCCTTTCTTCTTGTTTCCATCTTATTTCCTCAGCAAATATTGATACTTTGTGATCCCAATAGAGTTAGCTTCATATTCCTCTATGTTTCCATTCTCATTTATATATACAATCGGCCCTCTGTAATTGAGGTTCTATATTTGTGAATTTGACCATGGAACAAAAATATTTGGGAAAAAAAATAATAAAATCAAAAAATACAGCATAACAACTATTTACATAGCAAAGTACTGGGTACAATGAGAGTGTATTGGGGGGGGGGGGTTGGTTAACCTGTTCTAGGAATAAGAATGTTTCTCAGAGGAAGTGATATTTGAATAGAGATACCAAGGATGAATACAAGTTAACTAGGTAAGTGGAAGGTCAAAGGTTCGGTTCCCCATACCAGCCAGCTGCAAAAAAAAGTTACTAGGTAAGTGGGGCATAGGGGTATGAGACGCATTGCAGACAGAAAGAGTAAATGATGAAAGACTTGAGTCTGGTAGAAGCATGGGAAAAGACTAGGGTAGCTGGAATGCAGTGAGCAAAGAAAGAGTGGCATGAGGTGAACCTGATCCAGAGATATAGGGCTTGAGGTCTCTGTTTTAGATTTCACCCTAAATTAATAGGAATCTATTGAAAGATTTTAGGTGACATTGTCTGATGGAGTTTGGATGTGTTGTCCCCTCCAAAACTCATGTGGAATTTTGATCCCCAATGTGGCAGTGTTGGAAAGTGATTGAATCGTGGGGGCGGATCCCTCTTGAATGGATTAATGCTCTCCCTGGGGGAGGGGGGGATAAATGAGTGAGTTCTCGCTCTATTAGTTCCCGCGAGAGCTTGTTGTTTAAAAGACCCTGGCACCTTCTCTCTTTCTCTCTTGCTTCCTCTCTCTTGCTTCCTCTCGCCATGTGATCTGCTTGTACCTGCCAGCTGCCTGCCACTTTTCCGCCATGAGTAGAAACAGCCTGAGGCCCGTGCCAGATGCAGTTGTCCCAGAATCGTAAGACAAATAAACCTCTTTTCTTTATAAATTACCCAGTTTCAGGTATTCTGTTATAGCAACACAAAATGGACTAAAACATTGTCCAATTTTTAATGTTTGCTCCAGCTGCACTGAAGAATATGGATGAGTGTGGGAACAAAGTTGATGTGGGGAGACCATTTCATATTGATGGTACTTTGCGCTAGAATGATAGCAGGAGAGTAGGAAGATGTGGACAAATATGAGTGTGATGTAGGAAGTAAAATTAACAGGATTTGGCAGTAGGTTGGTTATTGGGATGAAGGAGAGGAAGTGTGAACGATGACTTCCAAATATATGACTTGTACAACTGGGTGGGCTATGGTGAGGTTTATATTAGTAAAACTGAGGACAGCTAAGTAGTAGGAGATTGGTCAAATTAAAAATATGCATCCATATAATAGGATACCACTTAAGCAGGAAAAGTTTTGTACATAAGGAAAGATGATCATATACAGTAGGGGATGGGGAAAGGTTATAAGCAGCATGGACAGTCATCTTATTTGGGGGGGAAGAACATACACATGAAAAATCTGAATAATAATAACTAGAGTGAAGGAATAAAATCAGATATGAATAATTTCATTAAATAGAAATGAACTAAATATTTCCATCCTCTGGATCCTCTCAGATTGGATTAAGTAAAAAAAAAAAAAATCTAGCTATCTGTTGAATGTAAGAAATAAACATAAAATAGGGATGGCTGGTCAGCTCACTTGGTTGAGGTCAACACTGAGGTCAAGGGTTTGGAAACCCGTTCTGGCCAGCCACCAAAACAAAAAAATACCCTCATAAAATAATTTGAAAATAAAGTGACATTTAAAGAGGTACTACATGAATGCAAACCAAAAGAAAGAAGTATCAAAACAAAAAGAAGAAAAGGCAATATTTATAGCAGATGAGGTACAATTTAAGGTGAAAGACAAATTATATAATGATAAAAGTTCAATATGTGGAAGATACAACAATCATAAACCTTTTGCACCAAGGAACACAGTTGCAAAGTATATATAATACAGTTGTAAAAGAAATAAGGAAACCTTGATAAAATACAGTGATAGTGGAAGACCTCCATTGTAATTGGATAAATCTAGTAGAAAGAAAAATAAGTAATGTCATAAACAGAAATAATACAATCAATATATTTGATTTAATAGATATATACTTTATACCCCTCAAAAAGGTAATGTACATTTATTCCTGTTTCTAAGGAACATTTGTAAAAATTGATGTACTTGGCTACAAAGAAAATTATTGCAGACATTATTCTTTGATTAACAATTCAGTCAGAGTAAAAATAAACAATAAGAGATGGCTAAGAATCTTAATTTGGAAATTTCACAGACACACATTACTGGATATACCCGTTGATCTAAAAGGAAATAAAAAATGAAATTATATACATACTATTTAGAAAAGGATGTAAAGGGCAACTTACTAACTATCATGGAACATAATGAAGCCTGTTTTGAAGAAAAAGTTAATGGCCTAAAATACTATTATTATTAAAGAAAAAATATAATAATTACTCACCAAATTAGATTACAATAAGGTAAATTACAGAATGACCAGGGATTTGAATGCAGAAAAAAAGAAACAATAAAAATACTAACAGAACCCATAAGAGAACTTTAAAAAAAAAACATCTGGGTAAGGAATTCCATTCTGTGTACAATCTAAAACCCAGTTGCTATAAAGAAAATGATTTAACTCAATTACATTAAAAGAAGAATAATTCTGCATTAAAAATATGATGAGCAATGTAAAAAGACAAATAATAAAATGAGAAAAATATTTGCAATTCATATCACTATTAATTTCCTTAGTATATAAAAGACTTATAAAAATCAATAAGAAAAAGACTCCCAACCCAGTAGAAAAATGGGTGAGGGGATATGAATGAAAAGGTTATAGTAAAGAAAAACTCTTAAACATATGAAAAGATATTTAGCTTTACAATAAAGGGAAAAGCAAGTGAAAACTACACTGAAAGACAGATGTAATGAGTGAACCTTGATTGGATCCTGGATTGGGAGGGGAGCAATCATAAGAAATATTTTGGGGACTGTAGAGGAAATTTTATTATAGTCTATAATATGTTAGATCAGGAGTTGGCAAACTGTTTCTGAAAGAGCCAGATAGTAAATACTTCAGGTTTTGCGGGCCCTATGGTTCTGATTTATCTACTCAATTCTGCTGTTACAGCACAAAAGCAGCTATAGATAATATCTAAAGAATGGGTGTTGCTGTGTTTCAATAAAACTTTATTTACAAAAACAGGTTGTAGGCCAGATTTGGTAATCCATGCATTAGATGGTATTAGTTACTCAACGTTAAATAGCTTGTGTGTTCACATGATGTGATACATCTAAAATAGTTAGGAGTGAAGTGTCATAATTGATGTCTTCCTCAAAAAAAAACTGTGTGTATATGTGTGAGGGGAGGGGGTTAAGAAGAATTGGTTAATCTAAGTATACAATATATGGGTATTAATGGTACTATTTTGTCACATATCTTGAAGGTTTGAAATTTTTCATAAGAAAACGAAGAGAAATCGTACCATTTTTTTTTTACCACAACCCAGTGACATCATTAACTTTTTTATTATGGATAATTTCAAACATAAACAGAGCAGCATAGTGAATCCCCATGAATCTGTCATCCAACTTCAAGAATTAATATTCTGCCATTATTATTTTGTTTACCCCCACCCAGTCTTCACCCCCGCTCAATTATTTTTATCAGCTTTATTGAGGTGTACTTTATTTACAATAAACTGCATGCATTCAAAATGTACAATTTAGTGAGTTTTAACAGTTGAATATGCTCACGAAACTACCACCACCAACCAATATATAGTATAATTACATCATCTCCAAAAGGTTCCTCATAACTGAAAGAAAGTGAGCTGAAACGCTGGGTACTGTTCAAGCTTTATTAAAGGAAGAAAAATCTGCCAGGCTGCGCTCAAAATGGTGGGCAGCAGCTGCTAAAGGGAGTGTGTTCGCTTATATGGGTTGGTGGGCACGAAAAATGCAGGTGGTGGGGATGCCGGTGTGTAGGATAAGGCTGATGATTGGTGCTGGTGTGATGGGTAGGGCTGATGTAGTCAAAATGGGACGTACCTCCAGGCGGGAGTGGAAGTTTTCTTTGTCTAAGAAAACCACGAGGTAGGGTAAAGACTGGTGGCCATTTTGTATTCAATATAGTGCCAGTCCCGTCTAGGATGATGCAAGTTGAGTCCAAGGTGATGCGGCTGCGTTCAAGATGGCACCGGCCACATCCAGGATTGCACTAGTTGCATCCAAGATCTATCATTCCTGCCTTTAAAGTATAAGAAGAAGGGGAAAGGGGCGAAGGTCTTGTTCTTCTGAAGCTACTTCCTGTTGGAGATGGATGAAGATATGGAAAAAAAATAAAAGATTTATGTTGGCGGGTAAAACAATTAGGTGGTGGGGTATTGGTTTTGTGTGGGAAGGCTGTATTCCTCTGGGGAAGGGTTGTTGAGGGGCTGAGATCCTCCTCGCAGGAACAATTCGGAGACCTTTTTGGTTGGTGAATGTCTGCGAGTATTCCTGTAAGGAATTAGAGAAACACCAAAAGAGACAGGGGCCAAAAAGTAGGATGAGGCACAGTTCGGGGTCCTAGTAGGGGCATAAGCCAGGGTATCCAAGGGTTCAGTGACTGGGGCCACCCCCATGTTGTGTTTGTGTTTTGTAACCCTTTGAATCGGTGATCAATGCTTGCCTTTAAATGGTTTAAGTTGTTTTGGATCACCCCAGACTCATTTATGTTATAACAGCATTCCTCCCCCAAGAAGAGGCAGGTGCCTTCCTTCTCGGCTGTAAGGAAGTAAAGGGCCGGACCGTTCTGTAAAGTGACTGTCATGAGTGAGGTGACCTGTTGGTGGAGGGAGGAGATGCTATCTATGCTTAGTTCTTCTGAGAGTTTTTAATAGAATTGAGAGGCAGTAGCAAGGTCCACTATGCCAGTCCCAGTTTCAGGAAGGATCACTGCCCCAATTAGAAGGTATAATTAGTGCCGTACAGGAACAGGGGCACTTCCTGTGAGAGAGGGGCCGAAGTTAGTCCCAGTCCCGTCTGTCTGGATGGTGATATCAGGGGCGAGCCAAATGAATATGCAAGAAATGGAGTTGGTGGCAGGCAACAGGATAACGTAGTTTTACAAAGGAAATATATTCCGGTTTTAGGACATGGATGAGGAGGGGGTAAGTGAGTGGTAGCATTTGGTGTTAGTGAGACAGAGTATGGGCAGGCCCTGCATAACACTGATAATCCCCACTGAGATGAGATTAGAGGAAAGTGAAGAGACATTTGTGGAAACGTTGTGGGCTGCATCAACAGGGAGGGGGGTGACCACAAGAAGTTACTCGCAAAGTGGGAGACAGATGACTCGCTTGGGGACCAGTCTGATTCACTGAGAACTGCATCGTCCCTGTGGACCTGGAACCTCCATGTTCCAGGTAAGGAGGAGCATTGAGATAAGAGGAAAAACATGGGAAGGATGCGAAGGGTTAGGGAGCCAAAAGAATTTAAAGGGCACATTGTCACAGTGAAATTAAGAAGCTTCCTACTGATAGGAGGTAAAGGAGTGCCAGGAGAAATCTTCTATAATGTTACCATCTTTGGGGGGGGGGGGGGCTGCTGCCAATCCTGTAGCAAGTACTAGAACAGGTAGCATAATAGTAGCTCTTGTGCAAGGGACGTGAAGTGGGCCTGCAAGAGTGAGAGGATAATCACCGGGGGGAAAGGTCATCCTTTTTCTGGGATTGGGGGAAGAGCAGAGGTCCTGGAGATTTTTAGTTTTGTGGGTCCTAAAATGGATGAAGTATAGGTAGATGTTGGGTTGGGGGTTGAGCAGGGGGACCCCTCTGGCTTGGTGTTAACAGATTCTTTGGGTAAAGTCTCAGGTGGTAGTTTTACCAAGGATAAGTGATACCAAGGGGGCCATTCCTAGTACTTTTACTGCCATGGGGGTTGTGAGAAGTACTGTATAAGGCCCTTCCCAGCATGGTGAGAGGGATTTAATATACACTTGCTGTCCTGGGCTCAGTTTAAAGTCTGAGGGGGTGGTGGGGAAAGGATGAGGTAGTAGAAGGTTGGCCTGTTCCCTAAGAAGATCGCTAATGAGCAAAAGAGTAGGGAGATACTGCCCTAAAGGTGATGAGCTGGAAGGGAGAGGTGTGGGAGTGAAAGGCCTGCTGTATATAAGTTCAAGGGGGCTGAGGCCTGTGGGTTTGAGGGGGTCAGCCCTTAGGCGAGTGAGTGACTGGTGGGGAGGCCAAAACGAGGGGTGATTTCTGAGGTGAGAGCATGCGTTACTGCTGTAGCGTCCTCTGAAGTGCAGGGAAAAGCCTCAACCCAACCTGAAAAGGTATTTACTAAGGTTAGAAGATAGCATGTCCCTTTTGTGAGGAGGCATGTGAGTAAAGTCAGTTTGCCAATCCTGGCCAGGAGTGTACCCTCTGGCCTGGTGGGTGGGGAAGGATTGGAGCAACGAGTACACAAGAGACAGTTTTGAGTGATTTGTTTTAGTAACTTGGCCGTGTGGGGAGAGTAATATAAGGGCTGAAGAAGGCATAGTAGGGATTCATAGCCTATATGAACTGAATTATGGAAATCTAAAAGGATTTGCTCAGCTTGTGTAGTAGGGAGGACATAGCGACCAGAGAGAGTATACCAGTTGTCCTTTCTCTGTGCTCCCAACTGTTGAAGGTGTTGTATTTCTTGGGGTGTGTATTGGGGTAAGGGCATAGGGGCCATGAGAAGGACCTGAGCAGGAGAGGAAGAGTGGGAGGCTGGTGATTGAGCAGCCTGTTTTGCAGTTAGATCTGCCAGTTTGTTTCCCTGGGCTATGGGGTCATTGGAGGTTTGGTGTCCTCTGCAGTGTATAACCCCAACCTTCTTTGGGAATTGTGCAGCCTCAATAGCTTGTGTTAGATTTACTATGGCATAACCCACCCAGCGGGCAGGCGTGGAGGTTGTGCTCCCATCTATGAACCATGTAATGGGATGTGAGGAGATGTATGGAAAGGTATTGAGAAAGAGGTCTAAAGCCTCCATGCAATCGTGTTCTAAGGGTCTTGAGTGTTCTGGGATGAGAGTGGCTGGATTTTAAGGGAGGGTAAGTTTTAATGGAGAACTGGGAGTTTTCAATGAAAGTAAGGTGAGTAAGTTGTAGGCAGGAAAGGGAAAGAATTGACTTGGCCTTATGGCTGAGAAGGTCTTGACTGTTTGTTGTTCAGAAGTTAGTTTAGAGCTTTGTTGTGGTAAAAGGGCGGCTGCTGCCAAGGCCCGCAAAACAAGGGCCCATTCTCAAGCTATGGTTTCTAGTTGTTTAGAGAGGTATGTAACTGGGGAGAAAATATCTCCTCCCTTTTGTCCCACAACCCTGACTGCAAATCTTTGGGTTTCGGTGATGTATAGGATAAAAGGATGAGATAGGTTTGGGAGAGAAAGAGCTGGGGCTGCGAGGAGAGTGGCTTTTAATCACTGGAAGGGAGAATGAATGGGCTTTGTGGGATCTAAAAGAATGGCAGGATCCCCTTCGGCTGCCCTATAAAGTGGCTTTGCTAGCATGCCAAAGTTGGGGATCCACACACAGAGATATCCTGCAAGCCCTAGGAAAGAGAGAATTTCACTCTTTGTGGTAGGAGTAAGGAGTTCAGAAATTAGCTCTTGCCATCCACCATTATTTCTCTGGTATTGGGGGTGAGGTGAACTCCCAAGTAGGTGACTGAAGGAGAAGAAATGTGGGCCTTGCTGGGGACACTCGATGTCCCCTGGAGGCCAGGAAATTAAGGAGAACTACAGTGTGGGCCTGTGAATTCTCATAGGAGGGGCTACAAAGGAGGAGGTCATCCACATATTGTATTCAAGTGCTAGAGGTTGGAGGAAGTTCAGATAAGTCTTGAGCTAAGGCCTGGCCAGAAAGTGGGGGCTATCCCGAACCCCCTGAGGTAGTACTGTCCCAATAAGTTGTTGGGAACAACACGTGTCAGGATTAGTCCTGCACTAAATGGTATGAGCTGTTAGTCTTTATAACCGGAAGGATGGGTGTATTGTTAGGCGAGTGGGTAGGCTATGAGAGAAGAGAAGAAAGGAGTTTGTGTACAACAGGTTTTAAGCCTATTAGGTGTTTGTTAGCAATGGGATACTGTAGGACATCAGGGAACAAAGAGGGGTTCCACAACTTAACAAGGATAGGGGAATCGTGCGTAGCAATAGAGGGAAAGAAATGACCCATACTAGGGATTAACCTTGTCTGAGGGGGAGGGGAAGGTGGAAGCCACAGCAGCCAGATCTGGGTGCGGCCTGTAACAGGAGTATTGTAGCTGGAGTTAAAGTGTTTAGGGTAAGAGTAGCTTTGAAGAGTAGCCCCCAGTAAGGGGGCTGGGCATTGAGGCATTATTAAGAATTTGTGTGTGAATTGGATGTATTGTAGGGTGTAGGAAAGGGTTTGAGTGATCCGTGGGCAGTGTTCTGATCCTGTGACCCCTACTATTGTGATAGAGGACGGGGTTGTTGGTCCTGCATATTCAGGAAGGGTAGAGTAAATGGCCTCTGTATAGATGATGAAAGAGATTGGTTTTCCTGCTATGAGGTGAGTTGCCCTGGGCTCATGTGTGGTGATCTCTGTGGGGGCTTCAGGCCCTGGGCATCATCAGTCCTCCTCCTCAGCAAAGCCTAGAAGCTCCGGTAGGGATGGCCATGAAGCCAAAGGCTGTAGGTTGGGGATTGGGCCACTCTCTCTCTGGTGAGCGGCACAGTCAATCCCCCAGTGACCTGGCCGTTTGTAGTGAGGACGGGTTATGACAGGCCCGTGCTGAGTGGCCCGGTTGACCGCGTTTGAGGCAGGTCTCGGGTGGCTTGCCCCTAGAGGCAGCCAGCTTTGGAGTATGTGAGCCACAGATGGCATTAGCCAGGAGCTGGTATTTGGCCTGACTCTTTTATAGGTTTTTCGAATATCAGGGGCTGATTATGTAATAAAATGAGATTGTAAGAGGGCCATGCCTGCAGGGAGTTTGTGTCTGTATGTGTGAATTGATGTAAAGCCTCAGAGAGGTGGGTTAGGAACTCGTTGGGATTTTCATTGCATCTCTGTGTGATTTCTCTAAGCTTGTCATAATTGACTGACTTGTGAGTAGACTTTTGGAGGCTGTGAAGTAGGTATGTGATCATGTTATCCTGGAGACCCCGATCCCCGTGGCTAGCCTGGTAGTTCCAATTTGGGTCCGTGCAAGGAACAGCAATGGCTCCCACAGGCCGCCTATTATTTTGAGCATGTGCCTGAGCCGCCATCCAGACCTGCTCCCTGTACATGGACTCAGACAATTCCTTCTGTCCCAGCTACTTCACGGAAGGGTTATAAAAAGCCAGAGCTGAGGTGGGGTTGTTAACGTGATGAAGGGGGAGAAGAAGAGGGTTTGAGTGGCTGAGGATGAGCATCTCAAGGCCAGGTAGAGGGAGAAAGAAATGTGGAGGGCTGACAGATCAGAAGATTGATCCGAGTCTGGAAGGGGAGGTCCAGCATGAGCTAGGAGAAATTGAGACATAGGACAGTTTTGACAGGGAGAAGAATGCGTTCAGAGGTAGAAGAACGCTCAAACATAAAGGAATCTCTACAGCTTTTGCCATTTTGGTGAGTGTCTAAATCGAGTGCCATCTTGTAGCCACTGGGATTCATTGAGGCGTTTGGATTTTAATGTCTCCCTGGAGGCCAAGAAATTGGCCAGAAGACAGCCTGGAGGCGAAGGCATGGAGGTTTGGATCGTGAGGATCCCGTGTAGAGGGTGAGAAAGGGCAGTTAGTCCTGGTAGAAGAGTGCCAGCAAAGGGCATCCCCTTTGGTGCTCACTTTCTTTTCAAGAAAAAAAGCCACTGACCAGCTAGAGGAGCATCCTCCAATAGCTGGGGGGCATGAGAAGAGTTCCCTGGCCAGGTGCCTGGGCTTCGTAGAGACTGAAGTCTTAGAGAATAGTCGGGGGAACCCGTAGAGATAGGCAGGACAGACCCACTGGCTCACCCTGAATTTAGACCAGTGTTGGATGTGTTGGTCTGAAATGGCAAAAGGAGAGAGTCCCGGGGGCATCTGGTTTCGGCAGGTCCAGGAAGGGCGGCCAGGAGCCAATCGACCCAAGAGAGGGGATCAGCCGACATCCGGCTAGGACCCTTCCCTGGTATCGGCACCAGAATGAAAGAAACAAGTCAAAATGCCGGCTACCATTCAAGCTTTATTAAAGGAAGAAAAATATGCCGGGCTGCACTCAAAATGGTTGGCAGCAGCTGCTAAAGGGAGTATGTGAGTTCATATGGGTTGGTGGGCATGAAAAACGTAGGTGGAGGGGGGGTGCTGGTGTGTAGGATAAGGCTGACGATTGGTGCTAGTGTGGTGGGTAGGGCTGACGTAGTCAAGATGGGATGTACCTCCAGGTGAGAGTGGAAGAGTTTTCTTTGTCTAAGAAAACCATGAGGTAGGGTAAAGACTGGTGATCATATTGTGCTCAGTATAGCACTGGTTGTGTCCGGGATGATGCGAGTCGTGTCCAAGGTGATGCGGCCGTGTCCAAGATGGCGCTGGCTGCATCCAAGATCTATCAGTAATCTTTGCAGTCTTTTTTCCCCAGCCCCCTGCCAAGCAACTACTAGGGTGCTTTTTGTCACTACAGGTTATTTTGCATTTTCTGTAATTATATAAGTAGGATCATAGTATGTACTATTTTTTGTTGTTTTCTTCAGCATAGTGGTTTTGAGATTCATCCATATTACTACATGAATCAGTAGTTTGTTTCATTAGGTTGCTGAGTAGTATTTCATTGTATCGGTAGATCAGGTCTTCATCATCCATTCACCAGCTGATGGATATTTGAGTTGTGTCCCAAATGCCATATAACATTTGTGTGCAAATCTTTGTGTGGACATATATTTTCAATTTTCTCAGTAAATACCTAGAAGTGGAATTACGAGCTTGTATGGTAAGCGTATATATAGCTTTTTAAGAAACTGTCAAAACTGTTTTCCAAAGTGATGTACTGTTTTGCCGTCCCACTAGCAATGTATGAGAGTTCCTTTGCTCCATATCCTTGCATTTGGTGTCATTTTTCTTTTTAATTTTACCATTTTAATGGCTATGTCCTGTTGTCTCATTGTGCTTTTAATTTTTATTTCCTTGGTGACTAATGACATTGAGCACCTTTTCATGTGCTTATTGACCATTTGTATACCATCTTTTTAAAAATTATTATATAGTTACTTATATTATTGTGACAACAAGTGCTTTCTATAGTCAAGCGCTGTACTGAGTGCTTTTTTTTTTTTAATTGTGGTAAAATACACATAACCTAAAATTTACCATCTTAACCACTTTTAAGTGTACAGTTGGGTAGTGTTACGTATATTCACATTGTTGTACAACCAATCTATAGGACTTTTTCATCTTGCAAAACTGAAACTTGTGAAGTCCCTTTTAAAGTTTTGTCTTTTTATTATTGGTTGTAGGAGATCTTTATATGTTCTGGATATAAGCCCTTTGTCAGGTCTGTGTTTTCTGATTACTATCTCTCAGTCTGTGGCTTGTCTATTATCTTGAATGGAAGTTTTTAATTTTGATGAAATTTAACTTACTTTTTTTCTTTTATAATTATTGCTTTCTATGTTTGGTCTAAAATATATTTGCTTTCTACGCTTTCTTCTAATAGTTTTACAGTTTTCAGTTTTACATTTATATCTGATATGTCTCAATTAACTTTTATGTAAAAAGTGAGGTAGGCGTAGGGGTGCTTTTTTTGGTCATTATCAACATCCAGTCATTTGTTGAAAAGACTTTTCTTTCCCAATTTAATTGCTTTGGCACCTTCATAGAAAATCAATTGACCATGTGTGTATAGGTCTATTTCTGGACTTTCTGTTCTCTTAACGTTGATCTCTGTGTTCTTATGCTAATACCTCACTGTCTTGATTACTGTATCTTTATAGTGTTTCTCGAAATCAGCATCTTTCAGCTTTACTCTTCTTTTTCCAGATTGTTTTGGCAATTCTAGGTCCTTTGCATTTTCATATGAATTTTAAAATTAGTCAATCTCTATTTTTTGGAAAGCCTACTGGACTATGATAGGGATGGCATTTAATCTATACATTAATTTTGTGAGAGTGGACATCTAAGAATATTTCCTTCCAGTCTATGAATGTGGTATATCTTTCCATTTATTTGGGCCTTTAATTTTTTCAGCAATATTTTGTAATTTTTAGTATACAGGTCTCATACGTATATTCTCATAGGTATCCCCAAGTATTTCACATTTCTGAGACTGCTATAAACAAAAAGGTTACCTTCCAATTGTTTGCTGTTAGGATATAGAAATACAGTTGATTTTAACATATTGATCTTGTATCCTTTGATTTTTCCAAACTCACTCACTAGTTCTAGGAGCTTTTTTGTAGATTCTACGAGATTTTTAAAACAATCATGTCTGTAGAGAGAAATCAAAATATACTGTTAGAGAAAACTACTCACCGACAAAGGAAGACAGTCAGATCAGAAAAAAGGATCTACAAAACAGTAGGAAAAAAACTAACAAAATATCAGTAAGAAGTCTTTATATATCAGTAATAACTCTAAATGTAAATGCATTAAGTCCCTCAATTAAAAGATATAGAGTGGGGCTGGCCCATGGCTCACTTGGGAGAGCGTAGTACTGACAACACCAAGTCAGTGGTTAAGATCCCCTTACCGTCGTCTTTTCAAGAAAAAAAAAAAAGACATAGAGTCACTGAATGGATTATAAAACAATAACCAATAATATGCTGCCCACAAGAAACTCACTTCACTTATAAAGAAATACATACTTTCAGAAGACTGAAAGTGAAGGGATGGAGATGGTGATGAAGATGGCGGAGTAGACGGTACCCAGCATTACCTTCTCTTACAATCAACCAATTTACAACTATTAAAAAGCAGTGAACTGCCAAGCTGGGGCCACTAGAACTCAGGAGAAGAGGAGGAGAGACCTATGGAGTGCATGAAGACAGGAGAAGTCACAATAGGGAAAGAAAGGACTGCTTTGTTTCGAGCCATGGCCAATTCAGGGCTGGCCCTGGTGAACACATGGAGCAAGAGCTGGCAAAAGCTGCTGCTGTGCCCTTTGTATGAAGTTGCTTGGAGGCTGCAGGGGAGAAGAGGGCCCTGGTGGCCGCAGGCCAGCAGGACCACTAACATCGTTCCCATGGACCCACATAGGAGTGAGGGGCCACAGACAACTGAAAAAAGGAGCCACTCAGAGGCTGCTGAGTCATCACAAGGGACTGGCACATGACCTGTTCCATGGGAAGTGTTTGGAGTGCAGGTGGTGGGAGAGATGGGTTCACCAGAGGAACATTGGGGCACAGCATGGACAGTTGATCTCTCCAATCAGCATAGCCCACTCAGTGGGGACTGGTGAGGAATATAGAACTGCAGGTGGTACAATTTATTGAAAAGACTCAGGCCCAGAACAAGAGTTTCTACACAGTCCAGGTGTACTGGACCTCACAAGACCCAGAATGGTTGACGTACAAGGTCAACCATTAAAACCTGAGCTGCACAAAAACCCTTCCCCAGGGAATCAGCACCAAAGCAGCAATTTAGTTCAACCACAGAGCTCAAATGCTGGTTCCCACAGGAAGTTCCCCCATTTTAGAAGTAAGCAAAGGACAACAAATTAGTTCCAGTGCAGAGTTTAAGTGGTGGGAATGGCGAATAATCCAACACAGAACTGAAAGAAAACACAAAAAACCCACAGATCAGAGACAAAGTTCTGATACTAACCAATAAAGGCTAACACCACCAAAGAACACCGATGAAACCTAGAAGGACCGGAAAGCCCTTGGGCTCTCAAGCAGGGGTGGCAGGAGGGCCGAGGGCCTCAGCCATGCCCCCCTGACGTCCACATCAAGTCCACTGATGACCACTGAGCAGCTGCTGGAATTGCACCAGTCCCCCAAATGGGTGGTGGGGGGGCTGAGGGCCTCAGCCACACTCCCCGCACAAGTCCACATTCAGCCAAGCCATGAGCGAGCTGCCTCCTGATGCCCCCTGGGCTCCCCTGTTTGAATGAGGGGGGTGCCAAAGGCCCCAACCATGCCTCTCCTCTTCTCTCAACCTATCCCCCCTCTCCCTCTCCCTCCCATTGCTCCACAACAACATGTTAGAATATAAAATAAATAAATAAATAAATAAAGTGAAGGGATGTTAAAACATGTTTCATGCAAATGGAAACCAAAAAAGAGCAGGAGTAGCTATGCTTATACCAAATGAAATAAACTTTAAGCCAAGGAAAGTAAAAAAAGATAAGGAAGGGATCAATACAATGAGAGGCTATAATGATTCTATACACCCAATAACAGATCACCTAGATATATAAAGCAATTACTATTAGACCTAATGGGAGAGAGATACTTCAATACAATAGTAGTTGGGGACTTTAATGCCCCATGTTCAGCAAAAGACAGATCATTCAGACAAAATTAACCAAGAAACATCAGAATTAATCTCTAGGCTGACTGGATCTGATGAACATTTATAAAACATTTCATCCAGCAGCCGCAGGATAAACATTCTTCTCAGCACATGAAACATTCTCTAGAATAGACCATTTGTTGGGTCACAAAACAAATCTCAACAAATTTTTAAAAATTGAAATCATATTATCTGTCATGTCCAACCATAATGGAGTATAATTAGAAATCAACAAAAGGGAAACTGGAAACAAATACGTGGGAATTAAATAACATGCTCCTAAACAATGAGTGGCTCAAAGAAGAAATCAAAAAGGAAAATTTAAAATTCCTGGAGACAAATGAATATGAAAAGACAAAATACCTGAACCTATGGTATACGACAAAAGCAGTTCTAAGAAGCTCATTCATAGCAATAAATGTCTACATCAACAATGAAGAAAGACTTCAAATAAACAAGCTAACAGTATATGTCAAGAAACTAGGGAAATGAGACCAAACCAAACACAAAATCACTAGGAGAGAAATAACAAAGATCAAGAGCAGAAGTAACTTAATTAGAGATTAAAAAACCATACAAAAGATGAACTGGCCAGCCACCCCCACATCCAAAAAAATTTTGAAACGGTGTTGGTTTTTTTAAAAGATAAAATTGATAAACCTTTAGCTAGACTAATGATAAAAAGAAGACTCAAATAAAATCAGAACTGAAAAAGGAGAAATTACAACTGATAGCACAGAAATACAAAGGATCATAAGAGACTACTATGAACCAGCTATATGCTAACAAACTGGGAAACCTAGAAGAAATGGATAATTTCCTGGACACATACAACTTACCAAGGTTGAATCATGAAATACTAGGTAACCTAAATGGACCAATAACAAGTAATGAGATTGAAGTAGTAATAATAAGTCTCCCAACAAAGAAAACTGCAGGACCAGATGGCTTCACTGCTGCTTTCTACCCAACATTTAAAGAACTAATACCAATTCTTCCAAAAAAATTGAAGGAATACTTCCAAACTTATTTTATGAGCCCACCATTATGCTCATACCAGAACTGGAAAAAGACATGAGAAAAAAGAAAACTTTATACCAGTATCCCTAATGAACACAGATGTGAATGTTCTCAACAAAATAATAGCAGACAGAATCCAGCAGCACATGAAAAAGATTGTTCACCAAGACCAAGTGAGATCCATCCCAGGGATGCAAGGATGGTTCAGCATACACAAATCAATAAACATGATACATCACATCAACAGAATGAAGGAAAGAAAATCATATAGTCATTTCAATAGATGCAGAATAAAATCCAACATCCCTTCATGATAAAAACACTCAACAAATTATGTATAGAAGGAACGTACTTCATTATACAATAAAGGCCACATATGACAGACCCACAGCTAATATCATATTGAATGGACAGAAATTAGAGGCTTTTCCTTTAAGATCTGGAACAAGCAAGACAAGGATGCCCATTCTCCCCACTCTCATTTAACATAGTACTGGAAGTTCTAACCAGTATAGTGGCAGGATACAAAATCAACACACAAAAACCAGTAGTATTCCTATATGCAAATATCGAAATACCAGAAGAAAAAATCAAGAAAGTCATCCTATTCACAGTAGTTAACAAAACGTTGAAATATCTAGGAGTAAATTTAACCAAGGAGGAGAAAGACCTGTATGATAAAATACTATAAAACCTTGGTGAAAGAAATTGAAGAGGACACAGATAAAATGGATAGATATCCCATGTTCATGGATTGGAAGAATTAGCATCACCAAAATGTTCATATTACCTAAAGCAATCTACATATTCATCGCAATCCCTATCAAAATGCCAGTGGCATTCTAAACAAAAAAAGTGATCTTAAAATTTGTATGGAACCATAAAAGATCCCATATAGCTAAAGCAATCTTGAACAAAAAGGACATAGCTGGAGTCATCACACTCCTTGACCTCAAGATATACTGTAAAGCTGTAGTAACCAAGACTGCATGGTACTGGTATTAAAAACAAATAGATCAATGGAATGGAATAGAATACCCAGAAATAAACCCATGCACTTACAGCCAACAGATTTTTGACATAGGTGCCCAAAATATACACTGGGGAAAGGACAGCTTCTTCAATAAGTGTTGCTGAGAAATCTTCACATGCAGAAGACTGAAACTAGTCCCCTATCGCTCACCATACAAAAATCTACTCCAAACAGATTAACGACCTAAATTTAAGACCAGAGACCATGAAACTACTAGAAGAAAATATAGGGGAAACGCTACATGAAATGGGAGTGGGCAGTGCTTTTCTGGACAAGACTACAAACACACAGGCAACTAAAGTAAAAGTAGACAAATGGGGCTACATCAAACTAAACAGCTTTTGCAAAGCAAGGGACACAGTCTACAACGTGAAGAGACAGCCTACAGAATGGGAGAAAGTGTTTGCAAACTACACATTAGACAAGGGGCTAATATCCACAATATATAAGGAACTCAACAGCAAAAAAAAAAAAAAACCCAGTTAAAAAATGGGTGTATTAGTCAGGGTTCTCCAGAGAGACAGAATCAATAGGATATGTTATAATTATATGAGAGGGATTTATTAGGGGAATTAGCTCATGTGGCTCTGAAGAAAAGTCCCACGATAGGCCGTCTATAAACTGGATGCCAGTAAGCGTGGCTCAGTCCAAGTCCAAAGGCCTCAGAACCAGGGAAGCTGATGGTATCCTTGGTGTAAGTTCTGGAACCCAAAAGCTGAAGAGTCTCAAGCTCTGATGTCCACGGACAGGAGAGAAGAGTGTATCCCCAGCTCCAGCGGATCAAGAGAGAGAGCTTCAACTCTTTCCTCTGTCTTTTGTTCTCTCCGGACGCCCAGTGGATTGGATGGTTCCCTCCCACACTGAAGGTGGGTCTTTCACACCCAGGCCACTCAGACTCTCATACTAATCTCTGCTGGAAACACCCTCATGGACACACCTGAAAAGATTGCATAACCAGGTTTCTCAGCATTCCTTCATCTAACCAAGTTGACATCTAGAATTAACCTTCACAATGGGTAAAGGACCTGAACAAACATTTTTCAAAAGAAGATGTGCAAATGGCCAACAGGCACGTGAAAAAATGCTGAACATTGCTAATATCAGGAAATACTGATTAAAACTACAAGATATCATCTTATCCCAGTTAGAATGGCTCTTATCAACAAGACAGAAAATAACGAATGCTGGTGAGGATGCAGAGAAAAGGGAACCTTTCTACACTGTTGGTGGGAATATAAATTGGTATAGTCATTGTGGGAAACAGTATGGAGGTTCCTCAGAGGATTAAAAATAGATCTACCTTGGGCCGGCCCGTGGCTCACTCGGGAGAGTGCGGTGCTAATAACACCAAGGCCCCGGGTTCGGATCCCATATACGGATGGCCGGTTCGCTCACTGGGTGAGCGTGGTGCTGACCACACCAAGTCAAGGGTTAAGATCCCCTTACCGGTCATCTTTAAAAAAATAAATAAATAAATAAATAAATAAATAAATAAATAAAAAAAAAAAATAGATCTACCTTATGACTCAGCTATCCTAGTACTGGATATATACCTAAAGGAAATGAAATCAATATATCAAAAAGACACCTGCACTCCTATGTTTATTTCAACACTTCACAATAGCCAAGAGGTGGAATCAACCTTAATGCCCATCAACAAATGAATGGATTGAGCAACTGTGGTGTATATATGCATAATGGAATACTTTTCAGCTGTAAAAAAATAAAATCATATCATTTGCAGCAACATGGATGGAACTGGAAACTATCATGTTAAGTGAAGTAAGTTAGGCTCAGAAAGACAAATACTGCATGATCTCACTCATATGTAAAATCTTTAAAAAAAAAAAAAAAAAGTTTTTCATAGAAGCAGAGCATAGAGTAATGTTTACCAGAAGCCAGGAGAAGTGGAGGGAGTGAAGGAAGCAGTGAAGTAACAGGTACAAAACTATGCTGTCTGCCTTAGGTGAGTCATTATGCAATATATGCATACACCAAAACAACACACTGTTCCCTACAAATATGTACAAGTAAATGTTAAAAACAATAATGTTTATAATTAGTGACAGTTTTATTTCTTCCTTTCCAATCTGTATGCCATTTTTTCCTTGCCTTATCACACTGGCTAGGACTTCTGGTACAGTGTTGAGTAAGAGTAATTAGAGAGGATGTCTTTACCTTGTTCTTAATCTTAGGAGGAAAGCATTTGGTTTTTCACCATTATTTATGATGTCAGCTGAAGGTTATTTTGATAGATACCCTTTATCAGATTAAGTTCCTGTATTAGTACATTTTTGTTGCTATAACAGAATACCTGAGACTGGGTGATTTATAAAGAAAAATGACGTTTATTGCTTACAATTTGAGGCTGGGAAGTCCAAAGTCCATCTGGTGGTGGCGGCAGTGACCCAGGGTAAGGTGCAAGATGGTGGAAACAGAGAGAGCAAAGAGAGACAGATTCTCCTCTTTTAAAGCTCTCAGAACCACGCCCCTGACCACCATTTTTAATACATTCACTAGGGCATGGTCCTACAATCCAAACACCTCTTCCAGGCTCCACCTTTCAATTACCATGATAGGATTTGCCACCCTCTTAAAAATCACAGTGGGGGCTAAGTTTCTAATACATAAAACGTGGGGGACACAATTCAAGCATCAATGAGTTTTGGGGGGACATAATTCAATCCACTACAATTCCCAGTTATTATTTATTATTAATAATAAATGGATATTCATTGTACCAGGTGTGTTTCCTGCATCTAAGAAGATGATTATGTGTTTTTTCTTCTTTATTCTGTTAATGGGATCCAGGCTGGAGGAGCAGCACCTATCTTGAGACATACCAGTCTCACATGGTGCCTCTTGAAGCTTCGGTTTGGTCATGACGTAACTTTACATTTGCTTATTACATCCCATTGGTTAAAGAAAAACACAGGGCAGGACTATACTTCTCCCTCTGGAAGGGGCAGAGAAGTCACATGGCAATAGGCAGATCTGTATGATCTTCTTATAGGGAAGGACAACAAATAATTAGGATGACTAATACAATCTACCACACACATCATTCTTAATTATATGTATAAAGTTTTGTGTGTATATGTGTGTGAAGATTATTAGAAGAAAAAGTTCTGGAAAGATATACAAAGTGTATTTTTTAATCTGTATTTTTCTAGTTTTTATACAAAAATATATTTTATAATTACAAAGGAAAGTTTTTTGATAACGAAAATTTGATCTTTTTAAATACTGCATTTTAAATATGATTCCTTATTTTCTTTTTTCTTTTTTGGCAGCTGGCCAGCACAGGGGTCCGAGCTCTTGATCTTGGTTTTATACACTGCTCTAACCAGCTGCACTAATCGGCCAGCCCTGATTCCTTGTTTTAGATACTCAGAATTTTTTGAGCTGGAAAGGACAAATTGTCTATTCTATCTACTATTTCCTTCCCACCTCCCCCTGTCCTACCACCCCACTCCACCCCAGGTTTATGGATGCAGAAACTGAAAAGCTAAAGTGCTTTGCTCCAAGGTCATGTCTACTATAAGATTCATTTGGAGCAGGACATTTCCTGAATGTCAGAAAGCAAGAAGTAAGACTTGAGAAATTAGTTTCTGAGGATCTGATATAATTTAAAGTAGACTTGTAATTTTAACCTAAGGAATCACTAAAACACTCTCAAAAAATATCTGAAAAAAGAAATGTGTTCTCTTTTACAAATGTTTGTGAGCACCTACTACTTTATCATTCAGTCTACAACTGGGATTTTGAATGGAATAGCAAGTATTTCTAGGTTGTAAAGGATGTGTGTTAGGATATAAAGGATGTGTTAGGATTGTAAGGGACGTATTTGGATATAAAAGATGTGTAAAGTATTATCAAAGATGTTTTTCTCAATTTTAACATCTGGGAGACCCAGGTGAGGAATGACAGTAGCTAAGATTTATTGGCTACTTGTAATGAGCTAAGCGCAGTTTTATGCATTTTACATGTTTTCTCTTGTTACACTCAGCACCTTTATAAGGTAGGTACTATTGTTTTCTGTAGTTTGTATCTGAGGAAATCAGGGCACAAAGACACTAAGAAAATTGCCAGAGTCATCTGGCCTTTAAATGGAAGAGCCACAATTTGAACTTGAGCAGACTTGCTTCAGAGCCCATGAATATACAGAGTCTGTAGAAAAATGGAAGACTTAGGGCCGGCCCATGGCTCACTCGGGAGAGTGCAGTGCTGATAACACCAAGGCCATGGGTTCGGATCCTATATAGGGATGGCCGGTTAGCTCACTGGGTGAGCGTGGTGCTGACAACACCAAGTCAAGGGTTAAGATCCCCTTACCAGTCGTCTTTAAAAAAAAATAAAGGAAGACTTATACCTTAGTCTGTTTTCTAATACCATGATACTTTCCTAAACAAGAGTTGACTGTAGGTCAAATATGTGCACATGCAAATTAGGTAAGCATAAAAATAGGGGTCAATTCATATCAGGCAGTTGATTAAACGTAGGTTTAGTAGGTTAAATGGAAGATAGTACTTTCTATATCTCCATTTTTCTTCTCGTGTATTATAGCTTAGTAGTTACAAGTATGGACTTTATAGTAAGACTTGGGTTTGAATTATGGTTCACCACTTTCTAGTTCTGACTTTGGGGCTGGTTAAAGGTCAGTAAATGGAAGCTCCTGGTGTTGTTGGTTTGAGTAGCCTGTTGTGATGGCTGCATTTCTTTCTCTTTTCTTCATTAGGTGGATTTGTTTAAAAAGAGTCTTCTGTTGATTCCTATTCACCTGGAAGTCCACTGGTCTCTCATTACTGTGACACTCTCTAATCGAATTATTTCATTTTATGATTCCCAAGGCATTCATTTTAAGTTTTGTGTAGAGGTAAGTTAATATACTGCCTATTTTTTTTTCCCCCAGTTATCTTGTGATTGACCAAAATAGTATCTTAGCTCTAGACAGAATAGCAGAAGTCAGTACCATAGAGGAACAGTTTCTATCATGAAAACCTTCTAAAATGTTTGTAGAGAAAAGGACAATAAAAGGAATCTCCAAGTAGGGAGAGGTAGCTGTCTGAGAACTAGATCTTGCTCTGAAATATGTGCCCTATTTGGATTCTGTCAGAATTTTTTCAGCTTTTCCCTTAAAATTACTCTTAGCCAGGCATGGTGGCACATGCCTATAGTCCCAGCTACGTGTGAGGCTGGGGCAGGAGGATTGCTTGAGCCCAGGAGTTCTGAGCTATAGTGCGTTATACCAATTAGGTGTCCTCATTAAGTTTGGCATCAATATGGTGACCTCCCGGGAGTGGAGGATCATCGAGTTGCCTAAGGAGAGGTGAATTGTCCCAGGCTGGAAACAGCGGGTCAAAACTCTCATGCTGATCAGTAGTGGGATAGCACCTGTGAATAGCCACCGTACTCCAGTCTGCGCAACACAGTGAGACTGCATCTCTTAAAAAACAAAGAACTACATTTTTTAAGTAGATAGAAATTGTTTTCCTTGGTTTCTCTTAGGACAAAAATTGGCTTGTATCTTCAAAATAACTTCTGTAGAGTAAATTATAATCCTAAAGAATCAACGGGAAAAATATTAGAGTTCAGTTAATAACAGTTCAACAAGATAGTAGGATAAAAAAGCAAGAAAAATCTTGTTTTTCTGATTTTTCTGAAAGAACCAGTTAGAAAATGTGACTGAAAACAAGAGATTCCATTTACAAAAGCAACAAAACAAATTACCCAGGAATATACCCTAGCAAGAAATGTGGAAGTTCTTCATGATGAAAACTGTAAAGCTTTATTTAAGTATTTAAAGGAAATCTGAATAGATGGAAAGATAGACTTATTATTGGAAAGAGATCAGTTCTCTCCAAAATAGCGATTTTTGTCATGATCAATTTCTCAACAGGATTTTTTGTTTGTTTGTTTGCTTTTTGGTGGCTGGCTAGTATGAGGATCCAAACCCTTGACCTTGATGCTATAACACTATGCTCTAACCAACTGAGCCACCCCAAGAGGATTTTGCATGAGAATTGATAAGCTCCTCCTAGAATTTATATTGCAGAACTCATGTGCATGAACAGCTAAAACAGTTCCAGGCTAGAAAAACAATGAAGGAAGAAATATTTGCTCTGTTAAATGTCAAACAGTGTTACAGAGTTTTTATGATTAAAACTTTATTTATGTTGCCTTAGGAATGAACAAATAGGGCCGAGCCCGTGGCGCACTTGGTAGAGTGCTGCGCTGGGAGCGCGGCGACGCTCCCGCCGCGGGTTCGGATCCTATATAAGAATGACCGGTGCACTCACTGGCTGAGTGCCGGTCACGAAAAAAATAAATAAATGAAAAAAAAAAATAAAACGGCAGTAGTAATATTTAAAAAAAAAAAAAGAAAAAAAAAAAAAAAAAAAGGAATGAACAAATAGTTTGGCAGAATAGCATAAAGAATTCAGAAATAACTTGTGTATATGGGAATTTAGTATATGGTAAAGTTGGAAAAGGACAGTTTATTCAGTTATGGCTCTGGGAAAATTAGCTGTCTATTTGGAATAGTGAAATATAAATCCTTACTTCATACTACTTACAAAAACAAATTCCAGATGAAATAAAGACCTAAATATAAAACACAAAACTTTAAACATATTTGAATAAAATATAGAAGATATCGTGTTCTTGGAATAGGGAAGGCTGTCTTATACAGAACCAAAAAAAAAGACACAAGGAAGAGTTTGATAAATTTAACCATATCATAATTTAAAACTTCTGTATGTCATAAAGTTAAAAGACAAAGACAGACTTGGAGAAAATGTTTGTGATATATATAATAGACAATTACCATCCAGAAAACTTAAAAAAAAAAAAAACTCCTACAAATGAATAAAGATGGAAAAAAGGACAATAATAGAAATGGACAAAAGACAATACAAGTAATTTTGCGGAAAATGTAAGTAACCATTAAACATATAGAGAGATGTTTAGCCTTACCAGGAATAAGAGAAACACAAATTAAAACTACATCAGGGTTTTGGGGCCGGCCCATGGCTCACTTGGGAGAGTGCAGTGCTGATAACACCAAGGCCATGGGATTTGGATCCCTATATAGGGATGGCTGGTTAGCTCACTTGGAGATTGTGGTGCTGACAACACCAAGTCAAGGGTTAAGATCCCCTTACCGGTCATCTTTTTTTACAAAAAACAAAACTACATCAGGGTTTCATATTTGCTCATTATATTAGAAAAAGTTTGAATAATTATATGGGTGTAGGAAAATAGGCATTCTCATATGTTCTCGTGGGGTGTATAAATTGATATGGCCACTTGGGGACAATTGCAATTCTAATCAGTTCTAAGTGCCTTATAAATTAAAAAGATGCATATCCTATTGCATACCAGTTCTATTTTTTGGTATTTACTCTACACATATGCTTGTACATTTACACAAGGGTGGAGCATGTACTAGGATGTTTACTGCAGAATTATTTATAATAATGAAAAAGAAAGCAATCTAAATTTAGCTCTACCAAGAGAATAGCTAAATACACTATAGTGTATTCACACCATTAAACTGACCATGGTGCTTAAGAATATAGTAGATCTCCATGTCCAAATATGGAAAGGTGTCTAAGACATAATTGAGTTTTAAAAAGCCAGTTGTGGGATGATACAATATAATATGTTTATAGAAAAAAAAAATACAAGTATACATTCATGTATATGTGTGTGTATATATATATACACACACACACATATATGTACATATACACATACATAGGTATACACACATACCTACAGGTACATACATATATATTTGTAAGTAAAAAGATGGAATAGATGCTTACCATTTTGATATCAGTGATTACCTTTGGGTAAGTGTATAAAGGAGTAGGACTAATTGGGGATTTAGCCTTACTCGGGATATTTTAATTTTTTTAAAGGAGAATGTATTCTTTTTTTTAGTGGCTGGCTGGTATGGGGATCTAAACCCATGACCTTGCCATTATAAGGCTGTGCTCTAACCAACTGAGCTAACCAATCAGCCTCTTATATTGCTTGTGTAATTAAAATTTAATTTAAAAACTCAGCATAAAGAAAACAATGAGGAAAATCAAGTTTTCAAAATCCAAGTTTTTGGCTCCAAGCAATCCAGAAAAAAAAAAAAAAAAAAAAAGGCTGCGAGAAATCTTCCTGGGCCCAGAGTTCTCTAATTCCAGTCTAGGACAGTTGGTACGATATCAGGTGTGAGTGTTTTTCCAGTTCCCTTATCTTAAATTCTTGCCTATCTCATAACCAACACATTCCCCCCCTCGCCCCCGCCAGAGCCTATGTGTATCACCTCCTCCCTGGACAAACCTGAAAAGATACAAACAAAAGCACAGCCATATCAGTGCCCTTAAGAATCAGATTATGACAGGCAGAGGAAGGCAAAGGTGTCAAGAAAATCATCTAGGAAATATTTACTGTGTCTCTGCTTTATGCCAAGCACTGGTATTGGGAAATTAGGGAGGGATTAGACAGACATTTGCCTTCATGGAGCAAATGACAGTGAAACAGTATTTTGTTTATAAAACAGGTATTTGATTTCTAAATTGATTCTGGATTATTGGGGGCCTGCTTCTGCAGTCACTGAAAAATTCATCTGAATTTTTGTACAAAACCTCTTGCAAAGTTCTTACCGTTTCAGCAAAATTACAATTGGCCTGATAATTTTGCACATTTGCAAAATTACCCTAAGAGCAGACTTGTTTGGTGATAGCTGAAAGTTGTTTAGAGCCAAGCACAATCATCCAGGTAGGTGGGGTTAGGCTGTTTTTGATTTAGGGGGTCATAGAAGTGACTAAATGAGAGTTGGCACCTGTATTCCCAAAGACTTGAGAAATATTTTAAATAGTCACCAAATAAATATGTGGATTTCATGAGAGCAAGGACTACAACAGCTTTATTCACTACTATTTATAAATGCTCAGTAAATACTGAATGTACATTTTTAAGGACAAGTCTTTTTTGCCTATAGTTCACTTATGAATTTACATACTGCTTATTCAGAGAATTTGAAGTTAGTTGTTTGAAGGGAGAGGAGCAATGTGTAATCATACCTTGTTAAATATTATTTGCTTTCACCAAAAGTTTTTTCTTCCAAAGAGGTGGCTTCTATTTCTACTCCACTTTAAAGGGAGTAAGAGACTTTTTTTTTTTAACTCTAGGAGTCTTCATCTTGGTAGAGATTTTAACAGTGGACTTGATTGTATTCATTATTCAGAATGGGTTTGAGTGTAACTTTCCAGAAACTAAGTATTACCTTTCTTGCAGCCCTCAAAAATAAAGAGTATGGTAGATATAATTGGAATATATTTTTCATTATTAATGATTCTCGTCATGGGTTCCTTCCCTCTATTGAGCATTGGCAGTGATTATTAAGACTTTTTTGTGTTTTGTCGGTATGTAAGTTTCAAATGCACCAAGTTGACTTACTGCTAGAAAAGGTTAACTATCTCATAAAATGTTCTAATTAAACAAATACCAGTGTCTACAGTCTAAGTGCATACATTGAGGACAGAAGTTCTGAGTCTTCCTTAACAATACAAAATGAAATGTCTGAAATAAAGTTCCAACTTTAAACTCTTTAATGTATACCCTGCCCAATTATGGGGACACAGCCTTCTCCTTTGCATCTGTCTGTTGTGGGCAGGTTCCATTTTTCACCAACTGATGGAACACAGTGTCTGTGTTGTGGTTTCTTTTTAACCAGAACATAAGAAAGTATTTGCTGACTGAAGCCAGAGAAAAAAATAGACCTGAATTTCTTCAGGGTTGGCAGACTGCTGTAACGAAGGTAAGTATGTGATAAAAATGAAACCCGGGCATGTCCAGGGATGGAGTGATCTAAGGTGTGGGTGCCTTTAAGAGCATTTGAAGACTAGACTAGTGGCAGAGATACCAGTGAGAGCCTGGAGGCTCCAGGGAGGCAGCTCAGAGTAAACCTCACTTTAGAATTCATCATCTATCTGCTCAATACTTTAGTGCTTGCTGGAAGCAAGTAACTGCAGTCATTTCATTCCTGGGGCAGTTGCTAATGATGTCGTGCTCTGTTTAAAAAAAAAAATTTTTTTTTTTTGGTGGCACCTTCCTCTTGTCTTCTTTCTGGATGACCCACATAGACCCAGAGAAATGCAAAAATGACTGTATGGGTCCACTAAGAGAACAAATGCACTGTGCTACTTGTCAGGCATATGGGGAAGACAGTGGCCTGAGTACTTCAGTCTGAGTTCAGTCTGGAAGCACCACCATGTTTGGCCCACAGACATTAAATCCGTATGTGGGGCAGAGTGTCTATACATAGCCTCTCAGTCTTGTCATGAATACCAGTGTCTTACATTTTATGGTTAGTACTTTATTGTTTTCAAAGTGTTTTTGATGTACATGATTTCATTTGATCCTTACAGCCTGTGAGGTAGGGCGGTCATTTAGGGATAAGTATTATCTTTATTCTGTAGATGAGAAAACTAAAGCTTAATTGTGACCTTCCCCAAAAGATATCAGAACTGTTGATAGAGTCGGGTCCTTGAACTGAGGTCATTAACACACTATTATAGACAGGTCTTGAAATAAACCTTTAACCCAAACCCAAAGGGACAAGATTGATTAAGCCATCCTTGAACTGAACCAAATGTGAAATTTTAAAATTAAGCATAAGTTTTGTGTTTTAAATAACCTTGTATAACAGTTCAAATCAGAACTGAACTTGTAAATTTTCTGACTTTTACCCAACTAGAATATCTAGGTATTCTAAATTTAGTCTGGACCTTTCATATCCCCACTTTAGGCAGAATACAGTAAACAGTTCTTTTGAAAATAAACTGTTTACCTTCATGATTTCTTTCAAAGATAGGACAGAGTTGTATAATATGAGATGAAAAGTGAAGACTGCTAAGCAGAGTTATTACCATCTAAGTATTCAGAGGCCTGGAGTATGTGGTCCACAGTTCCATTTTGATTTCATTGTCAGTAAATTGATAGCAAAACTGGTTATCCAAATGGATATGATTAAAATAGGTTTTAAATTTGATTTTCCATTTCTCGTATTTAGACAAAATGTTCTATATATTGTGGTTGCCACTTGATAGCCTTTGTCTTTTCATGTGGCCAGATGCCTCTGTAAACACTTTATTTTTTTATTGGGATATAGTTGATTGTACATACCTGTGGGGTACAACATTCAATATCATAAACACTTTAGACACTTAAGATACCAGAGGTATACTCCAGCTGTCCTGGACTGAGAGACATTTCCTAGCTCTTGTCCATTTTTTCATAAAAGAATTTTACTTATCTGGAGAGGAGTTCTTGATTTTATTTTAATGACCATTTTGTTTTTTCCCTCAGTGTATTCCACAACAGAAAAATGACAGTGACTGTGGAGTCTTTGTGCTCCAGGTAAAGAAATCCTGTTTTTTCAGAATTTACAATGTGTGAATTGAATTTGTTGGGTTTAGGGAGGAGAGATGGCAGTCCCTGTATGTATACGTGATACTAGATTCAGCCAACAGTACTTTCCCTCCCTCCCTTTATTGTTGAGGAGCAGTAGTTTCTACATTTTCAGATGTTATCGTTAAGGAAGAACTGCTTTCTAAGGCTAAAAATGAGCAGTGGGTATTATCTTTGTCACATCAGGAGTTATTAGTAAGCCATACTAGAAACTGACTTGAATTTGGCCATACCATAGACCATTGGCATTTGCAGAATTAATTTTTTTTTTTTTTTTGGTGGCTGGCCAGTAGTATGGAGATCTGAACCCATGACCTTGGTATTACCAGCACAGCACCACACTCTCCCAAGTGAGCTATCTGGCCAGTTGATTTTTTTTTTTTTTTTTAATCATTGGCAAGCAACCTGCAGGTCTTTGTCATAGAATAATTAGGTTTGAAATAAGGACCACATTCAAAAACTGCCATCTCATGCTGTAGGTCTCCTTAGAAGTCTGAAAGGGCTATGGAAAAATTTCAGTTTTACATACGTTTCTGAAGGAAATTATACTATATAATCCATGAATTTAGAGATTTGCAGTGATGGAAGACAGGTTGATTCATATACCTCATGAATGTTTGGGGTTTGTAAACAAATTCACATTCCCACTTAAAGGACACGTTAGGTCTAGCTGTATTCTCAGCATGTTGTACTTTGGGAGGAACTGGAGCTTCTTTATCAGTTGCTGCTTTTCACAGTACTAGGTTGAGAGGAAGGGGAGACCCCAAGCCATATACTTATTTGGAAAGTTGACTATAATTTGGAGGTAAATGTTTTAAAACGATGTTTTTACAACAAGTTTAAACAAACTTTAAAATGCTGCCTTAGACCCTATTAGGTCTGCATCTGGTAAAATGCAGTGGCCTGTACACAGCTCGACATGCCATTTAAGTGTTTCTGGGACCTTTACAGTACTGCAAGTGCCTCGCCTTAGAGCAGCCTTTCCAGTTTTCACAAGAAGACATGCCCCGAGTACGGAAGAGGATTTACAAGGAGCTGTGTGAGTGCCGCCTCATGGACTGAAACTCAGCGGGGACTCTGGGAAGTCTGACCAAGTTGGAGCAGATGGTTTGTTACTTGAATCTCCAAATGCTTATTTGAATTTTTACAGATATTTCAGATCAGTGGTGTTGGGCCACTATTATTACCTCAGATTTACTTTTTGCCCTTATCCATTTCTCCAGCTACCATGTACTATTTTTTAATGTTCAGTTTGGTTTCATTTTTAACTTTATGGATTCTGTGTGTCCACCCCATATTTAATATTTATTATTCAAGTGCATGCATATAGACAGCATGCAGTGAAGAGTATGAAAAAAAAAAAGCTTAGTAGATTTGGTGCGGCTTTTGAAACTTAGTTAGATGTGAACTGAACACAGGTTTAAAATTTACTCCCAGAACCTAATAAAAATGCAAGATGTGTTTGGTACATTACTCTGAGAATAGTAAATGTTCCCTGGGGCCTAAAGTGTAGCTAGGAGTGGTTTTGACAAAGCCAGTCCTGTTGTACTTTTATCGGCAGCACCTTTCACTGGATTCCCTCTCCAAGTGAGTCTTAGAGAGTGAGAGGCATTCCTTTTGAAGAGAGAGATGGAAGTAAACTGACTGGTGTGTTCTGTTTACGGAGGCACACTTGAAAGCATAGTGCCTGCTTTGGGAAGAGTTGATTAAGTTATGAGTAAAAAACCCAGCAGCCTTGGGGGCCAGTTACCTTAACAAATGAGACTTCAATCTTGGTTTTAAGAATTATAGTACATGCCCTACATCTTATGAAGGCTTTTGCTAGGACATTGAATTCCCTGGGTTTTTCTGTTTTTGATCTGTTAAAAAAAACTTAACATCCCTCAAACCTGGGGTCAAACAAATGAGTTCAGCCTTTCTAGGGGTAATTTGCAAATGGTCACTTCCCTTTTGTTGCCTACCATATGAAAGATTTACCAAATACTTTTCTATTTCAGGGGTGTTTAAAATATAAACATTCAAAATCAAAGACTGACTTCAGGTCTTTTGCAGGTGAGTGAGGAGAAGAGGGAAGGTAGTAAAGACAACTTGATTCTATGAGAGTGCAGCAAATGTACTAGAGGTTTATCTTTAGTGATCTTAGCAACATGCAGGGCTCATTTGGCTTTTTTGTCACCAGTCTTGAAACTCTAGCACAGGAGTTCTTTTTCCTCTTCTGTTGAACCTCATCTTCTGGGGAAAGGCTGAAGTGGACCTGTCTTTGCACTTAGCTGCATTAGGAGTAAAGTACTGGATCTATCTTTAGTCTGGCCTTTTAGGACATATTTGAAAGGAAAGGAAATAAAATGCATATTAAACCTACCCAATTATCTTTTCTGAACCTGGGGCAAAAAACAACAAATATATATGTAAGAAACTCAGAAGCTTGTACAGAAAAATATCAAGTAAATGGCAGAAGATACCTGAATTTATACCTGGTTAGGTGTGGGGTGTTGAAAAGAAAGAGCTAAAATGTTTAAGTTGGCTATAGGGTATGACTGAGAGGGCTGACTGCCAACAGTTTAAGGTTGAGTCAGACCATGTTTACATGCAGGGTTCCCAGCACCAGTGTGGACACGGGGAAGTAGCCCCAGCACTTTCCTCTCCCAAGTCCTTTAGACTCAGACTCCTTAGTATAGAACCAGGTCAGTATTTCTTATTGTGCTTCAAGTCATTAAAAAGACTGAGAGTAGAGGCACTTTATGCTGCTACAGATAGGGTTGTGTCAGCATTAGGAAAGATGACACTTTAAAGTGGGAAAGATTCTTGAGATTTTTAAGACATGATATATAAACATGAGGTTTTTCAAAATTTGTATGTGAGACATTTGCCTCTGATTTTTTGTTTTGGGCTTTACCAAAGTAGCCAGTAACTAGGCTGTCAATTTGAAATGTCTTGTACTTCAGAGTGAGGAAGTATCTCACTTGCTCACTGACAGAACCAGGCATACAGAAGAGACAGAATTATGTTCCTGTAAGGAACTTAATTAACACCCAGAGCTTGAGTTGCCATTTCCTCCAATTGGAGAAGTGGTTATCTTGTCAGCACTTGAGGTGTGCAGGGATAAGCATAGAGACCCTTAGGTGAGATGTCCAAGTCCAGTGACTCACTTCCAGCTTAATGGGCACCTTGAAGTGCACTGCCTCGCTTGGTTTAGCCTAAATGAATATTTTAAGTCTGTTTTTTAAAATGTTTGTCATTCATGAAACTTGGTTTCAGCACACATAGTTGCTTTTCCCTCTCTTCTCGTGATTTGGTGTAAACCTCTGTTTAGCTCAAGTCCTAGATTAAAATGTCCTTTGTCCTGATGTTTGCAATAATTGCTTCCTTGCAACAAAGGCGTTTTTGAAATATATTCTGGGTTGTTGGTGAGAGACAGACATTACTGTCGCAAGCTTGGCACTGAACTGTTTCAGTGTCCACAAGGTATGCAGACCTTATGCTTTTGGAGATGGGTACAAACTAAAAGCTACTTAAGACAAGCCTTCAACAAGCTGCCCGGTACTCTCCATCAGCAAACTTATCCGGCAATAGTTGCTGCTTTCCAGTGGTTTTTCCTTTTGTTCAATCTGTTGCAGATTTAATTCAACTTTTAGTTAACTTCTGCCAAGAATTATAGGTAATCAACCTTCAGGTAGCCTTTTAAGGAAGGAAAAAGAAGCAGTTGCTGCCAATAATCCCTAAATCACATTTTTTTGGCTTTTCTACTTAACATTGCATATGAGTAACATGGTCATCTTGAATTTATAGTTGGGACAAAACAAAAACAGACCTAACTGGGACACAGCCAGCACTAGCCTAATCTGAGCTGCCCTTTTTCTCTGCAGTTGTGGTTCACTGCTTCCCTGGGTTAGAAGTAATTGGGGGATCTGGGTGGGTGGTCAGACCCTTCAGGTGAGAAACTGTGTATTAATAGTGTGGATTAGATATACTGATTACCTGCCCTGCTTAGTTATATAAGAAACTGAATTCAGCAGTTATAAAGCACATACTTTGTTATGTGTAGGCTCTGCCTCCTGGCCTGTAGATGATTAAGAAGACCTAGGGAATACTATCAGGGAAGTGCTCATTGTATTTGGATGTTACAAAATCAGACCTGGACAAGCTGTTCACTTAAAACGGTACCTGTTGGTCAGAAAAAGAATTTATTTAAAAATTATCATGTAAAATTACAGTATTCAACCCTTCTAGCAAAATATTTTTTTGAGAAATAAACTAAATGCCTTTATAAACTTGTGTTCTCTTGTATTGAATTAACATGTACTGTTCGTTGAGTAGTATTTTTTCCCAGTGACATTCCAGTCATGACACGGTTCATTTAAGGACAGTGAACAGTGGGCCCTAAGCAGCCTACCTATAGAGCAGTAGTATCCAATAAAATCTTCTGCAGTGATGGAAATGTTCTGTATTTTCATCAGTCACAATAGCCACTAGCCACATGTGGCTATTAAACATTTAAAATATGGTATGATGAGACCCTGAATGCTTAATTTTATTTTACTTAAATAGCTACAAGTGGCTAATGGCTACCATATGGGGTATTAGTACTCTAAAGCAAGTCTCAAGTTTTATGCTTTAGCTAATAATGTATAGGGACCCAATAAGTCTACAGATCCCAGTCTGGCTAGATCTGACATTTCACCCACATATTGTATTCCCTAATCTTAGCATACATGTATGAATTTTCACTTTCTCTGATTAAAGTGAGAAATGGGTCAGATATTGTTCCTGACAAATAGGTAAGAATGCAATGTAAAGACTGTCATATTCAGTGTCCTCAAGCCCAAGAAACATCAGGTCCTCTTAATTCAACCCTTATTTCCCTTCCCTTCCAATCATCCAGAGCATATGTTTTCTGGAAAAAAACTAATTTATTCCTCCATCAATAGAGAAGGTTGCTAGGTACATCTTTTATCATGTTGACAAGAACATCTGCACTCACTCCTCACATGAAAAGCCATAGCTAAGTAGCAACTGTCAAATCAAAATGGACAAGTAAATTCTGCACATTACTCATAGATTCCCCTCAGAACTCATACACAGGTAGTCCAGAGTAAGGGAATTCCAGAACATGTCCCTCTTTATGGGGGAGGAAATGGGCAAAGACAATGATAATTTGGTCCAACTTTATTGAAACCTGTTACAGAAGACAAATTCAAATAAGAACCACTGTGTGTGGTTTTAAGGCCTATATAAATGAATTATGTTTTACTACAAAGGAATACAAAATAAGTTCAAACTACAGTGTAAAAAGAAATTTTAAAAATGAAGTGTATTCTCATTTAAATTAAATGTTTGCAAATGGTTTCTTCCTAGGGACTTACAACTAATTAGTTTTTAAAAAAATTCAGATAACCAGTTTGAATTTGTGAAAACCTACACTGACTGTACATGGAAGACAATCACATTGAGGTACTTCAGCCCCCAACTTCCACGAACTACTAGAAGTTAGAAGATAACTCTGTTGCTAGATGAAAAAAAATTCACATTTTTTCATATCGGGGCAAATTATACTAGACAAGCAATAGCTCACATATAATATTAGAAATCACCTCTTGCCTTATAAATGCAAAATACACTATCTAGACTCTCTATTATAGAGACCATCAGCTCACTATTAAGACTTGAACATCAGTATGTACAGTTTGGGCAAAAAAATAAAACAGACTTCAATGTGAGAATTGGCTGAGACAGACATTTCCTGCAGGAAGTACGTCTGTTCTTTTTAAGCATCCTCTCAATCTTCAAGCTCCTTTTTGAGGGAGTGAGGGAGCTGGTTGGTCTACAGAACCCTGGACCTTGGTATAGCAGCATACTCTAACCAACTGAGCTAACCAGTCAGCCCTTCCAAGCTCCTTTTTAAACCCACTCCATTCCCAAGATCACTCTGAAAACTTAAAAGAATAAATCTAATGGCCCTGACAGCAACCTTCATCATATCGAGGCACTGTTTCATGTCTCTTGCTGTTTCATCCCATTTCCTACTGACACTGTCACCCCCATCCCCTAGAGTATTTGAGGTTCTCTATTACAAACCCTTATTTTTTCTAATTTCCTAATTTTCTGATATGTAAAGCATGGAAGCAGATGTTGTTCCCTGGGACTGTCTAAAGCTTACTTTCACACATACAATTTCGGCAGGTCCCTTGACCTCCAAGTTTGCATTTAGAGATTAGAAGTCAATAGAAAACAAATTCAGTTGTCAAATATCTGTTTCTAATTTAGAGCAAAGCTATACCACATAGCAAAGTTCCATTTATTAAACTTTATCTCATGTAAACTTAAATTTAAAAAAGAATAACTCCAGGCCCCAGTGTAGATCAGGAACCTACTTACAACTCAAATGTGGTAAAACAAATTTAATTTTTCCAGTCTCCCTAAAAGTAGTATAGTATTTTTGGCTGACAAACTAATCAACATTATAGATCAGGAACACAGTTTTTGACCTGGTAACGGGAAATCATTCTGGTAACCTGGCACATGGCCTAGATTCTCTAAGACTAGAATTAAAGGCATTCTTTTGGATTCTGTCATTTAATAATTTCCAGAGGAATATCACAGAGAGGTTTCCAGCTCAGTAGAGACACTGATCAAAGCTTGGTAAAAATGGGTTGGTTTGTAGATCTTGGGTAATGTTCTTCAATAAATTCAACAGGCCAAAGGAGTGAGTTTTTCACTGACAAAGCTCTCATCACTCACTGGTTTTGTGCCAGTTTTCCATAGCCGCCTCTCCCAGCATCATAGTCCTGCCGATATTCGTCTCGTACCTTCATTGAAAAGAACACAGTTATAGTCTAGAGACTGGTGTAACAAATATGCCTCCCACAAACATGTCAGACAAACAGCTAAACCTTTTCAGATGCCATAATCTGAACATTCAAGCAGTAAGACTCTATTTTAAAGTGAAAACTTAAAACTCAAAACTCATTTTGGTCCATTTTGCTTTTGTTCTAGACATTCTTGCAGGTGGAAAATATCTAACCAGTACTTCAATAATGTTTACTTGTAGAAATGTATAGAATATACTATTTCAAGGATTAAAAAAGCAATTTACCAAAACCAGTGGATGGTTTTCAGATTCACTTCAAGCCAAGGTTATAGGCACAAAGATATTTATAAAAGTGCAAATACAAATTGACAAAACACCTGTCATTCTGACTGGAACCCCAAGTGAAGCCTGAGCCCAGAGACCCTTCCTGCATACCTGGCCCCCAGATCGCCCACGTCCATACTGCCTGCCCTCCTTAAAGCCTGCATCCCAGTCTGTGCGAATGATCCGGTCATCCAGACGAGTTCCATTTATGTATCGCATAGCATTTTCTGCATCTGCTCTTGAATAGTATCTTAAGTATAAGTATTAAGGAACACTAGCATTTCTCCAAACATTTTTGGAAATGCAGGAACACCTAAATGAAGCCGAGTTGTTAAGAAAAAGTACAAAAGCTAATCCAACCAGACACAGTTCAAAGACAATAATTCAGCTTGTACAGGCCTGCTGGAGGTTGGTCCAGAAGCACCTAGGGACATAAATATGACACTTATCCACAGCTAAGTTCATCATGGTTCCCTGGATATTCTTGTTAATACTTACTTGGTCCCATTGTCCCCATAATTCGGTTTGCAAATTTTTTTTTTTTTTTTTTTTTAAGAAAGATGACTGGTAAGGGGATCTTAATCCTTGACTTGGTGTTGTCAGCACCACGCTCTCCCAAGTGAGCTAAACGGCCATCCCTATATAGGGATCCGAACCCATGGCCTTAGTGTTAACAGCACCACATACTCACAAGTGAGCCAAGGGCCAGCCCTTGGTTTGCAAAATATTAAATATGTTTGGTGCAGGTTTAGAGCACATACTGTACACTTCTAATCCAAAAAATGACAACATCCAAATTGGGCGCTGTATCTTCGATAACAGCCTTAATAAGAGAAGGTCGCAGTGCATATTGAATTGCCACAGAACTTCACTAGAAGGAAAGACTCAAAGTATCACTCAGGTTAGTAGTTCCCAAACCTATTTAATCAGATCTACTTGGAGTAGTATTGTATAAGCAATTATGATTATTAACTAGTTTTGGGAAATGCTGGTCTAGACTTATTTTTCTTGTCTTTAATTACACAGGTATGAAAACACTTGGTGAAATTCCTGTGTCTGTCACCTAGACGATACCTAGCACATAGCAGGCATTCAATAATTTTTTCAGTGAATGAAATGAATGCTAGAAGGACAAACAGAGAAACTAGTTGAAAATAGCAGCCTCTCTTTGGGCATCTGCCATTATGATTGTTGATCTTTGCTCTCTATAAGGCAACTGCAAAAACACTATGGTTCTCAGAGACTGATTACTAAGGAGATTTTCTTTTGCCCTGTGAACTGTTTTATGATACTGCTACCAGAGGCAAAAGTAAAACCTGGGCACTCTGGTCCCTTGTGTCTGAGGAGAATGGAAGCAGCTTACTGAACCCAGAAATCAGATACCAAAATCACAGTGGAGAAAAGGTTCAAAAGCAGGGCTTCTGGTTCAAGGTGATAAGTGTAAACAAAATTTTCTCCTTTCTTTCTCAAGGCCCCATTAAAGGGATAGGAAAGAAGCATACACCCAAGGAATAGAAGAGTGGTAATGGATAAAACAAAGTCAGTCTGAAATATTCTTGAAGGAGATTAGAGAAGGAGATAGCAATCGCAGTAGGCTCTTTCTTCACAGCTGAGTAAGTGGCGCACTTGGTAGAGTGCTGCGCTGGGAGCGCGGCGACACTCCCGCCCCGGGTTCGGATCCCATATAGGAATGGCCAGTGCGCTCACTGGCTGAGTGCTGGTCACGAAAAAGACAAAAAAAAAAAAAAAAAAAAAACAGCTGAGTAAGAAGTGAGGCTGCAAATATGGTTTAATTAAAGGTCTCTCTTTAATTAAAGGTCTATGTGGAAGACCTGCAAGCAGGAAGGTTTTGATGCCAGAAAATAAAAATAAAACAATAGGGTTTTGAATAACCTGTATGGAAGAACCTAGTGGCTTTGACATTAGCAGGCCAAAATAGTCTTTTCACTCTGGCATTTGGGAAACCCACGTATCCCAAAGGGAAGTTAGCAACTTAAGAGAGAAGCCCTGCCTGGGTCCAAAGAGTTAGCTTTCTTTTCCTTAATTATGAACAGAAACCCAGAGATCACCGGACAATGAGGAAAATTTACAGCTTAAAGACAACCAAAACAAACATAATTCAGGGCATAGAAAAAATTCAAAATACATTAGATCAGGTCTGGGAAATTTCTCAGAAGAATATAAAATAAAATGACCAAATATATATATATATATATATAATATATATATATATATATTTATATATAATTATATATAATATATATATATATATATATATATAATTATAAATATATATATAAATAAAAAGACCTAAAGGATAAATCCAGGAGGTCCAATATTTACAAAATCTCCAGAAAGAGAATAAATGATCACAAGTAAATAGTTTTGAGTTTTTCCTATAAAACCAATCTATATACACCAACATAATGAAAATACTATACAGCCATTTAAAAAACAGATAGACCTAAATGTGTTGACTTGTAACAATTTCTAAGACAGGTTAAAAAGATAGCACATATAATACGCTACCACAAATTTACAGGGTTATTTCTGGAAAGACACCCATGACACTAGTAACTGACTGCCTCTAGGGAACAGAATTAGGGGTTCAGAATGGTATGGCGATTTTATTTTCATGACACCTTTTGCCCTTTTTTTTTTTTAAGAAAAAAAACACAAAGGGCATAAATTCTTGAAAGGCATTCTTCTAAAAAATCAACCATAAGCAAGGCATGGACTTGAATGTAATTAACAGCTTTCACAATATAAAATGTAGACACACTGGACAGAAGTAGATGAAGGAAGTAAAGACAACTGTAGGGATGCTATTAAGCTAATATCCTCATTTTTGTAAAAACAGGCAACCATCCATTCTCAGCGCTCTACCCTGGCTCAACAGCTACATTAGATACACAGGAAGGATACTCCACAAAACAGAATCCACATGCTGTTTTTTTCATTTTATCCAAACCCATAATGATTTTCTTTATGTCACCACTTTTGCTGAAAAGCTCATAGATTTGTTCTTCAGTTGTGTAAAAGGAAAGATTTCCAACATACAAAGTACAGCTTTTCTTCAGTAATTTTTCTTGTTCTTCATTGTCACCCTAGAATTTCAAATAGAGATAAAATTAAGCAATACAACTTATGAAGATCTTTGCTCAAGTAATATTTCTAAGTATGATAAAAAAATTTCCTTAATTCTGATTTGGAAATCAAATCTCTCATCTCCCAATACACCACAAATCCCTTGCCAAAAATAAAAGGAGAGTGTTCATATTTTATGAAGCACTCATACAAGATTCTGACTGCTTTTAGTAGAGAGACAAGGCTCAAAAGTTATACAGCATGCAACCTTCCTTCTCCTGTACCACAATGCCACACAAGTAGCATGCCTTTTTCCTGCACACTCCATATCCTCAGCACAGGATTCTTCTCTAATGGTCCAAGTTTAAATTCTGGACCTTGACCTAATATATTAGAAAAGGTCCTTTTATCCTCTGTAGTGAAAAATAAATGGATTTTCAGAGATAAGAGTTTCTCTTGTAATACACCCAGAGACTATTCTAAGCAACAACTGTGCTTAGATGACTTACATGCTCATATGTTTTCCTCTAAGTTTAGGAGAAAATGCAGTGACCACTAAAAATGAAAGAGAGCTCAATTTCTTTTTTTTTTTTTTTTAAAGATGACCGGTAAGGGGATCTTAACCCTTGACTTGGTGTTGTGAGCACCACGCTCAGCCAGTGAGCGAACCGGCCATCCGTATATGGGATCCGAACCCGGGGCCTTGGTGTTCTCAGCACCACACTCTCCCGAGTGAGCCACGGGCCGGCCCCAAGAGAGAGAGCTCAATTTCTTAATGGGCTTCCTAATTGGAAGACAGGATGAAGCCACAGACAGGAATATAACTGGGCTTCTGCCAACACACCTGACAGTCCCTGAGGACAAGACGGTTCATCATAGGCTGACATGGTATTTTAGATGCCTTCTCAGAAACTACTGAGGTTGTCCCTGGACCTTCTAGCCTCCACTAAAGGAGGACAAATGTGATGAAATAGAAGGCCTACCAGTTGATCTGTTCCCAGGCCCTTGTGACCCAGGTTAGGGCTGTGACATTAACCACACCAGTGGTATTCCAGCTCGGAGAGTAGCTGAGTAGCCCTCCCTTCTTCATTTACTACTCCATATATAACGCTGATCCAGTTTCCTTCACTCTGAGAATACGACTTTGCATTATTTGTCTGTGAATGCATTTTTAGCACAGTGCTCAGATTAATAGGCCTCATGATCACATTCACTGATAGAGCAACCATCTAAACTCACATCAAAAGAAAACTGATTAAATAAATTATGATACATCTGTAAATATAAAACTGTGCAGCCCTTAGAAAAATGTACATCTACATGCAGTGATATGAAACATTTCCAAGAAGTAGTACAAAATGAAAAAAGCAAGGTACAGAACAGTGTGAAGGGTATACTCCCAAGTTACATTTTTTAAAAGCATGAACATTCACAGGTATCATACACAAGAAACTGGTAACTAAGTCTGCCTGGAGTGGTGGGGGTGGGGGGGAAAGGGAGCAAGGGAATGCAGGTCAGAGACTTATATGTATGCAGTCTCATTTCTCAGAAGAACTATACAAGGTATATCCTAAGTTATTATCCCCATTTTACACAGGAGGAAAGACAGTTAAGTAACCTAAGGTCACACAGCTGCACAGTAGTTGTAGCTGGAATTCAAATCCAGTCCTATCCCCAATCCTATACTGCCTTGAAAAGACCACAGAACAATAGTCATTCTATGTTAAAAACAGGTTTTCAACTTTGGAATGAGACATTAAAGAAAGTAGATTCATTTTATATCACTGATGGTACTGATTTGTTAAAATTATGTACAGGAGACATTTTCTTTTTCTTTCTACTTTTCTCACACATGTGAGTAATGTCCAAACAAATAGCCTACAGCTTAAGTCAACTGTGAAGTAAGTACTTAAGATATTAATGTGGATTCCATTCAGGGAACACTAGAAATTCCGCATAACAGGATCGCATTACTATCTAAATAAAGCTATAGGCTTTAGACTGCAGAGATGAATAATAGCAAAAGTCGAATCCTTTCACAGTTGTAATGTTGCAGGATGCTTTAAATTCAAGATGGTAATGATGTGGAACTGTTTAAAGTAATGAGAACTGTGAAAGTGGTAGAAGTGAAAATCACGCCTGGCACATGGTAAGCATTTAAAAACTGTTGACTGAGCGAGGGAATGTAAGAGCTTTCTCAATTTGGCCTTAAACAAAACTTCCTTTTTCCTACCCTACTAACACATTTTACACATGCTCCACGCCTATACCCTCTCCTATATGCGTCCTCTCCTTTTCCAGTCACAAGGGGATTTTTTTTTTCCATTTTTGAATTCTTACAGCCCTTCCCTTCCCACTTATCATTTCTGCTTTAGATTTTGATTATTTGCCTCCATTTGCAATCCTTAGTACAGCATTATGAGCTCTTAAGGTGCAGGAATAGCCTTTCCTCTCCCTCTAGGGTTTAGCAGAGGTTTCTACAACAGCACTCAACAAAGGTTTCTAAATAAATGAGTTAATGAGTGCCGCCCACCGTACTCCATCCCACGCCCGCCTTTGCAGATACTGAAAAGCTCGCCTTTAATATCTGCAGCCTTCTTCTTTTCCACAAAATACACTGTGACACAGCCTAAACTTAAATCCCCCTCTTCTGAAATCCAGGAATTCTCTGATCTTGACACCCAGTCACCCTCAGCGTGCCCAGCTTCGCTGGTCCACACCCCCACTCCGAAGCCTCTCCAAGGGCGGATACAAGACTCAACTTCGCGTAGAACCTCGTAGGGCCGGCCTACAAAAGGAAAGAACCCAGGGCGCCAAAGGGCACTGTTTGGCTGATTTTTTTTTTTTCTTTTCTTTTAAAGGCCCAGTGTCTGGGTAAGAAAGGTGCCTCCACAAACTCGGGAGTGAAAAAGGCACCTCTTCCCCTCATCACATAGTCACTTTCCCGAGGCATAGCCCGTGAAAACGGGAGCCACCACCACTACTGCTGCTCGAACCTCTCTGCACTGGCCGAGTACAGGGAACGGCTACAAGGGAATGTGAAAGCGAGCCTCAAATTCCCTTTCTATAAGAGACAGGGGATTCCGTGATATCCAAACGCCCTTCCAGCATCCACTCTCTGCCTCCCGAGCAGGCACCGGGGCTGCACTTCGCGTTTCGGGACACCGGCATAATGGAGACGACACAATGAGACAAATGCAAACCGTTTTTCGGCGTTCTGGCCCAGGGCCTTCCCCCCTGGCGGCCCGGCCTCCCTCACCCGGAAGTGCTGGTCCCGGTACTGGCTCAGCTCCACGTAGGAGTCGCTGCGCAGCGCCTTCAGGAGGCCACCCGACATAGTGCCCAAAGGTGAACAAGGACCCGGCGACGCCGGAACAACGGGGCTGCGCCAGCAGTTGCGTTGGCGGAATCGGAAACACGCGGAGAAGGCTGCAGAAAGCGGAATATGTGGGGGCCAATCAGAGCGTGGCATTGACGTCATCAGGCGGCGCGGGCGCAGACGTGGTCCGTGATTCTGCGTCGCCGATCGGAAGGTGGGAACAGCGTGCTTCTGGTTCCGGGCCGCTCGGAGGAGGATGGTTCTTCGGCGGCTACTGGCAGCCCTGCTGCACAGCCCGCAGCTGGTGGAGCGTCTGTCCGAGTCGCGGCCCATCCGACGTGCGGCGCAGCTCACGGCCTTCGCACTGCTGCAGGCCCAGCTGCGCGGCCAGGACGCTGCCCGCCGCCTGCGGGGCTTCGCTGCTGGGCCAGTGGGTTCTCTGGGCCGCCGCGCTGCGCGGTTCAAAGACGCCTTCACCCAGGAGCTACGCCGCGGCCTCCGGGACCGCCCGGGGCCACCACCAGGTAGCCAGAGGGGCCCAGGCGCAAACACTTAAACCCGGGCTGGGCCAGGTCGAGGTCGCCTACTTTCTCTTCTGGGCTCTACACCGGCCTCGGCGTTGAAGGAGTCATCCCGGGCACTGCGAATGGCTTGGAATCCCAGCTCAGATCGTCGACCTATAGCCGTCCCACCCATAAGAGCCTAGGCCAAACCGACATTCCTTTTGAAGTCCTGTGATTGTACTGGGGCATAGTGTGGAGAAAGACCCGCAGACCTAACAGAGATAAAGATAGGCTGGGTCTGGACACTGCACGTACAGAGAACCACAGACAGAATCACAGCCAGAAAGAGAGCCTTTTCTCTGCAAAAGGGACTAAAACTCTTGGTTGATGCTGCTATGTCTGCACTGGTATACCAGGACGCTAATTTCAGGGAAGATCATGGATGGAAAGACAACCGAGCAGCTGCCAAAATCCTGATTAAATGTGTGAGCTGATTAATAGACATGTGTGGTATTTCTCACTCAGGATTGGGAATCCTGGGGGCTGTAGGCCCATGGTAATAAGAGTTAACACATACTGAGTGCTTATTCTTGTTGGCTTCTGTGTGGGTTATTTCACTTAGTCTTAAACAACCATATTCATATGAGGAAGTGGAGGAAGTTGCCCAAAGCCTCACAGAGTGGGATGTGAGCACAGGTTTTTGACTCCAGGGCCTAAGTCCTTAATCTCAGCTGTCTGCAGCATTTACTCTGACCCTCAATGCCTGCCCTCCCCCACCACCCCCATCACCAGCAGGCCTTAAGACTACTGCCTAGGCAGGAACAAGCTACTTGTATTACTATTCCCCATTTTATAAGGTCTGGGATACAAACTAAGACCATGGTACAGCTAGTGGACCTATGATTGGGAAATTCATTGTATACAGAAATATCTAATCATTTGAGGCTTCTAGCTACATTTCTAATTGTTTATGGAAAGAACTCGGTGAGGAAATAATTCCAGTCACTCGGAGAGATGGAGAGTCAGGAAGTTTATTATGCTAGTGGGACAGGAACACTAGCAGGACCCAGGTGGACTCACATCCTGAGATCCTGGGACCCTGTGTGCAGGGAGAACTGTGGTTATTTACTTTTCTTGAGCAGGCATGCAAGCTTTTTATTGGCCCTGTCTGTATCCAGGCAGAGTGACCCAAGCTGGGGGGGCTTCCAGCAGCTTTACAGAGGCAGGAAATGTGTGGTTAAGTAGGTGCTGTTTCAGTTTCTAAACATATCTTCAGCAAGTAGTTTCTGCGAGTTCAGGTGGCTCAGTCAAGCAAGCAGCAGAGCCACAGAAACCCAAGAGGCAGACTGCTGTTTAACCAACTTTTAGGGGTCTTTTGCAAACAAGCATATTCCAGCTGCAAGGTTACACAAGCAAAGGGCCTTAGTTAAAAGAACTTTTAGACCCCAGTATTCCACCTCATGATCATTTCTAATTAGGCTACACAGTTAATCAGATAATCTGGAAAGCATGGCACCACAGGAAAAGCTTTTAGGCTGGTAACCAGATACTGGCTGAGCTTTGTGTGTTCTCCATTCCCATTGGGGCAGGCTGAGAGGGCCTATGACACATGGCATTGCTGAGGAGAACATCTGGGCTTTCATTTTTTCGTTGATGGCTGGCAGGTAGGGGATCTGAACCCTTGACATTGGTGTTACAAGGTGGCATTCTAACGAACTGAGCTAACCAGCTAGCCAATATCTGGGAGAATGATTCTTAGGGCAAGGTGCAGAAGTAGCTGGAGAGTTTCCCACCACCTCTCAGGGACAGCCGTAGAAGAGAGTGGGAAGAAATTTACTAGGATGACTATTTTTTTAAAGGAATTTAGTTTTAATTGACATGTATTGATTGTACATATTTATGGGGTATAGAATTATATTTTAATACATGTACACAATGTGTGATGATCAAATCAGGGTAGTTAGCATATTCACCATCCCAATACTATCATTTCTTTGTAAGAACATTTGAACTCTCTTAGCCATTTGAGAACATACAATAAATTATTGTTAATTATAGATGCCTAGCACTACTGTTTACCACTAGAACTTATTTTTCCTATCTACCTATAATTTTGTGTCCACTAACCAATCTCTCCTTATTCCCCCTTCACCTCTCCCATTCCTGGGCTCTGGTAACCACAATTCTACTTTCTACTTCTAGAAGTTCAATTTTTTTTGTTCTTTAACTCCCACATATGAGTGAGAACCTGCAGTATTTATCTTTCTGTGCCTGATCTATTTCACTTAACATAATTTCTTCCAGGATCATTCATATTGCCAGCAAATGACAAGATTTTATTCTTTTTCATGGCTGAATGGTATTCCATTGCATATATGTACCACATTTTCTTTGTCCATTCATCTGTCAGTGGACACCTAGGTTGATTCCATCCTTTTTTTTTTTTGGCAGCTGGCCATACAGGCATCTGAACTGTTAGCCTTGGTGTTGTCAGCACCATAATCTAACCAAGTGAGCTAACCGGCCAACCTCTTTCCATATTGTGGCAATTGTGAATAGGGCTGCAATAAACATGGGGGATACAGATATCCCTTCACTATACTAATTTTCTTTTCTTTGGGTAGATAGCCAGCAGTGGGATTACTGAATCCTATGGTAGTTCTGTTTTTAGTTTTTCTGAGGAAACTCCAGACTTTTCCATAATGGCTGTATTAATTTATATTCCCACCAACAGTATATGAATTCTCTTTTCTCCCCATCTTTGCCAACATTTATTTTTTGTCTTTTTGATAACAGCACAGAATGACTTGTTTTAATAATAACAATAAATAATCAAACACCGAGACAGCAGGCACCAAATTTCCACTAAATATAACACCACTCCCACTTCCATGCTTAAAGAGCTTGGTGAGAGACATGCCTGCTTAGCCAGGGTTCATGTGCTATGTGCTCCGGGAATGACAGTGCTAGCTGTCAGACCCCTCTCAGATCCTCTAATCCATTGTACATACTGGAAGACAAACAGAAAGATTGGGAAACAGGCCGGATGAGTGGGAGGGGCTTTCTCAAGATGACACAGTGAGTAGCAGACTAGGGACTAGAATTTGGGTCCCCTGAATCTGAGCCACCTGTTCTTTCTACTTCACCACACTGCCTTCCAGGTATCTGGAAGCTCAGATCGGCCTTAGGAAGCCAAAGGGTTGTCATGACAGCAGGAAGTAAGGCATCATAGAAAGTTTGGGAGAGGTCATTCAGGGATGTCATTTTTCACAACCAGGAGCTATTTTATACAGTATTTAAAATATCACAGTGGCTGGAAGGAATGGGGCAGGAACAGACATTAGGTACCATTGGTTACACCAAGGTTCCTTAGGGACTTTGGCATCAGGATCGTGACTGGTCAGAACTTTGGTCTGAGGGAAAAGAGTGCCAGCTCACTCAGAAGGTAGAACACTCAACAGCTGTGCCCAGGACAGGCAGCAGTGGGAATCCCAAAGGAGAACCAAGGCTCTGTCCCAGCATCCCAGCCCAGCTACCCATGTAGAAGGTGGAGTGGCACCTTCTATAGCTGAATCTTGGGCAGGGGCTGTTCTGTCATATTGTCAGGCTTATTCCCCCAGCTCCATGATGTGAAGACTGAGATGGTCCCTCCAAGCCTCACTCAGCAGGGAGGACAGGGCTGGTGGATCCTCCAGGGTCAAGTGGGGAAACATGAGTGTCTCATTCTTGAGGGGAAAGCTGCACTTCTCCACGGCATGCCTGGTGGTGCCAGGGGTCACCACAAAGAGGCGGCAGAGCCACGGCCCACCAGCCCCTTGACAGGTTGGTCGGTTAATGAAGTTGTTCAGGGCTTGGCACAGGTCCAAGTCCTCAGTCCCACCCATGTCCACCACCTCCACAGGTGACCCCAGGCCTGGGAGGCGTAGAAGGTGCTGGGGGGGCATGTAGGTGTGGGTGAAGAGAAGTGTGTAGTGGATAGGCATGCTTGGGAGCACAGGTGCATGAACCACCTGCTCCAGGTACTCTAAGCCAGGCACCAGGCCCCCCTGATGCAGGCAGCCAAAGAAGAGGGCACCTAGGGCATTGAAAAGAACCAGGGTGCCCTTCCAGGGCACAGGTTGGGTCTGTGAACTACACAGCAGGACAAGCGGAACCAGGAGGGGGATCAGGAACCGAGCCTCCTGGTGGCTAAAGGCAGACAGTAGGGCCAGGGGCATGAAGTAGAGGAGAAGAAGAGAAGATCTGGAGCTGGACAACAGGCTCTGGGCACCCAGTGCCCTCAGGAGGCCCATTCTTGCAAAGGCCTGGCGGCAGACTTGGAGCTGTTGCCACGCAGCATGCAGAGCCTGGACATGCAGCACCCCGAAGAGCAGGAAGCCATTGACTGCCAGGTGAGTGAGCCGCATGTGTGTGCCGTGCTGTGCCAAGTTTTGGGGATCCAGGTTGTAGTGCAAGAAATTCACAGGTGTAAGGACAAGGGTACTGGGTCTAGAGGGGCTAGAGAAGTACCAGCTGTCCATGGCCACAAACACTAGTGCTGTGAGGGCCGCTCCTGGGAGCAGCACCAGGGCTTCCCAGGTCAGGGACTTGAAGCCAGGGTTTGTGGCTCCACGAATGCCCCAGAGGAAGAGGGGGACCAGAGCAAAGGCCAGAAAGGTGGGGCGGTTGAAAAAGCCAGCAGCCACAATGCCCCCGAGAAGCCAGCTGTGCCACCATGGACCTGGAGCAGGCTTCCTGGGTGTGGGGCTCCGTGCTACATGGGGGGATACCAGCACCAGCAGCCATGTGAAGAGCAGTCCCTCGACAGCGTTGGAGAAGGTCCTTGTGTAGAAGACCAGGGTGACGTAGGAACCAGACAGCAGGACCAGGGCATTCCAACGATCTGCCCCCCACAGTGGGGCCAAGTGATACATGGCCCCATCCAGGGCAAAGGAGAGGGCAGTGAGGAGGAGTCGGGGCCCCACCAGTAGTACGTAGCCAGTCACCAGGCCAGGCCATGGCCCCAACTCTTCCCAGAGCCTGAGCAGCCAGAAGGTAGAGCCTGAGGTCAGTAGAGGGAAGACCACCGTGCGGCAGGAGCTGCTGGGGTGAAACTCCCAGGGCCGTGTGGCCTGCACTCCCAGGATGTCCTCTGCAGAGAGAGAGGCAGAGGTAAGCTCAGGGATGTGGTGGGCAAAATTCCAGTACAGCTCCCAATATGTTGCACCCCCTATTATGCACACCCTGCATAATCCCTGCACTGTGCACGAATGGATTTTACTCTGGGGTTAGGTTATGTTACCTGGGAGAGCTGACTGTAAAGTAAGGAAATTATCGGGTGGGCCTGACTACTCACACCAGCCCTCTATAAGCAGAGTTTTCTCCAGCTGGGCCGAGAAGTGGCAGAGATTCAAAATAGGAGGAGGATTTGATGGGCCACTGCTGGCTTAGAGATGGAGCAGGCCATTGGCAAGGAACGCGGGTGGCCTCTAGAAGCAGAGTGAGGAAATGGGGGCTGGAGACCCATAGCCGAAATTAACTGAATTCTGCCCGCAACAGGAATGAGCTTGGAAGCAGATTTCCCCCCAGAGATTCTAGACAAGAGCTCAGCCCAGCCCATACCATGATTTCAGCCGCGTGATACCGAGTGCACAGCCCATGCCAGACTCTTCATCTAACAGCCGAGTGCAGTTTTAAGCTGTGAGGCTTGTGATGATTTGCCACACAACAGCAGAAATGAGCATAGGGGAGTTCGAGCGGGTAAGGGTCCACTTTGTGAAGGAGGCAGGAGGAACCGCACTGGGAGATAAGGGGACAGCGTTCCCTGGAAAGTGTGTGTGTGTAGGAACGGGGAGGCTTTATTCCTCTTCTCAGAGTTCTTCAAAAGTCAGGGTCAGAAACCATCTCTGTGATAATCACTGTTATCCAGGAGGGGAGAGTGAGAGTGGGGCAGGGAATAAGCAATTGGGTTATGGTCAAAGATGACCTTAATTTTGTATATGATACTTAAATTTTTTATAAGAATGTATTCAAGCAGTACTTATATAATTGAAAAAAGATACTTGCTGCCTGGGACTGATTTATGACCCTGGGCACCAATGTCCCAATGTGGGGGTGAGGGGACAAACCCTCAATTTCTGCAACTCCACTCCCAGCCCCATTGGCCCCAACATCCAATGCTCGGTAACCTTGCTGGTGGCCTAGAGTCGATTATATGGCCTGGGGATCTTTTGGGCTCTTTGCTGCTGCTGCTTATGATTCTAGCCTTTTGGCTGTTTTATCATGTCAGAAGATGTAACGGAAACAGATCTAGGATCAAATCAATCTGACTGCTTTTGACTGGTTCAGGTTAAAAAAATGTGTGGGAAAGAAGACTGAACTTTTCAACCTAAAAAACAAGTCCACCTACTGAGCCCTGTGGCAGAGATAGCTGACTGTCTCCCCCAGATTGATTCCCACTTCTTCCTTGTCTCTTTAGCCGGGCACTTGGTTAGATATAAAGACTACGTTTCTCAGCTTCCTTTGTAGCTAGGTGTGGTCATGTGATATGGTCTGACCAGTGGGATGGAAATGGGCAAAAAGTATGGGACTTTCTTTTTTCGGCAGCTGGCTGGTAGAGATCTGAACCCTTGACCGTGGTGTTACAACACTGTGCTCTAACCAACTGAGCTAACCAGCCAGTCCAAAAAAACATGTGACTTTCAAAATATGACCTTAAAGAGAGTAGAGCATGCTCAACTCCTCTGTTGGCCGGAAAGACGTGGTTTTAGACTTGATGGCTGGAGCTCAAGCAGCCATCTGAACCATGAGGAGAAAGCCGCATGCCCACAGCATCTAGACAGCATCAAGGCCCATGGCAACCATCCTCATGATGTGTCCTACACCTAGCACTGGGGAAGGACAACTCTAAAACTGTTCCCTTTGATGCTCCTAAAGTCTGAAATAAAATAAAATAAAATAGTTCTACTGAGAAGTCCAAAATGGCTTTCATTCTAAATGATCCGTACTGTTGTTCCAAGAAGGAAAACATCACTTTTATTACTATGATCCAGAAGATCAGTGTCACTACTCAGGAGGGAGATGTGAAGCCCCACGTCCAAGTTCTCATGCCAGAGGGGCTGTTGCTTTGCTTGCGGATACTGTTCATCTGCACAGACATTATTCTCCCCCCCCCAAACATTCAATCAGCCCCTCAACCAGACTTTGCTGCAACTTATCTTTGCTGCAACTATATCTATCCACATATGGGGAGCTTTACCTGCCATGACCTCGGGTGACTGGAAGAACTCATCAGGATGCACGTAGCCTGTCTGCGGAAGGAGACACCACAGCACTCGGAGCAGGCATAGGCTGCCCCAAAGCACCCTGGTTGCCATCTTCAGATCAAATTGTTGCCAAAACACTGGGCCAAGAGCCTGGAATACTTCCCAGCTGCTGTAGATACCACTCTGGAGCCACAGACCTGCAACTGCCGAGAATACATTGGCTAGTTATTTGTTTGTTTTTGTTTTACTTTTTTCTGTTAGTTATTATAGTGTAAGTTATATGTTCAACTGTTTGAACAAACTCAGAATGGATCTACATACAATAAAAATGTTGACGATAATAATAATAGCTTTTTACTATGTGCCCACTAAGTGCCAGGCACTTGTTTAACCCTTTTCATAGTCTGGGGCAGTGGATCTCATTATCCCCATTTTACAGATGGGGAAACTGAGGCCTCTGTTGAGTAATCTGGTTACTTGCTAATAATATTTGCTAAGAGTCTATGATGGCTAATTTTATGTGTCAACTTGACTGGACTTAGAGAGCTAGTAAAGCATTATTTCTGGGAGTGTCTATGAGGGTGTTTCAGAAAGAGATTAACACTTAAATCAGTAGATGGAGTTTAGAAGCTTACCCTCACCTATGAGGTGGGGCATCATCCAATCCACTGAGGGCATGAATAGAACAAAAAGTCAGAGGAAGGATGTATTTGCTCTTTCTTCTTGAGCTGGACATCCATCTTCTCCTGCCCTTGGACGTTGGAGCTCCTGGTTCTCAGGCCTTTACACTCTGGGAGTTACAGCAGCACCCCACCCCCACCCCCAGACCCAGGTTCTCAGGCCTTTGGACTAGGACTGAGTGTTACACCATTGGCTTCTCTGGTTCTCAGGCTTTGGACTCAGACTGAATTAAACCACTGGCATTCCTGATTCTCCAGTGTGCAGATGGCAAATTGTGGGCCTTCTCAGCCCCCATGGTTACATGAGCAAATTCCCATAATAAATAATAAAGCCAATTTCCTATTTGTTCTGTTTCTCCCAATAACCCAGTGTATAAGTATGACATTTGCTAACTATGAGTTTTGTTTTATTTTTTTTGGTGGCTGGCTGGTATGGAGATTTGAACCCTTGACCTTGGTGTTATCAACACTGTGCTCTAAAGAACTGAGTTAAATGGCCAGCCATCTAAATATGATACTTGCTAATATGACATTTTGCCAAGAGTCTAAATACAACAGTTGCTAAATATGACATTTGCAAGTAGGATGAAGTTACCCCACAAATCTGGGTTTCACAGCTCCATCTGATCACCAGCTCCTGTCTGCAGGTCAGCATGTCAGGCTGCTTCTTGCACATCTGAAAACTTGAGAACCTGAATGGATTCCACCCATTTCCCTGCAAAAATTAACTACACTCAACCCCATTGTCTCCAGCCACTCCCTCCAATTTTCACACATCCTAGAACCTGCCTTTTGGAAGGTAGTGGAAACTTATGTAACTCCCCACAAGGAGAATTCTGACTCCCTCAAGTCAAAGATCAGCAAGAATCTGAGCCTAAAATCAAGACCACATTGAGATACCATCTCACCCCAGTTACACTGGCCATTATTAAAAAGACTGAGAACAACAAATGCTGGCAAGGATGCGGGGAAAGGGGAACTCTTCTACACTGTTGGTGGGACTGTAAATTAGCACAGCCATTGTGGGAAACAGTATGGAGATTCCTCAAACAACTACAGATAGAACTACTATATGATCCAGCAATCTCACTACTAGAGATATATCCGAAGGAATAGAAATCATCATGTCAAAGGGCCACCTGCACTCCCATGTTCATTGCAGCTCTATTTATAACAACTGAAATATGGAACAAACCGAAATGTCCATCAACGGATGACTGGATAAGGAAAATGTGGTGTATATACATAATGGAATACTACTCAGCCATAAAAAAGAATGAAATTCTGCCATTTGCAGCAACATGGATGAATCTGGAGAAAATTATGTTAAGTGAAATAAGCCAGACAAGGAAAGAGAAATACCTCATGTTCTCACTCATAACTGGTGCTAGGAAGGGAGGGAGGGAGGGAGGGAGGAAGGAACCACAAAAATACGTTCAACTTTCAGAAGGAGAGAACAAATCTAATAGTACGACAGATAGAGGGGAGGAAAGGAGGGGATTGGGGAGTGATAGGTGGGTAAGGGGCATAAAGAAAAATCATGACTTGTAATAATGAAGATGCTAATAAAAAAAAAAAGAATCTAAGCCCATTCCGTGAAGGACCTATACAACAGTAACATCTCTGGTGAACAGAAAAACAAGTTTCACAACCTGTTTGTCACACCTCCAGAAATAGTGACTTTGCCCTGATTTCCTGACTTTGATATTTTATTTTTTACTGTAAAATTTAACTGTGCATATTTGTGGGATACAGTGTTTTGTTTCACTACAGGCAGATATTGTACAATGATCACTTAGGGTAGATAGCATGATATTTTTTTTAATTTGTATTTTTCTTTTTTAATTGGCACATTGTATCATACATATTTACAGGGTACAATTTGATGTTTTGATACATGTTGTATAATGATCAAATCAGGATAGGTAGTTCATCCATCACCTCATGCATTTATTATTTCTTTGTGGTGAGAACATTCAAAAGCCTCTCTCCTAGCAATTTTGTAATGTACTACCTTACTGTTAACCATCTGACTTTGATATTTTAAAACCTGACTTTAAATAGCTATTGCTGTCAGGTGTGATGTTGTAATGTCATATCAGAGGAGACAAGACAATGCGAAGCAACAGCACTGAGCCTGGTAGACACGGGTGAGGAGACTTTTGATGCTCACTGAAACCTCATAGAGCTTGAAAGTAGAGTTTTGCAGCCTCTGCTTAAACCTTCTGGCTGAATTGTACAAATTATTTTTCCAGAGCCAGTGAATATCCTGACTTTTAAAGGAGAGTTTTCAGATAAAGGATCGGGCCGACAACGTACACATATATCAAAACACCACATTGTACTCCGTAAATATATACAATTATCATTTGTCAATTAAAAGTAATTTTAAAAAAAGAAGGTGAGGTCAAACAGTGCTGGGATGCAAAGGCTGAATCAGAATGTTTCCTCATCAACAGCTGAGATGATGATACTGCAGCATGGGGTGTGGGTGGGGAGGGAGAGTATCTATCTTAGAGACACAAACCTTGGGGTCCTGCCGGCATGGTTCAAATCCGGATTCTGCCATTATCAGCTGTGTTAACTTCAGCAGATTGCTTATATCCCTAAACCCTGGGTTCCTCATCAACCATCAGATAACATCAACCTCATAGAGTTTAGAGAGCAATGCACAGAAGGCACTTAGTACGCAGAGCTTGCACGTATAAGTGAGCAGTGTGAGGTCACTGTTACTGCTTTTAGTTCAAGCACAAATAATAAAATCCGGGCTTCCCCTGACAATCTGGGAGATACTCAAAATCAACACTTCTACTGGCCACAGAAATAAACAGGATTTGGGTTAGCCCAATTATCTAGATACATTTATGCATATGTTTGAAGCTTTTCTCTAAGTACAGAAATTTTATTACATGATTAAGATAAAAATAAAATACCAAATTCATTATACTGATTGAGGACACAAACTGAGGCTGCCCTGCACTGATGTGAGTGGTTATAGATCACAGCCTGGGTATGAGTAGACTGTTATCCCTCTGCAGCAACAGAGGAAATTCAGTGAGAACATCTGTTTACTGCTCAGCATCTATTCCTCCGTTTCCAGGTAAAAGGACTCAGAATTTCCACTGAGAACTGCATTCCCCACCCCCACCACCAATGTTCAGCCATGTGCTTTGGGATTTGATCCCATCTCCAAATCCAGATTTACAGCCCGAATGGTTTAAGCCAAAAAGCCTTCTCTTCCCACAGGTCACACTAATTGTTTCAGGGTTGGGTACATGACTCAGGTGGCTCCAATCAGAGGAAGTAGGACAAATGCTGGTAAAGGTGGGTCAGCTTTCTCAAGGTCTCCAGTTCTATCCAGGTCTTCCCACACATCGCATTCCAACTTTCAGGATCCCACTCCTTCACAATCAGTGCCCCCACTTCGGCAGAAGACACCCCGAAAGACTGCAAATTCAATCTGTGGTGGAACTCAGTCACTGGCAAGATGATATTTCTGGCTTGGGGTTTTCAGCAATCTCAGCCCTCCAGCTAATGAAGATAAGTGTCTCTTTCAGGGCAGGCATAGAAGCTTTTAAGTGATTTTATGACCTGAGCTGAGAATTTGAAGCTCTGAGCTCATCATTTTCTTTCCCCATTTTGCTCAGCACATTTAGGAGCAGCCAGCTAGTCTCGCTGTACTCATTAGTTTGACTGAAATGTTCCAGGGTATTATATACATGGTCACTCGAACCTTGTCTGCAGGTTCCAACGGCGATATTTTGTGTACCTCTAATGGCACTTGATTCCATGGACTACCCGTGCTCTCTTTGACACTGGAAAGTCATCAGTGCCTTTAAGTCTCGTCAGACTAGAGAAGCAGTTCCAGAAAACCAAAATGTATTCAGAAAACTCATCTATAGATTCTGTTCCTCTAGAACCACTTTCAGCCCCCAAATCTGTTATGTATTAGGGTTCAAGCAGAGAAAGAGAGCCAGTAGCATATGAATGTTAAGAAGATTTATCCTAAGGAATTGGCTTATGCATTTGTGGGGGCTGGCAAGTCAGATATCTGTAGGGCAGGCCATCAGGAAGGGCAGGCTGTTTCTCCAAATATGATATTAACTGCATCCCATAGTTTCATCACCTTTTGGTTCTAAATATTTTCTAATTTCCATTGTAATTTCTTCTTCATTAATGCTTTATGGCCAAAGCATTTAATTTTTTTTCTTCACTGACCAGTACAGGGATTGAACCTCAGACCGTGGTGTTATCAGCACCGTGCCTAACCAACAGCTAACCAGCCAGCTCTGCATTTAATTTTCATTGGCTCGTTTTTGTAAACATTCCATGGATGCTTGAAAACACCATACATTCTATACTCATTGGATATAGAGTTCTACATACGTTCATTAGATCAAGATTGTTAATTGTGTTGTTCAAATTTTTGTATCCTTATTGATTTTCTATTGCTCATGTTATCAATAACAAAAATGGGTGTTGAAATAGCTCATGAGAGTGAACTTGTCTTATTCTCCTTGTAATTCTATCAATTTTAGCTCATTTTTGAAGCTATGTTATTATATTTTTAAAAGTTTAGAATTGTTGTACCTTATTGGGAAATTGAATATCTTATAGTTATATAGTTACCTTTTTTATCTCTAATAATATTTTTGCCCTAAGATATATTTTGTCTGATATTAATATAGCTATATAAGCTTTCTTTTATTTAGTATTTACCTGGTACCTCATTCTCCACCCTTTTACTTTCAACCTTTCTGCATATTCATGCTTTTATATGTCTCTTGTAAAGAGCTAGTAGATGGATTTTGTTTATCCCATCTGACGATATTTGTCTTTAAAATGCAGCTCTTGAAATATTTAAATTTAATGTACTGTAATTATTGATATATTTATTTATACCATCTTATTTTGTGTTTTCCTTTTTTCTTGTCTTTTCTGTTTTTCTGTCCTTTCTTGCCTTCTTTTAAATTAATCTTTTTTTCACACTGCTTTTTCTCTCTTTAACAATTTGGACTTGATTTCCATTGTTATATGATACAGTATATTATTGAATATTTTAATATTTATATATTATGTTCTGTATTTTTTTTCTTATGATGATTCTGGGTGCACATTTCTTTTTTCTTTTTTTCTGATTTGAACTAACTATTATTTTGTAAATGTAAATTTTACAAAACACTAAACAATTAATGATCACATCCTTTTGTTTGTCTGTAATGGATTTCCACCTTATGAAATGGCTCTGAGCACGCTTGAAGCCCTCAGGGTTTCGCTGGTGGCTTGCAGTAGTTATTGATACAGTGCCAGCCATGGCTAAAAACTAAGTCTTGCCTGTAAGGAGTGACAGCACATAGACGGGAGGAGCAGGCAGAACAAAACAAAGCCTTCTTCTGCACATTTCTTCTTAGGTATTGTAGTTGGATTTCTTTTGGCTTCTTGAACCTGTGGATTAGGGTCCTTTGTCATTTATGGAAAGTTATCAACCATTCTTTTTTTCAAATATTGTCTATTTACTCTCTCTCTAGAATTATGATTAAATGTATTATAGATCTTCTTGGTCATGTTCCATGTCTTTTAAACTTCTATTTTATATTTTCCATATCTTTATCTCTCTGGGCTATATTTTGGGTTAGTTCTGTTTTCCATGTCTCTAAGTATCCCCTCAGCTGTATCTAATCAGGTGTTAAACCTGTCAGCTGGGTTTTAAATTTCAATTATTATATTTTTCATTTCTAGGAATTGTTTGATTTTTTTTCCCACATCTGCTTGTTCTTTTGTCATATTTCCATGGCTCTCTTTCACTTATTAAATTATATCAAATATATTTGTTTGATATACTAGGTCTGATAATTCCAACATCTCAAGTTTGGGTCTGAATCTGCTGTCTTGTTTTTCTTGGTTCTCACTCATAGTGCCCTGTTTACTTTATATTTAATGAATTGTTTGTTTGTTTGTTTGTTTGTTTTGGTGGCTGGCTGGTATAGGGATCAGAACCCATGATCTTGGTGTTATAAGGCTGCACTCCAACCAAATGGGTCAGCCTATTAATGAATTATTTTATTTGGGGGCTGCTCATTTTCTTTGGAACATTACCTGTGGGACTTCTTTGAGGCAAGGGATGAAGGCAAATTTCTGAGTTCCACTGGTGTACTAGTCTGTTTCTGTTGCTTATAACAAAATACTGGAAACTGGGTGATTTATAAAGAAAACAAGATTTTTGCTTACAGTTTCTGAGGCTGGGAAGTCCAAAGTCCATCTGGTGGTGGCAACAGTGACCCAGGGGTCTCCCATTGCAAGATGGTGGAAGCAGAGAGAGCAGAGAGAGAGAAAGACAGACTCTCCTCTTCTTTTAAAGCCCTCAGAACCATGCCCCTGACCACCATTTTTAATCCATTCACTAGGGCATGGTCTTACAATCCAATCACTTCTTTAAGGCTCCACCTTTCAATGACCGTGATAGGATTTGCCACCCTCTTAACAGTCAAAATGGGGGCTAAGTTTCTAATACATAAAACTTGGGGGACACAATTCAAGCTTCAGTGAGTTTTGGGGGGACATAATTCAATCCACTACAATTGGAAAAGATTTGTACTTGATTCAGGTACCTGTAGGCCCTACAAGTCTGGGACCATTTTAAAGCAAATTATTGGCTCCAGGCTTTTTTGTTTTACCTTTGGGGAGGGAGTTAGTGCCCGGTCATGTGAATTCAGGCTGCGAACCTATGTGAGGACAGGCTCAGGGTAACAAATTCTCAAGGGAGATCCCCTTCCCACCCCGCCCCAGATTGATTAGCATCAGGATCCAAGAAAGGCAGTTTTCTTTGCAGTCCTCTGGGGATGGAAGAGTTTATTTCTAGGCCACCTTTATACTAAGAATGTAGCCCTCTGGAGTCCCAGCTTTGGGGGAATCAACTGTTAGGCCTCCTTTTTGGCCGGGCACTAGGCTTTATCTTCTATCCTGCTAGTCCTGAGGGGCTGCAAAAATCGATGCTCAGATTCACCCAGTCTAGCTTATGTTCTCGACTCCAGATCTGACTCCAGCACTTTGCACATCTCCTCAAGTCCCTGCCTTCCTGCCTGGGTATTACTTATTTTTTTATTCAGCACACATATTATTTTATCCACCATTTTAGTTATTTTCAGCCACTTATTCTTTTTATAATTTGAAGACGCCCACCCACTTGTGTCCTTTTTAACAACTTTCATTGCTTTTTTCTATTTATAAAAGTAATACAAGATTATTGAAGAAAGAGTAGAAAGTACAATAAGCAAAAAGGAGAAAAATAGATACTACACTCGGTTTCTATCACTCAGAATAACACTGTTAATATTTTGATAAATGATTTTCTTGGAAAATATAGGTTTATATTGTTGATTCTCATATACATATGCTTTGGCATAAGGATGGCATAAGAAACAGCCACGTTGCGAGATAAGACAGGATGAGCTGAGTTAATTTAAGCCCTGTTGAGTTATTTTCAAAGAAGTCAAATACTTAAGGGTTAGCCTTGGTCAGTGGATCTTTCTGGTCATGATTTGGGGGAGAGGGGACAGGAATCATGAGGGGACTGTTTTGTAATCATGTCCATCAGTGCTTTTTTAGGATCTGTCTCAAGATTATTATGCAGAACTTGGATGTCTCCACAATTGCTGAAGACATCTGTTGAAGGTGAGTGGGGATTTGGAGATGCCATGCCTAGACCTATGATGTAGGGGTCCAGAAGAACTGATGGTAGCCTGCTCCTCAGTGTGTGGAAGGCCGGGCTAGTCGGGATCATGACCTCAGCGTGAGACCTATGGAGCAGCCAGTCCCACGTGCATGTGGCCTGCAAGAGTATGGGTCTGCTGTCCGCCATCCCACCCTCTCCCACTCATATCCTGCCCTCTGTTTACTACGAACCCTGCCCAAGCCTGTACCATTGGCTGGGGCTGCTCCATCTCAGTGGTGTAGCCTTGTAACTGTGAAATTGAGTTTTGTCTCTGCAAGGACTGTCTGACAATTCCAGTGAGTATTTTCAACATTTCTAATATATTTTTAAAACAGGAAAGGGATTATACAATGTTTGCTTTATAATAAGATTTTGTTACTTATAAAAAAATACCATGACCATCTTTCCATATATCATGAGTATTCCCTCCCATCAGCAGCAAGCTCTGCAACCATCATGAACCCATCTCCTCCATTCTCTTCAGGTGACACCTTCCCTTCCACCTATAAACATGTTTGATTCTCTATCATTCTTAGAAAAACAACCAACCCAAACTCTCCCTTAAAACTGGATGTACTCTCTCTTTCCTATCTCTCTTTCCTCTTCCCCTCATAGGAATCCTCAAGCCATCTACGTTCACTGAATACAGTCCTCACCGTCCTACCCAACACTATCTGGCCTTTCCCACCACCACCGCGCTGACACCGCCTCCCACGAGCCTCCTTGGCATTCTTCTTGTTGAGCCCATTGGCCGCTTTAGGCCCCTGCGTTGCATGCCGTTTGATAACAGGGATCCCGTCCACTGTTCCCATATCCTCCTAGACTGTCCTACTGTATTGGAAAGGCTAGGAAACAAAAAACTACGGTTTGTAGATTCCCTGGAAGTTGGGTTATGCAAATTAGGTTTGTAGAATTTAAAAAACAAACATAAGACATATTTCTGCAGTTTTCATTGTTTTCTCCTGGCAAACAAAAATATGAAGACACAGGATTTTCCTGCAGCAGCTTTCTAGTATCCAGTCCCAGTTTTGGGGGCCTGTAGATACAATTGCAGTTATGGTGGCAAGGGTGCTGGTACTAAACTCAATTGAGTTCCGAATGGGTTTTATGCCTGCTGATTGTCACAGAAGTGGTAGCTTCTGTAGTGAGTTACTTCTGGCTGTTCAGAGAGTCTTTCCTGGAGGACCAAGAAGAGTCTATTTTTCAATGCACTTACTAATTTTTAGTACATATTTCTCTGTATCACATTCTTTTTCTGTTGGCTCCATTTCCTGTACTGAACCCTGACCATTTGGTATCAGAAGTGGCCATAGATAACAGGCCTTAAAGGATGAGAATATTCATTTGGTAAAAGAAAATAACTACCATTCTATCTTCTATGCCCAGAAAAAAAAAATTCACTCAAAAATGCAGGCAAAACAAAGATATATTCAGGGAAATCAAAACTGAAAGATCTTCATAAGCAGACCCCCAGAAGATTCTTTTTTTTTTTTTTAAAGATGACCGGTAAGGGGATCTTAACCCTTGACTTGGTGTTGTCAGCACCACACTCTCCCAAGTGAGGCAACCAGCCATCCCTATATAGGGATCCCAACCCATGGCCTTGGTGTTATCAGCACCACACTCTCCTGGGTGAGCCACGGGCCGGCCCTAACAAGGCTTTTTTGCCCAAGATAATGGCAGTAGTAAGTTGGTGAAACTAGAAGTTGGACCCGTATGTTGAACCCCAGAGCCCTGCTCCACTTCCGTTGGGCTTCTGCACCTGCCTTGAACACAGGGCGGCCAAAGAGAACTCATAATCTTTCCCATGCTCCAACCCTGCCCCATGTTCCCTACGGCAGTGAGGGAACTGTCAGAAACCTAGGGAGTATCTTCTTCACCGCTTCATTAAATGACACCCACTTTGCTTTCTAATCATTCCTTGAATCCAGCTCTTGTTCCCATCCTGCACTGTCACTATCTGAGGCCGGGTGTGCTGTGACTGGGGTACGTGTTGCCTGGGATTCCTCAGCCCTAAGGGTGGCTGTGCAAACAGCCCTTCCTTTATTACCCAGTGTGCCATTCCACAGGAATCATTTTCCATGTGTGCTATACTGTTGAGAAGCAAGACCTAGAGCAGACTGCACCCACCTCTCCGCTTTCCGTCTCCCACCTGCACCCATCCTCCTAACTGCAGCCAGAGAGACTGCATCACTCCCTGTGTGAAAACTCGGAGGGGTGCAGCCCCTCACCACCCTCAGCACCAAGTCCAAATTCCTGACTGTGGCTTCAGAGGCCCTCTAGGGCCCCCACGGTCCTTCCCAGCTTCCACTCTCACTTCCTTGTGTGTGGAACTTGGCGCTCCAGAAACATGGCGTTTTTCTGTAGTGTCCCCCTCTATTCTGCCATTTCTCACCTCAGTTTCTTTGCTCACATTGTTTTCTTTGCCCAGTGTACTTACACTACGGAGGTTAAAGGCAGCCGTGGCATCAAGTCCTTGCTCTGCCACTTGCTAATGGTGAAAGAGCACTTCATCTCTTTGAACTGCGATTGATCTCTCATCTGTAAAATGAGTACCTACCCCAGGGCTGTCGTAAAGGCGAAATGAAAAACAGTCGACTTAACAAGGGGTTGCTTTCATTATCCTGCTCATTATCCAGTTCTGCTTCAACTGCCCGGACCCCCAGGAAGCCGGCCCTCGTCCCGCTCCAGAAGGACCCTGTGCAAAGCTCTGCACCGCGCCAGGCATTGACAGTTGTCTCGTTACTTCTCTGCCCTGCCTGGCTGGGGTCCCCAGGGTTGGGGTCCATTCGGATCCACCTCAGCCCCTCGGGCCAGCTTGGACGGGCCCACCGCGGCCCATCTATCAAGGACAGAGCAGGAGGTCCCCCGGAGGCAGTGGCCATTGAACTAGCGCGGGAGCCCTGCGGCACCCCGGGCCGAGGCTCGGCTGGAGCAGCGGTCCTTGTGGCCACCGCTCGCTCCGCGTTCTGGGGGGGCGGAGCCAACGTAAGGGGCGTGGCATCTGTTCACCTAAACCCAATCAGGATGCGAGTCTGCTCGCTCATGCAAATGAAGGATCTGCCCGAGTGCCAGTCACGCGCGGGTCCCAATCCTGCATCTCCCGCAGCCCCCTGGGTATGGGTCTCCTGGAGGGCCGGGGGCGGGAGGCTTTAGAATAAAGGGACAGCTCCCAGGGTCGCGGAGACCGGACTGCGGGGCGGGAGCGGGCACTGATAACCACGGAGACGGGGCCTCGCGCACGCGTGTGCGGGGCAACGTGTGAGAGCAGGCCACGGGGAGACCATCGCGGTGGCAGGAGGACAGTCAAGCGGAAGCCAGTGCGCCGGGCGCGGGGGGAGGCAGGGGAACGGATCACATCCGAGGGGAAGGGAGGAAGGAAGAGACTGCTGGGCTCTGAGTCACTGGTCCGGCCGGCTGAGTCAGAGGGCCTGGGCCGGCTCGTGGTGCCCGTTTGTCCGGCGCTCCGTGGGTGCGCAGCACCGTGTCGGCTCTGGGGACAGCAGTGAACGAGCACGGCCCCGCGCGGCAGCCATCGCCGGTGGCTCATGCCAAGGAACGTCCCTACCTTCAAATGTAAACTTCTTCCTGACAAAGCTGCTGGGCCATTGTTTAGGGCGAGGGCGGCCGGCCCAAGGTTCGCCGTTCTCGGAATCCGTATTTGGAGCAGGTTTAAGACTGCGGGAGGAGATGACGGGCCCCTGCGCAGCAGCCAAAGGCTTCTTCTCCGGCGTTTCGCGCAAGGACCATGTCCAAGGCCCAGGTCTTTTCCTGTCTCCTGGGTCCATCCCAGGGATAGAGGGTGAGAGTGGTTCTCCCAAGTCCATTTTCCGTTTTCTTCCGCACCTTGACCCTGAGGGCTTCAGTAAGGCCTGCAGGGCGGTCCACCCTGAACTCGTTGAAGATCTGACACTAGCTGCCTCCTTCCTCCGGTTGCCCGAACGGACCCATGTTTAGTCTTCGACTAACAGAGAGGGCCACACACAGCGTTAACACCCATGAAGGACAGCGGGGGAGAGTAAAGCATGTGCATCAGCTGGCGCGCTTCCCCTAACCATCCGACCTAGCAGTTCGCGTCTGCAAAATGGGAACTCTGTTAGCTGGGAGATTCGAGGCGTTAATGACTGTGACTGTTGTTCCTGCTTTTCGGAGGCGAAGGTGTCTGGGGGTAAAGAATGACGTTTGAGAAGAAAGGGTGAGTGAGGGATGTCCTTCTTAAGGAAAGTAGCAACTATCCTTGCCACACTGTGCGTCCCACGCAAAGGTCACCAAGAATGCTGGGTGCTTACCCGCAGGGTCGCCTTTGCTCTTGTCCGTGCCCGCATGCGACCCCTGGACCAGGAGGTCATCCTGTCATCCTGGGAGGGCAGGCCTGGGCCGAAGTGCGCCCCCAAGGCCGGACGCAGAGATTCTTCACCGCTAAAATCAGCGGATCTATCTGCGCTCGCAGGCTTGGCGCTCAGCACTTGGCTGCATCTTTTGGTTTCAACCTCAGTAGCATTATAGTCCTATTTTTAGATGGGAAATTAGACTTAGTAAGGTTATGGAACCACCCAAGAACACCAGCCGGTAACCGGAGAGGATTCAAGCCTAGGCCTCTGTCTGGGCCCAAAGCCAGCGCTCTAAAGCGGAGGACACCCACGGCCTCCCTTCCGGGAAAACGTCGCCGCGAGCCGGCTGTCTCCCCGAGGACTGGGGCAGGTCAGTGCTCAGCGCCGGCGGACCCGGGTTCGGGGAAAGCTGTCTGCGAGAATGTGAGGGCCCACAGCTCCCCAGTCTCTCTCTGGCACCTACTAGGGTCTTGGCTGCAAGCAAAGGTAGAAATGGAGACCAATGACGCCTCCTTCGCCTCCCCCGCCCCGATCAGCTCTTTTGGGGTGTCTCGGGCCAACTCACCGGCGCGCTGCCTCTGGGCAGCACCTGCGGCGCGGGCGGCGTCCGGCGGAGCGAGAGCCAGCGCCCGGGGTGGGCCGGGGCGGCGGGACCAGAGGGCGGGCGTGGGGCGGGGGGTGGCTCGTCCTTACCGCGGCCGCCTCTCCGCTGCATCCAGGGAATTAGGCAAACCTCGCTGTGCCGCAGGCAGGGCGGAGGCGCTGCGGGTCGGAGAGGCTTGGGAGCGCGCGCGGGCGGGCGTGGTCATCGTATGCGTCCCCGTCCCCGCCCCGGCCTGTCCCCCGAGGTCCCGTGGCGAGCTGTGGCCACAGAGCGGGGACATGGGCCAGGTGTCCCTCGGGCCGTGGCATGCCTGGCGATGACCACTCTGCCCTGCCCGCGTTCGGACTAATTCCTCCAGCAGCCCCCGACTTGGCGAGCCACGCCTGGGGAACAGCCTTTTTAGCACGAGGGACAACTAAATACAACCATTTCTAGACCGTACTTCTTTGGTCATTCGAATGAGCATTTCTAAGTTTTGTGTGGGTGGGGAGTTCCCGCGTCAAGGTGACCTGCTGTACCGCGTGAAGGTCAGTGAGGACATGGGCGCCGCTGCAGGGCGTCCTGCGGGCCTGCGCGGACGCGGCGCCGGGGCAGGCTCCGTCTCACCCGGGGCGCTGCTCGCTCGGACAGCCGCCTCTGGCAGCGCACGGCATCCTGGAAACAGCCTAGCGGGGGTCCTGATGCCCCTTTCCGCATTCCGCTGGTGGGCGACGGGTGACTGAGCCAGGGTTGCCCCGCAGGCAGCCGGAGCTGGAGGGAGGTCACTGCGTTCACTGGGGCGCCAGGCCCCCGGGGGCTGCGGAGCGACGTGTGCGAGCGGGACGTCGGAGCTGGAGCCGGAGCCGGTGGCTCTGTCCCTGGAGGGCCGGGCGGAGAGCGCTGGCCGGCGCCACACAGTCTCCCGCAGGGCGGTGCCAGAACCACCCTCCTGTCCCTGGGCCGGGGAACGCCCTCCACCCGCGGGTTCCAGGCGCGCCCGCGGGGAGCCCGGCGCCGCCCGTGCCCCTCGGTCCCCGCCTAAGCCTGGACGGAGCTTGGGGCCGGCTAGCGCACTCGTTCCTGGCGAGGGAATGTTCCACTCAGCCTGCCCGGTGAGGCTGAACTGGCCTGGAGGAGAGCCTTCCTCCCTCTCTTCCGGTCAGATGCTTCTGGAAGTTCCTGAGCAGAATCCCTTCATCTGTGTTGTTCATGCTTCACAGCAACCGTCACAGAAATCGAAATAAAACAAAAACAAAAAACTGCTTTATTGAGGTGTTATTTGCATTCAATAAACACAAGAATTGTAAGTACTGTGTACAGTTCCCTGACTTTTGATAAATGAAAGCACCAGGCTACCCACCGCCCCAGCTGGAGAAGCACATTCCCATTCCCCCCAAGTTCTCTCCCGCCTCTTTGCAGTCAATCCTTCATCCCCCCACCCTGGCACTCACTGATTTCTTTTTTTTCTAAAAGATGACTGGTAAGGGGATCTTAACCCTTGACTTGGTGTTGTCAGCACCACGCTCTCCCAAGTGAGCTAACCAGTCATCCTATACAGGGATCCGAACCCGTGGCCTTGGTGTTATCAGCACCACACTCTCCCGAGTGAGCCACGGGCCGGCCCTGCACTCACTGATTTCTATCACTATGTCTGTCCCAGAATTTCACATACATACAAGCATACAGTGTGTGGTCTCTTGTGCCTAGCTTTTTTCACGTAGCACCACAGTGCTTCTGAGATTCATCCCGGTGGTGGTGGGTGCTGCATTTTTCTTCCAGTTTTGTCTTCAGGTCTCTCCGGAGAGTGCCTGTACACTAGCCCTGGCAGGACCCCAGGGGAGGTGGTGGTGCATGTTTGCACTGCGCCTTTCATGGAATACTTCTTTGTCCCAGTGACCGGCCCAATGCCTGAATGTCTGATCTGTGACCAGGCGTCCCTCTCACTGGAAATGAGAGCATTGTTTATGCCAGCAGATGCACTTATGGCTCTTTTCTGACCTGTTTCCAGTTTATTCCAACCAAGATAGCCACTCGCTAGGAAAGCCCTGACTAGGGAAAAAGTTAGGTTTGTGTTTCTCTGTCAGGTAAGACGCAGACGCCGTGCATTACTGACAGATCCACGAGAGATGAGGGGCACCGGCGAGGGCCATTGGGAAGGTCTCGAGTGCACAGCACTCAATCAGCAGACAGGGAGCCAGAGAGAGGCCGACCTGTGGCTCAGGCCTGTGTTGCGGTCCAAGGCATTACTCAAACAGCTTTCCCAAGGGGAGTTCCAACTGGGGAGTTTGTTTAGAGCAAGCAGACTTGAGTCCTGTGGGACCATGCGGTGACTTAGGAGTGGTCACTGTGGCATATGTCCGCAGTCCCTGCAGGGTGTGGGTTCAGTGGGGTGAGTCTGGTAGGTTGTATTTATGTGTCATAGGGAGGCAGTTACCCGGGGGCAGTTATATAGGGCCAGATATCAGGATGGACCACGTTGAGGAACGGGGAGGAGGCAGAGAGCTGGAAACTGTGTCAAAAGTGACGAAGCCCTGTCAAAATGGAAGCCACGGCCACATAAAACTACAAGTATTGTGATAATATAATGCATATATTTTGGTTTTCGTCCACAGTTCCTGGCTAGTTCTAACATTCTGCCACCATTCTGTCTTGGAGCTGGCCTTAAAGGAATTCTTTGACCTACCCTATCTGATTGTAGGTGATAAGACCCCATATCTGGGAGGAAGGAGCGTTGCACAGAGGCCTTGCTGGGTTTACCCACTCATATAGTGTTAGTGTCAGATCATATCCTTTTTGTCCAATCACATTTCTACAGAGTCGTCCATGCTTTAATCACGCCTACATAATGAAGCTTGCATAAAAACCCAAAAGCTCAGCGTTCGGGAAGCTTCTGGATAGCTGAACATGTGGAGGTTCCTAGAGGGAGGTGTGCCAGGGCAGGGGATGGAAGCCCCATACCTTTCCCTGACACCTCACCCTAAGCACATCTTTATCTGTATCCTTTGCAATATCCTTTATAATACATGGGTAAACATAATTAAGAGTTTCCCTGAGTTCTGTGAGCCACCCAGCAAATTAACCAAAGCCAAGGAGGGGGTTGTGGGAACCCTGATTGATAGCCAGTTGGTCAGAAGCACAGGTAAAACAACCTGGGGCTTGCATCTGGCATCTGAGGAGGGGGGCAGTCTCGTGGGACTTAGCCCCACTGTGAGATCTGACACTTCCCAGGTTAGTGTTGGAATTAAATTGGAGGACACCCAGCTGGTGTCAGCTGGAGAATTGCTTGCCTGGTTTCTTGGTGTGTGGGAAAGACCCCACACAGAAGTCTGTCTCCTGTGTTGATTTTTGCTGAGTAAGAGTTTAGGAAAAACACTTCAGCAGTTTGTGTTTTCTTCCACTTGAGTGCTTACTAGAGTATGTTTCAGTAGTTCCCTCCTTATCATTGGTGAGTAGTATTCCACTGTATGGATATACCACAAGCTGTTTATCCATTTGGATATTGGTGGATGAGTGTGGGGAGGCCCAGCTGGGCTGGTGAGGAGGCACACTCTCAGGACCCCAAAGGAATATATTTGGGTTCTTGTTAAACATTTGGATTGTTTCTAATTTTGGGATGTGAATAAAACTGATTTGAACATTCCTATAAAAGTCTTGTGTGTCTTGCTAAGGAGTGTGCACTTAACCCTGGGAGTGATGAGGGGCCACTGAGGTGCTTTAGTCAGGGGAATGACATAGTCAGATTTGCAGTTCAGAGTTTTTACTCTGGCTGCAGAGGAAGGACTGGAGGAGGTCAGAATGGAAACAGGCTGGCCGGTAAGGAGGCTGTCGCAGTACTGCATTTAAGAGGTGATGATGGGACGGGAACTTGCCTCTGTTTACCCTTTTTAAAAAAATCAAATTTTTTAAAATAATTGAAACATAGTTCATTGTACATATCTGTGGGGTGTAGCACTGAATATCAATACATGTGTACAATACATGAAGATTATACTTTTTTAAACATTGACTTTTGTGTCATGTTTAAGAATTACCTATTCAAAATAACTTTCCTGAAATTCAGTAGGTAGAAGCCATAGGACTTTGTCAGTGTTTGGGAAAGACTGAGCGCAGGATGTTCTGTCTGGGATCATGGTTCTCAGCCACCTTTCTGACTGGCCATCCTGGACCCCTCTGCCATCAGGGGACAGAGGGGAGGTCCAGGCTTCTGTGTTTTAAAACCTCTACAGCAGACTTTGATGTGCAGCCAGCGTTGAGAGACACTGGTCCAGAAGGATGGCAGGTCTCAGACTTGGGCAACTGAGTGAATGACAGGTCCAGTCCCTAGAGAGTGAATATAGGAGGTGGAGCAGATTTAAGGGGAAAACTTTCAGTTTGGTTTTAGTTACCTGGAGCTTTGAGGTGCCATTAGGAGATATCCATGGAGGTTTGCAGAAGAAAGTTGAACATGTGCGTTTGAAGTTCAGAGATAAAGCCTGGCTGGCCATCAGTACATGGAACCGGGGTTCTTAACCTGAGTCCATGAACCCAGGATATCATATGAACAATTTTGTGCATATACATATATGAACATTATTTTTCCTGGGACAAATAAAAGTTTCTAATTTCAAAAGGGCCCATGACTCCACAAAGGTTAAGAACCTCTGCTGAAGATGTGGTTAATTCATGGGAGAAAATAAGGTTACTGTGGAACCCTGCTGGGATGAGAAGAGATAGGGCTGACTTTCCCTTCTCTGGCTCTGCTGGAAGATGCCCCCTACCTCCCCTCAGGCCCCTGCCCCTAAGGATCTTCACCTCTCCAGTTGCCAGGACAACTCTTTGTCCTTCCTCAGGTTCCTTGTGTCTAGCTGAAGTCTTTCTTGCTTTAACTTACATTTTTACCAAAGTAATATGTGCACAATTTAAGAAGTTTAGATAGATACACAAAACTTAAAATGAGAAACAATAGTCCCTGGTAAAAGAGACTGCCCTAAGTGTGAAGATGTAATCAAGGCCTTTTCTGGTCAAAGTCCCTCTCCCCTTTCATCTTCCTCCTCCCCACGATCACCACTTGCAATCAGGAGCGGCACCCACAGTGTGCACAGACACTGTAGGAAACTGGAGGACACAAGCAGAGCCCACGCTGCAAGCCTCTTAGCTTCCTTCTTCCTCTGCTCTAGGCCCACATGGAGGGAGACAAAGTTTTCAGGTCATACCAGGCGCAGGAACAGCTGAAGTCCTGGTTCAGGTCCCTCTGTGGTTTTCCTAGGTCAGTCATAGCCACAGGGCTTCCAACCTCATCAAGGGGCTGGAAGGTGCTGGAGTGGGAGGTCAGAGCCTGGGTGATGGTCCTGGCTCTGCCACTGACTGGGCGTGTGAGCCCGAGCAAGCTGATGCCTCGCTGGGTGCTTCAGCCTCCCCATCTGTAACTCCACATTGTGACCTCTAGAAAGCCTCATGGCTCAGTGGCTTGGAGGCAAGTCACCTGATAGACCCCCGGCCCTCCCAGGCCAGGATGGCTCTGACAGTGTCCCATGGGCTGACACATCAGCAGAGAGGCTACTAGGGACCCCTCCTGACTCTGTGCCCTCTGGGGAGTCCACTACCCTGAGCCCAGCACAGGAGCCCTGTGGCGGGGAAGCGGGGGCCTGCCTCACCGTCCCCTCCGCCTGGCCAGCACAGCCTTTTAGGGAGGAAGTGGCCATGGCTGTGTGGAACAGGAGTGTTTGGACCTTACCATTTGGTTCAATGGACATTTTTATACCCAAAGAAGATTTGAATCAAAACATTTAATCTGATTTATGTAAGTACTGTTTAATTTTTAGACGGAGAATTTTCCCAAGTGAACTTCATGGAGCCAACAATGAATTACTAGATAAATGTCCTCTGTAGCACACTGTTTTCTTTTTTATTTTTATAAGTCTTTTAATACATTTTTAAAAATTATTGTTTATAGCCTGCCTTATGGTTTTGCTAACATCTTCTGTTCTTGATATGATAAGTGCTGAGGCGTTCAGGTGTGGCACTTAGATAAGTCTTGCCTGGGGACCTGCCAGGGTTTGGGTCTCCAGCTTGGGAGCCTCACTTCTCCCTAAAGTGAGAAGGGAAACTGCTGAATGTGGAGAGCATGACTCGGGGCCAGACTCTGAATTCAAACAGGGGCCTGCCTCCCTCTGCTGTGTGACCTAGCACTGCTCCGTAGATCACCTGAGCCTCGTTTTTCTCACCTCTAAAATGGGATAATAATTGTACCCACCTGCTTACCTCAGGAGAGCCGTTTTGTTATATAAGTATAGATAATTATTACCACCAACACAACAGCACTAAATAATCCCTCATGTGTGACTCATTCCCAGCATGTAGTAGGAGCTCCAGAATGTTATTCTGTTACTGTCACTGTCATCATTAATCAAACAAGCTCTGTTTTCTTGCTCTGACCACTGGGTGGCACCACAGATTTGGTTCTGTGACTACTGTATTTTCATCTCAAAGGCAGCTTTTGAGTTTGGTTGAATCATATAATGGTGCCTTTTATTTTTTAAGGTCAAAACCAGCAAATTATTGGCAATTTCATATGGTTCTACCAAATATTTGTGGTGCCCCCTGCCCTGGGCTGTTTCCGTTGGGCTTTAACTCAGCCGAACACTGACCCATTCTGTGGACTCACTGCCAGGGCTCCTTACCAGGCTGTAGGATTCTCTGTGTAGCCCAAACTACTGAGAGACCGAGGAAGCCAAGGCTGTGTCTAGCATGCGGATGGCCAGAGCCTGCTGGAGTCCCCCAGTAGCCAGCCAGGACTTGCTGCCAGAGACTTAGGGTCAAGGGCCCAACAAGCTGGGAAGAGAGAGCCAGAAAGACAGCATCAGGATTAAGGACAGAGGCTGGTGATACCAGGAATTTGATCTCTCCCTTTAAACTAGTGGAGATTCCCTTGCTGTACCAAGAAACAGTTTCTGAGAACCACATGACACATCATGCCTGGATGACCCTGACCTTCTGTCCCTTGCTTCTTGTCCTGCCATGAGCAGGGCTGGTTTTGGGCCCCCTGTGTTGTGAAAGACATTGAGAAACATAAGAAAGATCTCAGATCATTTACAGAAGTAACTGGTGACCTTAAGAGTGGAAGTGACTCACCTGAGGGTGGGTGGGGCCCCAAGCCCCATAGCTCCCCTGCCCCTGGCAGATCCTCAGGCAAAGAGCTTTGTCTGCCTAAAGCTAAGCAAAACTCCATATTTGTTATGGGAGAGGTTCTTTTGGATGCCCTGCCTGTGCCTCTCCAGCCAGAGTCCCAGAGTTTTTCATATGTAGACGAGCTTTCTTGTGTTGGAGAAAAAGGAGCACTCCATGAGCAGTTTTTCATATTTGTGCGTTTATTTAACATTCTTTTCAGAGACAAGGGCTCAGGTAATAAAGCTGTTTTTTTTAAGAATTCAAGGCAATTATAAAAAAACCTTTTATAAAAAAGGTTACCTTCAGAAATATAAGAATGGTTTATATTAGGAAATTTATCAACATAACTTACCATATTAATATATCGAAAGAGAAAAATGATATGATCATCCCCATAGACACTGAAAAATTCAACAGTTTATTCTTGATGAACATTCTTAATAAAATAGGGATAGGTGTATACTTCCCTAACATGATAAAATATATCTGTCTCAGTGCCAAAGCCAGCATCAGCTTAATGGGGACATGATAGAAGTTCTACCCAACTTGAAGTCAGGAACAAGAGAGACTTGTCCGTCTTCACATGTATTATTTAACATTTTCCTGGATGTATTAGCCAATATGATTCAACAAAAGATAGAACATAGAGATATACAAATCAGAAAGGAGGAAAAATAATTATTTCCAAATGGCATAATTTTATACCTGGAAAACCCAAAAGATTTGACTCAAAAAGTTTTACACACCAATTGCTGATGAAAATCAATAGGAGCTCACCTGCCTTGCTGGGGGGAATGCAACATGGTCCAGCCAGTTTGGAAGACAGTTTGGCAGTTCCTCACGAAACTAAACACTCTTGCCACACAAACCAGCAATCATGCTCCTTGGTATTTATCCAAATAAACTGAAAACTTACGTCCACACAAAAACCTGCACACAAACGTTTATAAAAACGTTACCCACAATTGCAAACTTGGTAGCAACCAAGATGTCTTTCAGGAGGTGAATGGATAAACTGTGGTACATCCAGACAACAGGATAGTATGGAGCACTAAAAAAAAAAAAAAAAAGAAAAGAAAAAGCTCTCAAGCCACAGAAAAACATGGAGGAATCTTTAGTGCGTATTATTAAGTGAAAGAAACCAATCTGAAAAGGCTTCATACTGTATAGTTCCAACTATATGACATTCTGGAAAAGGCAAAACTAGTGAAACGATAAAAAGATCAGTGGTTGCCAGGAGTTAGGAGGAAAGCGGATGCATAGGCAGAGCACAGAAGATTTTTATGGCAGTGAAACTCTCCCGTGTGATCCTACACTGTTGGATACATGTCATTACACATTTATCTAAACCCACACAATGTACAACACCAAGAGTGAATCATAACGTAAGAGTGATCCTAGTGTATCAACTAGGTTGATAATGATGTGTCAGTGTAAGGTCACTGGTTGTAACAATGTTCCACAGCGGTGCAGCACGGGCGGAGGCTGTGTATGTATGTGGGGAGGGGAGAAGTGGGACTCTCTGTACTTGCCACTCAGCTTTCCTGTGAACCTAAAACTGCTCTAAAAACACTGTTAGCTAAAACCAAGTACTACAAACAGGAAAATAATTCAATAAATTGTCTGATTTGAAATTAATATTCAGAAACTATAGACTTTACATGTACAAACAACTAGTTTGCAAAACTAATGGAAGAAAGTCCGTTTATAACAACCACAACAACAAAAGCAACAAATAATAACAACAAAATGAAACAATTCGAAATAAACTTATTGAGAAATATGCAATATATTTATGAATTAAACTTTAAAATCCTACTAAAGGATACAAAAGATGATCTGAATATATGGAAAGACATATCACATTTTTAGAAAGTCTGTTTAACCTAAGTTGATGTATAAATTTAATGAGTCCAATAAAAATACCAAGAGGATTTTGTTCTTTTAACCAAACAAGTAAAAATATCCAGGACGAATGAAAGGGACCAATATCCATCAACTTTTTTTTTTTTTTTTCTTAAAAGATGACCGGTAAGGGGATCTTAACCCTTGGCTTGGTGTTGTCAGCACCACGCTCAGCCAGTGAGCAAACTGGCCATCCCTGTATGGGATCTGAACCCATGGCCTTGGCATTATCAGCACCGCACTCACCCGAGTGAGCCACGGGCTGGCCCAATATCAACTATTAAACATCTTAACTTACAGAGCTATAATAATTAAACCAGCGTGGTACCAGCACAGGAACAGACAAATCAATGGAATAGAGGAGAAAGTGCAGATATCAATTCAAATACAAGGGAATTTAGTATCTGATAAAGTTGAAATTCCAAATTAGTGGAGAAAGCTGAACTATTTAATAAAAAACTGCTAGCAAATGGGACAGTCATCTGAAAAAAAAATAGTCATATCAATATCTCATACTTTATACCAAAATAATTCTCAGATGTACCAAATATGTAAATGTTAAAAAATGAAATCACGAAATACTGAAGAAGCAATGAAAGAATTAAAAAATAATTTTGGAGATGGAGAGGTACTTCTAAGTATGGCACAATATCCAGAAGCCTTAAAAGAAAAGGAGAAAATTTACTGTGTAAACAAATTCACTAAGGCAAAAGATATGATAATCAAAGACCAAGACAAAAAATTAGAAAAGAATAACTATAACCTATCAAGAGATTCATACTAAGAAAAATGCAAAAACTCACTGAGATACCATTTTTACCTATTGGTTCAGTAAAAATCATAAAGTCTGATAATAGGTTATCAGAGAGATGGGGAAAATTAGGTACGCATGTTGCTGGTGACTGTAAATTGGTACAACCTCTCAGTGGAACAATTTGATTATATCTATAAAATTACTATTATTTTAAAGACAATAGTGTTTGAGTTTATACATTATTTTCATTTATTTATTCAGCATTCCCTCTCTTATCTTGTGTCTTAGACTGCTTTTCTGGAATAAATTTTTCATTACTTTAGTGCAGCTTTCTTGATGATAAACTCCCAATTTTTACCATCTGCAATCTTGAAAGAGAGTTTCACAGGGTTCATAATTCCAGGTTCACAGTTATTTTCTATCGTCATTTGCAAGCTTATATTCACTTTCTTCTGACTTCGGTTGTTGTGGTTGAGGTCTGCTGCCTTTTTAACTATCAGTCCTTTGCAGGTGACTTGTCGTCCTTTTTCTCTGGCCATCCTTAAGATCTTATCTTTGCAGTATCATCAGTTTTACTGAGGTGTGTCGAGGTATGAATTTATATTTTTATATTGCTTGGTAACATTTTTTTTTCCTAGACATCTCATATCATGTTCTCTCTAGTTCTAAAAATTTTGTAGCCATTATCTCTTTAAATATTTTATTCCCTTCTTTCTCTCTATTCTACATTTTTGAGCAGCTGACTGCACATGCATGTGCAAACACACAATTAGCGCTTCCTTTATGTTTTTCCTCTACTTGTCTCAGTGCGGCTCCTTTGGTAGTTTATTAACTCTCAATTCCCCAGTTCTCTCTTCATCTGTGCCTAATTGATATTTTATTATAAGGGTTAGATTTTTCATTTCAAAAGTTTTTCTTTAATCTACCTCTTCATTCCTGATAATATTTTGTTGCCTGCTCACACATACATACATAAATGCATTTTTCACTCATTAATGTATTGTTGTTGTTGTATAGTCTCTAGTTTATTATGAAAATATTCTTCCAGTGCATATATACAAACCAAAAATATCAGTTTATTGGTCCTGCTCAGACACCACCCCTACAGGCACAACAACAATACGTTGACGTATTTATTAACTTTTATTTTGAAATAATTTTAGATCTGCGGAATAATTGTAAAGGTAGCACAGGTAGCACAGCTTCCCCTCATGTTAACGTCTTAGTAATCATGATATAGTAACTGAAACTAAGAAATTAACATTTGCACAACATTTTTAATTAAAGTGCAGATTTTATTCGGTTTTCACCAATTTTTCCGCTAATGCAACTTCTGTTCCAGGATCCCATCCAGGATACCACGATGTACTTAGTCATCATGACTCCTTAGATGCCTCCAATCAGTGGTGGTATCTCAGTGTTTCATGATCTTGACTTTTGAAGAATACTGATCAAATATTTCATAGAATATCTCTCAATTTGGGTTTGTCTGATGTCTTTTCTTGATCAGGCTGGGGTTATAGATTTTGGGGAGAATACTGCAGAGGTGGAGCTCTCTCCACATCACTTCATATCAGGAAGTGCATGATGTCAAGAAGATTATTATTGATGACATTAATCTCGTTCATATGGTTAAGGTGGGCTCTGTCAATCTTTCCGTCTCTAAAGTTGCTATTTCTCCTTTCCTGTAATCTGCTTGTTAGAAGCCAGTCTCTAAGTCTGGCCCACACTTGAGGTGAGAGTAGTTGAGCTCCTTATCCTGGAGGGAAGAAAATCAAAGAATTTGTGGATATATGTTAAAGCCATACAGTAATTAATAATACTTTGGAGGAAATACTTTGACTCCGTGCAAATATCCTGCTTCTTCTTAGAGTCTTGCTCATTAACTTTAGCATTTATTTGTAGATCTTTCCTGCAGGAATTGTTAATGTAGTATTCCAGTGGTGATTTTCTACTTTACTCATTCCTTCTACCTTTATTGTTTAAAATTCTTGGGCTGGCCGGTTAGCTCAGTTGGTTAGAGTGTGGTGTTATAACACCAAGGTCAAGGGTTCAGATCTCCATATTGGCCAGCTGTCAATAAAATAAAATAAAATAAAATAATAAAATAAAATAAAATAAAATAAAATTCTTCTGTGAGGAAGATTTGTTCCCTTTCTTACAAGGTTATAAAAAAACCATTCAAACCAGCAGAAAAAAAAATGGATTATTTAATTGAAGTCAGGAAAGGAAAAAAAAAGTATGGTAAATAGAATACATAAAATAAAATAGAAATAAGTCCTAATGTAATGGTAACAATAATTACAAATAAAATGTCATTAGTTACTATGTACAAAAAGGCAATAAATATCTAGACAGAAACTCTTAGCCTTGATGCATAGACTATAAGGGACACACTTAAAACGATAGAGAAAGATTGAAAAAAAACTGAAAAGAAGACATACCAGGTAAATATGAACCAAAGAAAGTCAGAGTAGCAATATTAATAGCTAAGAAAAGATAATTCAAGGTAAAAACCATCATGTTGTCAAAGAGGGATATAACGTATGGTAAAACAGTCACAACCTTATATGTATCTAACAATAGTGTTAAAATAGATAAAGCAACAGCTGTCAGAACTGCAGGAAGAAACAGCTCAACAATTGCAGTTGGAGATTTTAATGAAGCAACCACCTCAGTAAGAGAGAGTTCAAATATGGGGACAAAAAAGGTATAGATGATTCGATTAATTTAGTTAGTAATCTGAAGAGTGAAAGGGTGTGGAGAGATGGTGGCAACTGGTTGTCCATCTCCCAGATGTGAGAGCCAGGATGGAATCCTCTAGGAATTAGAAACATATGCTGGAATTTGAATTGGTTTTTAAAACTTAGCGTTAAGTGAAAAGTAAAATGAGAAGGAGAGCGAGATTTATTAGCACAGGACAGTGTATACTAGTTAAAGATACACATGAAAGCACATGTATTTTAAAGGTGCAAGGATTCACATCAGACACATTAGAGTGGATGCCCATAGTGGGGGGCGGGAAGAGGGGGGCACAAATTGAGCCCAGGGGTGAAGGGAGAAGATAAAACAGGAAAAGGGCCTTGCAGGCTGCTTAAGGTCATAAACTCCGAACTGAGGTGAATGCTGAGCTCAGCCCTGTATATCCACCTTCCAGTTACAAACGTGATCGTAATCTTTCCCATCAGCAGAAAGGTTTGTGCATGTGACTGTAGGTGTCATGTGGCCAGTGGACAGCAAATTCTCCCTGGAAAATCTCACATGACTGGGCCCGCAGGCAGCTCTGGCGGCTTGAGGCCTGCGGCAGCTGCCCTCCCAGCCCGGGTGAGACCCCCTCAAAACCGGCATCTCTGTCTTGGGGGAGGCGCAATGTACTGAACTGGACCCATCCAGGAACTGGCCCCAGCTTGGCCTGGGTTTCTGGATTTCTCAAGCAATCGGTTTGAAATCCACGAGAGCCAAGTTCTCCAGGCTGGTTCCACGGCTGGCGAAGCTTCTCTTTTTGGCTTTCTATCCCCTCCCACTCCTGCTCCCACGGGAACGTCTGTGTTGGGAGCAAGTCCAGCTCCAGATGGGCCACAAGAAATCTCAGAGAGAAATGGTCTTGAACGATAACCTTTGGGGTATCAAGAAGAGGAGTTCTACAGAAATGTAAAGTGGCCTGAGTACTTGGATAAAAATTTCTTCAAAGAAGATATACAAATCGCTAGTAAGCACATGACAAGATGCTCAACATCACTCATCATTAGGGAAATGCAAATCAAAACCGCACTGAGATACCACCTCATCCCCCTTGGGATGACTATTATTAACAAGAAAAATGTTGGTGAGGATGTGGAGAAATTGCAACTGTCATTCACCATTGGTGGGGATGTAGAATGTACAACCGCTGTGGGAAACAGTAGGTGCTTCCTCGAAAAATTAACCATAGATTTACCATAGGATTTATCAATTGCACTTCTGGGTATATATACAATAGACTGGAAAACAGAGAGTTTAACAGTTATTTATACACCATGTACATAGCAGCATTAGAAAGATGGAAGCAACCCCAGCGCCCATTGACAGATGAATGAATGAAAAAAATGTTACCATGGAATATTATTCAGCCTTAAAGAGGAAGGAAATTCTGACACAGACCGCGACATGCATAAACCTTGCAGACATTATGCTAAGTGGAGTAAGCCAGCACAAAAGGACAAATACTATATGACTCCACTTATTCAAGGTACCTAGAATAATCAGATTCATAGAAGTGGAGAGTGGAATTGTGGTTGCCGGGGGGCTGAGGGCATGGGGGAGTGGGGAGTGAGTGTTTAATGCATCAGGGTTTCTGCTGGGGATGAAAAGTTCTGGAGACGGATGGCAGTGATGGTTGCACAGCAGTGTGAATGTGCTTATCACCACAGAGCTGTACACTTTAAATAGTTAAAATGGTAAATTTTATGTTATGTGCATTTTACCACAGTAAAAAAGTAGTGAAGTTGGCTAAGAGGAGACTCTGCCAAGCAGATGCACCTCAGTGCAACCTCCACCCCATGCACTGGTGAAGCCTCAGAAGAAACCAAGGCTGGAGTGGAAGGAGGAAGCCTGGCCTTTGAAAAGCCTCTGATGGGGAGAAAAAAAAGAGTGAAGGTTTCAAAAGTTTGGAGTCTTGAGACACTCCTGGGCGAGGACACTTCCTGTCCTCCTCTGCTGAGCAGGAGGAAAGGCCTGGCAACGGGTGTACAAGCTCACACTGTGCACACGCACCCATCACACACATGTGGGACCTGCCAACACACTTGCACAGGGCTCGGCTCTTTCCTGGAAAGATGTGTACTTATTGCAATTCTGTCACACCATTCTCTGGGTTTTAGTAGCTGGGGCAGGTGGCCCTTTTCAGCCCTGCAATTCCCTCCTTCCTAGCCATCCCCATACTGAGAAACCCCTCAGCCAGGAGGGCAGGCAGCAAGGGTGGATCTGCAGGCAGAAGTGCTCTTGGCTCTCAGTACCCCCTGCAAGAGGGGGATGGGATCTAACGCCCTGGACTGAGGCTCAGCTGAGCAGCCACCATAGGCTGAAAAGCTTTGCTGTGGAATTCGTCCCTTAAAGATAAATTCAGTCCCCAATCTGCCTTTAACATTGGCATATCTTCTTTTATCAGTGACGAGCCCCTGCTCCCACAAATGCTGATAAGGCCTCCTGCTCTGGGAGCCTCCCGACCAGTGGCCCTGAGATGATTATGAAGATCTGGAGTGGAGATGATAAGGGAAATTGCAGTTGGACTTTGGTCAGAGTGTCCTGTGATGGGCATTGCCTTTCCAGCATGACCTTGTGGAGACCTGCCACCACCATGCTCTGGGGCTGGCTGTGCCCACATTCAAATCCCAGCAATTCCTCAATTCTCATAACCTCACTTTCCAGTCCACTAGAATGAGGATAATACTAATAGCTCCGCTGTTGGGATGCTGGGAAGAGGAGATCACAGCATGTGCTGATAATTGATAGCACAAAACATAACATCCTTGGGAAATGTACAGGCCCTTTGCTTCCTTTCCAGCCCACGAGGGGTGAGCTGGGCTCCAGGAGCCAGCAGCTGACACCATAGGACAGCTGGAGCTGGAGAGGGAGGAAGGTGGTGAGGGAGCAGGGTAGGGGCATGCAGACAGCCCAGTGGCATCAACCTCGTGCTCAGAGCCTGGCATTGGGAAAGCAGCTTCTTCCCCTGCCAGATGTGCCAAAGCTGGCACCAGAGAGAACTCTGAGCCAGTCTACCACCAGGTCAGACCGTCCACACCTGCTCCTTTGCCTCTTCGCTGAGGGAAGGTAGATGGAGGGTCAGAGCTCATCTTGGGGCTGGGATAGCGCTGCCCAGATGGTCTGATCTTCCCTCTGGGTTGGCGTCTCACCCAGACACCGTCCATGTTGATGCTGCAGGGAACAAGGGGTGGGGCAGAGACACTACGGGACGTTCCATGCCCCGTCCTGACTGGCAGAACAATAGCAAACTGTTATGGGTTGAACTGTGTCCCCCACAAATTCATATGTTGAAGTTCTAACCCCCATTACCTCAGAATGTGACCTTGTTTAGAAATAGGTTTATTGCAGATGTAATTATTTAAGATGAGGTCATCAGCGTAGGCCTTACATGATATGACTGGTGTCATTAAAAGGAGAAATTCTGACACAGTGATACATGCACACATGGAGAATGCCATGTGAGGACAAAGGCAGAGACTGGGGTGATGCTTCTACAAGCCAAGGAACCAACCCTGCTGAGACCTTGATCTCAGACTTCTAGCCTCCAGGACAGTGAGACAACACATTTCTGTTGTTTAAGTCACCCAGGCTGTGGTACTAATACACATACTGTGGAAAGGGGTCAGCCTCAGGACCAGGCACAGACACTGGCCAGCCCTGATGCCAGCAGTAATCCTTTCTTTATCAGCTCCACAGTCTAGCAATTGCCAAAATGCACACAGCTACTTAGCACTCCTGCAGGGGGACCAGTCCAACTTCTGGGATGCAAAAGTGACATCTTCTCATCTCGTTCACTCATTCAGCAAACACCTTATGGGGCCCCAGCATGTTCCAGGTGAAGCACGGCCCTGGGAATGCCCTGGGCAGAGGGCAGGCTCAGTCCCTGCCCTTACAGAGCTCACACACAACCTGGTGGGGGAGGCAGCCTCTCAATGGAGTGGGACAGAGGAGAGTTGGGCTGGAGGGTGGCAAGCGGACACTTGGTCTGTTCCTCCATGTCAGTCCCCCTTTCCATGCAGCTGCCAGGCCTCTGAGGGACGAGGATCTGAGGTCAGGACGTCCTGTGGCAGATAGAGATTACCCCACCTGGGAGGAAAGGTACTACTTCCAAGGAATGTGGGGTCGCTGCTTCAAAGGTTGACTTCTGCTGGGGCTGCTGCCTGCAGAACCCAGCCAGCACCAGCATTTTGCAAGAATGTTATAATCATTTTTCACCAGCAGCCCTCTCAGGAAGACCTGAGGGAGCAGTGACAGTGATGATAACAGGGGCAATGCGGTGTTTTACAGCTCTGCAAACCATGGCCCCAGCATGCTGTGACCAAGGCTCTGTAGAGATTGTCGCCAGACCCCAGGCTCCCTGGGTGCCAGCATCCTGGGCTGCTGAGCAGGGCGGAGGGGCTGGATTCCTCCAACAGCCTGGAGCCTGCAGGAAGTGAAGACCCCAGGCAGGCGCTGGGGAGTTGGTCTGCAGACCACTGGGCAGCTTGCCGAGGCCAAGGTTCAACAATCTCTCCCCTTACTCCAAAACATTCCAAAAATGCATGTTATCCGCAAGCTACTCAGCAGGCTCTAATTGGAATTTGTCACTGTGGCCTTATCATGTAGTGGCTCCAGTATCAAACTGCCTGGGCTCAAATCCTGGCTTATTAGCTGAGTGACCTTGGACGTATCATCTCCAAGCCTCAGGTTCTTCATCTGTAGAATGTGCCCACTTCATGACGTAGTTCTGAGAGTTAAGGGATAACACTCACAGGTAGTGCCTAGCATACAGTGAGCCCACCCTCTAAGTATTAGACATCCATATTATTATTGGGATGAAAGTGTGGGCTTTGGCCATCTAGATTCAAACTCAGTGCCACCATTCACTGACTATATGATCTCAGCAGCTCACCTCCCGTCTCTGTAGTGGACACTGTGCATTGCCCAGACCCCCTGCAGGGCTGAGGCTCCCACTCCCCCAGCTGCTGGGAGTGTTGGTGGCTGACAGGGCCCAGCTGGGTTTGTCTCTGGGACTTGCCCCAGCTGAAGAGAGCCACCTTACTCAAGGTCACCCCTGCCAAGCCTGCATCCTCTGGAGGGTTGATGTAGTGTACAAAGGTCAGGCCCTCTTGTCTCAGGCAAAATAACTCTGAAGGGACATTGGCTGGGGTCTGCCTTGCTACTGCATGGCATTCAGCTCCACTCTGCCTGTCCCACGGTTCCCGCCCCCCTGCAGGCATTGTTCTTGAGAGCACTTCCCAATAAACCTGCACACGAGTTTCTGTCTCGGGGTATGTTTTCTGGGGAACCCAACCTATGACAGCTGGTTCCAGGAAGGATCCTAGGAACAGACTCTAAAGTGGGATTTGGGTGCTGATCACCTGCTGGCCATGAGGGCCTCAGGCACGCAGCTGTGGCTCAGCTGTTAAAGCTTTCCCAGGTGGAGCACTGGGCTGGGATGCTGGAGGAGAGATGCACTCGTGGGGGCTGGTCCCTGTACACTGTGTCCTATTATACCACAGCTGGGGACTCAGACTCTGGGTTCAAGTTTGGAGCCATGATGGCTAAGTCCCCATCAGCAGAAAGTCCTGTCCCCCCATAGGCCTTGCTTTCTGAAAGATGAGGGGGGTGAGATAAACTGATTGGACAAGCGGATTCACTGAGATTTCTTCCCGCTCTAGTGTCCTATACAAGGCCATGACTTATGGAGAGGGGCTTGGGTGCCCTGGAGTCAACAGGGCAGATAAGTTGGGGGCATGGGTGGAGTGACCTGGAAGAGATCTTTGTGTCCCCACCTTGCCTGAAGCACCCGTTTGATCCTGGCTCAGGCCCTTCCCTTCCTCCCCACAGCGCCTCCCCCAGGCCAATGGATTCTGAGGCTAGGGCACCCGTAGCTGACCCAGCGGAGCCTGGATTTTAGTCCACCTGCTCAGGAAGGCCTTGGCCTCATAGACCTCCCTTTCTTCCTCCTGTGTCTGCCCACAGCCTGGCAGAAGTTTGGGCTCAGGACCACAGAAGGTTGCAGATGTTGGAGAGGGCAGAAGTGCAGACACAGGTTCCTGGTCTGTGGGCCTGGGCAGCAGGGCCTCCGTCCATCCCTCCAGAAGTCCCAGAGGCACTTGGCCCACCTCTCGTCCACCCCTCCCAGCCAGCCCATGAGGCAGATGCTCAGGGAAGAGATGGAGGTGCTGAGGGCTATGTGACCTCTTAAAGGTCACACAGTTGGTGGCAGAGCCACATAGCACCCAAGACAGAAGAGCTCCAAGCCTGGGCTCCTTCTGCAGCCTGCTCAGCCTCCTCATGGAGGCTGCTAGGAACTGTTCAGCCAGAGACAAGAGAAGGTGACATTGGGACTGTGATTGAGACAGTGGAGGATTTTACTTTGTTATTGTTTGCCTATTTATTTAATCCTTCCAAAATGAAAATGATTAGTTATTTTAAATGCTTTAAAATTCAAAATATGGAGTTTAAAGAAACTAAAAATAAAGTTTAAAGAAAGTAAAAACCACCCTTAAACTCCACCAACTGGAGGTAGATACTGTTAACAGTTTGGTGAGCAGATTTCCAGACCGCTCTGTGTGTGTGTGAGTGTGAGTGTGTATGTGAGATGTTATGATAATGGGATCGTATACTGTTTCACAACCTGCTCTTTTCACTCCACAATATGTCATGGAACTCTTCCCACATCGGTAAATATAGTTCTTCCTTTCATTTAATGGCTGTGGACTATCCACTGCATTCCATTGCAACTGAAAGTGTCTACCATTTTTCATTTACCCAACCCAGTAATGATGGGCATTTAGGTCATTTCCAGTATTTTGCTATTAAAAAAAAATCTAGGATGGACATTATTATGCCTCTGTCATGGGCATTTGCCCAGCTACTGTCCTAGGGCAGATTTCAGCAGACTGGTCTTCAGGAAAAATTCCCTACAGCAATGGAGGTCACTCTGCTGCCTCCTTCCAGTTGCAGATCCTTGTTTTCCAGGGAAACTGGGGCTCCGCCCTGAGGGGTCATCCATCCCAGGGGCTCTCACGACCTGGGTGGCAGAACCACACACTCAGGGAGGCAGCTTTTTCTTGGGTAGTGCTGGGTAAGGGGCAGGGAGGAGTCCTTGCCTGCCAAGCTGTGCAATTTTCAAGCCCAAATCCAGAGATGTGACTAGTTGTCCCCATGAATCCGTCTGCTCCTCTTCTTGCTGAGTCTGGTAGGGCCTGCTGACGGCCTGCAACTCTGCAAGGGGCTTGACTTCCTTCCAGGAGGCAACTAGGCCAGGCAGGGGCTAAAGAAACTTGGGCCAAAGGCTGCTAGTGGGCCAGTGGGAATCCCGGCCAGTATGGAAGCCTTGGTTTGTGCTGCCGTGGTTCATTCTTTTATTCTTTCTTTTATTTAGCAAGCCAGGCTCTGTGGTGGGAACTGAATATGTGGGATCAAAGAAGACAAGGTCACAGTCGGTAGGACAGAGACCCGCAGATAATCATAAGGGTGACAATTCTCATGAACTGGGGTTGGGGGGAGGGGAGAAAGGAGGGATCTGGGAGTTGCTGGGAGCAGTCACTCTATTATCAGACTTTAGTCTTAACCTTGGCCAGGCAAGGCCTTTTTTTTTAAAGAAATAGACTTTATTTATTTTAAAGAGCAGTTTTACATTCACAGCCAAATTGAGCGGAAGGTGCAGAGACATCCCATATACCTCCTGCCCCCTCCCCCAACCCCCCCATCATCAACATGCCCCACCAGAGGGGTGCATTCCTCGCAGCTGGTGACTGCGTTCTCATGTTGCCATCCTCGAGTCCGTAGTTTAGGGTTCATTCTCGGTGCTGCACATTCTATGGGTTTGGACAAATGTTTAATGACACATATCTTCCATTACAGTATCATACAGAGTAGTTTCACTGCAAGATCTATTTTTTGAAAATAAAGGGAGGGTAACTTTCATCGTGATTACAACTCCCCTTTCCCCACCCCCCACCCCCCCATAAGTGAACCTATTTCACTGTTTCAAAGGCAGGGTTTACTCTCCATCCCCACAATGTGTCCTGAAGTCACAGATTAGTTCACTGGGGGCACAGTGATTCCATCAAGGGTTGGGTTGGGGTCTGGAGGGAGCCTTCCAAAGGCAGCAGGAAGGGGAAGAGAAAGCAGTCAGAACCCCAGAGTCTTAGTGGTTGGATCTAGCCAATGACCCTCTTCCACTGAGGCTCGCAGGTTGTCTCTGTGGAGGGTGGATATTTCTGAGCTGACCACACCAGCCTGATCATGAAAACATCTGTCACAGACACCAGTGAGTGCCCCTGCCTGTAGACAGACTTTGATACCCTGAATTCTGTGCTTCAGGATCTCCTTTAAACAATGATATGACACCAACCCCAAGATGTCACCTGTGAAGACTGAGATTTTTTTTTTTTTTTTTTTTTTAGTCGAAGTCACCTTTAGAGCAAGAAACCACTGAGGGACCACACAAACTTCCCAGTTTATAGATTTGGGAACTGAGATTCAGAGAGGAGAAAGTATTTGCCCAAGATTAATAGCAAAAGTGGAACTAAAATTCAAGTTTCCTGAATCCTACGTGAATGATCTATTTTTCCAACAAATTGAAAATTTTTAAAAAAACCTGTAGCATTTATAGCTGTTGGGTGAATCTTCTACAAGAATGTGATCCTTAGGAACATATCCTTGTTGTAAACAGTAAAGAAAACCCTGGGAAGAAGGTGAGGGACTTGTCTGGGGATGTGCTGTGCGAGGCAGGAGGACCTGCCTGTCCCTGTTGGGGGCCACTCACCTTCTCACTGTCCCTTCTGCACAGCAGGGTTCTTCCACCACACCAGCCCGGGGGCCTCTCCAAATGAGACTAAGGGCGTGGCTAGTGTACTTCTTTGTACCTTCCAGAGCCCTGAGCACAGGCCTGTGCACACAGCAGGCTGGCTCATCCCAACCATTTGTGGGGCCAAGGACAAGAGTACCAAGGGAGGCCCACCCACCAGGTGGCTGCACATGTAAATGTTATGAATCATGCTAACAAACTATTAAATAAAATGTATCCTAGGCTCCTACTATGACAAGTAAACCTTTATAAAGTTGCGGCAACTGCAATAGGAGATGTGTAGAGAACAGGCTCCCATCCCACAGCCCACCCCCTTCTCCTCCCATCCAGGCTGCATCCCACACTTGGGATGTGCACGTGCAGGTGGACACCACAGCTGGCTCCTCATGCTCATCTACACCTCCTGCGAAGAGCTGTCCTTGGCCACCTTGGGAGGCAGGACCTAGAGAAGAGGTCTCTGGCAAACCCTGGCAGCTGGCTCAGGGCTGATTGGGGTAAGAATTCCGAGATCCTGGGTATATGAAGCATGGTCTAAAACATGGGGTATGGGCTCTGGGTGAACACATCCCTCTTCCCCTGTGACTCCTTCCACTGTGGGTGGGAGGTGGGCAGGGCAGGGCTCCAGCAGAGGCCTCTGAGGGCTTGCTTCTTGAAGTGTGGTCCCTGGACCACCTGGGAGCTGGTTAGAACTGCAGACTCAGCCTCACTCCAGACCTACTGAATCAGAATATGCATTTTAACATGATCCTCAGGTGAGTCATGTGCTCAGCGAAGTCTGGAAGCAGAAAACTGAGGACCACGGTCCCTCTTGCCCAGGTCTAGGAGTGGTATTAACAGTAGGTATCAATAAATATTTGCTCTAAGGGCAAATATCACCTAAAACAGGCCTGGTAGCCACTGGGGATTGTGGCTGCTCGGCTCATGGTGATTTCATTTCTTCTTTCTCTGGGGCTCAGGGGCCAAGTTTCTTCTTCTGGCCTAAGCTGACTGGTCCAGTAGTAGGCGCCGGACCTACACGGGGCCAATCTGATGCTATCTCGCAGGAATTTGAAATTTAACTCAAATAATAGGCCCTGGAGTGATAGCAATGGTAATAGTGAATATCTTCAATGCACCTGTGATGTGCCAAGCACAGTGCTGAGTGCTTTACGTGCAATTTATAATCCATCTTCCGACAGCCTCATCAGGCAGGTATTATGGTCTGCTTACTTTTCAGATGAGGAGCTGGGGCTCCCAAATGTTCAGAGGGGGAAGTGACACCCAAGGAGAGCTGGACTGATTGGGTGGCTGAAACTGAGCCGCATGATGCAGGGACAAGGTCTGTCCACTTTTGCTGCCCTGGTCCCAGAGTTTGCACGGCTTCCTGATGATTGGACCGATCATAGGGGAAATGGCCCGTGTGCTGTGGCAGGCCAGACCCAGCTCTGTGAGATGGCTACAGTGATGGAGGGAGGGTGGCCTAGGGGCTGAGTGATGGGCAGGAGCTGTGGGCGAGGGAAGCAGAGGGAAGCTGCACTCCCCGGGGGAGAGCAGGGCACTGAGTGGAACCAGCCAGGCCCATCCACACTTCAACACAGGCAGAGCGCCCACTCTGATCACCCTGGAGCTCTGCTCCCCACCTCCTCCTCCTCCAGTGAGTTAGCAGTGAGCCTGCCAAGAAAAAGGTGTGGGTGGCTTATTTTGAAGATACGGGGCAGCGGGCAGCAGAGAAGTTTGCATCCTCCTCTGCACCCGGTCCCCAGAGGCACGGACACTCAGGAGGCTGAGTGGGGTGGAGGCAGCGGGGCTCTGCGGGGGCCAGATAACCAGTCTGGATTGGAGTTGGGGGCCTCACCGGTAAGAGGCCCAGAGTGGTCCCTGGCTCTGGCTCTCAGAGAATGGGACCCTGAATGGAATCTGCCATTCTGTGGGAGTGGGGGGAGGGGGGTAGAGGGCAGTGGCCTCAGGCAGGTAGAACTGTGAGCACCTAAGGCAACAAAATGAATCAACAGCAGAAAGTTTCTATCAGGATCCAAGCCTCTGCGTGTGCAGGGTTGTTTGGCTTTATTTAAAACACAAACCAACATCTTTGATTATTAACACTAAGACAGCGATGTCCCCTGCTGTCGCTTGACAATCGAACATCACACAGCATATGAGTGGGTCACACTTTTGGTGGTTCACAGCACAGGTGGCCCACAATAGCCATGAAGAAATATACTTCTCATTGTACAATTTCCCTTTTAAAAAACCAATCATCACGTGAGGAGCATCGCCGGCTCCCTCCAGTGAGGAGGGTACAACGCTTGGTAGCGGAGGCCCAGCTCCCTGTGGCCCCTCACCGTGGGTAAGGGCTGCCCCAGCATGGGGACCAGGACTCCTCAGGATGGAGTGGCTACGGCCAGAACACTGCCAGGGCCTCCTTCACTGCTGGGAGATGGAAGGCACCGGTTCTGACGCCCACAGGCAGGGGAGAGCTACCAGGAACCTGGGCTGTCATCAGCACCCCCGAGGCCCCCCCAGCCGGGGCTGCAAATAGCTCCAGGCCCACGCGGCTCCCAGTCTGCTGACAAGGGCTGTTTGCTCCTGTTTCTTCTTTCTTTTTATTTTTTTAAGGGAGCTAAATTCAGAGGAAGAGCTGGCAGTTCTGGAAACTTTTTGTGGCTCCTCAGACAACCGAGGCAAAATGGAGTAGAGGGGGGGTCATCTCCAGGCTCTTTCTGCTGACCCTGGCAGGGGCCGGAAGGGGGCCTCTTCCTCTGGGGTGAGCAGCCCCCAGGGCCAGTAGGAGCAGCGCCCAGTGAGGAAGCCAGGCCTGGGCTCCTCTGACGAAGAGAATGGCATCTCCCCATGCCCAGCCCTTCAAAGGGCCTCGTGTGGCCTGAGGCTGGGCCACCTCCTTCTCCCTTCAGTCTGGAGGCAGCTGCTGCTGACAGGTGTCTAGCAGGGGTCATGGGCATCGTTTTGGGGGTAGGGGAAGATAATCTGAGATTGAGCCCAAAGGGGGAAACTCAGGACTGGGATTGCAGCTGACTAGGCTCCAGCTCAGGGTTGAGCTGGTGCAGCTGAATCCACAGATGCACGTCTGCGTCTGTGCTGAGGCCTGCCTTCCTCACAGCAGACAGGGTTACAGACCCCAACCCGCCTCAAGCCCCCCACCCACTAGCATTTCTTACTGAGGAGCATTTCCCTGCCCGAGGGTCCCGTGAGGTTTTGTCCCCACAGTCGACTCTGCCCCGCTCCCCTCCCCAGCCTCGGACAATCAGCTGTCCCGTGCGCTGGGCCACGCCAAGCCAAGCCGCACAAGACAAGGAAAAGGGCCGGCGAGCCCAGCGGCCGGGCGTCCCCGCGGGGCCCGGCAGCGGCCTCGTGTGCAGGGGGCGCGTGTGCTCTGCAGGGGGCACGCGGGAGGCGGCGGCTGCTCACGGCGGGCGCGGGCGGGCGTGGCACGGTCTCGTTCCGCTCTGCGGGCAGCGGGCTCGCTGGGGAGCGGCTTCAGAGGGAGCGCGGCGGGAGGCCGGCGGCCAGGGGCAGCGGGAGCAGCACCAGGAGCAGGGGCACGCCGGCGGCGGCGGCGGCGGCTGGGGACAGACACAGCAGTCAAGGCGGGCACTCATGTACCATGCACGGGCCCTCAGGCGGCGACGCTTCTGTCTGCGGAACTTGCCCAGCCTCCCTCTTAACGCCCTATTACAGATTTTCTTTCCCCTGGGTTCTTTACACATTCATTCCTTACATGACATGGATACTAATGTCTCTGCATCAAATCCTTTTGGACTGTCATTTTAGCATTTATATTCATTATGCAGCTCTGTTTGGGTGACACGGCCAGTCTCCCTGTGTAGACCCTCCTGGGACACTTCACTATGATCTTTTGTGAAATGGGGCTGCTGCTCCGCCCGCTGAGACCCAGAGCGCCCCTCTGCTCCCTCAGGGTTTTCGGGTGATGGGGTCTAAATGATGCCAGGAGCTCTCATGGCTGCCTGGCCAGCGGCCCTACCTGTGCCCGAGCACTGCTGGGACAGCGTCCCTTCCAGAGCTGCCACGTAGTCCAGTCCCAGCCAGTCACGGTACGTGGTTTTCTCCCCCACAGGCACCACCTGGATTGTGGCATCCTTGAAAAGCAGGTCTTGGCCATGATAATTGGAGGAATCAAACATTTTGAAGCCATTTGTATTGTGGTCGTCTCCAAACAGGTCCTGGAAGCACCACAAGCACAGCCGCCTTTCATCTGGGCTCAAAACGGTCCCCATCCAGGCGCTGATGGCTATTAAATGCTTCACGTGTGATGACCCAAAGTCATTCTGGGGCACTGAGACTCTGATTGGAAGTCATAAGCTTGACAACTGATTGACCCCAGTCATCAAGCGTGGTTTGGGGAAAGATGTGACGATAGACACCATTTGTAAGACATTCAGAAACATTCCACCAAACCAGTTCTTGGATGCAGAACTGAAGCATGAGATTTACAAGAAGAAAGATCCAGAAAAGAGAGATGATGGGGATGAGATTCCTGAGTGTTTTGCTAGCATTTCTCAACCTTTTCTACAACGCTTTCTCACTCTGACGTATGGGTATCCTTTCCCACAAACCAAAACAATTTCATCGAGAGAGCCTTTTGTTCTGCCACCGGTAATAAGAAAATAATAGGTGAGTGGCATATGTCTTCGCTCACCCACCTCTCAGCTGCCACTGCTGTCCCCTCTCTGCTGAGAATCCTAGGACTGAGAGTGTGATCACTACAGCCCTAAAAGAGCTATTGAAAAGACAAAAGCAGTATGAAAAATTATAAATACAAGTGTGAATAAAGGACATCTGGAGAACATGGATAAAGTCTGTGTCAGCTGTTACAGAGTGATCGAGGGGGAAAGGAGTCACGTGGCTATTAATCTCGGTCTTTTTGGAGGGGATTCACGAATCCTCTGGAAGGTCTGATGAGTGCCATCCACCTTCTCCCCAGAAAAATGCACATCCACACTGGATTCTTCCCTCATGTTACTTCAGAGGGCTTAGGGACCCCCTGGGGAAGCCCAGGGACCTGGAGGAAAGAGCTCCTGTGACAGAGGGACTCTGTGGGGAAGATGAGAAGTTTAGAAACAGGCCTCGAAAGCCATCCAGCTCTGCCATTCTGTGGGTGCAGTTGGGAGAGGGCAATTTCAGCTTGAATCGGTGGAGGAAGCAGGGAGACAAAAGTGGAGAGGGGGTTAGAAATCAGTGGCTCCATTGTAAGAGAGCCTGGTTCAAATTCTAGGTGTATTTTGAAGGTGCAGCCAATGGGATTAGCTGATGGATTGAAAATAGAGCATGAGAGGAAGACGGGAGTCAAAGATGACTCCTGAGGACATGGGAAGGCTAAAGTTGGTATTAACTGAAGTGGGGAAGACTGAGGGAGGAATGGGAGTTCCACTTTGGGCTTGATCAGTTTGAGGTACCTATTAGAAATACAAACTGAGATGTCAAGTAGGCAGTTGTTAAATGTGCAAGTTTGGGATTAAAGTATGGGACTGAAGTCAGGGTTGAAGTTGTAAATTTAGAGGCCAGCTGTGTAGATGGTATTTAATGACATGGGACTGATGGGATCAATGGGGATGTAGGTGCTAACAGAGAAGAGGGCTTAGAACTGAATCTGGAGCACTCCAGCATGTAAAGGCAGGGAGATGAGGAGGAATCAGCAAAGGAGACTGAGAAAGAGTGGCCAGAGAGGTGGGAGGAGAGCCCGGCAGGTGTGGGGACCTGGGAGCCATTGTGGGGAAGTCCTTCCAGGTGGAGGGAGTTGAGCTTCAGGAGCAGGGAGCTGTGGCCAATGCAGCTGAGAGGTCGGTACAACGAGGACTGAGAAACAGCCAGTGCACTTAGCAGCATGGGTTACTGTGACCCTGACAGGGCTGTTGCACGGCCCTGGTGGGGGCCTGTTTGGAGTAGTCTCCATCCTTATGAGAGACCAGAAGGAGAAGATTGGTAACTCCAGGGAAGAGACACCTCTCTGGAGGAGTTTTCTCTAAAAGGGAGTGGGATTATGGGTACAAGAGCCTGTGAGACCAAGAAGGTCAGTTTGTTTTTCAAAGATAGCAGAAATCACAGCATGCTTGTATCATGGTGAACATGGTCCACTGAGAAGGAAAAATTAATGATGCAGAAGACAGAGGAGGTAGCTGCTGGAGGATGTCCTTTGGTAAATGAAAATCACAGAATATCACCCCAGCCTTCCTCAGTTTCTCCCGAGGTCTGCTCCAGGTAGACTGAGGCCCCCCTGGAGCCTTGGCTCACTTCTGCTGCCCACCCCTCAATGAGGCAGCCCCTGCGCTGGCTCACCTGCGCCTTGTCCAGCAGTCCATACACGGTGAAGATGTTGGTGTCCGGCCGGACCATGACGGCATGGGATGGTATCTGTGCCAGGTTGCAGGCTGAGAACTGGAACACCTCGGCCCGTGCCCCATTGGGGCACAGCAGTTCATAGTCCTCTGACCTGAGCTCAGCAGCCCAGGGCTCAGAATTGTGGCCTGAGGGGTAGAGCAGAGGGGGGAAGTGTAGAGTGAGACTGCTATCCCCCTGAGCCCCTAAAGCCCTCCACTGTGGGAAGGTGGCAATATCTGGCCAGCTCCCCACCCTCTCCATTCTCCAAGTACTCTACCAGGGCGAGAGAACCCAGCTGTGCTAATGCTATTGGCAAGAACTACCACGGGCAGGTGGGATCCAAGTTTTGAAACACTAACTGATGTTTTCTTCCTGCACGTCTTACTTCTCCTTGACCAATCCCCATCTCCCCTCAGGCCTCAGCTGGGCCTTTCTGGGCTGAGTCTGTAGGCAAAGATATGTTGGGAGAGAGTGGAGAAGACTGAGGCTCCAGTGTTTGGGGTTTCAGAACCTGGGGTGGAGGCAGGGGACACAGAAAGTACGAGCAGTACGTGCTTGAGGGAAACAGCCACAAGACTTCAAAATGGTCACAGATTCCTTGCTGGAGGACAGGAAGCGGGGGTGATGTGAGCTAAGGCACCCTGTGCTCTGATAGGATCTCAGATATAGGTTTGGGGTCCTGAAGCAGAGTGCTCATGGGCTCTTTTTCCCAGGTGGAGCCCAGGAAGGTGGTTCCAGAGAAAAAAAATACCTGTGTAATGTGTCTGGGTGTGCCTTGCCTTGACCTGGTTTTGGAGCTGCAGAATGATTTCCCTGCATGGAGCGTTGACCTGCTCAAGACCCCAGACGAGATGCTGATGTGAACTGACGACCCCTGCCACCCCCACCACATACCCTGGCACTACATAAATCTCTCCAAATGGACTGAGCTTGAGTTTCTACCATTTAGGTGGAATAGGAACTTAAATTCCAGACCAGTGGAGACCGTCATGTGTCTTGAACACCTGATATGTGGCCTAAGGTCTGTCCTTGCTGTATGGCCCTTGGGGCCCCAGGTTCCCCAGGATGCAGAGCCTTCTAGACTCAGTCTCTCCTGTTTGCCACTTGGTCCCCAAAGCCAGCAACACCCAGTGTTTAAATCGTGTTGGGGATGGGGATCAGCTCCCCCAATGTGGCCCAAGCCGCTTCACCTACCATTTGTGTTGTCGAAGACAGTCGTGTGCTTGACAAAGGCCACGTCCCCCGCGTTCTCCACCAGGCACCTGCCACACAAGAGGAAGGGGCAGGTGTTGGAAGGAGGCTCTGCCTCTGCCCTGGTACTGGCTCCAGCCCACCCACTGGCCGCCGCCACACACCTGAAGGCGCCGCTGTAGCCGTAGTACCTCTCCTGGCTGTTGCCCACGCACTTGTTGCGTCCCTGCTCGTCCCCCACGCACAGTGCGCACAGCGAGGCCGGGTAGTTCTTGGGGTTGTTCACGGGCACGCAGCTGGCGTTGAAGAACTGGCTCACCGCTGGGCGCAGGGGAGGGCTGGATGAGCCGCCGTGCAGAGAGGGCGGCCAGGGAGGAGCTGGGCCGGCTGCTCCCCCGCAGACCTGCCCACCTGGCCTGGCCGTAGGCTACCCACCTGCTCCGCTCCCCGCCCAGCCCTGAGTGGTGTGTCCCCTCTTGGGTGGATCTCCAGGATGGGGGAATGCAGAGGTTGTCTATGTACAGGAACTCTGCCAACAACCTCTGGTGGTCACCCAGCCTTTGCTTGAACTCCCTCAGGGACAGGGAACTCACTACTTTGTAAGCTACTCTGTTCCAGTCAGAGCAGTTGCCCCACTGTCTGGGAGCAGGAGCTGCTCGTTCTAGTACCCTCTGTGTGCTGGTGTGGGTGGTTAGAAACAAATGTGTTTTTAGTTTTTCTGAGTTACTGGCCAGGACAGGTGTGTGGCCAGTCAGCCCAAGGATCTCACCAGCTTCTGACTGCCTTTCTATCACCATGAATTTATTTATGTGTGCATGATTTAACACACAGGAAGGGCTTTGTGTATGGCATATGGCAGTGCTTGGCAAATGTTTCTTCTGTCCTCAACTTAGCTCTGTGTAGATACCTGGGCACTTATGCAGATGCCTGCCCACTTTCCAACAAGATCCCCCAGATGCCCAGGGGCTGCTGGCAGATGCGGACAGTCCTGTGACCTGATGGTGACACAGTCAGGCCCAGCCCGTGAACACACCTGCTACCCATGTCCACTGGTGCTAGTCCCACTCTGGGTGAATGAATGGGTAGCGGGCACCATGGCACCCCACACAGAACCACCAGACAGCTACCCTGGACTGTTGCACGTGTGGCTGAGAATATTCCCCAACCTTCCCAAGAGCAAGGGGCATGTCAAGGAGGAAGAGGTTGTCTTCTGTGGGGTCTGCCTTCTGTGGGGTCTGGCTAGAAGAGGGCCCCCAACCCTCAGAGCTGGCCACTGTCCTCAGCCAATCCCAAAGAAGATTTCCCAAGTCTATGTCCCTCAGAGGGTGGCACCTGTGAGGACGTCACAGTCCTTGGGCCGGATGAAGCCCCTCTGGATGAGGGCACCTACGGGGATGTCCCAGCCCGCAGGGCTGCCGAAGCCCGAGTGGCAGGAGCGCTTGCCGCGCAGCTCATCCATGGTGAAGGCGTAGGCGCTGTCCCGCTTCACCACAGCCACCACGAAGTAGGAGTTGCTCCTGTCCTCTGCTGTGGGGAGAAGGACATCACATGAGGGGCCCCTCAGCTGACAGCCAGAGGCAAATCCCCATGGGGCCCTTCCCTCCAACCCATTCCCTCTTGTTTCTCTGCTGAGAGCTGGGATCCCACCTGGCACTGCGCAGGCTGAGTGCCCAGCCGAGGCTGGCAGGTGTCAGGGCACAAATCCAGAAGGGCCCCCGCCTATCACCCCATTGCTGAGGAGTGGCCTGTGTGGCTCCACTGTTCAGTCTTGTCTCCCCACCCTACCCCCAACAGTCCTCACCCAAAGGGCTTTCTTTCTTTCCTTACTCCTAGGTGCTGTTTTCCTCATCTCCCGGGAGGAAGCGGAGGCTCAGCTGAGGGCTGTTGAAGCCTTTTTCCAAAGCCTGGATATTTCTCACATTCAAATGGAAGGGACTGAGGCCCTTAGGTTACTATTGAAGAGTGCAGAGGCCAAAGCCCCATTCCAGGCCACTGAGAATGAGCTGGTAAGGGGAGGGCTCTGAGGGCCACCTTCCATGGGTCAGGGCTGGAAGAGGCTGAGGACCTAGTCTCAAGGTTGCAAACTATGCAGCCTGTCTTTGTATGGCCTGGGTTGCAAGCTAAGAATGGTTTAGCATATGGAACAGAGACCGTCTGTGGTCTGCAAAGCCTAAAGCATTTACTCTCTGACTATGCAGTTGCCAATCCCTTAGAGATGTTCACTGAAAAGCTGGGGAAACTGAGGCCTGGGGCAGGAGAGCTTGCATAGTGACAGATGCAACCAGCCCAGGCACAGAGGCACTGAGGGAGCTGGAGCTTCTGAAAACAGCTGAGGGGGCGAATTTTTATATTTATAAAAATATCAACCACCTCCCGGCTGAGGGCAGATGGCTGGCACCGCACTCACAGGTGTAGCGCTCCCCGGCTGCTGGAACCAGGCCATACATCTTCCCTGCCGTGTAAATGTTCTCACCATCTAGGGTCACAGCGTCGATATGCCCAGCCTGAAGGGAACAGAAAGAGGGACCCCAGACCGGTTCTCGATGTCAGGATCTGATGGAGGTGGCAGGGCCTGGTCTCTTGGGGGTTTGTAGCCTCAGACTCCTTCCTCTGGGGAACCTGGGTACAGAATGCCCTACCCTGCCCATGTGCCCCTTCCTGTCCTTGAGAAGATGCCCAGCCAAGAGGGGTGCTTGCAGGGCCAAAAAGCAACCACACTGGCACTGCCGTTTGTTGGGTGTTTGCTTCGTTCTGTCAACACAGGGTTACAGAGAGTCTCCGGTGTGTCCCTGGTCTGAGCAAAGCCCTTGTGCTTGGTGTGGGGTCTCCCCGTGGGTTGCCAGCCCCCAGAGGACTAGGACACTGTACCTCCAGCACCTGCCAAGGGCTGGCATGCAGGGCACATACAATACATATTTGTTGAAGGCATGTGCAAATGGAAGAGTGATCCAGCCCTTTAAGGTCTGAACAGTCTTGGGGCTGTGGGATAAGGCTCCAGGGTTGAGGGACAAGGCCCTGCCTGAGGGGGTGGCTGGAGGGGCTCCAGCCTTTTTCCCTTAGACCCTCGTGGAGCACCTACCCCCACCCCACTGTCCATTCTGAAGCTCTTGACAGGTGATGCCAGAACCCTGCAGAGGGGTGAACTGGTAAGCCACAGTGGTGTGACAAACCTGAGGGAAGGGATGGGGGGCAGGGAGAGAGGAGACGCCTGCACTCCAGGAAGGTGCCCCACACCATTCAGGCCCAGAGGCAATGGTATTCTGAGCCTGGAGGGTGCATCTCTAGGGGGTCTTTCTTTTCCCCCACCTGGACCTTCTCCTTCCTACTGTGATGTCAGGGAGGACACACAGACCTAGACCAGGGCCCTGTCAGGCTGAAGGTCTCTTCCTTGGGTCACTGTAGCTGGGCAGGAAATGGGTGTTAGAGCCACACTGGACACCATTGCTGAGAGTCTTAGAAGCTAGAACTGAGGATCTCTGAGCCTCTTGCTGGGGTTCTGAGGAACCCCTGAAGTCCGCTTCTCTCCCCACAGGCCGCTGGCAGCCTGTGACCTTCTGTGAGCTCAGACTGAGAGGAGGTTCTTGCTTGGAGGGAGCAGAGACCTCCCTCCCTGCATCCCTCCATCTCTTCCTGCTCTGGGGCCCTTGGCACAAACGACCCCACCACAGGACAGCCTGCCAGGCATTGGGAAGTAAAGACCCCTCCACCCCTAACTCTCCCTCCCAGTTCCAGCTGAGACGCCTCCTCCATCAGTGTCACCCACAGCTTAGCTCAGCTCTGCACAGAGACAGACTTCTGTTGGCACCTGGAGAAAGTGGTTCCTCCACTCCCGAGCTGGGGACCTTGGGCAATTGACTTTCTCAGCCTCTGTCAGCCCCAGTCTCCACACCTGAAAATGGGGCTAATAATCATACCCACCCCACAGGGTTGTGGTAAAGATTAGCTGAGATAATGCACACAATGGCTTTGCATAGAGTTGGGCACGCAGGAGGTGTTAGCTCATGAGGCTGTTATCCATCACAAGCCTGGTCGCCCTTCCCTTCCTGTCCAGTGTCCTCTTCTTGGCCTTCTAGTCAATGTGGCTAACTGGCTGAGCAGGGTTGGCATTCCTGAGGGGCTGTGGCTGGTGCCTGGGGACTGCCCTGATCAGGCCCCACCTGCTTGCTCTTAAAACAGGACAAGAGGAGTCCAGGCACCTAGGGCTGGCAGGCCTGGGCTTGGGCCTGAGGCTGAACATCTGCACCCACAGGAGGGCCGCCTCCCTGGCTGCAGGGCCTCTGGAACCTCTGCGTTCTGGCCTCAGTCTCCAGTCAGAGAAGCAAAACTGGAAACAGCTGAATGGGGACTGAGACCACGGCCAGTGTTTTGAACTGCACATGCGGAGCCTATCAGTGAATGCTAAATCAGTTTAATGGGTCATGACAAGCATTAAGGAAAAAGGTTTGGAATAGAACAAAATAGAAAATATCAAGTATTGTTTTTTTCATACGTCTCTATATAAAGGATATATATTTTTTCACATATTTATATCTGAAAGAAAAATTTCATGTATGACTCAGTGTGGGTTGCTGTCAAAAACGTTGAATGAAGGGGCCGGCCTGTGGCTCACTAGGGAGAGTGCGGTGCTGATAACACCAAGGCCACGGGTTCGGATCCCATATAGGGATGACCGGTTTGCTCACTTGGGAGAGTGTGGTGCTGACAACACCAAGTCAAGGGTTAAGATCCCCTTACCGGTCATCTTTAAAAAAAATTTTTTTAAAAAATTTAAAAAACGGTTGCATGAACAGTGATCCAAGCCCAACTGCTATCGTGCACAAGGGGAAACAGTTTCAGAAAGGGGAAGGGGCTTGCCCAGGGCTGCGGCGTCGGTCCAAGCCAAGCTGGGCCAGTGCTCCTTCTGCTCCCAGCCTCAGTGGGGCGCCCCTGGGCTCCCTCAAGGGAAACAGTCCCCTCTGCCTGCCCCCAGGGATGGGGTACTGGTCCCTGCAATCCTTCCTTCTCCCTTCCTCTGTGGGCCTGTCACAGGAGATGTTCTTCTCCTCCCCAGGTGGCCCAGGGGGACAGGTGGTAAGGACCGTCCCAGGCACTGCCGCCACCTGCCCACCTGGCTCACCCAGCCCCTCCCTGGGCAGCTCAGCCCCCACCTGGATCTGCTCCATGCAGTGCTGGGGGGACTCAGCTGACACACACTGGATCTCTGGCTTGAGCCTCTGCCGGCTAAAGGCCACAGCCATGTCTCCACACTTCTGGATCTCAGGAGTGGACAGCACACACCAGTGCAGGTAGGGGGGCAGCCCTGTGTGAGGGTGAGCACATGGTCACTGCCAATCTGTGGATTGGGGCCCTGGTGCTGGTAACTCATGGGAAGAGCTTAGAGTCAGACCCAAGGGAAAATCTGGGTTTTTTTCTTGTTAGTTGTGTGTCTGGAATAAGTTACATAACCATCTGATCCTGCTTCCTCATACAGAAAGGGGATAACTGTACCTCTCCAATGGGACTGTGAGAGCTTGAGGCAGACCATGGCTGTCATGGATCTAATTCAGTGTCTGGCACACCAGTTCCCTGCTGTAGGCAGAGGATATGTGGGGGTAGGGGCTAGAGGTGGGAAGCCCACTTGCAGACTACTGCAATAGTCCAGGCGAGAGAATGCCTGAGCCAGGCTGTGACCATGGGGTGGGAGAGAGAGGAATGAGAGATTGTGGAAGGAGAATGGAAAGGACATGATGGTCCCTGCATGGAGAGGCAAAGAGATCCCTCCTGAGACAGACCCTGATGGCCTGAATCCCACCCCCAGAGCAGGTGGGGTCTCAGGGTACAGTGTACCATGCACCTACAGAGATGCTTCACCCCAGACCCCCGAAGGCAGAGGACTGGAAGTGACAGGTTCTCAGAGAGGCCAAGAGGTACGTGTTGGGCCTCCTGGACGAGTGTCCTCCCCCAGCTACTTCCCTAGAGAGCCCGGCCATGCCTGAGGTTGGGCCAGGCTGGAGTTGGCAGGAGAAGGGACAAGTGGACTTACGGCTGGGGTCACAGAACAGACCCTTCATGGCATGCAGGTACTCTGGGCCCAGCCATGCCTCGTAGGTCTGTGTGGCGATGGGCACAAGCTCCAAGGTAGAGTCTTTGAACAGCAGGTTCTTCTGGCCATAGGCCTCAGAGCTGAACATCTGGAAGCTGCTACCCTCATGGCTGAACAGCAGCTGTGTCAAGGGGTGGGGGTGGCGGCTGGTGAGGGTCCTGCCGGGTCATATCCTCCCCAGTCAGCCACCTGTCCCTCTTCCTGTGGCCTCAGGGCAGGTGCCCATTCTCAGGGGCAGGCGAGGCCCCCTCCCCTGTGGCGCCTCCACTGATCCACACTCCTTCTCTGTGCTCCTCCAGTTCTGGGTCTCCATCCAATTCATCCTGCCTTGTCACACTCAGCTGTGGCCCAGGTGTGGGAGGACTGAGGACACACAGTGGGGCTGGGCAGTGGCAGAACGGACAGGGCACCCCAGCAGTCAGAAATACACTGCTGTTACAAGCAGCGGTTTCAGCAAAACATGACTCACATTTAACTAATGATACTTTGAATTGTACTGGTTTTGTCATCTTGGATATTTGCTCATATGTTCTGGTCTTGGTTTTCAGGCACCAGTACAGACGCTTTCTCTGAGGGCTGCCTGAGTCTCCTGGTCTCCCTCCTCGGCCAGCCCTCCTCCCGGCCAGCTAGCTCGGTTGGTCCCTCCTTCATACTGACCTGGCCTGAGGCTGGACACCACAGAAGCCAGGATCCCCAGCTGGGGTCTGTCCCAGGGTGGGGTCTCTGGGTCCTGCCCCTATGGTGGTGGGTGGTGAGAAGACCCAGAGCCCCTGCCCCAGGGGAAGCTGTGGGGCTTGAACTCACCTGACCTTCATTGAGCAGCCGGAAAATGAGGCCCCCATCCATGTCAGCCCGGACCACCACAGCATGAGCAGGCACCCGGGCGAGGTGGCATTGCCTCCACCCAGTGACGTCGGCCCGGCTGCCATCCCGGCACAGCAGCTCGAAGTCCTGTGACCTCAACACCTGGCCCCAGGAGGGCAGGGTTTTCCCTGGGAAGATGGGACGCCTGGGGTGAGTCCACTCCTGTCCTGGGAGGGGTTAGGAGAGGGTGACGGGGAAGGCCCCGGAGAGGGAGCCTGGGGAGAGGCCAGGTGTCCTGGAGGTGGGAGCCCAGAACTCAAAACGAAGCCGAGCTTGGTGGCTGTACCCCACAAGAGCAGGTGTCTACACAGACCATTTACTTACATCTTCTACCTCTCACCAATGTCTATTAATAAAGTGGATTTGAGGTATCTAACAATATGACGTATAAATAGGACTATTTATTAAAGACAAAAAGAGTGAGAAAATGAGACAATTAGGATGAGAGAGAGAAATGGACCAAGAGTCTAGGATGAGTTCACGGCTGTCATTAGGCACTACATTTGGCTCAGAGCAGAGGACAGAGGGCAGAGGGCGGAGGGCAGGGGGCAAAGGACCATGGTGGAAAAACACCCTGACAGAATCTACCAGAACCATGGCCCAGAGAGAAAAGGGTAACTCCCAAAGCTTTGCCTGTAACCCCAGCTATTAATATTTTGATGTATTTCCTTCAAGTCCTTTTTTCTATTGTATTTTCTACTTCTATTTTGTAACCATTTTTTATTTTTTTTGTTGATTTTATTTTCTTTTTAAAAGATGACCGGTAAGGGGATCTTAACCCTTGACTTGGTGTTGTCAGCACCACGTTCTCTGAAGTGAGCCACGGGCTGGCCCCTGTAACCATTTTTTAATATGGTTAAGGACACAGTTGATAGACAATTTTGCATCCTACTTTTTTTTAAAAAAAATCTCTATAAAGCATTTTTCCACATTATTGGATATTTTCCGTAAAACTCATTTATTTCTTAATAGAAAACAAGATTTATTTGAAAGAGCGACTATTGACACCAAATAGGAATATTAAAAAGACCGATATTAATGACTGTAACTAAACCACAGACGGTCCTGCATAACAAGTTTGCTACTTTTTAAATTAAAACGAGGGGGATAAAACCTCTGCTAGGAAATAAGAAGGGAAATGCTAATTTGTGGGATCATGAAAACTTTCGCTCAAAAGCTATTTGAAAGCAAAACCTTCAAAACAACAGAGTAATGATTTGAAAAACTCCTTAAGGTCACCTTTAATGGCTGCATGATGTTTTATAACACTCGGTCCAGTTCTCTCCCTCACTCCCCAACTATTCTCTATTTTTATTTTATTTCATTTTTTGGCAGCTGGCTGGTATTTTTCTCTATTTTTAAACTGCTGCAAAACCTTTGTGTAGATCTCGGGGGTATCATTTGTCTTCTCAGGAGATAAAAGCATCATTTAGGCACTTCTGTCTGCTCCTCCTGTCTCTCATTGGCTAGAGACAATTAAAGACATATTACTTCACCACTTTCGACATTTATGTCAAGTCCACTATTTTGCTTTTATCAATCTCTTTGCATAAAGATACTTTTTAAACAATTACTTTCTTAGATTTCCTTAGATTACCATAGAAACTTTTAAAAAGCTGATTTTAACCCAGTATATTGCTATTCTTTGCCCACCAAAAAAAAAAAAAAAAAAAAGGCAATGATTAACAAAAAAATACAATGATTAAAAAAAAAAGACAATAACCGGACATTCTGGAACAGGCAACACTATAGAGACAAAAGTCTGACTGGTGGTTGCTGGCAGGCAGGGAGGGGGGTGATTAGAAGGGTTGTGAGGAAACCTTTGGGGTGCAGGGTCTGTTCTAATCAATACCTCGATTGTGGCGGTGGTTATGCTTTTCTCTGTGGGCCTTGGTTCTGGGTAGATACACACAACTGTATGTTTTTGGCAAAACTCATAAAACTATACTTCAAAAAGCAAATTTTGCTACATGTAAATTATACCTCAGTTTAAAAAAGAAATAATTTTCAGGTAAATCCAAATTAAGGGACAAATAAAATAAAATAAAATAACTGGCCTGACTCTTCAAAATGTCAATGTCTTAAAAAGCAAAGAAAGACAGAAAAACTGTTCCAAGATAAAGGAAAATAAAGAGATCTAACAACTAAATACCATGTGTGATCATAGATTAGGTCCTGGCCTGAAAAAAACTGCTATAAAGGACAGAATTGAGACAATCAATGATACGTAATATTGACTGTAGATTAGATAAAAGAACTGTATCAATGTTACATTTCTTGAATTTGATAACTGTGGCTAGAACATATCTCCTTGTTCTTAGGAGATGCATACTCAGGTATTCAAGGGGCACGGCACAGGCAAACGTACTCTCGAATGGGCCAGAATACACGTGCGCGCGCACGCGCGCGCACACACACACACACACACACACACACACACACACACACACACAGAAAGAATGATGAACCAAATGTGGTAAAGTGCTAAAAGTTCAAATCTGACTACTTTTCTAAAGTTTAACTATTTCAAAATTTAAAAAAAATTAAATGACAATGATATAATGGATCAACATGTAACACCAACCCATAGTCAATAAGACATTGTCCAGGGATAAAGAATGGCTTCTTCAAGAAAGAAGAGAAAAATGCCAAGAAGGGACAGTACATGAGACCTAGTGCAGAAATTTGCAAACTTTTGTTAAAAAGCAGATCCCAATCTTCAAGTGGAAACAGAACCCAATGCCATGTGCAAATCAGAATGGAGCTGGTCACCGGCTCCCTGGTGCCACAGAGCAGTTGAAACTCCATTGGTGAGACCTACTTCTTCCTTTTTGCAGACGGGAGCCTAAGGTTCAGAGACTGAGGGACTTGCCCAAGGTCTCCCAGAGACTTGGAGCAGCACTGAAGGGGAGCTCCTGCGCTTAGCCCTGCCACATGGGGGCCCTGCTCCAGGAAGCCCCCGCCTGAGATTCTGCTCCAGTGGGCCAGCCCCCAACTCACCATCCGTGTTCTCCAGCACCGTGCTGTGCTTCACAAAGGCCACATCCCCTGCCCCTTCTGCCAGACACCTGCAGAGGAGAAACCATGAGCCCGGACATGGCTGAGCTCCCCTCGAGCTCCTTGGTCCCTGCCCATCTCCCACCTCTGGAGTTCTGGCCTGGGCATGGGGGTGGCTGTGGTGGGCGTGCAGTCCAGATTCCAGTTCCCCAGCTTGTTGGCTGTGTGGCTTTGGCAAGTGTGGACCCTTCCTAGACCCTGTCATGTACAAAGCAGGGATAAGCAATCAGCTCCCTATAAGGCTGCAATGAGGATGAGAGACATTTACAGTTTATATAGATCCAGAGATTGCCTGGCTTGGGCCTGCAAACAGCAGGTACTTACTTACATGGCAGTTTCCATCAGCAGCCTTGACACTCAGGGGGTTTTAAGATGATCCCACCCTATGGCAGGCAATTGGACTAGAAGATCTTTTCATGCCATACCAAAAACTGTGTGGAATGGACGTAACTTTTATGCATTCTCTATATGTCACTGACAGAGTGGGAGGCAGGTCAGGGCTTGCTGGGCAAAGGGGCTGCTTGGGTCCCCACAGCCAGAAAACAAGCAGGGATTGGGTGGGGGTGGACAACACCAGGAGAGGGCTCTGAAGCCTCCAGGAGAGTCAGGGAGAATGGGCAGATGGCTGAGGACACAGGTGAGGTGGGGTGGGCAAGGGTCCACCACTTGGGGGTGCTGAAAACAGCTTCTTCTCTTGGTGCCCCAAACTGCATTTACCAGATCACACCTTGGAGCTGGGGCACCAGAAGGCTTCCCCCACTCCCAGGTGGAGACAGAGGACGGGGCAGCTAGAGGGACTCAAGATTTTCCCATTCCGGTCCCCGTGGAACACGTCTCATTTGCGGATGGATGGAATTGGACCATGAGCTGTCGGAGACTCTCTTTCGGATCCATGAAGGACGTAAGCCCAAGTCCCAACTTGAACCCGTGGCAGAGATGGAGCAGGCCCAAGTGTCATTCCCTCCACCCCCTCTGCCTTCCCCACTGGTCTGAGACACCAGAATGGGGACATGGGTGTGGCAAAAGGCTGTTTTTTCCATTTGCTTCTCTCTGAGCCCTCACCTCTCTAAATATACCAAACATGTTGATTTTATGAGTAAATCCAGCCTGGCATGTTCCAGTTTGATGTTTTTAAACTAACCAGGGTACAGAACTATGTAAGTATAAAAGGTGCTTTGATGAGAAGCAGCCAACACTGCCGCTTCCCCCTCCGCAGCCCTCGCTGGGTAAAGCTGCTTCTCCCCAGCCCTGTGGCCTCCAGCGCCTCTGCACACCCTGCTCCTCCCATGCCCGCAGCCCTCCCCAGGCCCCCTCACCGGAAGGCCCCGCTGTAATCGTAGTATCTCTCCAGGGGGCTCTTGTCACACACCCCCTCCCCAGAGGTGTCGCCCCGGCAGAGGCGGCAGAGGGACTCTGAGTAACTGGTCTCTCCTGCCCCGGGGACACAGCTGCCCCCAAAATAGTCACTGACGGCTGTTGGAAGAAGGCAAAGAGAAGTCACTGAGCCATACTTTCTTCAGACCCTGAGACCCAGGGCCTGGGTTCCACAGGGACCTTGTCAGGATTCTTCTGAGAATCGTTTCATCTTCTAGCTTCAGCCCGAGCAAAACAGGGGAACTGGATTGGATCAGTGATTTCCAGGCTGGGTCCACAAAAGCAGCAGTGGGCATCTGGAGTGACTGTTTTTATTTAAAAATGGCTCAAGGAAAGAAAAGATTTATTCATAAACAACTACACAAGACAACTAAACATCAGCTAGATACTGTTCTCGTAGGTTTCATTTCCAAGTCAGTATATATGATTAATTAATAAAAGGGGGAAATGAAGAATTACTTAATGAGTATTATCATTTCGATAGAGAGCACTTCTCGAAGCACAGGATGGGGAGGGAAACCGAGTAGAAGGAGGCCTCATTGGTGAAGAGGTCGGGATCTGCTGATATGCATGGATTTTCAGACACTTGCCAGCACTGAGGCCCTGCATCCAGCCCCTTCACAAATAACTATCCTGTGCCAAGGGAGGATGCCCTCCTGCCTGCACCCAAGCCCGTAGGGCCACGTGCATCACCCAGCTAGACAGAGTTCTTCCAGGGCAAGCCCCCTTGGTCTTCTTTCCATGTCCTCCCAGAGGAAGAGATATGTAATAAATATGCCAAGTGACTGACAAACCACCCACTCACGGCCACCATCTGAAAGGGTGTGGCTTCCAGGCTCCTGGGGATCGTGGCTGGTTTAAATGGCTGGTTGGGGTCATTAGCCATTTGGGAGCTTTCTGGGTGCAAGACAGCAGATTGTTTGGGTCCTGAAAAAATCGTGTTTCTGATCCTGTAAAGCTGAGGACACACTTCTAGGCAGAGTGGCCTGCATGAGGTCTATACCAGGTAGAAGCAGGAGTGGTGGCCTGCTGGGGCCAAACAACCGGAAACTCAGATGGTGGCAGCATAGGGCTGGCCAGCAGTGTGCAGGGAATGATCTCATCCGCTACATGCAGGGAAGGCCTCTGGAAGAGGGACTTCACCTCACCTTAAAGTGGGCTCAGGGCGAAGGTGAGGCCAGAGGGAGGCCACCCCCAGGGAAGGAATAAGCATGAGCAGAGGAAAGGAGAGGGGAGACCCAGAGATTCCCTGCCAGCCCAAAGCCCTCACCTTTGAGCACATCGCAGCCCATCACCGAGAGGTGGCCGCTCTCCACCAGGTAGCCCACGGGCACATTCCAGCCCACTGTCCGGTTGATGCCCGTATGGCAGGACTTCACTCCTTTCAGCGTGTTGATGGTCACGTTGGAGCTCCTCTTGACCACAGCCACAGCGTAATAGGAGGTGCCAACCTCTAGGAGGGAGGGGAGGCGTGATGGTGGTGGGAGGCTGCCCCCCCAGAAGGCTGCAGGAGTGGGGTGCATGTGCATGTGTGTGCAGGCACACACGGGTGTCCACATGGTACGTGCATGGCATTCTGGTGGTCGAGAGAGCAAGTGCGTGCAGTCCATGTCTTATCACGAGACCCTGTCCTTCTCCAGCTTCAAGAGGTGGATATTATCCTGGGACATTGATTCACTCACTGATGTCCCCCTTTTCCTTTCCAAGCTAGCCGGTGCTTTGCCGGGTCTACATTTCCCTTGCGTCAGGGAAGCTGTACAGCTGGATGGAAAGCAGAAGTAGCCTGCGAGTCTTTTGCTCCCAAAAGCCTAGGCCCTTGGGAGGACTTGGAGGGTTCGAGGGAGTGGTATTGTGCTTATGAGAAGAACAGTGGTTGGGAGAAGCAGAGAGAGTAGAGCAGGGGTGCCCCCCAGATTAGAAAAAGTGATTTTCCGGTGCTGAGGGGGTGAGGGGAGAGAGAGACAGAGACAGACAGAGACAGAGGCACAGAGAGAACTAGCAATGTGGTCCCAAGTTACTCAAGACCCTGAATGGCTGTGGGGTACACGTGGTGGGTAGGCAGGGCTCTACAGCCTTGCAAGAGATTCCCCTGGGTAAAGTGTGGTCCAGAAGGGGCCATTTGGACAAAACCCAGGTGATTCATCTATGGGGACTTCTGACTGGAGGGTCTCCCATCGGATAGACAGACAGACAGACACACAGACTGCCCTGTGGTGGTGGGGTGCCCATGATCAGAATGAAGTTGAGCATCTGAGTCTGTCCTCTGCCAACCCAAGCAGCTTCGTCTGGTACCACCCTCTGAGTTCCTTGAACCACCAAGATCTTTTCCACCCGCACCTGGGATCTTCATCAGGGCTCAGCTGAAATGTCACCTCATCAGAGAACCCTCCTCTCTGCTCTCTTTCAGTAGGTTTCCCCACACCCCTCCTTCTCTCTCTTATGGTCTTTACTTTTCTTCATAGCACTCACCACATGAGTAACCATAGTTTTCATGTTTATTTGTTTACTATCCGACTCCTGCCCTTTGAGGGCAGGAACAGGGTCTCCTGCTTACTACTCGATGCTCATGACAGCATGTTGTTCAATAGATGTGTTGACTAATTAAAGAGGAAGAGCTGCATTTGGGCTCATGAGGCAGGGCTGTTTCTGGCCTTTGAGGAGAAAGGCTGACTTGTTTGCAGGGTCAGACTGTGTCCTGTGTCATCTGATGATCATTAATTTGACAAGTAACCGGCCAATGCCTTCTCCAAGTGAGACCCTGTGCCGAGTATACAGAGATGAGGACTAGGCCCTCCCCAGGGAACTAACAAATAGGGTGGGCAGAGCCTCAGCAGAGACGAGTGGGAGGGAGTCAGGACTCCGGGGATGCAGGAAAGAGGCCCTTTGCAAGGGCGAGAGGGGCTCAGGGGAGCTCCTTGGAGGAGGCAACGATTGTGCTGCACTGTGGCAGAGGCTAGGCACTGGACAAGTGGTGGGGGGCCGAACTGGCTGAGCTAGAGGCACATCTGTGTGAGGCATAGGGACTGGGGCAGAGAAACTCACATTACCAAGCACATACCGTGTGTCAGACGGGCACAAACCCTGGCTCATTCAATCTGTGTGACAGGGCAGGTATTACTATCCCTAGTTTACAGTCAAGAAAGTGGAGGGTGTCCAAGGTCATAGGAGGCCATGGGAAGGGACAGAGCTGGGATTTGTTGCCCCGGCTATCCCCAGTCCATGCTGCTTCTATCCCCACTTCGTGAGAGGCACTAAAGTTTGCAGGTAACTGGGCATCACTGACTCCTTCTCCACCCCAGGCAATCACACGTTTAGCTCCATGCCCAACACTACACCAGGCAAGGGGCAGCCCCTCAGTAAGAGCTTGGTGGGTAAAATTAGGGGGGCTGCTGGGCTCCCCACAAGGAAGAACAGACTCAAGTCAGCTCTCTGTGTCCCTGGAGTTCCTGTCTCCATAGAGGCCCAGAGAGACTCAGAAGGTTCTCAGAGGGTTTGTCTGGCTGGGACTCCAGGACTACTCTGTGCACAGGGCTAATGACCAGCTTGGGGGCTGCTGGGTCAGGCCAGGCCCAGCAAGGACAAACTGGGGAGCTGAGCTCCAGGGTGGGGACTTTCTTTCTCCTCCCCTCTGCCCTCTTACCTTGATCATACACTTCGCCCACCACAGGCTTCAGGCCATGCTCCTTCCCTGCCTCATAGATGGCTCCTCCATCCAGCGTGATAGCATCAGCCTCCTGTGCCTGGTAAGAAACACGTGGGTCAAGTCAGTATACCAAGAGCTGAGCTAAAATGAAAACCAGGTGTCCTTGTGCCTGCCCCCAAGACCTCCCTCCCTTTCTTGTCCTGCCTCTGGAGATCATCACATCAGTGCCAGTTGACTGGGTCTCCTGACACTTAGACCTGCTTTCCCACCCCAACTCTTCCACCCAGGGCCACTGGCCCCTGCTTCTCCTTCCCCAGAAACCATATGAACCTCATTCTGGAAAGCTCCGTGACAGGGTGAGTAACCAACATGGGCCACTGAGGGGTCACTGCTGTCTGGGCCCCCATTGGAGGGGTGAGTTGTGTCCCCGCTCTAGCAGTGGTCTTGTGGAAGGTAAACACAACCTCTCAGACACCTTTCCCCACTGGCACCCATCTGAGCCACGGCTCTTCTGAGGCCTCACACCGCCTTGCCTGGGCCTGGCAGGAAACAAGCTGGCCCTTGTTGCCGGGAAACTCAGGAGATCCTATCGCCCAGCCCTGGCAGGGGGACATTGGCCCCCTTTCCCAGTGAATGAAGTTGTTGTGTGCTCCCTCCTGAGTCAGAGCCCTCTTGTCTGGGCCAGGGGCGGGTGGCGGAGGCAGGGCAGAAGGGAGAGGACTCACTATGATGAGCTGGACGCAGTGGTCAGCCGAAGTGCCCTGGATGCAGAGGAGGGAGGGCTGGATGCCTGCTTCCTGGAAGGCCTTGCTCATGTCACTGCATTTCTGCTGCTCCAGATCTGAGGTGGTACACCATCGCACTTCCATCCCACTGAGTGCTGGGGACAGGGGACAGTGAGGCCTAGATCCCCTGCCACATTCAGCCCGCAGCCCCGCCACAGAGGGTGGCTCCAGCAGCTCTGTGAGACCCCATCAGCCCCATAACCATTCTCTGCAACACCCTGGTGGGAGAGCACCAAGGCACAGAGACAGGGAAGGGGCTCAGCTCATTGTCAAGAGCAGTGCTCAGGGCCTCTCTGATCAGGGACACAGCCATTGGCAGATGGGGTGGCTTGGAACCTGGCCGATTACAGAGGTGTGGGAAGGTCTCCCAGGGTATCTGCTCAGCCTCCTCCGTCTTTCTCCATCTGCCTGGAGTGGCAGCCTTGTGGGTGGAAGGAGCACTGGTTGGGGAGCCCTGGCAGGAACTATGACTTGTTAAGTTCCTGCCCCTCTTCAGACCTTCAAAAACAGGGTGCTGGCTTGAATTCCCTCACCCAGCAGTGTCCCTGGGTCCTCTCATGAACTGGGACGTGGGACGAGGGGGCCATGGGTGGGCTGCCCTTGAGGAGGCTTGGGCCCTCTCAGAGCACCTATGATTGTGCTGGTTGCACACCCACCCTTGGTGGGCACGGTGCTGGGCCTCTGCCAAGGGAAGGCGGCACACAGAAAGGAGGCTAAGGAGTCCCTAAGTTGGGGTCAAGTTCTTGTCCCTCTAGCTGATGACTTCAGGCAACTTATATTTGACCTCTCTGAGCTTGTTTTATCTGAGGAAGCAGACGAGAAGACCCACCTTCTGCATTGTAAGTAAACCTATGTAGAGAGCCCCAGACACACAGGCTCCCAGTGGACTTTTGCTTGGGTTGCATGATCTGACCAGGTCAGAGTCCCAGAGAGCTCCCAGGCTGGGGGCCCAGTGGAAGGGGTGCCAGAGTTCCTTGGGGGTTGATGACTTTGCAGACATAAGCTCCTCCACCACTCACCCTGCACAGCCAGGTTTGCCAGGGAGGCCTGTGCATGGCTTTGGGTCCAGTTCTCCTCCCTGCCAGGGCAGCCTGCGCTCTTCATCTCCACCTCAAGGGTCAAGCTTGCAGCTTCCTACACAGCCTCCCCCTTCCCTACCCTGGGCAACTGCAGAGCTGGGAGCTGAGGTGGTGGGTTCATTTTTCGTACTGATGAAGGACGCACCGCCTGCAGTCAGAGCGGTGATGTGACCTCCATCCCCTCTGCTGTTGCCGCCCTCGATCCCCACTCCCTGCTCCCCGAGATGCCGCCTCACGTCCCACCGTCCCGGACCCTGGGACCCTGACTCTCTCTTGGGTGCCGACGCGAGAACACGCAGCCTCCGTCCCCCACCTCCATCCTTGCATTTGGCAAGACGCCCTGGAGCGGTCTCCCGGGCCGTCTCTCGCGCCCCTCCCCGCTAGTCCCTCTGAATCTTCTCCCACCTGCCTCCTCTCCGCCAGGACTCGGGAGAAATAGAGCTGCTCTGCCCCCCGCCCCCATCCTTTCCAGGATTTCCACATCCGTCAAGAACGGCCACCCTCCAGGACCTCCTCCCGGCCCTCCAAGGCTCTCCCCACCACGCCTCAGCTAGCGCCAAAGCGTCGCTTTTTCAAGGCCGCCTCCTCCAAGAAGCCCTCCAGACTTCGCAGTCCGCCCGACTCAGTGCTAGCTCTACGGCCCTCAACCGACCCCGCACCTCGCGCCTTCCCTATCCCACCACCCCTGGAGACACGGGCTCAAGACACTTTCAGCCCCAGGGACCTTGCTCGGTGGCTAGAGAACTCCAGGATCCCTGCCCCGCGCCTGTTCTCACGGTCGGACGGCAGGGCCTCACCGGTACGCAGAGCCAGGAAGAGCCACAGAGCCACGCTTGGGACCCTCATGGCGCAGTCTAGGGGTGACTGGGGTCGTTGGGTCTGGGTCCGTGTCTGAATGGGTCAGCAGCAGCCGGGTTTCTCCCTCCTTACTTTCTTGCACTGGCCTGCAGCTACTTAAGTGCGGCCGGGGCGTGCCTCGGCTGTGTCCACGCCCCTGGGGCGCAGCCTGCCCCCCACTTTGCCGCCCCCATACTGGACACCTGGGCTGACCAGACTGGCCTTGGCTTTCGCTCCGGCGCCCCCTGCTGGAGCCTCGGCTGGCGTGCGGCCGGGTCTAACGCTGCGGACCCCCCACCCCCCGCACAGCTGTTGGGGGGCTCTCTCAATATTCAGCCCCGCATTCCAGAGCATCCTCCCCTTCTCTGTCTTAGGAAAACCCCAAATGTCATGTCCAGCTGCAGAGGGAACGCTAGATTTAGAAGGAAGAAGAAGTCAGATCCCCGAGTTGGAGGGAAGCCTGAAGGCCATCTGATTTATTCACCAGGCTCCCTTCAAACACATGCTGCACAAAGGATGTGGGGACACAGAGATGAACCTTGGGCACCGACGGGTTGGCTGGGGAGGAGCTGACGGTGGGGGGTCTCACAGTCCAGGCGACAGAACATCCATATTGTAAGAGCTTGGATGAGCTCTGTCACAGCGTGCTCCTTCCCTTATCTCTTGGGGGTCATTCCTCAACTGTGACTCCTCAGTGAACTGTCTCTGGGCTACAGGGACTTCTCCATTTGGCCTCTTTGAATGGCCTTAGCATGGACATGGCTTTGTATGGATACCTGTGTACAATGGGGAACTTGGCCTCAGCTTGAGCCTGGACTCTGCCATCTCTGCAGTGCAGACATACCTGGGTGTGTCAGAGGAATGGGTGGGATGTAATGAAAGAATTATAAGCCAATAGTTTAACCTAGGAACAGCCTTTAATGGAGGAGCAGAAGCTCTAAGGACTCTACGTTCTGGGGCTCTAGTTCTAAGGACTCTAGAAGCTCTACGTTCCGGACTCCGTATTGAGGATAGAGGGAGAGCATAAAAACTAAACGAACTGGTTTCACTAACACTTCGGTAAGATGTTGGGGCCTAACCAACTCTGCTTTGAAACCTCCCTGATCCTACCCCATAATATGAAATATAGTCTCCTCCTCTCTGCCGAAGACAGCTCTGGCTCTCCAAGGATTCAGTGTACCCACAAGCTTCTATCTTGCTCATCAGGGAACTGAGGAACAGTAGTAGATGCTATATGTATTAGTCAGTTTTCTGTTGCTTATAGCAGGATACTTGAAATTGGGTAATTTATAAAGAAATGAAATTTATTTCTTACAGTTTTGGAGGCTGGGAAGTCTGAGGTTGCTATGGGTTGAATGTTTGTCCCCTCCAAAGCTCATGTGGAATATTGTTCCCCGTGTGGCCATGTTGAAAGATGGGGCCTTTAGGAGGTGACTGAATCCTGAAGGCCCTGCGCTCATGAATGGTTTAATCCATTCATGGAATAATGGGTTAACGGTTTAATGGGTTATCATGGGTGTGGACCGGTGGCCTTACAAGGAGAGCAAGTGAGCACTTTTAACAAGCGCTTTTGCCATCCTTACCATGTGATACCCTACTTTGTCACGGGACTCTGTACAGAGTCCTCACCAAGAAGAAGGTCCTCACTAGATATACCCCATTGACTTTGGACTTCCCAGCCTCCAAAAGTGTAAGAAATAAACTTTGTTTCTTTATAAATTACCCAGTTTCAGGTATTTTGTTACAAACAACAGAAAACAGACTAATACAAAGGTCCAGGGGCTCATCTGGTGTGGGCCTTCTTGGTGGGAACCTTCTGCAGAGTCCCATGGCAATGCAGGGTATCCCATGGCGAGAGGGTAGAGCGTGCGCTGGCATGCTTCTTCCTCTCCTTATAAGGCTGCTAGTGCCAGTCCCATGATAACCCATTCATCCATTAACCCATTAATCCATGAATGGATTCATTCATTCATGAGGGCATATTCCTCATGGTCCAAACACCTTGCAAATACTATATTGGGGTTTAGGTCTGCACAAGAACTTTGAAAGAAAAAAACATTCAGACTATAGCACCATGGGAGGGAATACACTAAAGATAGACTTAGGGGACTTAGAAAGAGGGGAACTTTGACAAGAGGCTGAGAACTTGTATTGTCTTATGATCCAGCAAAACGTGGATGAGCAGCAACTCCTTTACCCAGAATCTTAGAAAAAAATTTGTATTTTTTTCATTTCAACAAACTATATATTTTTCTTTTTCTGTGGGCCATGATAATGTCTTTTGACTAAGTACAAGCCAATTTTTATTTTGGGTGATGCTTGGTAGGGCTGGTATACTCATAGAAAATTAGAAATGGTGAACATTTGCAGCATTAAATGTGATATCAAAGGATATTACACTCTTACTCCTGATGTCATTCACCATGTATTTGCTTAATAGTTCACTCTTAGAAATCATCCTCCTTGTTCAAGGCCCTGTGATGAGTTAATACGTCTGACTTTGTGTATTGAGAACAATGGTAGACACACTGAGCAAGTTTTGTGTATCAAAGCTTTAGCCCCCTCAAAAGTATTTTCCCATGAAGCTGGACTTAGGGGAAGCCCTGTTCATTTGGCCTACATGATATTCCATGTGTAAGCTTTTCAAAGGCAGATTCTGTGACTGACCTTTTTTGTTGTTGTTTTTTGGTGGTTGGCCAGTACAGGGGTCAAACCCTGGAGCTTGGTGTTGTCAGCACCACACTCTACCCAACTGGGCTAACCAGCCAGCCTGAGAATGGGAGATGACTTAAGGGGCCACTGCAATCATCCAGGCCTGGGTGGTGGGTCAAGACCTGGATCAGAGTGATGACAGTGGAAATGAAAGCAAGAAAAATATGATATTGAGGAATAATAAACAGTATTTGGTGACTGGACGTTTAGGGAAGAGCAATGTCAAAAAGCACTAAAGTTAAATCTTGGGTGACTGAGAGAATATTCTATTAAGTACAATTATTAGCCATAGATAGAAAAATAGTTAAAGGTTAGTAAAGTTTTTTCCTCATAAGTGTATGTCAGATAAACTACATCTGAACCATGCACTGAACTTTCAGAGAAAGGGATCTATCTTCAAAAGATGTCTTTTCTAGTCTTAAATACCACCAGGGAAGTAGATATTTTTGATCAAATGACTCTCACAAGATTTAGAAAAACTTTTTGTAAAGACTCATAGCGTGGAACATATGGGACTTTCATACTCTTCGTCTTGTCTCCACCTACCCCATCTGTGAGGTAAATGAACCTAATTTTAGACATCCTAAAGAAGAAAGATTACATCACCCCTAATCTTTTCTTCCACCAGAAAATTTATTACATCAATTCATTAGCAAGTTTCGCATGCTAATTGTTTTGTGTACTGATTTCTGCATAGTTAAAAAAAACCACTTTACTCCAGTTAAAAACTGTCCAAATGAAATTGGTCATTAACAGTTGATTGGCAGAAATAGTGATGAATATATACTCAACAGGAATAGTTTATTCTTACTTTGAATAAACACCAGTAATTCTTAGGGTTTAGTCTAGAGCTAATTTAAAGGAGCGACCTTGGGTTTTTTTTAAATTTTAAACATGTTTTTGGAAAAAAAAAAGTCATATTGTGATAAGAACAGAAAAGTCTGACAAGATGGTTTGTGTGCTATCTGCATGCAGAAAGGGTCAGGTGTCATACCAATCAGTGAAGCCAGCTCTGATCTAGAATTCCTTAAGTACATTGCACTAAAATTAGATTTCTATAAATCATATAACATTTAAAATGCACAGAAGTTACCACCTAAAGAAAATAAGCAGTTAATAATTTTGAAAACAAACTACAAGTTCTTTGTCTGGAGTTCAACAAATCAGATTTTCTTAAAAGATCAGGACTTTGCCTCCATCAACTGTTTTCCAAATTGTAAGAAGGCTATTAGACAATCCCCCTTTCACAAATGGCTTGTTTTCAGTTTGCTGCTCAGACTATTTTCTTCTCGTTCCTTACTGTCCTAAATAGACTGCATTTACTTCCCTTAGGACACCAGCAATGAGAATCTGGCACCAGTCACTGGCACACCCAGCTATTGGATCACGAGTGTTATTCCTGAGGGTTTGAAATTCTAAAGGGCTCATTTTTGTAGTCTTCTGCTTTAGACACAAATTCCTTCTGTAGATTCTTGAGATCTATTGTTCTGTGTTTAAAGTTGTTTTAGGAGGACAGCCTCCTGTGCAACTGCCTAAATGTGAGTGGATGCTCACAGTATTGATGGAGATGGGGCGGTGGAGGGCCTATCATGACTTTCAGCATCAGAAACCCCTTTCTGCTTGCTGCTTGTTTGTGCAGGTCTAGGGTGGCAAAGAAATACATAACTATAGTGGAAAAACTGGAAACAATACAAAAGCTCTTCGGCCAGTGAATGTATAAACTGTTACATCCATGAAATGGAATTACCACTAAGCAATGAAGACAAACTATTGATATGTGCAGCAGCAATATGGATCAATCTCCAATGTATTTTGCTAAGTGAAAGAAGCCACACCCAAAATGCTACATATGATTTGCTTTCATTTACATGACATTCTGGGGAAGGTAAAACTATAGGCACTGAGATCAGTGGTTGTTAGAGGTGGGGGCGGGGAAGAGGACTACATAGTGGCAAACATCAGAGACTTTGGGATGATGGAACTGTTCTGTATTCTCAGTTGTGGTAGTGATTTCATGACTCTATGCATATGTCAAAACTCAGAACTGTACACCAAAAAGAGAGTTTCATGCAGACCAAATTATATATATATAAGAAAGGAATGTGGCTTCCATTGGGGTAGTAGTGGTGACTGGGAGTTGAGAGGGTCACCTTGGGTGCTGGTCATGCTGTTTGAGCTTCCTGTTGGTTACATAAGGCGATAATGGTTTGTAAAAATTCAGAGACATATGTATACTTATGTATATTTATACATTTTAAATATGTATGGCATCCTTCAAAAAAAAAAATTTAAAAGATTATGTGAGAGAATTCCAGCCTCTACTGTTCTCTGATATCCTTTCCCTAATTCTTCCCATATCTGTTTACTACTATAGGTAATAGAGACTGCTAGAAAAATAGTGTGACTCTCCCTGGTCAGGTTTGGTACCTGTTCCCAAGTCTCAAACAATAATATCGTTACCTGACCACCAATTCTGTACACAGTGTTTTTTAGCAGACCAGGATTTATTGTTTTGCCAGCTCTTAGGTAACCATGTTAGAGGGTGGAATGGAGAAACAGCTGGTGGTGGAACATCAGTGAGAAAGTAGTCAATGCATAAGTAGTGACTTTTCTATTCTTGGTCAAATTGAATGAAAGAAAAAAGTATTTTATCTGGCCAATGTAAGTAATACTTCTCACTCTACTGTCTTAGGCCTCTTTCTAGACTCTCAACAGTGTTCTGTAGAATTGTTAGGGGCTATTGGGTCTAGGACTGTAGAGATGAGGATGCTTACGAAGACTTGAAGTCCATGTTTGAGGTTGAGTTAGGGTGGTGCTGTGGATTGGATGCCCCCTCAACCTTATTGAGGCTTAATTCCCACTGTTAACTGTTGAGGGTGGGAAATCCTATTATGGTAATTGAAAGGTGGGTCTTGAAGAGGTGATTAGATTGTAGGACCATGAAGTAGTGAATGAATTAGTAACTAGTAAGTGGCAGAGCTGGCATTCAAATCCAGCTCCGATTCCACAATTCACATTCTTCACATTATAGTACACTCCTGCCAAAGTCAGTGAGAGATGACTGTGCAACTCTGCAGGGAGATAAATGGAATCTCAAACACTGGACTAAAACACCAGATGATCTAAACTTGGGTCAGAAAAGTGACACCTATGTTTTTCCCTGTTATCCCACAAAATGCAAATTCCTTAATGAAATACCATAAACTTACTAATATTTAAGTTCTTTTAATCAGTAAGGCAAACCTCCAAAGACTCAACAACTCACTAAATTCAACTCATAACATGGAAGGGAAAAAAACTGGTATGGTAGGAAAACCATTTTCTAAGAGCCAGGAGTTAAAGGTTCTAATCTTGGCTCTGTTCCTTATTTGCAATATTGTTTTGGTTAAGACATGAGGATCCTCTGGGGATCACCATATATAAATTAAGAGTATTTGAGGCAGAGAATTTTGAAAGGTAACTCTCCTAATACTTTAGAAAACAAATTTTCCCAATTATTAAAGTCTCCAAATTGCCATCTTTGGAGTTTAAATACTACGTAGTGTTTAGCAGGTATTTGTTAACTGGAGTGTATTTTGCTGGAATGAGCTCTGCAAGCTTGTTTCCATCATTTACTGAAGAGTCTTAGGCAGTTAGGGAACAGGAAACCAACCAGAAATGTGCAGCCACATTTAAGAGGCATTTTTCTTTTTCCCAACTAACGGATATTTGGGACATATAAAATTATGGAATATTTCATGAAACATTTAAAACTGTATATTATTCCCTGTGCACTAGAACAGTAAAATTTTTTTTCTAATGGATACTGGTCCAGTTTGGTTCTAAAGAAGTTCTTTCTGTATATGTCACCGTGACAGTGCTAGGCTGACTTGCTTCCCAGAAATAATCTTTTCAGCTGTGATGGGAGCTCTATGGATTCTTACTAACTGTGTGACTCTGGGTAAGGATCTTCATCTAAGTCTTTTTAATCTGTAAACTATTTTGGTACCCCTTGAAGTCACAGTGCCTTATACACAGTAGGGGCTGAAAAGTGGAGGCAACATAGTGTACTGGAAAGAATGTAGACTCAGGGCAGAGAGACTTGGATCCAAACACCAAGTACTGCCACTTATTAAAGTTATCTTGGGCAAGTGGTTTCACTTAAGCCTTATAGTTATAGCGATGCTAGAAACATTTAACTCCTCCTCCTCTTTCTTTTATAAAATATTAAGTAATATTTATAAAATATTAAGTAATATTCCACTACAGATGCAAGAAAAAAAATCCCCATGCTTTTCATCTGATTGTGGCAGTCAAGATTGAATAGAGGAATACAGGGGCAAAAGATGGAGAGAGAATTTTTGCAACTTGGGAAAACACTGAAGAGCCTGTTTTACTCCAAAGAGGAGCCTAAACAAAACAAAACAAAACAAAACAACAAAGAGTCTAAAATGTGAATTTATATAATAAATGTTGGGAAATATTCCTTATTACTCTTAAAAAATTACTTAACAAGGTGCTGTAGATTGGATGTCCCCCCACCCCCCACCTCAACAATTGAAGCTTACATCTGCACTGCAACTGTTCAGGGTGGGAAATCCTATTATGATTCTAACTGAAAGGTGGGGCCTTGAAGGGGTGATTAGATCGTAAGCCCATGCCACAGTGAATGGATTAATAACAGTGGTCAGGGGCATGGTTCTGAGGGCCTTAAAAGGAGAGTGAATGAGGAAATTAGTCTCTCTTGCTCTCTCTGCTCTGCCATTTTCTGCCACGTGAGACCCCTGCACTGCTGTAAAGCCACCACCAAAGATTTACCAGATGTGTTCCCTGAATTTTGGACTTCATAACCTCTGAACCTGTAAGCAATAAATTTCGTTTTCTTATAAATTACCCAGTTCTGTGTATTTTGTTATAAGCAAAACAAACGAATATATTAACATATTTAGTTCCAAAACCCACAGAAGAAATTTTGATTAGTTTGTCTAATGGCTCTTAAATTCAGTTTATAAATTTTGTGATGTCCCTAATTATTCTAAGAAAATGTTAGATTGTAAAATATTTTCTTTCAAAATTCAAGACACATTTAACATATAAATTTTACAATAAAGTTTATTAGCTGTTCTCCTCTTTCTCATAGTGGAATGGATAATGTTGATAATTCTTTACAAACCAGTACTTATTTGTTTAAGAAACTGTAATGAGGAGGTTGTCAAAAACACATATTTAATAAACAACTCCAAAGAGCAATGGGAAGCCAAACAATATTAATATAAAGGACCAGAGAAAGTGATTTCTGAAGTCATTTCTACCTTTCATTAAAATTTCTTAAAATTGCTCACCATGAAGATCTTTGCAACTTTAGTGCAGAGCAGTGGATGAAAGGTATCTGAGGGGAAAACTTAAACATAAATGGGGCTTTTGCCTGTCTTTCTATTAATGAAAGGAGAACTAGGAGAAGGAAAGGCAGAGGACCAAAATCAAACCCAATAAGAACAACGATGATGAAAAAACCAGGAAACATTTGAAAACTTCTGTAGAAAAGAGGAGAACATGCCCATACTTTTTCTTGTAACCTAATTTCCCTAAAGGTTTCTCCTCACAACCGCCATATACCCCATTTGCAGTTCACATGATTAAGGAAAGTAAGTCTAATCAATTAATATTTAATTTAAAAACCAAAAAGTTAGGAGTAGGTGGCAAAAGAAAAAATATATTTTAAATATATATATATATATGTTTGTGTGTGTATGCAACTATGTAAAGAAAATAATTTCCATAGTTACAGAGTTCAGTTAAAGAAAGTTTTATATATATTTATATATGTATATTTTATTATAACAAAATAGGCAGTTATTGTGGGTAAAATATTCATTAAAATCTGACTCCTAAGAATACATTTAAAGTTTTAGGCTATGAATTGGACTCTTTCCATTGCCATAATAATTACTACATCACCACTGTAATGTCTGTTTTGTATTTGTGTCCATGAAATTTTCTCAACCTTCTGTGTAAAAGGCAAGCTCCCCTAGCACCTAAACATGGTCTCAATTCAGAAAATGTGATGATCATTACGTACGAAAAACTATTTAAAGACACTATGAATAGTGTTGCACAAGTAGATTATAAACATTTGAACATTGTTATTCCTAGCAAATGTACTGGGGGGAAAAAAAACCCTCAAATAACAGAAGACTTTTAGAAGAATTGTTACGAAAAATGAATATCCTCTGTGAAATTATGAAAGTTAACTCAGACATTAATTTCAAAATTAAAAAAAATATTTTCCTTATTTGTCTATAATGAAATAATTGCTTTGATAACAGAAGTCAATTGAGAAAAGGACTTGAGAGCTAATATATTGGCCAAACCATGCTATTAAAGTTAAGCGTGCATAGTTGCTCAAAGCTACTAAATCACTGATTAAAACCACTTTTCTTTCATTTGTATTAAAATTTGAAAAGAATGTATATAAAGCTTTTCTGAAAATCTCTTAAAGTTACTTTCCCTTAAACATTAAGGAATTTTACCACAATTTCCGCATTTCCCCAAACCCTTAATAGCTGGTGGGGCCATTCTGTCTTCAATTCTGAACAATGGCCACGAACCAATAGTGACATAATACAGATGATGCAACTTGAAGGAGACACTAGATGTCAAAAATAAGCGCAGCTGCGGACCATGATGAGTGGGATATGATTCAACATGAAAGAAGTATTGAAAACAGACTCCAGAAAGAAAGGGCAAAGAAGGATCAATGAAAATGGGATTGTGAAAAAGAGAACTAGAAGAACATCAGTCTTCATAATTTTTCTTTTGCTGGAACCCAGATGTAAGGACCAGACTGTTCTTCTATGATTTGCTTCACTTGGTTGTAAATGTCTTCCAGCGTATCTCCTTGTACAATAGCTGTAATGATAGAAACATAATCAGAAATCTCCATTAATTGTCTATCTTTGCCATTACAATTATTGGTGAAATAGTAGAAGCTAAATTTTTGAAACAGTTACTCATCCAAACAAGAGTCACTATTCATGTATTGTTTGCTTAGTAAAAACTGCTTGTTTAATTAATTTTCCCACTTGTAGAATACAAAAATTTAAAATTGATCAAAAAATAAGATTTAGTGATTTTTTTTTGTTTGCTGTTTTGTTTTATCATCTGAGCATGTATGAGCTGTATTCTTTTAAAACAAATTACATATTTCCTTAACTTTCTTGATTTCTCCATAAATGTATACAGATAAAAAAAAAGAGCAGACAGCAAGCATGCCTACTTTCTGTTTTATTTTATTTTGGGGGGTAGGACCTTAGGGGAAAAGAGCTGATTATAGATTGACATTACTTTCCTCAGTATGCCAGTTATGTTAGGTACTATGGTGTAGGTGAACTGAGATACATAATCTGGCTTGTTAGTGGTTAGAGACTCTTAAAATTAATGATAGGTAATATATTTGCTCCCCGATATAATGTATGAATAAAAAAATGGTAACAATTACTAACAACTAATTCTTTAGGGATAGTTGGAGCTCCTGAGGTACGTGAGGAATAAGGATCAGTTAATAAAAAAAACAAAGTCTCACCAGACAGCACTAAGCATGAGTAACTTTTTAAGAAAATAGAAAACGTTTACATATAAATTAAAGAATTCAGGATTATAACTCAAATAAACCATTTATTAAACCACAGAAAGATGCTCAGTGATTGCAGAAGAGCATCATAGATGTAAATTTCCTTTATCTCAAAAACCTGGCATAAAATATATCAAGTGGAAATTTTAAATAAAATTGTTGATCTGGTGACTGAAATTATGCATGCATAAGAAAGAGGATGTACAGTATGGAGGGCTTATAACATATGTTGCTAAGATGCTTGAATAACCAAATTTTAAAAAACGTAAAATTCACTAGTATCAGTTTGGTGAGAGTTCACATTTTAAGCTAAATATAGACATATCTTAATATCCCTGAAGACACAGTTCATTTGAGAAAAACACTTGGTTCACCCGTTTGGCATCTTGTTGCACTCCAACAGCCAAGTACAGAATCAATAGTATTTCATAGTTTAGGTTGACAACAACATACAATGACTTATTTTAGGAAGAAAGAATTACTCAGAAGTTCGTTTGGGAAACATACATTTTGCTTACTTTATATATTCATTAATATAATGGTTACTAAAACAGCATTCTCTTTGGTAAGGAACTGGGAAAGCATAAGGCTGCAGACACCTTAATCACATGATTAAAAGTAACATCACCAGTAACTGTACAAATCAACATCATAAACCTCCCTGTATGATGCACAAATAATACATCATTACTTCTTTCATATTCCTGCCCAAAATGCATTAACTTAAATCTAATCACGAGAAACATCAGACAAATCCAAATTGAGGGAAGGACATATGCAAAAGAACTGGCCCTTTCTCTTAAAAAAACATCAAAGTCATGAATAACAAGTAAAGTCTGAGGCACTGTTCCAGATTAAAGTAGACTAAAGCTACAATAATTTAATGCAACATTTGGTTCTGGATTGAATACTGGAACAGGAAAAACGTTTTTTTTTTCATTTTGTTCTAAAGACATTAATGGAATAATTGGCAATATATGAATAAGACCTGTAGTTAGATGAGATACGTCAATGTTAAATTTCCTGATTTTGATAATATTACTAAGATTATATAAGGGAATGTCCTTGTTTTCTGGGAAATACACGTTGAAGTATTTAGAAGTAAAGAGGCATCTTCCTGCAACTTACTCTCAACTGTTTCAGAAAAACTGTAAATGCTATAAAATGCTAACACTTGGGGAACATGGGTGAAGGGTATATGAGACTTCCCTGTACTATTCTTGTGACGTCTCTGTAAGTCTAAAATTATTTTAAAAACAAACACACGGCTTACAATACCCTAAAACTTACTGGTACTCAGTGTGAACACCAAATATAGGTTGATCATTATTTCAAACAAACAAATAACAACAAAAATCTGTCCAATGAAACCTAAGGAATAATTTAAAGAACAAATTGGGTGCTGGCCAATTAGCTAAGTTGGTTAGAGTGCAGCCTTATAACATCAAGGTCATGGGAGATCCCCGTATCAGCCAGCTGCAAAAAACCCAAAAAACCCCAAAAACAAATTGAATGAGGCTTCTGGTCAAGATGGTAGAATAGATGGTCCCCAGTGTCACTCTCTCCCACAAATCAACCAATATACAACTATTAAAAATCAACAACAGCCGAGCTGGGGCCGCTAAAGCTCAGGGGAAGAGGAGAGACCTACGGAGTGCATGAAGGTAGGAGAAGCCACAATGAGAGAAAGAAAAAACTGCTCCAACCGTTTCATGCCGCTGCCACTTTAAGGCTGGAGCTGCTGCAGGCACAGAGCAGGAGCCGGCAAAAAGGTGCAGCTGTGCCTTTCGGATGAAGTTGCATAGAGGCAGCAGGGGAGAAGAGGGCCTTGGTGGCCCCCAAGCCAGCAGTACCACCAACAGAGATCTCATGGACCCACACAGGACTAAGGAGCTACAACAACTGAAAAAAAGGAGCCATTCAGAGGCTGGTGAGTCACTGCAAGAGACCAGAGCATAGCCCATCCCATGGGAAGTGTTTGGAGCACAGGCGGTGGGGGAGATGGGCCCACTGGGGGAACGCTGGGGCACAGCAAGGGCAGCCGATCTGCCCCCCAATCAGTGCAGGACCACTCAGAGGAGACTGGTCAGGAATATAGAATTGCAAGGGGTGCAGTTTGATGAAGATTCAGGCCCAGACCAGTGTTTCTATACAACCCAGGTGCATCAGATCTCACCAGATCCGGAAGTACCCAAAAAGTCAACTATTAAAACCTGAGCTGCACAAAAAGCCTTCCCTAGGGAATCAGCAGCAAAGCAGCAATTTAGCTCAACCACAGAGCTCAAGTACTGGTCCCCACAGGAAGTTCCCCCATTTTAGAAGCAAGCAAAGGACAACAAATTAGTTTCAGTGCAGAGTTTAAGTGGTGGGAACAGCAAATAATCCAACACAGAACTGAAAGAAAAAACAAAGCACCCACAACCAGAGACAAAATTTGATAACTAGTAAAGGTCTCATTTCACCAAAGAACACCTATAACACCTAGAAGGACCAGAACTCCCCTGGGTTACCAAGCCAGAAAGGGGGAAGGGCCGGGGGCCTGAGCCATGCCTGACACCTGCAACCAGTCCCAAGGATGGGGGACTTGGCCACACACCCCCGTCCCCCAGACATGAGCAACCACCCCAGTGATGACCAACGAGCCACCACAGGAAAAGCCCCAGGCTCTCCTGAGCTAGGGTGATGGGGGGCAGAAAGCCTCATCCTCCTGCCCCCTCACATGAGCAATCAGCCCAGTGGTGACCAGCAAACCTCAGCAAGAAAGGCCCCAGGTTCCTGAGCTGGGGTGGTGGGGGGTGAGGGCTATTGCCACACCCCCTTGACATCAGCACCCTGCCTGGCAATAACCAAGCCACCACTGGAAGCTCACCATTCTTCCCTGTGGGAATGTGGGGGGTGCCACAGGCCTCAATCCCACCCCTCCTCCTTCCATCCCATTTCCTTCCCCTTTCCCCTCTCTCTCCCAACTGCTCTACAACAACATCTACAAAAAAACCAAATTGAATAAGATTATTAAAGAATTGCCACCACTCTTTTATTTTTAAACAAATAATATTTTTAAATGTATCAAAGGACAACTAATCTTTGACAATAGGCCAAGAATACACAATAGGGAAAGGCTAGTGTTTTCAATAAATGGTGTTGGGGAAAATGAATGAAAAGAATGAAACTGGACTCATATCATATACAAAAATTAACTCAAAATGAATTAAAGACTTAAATATTATACCTAAAACTGTAGAACTCCTAGAAGAAAACATACAGGAAAAAGTTCCTTGACACTGATCTTGGCCATGAGTCTTCGGATGTGACACCAAAAGCACAGGCAACAAAATAAAAGTAACCAAGTGGGACTACGTCAAATGAACAAGTTTCTGCACAACAAAGGAAACAATCAACAAAATGAAAGTGCAACCTATGGAAGGTGAAAAAATATTTGTAAACCATATATCTGATAAGGATTAATATATCCCAAATATATAAGGAACTCATACAACTCAACAGCAAAAAACCAACCAACCAAACAAACAAAACACACAAAAAACAACCCATTTAAAATACAGGCAAAAGACCCGAAATAGACATTTTTCTAAAGAATACATATAAATGGCCAAGAGGTATGTAAAAATGTGCTCAACATCACTAATCATGAGGGAAATGGAAATCAAAACCACAATGAGGTTATTACCTCACACTTTAGATGGCTATTATCAAAAAGACAAGAGATGACAAATGTTGGTGAGGGTGTGGAGAAAAGAGAACCTTGTACACTGTTGGTGGGAATGTAAATTAGTAAAGCCATTATGGAAAACAGTATGAGGGTTCCTCAAAAAATTAAAAATGGAACTACCATATTATCCAGCAATCACACTACTGGGCACATATCCAAAAGAAATGAAATTGGTATGTCAAAGAGATATCTGCACTTCCATGTTTACTGCAGCATTATTCACAATAGCCAAGATATGGAAACAACCTACATGTCTGTTGACAGAAAAAATGGATAAAGAAAACGTGGTATAAATATGCAATGGAATATTGTCATAAAAAAAGAAGGAAATCTTGCCATCTGTAACAGCATGGGTGAACATGGAGGATATTATGCTAAGTGAAATAAGCCAGACTCAGAAAAGCAATCACTGTATGATCTCACTTAAGTGTGGAATCAAAAGAAGTTGAACTCAAAGAAGGAGAGAGTAGAATGGTGGATGTCAGATACTGGGGGGATAGGAGAAATGGGGAGATGTTGGTCAAAGGGTACAAACTTTCAGTGATAAGATGAATAACTTCTGGGGATCTAATGTACAGCATGATGACTATACTTAATAGAGTACATCTTTTTTTTTTAAAAGATGACCGGCAAGGGGATCTTAACCCTTGACTTGGTGTTATCAGCACCACACTCACCCAGTGAGCTAACTGGCCATCCCTATATGGGATCTGAACCTGTGGCCTTGGTGTTATCAGCATCACACTCTCCAGAGTGAGCCACGGGCCAGCCCAATAGAGTACATCTTAAGTGTTTTCACCCACGTACAAAAAATAGTAACTGTGTGGTGACAGATGATTGTGATAATCAATTCATAATGTATACATATATCAAATTACACTGTACTCCTTGAATATATGAAAAATCTGTCAATTATCCCTCAATAAAACAAAGTATCAAAATTTATACAGAATAAGAGAAAAGTCAAAATTTCACAGAAGCCAAATTGAAAACTATTTTTCTGGTCAAGTATGAATTATTCCTGTATATACTGTCCTAATCAACAACCTAACAAACACTAAATTTTAAGATTCCCCATCACCACTGCCTAGGCTAGATGAATTTCTTGTAGGACAAAACCACAGACCTTAAGAGTTTATTCTGAAAATGACAGTATTAGTTACTACAGGTAGATGTGGGTGTAGTTCAAAATCCATTTGAATGGGTTAGTTCACATGGCTTCAAAGCAAAAAATATATCATAAAGGGCACTTTTGGGCTGGCCAGGGAGCATGGTATTATAATGCCAATGTCAAAGATTTGGATACACATATGAACCAGCTGCCAAAAAACCCAAACCAAAACAAAAAATAAAGGGTACTGTCACATATGGTTCCAACCTGTGAAATGTTCAGTAAACTCTTGTTCCAGTTTCATGGCTCTCTCAAATGTTTTTCTGGCTTGTTCTTCTGTTAGACGCTTATTCATTTCCCTGTGCAATTAAATTAAGAAATAGGTAATTACCACATTATAATAGTTTTTGAAGAAAAGATGACAAAGGAGAGAAGACACGTAAGATAGAAAATCATGAAAAGTTAAACTTTGTTGAAAATATTAATATCATAAAAAATGAGATTCAGTCACTGAATATGTTGCTTTATATTTGGAATGACAGATTCTAACACATTCTGCATTGACTCAAAGCAATCAAAAAAACTAAGCAGTTTTGACTTTGAAAATTTCTTATCAAAATATGACTTACAGATCTACCTATCAATTTATAAAAAATAAATGAACATATTGAATATCACCATGAGAAGGCAACCAGAAAATACAGCTGGGGAAAACTCTGCAGAAGAAATGACCTGGTTTCTTCAACAAATAAATGGGATGGAGGTGGGGAGATGCAGAAAGAGAGAGATGTGGAGGGACAATCTATAGATTAAAAATTTTAACCAACTGCCATAAATAGACCTTATGTGGAATTTAAGTAAAACAAACAAACTGAAAAACACATAAGCAAAACATAAAATCAGAAAAATTTGATCTGATAATACCAAAGAATTATTGTTAATTATTTTAAGTATGTTAATCACAATGGTGATGTTTTTTAACAAGAAATTATCTTTCAAATATATACTGAAATATATGCATGAAATGATACAACGTATGGAATTTGTTTCAAAATGACCTGGAGTGGAGGGGTAAAAAGGTAGAGCAATAGATGAAACAAGACTGGTCATGAATTGATAATTATTGTTGCAGCTGAACTACGGGTATATGGGAGTTTGTTCCCAACTTAAGAGAGAAAGCTTTCGATATTTTGCCATTAAGTACAATGTTTGCTTTGATACTTGGTAAAGTTACTGTTTAGTGTCCTTTCATCTCACCCGAAAGGACTCTGTTCAACATTTCTTGTTGGGTAGGTCTAGAGGGGAATGAACCCCCACAGCTTTTATGTAAGAATGTCTTGATTTCTCCTTCATTATTGAAGAAGTTTGCCAAGTATAGAATTCTTGGTTGAGTTTCTCTCCACAGTGCTTTGAATATATCAGCCCATTGCCTTCTGGCTTCCAAAGTTTCTGATGAAAAATCTGCGAATGATCTTATTGGGAAATCCCTTATATGTGATGAGTTGCTTTTCTCTTGCTTTCAAGATTCTCTCTTTGTCTTCAATAGATTGATTACAGTGTGCCTCAGTGTGGGTCTCTGAGTTTATCCTGCTTGGAGTTCACAGAGCTTCTTGGATGCTTATTTTTGTCTTTTATCAAATTTGGTTTTTGGATATAATTTCTTTAAGTACTCTCTCTTCTCTTTCCTCTCTATTCTCCTTCTAGGACTCCCATAATGTGTATGTGGGGCACCATCAAGGGCAACAGGTCACTTAGGCTCTGTTCACTTTTTCTCAATTTTTTTTTTCTTTTTGTTCTACAGAATCAATTTCCATTGCCCTATCTTTGGATTTGCTGATTCTTCTGCCTGCTCAAATTTGCCTGACTCCCTCTAGTGAATTTTTCATTTCAGTTATTGTTCTTTTGAGCTCCAGAATTTCCTTTTGGTTTCTTTCTAGGTTCTCTATCTCTTTACTGATATTTCCATTTTGTACATATATCATTTTCTTGACTTTGTCTATATGTTTTTAGTTCTTTGATCATCTTTAAGACAGTTTTTTAAAAAAATCTTTAGCTAGTAAGTCTGACATTGGGTCTTTCTCAGAGACAGTTTCTACTGATTTATTTTTTTCCTCTGAATGGGCCATACTTCCGTTTCTTTGTATGCTTTCTGATCTTTTTTCTCGAAAACTGGACATTTGAATCTTATGATGTGCTAACTCTGGAGATCAAATTCTTCCCCCTCCCTAGGGTTTGCTATTTTATCTATAATTTAATTTTATTATTTATCTATTTTTTAGAGAGCAGAGTGCTAATTTTATTATTTCTTATTGCAGGGTTTTTCTGTTCTGAGGATCAGCCTGAGGTACTATCTTAAGAGTCTTCTAGGTATTTTTTGAGACTATGGCTTTCCATGGGCACGCGTGATGATTTTCTGTATTTCCCCTGCATACATGGTTACTTTTTAATGTCCTGGTCTGGTTCCCAAAAGAGGAAAAAGAGAAAGTTAAGGGGGTGAGAATGGCAATGGATCTTTAAATCTTTGGAAGTTACTGTGGTGTTGGGGGAGGGACTTGCAACAATGGCAGTGGGGTTCACAACAATGGCTCACTGCCTCGGCCTACACCTCCATGATCAGAGACAGCAATCAGCTATCACAGCATAGATTTCTGAAAATTGGAGAACACAGTACTTATCACTCACCCTGTTCCCACAAACTGTATGCAAGCTGCTCAAGAAATGAATGCATAGCTGCCTGCTATGGTGCTGAGGGTGGGGGGATGGGTAGCTGCTAACATGCTAAGAGCTTAAATTAACTTTTCAAATCTTCCTCAAGAAGCTGTAAGCCTTCAGTAGACTTCAGAGTTCCCAAATAGTTACATCAGACAGACTCTGCCAGTGTACTTGTTGTCTAGGTGGGGAGACAGACTCCTGGTGCTTTCTACAGCTTCCCTCTAGCTTCACTCCTGGTAAATTTTTAAATGTTAAACCAACCTTACATTCCAGGAATAAATCCAACTTAGTTGTTATGTTTTACCTTGCTTTTAAAAATTGTCAGATTTAATTTGCTCAAATTTTGGTAAGAATTTTTGCATTTATATTCATGATTAAGACTGGCTTATTACTTTCCTTTCTTGGAAAGTCTTTGTCAGGTTTTGGCATCAAATTAATGCTCATATATTAGTTGAAAATTTTGTTTAAGACTGGCATTTCATCTTAGCTTTTGATAGAATTCAGTCAGTCCTTTGGGTCTTATGTTTTATTTGCAGAAAGGCTTTTTATGACAGATTCGAGTTCTTTTCTATTTCTTCTTATTTTTGAAGTATAACTTTGAAACACAGAAGAGAAATATCATAAATGCACAGCTTGATGAACCTTCACAAACTTTCACATACTTGAGTACCTAATACTTAAATCAAGATACAGAACATCATCAGTACCTCAGAATCTGGGTGTGCTCATTCCAGTCACCAACACACGCTTAAAGGGTAACCTGTATTTAACTTTCATAAGCAATACTTAACTTTGTAATCATATATACACTTTTAGGTATGGAAATTTACTCAAATTATGTTTCTGAGATTCTTCCATACATTTGTGTGTAGGTGGCTGTTTCATTGTGAATATATTATAATTTATTTATCTAGTCTATTGCTGATGAGCATTGAGTAGTTTCTAGTTTCTGGCTATTCTGAACAGTACTTCTGTCAGCAATCTAGTCATGTCCTTTGGTAAATACATGTAAGCATTTCTGTTGAGTATGTATCTACCAATGAGACTTCTGGTTCATAAGTTATGTGTATGTTCAGTTTAGGAGATTATATGTTTTAATTTCCAAATATATGAAGATTCTTTTATAGTTATCTTTTCATTATTGGTTTCCAATTTAATTTCTTTGTGGTCAGAGAATATCTGTTTCCAATCATTTGAAATCTGTGGTCTAGGATATATTCGATTTTGGTAATTGTTTTATGTGTATGTAAAATTAATGTGTATTCTGCAGATGTCAAGTGCACTATTTAACATATGTCAGTTAAGTTTCTAATTTGTATTATTCTATAATCCTTACTGATTTTTTATGTTTGTTTTCTTATTTAATTACTTCATGACAGATGTGTTAAGCTCCCCTGAAATTATTTTGGAATTATTTTTTATTCCCTATATAGTTGTCAATTTGTGCTTTATCTATTTTGAAACTGTGCTATTAAATGCAAACAAATGTATAAATAATCTTTTTGGTGGTGGAATGAATCTTTTAATTTTATAAAATATCCCCCTTTATCTCTAGTAATTCTTCTTACCTTAAAGCATACTTTGACAGTAATATAAAATCAGCCTACTTTTGGTAAATGTTTGTGTGGTGTATCTTTTTTTTTTTTTAACTGAATAATTGATTATACAAATTTTGGGGGTTCAACATTAACGTATGTTGATCAAATCAATATTATTAGCATATTACATTATTACAAATCATACTTATTCTTTATGCCCCTTATCCAATCTCTCCCATCACCTTCTCTCTCCCCTCTCCCCGCTCTGATAACCCCAGGTTTTTTTCTCTCCTTCTGAAACAGTAATGTTACTCTCTTGATTTGTTGCCTAGATGATCTGTCCCATGCTGAGAGATGTGTGTTCATGTCCCCCACTATTACTGTAGAGCAGATGCTTCTTCTGTCACTCTGGAATGGGCTTTGTGGAGAGAGACATTCTCTTCTTTTCTTTGGTCTCCACTGGTGACTCTCCTTGTGTCAATGCACTCGACTGGCTGGCAAGCCATCTGTGTGGTAGTTATAGCATCTAGCCGCTTTTGCGGCAGCTGTGGCTATTGTGGTGGCTGTAGTGGGTCACCCAGATGAAGGTGGTGTTTTTGGCATGCTCCTTGCCTGGATGCAGGAGGAGGGGTTGGTCCTTGGCTCCATACCTCAGAACCCCTGGTGGGCCCTGTGGCAGCAGAGATAAGCCATGTTGTGGGAGGAGGGCTTGGTCCCAGGCTCCATCTGTTTTTACATTCTAAGTTGTTGTTGCAGAGCAGTTGGGTGGGAGGGATGGGGGAAGGGGAAGGAAACAGGGTGGAAGGAGGAGGAAGTGGGGGGCATGGCTGAGGCCTGTGGCACCCCCCTCATTCCTGGAGGGGAGACCAGGGGTCTTTTGGTGGAAGTTCAGTGGTCATTTCTGGGCTGGTCGCAGATGTTGGGAGGGTGTGGCCGAAGCCCTCAGCCCTAACCCTCCTGGCTCGGGAGCCCAGGGCGCTTCCTGAGGCAGCTTGGTGGTTGTCGCTGGGCTGGTTGTGGGTGTCAGGAGGCATGGCAGAGACCTCCAGCCCTCCCCACTCCCTGGCTTAGGGGCCCAGGGGGCTTCTGGTCATTTTAGGTTTTACAGGCGTTCTTTGGTGATGTGAGACCTTTACTAGTTCATATCAAACTTTGTTTCTGGTCTGTGGGTATTTTGTTTTTTTCTTTCAGTTCTGTGTTGGATTATTTGCTGTTTCCACTACTTAAACTCTGCACCGGAACTAATTTGTTGTCCTTTGCTTACTTCTAAATTGGAGAACTTCCTGTGGGGACCAGCACTTGAGCCCTGTGGTTGAGCTAAATTCCTGCTTTGCTGCTGATTCCCTGGGGAAGGCTTTTTGTGCAGCTTAGGTTTTAATGGTTGACTTTATAGGTACTTCTGGGTCTCATGAGATCTGGTACACCTAGGTTATGTAGAAACTCTGGTCTGGACCTCTTTTCAGCAAACTGCACCCCCTGCAGTTCTATATTCCTGACCAGTCTATAGAGTGGTCCTGTGCTGACTGCGGGGGGGAAGATCAGCTGTCCATGCTGTGCCCCACTGTTCCCCTGGTGGACCCGTCTCCCCCACTTCCTGCACTCCAAACACTTCCCATGGGATGGGCCATGTGTCAGTACCTTGTGATGACTCACCGGCCTCTGTGTGGCTCCTTTTTTCTGTTGCTGTGGCTCCTTGTTCTTATGTGGGTTCATGGGAACCCTGTTAGCCTGAGGGCCACCAAGGCACTCTTTTCCCCTGCTGCCTCCAAGCAACTTATTATCTCCATTTTATAGATAAAGAAATTGAGATGCAGAGAGGGTAAATAATTACCCAACAGTGACTAAATTTATGCTTAAGAGGCTATGCCTTAGGCATTACACTTACATGATATTTTCCATGGATTTGGGTTTAATAAAAATGGAGATTGGGTAAAGCTGTGCAATCTGTAATCTCTTTATGGCATTTCCGGACACATCAAGGATACAGTGTTTGCTCTAAAATAGAAATAAAAGAAAAACAAGTGAATCAAGTATTTTCAATTATATCAAAGGTACATTTCCTACAGGTACAAAGTCTGGATTATAATATGTTTGGATCCTTGTTTATTTTAAGGAAACTTGTCATTTTTGTTAGAGAAATTTTAGAGAAAAGACAAAATGAAGATAATGATCAGGAATAATTAATTTGCATTCTCCAACAAATATTACATATAAAAAGGAATGAAAATACAGTTCCCATACTAGCTTTCACAGACCAGTGATCTCTCAAAATGGTGACTAATATAGGGTTCCTATCTTTAATTTTGCAAAGAAAAGTCATTGAAAAAGGAAACCCAAATTGCCATTTTCCCATAATCATCATTTCATAAAAGAATATATGATAAACATAAAGTAAAAAAAAAAAAAAATCCTAGAATAAAGGCATATCTTTTGAATTGAATAAGTTTAAATTTGTCAAACCTCACTATCATTACTCTGTTCTTCTGTTTCTCATTTTATTGGGAACTGGCAAAATGTTTATCATAAACTGGCATTTGGGAACCCCGATTCTGTATTTATTTTTATTTTTATTTTTTAAAAGATGACCGGCAAGGGGATCTTAACCCTTGACTTGGTGTTGTCAGCACCACGCTCAGCCAGTGAGCGAACTGGCCATCCCTACATAGGACCCGAACTCATGGCCTTGGTGTTTTCAGCACCACACTCTCCCGAGTGAGCCACGGACCAGCCCTCCGATTCTGGATTTAAATGATAACTTTTTTGACATGCTTCAATTCACTGACAAAGGCAATTTAGGTTTTTAATATAGACGAGAATTTTCCATTTTAAACTGGGCAGTTCTTATAATTTATCAAACAGATTTTATTATAACATATTTTAAACCAGGTCCTTCCTCATAATGCATCTTATAATCTAAGAGTTAGAGTCTATGTCAATAAATGATAATTTCAACTTAATAGGTGTACTTAATTATCATCATTTATTTTGATATTCAAATTATCCCAGACTTGGCCAGTAGGGGGCCCTACACGTTGGTTTCTGTGTCTTTTTGATATATCCTCATGGTTCTTTGAGCACTTCCTTATTTTTCTGGCAAAATGTCTGTTCTCTGCTCATCTTGTACTTTCCCAGTCCCAGCCTTGGAATCAGCCATTTCTCCAAGGAGTCCTGGATCTTTTTTTTTTTTTTTTGGTGGCTGGCTGGTCCAGGGATCCGAACCCGTGACCTTTCCATTATAAGGCTGTGCTCTAACCAGGTGAGCTAACTGGCCAGCTCCATCTTTTTAATGGAGAATGACATTTGGAAACCAAGATCTGGGCACTAGATATCCTCACTGCTTACTAGGTTGTTGTTTTTTAGGACTTCTTAGCAAATAAACACATGTATATACACACATTATCTATTTCTACACCTATCTATAACATGGTTCATAGTCATAGCTCTAATTCTCTAACATCTCTAATATCACAAGAATTCATTGTACCCTCTCCCCTTTTCTTTTTTTTTTTTTTTCCCCAAAAAGATGACCTGTAAGGGGATCCTAACCCTTCACTTGGTGTTGTCAGCACCACACTCTCCCAAGTGAGCTAACCGGCCATGCCAATATAGGGATCCAAACCCATGGCCTTGGTGTTATCAGCACCACACTCTCCCAAGTTAGCCACGGGCTGGCCCTTCCCCTTTTCTGACAGTGAAAAACCTGGCTCCCACTATCGTCAATATATTATTTGCTCAACCCTAGCTAGAACATATATTAGTTTCAGAAGTGTTAGCCCATACCACTGTGAAAAACAAACCTACTAATTAGAGTTCAATATATGTTTATAGATCTTTTTGTCTTTAGCTTGTGTTCAAGAATTATTTGGTTTAAGACTTCTCCTTCAATGTAGTTAAGTTACTCATTTGAAATACACAGGTTCATCATTTTGCTTTTCCCTCATCTGTCCTAATTGACTTTTAATTTTTTTTGAATATGAAAAATGTTAACATAGTTCTAAAAGTCAAAACCATACAACAATGTACATGTGGAGAGAAGTCACACCTCCAATCCTTTCTACCCCATTCCTAGTTCCCCATCCTTTGCATCTCTCAATCCATAGGTAACCATTGTCATTAGGTTCTGATTTATCCTTCCATGTTTACTTTCCCACAACTGAGCAGATATATGTGTATTTTCTCATTTCCTTTTCTTTCTTACACAAAAAGTATCACACCATAGATCTCTTTTGTATGCTGCATATCAGTTCATAGATACCTTATTTGTTGTTATTATTTTATAGCTTCAGAGAACTCCATTGTGTGGATGTAAAACTGATTATTCAATAACTCTCCTATATCTGGGCACTTAGATGATCTCCAATATTTCATAATTACAAACAATGCTGCAATGAATACCCTTTTGCACATGTATATTCATATTGTTGGAGTGTATTTTTGGGATAAACTCTCATAAAGTGGATTACTTGGTTGAAAGGTAGATGCATATGTGGTTTTGCTAGATATTGCCAAATTCCACTCCAAAAGACTGTACCAGTTTGCATTTCCACTAGTAATGCATGAGTGTCTGTTTCCCCTCAGCCTCACCAAGAAAATGTCTTTTCACATTTTTTCCACCAGTCTGATAGGTGAAAAATGCAATTTTAGTGTAGACTTAATTTACATTTCTTTAATAATAACAAAGGTTAGGCATAATTCCTTATGTATAAAGGTCATTTTTATATCTTATTTTTGTGTGAATTATGTATTCACATCTTTCTTAAAAAAAATTAATTATTATTATTTTTTTTTGGCAGCTGGCCGGTATGGGGATCCAAACCCATAACCTTGGTGTTATAAGGCTGTGCTCTAATCATTTGAGCTAACCAGCCAGCCCTGAATTCACATTTTTCTATTGGATTTTTGGTCTGTATTCCTTGAATTTTTAAGAGTTCTTTATATATTGCGAATATCAGTCCTTTTCTTGCAAATTTTGTCATTCTTTTTGCTGTTGTTGGCTGGCTGGCTGGTGTCAGTTTTTGAACTTGCTAATGGTGTCTTCCAATAGTTTTTGGAAAAGTTTTTTGGCCATAAAACAGGTTTTTAATTTACTTTTTATTTTTAAGTGGTCAAATCTATCAATCTTCTCTTGCATCTGAATTTTGATACATGGTTAAAAAATACTTTCCCTATGTCCGGGTTATGTTTTCTTCTGTCAATTGTATTAGAGCTACTTTTTGTGCACAGTGTAAAGTGTGGATCTAACTCATGTTTTTCCCAGTTGTCCCAGCACCATTTATTAAAAAGCTGATTATAAAAGCCCCTGTGACTTGAGATGGTACATTTATCATCTACTGTATTTCCATATGGTCTTTTGTGGACTGTCTTTTCTATTTATTGGTTTGTCTATTCATGTGCCAGTACCACACTGTTTTCATAGAAAAGACTTTCTAGTACACTTTAATAACTGTTAGGGCTAGAACTCCTTGTAGCTTTTCTTCTGTGTTGTCTTGGCTTCTCATATGAACTTCAATTTGTCTTGTCTAGCCCCATAAAAGAACTGACAGGTATTTTTATTGCAATAGTGCTTACACTATAACTTAGGCAGAACTGACAGCTTTATAATACTGAGGTGTTCCAGCCAAGAACAAGGGATGTCTTTCCAGTTATTCAAGTGTAATATTGTGTTTTACAGGTTTCCTCATCCATGTCTGCATATTTCTTACTAAGTTTAGTTAAGTATTTTGTATTCTATTTCTTATATTATGAATAGGGTTTTATCAATGTACCTTCTTTTCTTTTTGATTGGCAGGTACAGAGATTGAACGTCAGACCTTGGTGTTATCAGCATCATGCTCTAACCAACTGAGCTAACCAGCCAGCCTTATCATTGTATCTTCTTCTTCTTTTTTTTTTGACCAGTAAGGGGATCGCAACCCTTGGTTTTGGCGCTACCAGCGCTGTACTCTCCCAAGTGAGCCACGGGGCCAGCCCTTTATCATTGTATCTTCTAATGGGTTATTGTTCACATATATGAAGGATATTAATTTCTGCATATTAACTTTGTTAACTGTTACTTTAATCTTTCATTATGTAAAAGTCTTTAATTTTATAATGGATTTATACTGTATTTTACAAAATAAAAATTTTTTCGTAGCCTGTGACATAGGTGACAAAATAAATTCTATAATTGACTATGTATGTATGGTATTCTAGGTATATTATCTGAAAATAGAGACAGCTTTACTTCTTTTCCAAATTCTTAGGCCTCTAATTGATTTCTTTGTCTGATAATGTTGACTGATAACCTCGAGTTCAATGTTGAACAGTAGTGGAGATACTGGGCATCCTTGCCTTGTTCTTCATCATAATGGATTGCCTTAAGTGTTCTCCCATTAAGGATTTAAAACTAAAAATATCTATTTAGCCATCCATTAATCCACCTCAATCTCCCTGCCCCCACTTTAAAAATAATATCAACCCCTATGTTTCTCAGTTTTTTCCCAGGAAAGGTGTTGAATTCTGCCAAAGGCAGATTTTTCTCTTTAGATCTATTAATGTGGAAGATTATAATAATGGATTTACCCTTTTTTTTTTAAATGCTGCTTCTGAATTCCTTTAATTCCATATCATCATGGTATATCATTTTTACAAATATGGTATTGGGTTCTGTTTAATAAAATAGTTAATACTTTCGCACTGATATCTGTAAGTGATTTTGGTGTTTTTTTTCTGTCTTCATCAAGTATATTAATATTATACTTGTTAATGAAAAGAATGAGAAAAAGTCCCTTGATTTTCAATATTCTTGATCAGTTTATAAAACTTTAGGATTATTTAACCTTTGAAGATTTGGTATAATTCCCCCGAGAAGGCATGTGGGCCTGGTTCTTTCTTGCTGGGGTAGTTGCTTGATAACTTGCTGCTGTATTTCTTCTAAAGCAACTGATTAATAATTTTTCTGTCTCTAATAGGTCAAATTTGGTAAATTGTATTTTCGTAGGAAATTACCCATCTCATCCAAGGTTTCCTATTTATTTACACGAAGATGTGCAAAGTAGTTTTCATGATTTCACAATGATTCAATGGTTATTTCCTCATCATTTCTCTCTTCCAATTATTTGTGATTTTCTCCTTTTAAAAAAAAATCAGGTTAGCTTGTTGTTTGCATGTTAATTTTTTTAGGACTTCTGTTTTTTTATTCTTAACCTTATAAATTTCTTTAAAAAAACTTTTTATTAATTATTATTATGAAAAAATATATGCCAGTGACAAAAATTGAGTAGTTCAGAAAGGATATAAATTTTCCCCAAAGTACCAGAACTGTTTTTTTCAAAAACAGCTTGATTAAGGCATAAATGACATACAATAAACTATACACAATTTGATAAATTTTGACACATATATACACATTGAAATCATCATCACAATCAAGGCAATAAACATATCAATCACCCCCAAAAGTTTCCTCATGCCTGCCTCTTTGTAATCCCTCTTCTCTTCCAGCCCTCCCCAAGCAATCACTGATCTTTTCTGTTACTATAGATTACTATGAAATTTTTGAACTTAATATAAGTAGAATCATTCAGTATATACTCCTTTCTAATTCTGGCTTCTTTCACTCAGCATAATTATTCTGGGAATTCATCCATCTTGCTGTATATACAAGTATCAATAGTTTATTCCTTTTTATTGCTGAATAGTATTCCACTGCATGGATATACCACAGTTTCTTTATCCATTTACTGGTTGAAGAACATTTGGTTGTTTCCAGTTTTTGTCTATTACAAATATAGCTGCTATGAACATTCACGTACAAGTCTTTGTATGGACATATGCTTTCTTTTTTCTTGGCTACTAACCTAGAAGTGGACTATATGTTAGGCGTATGTTTAAACTGTTTTTCAAAGTGGCTATACCATTCCCACCAGCAGAGTATGTGAGTTCCAGTTCCACATTTTTGCTAAAACTTAGTAAAGTCAGTTTTTAAAAATTTAGCCATTCTAATGGGTGTATAGCGGTACCTCATTATCGTTTCAATTTGCATTTCCCTAATGACTAATGATGCTAAACATCTTTTCATTTGCTTATGGGCCACCCGTGTATCTTCTTTGGAAAAATGTTTAATCAAATGTTTTGCCTGTTTTTAAACTGGGTTGTCTTTATTGTTGTGTTGCAAGAGTTCTCTATATATTCTGGATACAAGATTTTTTTTTTTTTTAAATCAGATTTAAAAATATTTTCTCTTAGTACATGGTTTGTCTTTTTACTCTTTTAGCAGTGTTTTTTTCAAGACCAGAAGTTTTAATTTTGATGAAATCCAATTTATTTTTTTTTTCTTTTATGGACTGTGCCTTTGGTATGGTATTTTAGAAATTTTTGTCTAACTCAAAGTCATGATGATTTTATCATATGTTTTTTTCTAGAAAGTTTACAGTTTTAGGCTTCACATTTATAATTCATTTTGAGTTAACTTTTGTATATGGTATGAGATGTGGCTAGTTAATTGTTCTAGCGCCATTTGTTGAAAGACTATCTCCTTCTCCATTGAATTGCCTTTGAACCTTTGTTCATATGTCCACATATATGGATGGTGTTTATTTCAGGACTCTTTACTGTTTTCCATCTATCTATTTGTCTGTCTTCATGCCAATACCACATTGTCATGATTACCATTTTTAAAATAATGTCTCAAAATCACATAGTGTGAGTCTTCCAACATTGTTCTTTTTCAAAATTGTCTTGGCTATTCTAGATTTTTTCATTCCCATATGAATTTTAGAATTATTATGTCAATTTCTACCAAATGGTCTGCTTGGAATTTAATTGGGGTTGTACTGGGCCTAAGAGCTCAGTCTGGAAAGAACTGATATCTAGATCATATTGAGTCTTTCAGCCCATGAACATGGGGTATCTCACCATTTGTTCAGGTCATCTTTAATTTCTCTTGGCAATACTTTGTAGTTTTTTGTATACAGGTCTGCGTATCTTTTGTCAGATTTATATCCAAGTATTTAATACTTTTGATGCTACTGTAAATATTGTTTACTAGAATTTCCATTTCTGATTGGTCAATACTAGCACACAGAAATATAATTAATTTTTGTATAATGATCTTGTACTGACAGTTGTACGTTAAGAGCACCTCTCCCTTTTTAATCTTTTCTCCCCTGAAGAGCTACCTTTCCAAAACTGCCTCCATTTGAGTCCCTTGTGTGCTGTTAGATCCCTCCCCTACTCTGACTTAGCAAGACAACTTCTCAATAATTTTGCACATAGGGTGGACTTTCTCTTTTTGGCAGTGATTTTTGATCAATCTTAGACCCAATGTTTGCTCTTCTCTTTTCTCTTTCATGCATTTTTTCCCCCCAGACTGCTTTTGCTTTCTATTTATCAGTAATTTTAAGTTTGAATATTATCTGTCTTTTAGGTGGGTGAGGGTGTGTTATAAGATAAAATACCAAATTTTTAAAAAAGAAATAAAACATTCCAAAAAAGCTAGAGCTCCAATTTCCTTCCCTCTCTTCCCAAAGGGAAACCAATGGATAGTGGCTGTATACACACCTGAAGTAAATGTGTAGCATTTCCTTGCATGTTTTTATGTTTACTAAACATGTATACACAAATTATATAGGCTGTTTAGTATTTTTTAAAGTTTACATAAATAGTATCATACTGTACATATCATTTGCAACCTGACTCATTCACTATTTATAATTTTGAGATTTATCAATGTGGATACAACTAACTAGTGAACATACTAGTTTATTCACTCTAGCTGCTGCATCCCACTGCATGAATAAATAACAGTTAATCATCAATCCCCCTTTGTTGATTCTAATTTTTCGCTATTATAAAGAGCTACTACAAGGCTGGCCAGTTAGCTCAGTTGGTTAGAACATGATGCTGGTAGCAACAAAGTCCAGTGTTTGATCCCCATACTGGCCAGCTGCCAAAAAAAGAAAAACAAAACAAAACAAAACAAAACCATACTATGAACACATGTTCCTCATGTGTGAATCTATACTTAGATATCAAGCAGAAGAACTTCTGGATCATAGGGTGTGTACATTTATTAGGTATTGCCAAACTGTTCTCAAAAGAAGTTCTGTCTTCATATTTCCAGTAACAATATCTAAGGTTTTCCATTTCCCCAAATCCTTTGCCATCACTTGTGGGATATTTCCATTTTTTTCAAAATTTTGAAACTAATCAGGATTAAACAAACTTCTTATAGAAAAAGCAGAATTTACACATGGAAAACTGACATGCTGAATTATTGTTTTGTGTTTTGCAGGTATTTCATGATTGAGTCTTAAACTATTAGTCCTGAAGGTATAAAATAATTGACTGATTATTTTCTTGGCCCAAAGAGTGATTAAGCATAGCAGTGTGCCTGAAGGTACACTGTTTTGGTCTCATCAGAAAAATGTTTTAACTCAATGTCAATAATGTTTTCAGAAAGTCTGTTGCTATTATAGCATTTTTAAGTATTTATCACACTGTCTTTTAAAGTGAAGACTCAAAGGAGAAATTTTTGTCTAGTCTCAATACCAGGAGCAACTACACTTACCTTGAACATGTCATTCATTTTTATTGATGGACTTGCTGATCTTAACTCCTTAATTATGTTGTATGTTGGAAGACTAAGGCCAAACACAAGGTCTATCTCTAATAACTGTCTTTAACATAATAATCTCCCCTTTTAGAGATATTTGTGTTATCATTTCTAGTCTTATTTTCTTTGTCTACCTTAATATCCTATTTTATCTTCTATGTATTTTTTCATAAATATGAACTAAAACTTTCCCATCATTCTTTCACACTGTCAAAGGCTTATCTGATTGGAAACTATATTATAGGATTATTTTAATGCTTACCTTTTCTGCTACTTCTCGTACAGACTGAACACTTGTTCCGTACAGATGATTGTTATACTGGCCAGCTTCAATGAATTTGTGTTCCTGGATATCTTTTTCCATCTGCTCTCTTGAAGTCACAAAATGATAATCTCTCCCATCTACCTCATAATCTCGTTTTGGTCTAGTTGTATCTTTAATAGAAAAGAACTTAGGGAAGTATTTAATATTTAAAAACACAAATAATTCATTTTCTCCTTAAATCATTGTTTTGTAAAGTCCAACACAACAGGACTGGCCAGAAGCTCAGTTGGTTAGAACGTGGTGTTATAATACCAAGGTGAAAAGTTTGTATCCCCGTACTGGCCAGCCACCAAAAAAAAAAAAAAAAAAAAAAAAAAGGAAAGTTCATCACAACAGAGATTAATTTAAATCTGAGAAAGGACAATAATATGTATATTTGTATTTGTTTTTTGTTTTTGTGGCTGGCTGTTATGGGGATTCAAACCCTTGACCTTGGTCTTATAACTTCGTGCTCTAACCAACTGAGCTAAACAGCCAGCTCCAAGGACAATAATATAGAGGATGGAGGAGGAACTGATTAAAAAAAAAAAAAACAAACCTAAGTATAAACTACTAAAAAATGGTTATGTTTACTATTACCACACACAGTAACAGTTAAGAACAATAATTAAGGATTTTTGTTTGGGTTACTCACGAGGAACACAGGATCCAAATTTGTCAGGAAATTCTGAGATCAGGTCATCATTTATCCTGTCTTTCATAGGTCCCAATATGATTACTGGCCGAGTATAATTAACTATAAAGAAAAACTGCATGTTAAAAGGAATAAACACTTCACAAACATCAATGTATTTTATTTTATCAGAGAACAAAAACATCCTTAACTGTTATGAAGAAATCTCCACTCTACTCTACCATCAACCAAGGATGCCTAACTTGCTATTTTATAAACCTTTACTAAGATCTTAAACTTGACTCAATCTTCTGCTAGAAATCATACACTTGATAATCCAACCAAGTTAAATTTGACATTTTAGCAGATAATGTTTGTATACATTGCTAACATCATGTTATCACAAATGAGCAAACAAAATATAGTGTTTTACTGACGGTTTTTGAAGCAGAAATTGTAAGGAAGTACAGCAAAGAAGAGCAAAAAAGAAATCAGATGTAGGAAGTAATATAATCACAGGAGTGATCTAGAAAGATGATCTAACAGAAGTGTATACATTGGGTTGTAAGGGATCATGGTGGAAGAAAAGAGACTGGTAGTGAGAATCAGAACTAATATTCTGGTAGGAGGGATGAAAAGGAGGTCATAAATAAGAAAGATCTGACATTGGTAGAATAAATAGGGCCTAGAACCTGACTGGATGAGGAGGATGAGGAACAAAAAAAGATAAGATGATGCTTCCAAGGTTTTCAAAAGGGTTATTGGGATCATAGTGATGTTATAATAAACACTGGAAAAAAGTTGCTTAGAAAATAAAACACCAATATACTCATAAAATTGCAATATAAATGACTAGATTTATATGCAAAACTAGATTAATGCAAAATAATGACTTGTATATTGAGGGCTAAACCATGTTTTATAAAATATACATTTTCCTTCATATATACATATAGTAAAAAGCATATAGAAAACTTCTAATACAACATTTTTTTGAGGTATGAGTTAGACCTATTTTCCAAATTAGGAAGTATATTCTTCTGGAAGATTGTAAAACATCAACAGGTTTCACAAACCTTCTTGTTGGTTCACTGGTTCATAAGACAAGACATATTCTTCTTGACCACCTATTAGAAAATTAAAGTACAGATGAGAAAATCTGTAAAGACAGTTAATGCTAATTTAATTTTTCATACATAACATAAAAATAACTAGGACTTTCCTGAGAAAATGGCAAAGATGTAGAAATAGGTACTTTACTTCGTAAATTATTTATGGATTTAGTAAAAACAAATGGCAAATTATAAAGTTGTAAGGACATTTCTGATAAATGTAAAACAAAATATAAATGGGCAATTTAATAACTATGTTATTCTGTGTTTATTTTACAGATTATCATCAGATCTCCTTAAAATCTTCAGTTGTGATGTTGAGTGTATGCTATTAATTTTTTACTTAGAATCTAAGAACTACTAAATCTTTCAAAGATTAATACTTTAATGAGCAGTTTTACATATATACATATTAGGTAATTTGATGCAAAAATGTGCTAGTTTTTGGTTCAATCAAGTAAAATATTTAACAGACTGTATTTTTTTTTTAAGTAATTACAACTATCTTACAATAAAAAATTATAAACACAAAGGTAAAGTTATTGTCATTTCATTGATAAAAATATTCACTGATTATTCTAATTCATTAACTTTAAAAAAATAACATTAAAAGTGAGTTAAAGAGAGCTTTACATAAAACTAAATCCTTCCCACAAAATGAATTATGGTGACAGTAAAAGATAAAATATATTTTGCTCTGATTTTTTTTTTATTCAAATCCTTGACCTTGGTGTTATAATATGGAGCTCTAACCAACTGAGTTAATCAGCCAACCCCAATGCTTTGATCTTAAAAGCACTTAAGTTAAAGCCCCGAAGGTTAAATTAAAAGGTGTAGAGCTTAGAAAATATTCTAAATAAAAAAGTCTGCAAATTATATCTGAACCCAATGAAAAGAACCAAAAAGAGTTAGAAATTCCAAGAGTTCTTAACACACAGAGAGAGAGAAAGAGAGAGAGAGAGGGAGAACAAACTAGAAAAGATTGTTAATCCAAGTGGTTCAATGAAAGCAATCAATATCAGATAATGTATCTGAAGATCTTCTCAATTATCAAGATTCTATAACAACTATATCACTAATTTTGTCATCAGTTTATATTATATGTATGCAGTTGCAGGTCTTTCAAATTCATATATTGACATATTCTTTCCTGCTTTGAAAGTGTATTTCTTTGTTTTAAATTTTATTATCGTAGTATATAAAACAGATATTTTACAAACTTTTTAAAAAGTACTGGATGTAAAACATGGTTTACATACTAGCAAAATCATGCAATTTGAATATTCCACACCATAACAATTCATGCAAATGGTGAGAGAGACAATATATACTTTCATCACCTCGTTTTAGTCTACAAAGCCATTCAACTACTCTATAGTGGGTTCTGATTATAAGTTAATAAAATGTTAAAATACAAGAAATCACATTCCCACACCAAAAAAAAAAAAAAAATCTTTAAGTAACTATATGTAGAAAAAATCACCAACCAAATGAATAAATGAATGAGTATTAAAAGTATATATTGTCAACATGAAAATATTAGGAACTGATATTAACAGGATGGACCTTTTGAGCCATACTCATCTGTAATCAAGATTACTTTCATATTAGATAGCAGTAAAGAAAAAAAGTTAGAAAAACAATTTTAATTTTTAAGGTGCTACATTGATAATATTCATGTACTCTCCCCTTCTCCCATGCCCCAATCTGTTTAAAAACTTCACATGCATGTACAGTTCATTTAATCCCAAGAATGTAGTATAAAACACCAAAAAAAAAAAAAAAAATCTATTACTTTTTAAGCAATCATGGAAAAATTTTCCTTCATTTCTTATGTTTGCCAAGAGCTGGTAATAAACAATGACTTGACCCAGACCAGTATTGGTGACAGAATAAGAAAGGAAATCAAGCTAATTATAATTTAGCATTACTGAAAAATATTATTTTAGCATTCATGTTAAAAACAAAATTACTAAACAAAATGTCAAAATGTTTACCCACATTTAAATAGATATTTATTTCTTATAAAATATATACACACACACATACTGTGTACACAAACAACACTGTCTGTAAAAAGGATTTAGTATTTTATTAAGACTTTGGAAATTAACCTCTGTATGTACAGTATAATCTTATTTTTCAAGTACATGATTTTACTTGGCTCTCCCTGATTTTAAAATACTAAGTTATCTAATTTTCAGTTTTTAGAATATATCACTAAGGAATAGTCCTGCCACCCAAAGATGTATATTACTTGAGATTACAAAGAACAAGTAATTTAAACACTTACGGTAACTACTTTCACTATCGCTGGCATTAGAAGTTACATGCTCTGTAATTGCAGACAATGAAAACAATAAAGAAAACAGTGTCATGAGTTTAAAAGCTGATAAAAGAAAATTATCAAAATAAAAACAGGGTGACATTACAAAATGTTGAGATATAAACAACACACAATCAACGAATTTTTAAAAAGAATTTCTGATTTTCTTTGAAAAGTTTAACTTTTTCAAATAAACATGAATTAGCATGCGAAAAAACCTGTAATTAAGGACAATGTCTAATTTTTGTATAACACAGTTTATGAATAAAATCTATATTACGAATAGCAAGTAGAATATGACAGAGGGCAAAGTAATCGTAAATTATTCCATTTGTAGACATAAAACTCAAAAAGAGAAAAGGTAGTTCGCATCATTTTAATTGATAAAATAGTAATGAGTGGCAAAGGAGACAAGTTGTATTTGAGCAAATAGATGACCATTTTAATGAAGGAATATCTTTGTAATTCAAAAGTGAATAGATGATCTTATATTTAGCCCAGCTTCTCTTTTGTTCCTGAAAAGCAATGAAAATCCATGTTTCAGAGAACATACAGATGAAGCATTTTAAATGCCATAAATTCAGATGTCTCAAAAAAAGCCAAATGGAAGGGAATCCTAGAGGGTGGCATGTATTTTAAAAAAGACTAATATCCAGTTTTAGGATTTTACTGTTATTTTTGTCTCCCTCAAAATTTTCTGAGTAAAATCTTGATCTGATGATCGTCAAGCTACCAGGTGAATAAATCTTTCGATTCCCGTGAGTTAAAGCACATAGACCTATTGATTCAAGGGATCTTAAGTCACTGTCCAGAAAAATCAAGTCTTCTTCTAAATGACACTGTCTGACAATCAGTTACCATTTTTATATTGTTTCTCTTTCCCAGTCCCTATCTTCAACTACAGTCAAAGATAAAAGCTCAAGGTGTAATTATCATTTATCATAGCAATACCAATACAGGAAACAAATTCCTCATTTAGTTCCTTTTCCTGAGTTTTCTATAGGTCTCTGTTGACCCAACAGATAATAAAAATCTGTAGATCCTTTTCCTGATCCCTACCATCTCTAAAATATGTTGTCAATCTCAAAATAAATTCTAATAATAATAGCATTAATAATCTGTGGTAATATTTTCCAGTTTTGAAGGTTTTCATTGATAGTTTTTCCCAAAGGTAAGATTTGAAAAAGGGTACCACTAGTAATAGGAAATCTGTGGCCCTTACCAAATCCTAAAAAGACACATGTGAAAATATAGTGTATCTAACAGAAATAATTACACATACAGCATACTGTCTTCAATCGAATACAAACCTAAATCATTAAGGTTGAAATACAAGTCAAGTACCTATAGTTTAGATTAAAATTCCAGTATAAAGTTAGCAGAAATCAGGAAACAAATTTCTGTGAAATTTATTGCTTATTTATGTAAAATGTAGATCTTAGAAAGTTAAAAGATATTGGCTATATCCTTAATGATCAATGAATTACAAAGAAATGTTTTCAATATGCTTAATAATCAAAATGGAAAGAACCATTTAGAAAAAAATTAGCCTTAAGATTACTCTTAAGAGCCACTGTCACCTAAAATTACTTAGTAGTATTTGGTAAGTTTTCACAGTTAAACAATTTGAAAACACCCAAATTAAAAGTTTTGTTTGCTACAATGGCTTCTTGCTTCATTCATTCATTCCAAATTTATTGAATGCCTTCTATATATCATCCTCTGTGCCAAGCTTTACATGAAGATTAAGTAACTAGATTAAGAAAATTAAACAAGAACAATAGCAACAAAAATCCAAAACAGAGACAGCATGTTGGTTAAAGGAAAAACAAAGGATAATATTTCTTTATAACTCTTTTTCATAATTTATAACCTCTTTAAAAAAGAGATACACAATTTCCCCCCAAATATACAGCTACTTGAATTTGATGTCTGCAATTCTTCTCTAGTAATTAAGAGATATTGTTTTATATTTTTGCATTATAGTGATGCTTTTCTAACACATAATCAAAGTGATTTTAACTTATTTTATCAAAAAAAGGAGGACATAAAACTCTAAGGAAGCATATTTCTGCACTCTAATAACGAGGGCAGATGTCACTATTTTGAAAACCTTTAAAAAAAAGTCTTTATATTTAAAAAATCCCTAGCGAAAGTAACTGCCATAAAAATTTCAAAATGGAAAATGTAATTATGAGCAGAGAATTTTTCAAGTGACGTAAAAAATGGAGCATAATAAAAACAAAAGGTATGTATTATTACAGAAATAAAAATCCCAAGCATGTTAGAAACATGAAAACTCTAAAAACAATTTAAATCATATACCTCCTTATGCCAGAAGGGCATTACTGTGAATCTCAAAATGTATCTGAATAAGGTAGATCTGTAGATGGAGGTTAAAAAATAACTTGGGAGTATTTTGATCACTTACTCAGGCCTTTTGATCCCATGTCGTCAGGGATCTCCTGTAGAGAGTAGTCCCCAGAGAGCAAGCAATAAAAAGATAATCAAAGAAAATAGTTGTCAGTGATGCTTAAAATTGGTGCTACAGTAAGAGACAGTTCCAAGACCATTACAGGTGCACATATCTTACAGAGCATTTTTATAGATTTCCGAAAGTTTGAAATGAGCTAGCAGCTAAATGTAATCTACCAAAATGAATGAAAATTCTAGTTTTGAGGCTGATTAGTGCATAGAAGCAAACTTTTAGATCATTTCTTGCTATTTTAAAAGTCAAATTCAGACTGTTTACATATAATGAAGAAACAGGATAAAATGGAGTGATTCTAGACAATCCAGTATCAAAGACGGGCAGTGCTATTCCTAGAAATCAATAGGTAGCTTCTCAGGTATCCATGTTTTTCCTCTAAAATGTTCTTTAAATGTATGTATGTTAAATTTTTTTCATAAGAATCCTTACTTCAAACAATTCTATTTATCTATTTGTTTACATTATAAACATAACTTAAAAATATTGTTTACTTAAAATTAAGAATTCCTAAGGTGCCAGAAAAAGTTAAAACTGGCATATAGATTAATTTATTACAGTTAAGTTGCCCCTTGTTAAGACAATTAGTAACCTGTTGCAGCTCTTGAAACTGTCTCCATGGTAACAACCAACTGCAGGGCAGTAGGTCCCTCTACATTTATTTTCAGTTGACCACTGGATCCACATACTTACGGTCAGCATCACTTGTTTCCTGCTCACTCTGGTCCTTGTTCTTGTAGAAGGGGAATTTTCGGGAAAAGAGGTTCTTTTTACGCTTGTCATTGAATGACTGCTGAAGAAGAGAAGGAGGGGCAAAACAAAGGGATGTCTACTGTCTGTGTGTACAAAGGCCCAGCCTAGCAGCTCTGTGGAAGCTGACTCCTGTGACCACAGTGTGCAGTTTTTATATAAATTTGACTTTAATCACATAAAGTGAATTTCTAATTTTGTATAAACTCTTCTAACTCTAACATCTTGCAACTAAAGATATTGAAAAAAACCTTAAAGAGTATAATTCAGTTATACCTAAAAAGGATTACATGCTACTCGACAAAAAAAGATAAGAGTAAATCTGGCTGGCCAGTCAGCTCAGTTGGGTAGAGCGCAGACTTGTAATAGCAAGGTCAGGGTTTAGTTCCCTGCAGCAACCAGTGCCAAAAAAAAGATAGGAGTAAATCAGATTCACTATTACTATAGTCCATATTTTTCTAGAAAAAATTCTAATTCTGAACTAGGTGCTCTATAGCAAAAAGATATTTTAAATGTTACTTTGCTGCTCAATTATTTTTTATGCATTATGTGGTCTTCTTCATTTTACTTTGGCCTGATCAGTTTTTCTTATCCCTTTTTGTGTGTGGCTACAATGAACTAATAGAAAAGATACTATTAAAAAAGCAAACCAAGACAAATAGAGAAAGTTGCTAATGCTAAATATTCAAAACCAAACGATCTTAAAAAAGATAACTAAATGCTTATGGCATGAATCAGAAAATAGGAAGAAAACTAAGAGGTCCATCAAGCACACAAAGTCCAGCAAAGACTTATCAATGCTGTCAAAGCCAAGAAAGAAGAATCAGAAGTCTCCTGGCTAACTGGAATATTATCACAACTGATTTACTTGTTTTTAAGTGCCACCACACTTATCTATTTTAAAAAGTATATATAAATAAATAAAATAGAACCACATCCAATCCATTGGCCCCATATCCTGCATAAAGAATAAAAAGTATGGTTCTTACCAAAGCCACAAAGGCAATTAAAGTTTTAATAGTTTATACATAATTGTTATGAGAGAGTCGAGTGACTAATTTGATGTTCCTTATTGCACAGGTGCTGAAAAGTTTTTTTTCCTTGAATGTCCCATTTGTGTGTTATTAGATTTAAGAGCATGTAGCACAAAGAATGATGAAGCTATTAAAAAAGAATAGCTTCTTTTCTAATTCTCTATCCATGTTTCAAAGGAAATGGCCTTACCTACCAGTGACACAGGAATTACTTTTTTGGGGGGGGGGGGAACAATATAAAGGATAGAAACTTTATTTTTATTTTTCTTGAGTTTCTCCATGTCATAAGATGCTATATCATCATTTTGAAGTATATCAACACATGATAGTATGCTTTTGCCATGCCTATATTTTTAAGCATGTGACGTCAGGTGATTAAGGTATGGAAGCATATTAAAGTGACTTTTAGCTCCAATTCTATGACTTGAGAAGATTTACTTTAATAAGGATCTTTACAAAAACAAGTTTAAACTTCCATTTTTACCTCTTCATGTCAATAATTTAGGATTTATAAGTTCATAGTTCATTAGCCAAGCAGATTATCTTGATTTTAATTTTAAATTTTGAAGGCTCTGAGGAACTAGATAAAAGAAAACCCTAAGCAGAAGTTAAAAATCCAGTTGAGAAAAAGGTATTGTAGAGAAATCTGGGTTTATAATTAGTATTTTATAAACTATCAAGTAGCTCTGAACAAAAACGTTTGCCTAGATCCAAATTTTAGAAAGAAGAAAATTTAAGTTTCAGCAGAGAAAAATTATGGTAATCTAATTTAGGGAAGGATTAAATATTTTCATTCATAAAAATCACTGGTTTTGAATTTAGTAATAATTTTTATAACATCTAATAAAACTGATATGTTTTTTACAAAAAGCTATTCTCCCCCTTTACTGCATTTATAGTGGTCAGAGTCAGTTTCACAGCAAACAACCAAAAGAAACATGAAGTTTAAAATGTTTTGATTCTTGGTATCTTTGCAGTTAGCCAAAATGAGATATCGTAAGATATCATAATATGAGATAGAAAAATGCTTGTTAGTTGAGAAATGTATTAATTGTATTACATTTAATATCCTCCAAGTGAGGAATTTATTAAAAGTGAAAATAAAAATAGCACAAGCAAACAAGACAAAAATGTGTAGGGAAAACACAAAACTGAAGAGACATGCTACCTCCAGTTTCTGTATATTTTCAATCAAAAATACATTTAACTGCTTATTGTAATTAATGCTATATTGCAGGAGAGAGTATAAGAAATATAAGAGCTGATAAAATATCACAAATTCATGATATATTAAATATCTAAATATATAATTTCCATATGTAGTATTTCAAAATAGCCAAAATAAATGTTAAAAATGTTAATGAGAAATTGAAATGTTATAAGTCTGTAGTGGAAATAAGTCCACAAATCACCATGTAAGGAAAGGAGAAGGAGAAACAGGAAATGGTATTACAGAAAGAAATGCAGTTCTGTATCAATGGCAAGCGTATTTTTACCCCACTCAGTATCATGCATACTTTTTGGTGCTGTATTAGAACACAGTGACTGCGTATAAAGTTGGTTACAGTCAACAAACAAGACTAAGATTTAAATACGTCGTTAATTCAGTTAACTTCAGTATGAAAGAAAAGTTACAACATGCAACCTCTTTTTCAATTCATTGATGGTGCACTGTACTAAATTATTTTTAAAGACTTACATAAGACAAGTACAAAAAGCACTGGACATATTTTGAATCCTGAGCATTTACTTGGGATTCTTTCTCTAATAAAAATTTCTATTTTAAATATGGCTTTAGATGACACTATATAATTTTGCATTTTCTGAAAGCTACAAGTTAATTTTAAAGGAATTTATCATTTGTAAAAAAGCTGAATGTATTATACAATTTACTCAGATTTAATTTCTTGGACAAAGATCATATTTCTTATCTTTTAAATTTTAAAGCTTTGAGTGTTTAGTGGTATCAGAAATGTACAGAGAACAGTTAATTTATTCATTAATGTTCCACATTCACCTCAAATATGATCAAAAGACTTGTAAAAATTTTGTTTTACATTAAAAAGTCAAAACATAAAACGTGGCTATGAGTAATATTTCAAAATGTGTTCAGCTCTTTTTTCAGAAGGAACATGTGTTCAGCTTTCTTTATTCAATGGATTCCATGCAGTAAGTTCAGGATAATTAGAAATCACATACACAGTATGGGATGAAGCCTGTACTCTCATTCTCATCTGTTGACACCCAAAATATTTAGATTTAAGCAGAAGGACTTTAAGTAAATGAAAAATAAATACATGTCTAGAATACGTATGAAAAATTTTTGGTAGATTTTATGTCCATCTACAAACTTCTCCTCTTGACTGTCACTTTCCTTATTCCCTCCAAATAAAAATTCATATTGATGTCAACATTTAAAACATGGATTCTATTAAGAAATTATATCAAGAATAAAGGGGGGGAAGAACAAGCAAATTTCCAAGAATTCATTTGCGACAACTTATAAATGCACATTATGACTTAGTTTTCTTTTGACCAAAAGTATGGTGGTAAGAATATATCAAATGACAGTTCTGATAATTTGGAAAGGTCTATGAAATGGTTGCTTTAATTTAATAAATGCTTATTTTAGTGTCTACTATTATGAAGCACCATGAGCTGTTCAGTCATTTCTTATAGCAAAATCATTCTCATTTTAACAATGTTGCTCAAACAAGAATTATAAAAAGGACTATTATCCTCAATTATGAATTTCCAGAAATAAGAGATTTCATATACTCACCCCTTTATCTCCTCTTGTTTTAGAATTGAATTTCACTGTTTTTAACCGGGCTCGTTCTTTCTTCTCAACCCTGTTAAACAAAGTACAGAACATTACTTCTTAAGTAAACCAAACATACCTAGGGATCTTAACTAGAATCAACACACACACACAAAACCGGGGGGAGGTGGGAAGAAGATATAACAACCACAATTACTTGAAGTTGATACGACAAGCAAACAGAAAGGACATTGTTGGGGGGGAGGGGGGGAGGGAGAAGGGAGGGAGGTTTTGGTGATGGGGAGCAATAATCAGCCACAATGTATATCGACAAAATAAAAATAAAATAAAATAAAATAAAAACAGAACTAAACTTTTATAATGGGCATTTTTATATTCTAAAACATTTAGGTGCCATCTAGGTTTACATTCCCAAATTAGTTAGAACTGCTGAAAAATGAAATTTAGGGCTCATTTTCTTATGAAACAAAAACTATTTATAAGTACCAAAATACAGTTATCTGTGTACTTATGTATGCACTCAACTGCATAATTATATTGAAAGAATTATGAGTCACCATTTATTTCTGAGTTTAGCAATCTTCCAGGTTTTCTGTTTTGTTTTTTTTTTTCTTTTTTGACCGGTAAGGGGATCGCAACCCCCAGCATGGTGTGGTCCACACCACGCTCAGCCAGTGAGCGCATCGGCCATCCCTATATAGGATCCGAACCCGCGACCTCAGCGCTACCAGCGCCACACTCTCCCGAGTGAGCCACGGAGCTGGCCCTGTTTTGTTTTTTTAAAAAATATTACCTTAACATGGAACACATATGCTAAAAATTAAGCTTAAGAGAGAGAAAGCAAATGTGGCAAAATGTTAACAACTGGTGAAAGAGGCAAAGGATATGTAGCTGCTCATTGTACTATTCTTGTATTATTTTTTGTACTTTTCGGGTAGCTCTGAAACTTGAAAAAATAAAAAGATGGGAAATACAATTAAGCTTAACTCCAATGATATACATGTATAAATATATAAAGCAACCAGTTATAGTGTACAAAATAAGAGGTTTGAAATATTTTTAGAAGGATATATAAGAATCGGTGATCTTAGATATTCCTAGGAAGGTGAAACAGGTGCTTTGGGAGGGACCCTGTATAGCTTTTAGATATTTTTGAATTTTGAACCCTGTCATATGTTGCCTACTAAAAATAAGCAGACAAATAAAACTACAGTAAAACAAATTTTCATGCAGATTGCAACACCAATATGAATCTTGCAAAATTTCATGTAAATTAAGTTTTAACAAATCTTCAGATTTCAACACAGCAACTATGTTATTACAGTGAGCCCTCTGTATCCATGATTCTGGATCCGTGGATACAGTATTCACAGGATGGTGAACCCTGGGATACAGTGGGTGAACTTTTCATAACTGTGGCTTCCAGAGGGCCAGCTGTGGGCCTCGAAAATATGCAGATTTTGATATCCACATGGAGGAGTGTGGGAGATGAATCCAATCCCTACTGGATACCGAGAGATGACTGCATACAACAGAAGAATGTACCAAAACAGCCTATGAATAAATGCATTTTCTTTATTTTTTCTTTTTTATCTACCTATATAGTTTTACTATGGTATGGGTACAGCAAAACCTTACCATAATTTTGGATTTAAAACATATGATTTTTACTATTTTAGAGCAATCTTGAAAATCCATGACATGAATAATTCATAATCTTGCCTAGGTACTCTGTGAGGGCACCACAAAACTAGCATTTAGTGGTGACATTTACAGCTCAAAATGGCTTTATTTTCTAATCATTATCTTGTTCAGTAAATATATGAGTGACTTAAATTGTATTTATTTGTAAATACTATTCCTGAAAGAAAGCCAAGAAGTGTAGGAATTATAATCCCTTATGTTATTATCAGAAGTAAAGAGGTCTAAGAAAGAGATAGTTTTATTTAAGAAAACCTAAGTTTTGAATACTACATTCAAGAATGAAATGGCCAATTTGTTGTTTCATACTGTATTTTATGGGGGCACAATTATATTTTATAATGCTACTCATGAATTTGGGGATTGGTAGAGGTCTCAAGATGTATCTCTCACATTACTTCTTGCTTTAAAACACGGCCTTACAGAATTTTTATACAAAACGAAAAAAAATTTCTTTCTATCAAAGTCAGCAGTATTTCTCATTGGTTGTAGGTACATGTAAAAGCCTTTGCAAGACAATTTTTAGTAACTTTGACCTTGATATTTAAGATGTGAGGTTTCTACCAACTCCACAAAGCATAAAGGAAGCACTTCAGAATTAAAAGCAGACTATGTTCTATTCCAGGAAAAAAGCTATGCTGAAGGCTACATTGCTAAAAGATGATTTGCCATCAAATACAAAATCTAGCCAAATAGTTGGATCTTGCTAAATATATGGATCTAACCAGCAAGACGTATATATATGTATATGTGTCTATAAATAGCTAATATTTATCAATTATAGCAACTCCAAGAAAATAAGTATAAATTCAACTCACTAATAAGAACAAGTTTCTTGCATTATAACTTTGACTTGAAATGAATTAACTAGCTATTATGAACATTACTTTAATGTCGCAACCACTTTTGTTGGCTATCTGAAAACTTTAAACAGTCCTTTAAAAAGGACTTTACAGGAGGGGAGGGGTGGGGGTGGAGAGGAACAGGTAAAGGGGCATGAAAATCAACTACAATATATATTGAGAAGTAAAATAAAAACAACAAAAAAGTGATTATTTGAAAAATGGAAAAAAAAATAAAAAGGACTTTACATCAGTCATTTGGATGAATCAGACCTCATAAATCAGCTATTGTGAGGGAATTATGAACTGATATTTTATTTTTATTTATTTATAATTATTATTTTTTTACATTCTAAGATGTTATTACAGAGCAGTGGGGTCAAGGAGACAAGAAAGGGGTGGGGGATAGGGTGGGAGGAGGAAAAAGGTGGTCCAGGCCTGTGGCATTCCCCTCTTCTGGCAGGCGAGTCTGGGGGGCTTTCGGCAGTGGCTAGGTAATGGCTGGGCTGGATGCAGACTTTGGGAAGAGTGTGGCTGAGGCCCTCGGCCCCCCACTGTGAACTATTTTAATACCTTTCCCACAAAACTAGCGACATTCAACAGCCTTTCATAGACCTCAGAAGAGGTCCTCTCATCTGGGATAATCCTTTTCAAAGATAGCCTGCACTTAACCACTTTTGCCACTAGATGGTAAGCATGTACCAATGAATCATTAAAATGAACGGTTGAATGAAAAGAGGAAAGACCATTGGATTGCACCAATACATCTAAATTAAGGGAAAAAAATAAAAAATAAAAAAAGGATGTGAAGCAAACTACCAGATATTTCTAAAAACATTTGCATTTATTTCCATTTGTTAAGTCTAAAATAGGCAATTCACATAATCAAAACCCCCAGACATTTAGGTTCTATCACTACCTACATGAGAAAACCAGACATTTTTAGTTCTCTCTCCCTCCACTGGTACACTGCACAGTGACTTAAATGTACTTATTTTGCTTTTAGCAACTAGTAGGAGCTTTAGAGAAATTTCTGCTTGAGGGCATCATATTTCCTACTTACGTCATTGGTTACTATTAAATGTGAATAAAATTAAATGGTTGTGAAGCACAATATGGAAAACCAAGCATATAATCATCACTTCAGTAAAAGAAATTTATTTATTTATATTTTCAGTTGTCTTGGAGCTTATTTTTAATTGTATATATTTAAGGTGTACAACTTGATGATTTGACATATGTATACATTGTGAAATAATGACTAAAATCAACCTAATTAACATATCCATCACTTCACATAGTTACTTTTTTGGTGGTGAGAACACTTAGGATATACCTTCTTAGCAAGTTTCAAGTATGCAGTATAGTACTGTTACCTATAGTCACCAAGCTATACAACATAGATCTTCAGAAGTTATTCATCTTGCATAATTGAAACTTTGTATCTCCTGATCAACATCTCCCCATTTCCCCCTCCTCTAGCCCCTGGTAACCATCATTCTACTCTCTGTATGAGTTTGGCTATTTTAGATTTCACATAAAAGTGAGATCATACAATATTTGCTCTTCTGTGTCTGGATTATTTCACTTAACATATTGTTCTCCAGGTCCATCCATGTTGTCTCACAGTGAAAGAAATTTAAAAGAACAACAATTATTTATGTTTCTCTACTTTCAAATGGTAAGAAAAACAGACTTGTATTTACCTCCGTTTACTGGGAATCACTCCAACTTCATCACTCTCACCATCTGGTGTAACCTGCCTGGCTTGCCACCATTCATCATCAGAAGCATTAATAACATGGAGGATATCTCCAAATTTGAAGTTCAATCCTTGACTGGGAAGGCCACTGTCTTTAGTCTTGTCATAATCAAAAAGAGCTCTAGATTCAGAAGAAAAAACTCCATGATTATTTGTAATAATGATATTAATCAATATTAAACAAACAGGATTCTGAAAGTGTATATAATTTTGATAATTAAATAATATATCATGGTAGGCAAAATAATGCCAAGCTCAATTTTGCACTATAAGAAGAGACAAAAAAAAGAAACAGCAAAATCAACTTGTTATGGAAATAGTTTGTTACTAGGTATATTACCTATCTCTTTCAGTATTGCAAGAGAAATTTTAAAAATGCTTTTAATACAATCCAATGGTACCTATATTTAATTCTAAAATGAAGACAGATCTAGAGAGTTGTTCTAAATTAATAAATTAAAGGTAAACATTAAGAGATATACTTCTCTTTACTTTGACTAGACACACTTGGAAAAACAAATTCCCTGACAGATTTGATTCACTAGTTGTGGACTGTAAGACCAGATCAACATAGTGATTATTCTGCCAGTTAATTACTCCATCCATGTGTTCACACAAAACTAGAGTTGATAGGGTTTTCAGCGTCAATAACACTGATGAAAATTAACTACAGATGACTTTACCATTTGCCAAATATTTTTAAGAAAAAAAACAACCAAAAAACCCAAAAAACTCTATTAATATAATTGCAAAATGTTATGAATATCTGAAAATTTGATAAAAATAAAATATTGTGTCCTACCACTTGATTAATTAATATACAATATTTAAACAAATTAAATTCTTAAGTCCAAATAAGCTCTCTCAAGAGTACAGGAAAGAATCCCAGCAATTATATTTATAATACAGTTTACTCATTCTTTTATTCTAGTTTGACAACTGGAAATTAGAATACAAATCATATTCCTTTTCATGCTACCCAACTTTTAAGAACCTATCTCTTGATGTAAAACTCAAGAGGGGTGGAATTATTTAATAGCTAAACGAATTAACTAGTAGTTAATGGTTTCCAAATGTGTTCTTTCAAGTCCTTTCAGTGGCTAATGGCACGAGGGAAGTAGGTGGGAATCAAAAGTGGGAAGGCTCACTTAAGCGTATATTAAAACATATTGCTGATGACAATACAAATAAGTATAATATAAAATAGAAAATAAAGTCCTTTAAGAGGTAGAACAAATGTGAAAAAACGTTCAGAAAAGGGAAAGTACTATTTAACATTTTTATGATCATAAATTAATCTTTTGAACCATAAAGTAATATAACTATATTACTGATGAACAACAGACAAAAGAAATCACCCACAGTCTCCACTCCTTATGTTAGCATTTTAGCTTTTATCTTTTAACATATATGATTCATGAAAAAGGAACCCATGGAATAGTATGTTATTAATAATAAGAGTATAATTAATGAACACCTGTTAACCTACTATCCAACCTAAAATTACACATGAAACTTCTAACAATAATTCATGTTCACTTATATATGTATTTTCCCCTGATCCTGCTTCCCTTGGATCAAGAGTTAATCACTATGAAAAGGTAACCAAAATTTTGAATGTAATGTGTATTATTTTCTTAACCTTTATCCTTTGTTAATTGGTTTGATTTTATCACATATATATGGAGGACTAAACAATATAATGTATGGTTGTCTCACAGCTTTATAAAAAGTTATCTTACTGTATGTAGTCTTCTGCAGCCTTTTTTTTTTTTTACTTTTGAAATTAAAAATACATTGACTAAAAAAAAGCACAAGACTTCTGGTTAACTATGGCAGACTGACAACTTGTATCTATTTGCTCTCCATCCTGAAACTCATTAAAATGATGATAAAAAAATTAGAAAAATATAAGAGAGAGAACACAACAGGAGAAAAAGGATTTTAACACATTGTTGGATTATGATAACTAAACTTAGAGAATAAGGAAGCTATAAACTGCCATACCTGAAGAGAGGGATATTGAAACAAGATTTATTCCACAAGAACCCCAAAAAGGTTCATGAATTAGATGTGTACAGTACCAAGGTAGGCAAGGATATATTACAGTACTGAAAACACAAGGTGGAAACACTAGATGTAGCACTCAGACCCTTATGTCCCTTCCCATTCCCACTCCCATAAAACACCAGGGTTTAGTCTCTAGAGAAACTGAATTCATGGAACTTGGTGGGGAGGGGGAAGGTGCTGGACTGAAAACAGATGCATGAAAAGGAAATCCACATACTGAAAATGGAAATTCTAGCAACTTGGTTTAAGCTGCTGGCAGGAGATTAAGGATTCTTCTGTGGAGATACTTAATGACATCAAAAGAAAAGAATGACATAGGGCAGGCAAGTAAATGAAAAAGCCAATTTATCTACTCTCCTTCATTATCTTCTAGTTAAAACTGCTAGCTTCACTCTCTACTCATAAGAATGGAAGAACCACTGAATATTTAAAGAACGACTTACACATAAAACACTAAAGAAACCCCCTTTACAAAAATAAGCTCACTTGAAAAAGGAACTCCGAGAAAGCAGAGAATACAAGAAACAGAAAAAAAACTTTGGAGAAATGTGAGATGATATGATGTCCCTGAAATAAAAGGAAGATGTCAAAAAAGAATCAGGTAACAAGTATCTCTTGAAAAATATAATAGAATATCATCCCCTTTCCCCAAATCCCAAATTTTCTATTGAGGAGAAGGCAGAATACTAAGTCATTTTCAGACATGTTAAGACTCAAAAAGTACCTCCCACACACCCCTTTCTCAGGAATTTAGTGGAGAATGTGCTTTGGCAAAAATAAAAGTAAATTTAGAAGAAAATGTGGCATCTAGGAAACAGATTCTGACACAGTAAAGAGCCAAAGGGAACAGAATAATGGCAAAGGGAAGTCCCGTCTGAGAGCTATACAGCAAGTCTACAGAGCAAGTAATCAAGAATAGAGTATAAAGATGGAAAAAACCTGAGGAGGGCCATATGTGTGACCATATGTTTCATCATGTAAAAAACTTTGGAGAGGCTATTGGAAGATACAGGAAGATACTTAGTAATGTGCATGGAAAATTAAGCAAATGAAAGTGTGAGATGATTATTAAGTCCAGGAAAAATGAAGGGTTGCAGAAGAAAGGAAGCATGGTCATAGGGTACTACTTGACTGAGTAATGACAGCTATAACACAGTCACATGACTGTAAAGGCTATTAATTTTATTCACAACATCCCTTCTTGCTTTTGTATAGAAAAAATAAAACAAAAAAAATTTATGCACAATGACAGGGTTACGTTTGAGAGATAGAAGAGGCAGATTGAGTAGTTCGGTATGAGAGAAAAAAGTTCTCATTTACCATGGTAGTAAGTCCTTAATGTCCAAAGTTGGTAAAGTAGAAAACAGTGTTATATGTGTGTTATTTAGAAATTTAGAAGTAAAGTCAAGGGAGTTTGTTAGGAAAATGGAGGATGACTGATTCTAGCAAATGAAACTGGGAGCCGGTGGGAAATGACAGTTATTTTTTATTATAAGCCTTTTGATAATATATGACTTTTAAAAACAGAGTATTATTGACTAAAAATAAAAATTAATAACAAAAGTGAAAATGTTCAAGCTGTAGTAGATTGAATTTTGTCCTCCCAAAAGTCATTGAAGCTTTGTGTCCCCCAAGTTTTATGTATTAGAAACTTATCCTCCACGGTGACTATTAACAGGGTGGGAAATCCTATTATGGTAATTGAAAGGTGGAGCCTTCAAGAGGTGATTGGATTATAGGACTATGCAGTAGTGAATGGATTAAAAATGGTGGTCAGGGGCATGGTTGTGAGGGTTTTAAAAGAAGAGTTTGTCTCTCTCTCTCTCTCTGCTTCCACCATCTTGCAAAGTGAGACCCCTGGGTCACTACTGCTAGCATCAAACGGATTTTGGACTTCCCAGCCTCAGAAATAGTAAGTGATAAATTTCGTTTTTCTTTATATATCACCCAGTTACGCGTATTCTATTATAAGTAACAGAAAGGGACTAATACAGAAAATTGGTACCAGAGAAGTAGGGTGTTCTTTATAACAAATACTTGAAATGTGGAAGTAGCTTTGGAACTGGGTGTTAGGCAAAGGTTGGAGGGGTTTGGAGGACTCAGAAGAAGACAAAAAGACAAAGGAAAGTTTGGAATGTCTTAAGAGACTGGTTATGTGATGGCAAGCAGAATGCTGTAGAAATATGCACTGTAAAGACCATTCTAAGGAGGTCTCATAGAAATAAGAAGGAGTTTATTGGAAAGTGGGGCAAAGATCACCCTTGCTGTCAATTGGCAAGGAACTTGGCTGCATTGTGTCCATGCCCTAGGATTTTGTGGAAGTTGGAACTTAAGAGTTGTGAACCAGAGTATATGGCAGAAGAAATTTCTAAGCAGCAAAGCATTAAGAAAGCTGCAGGACTACTTAAAACAGCCTATGTTGAGTTGTGGCGGCAAAGGCATAATGTAAAGCCAGAATTTAAAAGGAAAGCAAAGTGTAAAAATTTAGAAAATTTGCAGCCTGGCCATGTGGTAAAGAAGCAGGGAGCCTATAATGGTGCAGCCCAGCAATCCTTAGATAAGATTAGTGCAAAGAAAGGGAATATGAAGAGAAGGAGAAAAGGCCCTGAAGGCATTGCAGAAGACTTTGAGGCCAACCCTTCCATTTCAGGCCCAAAGACCTACGGAGACAAAATGGCCTTGGGGAACAGGCTTGAGGTGCCCTCCATGGGCTCGCTGCCCAGGGCCACCTTGGGATGCTGCTCCCCACACCAGTACCCCAGCTGCTTTGGCTGCCCCAGCTGTGGCTAAATTGGCCCCAGGTGTGGCTGGATGCACAGCTTTGGAATATAGGCTGGAAGCCTTGGCAGAATCCACGTGGTGTTAGGTCTGCAGGCTCAGAGCTGTGAAAGCTTGAGAAGCTCCATCCCAATTTCAAAGGATGTATGGCAAAGTCTGGGGGCCCAGGAAGAGATCTGTCACAGGGGCAGAGTCACTGCAGATAGCCTTTGCTAGAGCAATGCTGAGCTGAAATGTGGGGTCAGGGTTGCAGCAGAGAAATGCCAACAGTGCCATGCCTAGTGGAACCATGGGAGTGAGACTGCCACGGAGACCCCAGACCTGTGGAGCTACCAGAATTGAACACCAGCCTGGGAGAGCTGAAGTGTGGCCTGAGACCAGGAACGCCACAGGAGCAGAGCTGCCCAAGGACTTAGGGACCCAACCCCCATACCAGCGTGCAGAGGTTGAACATAGAGTCAAGGTACCCGATTCGCCAGCTTTGAGATTAATGCCTGCCCTGCTGGGTTTTGGACTTGTTTGGGAACTCTTATACCTTTCTTTTGGCCCATTTCTCCCTTTTGGAATGGGAATATGTACCCTATGTTTGTCCCACCATTGTATCTTGGAAGTAGATAACTTATATTGATTTTGAAGATGGGACTATGAACTTTGGACTTCTGAGCCAAAACAAGTTAAGATTTTGGGAATGAAATGAATGTAATTTCATCTGAAAAGAAATGAGTTTTGTGGGGCCAGGGGCGGAATGTAGTGGATTGAATTATGTTCCCTCAAAAGTCTTTGAAGCTTGAATGTGTCCCCCAAATTTTATGTTTTATAAACTTAGCCCTCCATGGTGACTGTCAAGAGGGTGGGAAATCCTATTATGGTAATTGAAAGGTGGAGCCTTGGATTGTAGTACCGCACAGGAGTGAATGGATTAAAAATGGTGGTCAGGGGCATGGTTCTGATGGCTTTAAAAGAGGAGAGTCTGTCTCTGTCTCTCTCTGCTCCCACTATTTTGCAATGTGAGACCCCTGGGTCACTGTTGCTACCATCAGATGGACTCTGGATGTCCCAGCCTCAGAAAGTGTAAGCAATAAATTTCATTTTTTTTTTATAAATCACCCAGTTCTGTGTATTTTGTTATAAGCAACAGAAACAGACTAATACACAAGTGGAACCTAATATGTTTTGATTTTATGCCTTTGTAAGAATTTAATAAATCTCAAATAAAAGGTAAGACCGGCTTGCTGGTTAGCTCAGTTGGTTAAAGCACGATGCTGGTAAACATCAAGATCAAGGGTTCAATCCCTGTAGGACCAGCTGCCCCCCCCCAAAAAGCAACACCTACTAATTCTACTAAAATTAGAAAATACAGATAAGCAAAAAGAAGAAAAGGAAGAAAAGGGAGTATAAACAAAAATCTGTATGTTTGCCCTTCTTCTGTGTGTATAAAAATACCTTTAATGTCTTTGGAACAGAAGAGTTTAATAACTAATACAAGAGTTGGTGGAAGGAGAAAAAAATGTAGGATGTCCACAGCATTGGTATTATAGAAGCAACAAGAGGGGCTGGAACAGAATGAAAGAGAGAAAAGTTTTCTTTATTATATATTACAGAATAAAATTATTTGAGACAATAAGTCACAACATGTAAACAAGTATAGAGTACATGCTTGTGTGTACAGATATATTTATATACACACATAAGCATATACATAGGATACATGTCTATTTATGTAATGTGTATCATTTCTCACCAGAAGGATAAATAAAACATATTAAGAATAGGTCCCCCAATAGGATCAGGAGGAAAGAAAGAGTAATTAATGAAGAATACCTCAGATTACTTGTAGTCCTTAACTAACATTAAAATAATAGTATAATATAGTTCTCAGTCAAAGCTCTACTAAAAAAAAGTACAGAATACGAATAAATGGGATTTCTGTTTTTAACTCTTATTAGCCAATGAAATTTAAAAAATCAGTATAAATACTAATAGGATCTACTTAACATTATTAGATCTATAGTGCCATATTAATACGTTACAGACATATATGTTTATCTTCTCACAAATGTTTAAAAAACACATATAGAAATTTCCTATATACATATTCTTTACCAAGGCTATTCACATTTTAAACAATTATTTACATATGCTGTCTTTGTTATTATGGAAATTGCTATAGTAATTAAATGTTACTCAAATTAGAAAAGGATACAGATAAATCTAAGTGTTGGATGATATGACATATCAAGCTTGTAGCACTAATAAAACATTAATCTAAAACAATATCTGGTCCACATATATTTTGTCTTTCTTTATCAAACCATTATTATTCAAGGCTTTATATAACTTTCATTAATAAAATTCTAATAACATTATAACTCCTGAAAGACAATGCCAGGTAATCAATTATATAAAAAAAAATTCACTGATTTGTAACACATTTTTCTAGAGTAAAACCAAATAAGTCATAGCGAAAACTCTGAAGTAATTTGCATGCACAAATAATTAACGGTTGTCATAATTAGAAGTAAAAAAAAAAATTTACCTGACATAGAGGGATCGCTTCTGGCTAGTTCGAAGAGAACCTGACCCTGAACTAATGCTACTGTTCATCATCTGCTCCCGTAAGTCATGTATTTTAGCTTCAAAACGACTGTATTCTGATGGGGAAAAAAAAAGAAATTTATGTTTTATATTCTCAAAAAATAAGTGTGTTAAATATGTAAACTATCTTATAATTGATTAAATGTGGCTAGAACCTTAAAATAGTAATCCGTATAAGATTTTGTTCAATATGATAATTTAAAAAAAATTAATAACCTAACAGTACTGTAAATTAGAACTGGCTGAGTTAGAATTTTCCCATGTGCTATTTTAAAGTTCATATCACATTAAATCAATTAAAAGACATTTCCATGCATCAGATAGCATTAACAATCTTACATTACTGCTTAAGTGTAACTTTTAAAAACCAGGTTTTATTCTAATTTTTCTATTAAAAAAAGAAATCTATATTAATTAGTATCCTAGATGCTTAATTTCTAACTTTTCCCCTTTGAATCAGTTCATCTTATATTCTTAAATGCAGTATTTGTGCAGAGTCAATAAATGGGGAAAATATGCCTTAAAATATTGATAAAGTTAAATTCACTTTAACTAATTTTATAATTTATAAGTTGCCAAAATGCCAAAATAAGACACAAAAGCAATCTAAAGTAACATTCATAAACATTTTTATTTAAAACATTTTTACACAAAAACAAGTATGATTTTGAAGATAGACTATTTTAACTGATATATTAAAACTATGAAATCTATTAATAACAAAAACCTTGAGCACTTTTCCAAAATATTGCAATTATGTGGTTATACACACACATATCTTTTTCTCAATTTATAACAAACAAAATTATTTTACAGATAATTTGATAAGATCAACTCTGATTTTCTTATAAAGCCAGACTTACAGCAAACAACTTGTCTGGGGAGTTTGTATAGTTTAAGAAGACAGAGTAAATACGATTATTGTTGAGTAACTCCTCCTTTCATCATAGTTATCAAGTTTGTTTTATAGATACTAAGATTAATTGATACAACAATTCATCAAAAACTCAGAAGTATTTAAAAGCTCACATTAATATATAATGAAATAGTTTTATTGTCCTTTTAAAAATATAACAAAAATTTTTAAATAAAAACATTCACAGATTGATTAGCACAGTCCATTAGCAGACTGATTAGCATAATGTATCCATTATAATTCTATAATTATAAACCTATGGCAAATCTTCAGTATGTGTAGATGCGGGTAAGATACAGATAATTGATGAATGGAGATACAGATAAAAGTATAAAGTACACCATGAGTTTATATTGGTTCTTCTAAAAAAAATTAGAATCACTGGATTTTTACTTAATCTCTTCTACCTTACATTTATATCTGCTGTCTTACATATGAAGAATTCTGGTTCTCAAGATACTGGGAATAATAAAATTAGAGTACTGCATAATGACTCATATTTTATCTGATATTACACTCACAACAGTGAATAGCAACACCAACACCACCACCATGATATGATTACTGAGAACAGTTAACTCTTTCCCCTAGTTTTTTTTTATCCTATGGTACAGCCCACTAAGGATATACGGTAGTATTACTGTTTTAAAGTCACTTTAATATTCCAAGTGTTAATGCTGCCAAATAAATACACACTTAGGTTCATTTGTTCCATTTTATTTTCAATTTTGATTTTTAGGGGTTCCTTTGAAACTTTTCATTGTTTTAATAGGTAAAATAGTTCCAAAGTCAAATCTGTAAAAAGAGGATATTAAAATAGAAGTCCAGCCTCTATCCCTTTTTCTTATCATATCCTGGTTCTTATATGCAAACATTTAAAGAAAGGCTTATTCTTCTATTTTTAACAAAATAAGCAGATACATATATATATGCAAAAACATTTGATACTTTATATATACATATTATTTTTATATATGTATGTAATATATAATTCTGTGTGTGTCTTCACAAAGGGGTCTTCAAAAAGTTTATGGAAAGCTTCGCATTCTTTTACCATTATTTTTTTTTTGAAAGTTCAATGTATTATTGTGATCGTTGTTTCTTTTTTTTGGCCACAAAACAAGCCTTAAGACATTTAAAAAGACTTAAGATCATGAAAAATATGTTCTCTGACCACAAAAACAGAAGGAAATTTAGAAAATTCACAAACATGTGGGACTTAAACAACACTCTCTTAAGTAAACAATTGGTAAAAAGAAAAATCACAGGGAAATTAGAGAGTACTTTGAGATAAAAATCAAAGTGTAACATATCAGCAAATATAAGTAGGAAATAACAAATATTACAACAGAAATATATGCAATAGGGAATTAAAAAACAACAGACAAAACCAACAAAACCAAAAGTTGATTCTTTAAAACGATCAGCAAAATATGCAAACCTTTATCTAGCTGTATCATCTTTTAAATCTATTTTTCCATGAACTTTTTAAAGTATGCTTGTACATATTTCTCCTTTTTCTTAAATGAACAGTAACATACATTTTTCTCCTCTTTGCATTTTTCACTTGATAGTAAGTATATCCAGATGGTCATTCCATAGTAATAAACCTGTATACAGATGTTCCTCATTTCTCCTTTTTATTTTTTACAGCTATATAGTCCTTTTGTTTCTAACTTTCACCTCCTTGTAGGTAAGTCTCTTATACACTGTACAAGAGAGTTTGCTTTATTAGCATATCTGAAAATTTTCTTTCAACAATTAAGGTGAGTTAACTTCTGATATGATTAAAGTTGTTTGATCTCAGTTCTGTTCTTACCATTTTGTATTATATTTACATATATTCAAGGCTTTTACATAAGTAACCTGTGGCAGACTGCATTTTCCAAAAATGCCTGCATCCCACATGCTCCTGTACAATGTGATCTTGCCATTCACCCATCACTGCCATTATCCCAGAGGGGAGTCTAGTTCCCCTCTCCTTGAATTGGGGCTAGTCCTTTGACTTACTCGTAAGCAAGAAAATGTGGTGGAAGTGATTCTGTGTGACTTTCAAGGTTGGATTAGAAGAGGCCATGAAGCTTTAGCCTGGTTCTTTTCTGATGCTTGTTCTGGGGGAAGCCAGACACTATGTAACCAAGCTCACTATTCTAAAACAACCATACTACAGATACCACACAATGGTGCTCTGAGCTCAAACTTCCAGCCAGTAGTACCACAAGGCACAAGACAAGGGGAGAGAAACCATACGGGACACTCCAAAGCAGCTCATCCACCAGTGGGGTCCCACTAAGAAAACTTATCTCAGTTGATGCCAGGAGGAACAGAAGGACCATCCGGACAAAATCCTGCCTGAATTCCTAAACTACAGAATCCATACAATAGTTTCTTTTAATTCATTAAGCTCTGGGGTAGTGTGTTATGAAGCAATAGTAACTGGAACACAATTTCACTGTGTGTGTGTGTGTGTGTGTGTGTGTGTGTGTGTGTGTGTGTGTGTGTGTGTGTGTGTGTGTGTGTGTGTGTGTGTGTGTGTGTGTGTGTGTGTGTGTGTGTGTGTGTGTCTGTGTGTGTCTGTGTGTGTCTGTGTGTGTGTGTGTGTCTATGGCTGGGGCTCCCTCTGCAGATGTCTGCAAATCAGGCTGCAAAGTAACTGGCGGACACTGGACAGGGAGTCCAGCATGGAAGCTGCTAGGAACCCACATGACGGCATTTTTCCAGAGGGGAAGTACACACTGAGTCCCCCCACCCCCACTGGTCCTGGATGTTGCTGGACATCACAATTTGGGGACAACAGCTAGGGGAGCACAGAGTCCTGATCACCTAGCAGGCCTGCCCATCCTGGCGAAGACTGTTGGGGGAGAGCACTGGCAGCCTGGATCCATGCCTACCTTCCCACTGGAAGCCCAGAGCCCAGGCTGACCCAGTATCCAATCCCTGCAAGTAGACAGCAAGCAGGGAGTGCGTGCTTCACCTGGATCCATGCCTACCATACCCGAGAGCTCAGAGTTTGCCTGACACAGTAGGTCTGCACGCAATAGCAGAGAGCATGCAGGGGATAAGCAGACTGCCTGGATCCATACCCACCTTCCCTGGCAGCAGAGTCTAGCCTCACACAGCAGGCTTGCCTGTACTGGCAGAGAGGGTGCAGGAAGGGAACCAGCACCTACTATAGAGCTCACCCAGAACCAAACCTACAAAGACCAACCCTACTATCAATATAGAACACTTCTACAGTTAAGAGTCACTCCCTTCAGAAATTACTCCATAAATTAAAAGAAACAACTATACCAGCAGATGCCCAAACACCAACACAGAGATAAGAGAAGCATGAAAAAACAGGGAAACATGACACTCCCAAAAGAAGACAATAATTCTTCAATACCAGACCCCAAACAAAAGGAAACCAGTAAAATGCCTGAAGAGAAATCCCAAACAGCAATCTCAGAGAAACTCAACATGATGCAAGAAAAAAGAAATGATAATGAAGTTAAAAAACAAAACAAAACAAAAAACCACAAAAACTAATTTAGGACATGTATGAGAAATTGAACATAGAGAAACCATAAAAAAGAACCAAGCAGAAATCTTGGAAGTGAAGAATTCATTTGATGAAATAAAAAAATACAACTGAGAGTTTAAGCAACAGGCTAAAACAAGCAGAAGAAATAATTTCTGAACTAGAAGACAGGCTTTTTGAAGAAACCCAGTTGGACCAAAAAAAAAAAAAAAAAAAAAAAAAGGAAAAGAAAGAAGAAAAGAAAAGGAAAAAGAATTTAAAAAATGAAGAAAGCTATCAGATAACCTTAAGAGCACAAATATCTGTATTACTGATGTACTGGGAGGGGAAAAGAAAGGAAAAGATACTGAAAGTCTATTTGATGAAATAATAGCAGAAAAATGCCCAAGTATTAGGAAAAATACAGCCTCTCAGATCCAAGAAGCTCAAAGATCCCCAAGCAGATTCAACCCAAAAAGGTGAGACACATTATAGTCAAATTGTCAAAAGTCAAAGACACAGAAAGAATTCTAAAGACAGCAAGAGAAAAGCATCAAGTAACTATATGGAAATCCCATCAGAATAACATCAGACTTGTTGACAGAAATCTTACAGGCCAGGAAATAGTGGGATGATATATTCAAAGTGCTAAAAGAAAAACTGCCAGCCAAGAATACTATAACCAGAAAAGCCATCCTTCAGAAATTAAGCAGAAATAATATCTTTCCCATACAAATTTGAGGGAATTCAGCACTACAGACTGGCCCTACAAGAAGTCCTCAAGAGAGTCCTACATCTGCAATCAAAAGAGTGATAACTATCATCAGAATACATAAGAATAAACATCTCTAGTAGAGCAGATGTGCAAATGTGAAAGAGAAAGAAAATGTGTCATCATTACCAAGAAACACCAAACAGCAAAGACAAGCAATAAAAGGGAAAGAAAGGAATACAAGAAATATAAAAGAACCACAAAAAAATTAACAAAATGGCAGGAATGAAGCAATACCTTTCAAAAACAACCCTGAATGTAAATGAATTAAACTCCCCACTTAAAAGATATAGACAGGCTGAATGGATTAAAAAACTAGACTCAACTATATGCTGCCTGCAAGAAACTCACTTCACCAATAAAGACACACATAGACTACTAGTAAAGGGATGGAAAGGATATACCACTCAAATGGAAACCAAAAACGAGCAGGGGTTTCCATACTTCCATACTTCAGATAAAATGGACTTTAAACCAAGAACCATAAAAAAAGACAAAGAATGACATCATATAATGATAAAAGGATCAATGCAGTAAGAAGACAGAGTTAGACCCCAATACAATAATAGTTGGAGACTTTAACATGTCTCTCTCAGCATTCAACGGATCATCTACACAAAAAATGACTAAAGAAATACTGGATTTAAATGGCACTTTAGACCAAATGGACTTGACAGACATTAACAGGACATTTCATCCAACAAATGCAGAACATACATTCTTCTCATCAGTACACAGATCATTCTCCAGGATAGACCAAATCAAGTCTCAACAAATTTAAAAAGACTGAAATCATAGCAAGTATTTTTTCAGACCACAATGGAATAAAACTAGAAATCAACAACAAAGCTTTAGAAACTACACAAGTACATGGAAGTTAAACAACATGCTCCTGAATGATCAATGGGCCAAAGAAAAAAATAAAGCAGGAAATCAAAAAACTCATTGAAACAAATGAAAACACAAGTACAACTTATCAAAATCTATATTACTGCAAAAGCAGTACTAAAAGGGAAGAATAAGCATTTACATCAAATAAACTGAAAGATCCCAAATAAGCAACATAAGATTTCTCAATAATTTCTAATTTAAAATAGCAATTTAAAATAGTTTTAAAAATTTTAAATTGTAAAAAATTTAAAGTGCTGGCCCGTGGCTCACTTGGGAGAGTGTGGTGCTGATAACACCAGGGCCAAGGGTTCGGATCCCTATATAGGGATGGTCGGTTAGCTCACTTGGGAGAGTGTGGTGCTGACAACACCAAGTCAAGGGTTAAGATCTCCTTACTAGTCATCTTAAAAAAAAAAAAAATTAAAATAATAATTTCTAATTCTTCAAGGAATTAGGAAAACAAGAGTAATCCAACCCCACAATTAGTAGATGGAAAGAAATAATAAAGATCAGAGCAGACCTAAATGGAATAGAGAAAAAAAAATCAACAAAACAAAAAGTTGGTTTCTTAAGAAGATAAACAAAATTGACAAACTATTAGCTAGACTAATCAAGAAGAGACCCAAATATCAAAAATCAGAAATGAAAAAGGAACAAAATTTAAAAAAATGAAAAGTAGACAATACAGCTGATTCCACAGAAATACAAAGAATCATTAGAGAATATCATGTACAATTTTATCCCAACAAATTTGAAAATCTAGAGGAAACAGATAAATTTCTGGACAAATACATGCTACCAAGACTGAACCATGAAGAAACAGAAAACCTGAACAGACCAACAATGAGTAATGAGGTTGAATCAGAATCCACAGTCTGCCAATGAAGGAAAACCCAAGACCAGATGGCTTCATTGCTGAAATTCTACTGAACTTTTGAAGAAGATTTAATACCAATTCTTTTCAAATTATTCCAAAAAATTGAAGCAGAGGGTATTCTCCAAACTTACTCTATGAGGCCAGTGTGACCCTGATACCAAAACTAGGCAAAGACACAACAATAAAAGAAAACTATAGGCCAATATCTTTGATGAACTTAGATGCAAAAATTCTCAACAAAGTACAGGCAAACAGAATCCAAGAGCACATCAAAAAGATACACCATGATCAAGCGGGATTCCTCCCAGGGATGCAAGGATGGTTCAACATATGCAAAACAATATATGAGATATACCACATCAACAAAATTAAAGTTAAAAACCATACGATCATCTCAATACATGGAGAAAAATCATTTGACAAAATTCAACAACCTTTATGATAAAAACTCAATAAAATAGGTATAGAAGGAAAATATCTCAAGATGATAAAAGACATATATGACAAACTCACAGCTAACATCATTCTGAATGGGAAAAAGTCGGAACCTTTTCCTCTAGGAACGGGAACAAGATAAGGATGCCAATTCTCACCATTCCTATTTAATACAGTACGGGAAGTTCTAGCCAGAGCAATTAGGCAAGAGAAAAGAATAAAGGGCATCCAAATTGAAAAAGAGGAAGTCGAATTGTCCCTGTTTGCAAATAACATGATTTTATATACAATAAAACCTAAAGACTCCACCAAAAACTCTTAGAACTGATAAACGAATTGAGTAAAGCTGCAGGATATAAAATCAATCTACAAAAATCAGTAGCATTTCTATACAGCAACAAAACAAACTAGCAGAAAAACAAATCAAGAAAGCAATCCCATTTATAACAGCTATTAAAAAAAACCCAAAACAAAAAACCCAGGAAGAAATCTAACCATATGAGGTAAATGATGTCTACAATGAAAACTACAAAATGCTGATGAAAGAAATTAAAGGGGACACAAAAATCTGGAGAGACATTCCATGCTCATGGATTGGTAGAATGCTTGAAAATGTCCATGGTAACTAAAGTCATCTACAGATTCAATGCAATCCCTATGAAATTACCAATGACATTCTTCACAGAAATGGAAAAAGCAATCTTAACATTCACACGGAACAAGAGAAGACCCAAATAGCCAAAGCAATCCTGAGCTAAAAGAGTAAAGCAGGAGGCATTATACTACCTGACTTAAAACTACACTAGAAAGCTATAGTAACCAAAACAGCTTGGAATTGGCATAAAAACAGATATCTAGACCAATGGAAGGGAACAGAAAGTCCAGAAGTAAACCCACATACTTACTTTTAATAAAGGCTATGTTTAACAATTAGCTTGCACAATTTCTGAAATTTAACAATTGGCTCTTGCAAGCCAGAGTACCACTGACTGCTCTTAGAACAAAAGCAACTTCTGTGCTTCCTTAGCTCTGAGTTGCCAGTTTTCCTTCACTTTTTGTTTGATAATTCCCTACTGCTTTAACAGCTCTACAATGTTTTTAATAAGATGTTCATTATGTTTCGTGTAGATTATTAGTTGTTTTCAATGATTTTGCTGATCTGATTAATAGAAGTCCTAGCAAATTAAAAATTCCACATTTTAGAAATTTTAAAACTTTCTGTAAAAATGACACATTACTTTTTATAGTGAGGCAGAAAAATACTCTTTCCTAAGAAATAACTAATTTACTACAAAGCAGTTAAAGTCTCAGATATTAAACATTTAAGAAACTGGAAAACAGTGTCAATCCCTGATAATTTCTTAAATTTTGACTTACTTTGTTCATTCTATTCAGATTTCCATATTTATAGTCTTTACTTACTGTTAACAGTCCCTTATAACCATCTGTCTGATGTTCAAAACATACTTCAACATTTTCCTTAAAGTTACTTTTCCTTTAAACCTATTACATTTACCTAGTTAAGATTTCTACCTTTTCCTATTGTTTCAATCAATTCACACTTTTAGCCCTATCAATTTCCACCTTTTACCCACTCTGTACATTTTCTTATATTTTATTTATTTATTTATTTTGGTGGCTGGCCAGTATGAACCCTGACCTTGGTGTTGCAAGGGGGTGCTCTAACTAACTGAGCTAGTATATTTTATTTTGGGGGAAGAGTTTTGTAGTGGATTGAATTATGTCCCCCCAAAACTCACTGGAGCTTGAATTGTGTCCCCTGAGTTTTATGTATCAGAAACTTAGCCCCCACTGTGACTGTTAAGAGGGTAGGAAATCCTATTATGGTAACTGAAAGGTGGAGCCTTAAAGAGGTGATTGGATTGTAGGACCATGCCCTAGTGAATGTATTAAAAATGGTGGTGAGGGGCAGGGTTCTGAGGGCTTTAAAAGAAGAGGAGAGTCTGTCTTGCTCTCTCTGCTTCTACCATCTTTCAATGTGAGACCCATGGGTCACTGTCGCTACCACCAGATGGACTTTGGACTTCTCAGCCTCAGAAACTGTAAGCAATAAATGTCATTTTTCTTTATAAATCACCCAGTTTCAGGTATTTTGCTATAAGCAACATAAACAGACTAATACAAGTTTCATCTCCTTTTTTGGTTAAGTCATTTGCATCCCTCTCCTAGAAATCACATAAAAACTCATCTCAGCAAAGTACCCATTGGGAAAGAGCATTAATGTTACACAGGAGATTTTTCTCTATCCAGCATTTCAGAAATTTCTGTACCAAACCATATTTCTTGTCATGCAACATATTAGATAGTATCTGAGTTGCTGGCCATTAGTTAAATAATATGTGTATGACTACAAAAAGAGAGATGTTTAACAGCTAATTTTTTCATTTTATTCCCTTTCAACTTCTAACCTTTGTTTTCACCCCCACACTAGAAGTAAAAAGATGGAAGTGGAGGAGGGATGAGGAGGGGGACTGTGCTTTCCCCAATCTCTTCTAAACATGCAACCCCTATTATGAAGAAAAAAACTCATTTATACTCTATAACGAAATATATTAATTAAACACAGAGCTTAAAACCTGAGAGCAACAACTCTCAGAGAATGGATATAATGATTGATCTAGAAAAGGAAAATTTTCTGAGTAAAAAGGCAGGTTGTTTTAAGTTGTAAGAATGGGTATGAAGATTTAGGAAGAAAAGTGGGAAAGCAGAACACTAAAAAAATTTTTTAATTACTGCTATGGTCTGAATGTTTGTACCCGCCAAGCTCATGTGCAAGCTTAATCCCCAATGTGGCAGTATTGAGAAGTGGGCCTTTGGGAGTTGACTGGATGGTGAAGACTATGTCCTCACGAATGGACTAATCCATTCATGGATTAATAGCTTAATGGATGAGTCGGTTATCAAGGGATGGGTACTAGTGGCTTTATAAGGAGAGCAAGTGAGAACGTTCACATGCACTCTAGCCCCCCTTGCCATGGATACTCTGCATCACCTCAGAATTCTGCTGAAAGCCCTCACCAGAAGGCTTCTTGACCTTGGACTTCTCAGCCTCCAAGACTATAAGAAATAAATTGTTTCTGAAACACCCAGTTTCAGAATTACCAGAAATTTTCAGAAAATCTGAAATTACCCAGTTTCAGGTATATTGTTATAAGCAAGAGAAAATGCACTAATACAGAAAAAAGAAAAAATTTTTGAGTAAGAAGGCAGGTTGGTTGTTTTAAGCACAAGGAATGGGTAGAAAGATATAGAAAGTGGGAAAGAGACAAAAAAAATTTAATTATGAATTTGAAATTCGTACTACTAAACATCATTTTAAGAGATGACAAATGCTCGCAAAGAAATGCCACTTGTCAATTACAACCTCCCCGTACAATCTCCACTCCTTCTCTTTTTAGTTGGTACCAGACGTAATAATGAAAATAAAATCAGGAGGGGTTAGAACGCCACCTCTACAATTTAGACTTAAATGAAAGCTTTAAAACTCAAAAAAGTTAAGTGGCTGTGGACAGACCTTTCCGCTTTTCTAGATTTCAGTTTAGTCACTTGAAAATAAGGGATAATAAAATCAATCTCAACCTTTTCATTTTCTTGTGGAAATGAAATAAAACACCTCACACTATAAGACATAACCAATGAAAAGGAAAAAGTAAGTTTAATATATTAAAGTTTTAATTCTCCATAAGTTATATTTAAGTTTAATTCTTTTCAGTTAATTCTTTCTCCTTTATCTTTTTCCTTTATATCAGTGCAATACGATTAATGTTTTCTGAACCAAAATTGAGATTTAAAGTCTAAAAGTTGGTATAGTACTCTTGAGGAACAATGAGATAAAATATTTGAGGTCAGGGCTTTCCATGAAGCTTTACTGTGTGGATGAGAGTGAGTTCAGTGTGTGGGGACCACTCAGAACCTGAGAATTGGCATAAAGATTATTTTAAGATGAAAACATCTGAGATTCACCAGATGAAGGAAAAAACCTTATTGGAGCTTCCTAAAAGGAGCAACTTCTGAGAAATGAGGCTACCATAAATATCCTGAGGAGTCGGACAGCCCTGAAGAAGACAGAAAGACCACGCATACCTACAAAGAGAATGTTATCACAAACTTTCTCATCTCCCATCTGATCTCCTAAAAACTCATTTGTCTTTCCTATTGAAACCTATGTTTTCTCAAAAGAAGCTGTTTCTATCCTCTCCTTTTTCCCTACTAAGTTAGATATATAAGTCTTTAACTTTATCCATGAGCCAGCTACAGTATTTCTTTTGTTGGTTCCTGTGTCCATACAAAATAAACTTTTTTTCCCTGTTAACTTGTTTTTTATCAGTTTAATTCCCAGGCCCCAGTAACTGAACCTAAGAAAGTATGAGAACACCAAGGTCCAGGGTTTGATCTCTATACTGGCCAGCCTCCAAAAACACAAAATAATAATAAAATAAAATAAAAAAGGGCCCCTTCAGCAAATGTTTAAAAAGAAAGAGGAAAACTTTTTTCTTCCACTACGAGGGGCTAGAAAAAATCTTAACCACTTATCAGTTGTGTAACTGGTAAATTACTTGGCCTCTTTATACCTGAGTTAACTCAACTATAATGTAAAATGGGGATATTGCCTACCTTATAGGATTATCATGGAAATTAAGAGTTAATAAATGTAACATAGTACCACGCATGGCACACAGGATATTCTATCAGCCAACCCAAAGGAGATTCTTGAACTATAGACCAGGAAGTATTTGTTAACATTTTGAAATCTCTGGATATGGAGTCAAAAAACAAGCATAGTAATTCCAGTTGCCATGCCTTACTTCTGGTAATAATTCCCTGAAATGATTAATGGTAAAACCCTAAAAAAAATAAATTACTCCTTATCTTTGGAGTTAACAAAACTGAGAGGAGTTAGGAGATAAGGTCCTTTGAAATGTCTTGTAGAGATTATTTTTCTTATATTTAAAATCTAAGTCATAAAAATTCAAAAGTACACATGCTAAAAAATCCATAATAGTACTTTATGGAAGACTAGTAGGCAAGCTATAGATCCTATAAGATAAAAACTTAATCTTACCAAAAGCTTACCTCTTTGTTGTTTATCTGTTTGTATGTATGTATTTATGTCAGATAATCAATGAAGGAGAGAATCCCAAGGGATTCGCCTTCAGTAAAGTAAACATATTAACTGTAAGATGATATCAGAGTGTCAGCTCTTTCTATATTTCTTAAAATAGCTCACTGAAAAAGAAAATCTGAGTCTTATATTCAGCTCATATGCTTGGCCCTCACAGCAGTTACACTTTGGTGATGTGGAATTTTTTTTTTTTTTCTGAAGTGTTGTACAACACAAATACATCTGTTAAAAACATATAATTAATATTAACACAAAACAAAATTATCTTGTCACTGCCCAATAAGCAGACATAAGGTCAGCAGCAATATAACAAGGAGGACAGGCAAGTTTTCAAAGTACCCAAAACATACTTCTAAATTTTAACTGTCCTATGTTTGTCCTTCTCATATTCTTCACCTGCGATGAGATTTCTTATCTCTGCCCATCTAAATCCTATCCACTCTTTAGGTGCCCATTTAAGCCCCAACACTACTCTATAGCCTCTTTTATCTTGCCAGGCAATATGACCCCCTTCTTTTTGAATTTCTAAGGAAATTCCTGTCTTCCATGCTCTCTTGGTACTTGCTTTGTGTTTATTAGGCAACTGGTACCATAGCTGCAGTGAAAGAATATAACACACATCAATATTGCCAGACTAAGCACTAATCAAAATATTCCCAGTGAAAAATACCTAGATTTTGAAGGCAATAAGCCTGGAAGTCAATCCTAGCTATTACTAGCTTTGCTATTTAAGTCTACACCATCTGTAATAAACAGGGATATTGCTACATATTTCATAAGGCTTAAATAAATAATAAACAAATAGGCACCTAAATAAATATATAATTATAAACTGTGTTAGCTGTTATAAAAGTAAAATATCACAGCGTTATGAGAAGGAGCCAGCCATCTACTGAATAGAGAAAAAGAATATTTCCAAGAAAGAAAAAGAATGAGCAGAGAATTAGGAATAATAATAATCTGGTGCAGTCAAGGGACTGAAAGAGGTCTGAATGGTTAGAGCTTAAGGAGCAAAAGAAACAATGAAGGGCATGCAGAGAAGCTACATGTGTTGTGCTGTTACAATCACAAAGGGCCTTGCAAGCCCTACTGAAGAGTTTGGATTTTATTCGGAGTATAATGGGAAAGTGTTTTAAATTGGGAATGATGTAACCTACTCTTTGTATTTCAAAAGATCATTTTAGCTAATGAACAGAGAATGGATTGGAGGAAATTGAGAAAGAAGTGAGGAGACCTGTTAGAGGCTATTAGAGTACTTCAGATCAGGGATGATGGTGATTTTGGCTAGGCTAATGGCTGTGACTGAGAGGCTATAAAAGGGAAGGCAGGCAAGGATGACTCCTAGGCTGCTGACTTAAGAATGAATGGAGGTGCCATTTAATGAAATAGTGAAAGAATTAAGTTTCAGACACGTTAATTTGAAATACCAGGGAGAAACTCAGTTGGAGAAATCAAATAGGACACACAAATTTGGTGTTCAGGAGATGTTTGGAAAGATGATGAGTAATCAACATAAGGGTCTAACTTTGAAACAGACAATGCCTACTAAAAAGTAATTTGAATAATCAAACAAGAATATAAATTCTCCTTGATACAAAAATGGCTTCGTCAAGAATAGTTTAAAGTACTGAATACAACTAAAGAAAAAGTATCACTTGGTTAGAGTTTGGTGCTAATAACACTAAAGTCAAGGGTTAGGATCCTCTTACTGGCCAGCTGCCAAAAAAAAAAAAAAGTACGGATGAGAAAGATTCATACAGAAGAATGAATCCTTGCCAACTATTAGTGGCAAATATATCTAGTGGCTACATTAGGCTTAGTTAAGGGCCACCAACTATAAAAATGGTAAAGTGAACTATCCTAGTTCTGTTCTATGCTCATCAAGCATTAGAGTAATCCCTTCATTCTCCTATCAAACAATTATTACTATCTTATAAATAACTTGATATTTTTGTCTGGGTCTCAAAAGATTCCTTCTTAACATCTAGAGTGTGTTGGAATTTTGGCCATTCTGAGTCAATTTTCCCTATATTATGCTATGCTCTATCAATATAAGGATTCACTTCTTTTTATTTCAAGAAAGTTTTCTTGAATGCATTGCATTATAATTTCAAACACTTATTCTCTTCCTTTAAAAATTTTCTTTTTCAGAAAGTCTAATATGTATACGTTGCATAGTCATAGTTGCCTATCTTCTATTGCTAATATTTTCTTTCTAATCTTTTCAGATTCTTTTTATTTCTATTTTACCTTGTTTACTTTTCCTATTGTATCATCTATGTCACCTACTGAGTTTTCTGCAGTGTCTCCTTGCCTTTATGTTCTAATTTCACCAATTGGTGTGCTTTCTTGTTTCCTGAGTTCTGTTTGCCCAAAGTTATTCTTTTATGGTTGCTGAGTCATCTTTTCCTACAGTTTTTACACTTCTACTTTGTGGTCTTCTTTTAAAGTGAATGCATAAATTGCTAAAAACATTAAGATTAAATTTTCATCTAATTTGTGTCAATGTTTGTGTGTGTGTGTGTGTGTGTACTGTATACATGTGTGTGACTAATCAGTTGCTAAGCTTTGCTGATTTTTTTCTATCTCTTATTAATACCTTTGTATGAGTGTCAGGCTAGTCAGTTAATTTTAAATGATGTTTTACTGAATGAGTTATATTTTGCTGGACCAGCTATTTATAGAAAATTTAGGGGTCCAGAGGGATAGAAGCACAGGTAATTTTTAAAAGCAAAAGACTGTTACATTACCTGATCCTATAGAGGCAGACTGCTTTATCCAAATATGGACCCCTTGCTTCTCTAAACCAGACTTCATCATAGATGCCTTCTGCCCCAGCCTGCTTACCCCAATTCCCATGAGGCTTGCCATAAAAAATGAGGGATCATGTTTTTATACCTCGAAAATAAACTCCTCATCTTTAGGAAGTGCAATTTTCTGTCATATTTTTAAGTTCTGCCACCACTGAGCATTCTTGATATTCCATGTTTTTACTCCTCCCTTCTTTCCATGGGGCTTTTGCCAGATCTCAGCTGCTTAAGCAGCCTTTGCCTTTCATTTTGTTTCTGGGTATTATATCTATCTTCTTAGTTTTGCTTAATATGAGGTGGAGTTGTGTGGATAGGAGAGTGTGTGTATGTTTAATTTCCCTTGTTGCTTCTGTGTGTTTTCTGGGAAGGTCAGGGAGCCGATATTGATTTACTCTTAATCATACCTAAAAAGTCTATATTCCTAATAATCACATAAATGAGAGGCTGTGTATAATATAAGTAAGCCAGTTATTGTCATTTGGCTTCCATATAGTGTGCCTATAGGGTGAAAATGTGTTGGCCAGAAGATAAAAGCATGTGTGGGACCACTGGCAGATTTGTTTCTCACAAAAATTAATAAATTGACATTCCGACTTCATATATTATTTCCTATTTGCTTATTTGTGAATTTATTTAAATTTACCCCCTATGTAAATGAATTTACCTTTATTCAGTTACTGAGCCTGAATTAAGGTGAGGTTTACTAAATTGATAGAACCTACTATGTATTAAGCAATACCCAACATGCTATTTTTATCAGCTAAAAAAATCTTAGGTTTTGTTACAAAAATAAATCCTGCTCTAAGAAAAGAAGAATAAATGTAATAGTTGCTAAATTATAGAATGTTTCATTTAGCTTCTTTAGTCACAGTCACTTTTTCCTTCTTCATGTTGTTTGTGAACAAACTAGTAAACTATGTATTCTTTTGGGTGTTTAAGCTTTTTAAAAAATTCCATTGAGGTTTTATTGGAGAAGAGGTTATGTCAATGTACACTAGAGTCTTATATATGTTTAATGTGGCATGACTTCAAATTTTCCATTACCGCCTTCTTCCCCTAGAACTTAATAAGGTTATGTCCATGATATTTTACTGTCTTGAAACACATCCCAAACTTGCATTCTTCTTTTTAAGTAGTAATAATAGCTAATAGAAACATATGTTAAACTGCGATATTAATAAATTCATAATATTGAATTAGGTCATATTAATAAATATAGCCCAATTCAAAAGTTAGAAAAAATTTCGCAATACTAATTTTCTTTGGCAATATTACTATCTTTGCTCATGATTTTTATTATTCCTTCAGATCAATGAGCTAGAAAAGGGATACTGAAAGATATGTGTTCAGTTAGAAGCCAGATTTTTAAAAATAAACACTTAAAAAATAATCCAAATAATGGTGTATTACTCAAAAGAATGGCGATACAAGTTCCTACATCCTATTAAAAAACTTCTGACCTGGAAAGTGCCTTTGGTTCAGACTAGACAAATACTAGAGGAATCAGAACAAAACATAAAAAAGAAAAAGAAAATTAAGTTTAGAAGTTAACATTATTAAGAGGAAAAATTTTAAAAACAGAGATAAGCAATACCATAGATAGCAAGAATTTTATTACCTTCAGGTCGATATTGTGCAACAATTGTGACAGCTTGTCCGGCATTTTTCAATGCAGCTGCTGCCTGCTCATGACTGGCAGCTCTGAGGTCAACACTATTTACCTGCAAATCAAACCACATCTTAATTTGAGAGAAAATATCACTTTGGTTAGAAATCAAAATAGCCTGTTTTTTGAGTAGGCATAGATTAAAAACAAAAACAAAACGTTAGTTGCAATAACTTTACCACTAATGTTTTTTGTTCTGATTTATTAAAAATACATTGCACAGTAAAACAAGATATTATCATCACTCAAGGCAATTTTATTCACTAAAAATACTTTGCTTAATGTCAAGTGAACAAAATCAAAACATTTTCTTTCCCCCAGAAGACTGGCTATCAATTCATTGAAAAATGTACCTTCATTTGAAAACCTGAAAAATCAACAAGTGTCATCATTTTGCACATTTCATTTCATTAGTAACTCAAGCAATGGGAGGGGAATTCATTTTGCTTGTAGCATCCATTTACCCTGCCACATTCTCACCTCTACTGCTCAATCAGTTCCAATTCTTTTCCTTCCTTTCACAAACTAAAGCTTTCATTCTTTTGCTGTGACAGGAAAGCAATTACTTAAAAGTACTGAACTGACTTAAACAGAGTAAATGTCAATTAAATGAACCAGGAGAAAGACACTGTTTGAATAAAAGGCACTTCCTTGGGTGAAATAATTACTGAGGTGACTAATCCCACTCCAGAAGAATAAGCAACTTAATTCTTATTTCTGAAAGTCTGCCAATATTTAGTATATACTGCAAGGAGAGATTGTTCCTTTTCCACTATAAGACAAACTTAAGAAGACATTCATGGAAGAATTATACTTGAGTAACTTTAAATATATAATTAAAACAAAATTAAGAACCAGCAATGAATAGAGTACAGCAATGTTTGGGACATTCGTTGAAAATTTGTGGAAAGGAAGAACCATTATGCAATTTTTATATGAAAACCTGTTTCATTGAGATCTACTCTAAATCCTGTTAAAGATCACATACCAATTTTTGAAAATTCGACCACGAGCCCCCAAATTCTTGGGATCATAAAATTTATACAAAGTACATTTTAACCATGTAAAAATCTGATGTTTTATAAAGGATATCATTATGCAACTAAATTAAAACATACAACCACCAAATGAAAACCAAGATATAAGAACCCTAATCTAAACAAATATAACATAATGTGGTTATTAAAGAATATATCCAGCTGATAGCTATAAAAAACTCAATACAATGTATAAATAGTTCTACTTTATGCATAAAGAAAATCCTCCTAATTTCCAGGAGAACAAATTAGGGAAAAATTATAAAAGAAGATAAACTTTCAAGGATTATAATAGAAAAGATGAAATTCTTAAATGAATTATTCCTGTGCATTAAAAATCCTTTTGTTACAGAAAAGATTTGAAGACAACCTATATAGATTTAAAAGAGCATAATTTGTTGAGCAAGGCTACAAATTAAAGACTTTCCAAAATATTACTGAACCTTTCAATGGAAGATACATTATCAAGGATATTTTATAAGGAATTCCTGTAATGAGACACATATTTGTGTAAATAGCCTTAGGGTCACTCTTTTTTTTTTTTTTTTATACCAATATTTAAAAAAATGAAGGAACAATTCACATACCATAAAATTCACACATTTAAACAGTACAGTCATTTTCAGTACATTCACAAGGTTGCACAACCATCACCATAATCTAATTCCAAAATAGCTCGTAACCCCCAAAAGAAACCTTACACCCATTAGCAGTCACTGCTGTCTCCCCTCTCAATCTCTGGCAACCACTAGTGTTCTGACTCTGTGTATTTGCCTGTTCTGTACATTTCAAATAAACGGGATACTATAATATGTGGCCATCTGTGGTTGGCTTCTTTCACTCAGTATGTTTTCAAGGTTCATCCTTGAAGCATGTACCACCAGTGCTTCACTTCTTACTATGGCTTCTAAGAGGGTACTTCAAAAAGTTTGTGGAAAAATTGAATTAAAAGATAATATGAATTCTTCCGTGAACTTTTTGAAGACCTCTCAAATTTTGTTTATCCATTTTATACCTAAGCATTTTATTCTTTTTGATACTAATGTAAATGGAATTATTTTTGTAATTTCAATTTCAAGTTATTTAATGCTAGTGTATAGAAATAAAACTGATTTTTGTATATCCTCCAACCTTGCTGAACTCTTTTATTAGCTCTAATAGTTTTTGTTGTTGGATTTCTTAAGATTTTCTGTGTACAAGATTATGTCATCTAAAAATAAAGATATTTTTCGTTCTTCCTTTTTATTCTGGAAGACTTTTATTTCTTTTTCTTGCCTAACATCCCTAGCTAGAATCTCCAGTACAATGTTGAATGAATAGAAGCAGAAAGAGCTGACACTCTTGTCTTGTTCCTGATTTTAGAGGGAAAGCTTTCAGTCTTTCACAGTTTGTGTGATGTCAGCTATCGGTTTTTTATAAATACCCTTTATCAGTTTAAGGAAGTTCCTTTCCAATCCTAGTTTGTTGAATTTCTTTTCCCAAGCATAAAAAGGTGTTGGTTTACAATTGCTTTCTCTGTGTCTATTGAGATGACCATGTGATGTATGTCCTTTACTTTATTAAGACAGTGTTTTACTTTGACTTTTTCCTATGTTGCACCAACCATGCATTCCTTGGATAAATTCCACTTGGTTATGATGTAAAAGCTTTTTTTTTAATCCTTTTTTATACTTTGTTATTTTGTTGAGGATTTTTACATCCATATTCAGAAGGGATATTGATTTATGGTTTTCTATTCTTATGATGTCTTTGTCTTGTTTGGTATAAGGATAATACTGGCCACACAGAATGAATTTGGAAGTGTTCCTCATGCTTCTTCCTTTTTGGGGAAGAGTTTCGAATGATTGGTGTTTTCTTTAAACATCTGGCAGTACGCACCAGTGAAACCATCAGGTCCTGGTCTTTTTCCATTGTGGGTAGTTTTTAATTACTAATTTAATCTTCTTACTTATTATAGGTCTATTTAGATTTTCTATTTCTTCTTGAGTCAGTTTCAATAGTTTATGTTTTCCTAGGAATTTATCAACAATTATATAATACTGCCATGAGCCTCACAATGATCTTTTGGTCCATGATGGACAGGATGTACAACAGTGGTCCCATAAGATTATGATATTAGATTTTAACTGTACCTTTTCTATGTTTAAATACACAAATGCTTACCATTTTGCTACAACTGTCTACAGTATTCAGTATAGTATCATACTGTACAGGTTTGTAGCAATACAGGTTAAAGCAATAGGCTTTACCATATAGCCTAGGTGTGTAGTAGGCTATACAATCTAGGTTTGTGCAAGTACACTCTATGATATTTACACAACAACAAAATCACATAAGGACAAATTTCTCAGAATGCAACCCTGTTGTTAAGTGATATATGACTGTATATTCAACTTTATGATATATATCAGCTATAACTATATAATAATATATATGCATCCTTTGCTTTTAGTAATACTCTTTGTCTTAAAATCTAGTTTGATATTACTATAGCCACTCTAGGTATCTTTTGGTTATTGCCTGCATGAAACAATTTTTTTTGTTTCTAACCTTTCACTCTAAACTGTCTCTCTTGTAGAACAGTATGTAGTTGGCTTCTGTTTTGTAATCTACTCTATCAATCTTTGCCTTTTAATTGGAGTGCTTAGTCCACTTACATTTAATGTAATTACTAATAAAGTAGAATTTGTCATCCCCTTTGCTATTTATGTCTTATGTTGTTTTTGTTCCTTTACTTCTCAATTACTGCCTTCTTTTGTGTTAAATAAATGTTTTCTAGTGTACCATTTTAACTCCCTTGTCATTTCTTTTAATACATGTATTTTGAGTCATCTTCTTAGTGGTTACCCTGGATTATAATTAACATCTTATAATGAACTGATTTGGATTCATATCAATTTAATTCCAATAGTATATAAAAACTCTGCTGTCATATAACTCTGTTCCCTCTACCCCGCTTGTGGTGTTATTGTCATATTAATTACAGCTTTATATCACATGTGCCCATTAATGCAGATTTGTAATTATTGCTTTATTCAGTTGTCTTTTAAATCAGATTGGAGAAAAGAAGAGTTACAAATAACAAATACACTTATGCTGTGTTATACTTACCTATGTAGTTACTTTACTGATACTCTTTATTTCTTCATGTGGATTTGAGTTACTCTATACTGTCTTTTCATTTTAGCCTGAAGGATTCCCTTTAGTATTTCTCATAGGGCAAGTTAACTAGAGATGAACTCCATCAGCTTTTGTTTATCTGGGAATGTCCTCATTTCTTCTTCATTTCTAAAGGATACTTTGGCTGGAAATAGAATTCTTGATTAACAATTTTTTTCTTTCAGAACTTTTAATATGTCATCTCATCGCTTTTCTGGCCTCCATGGCTTCTGATAAGAAATCAACTGTTAATCTTATTAAGAATCCCTCACATATGATGAGTCATTTCTCTTTTGCTGCTTTCAAGATTCTCTCTTTGTCTTTCAGCAGTTTGATTATGATGCATCTATGGTGTGAATCTCTTCAAGTCTTTTCTTATGGGAGTTCATCAAGCTTCTTGGATGTGAGTATTAATATTTCCCATGAAATTTTGGAAGTTCTTGGGCATTATTTATTCAAATATTCTTTCCATCTCTTTCTCTCTTTCCTGTCCTTTAGGCACTCCCATAATGCATATTTTGGTACAAGTGATGGTATTTCATAGGTCTCTGAGGATCTGTTAATTTTTCTTCATTCTATTTTCTTTCAGTTCTTCAGCCTGGATAACCTCAATTGACCTATCTTCAAGTTTGCTGATTATTTCTTCTGCCAGCTCAAATCTGCTACTGAGCTTGTCTAAAGAATTTCCCATTTCAGTTATTGTACTTTACAACTCCAGAATTTCTATTTGGTTTTTATTTCATAATTTCTATCTCTTTATTGATATTTTCTACTTGGTGAGACATTATTCTCATACTTTTAAAATTCTCTGAACATATTTAAAACACCTGATTTAAAGCCTCTAATAAGTCCAATGTCTAAGCTTCCCTAGGGACAATTTCTACTGACTGCTGTTTTTAGTTATTTGTTTAGATACTTTTCTGAATTCTATAAACTCTATAAAGTCTGTATTCTTTGTTGTATGTGGCCGCTGAAGTCTTTGCCTGGTTAGCTTAAGTGGTCAGTGATTGAACATATTTCCTTAAATGCCTGGAACTAATAAGTCTGCCACTTTTTGCTGAGGACTCTGTGTGTATGTTAGGGGCATGCCTATAATACTAAGACAGGCAATTGATAACTCTGCCTTAATCTTCATTTCCTGCTTGCAGAGAACCTCATGGCCAGCCAGAGATGAGAGTTTGGGTAGTACCTTTTCAGGTCTTTCCTGAGCATGCACGCCCTGAATATGTACATGGCCTTCTAGATTCCAAGGAATATGTTGGAGATTTTCAAAGACCCTATGGAGAACTCTTTCCCCAGCTTTTCTTTTTAAGCTTCTTAATTAGTCTACTGTTTGCCCCAATGTTGCAGGCATCCACAATGTGCCCGCAACTGTTTTGACAATTATCCAGGGTTGTGAAGGGGGGTGCTTTTTGCCCTAGAGGAGCTCTGAATCAGGTCAGACACAGATAGACTTGCAACAGGATATTCCAGGAACCACCAGGACGGTTAAATTATGACAGTTCTCTGGGAATGAATCTCTGAAAGAGTTCCACCCCCATTCTGCTCCCTCCAGTGGCTGGCAGACTACTGGTTTTCACTGCAAATGTGGACTGTCCTTTTTCAATGATACTGTGATGCTGGAAAGCAGTGGATCGGACCAAGGCAAGTTAAAACTCCACAAAGCTTGCTCCTGTTATGGAGATTCAGCCATTTTTCTTGAATGAACACTTCCTTCATTGCCGCAAGCCTTTGGTTAATTTCCAGAGTTCTAAAAAAGTTCATTCTAACAATTTTGGCCACTTTTCTCACTGGTTCTTATAGAGCAGAAATTTTTTGCAGTTTCTTTGGGTCACTTTTGATTCTAAGATTCCATGATTCTAAATTTTCAGTGACTATCAACTGTATTCTCTACTTGGCAACATTAGAAGTAATAGGAATATCTCATTTATAGTGTTGAAAAATGTGGTGTTATACATATGTAAATTATCTAGATTACAAAACCTTTTTTATTCAACAAAAGTAGGTATTTCAAGGGGAATTTTTATAAAACCTATTATTTCCTTGCTTTCCCAAATAACTTATACTTTCTTCAGTAATGTAGGTTATTATTAAGAACATCAATAAAGGGTTGTGTTTAAAACAGTGGTTGTCAAAGTTTGGTTCCAGAAGTAGCAATGTTAATAGTTCATAAAAACTTGTTATAGATGCAAATTTTCAGATCTTACCAAAGTCCTACTGAATCAGAAACACTGAGAATGGGGTCTAGGAATCTGTCTTTTAACAAGGCTTTCAGGTGATCCTGATATAAGCTGCAGTTTGAAAACTGCTAAGTTTTGTCTGAGGTTCTTAAATGTATTTGTTCTAGAGTTTTCTTTTGGTTTTGTTTATTTTTTATTATCTTTTCTCATATTTTTTTTCTTGCTCCTAAAGCTTTTTCCTATTGTTTTCACGGTATTTCCCTACAGAAACTTAGTAAGCATTTATACTTTAAGGTTACTAATGCATACTGTCAAACATAATGCAGTATTTAACTACACTGACATTAGGGTGAACAACTCCCTGGACTGTCTAAGACTTTCAGTTTTAAAACTGAAAATAAAGGGGTTTCCAGACATTGGTCTTTCAGTGCTAAAACCAGGAAAGTTCTGGAGGAACCAGGTTGTGTTGGTTGGCCTAACACACTTTAGCAGTGTGTCAATGACCCATAAAAAGTGGTCCCACATGGATAATTAAAAAATATCTCTAAGCCAACTGAAAATTTATTTTGATACATGGTGTGAAGTGAGGCTCTAAGCTAATTTTATTCCCCTAAATAACTATTTAACTTGTCCAGCAACATTTATTTTGAAAAAATCCATTCCTTACCACAAATTTGTCCTTATCATACTGTAACTTATTTTAAAATTAAGTTTTTAACTTTTAAACAATAAAATGTACAAATTTAAACAGTTCAGCTAGAAGGATTTTGACAACTATATAGACCCATGAAACCACTACCCAAACAAGATATTATCACAAATTAGTGTTACCTGCTCATAGTTATCACATAACTGGAATCATACAGTAGTATTTTTGTGGTGTCTGTTTCGTTTTGCTCAACATACTCAGCTAAACTCATCTATGTTGTTTTGCATTTCAGTAGTTCATTCCTTTTTACTGCTGAATAGTAATACATTGTATAAATATACCACAATTTATTTAGCTGTTTCCCAGCTGATGGATTACTGGGTCATTTTCCAGTTTACGGATTATTATGAATAAGGCTACTATGAACATTCTTGTCAAAGTGTTTTTGTGAACATACATTTTCATTTCTCTTGGGTAAAAACTGGGTGATGAGGTCAGACATATGTTTAACTTGTTAAAAACCTCTCTAGAAGTTTTTGTAATGGTATGCCATCGTACATATCTATCAGCGATGAATAAGAGTTGCTCCACATCCTCACCAAAGAATGTTGTCATTAATTTTCCTTAAGCCATTCAACTGAGTGGGATATGGCTATAGGTTATGACTTCATAAGTATTTTATTTAGTTATAATCAATCTTTTTTAGTGTGCAGTTGAAGAGTTTGACAAATGTGTATGTCATATAGCCACCACCACAATCAAGACAGAGAACAGTTATATCATTCCTACCCAAATTCCTTCAAACCCCTTTACTCATTATGGTTTTTGCATTTTCCTGATGCCTAATGTTAAACACCTTTTTATGTGCTTATTGGCCATTCACGTTTTGTTCTGTGAAATGTCTGTTAAAGTCTTTTGTGCATTTTTAAGTTGGGTTACTCACCTTTTTATTGCTGATGTATACAAGATATTTATATATTCTGGATACAAGTATTTTGTAGGGTATATGTACTGAGAATATTTTTTACCAACGTGTGACTTGCCTATTTCATTTCTTAATGGCAACTGTTTTTATGGTTAGTGTTTTATATATCTTGTCCAAGGAATCATTGCCTACCTCAGGTTTGCAGGTATATTTTCTGATGTTTTCTACTAGGAAGATTATGGTTCCTGGGTTTAACATTTAGATTTATAATACAACTAGAATTAAGTTTTATGCCTGCAGTAAGACTGGTTGAGGTTCATGTTTTCACAAACAGATAATCCAGTTGTTCCAGCACCATTTGTTAATAAGACTTTCCCTTCTCTATTTAACTGACTTGACCCTTTAGTCCTATTTAAGAAACTTGCCTAATCCAAGTTCACTAAGATTTTCTTGTATGTTTTCTTCCAGAAGTTTAGTTCTATGATCCATTTTAAGTTAATTTTTGTAATATGGTGTGAGGTAAGAACTGAGGTGGCTCTTCTTTTCCCTTTGTTTACTTATTCTATCAATTACAGAAAAGGGTGTTTAAATCTCCAACTGTGACTGGAGATTTGTCCATTTCTCTATGTTGTTCTGATAACTTTTGCTTCATGTATTTTTAAAGGATTATTAGGTTCATGCACACTTAAGGCTGTTATGTCTTTTTGATGAAATGATGCTTTTATCATTGTGGAATCAATCTATAACACTATTTTTCCTGAGCTCTATTTCATCTCATATTAATACAGTAGCTTTCATATGCTGTTTGTATGGTGGATCTTCTTCCACTCTTTTACTTATAACACATGAGTCTTTATATTTAAAGTGAATTTCTGATAAACAGTAGATAGTTGGGTCTTGCTTTTTTGAACCATGCTGACAATTTCTGCAACTTAATTGGAGTGCTTACTGTAATGTAGGTATTAATTTGGTTGGATTTCAGTCTCACATCTTGGTATTACTTTTTATTTATCCTGTCTGCTGTTCCTCCTTTCCTGTCTGTCTGTGAACATGTATTTTTTCAGTATTCCAATTAATCTACTATACTGATTTTTAAAAACTATACCTCTTTGTAGTATTTTTAGTGTTTCTGCTAGAGATTATAATATGTAACTATAAGTTTTCACAGTCTACTTCCCCCAAATTTTATATTACTTCACAAACTGTAAGAAACAACTGTATAATTCCATCTTTTCTTTTGATTTGTGCTCTAGTGGCTTATATTTCACATCTACGAATGTTATAACACAATACATTGCTATTTATTGTTTTAAACAGCCAATAGTCTTATTATAAAACATGTAAAATTCTTTTTAAAAATTAGATATTTTGTATTTATCCAGGTATTTATCCTTTCTGTTTTTCCTAATTCTCTTCTGCAGATCTTGGGTTCCATCTGGTATTTCTCTTTAACCAGAACAATTTTTTTTTTTTTGCTTTTGTATTTAAAAAAAAAAAAATTAAAATTTTAACTTCTCAATATACATTGTAGTTGATTTTCATCTCCCTTTACCTATTCCTCTTTCCTCCCTTCCTCTCTCCCCTCCCCCCACTACTATATCATATCTGTTCACTTGCCTTAACAAGTTCAAAGATTATTATGACTGTTGTGTCTTCTTCGTCCTCCCACCCTTTGTTTGTTTGTATATTTATTTATTTTTAGCTCCCACAAATAAGTAAGAACATGTGGCACTTCTCTTTCGTGCCCTGTAAGTCTGTCAGAGACAAATTCTCTCTACAATCTTCTGTTTAAAAATGCCTTTATTTCACCTTCATTTCTGATTAATAATTTTACTGGATATAGGATTTTATGTTGACAGTTTTTTCTTTCAGCACTTTCAAGATACCATTCAAGTGCATTATGCCTTCTACTGTTCCTAGTGAGTAGTCAGCCGTCATTTGTATAGTTGTTCCTCAGTACGTATTGGGCTGTTTTCATGTCTGCTTTTAAGATATGCTGTTTAGTTTAGGTTTCTAGTACTTTGACTATAATATACCTGGGTCTGGTTTTCTTTGTATGTATCCTGCCTGTGTTTGCTGAGCTTCATAGATTTGTGGGTTGATACCTGTCATCAATTTTGGAAAGTTCTTTGTCATTATCTCTTCAAAGTTTTCCCCTCTTTGTTAGACTGTCTGATATTGTTCCATAGATCTTGGATGCTCTGGCCTATTTTTTCCTCTCTATCTTTTTTGCCCTCTAGTTTTAAATTTCAGTTTGAGGGCCGACCCTGTGGCGCACTCGGGAGAGTGCGGCGCTGGGAGTGCGGCAGTACTCCCGCCGCAGGTTCGGATCCTATATAAGGATGGCTGGTGCGCTCACTGGCTGAGCACGGTGCGGCCGGTCACAAAAAGACAAAAAAAAATAAAAATAAAAAAATAAATTTCAGTTTGGAAATTTTCTTTGATATATGTTCAAGTTCATTGATTCTTTCCTCTGGTAATTCCAGTGTGCTATTAATTCTTTCAAGTAAAATTTTTACTTCTGACAGTTTTTTATTTCTAGCAATTCCATGTGATTCATTTTTTTTTTTTTTTTTTGTAGTTCCTATATCTTTGATGAAGTTTTCCAATCTCTTTATCCATTTACCTATGGATCCTTTAGCATTTTTATCATTATCATCATGATTTTATCATAACTATTTTAAAGTCTTGTCTGATATATCCAACATCTAAGCCTTCTCTTAATTTATTTCTATTGACTGCTTTCTGTCTTGACAAGTTATGTTTTCTTCCTTCTTCACATGTCTTTTATTTTTAATTATAAAGTAAACATTTTAGAAAAAACAACAATGGAGACTGAAAAAAAAAAATTTACTTCCAGAATAGGGAATAATCCATGTGTCACGCAGCTAGAATTGGGAGCTACATTAATATGATCTGTAGTTGAGCTGCAACTGGATTTTGTTGTAGCTTTTACTTAGTTTAGTTTAATATGTTTTGAGAACAGGATCAACACTTTTCCTTCTGATGGGCTTAGGATGTGAACACTGGTGAGATTCACAAGATAACTTTCAAAACTCTCTGCTCTATAACTCAGCTGCCAGCTTTCTGGGTTGGGGATAAATTCTCTTTGCTTTCTGGACCTGCTCCAGGCTTTCTGTGTCTTAGGAGATCTCTCTCTCTCTTTGTCCACATTGCCTTGGAGGGCTTTATCTCAACTCTTTTGCCCTACTTTCCATTCCTTAGCAACTAAAAGTACAGAGTTTCTGGGGTTGATTTTCACAGATCTTCTGCCCAGGGTACCCTACATTTAGTAAGAAGCTGCCTTATATCTGGGAATGCCCTGTATGATTCAAGAATGATTATCTCTCAGTTCTCCTCACTTGGTCCCCAAACTTTGACTCACTGCCTCTGAGTGCTCAGTTAAGACCCATAGGAAAGAGTTTGTCAGACAGATGCAGAATTGTTTTGTGGCTTCTAGAATTTTTATGTTTCACCAGTCCACAAGAGACCATTACATGTTCGGTAAAATTTTGGCTGGTTTCTACATATCCCTTTCTATTCTTCCTCCTCCTTCTACTAGTCTACCAAAGACTGAGAGCTACCATGGGTGTCTCCTCTCCTAGTTACTTTCTGAACATTAGGTCACTTAGTTCTCTTCAAATTCTCAGTTTCCTGATGTGTTTAGTTTTGCTAAACTTATCCAGATTGTTTTCGTTGCTAGGGAAAGAGTGATGGTCTCCTGAGATTTTCTACATTCTAAAACTAATTAGGCTCTATTTCTGCCTTACAAATCTATTCCAATAATCATTATTCTTAGATAGTACTATGCTTTTCTTTAAATATATAAGTGCAGTTCCCATTCAGTTGCACTACATATTAATAATTTTCTTTATTTTCTAAGATTGTAGTACTATAATCCTTAATAAAGTAGTGCTGCATATTTGAAGATTCAAGTGGCCAAGAGTTACTTTCAAGCATCAGTTGGTTAAACCATAATCCCAAAACAACTAAAACCAAAAGAGATTTCTTCTTCTTTTGTAAATGATCAGCCATCCCTCTTTCATCCTAAATTCAATCTATCCTTGAACTATAAAGGATCCTTAAAAGGATAGGATGCATAAATGTGTTGATACATCTAAGTATGTACAAGGGAGGGTCAGATGCCGAGAGAGAATGGTCTGAAACGGCATAAAATATGAAATTTACATTTCTGGAATGCTTTTCCTATTACGTTCCAGCCACATTTATCTTCAGTTTGAGGAGTATTTCCTGATTTTCTTTACTTTATGCTTACTAGTTGAAAAGGCCTCTATTGATTTATATTGAAGAAATGATTTAAGATAGTTAGCAACAGTAAAGAGCACTGATGACTCAGGATGTAATGTTTATTTCTACATCTCAAATCCTAAAGTTTCAAAATGTGTTACCACATACTTCTTAATTAAAAACAAAACAGCACAGCATAACATAATAGTTAAGGTAAATCTTGTCTGTACATTATTGGATACTATTAGTTACTATGGGCAAAATTAACCTCTAAATTTCAGTTTTCTCACTGGAAAAAAGGTAATAAAAATGATGGAAGGCTCCTGGGAGTCTACCTCAAGGAAAGTAAAAATTTTTCACTGGAACACCACTCCCCAATTCAGACAGCCCTGGATTCCTACAAATAAAGTAAATAAAGTATAGTTGACCCTTGAACAATGCAGGGATTGGGGGTGTTGACCCCTTGCACAGTCAAAAATCTGTGTGTAACTCCAAAAAAATTTTCAATATATTTATTGAAAAAAAAAAAAAAATCCACATATAAGTGGACCTGTGCAGTTCAAACCTGTATTGATCAAGGGTCAAATGTACTACTGAACATAAGCACAATGCAAAATTTAGTACACGAGAAAACTATTTACCACAAAGCACCATAAAATATCATGTACTACACACTTATGAACTGCAGATAATAGAACTATTATGTATAGAAAATAAAATAAGTATGTTTATCAGAAACACCTAATAGCATATAAGAACTTGTAAGTAATCAAGACCCTATCAAAATCACCAAGGCAGACTGGAAAAAGAAACAGAATGTCTAGAAAAAAATATTTTGAAATGAAAATCTAAGGAGACAGAGTTGATAAATATAAAATTGGGGTTAAAAGATATGAAGAACAGAATGATAATATCCTTCATAGGAGTTCAAGAATGACAGAATACATATAAAGTGGGAACAGAAAAATTTGAAAAGACAGTGGCTAAAAAGTTTCCAGAACTGATGAAAGACATGACTCCTCTGGTTCAATAAGCATAATGAATCCCAAACAGAATGAATAAAATGCTAGATATAGACTTATTTTAATGAAACCGCAGCACAACAAAGAGACCAAGATCTTAAGAGCAACCAGCAAAAACCAAAAAAAATCACCTACAGACAAGACAGACAAGCAGATCCTTTTTGTTAAATAGCAACAAAGAAGCCAGACAGCATAAAACAGTATCTTCGAAGTACTGAGAGACAATAGCTGTCAACCTAGAATTTTAAATTGAACTAAATTTACAAGTGAAGTTAAAATAAAGATATTTTCACACAAAGTCTAAGACTACTTACTATGAAGAAATTACTGCTGAAAGAACCAACCGAGGGCTTTCACTTTAGTGCTTTTGGATAGTTGAGGGACATTTTTGCATTTCACGGCAAGAGAGTTCTTTCTGCTAGCATGTAGAGGATGAAAATTAGAAAAGCTAAACTTTCTAAAATAAGCAAGACAGTCCTATCAATAATTAACTGTCCAATCCAAATGCTGTTAGTGGTCCACTAAGAAACAAAGAAGAAAAAGAAAGATACAAGGAGGGTTGGTAAGCAAAACAACTGTATACCACTTATGTTAAGTGTTAATAAAACAAAAGTAAAATGACTAAATGTGGAGGTATAAAAATGAAACAGAAGTAAAATACTAGAAACAGCATGATTAGGACTAGAATTTCCCAAGGTCTGTGTGTCATTAGGAAGAACAGAGAAGTACAGATCAGCTGTGGTCTAAAACTGTATGAGTAAAAACAACAAAAGCACATAGACATATTGAAAGTAAAAACAGGAGTAAAAACGAGGCAAAAAACCCAAAACAAAACAAACAAACAAAAGAAACAAGCAAAAATAAGTCAGATAGCCACGTTAATATCAGACAATAAAGCTTCTAGGGAAAAAAAAAATAAAGAGGATCATTACATAATGACAAAAAAGTTCAACCTACCAGGAAGGAATGACAATTCTGAACGTACATGCACCTAATGACATGGTTATATATATAAAAAGTTCATGCTGCCAGGACAAACTGCTAAATCTACCATCATATTTGGATAGCCTTAAAAACCTCTTAACAATAGATCAAGCAGACAACAGATTAAAGTATAAATAAGTATACAAGTAACTACACAAGTAACAAGATCAAGTTAATAGACACAGAGAGAACCTTTCAGTCAACAAATAGAGAATACATACTTTCTTCAAGCACATTTATAAAAACTGACCCCTTATAGGTCAAATATCAAAAGAAAACCTATTACCCAGAACATGTTCTCTGACAACGCAATAATCCTACAATTAAGTTGTAAAATGGTAAGAAGAAAACCAAGATATCCCATAACTTTAGGATATAAAAAACAAAAATCCCCACTTTTAATAATAGGTCATAGTTAAAATAAAAAAAATATTATCTTGATTAACATATCCTACCGATATAATACGATCTCCTTTTCTGAGCTCTCCACTTAGATCAGCAGGTCCTCCAGCCAAGATAAAAGAAATAAATATTCCTTCTCCATCTTCACCTCCTACAATGTTGAAACCAAGGCCTGTTGAGCCACGATGAAGAACAACTTTTCTAGGTTCCCTAAAAATTAAAAAAATATTGAATATCTTGGAAATTTTATATAGAACTTGACATTCTTTCAGTGAGAACTCCCTATTGATAAATCTTATATTATCAAACCATAAAAAAGCTAGATGAAATAGAGAAGATTTTCTCAAAACTGTGGGGTAAAAAGATCTTTTTTTTTTTTTTTTTTTTTTTTTTTTACCAGTAAGGGGATCGCAACCCTCGGCACAGTGTGGTCTGCACCACGCTCAGCCAGTGAGTGCACCCGCCATCCCTATATAGGATCCGAACCCGTGGCCTTGGTGCTACGAGCACCGCACTCTCCTGGGTGAGCCATGGGGCCAGCCCTAAAGAGATCTTTCTAGAATCTTTCTAGAACTTAGGTTCAGAAGTCAAAAGAAAAAAAAATCTAATTTTATATAAAAGCTAAACACCTGTGTTAAAAAGAAACATGAAACCAAAACAAAAAGTAGAAAACGTAGAAATTTAAAAAAAAACAACATAAAGAGCCTATCAAGAAATATACACTCATGAAAAGTTGATGTTGCACACATTTTACTGCCTATGAAGAAGTCACTGCTCCTACTTCTTAGATGTTACAAAAGCTATCCCTTTGTATTAGAGAAGGCATGCCTTCTCTAGTCCTGAAGGGATGAATTATGACTAACCTAAACTGGTCATTGTAATCTCATTTCCCTTTACTAAGGTGAGCAAGTGACCCCATTCTAGCCTCTCACAAATGAAGGGAAACTTTGTCATTTCCCCCCAAAAACCAGACCCTAACAAGGACAAACCATATTTGCTACCCTCTCTTCCTCCAAAAATCATCTGCACAAACAAATGAACAATAAAAACCCTTTACTTGGTTTGGACATAGTACAATCATGAAGTGTGAAACCAAGAGTATACCAGAGACACCATGGGCCTAAGGTTGCTACATCAAACTTGGGAATTGCCCGTCTTCAGTCTTTTTACATGAAATAATTAGGTATCTTTATTGCTTAAAAGCCACTATTAGTGATTGATTTATTATTGCTTTTTGTCAATTTTAAGATGCATCTATTCCCCCCCCCCCACATTTAAAATCTCTGAAATATAACTTACCATTGATAATTGCTGGCAGTTAAACATAGTTGTGTGAAACCATTCATACATTTTGGTCTGACCATGAAAGTACCAACAGTAAATTATTTCAGATTTGAGTTTATTCTTAAACAGAATACAGCATATTTGGTAACTATTTTTAAAATGTCATCTGATTTTCCTAAAACAGTGCAGAAAACTACTGGTCACAAAAGGCTTAACAGAATTAAATATTTTTAAAATGCAAATTTCAGGCATCCTTCCGTATAATGTGGAATTAATCGTAAACATTTTTTTGTTTGAAACTTAAACTGGTATTACCCAATCATACATAGTTATTCATCATTACTCAATTTTTCCAGCTCTCTTATAAGGTTCACAAAATTACATTTTATTGCTAGAATAGCAAAACTACACCATATGTTTAGGGATATAGTATATAATAAATATATACACACATATAAAAGAAAAAAGGGATAATGAACACAAAATTCAGGAAAGCACTTATTTGGTGGGGGAGGACAGTATAAGAGAAGCAGGATAGGATTGGGGCATAGACAGATTTCACTATATTGGTGATGTTTTATTTCTTATGTTAGACAGTGGATTCATGGCTTAGGGCTCCTATTAAGCTTTAAAACATATTTATGAATTATAATTTTACATTATCAAATACTTCAAAAATACCCTGCTGACATCCAGCAGTATTTCCAGAGGATAATGCCTTCTGATTTTCAAATAATATAAGCACATGAAAAGATGCTCAACATAATTAGTTTTTAGGGAAATAAAAATTAAAACCACGATGAGATACTTCATACCTATTAGGATGGGTATAAAAAAAAACACAAAACAGAACAGAAAGTAACAAGTATTTGTAAGGATGTGGGGAAACTGAAATTCTCATACATTACTGATGGGAATATAAAACGGTGCAGATAATATGGAAAACAGTTTGGTGGTTCCTCAGAAAGCTAACACAGAGTTACCACATGACCCAGCAGTTCTACCCCTAGGTATATATCCTAAGTAACTGAAAGCAAGGACTTGAACAGATACTTGTATACCAATGTTTATCATAGCATTATTCACAATAGCAAAAAGGTGGAAACAATCCAAGTGTTCATCAACAAATGGATAATCATAATATCATTCAGCCATAAATAAAAATGAAATTCTGATATATGCTACAACATAGATGAACCTTGAAAACATTATGCTGAGAGAAATATAAAGTACCTAGAATAGGCAAATCCATGGACATTAGAAGTTACCAGGGGCTGGGAGGACAGTGGAATGGGGAGTTATTGCTTAATGGTTACAAAGGTTGTCTGAGGTGATGAAAGGTTTTGGAAATAGTCATGATGGTTGCATAAAATTGTAAATGTGATTAATGCCATGGAATTTGTACACTAAAATGGTTAAAATGTCTAATTTTATGTTATATATATTTTATCACAATTTAAAAAAACTGATGTAATGCGCCAAAAATTATTGAGTTGTACACTTTATTTTTTTTTTGTCGTTTTTTTTTTTTTTTTTTCCGTGACCGGCACTCAGCCAGTGAGTGCACCGGTCAGTCCTATATAGGATCCGAACCCGCGGCGGGAGCGTCGCCGCGCTCCCAGCGCAGCACTCTACCAAGTGCGCCACGGGCTCGGCCCGAGTTGTACACTTTAAATGGGTAAAATTTCTGGCATGTGAGTGATATCTCAATAAAGCTGTTAATAAATAAGCTTTAGAACCATCAAGTATTTATTTATTTATTTATTTTTTGGTTTTGGAAATGTGAAATAACTTCTAAAAGGCTGCTTAGGTTCAAACTGTGGAGAACTTCTAATGTTTGGGCTAAGACTTTTGTACTTCATTATCTAGGCAAAGTAGCATAATTATCAAAAGGGAGTGATAAAACACACAACTTTTTAAGAAGACATATCCAGTAATCAACTACCTGATTTTCACAGAAGAGTGTGGAAACATACAGACTTATTGAAATATAATACTTCAAAGTCCAATATAATATTCTAGATAAGACATATGCAGTGAAAAAGGATGAGGGACAGCAATCAAAGTGCAAAAATATACCTTATTTTTTAGTATGTAAAATATGCAAACAGATTAAAGACTAGATAAGCCATTAACGTTTCTCCTCTTTACTTCAATAAATAGTATAGTCACGCACGTTTATCACGCAATCTTTGTGACCCTTAACTAATTTCTTGCAAACTCCCTCTCACTTTTCTACCTCTATTAACCACAGTTCTGTTCATTTTTTTTTTTTTGAAAGTTCAATGTATTATTGTGATTGTTTCTTTCTTTATTTTAATTCCCACTTATGAGTGAGGACATCTGGTATTTCTCTCTCAGTGCCTGGTTTATTTCACCTAACATAATTTTCTCTAAGTTCATCCATGTTGCTGCAAAAGACAGAATTTGATTATTTTTTTTATGGCAGAGTAGTATTCCATTGAATAAAGAGGCACTGTTAGTAAATAACAAAAATAAAATGGCCATGAAAGATCAGTCGAGGAGCATGCCTAAAGATTAACAGCCTTGAATACTCATATCACAAATAAAAACACTATCTTTCTCCTAATTTTCATTCCAAATGCAATTACTGTGCACCTATTAAGTTCTCAACATTGCTAACTCTTTAAGAAGAAAGACAAACACTCCTATCTGTCCTTAACAAGATCATTGACTCGAATCAGGAGTCTGGTAGGTAAAGAATAGTTACAATTATGATAATTTCAAAGGTTCAAAAATAATAATGCACTTAATATTTAATGTTAAATGCTATAATTAATATGAAATACTTGTATAAATTATAAAGCAAACTGTACATATTGTCCTATAATATACTGAATAATGTGAAAAAGATCTAAAATACTGTGTCACCAATCTTTTTCTATCTTGTTAGAAATCTTTGGGACTAAAAAGGCAACTAATCTACAAACTTCAGCATAGTCAGTAATGTTAGATGAAAGGAAGTTTTAGGTGGCAGGATATCAAGGATATATATCTAACAAAGAAAATACCACTTGTTAATTATGAACATCAATCAAATAACTGCCATATTTTATAGTATACACTAGACAAGAAATATATAAAAAGTAAGTTTAAATATGAACAAATATATTATTAATATAGTTTTACCTAAGCTAATTTCTATGGACAATTACCAAGCCTTTTTTAAAAAAAGCAATGTTAAAAAAAGAATAATAAAATAGAAATAAGAAAAATAAAAATAACATAAAATAAAACTAAAAAATGGTAAAAACGAAACAAAACAAAAGGGAAGCTCAGCTGGTTAGAGCATGGTGTTATACACCAAGATCAAGGGTTTGGATCCCCACACCAGCCAGCCCCAAACAAAAACAAAAAAATTAAATAAATAAAAATAAAGGAGCAGTAATTTATTTGTAACATAAAATATTTTTGTATTTCAGTCTTTTCAATGAAAAAATTAAAGTTCAAAAATTGTCAATAAAATTGTTTTAAAAAACTGTGGCTATCTTATGTAGTCAATTAAAATTCCATTTAATAAACTACTTTATGTAAGGATGAATGTTTAGTTCCTCACCTTGTTATTTCATCGTCTCCAAGCACTGCTTTAGAAACTGGTGAGTATCTAGCTGGTGATGCTGGTGTCTGTCCCAGGTAGGAAGATGGGCTAACATGGTTATCAACAGGCTGAGAAGCAGCTTCAAAACAACAAAAAGTGAAAAATATTTCAAACATGAAACAAGCTACTCAGTATCCCATTTATGAAATATTAATTTTAAAGTTAATGTATAATTCTCATGCCTTTGTATATCAGAATTTGGTAGAGAAACTGAATGAACTCAGTTTCCAGGTACAAACTAGTTTAGATACTCAAATCAATAAAGTAAACTTATCCCATTTGGTTTCTTACGAGAAAAAACAGCTGAAAAGAAATTTATGTTAACTTATTTTCACAATGAAATCCAAGAAAAATCATTTAAAAGACTGTCATAGAAAAAACTAAAATAAGTAAATCTGAAGTGCAATAACTTTGTTTTTCTGAGAAGTTATTTTGTAGACTACTATTTTTTTAAAAGTATGTACTCAAATTTGATTGTGAATAATGAAAACCAGAGCTTAAAAATAGGTACAAAAAGCCTGTGTACTTAAACCAGCTCAGATCTGTCAACCCAATTTATACCTATTCTTTTAAATTCACCCATAAAAGAAAAGCCTAGTAAAAAGCAAAAATAAAAAATGCAAAAAGCATTTCATTTCAGTAATAATAAATATTATAGATAGGTTGACATTCTAGCAAAAGCTAAAGACAGAAAATTATAAAGCTATTACTGATCATGCTTTCCAAAGACCCATGTGAGCAACACATTTCAATTGCAGCTTACAAAGACACAACACACTTGAATTATCTGAATCATTACCAAAATACATAGAAAGCAATTACTTAACTTTCTTTAGGCTTTAACTATAATAACAAAGCATATCAAAATTAATTAATAGTTATTTTCAAACATCAGTCTCTTCTTTCATTAAGTTTCTGACTGTCTTCTATAGACAAAGCACTGTGCTACACATTAGGGGCACAAAAATGCAGGGATCATTAGTTCAAATTACTATAGTAGCCAGACAGATAACATAAAGGATGAAGTCTCTAGTCACACAAAAGGAAGAAGTTCCCAGTGTCTACTGATAGTATAGGGCTTGGAGATCTAGCATATCTATTGGTATTATAGATTTGCAGTACTCAACAGCAATTGTTTCCTATCTAGTTCATATATAAGATACTCTTTTATATTTGAGCCAAAGGACTTTCTACCAATGGTTCTTGACTTTGAAAGTCCAAAGTCTTTCCCAGGTGATTATAATCTGTGCTTTTTAAGGGAACTAACATGTAGCCCTAAATCAACAAATACCCATGTGAATAATCGCCAGCCCTTTAAAATCCAGAGTTTACTGACTTCTGACTCTTAAATTGCTTAGATGCATTATCATGTTTGGATGGGGCAAAATTATAGAACTGGACAAGAAATTGAGTCAAGTGCCCAAATCAGAAAATGTACCTTTTCCCTGCCATATCCAGACTTCCCCTTTAGTCGATGGATCCTTTCTTGAACAGTTAATCTCACATGTAAGGCATAGTATCAAACTGCAGGGACTAAAAATTGATGTTCCCATCAAAGAAATGATAGCCCCCAAAAAGGATCAGATAAAAGAATGCTATTTATTATACTCCAAATTTTATGTACAAAGGTCTCTCAGAGAACTACAAAGCAAGCCTAATTCATTATCCTCAGATAACAAGATTAATGACCTAAGACCACTAAGGTTTGGGAGAAAAGCAAGTGGAAGACCTTGAAGAGAACGTCGGAAGATACTGGTGGCCAAATCAGAAGTTTAACAAGGCCTTCCAGCTGAAAAGCATGTAAGTTAAAAGTGAGAAGACACGTAATGCAAAAGCATGAGCATTTTAACATCGGCAGAGAAACTATGTTCTCTGTTAGATACAATGGACTTACTTTTTTCCTTCACTAATAAACCTACTTTTATTCCTGGGTACTATATTTTGGTTATTACCCATATTTTGATTACCTTATTTTGGTTACGATCACTGATTGTGCCTCTTTATCTCCTATGGTTCACAGATACCTTCTATAACCTTTCTCTCATTCTTTCTTTCACTACGCTCGCTAAAAATATTTTCACCTAGTATATCAATTCTTTTCCAACTTTGACATTTGCTTCCTTGCAGGATGCCTCAGCCAGAAACACCCTCTTCATCACTGCTTGATAATTACTTTGTCTAATATGACCCAGTCCTCTTCTGCTGAGATAACAAGACATAGAAAATCTGAACCGTCTAGTATCTGCTAAGGAAACTAAATTCAGAACTAAAATCCTTCCCACCAAGGAAACACCAAGTCCAAACAGATGGCTTCACTGGTAAATTCAACCAAACATTCAGGGATGAAATAAAATCAATTTTATAAAAACTTTCAGAGAATAAAGGGAGAGAGCATGCTTTTCAACTACACTATGAGACCAGCATAACCATAATACCAAAACATTACAAGAAAGGAAAATCTCAGGACACTATCTGAGGTTCATGCTTGTGAATATGGGTGCACAACCCTAAACAAAATGCAAGCAGTTCAAACCCAATGATATATAAAATACACCACATGGTGCATGTGGGTTTATTCTAAAAATGTAAGATTGGTTTAACATTAGAAAATCAATGTAATTTACCACATTAACAAAATTAAGGAGAAAAATCATCTCGATAAATAACAAATTTGATGAAATTCAACATGTGAAAGATAAAAACTCTCCATAAACCAGGAATAAAGATTGACTTTCTTAATCTGATAAAGGGTCTACAAAAGACCTGCTGGTAGCACCATCTGCAGTGGTGAAATACTGTTTCCTCCCACCGTTTGTAAACATGACTGTGACATTCATTAACATCATTTCTACTTAACATTGAACTGGAGGTCTTACCAGTGTATCAGACAAGAAAAAGGAAAATGTACAGTATAAAGATGGGAAAGAAAGAAGTAAAACTGCCATTATTCACAAAGGATATGGTTATATATACAGACCATCCAAAACAATCTACAAACTATTTGAGTTAATGAATTTAGTGAGATTATTGACTACAAAACTAATAGCAGTACTATTTATAACAACATCAAAAACATCAAATATCCAGGACTAAATCTAACAAAAGATTTATAAAATCTCTACTATACTATAAAATACTGCTAAGAGAAAGTAAAAAGGACCTAAATAATTGGAGAAAAACATGTTCATGGACTGGCTAAAAGACTCAATTTTAATTTTCCTAAATTGATCTGTAAATTTTTTGATTCTAAAATTAATAAGAAAATGCAAAGAAGATCCAATATAATGTTAAGAATAACCAAACCAAAAAATTTAGATTACAGAAATCAACACATAAAGTTATAATTAAGAAAGTGCAGTATTGGCACAAGGACAGACAAGATCAATAAAAGAGAAGAGTCTAGAAATACATCTACACATATATGGTCACCTAATATGTAATAATAAAGTGCCAGTGCAATTCAGTGGCAGAAATGATGATCTTTTCAATGAATAGTGTTGCATCAACTGGATATCTGTATGAAAAAAAAATCTCACATTACATGCAAAAACTAAATACGAATGAATCAAGCCTAAATGTGAATGGTGAAACAATAAAGCTTCTATAGGTCCCTTATGACCTTGGGCTAGGATAAGATATCAATGGGTCACTAAAAGCACAAACCATGAAAGAAAATATCGATAAACCAACTTGATTAAAATTTTAAAAAATTATTCATCAAAAAGCACCATTAATGGGGGAAAAGGGAAAAAACAAACTTAGTGAAGACATCTACAAGGGATATAAGTGATTAAAGAATTATTTCTTAAATACATAAATTTTCCTTCAAATTATTAAGAAAAGGACAGACAAAACCAACAGAAAAATGTAAAAAGAATTTAACGGACATTGCACATATGACTGTCAAAACAATAAGCACATGCAAAGGTGTTGAATTTCATTAGTCATCAGAAAAAACTTGCAATAAATAATAAATACAAAATTAGCAATAAAATCATGATATAACTCTACAAATACTCATAAAACCCATAATTAAAAAGACTGATAATACCAAGAGTTGGTGAGGATGTAGAAAAACTGGAGTATAAATTATTTCCAATACCTTGGAAATTGTTTAGCAGCAGCACTTGAATACTAAACATAAGCCTACCCTGTAACAAAGAAATCTCACTCCAAGAGAAATTAGTGCATATGTCCAATAAGGACAAGTGTGTAAATGTCCAGAGCATCTATATTCATAATAGATTAAAACTGGAAGCAAACCAACAGTAAAATGGAAAATTTGTTGTACATTCATACATAGCAATAAAAAGTACCCAACTGATACATATAACAAGGTGCACGCATTATGCAAAACATTAAGCTGCTGTCTTAAAATCTATGCCCCTTTTTGAACGTTTTACTTTCAATTGAAACATTAAAGAAAACAATTACTGGTTCTGGTCAAGATGGCAGAACAGACAGTCCCCAGAGTCACTCTCTCTCACAAATCAACCAATTTACAACTATCAAAATGTAGCATCAGCCAAGCTGGGACCACTGGAGCTCAAGGGAAGAGAAGAGACCTACAGAGTTCACAAAGGCAGGAGAAACCATGATGAGAGAAAGAAAAAACTGCTCTGAGTGTTTTGTGTCACAGCTGCTTTCATGCTGGTGCTACTGAGTACATGGAACAGGAGCAAGCAGACGCCACAGCTGTGCCCTTCAGAAGGAGTTACTTGCAGGCTGCAGGGGAGAAGAGGGCCCCCAGAAAAGCAAGACCACTAATAAGGTTCCCATGGACCCATGCAGGAGCGAGGAGCCAGAAGAGCTGAAAAAGGCGAGCCATTCAGAGGGCGGTGAGTCATCGCAAGGGACGGGTGCAGGGCCCATCTCATGGGAAGTGTTTAGAGCATGGGTGGTGGGGGAGACAGGCCCACCGGGAGAACAATGGGACACAGTAAGGACAGCTGATCTGCCCCTCAATCAGCGCAGGACCACTCAGAGGTGACTGGTCTGGAATATAGAATTGCATGGGGTACAACTTGAGGAAAAAACTCAGGCCCAGATCAGAGTTTCTACACAACCCAGGTGCACCGGTCTCTGGAGAGCAGGAAGTACCTATAAGGTCAGCCATTAAACCCTGAGCTGCACAAAAAGCCTTCCCTAGGGAATCAGCAGCAAAGCAGCAATTTAGCTCAACCACACAGCTCAAGTACTGGTTCCCACAGGAAGTTTCCCAAAGTTAGAAGTAAGCAATGGACAAAAAATTAGTTCCTGCCCAGGCACACCACTAGTGCCTTGGGGCCTGCCAAGGGACATAAGGCATGGAGCCGGGGACTGGACCTCTGCTACAACCACTCACACCACTAGCACCTAGGGGCTCACTCGGGAACCCAAGGCTTGGAGAAGGGGACCGGACCCTCCTCCCACAACCAGGCACAACATGCCAGCCCCTTGGGGCCCATCTGGGGACCCAAGACATGGAGCCAAGGACCAGACCCTCCTCCCACATCCAGGCACACTGTGCCAGCAACTTGGGGCCCATCCAGGGACCAGAGGCATGGTGTTGGGGACTAGATCCCCCTCCCACAACCAGGCCTACCATGCTAGCACCTCAGGGCCCGCCCATCCAGTGACCCAAGGCATGGAGCTGGGGACCAGACACTCCCGACAACCAGGCCAAGGAGCATGCCAAAAACATCACCTCCATGTGGGTGGCCCACTACAGCCAACACAATAACCATGGCCGCTGTGAAAGCGGCTAGACGCCCAAACCACCATGCAGATGGTCCGCCAGCCACTGGAGTGCATTGACACAAGGAGAGTCAGTCACCAGCAGAGATAAAGAAAAGAAGAGGATGTCTCTTTCCACAAAGCCCATTTCAGAGTAACAAAAAAAAGTATCTGTTCTATGATAATATTGGGGGACCTGATCACACCTCTCAGCATTGGACATATATCATCTAGGCAAGAAATCAACAGAGTAACCATTATTCTTTCAGAAGGAGAGAGGAAATCTAGGGTAATTAGAGGGGGGAGGGGGGAAGTAGTGGGGATGGGGAAAGATTGGACAAGGAGCATAAAGAATAATTACGATGTGTAACAATATATATGCTAGTAATACTGATTTGATCAACATATCTCAACGTTGAACCCCCAAAATATGTATGATCAATTTTGATTCAATAAAAATTAAAAATAAATAAATAAAAAGAAAACAATTACTGAAAAATATAAAATAAGAACAGAATAGAGAAATATTTCATGTTCCTGTGCAGAAAGACCCAACATTATAAAGATGCCAGTTCTTTCCAACCCAAATCTTATGAAACTCACATCAAAATTCAAATGAAAGAGTAAACGTTAAAATAGTGGTAAGGCATGTACTCACTCATAAGTGAGAGCTAAGAGAGAAAGAAGGGAAGAAAGACCACAGTGGTGTGTTGGACTTGCAGAGGGAGAGAGCATACCTATGGATACAAAGTGGAGTGGGGGAAAAGGGGATGCAGAGGGAGGTTGGGGATAATTGGGTGGGGGACACAGGGTACAATCACAATTTGTAATAATGGGCATGCTGCCAGTATGGATCTGGCCTTCACATCTTGGGCACAAGGGGTGATAACCAGCTTTGTATCTCAGGAATATTCATAACCAATAAAAATAAATAAATAAAATAGTGGTAAGACAACTCTATGTAAAAGAACAAGAACAGGAGACTTGCCCTATCAGATATCAGTATTGTTTCCTTCTTATGAGTAGATCAAGTACCATTTCTCACATTTAAAAAATCTTTTATAGACTCTTCCCATTTTTCTACTAGGTATGTTTCTTTTTTGATGTGAAGGAGTTCACTACATGGTAGAAAAATTACCTCTTTGTGACATTAAGTAAAGGAGCAGTAGTTGGAGGTATCTTAGATTGCAGGAAGGTCCTTCCCACTCCCTTAAGATAGGAAATGTTATAGCATGTTTGTGTGATAATGGTAATGATCCAGGAAAGAGAGAATTTGATCATGCCAGAGAGAGAAGGGATAGCTGTAAGAGCAAGACCCTTTGTGGAACAGAAATAATGAGATTCGGTATACATACGGAAGACCTGGTCTTTGACAGAACAGTGACAGTTACTACATTATAATACAAGGGAAAGCAGAGTTTTGAAGTAAAGATACAATTACACAGATAGATGTGAAAGTGGAAGGATAAGGAAGTTTTCTTCTGGGTGCTTATACGAAATATGAAGTGAGGTCATCAGTTACGACTGAAGAGTAGATGACAAGTGAAGGTTTGAAGAGAGGGAAAAATTTTCAGAATGTGAGAGTAAATTAATTAGGGAAATGTAGTAGGACTGCAGGCAGGAGTGAGGCCCATCTGAGATTCATGGTCCTAAGTTAAAAGACAGCACAATTTTGTGCTTTTCTCCAGTCATGTTTTGCTTTTTAAGGAGTAGGAATGGAGATGACAGCAAAGCTTGGGTGAACCAGTGTTGGGATTTTGTCATTGAAGGGGGAGGGAGCAAAGGACTGGAACATACGTGCAAGGAAGTGAATATCATGACAAACCATGGAATCTAAGCTTAAGAAAGCAGAAAAATGGGGACACAAGGGGGCAACAAGTGGTAATGTCTAACTATCCGTCAAAATGAGGTTGAATTGTTAGAATAGAGATGAATGAACTGAGGGTTGCAGTCAGAGAACTGGATGATTTAAACAGAGACTTTAGAGGTGATGAAGGTATTATCTAAAGTATTATCCTGGAAGCAAGTATCTGAGCTGAAGTGGAGGGAAGGATGGTTAGAAAGAAAGAGATCAAAAAACTATAAAGGTAAAATCATCAGTGTGGATTGTGCACATCACTAAGAATGACCATGTGAATAATAGTAGCAAAGAAGACAATGGGTCTGGCACTAAAATATTCATTGATGAAAGCCAGATTGATGAAGACAACACTAGATGGCTATAACATAAGGGACAGGCAGTAAGTTAAATAGTCTGATATAGCAAGAGCTTCAGGAGAGCTGACAGGTAGAAATCATTTATGTAAAAAAAATTTAAACACAAATGCTTTTTAAAAAACATAAATTGTAGAATGAACATAAACTGGAAGTGTACAACAAAATTCATAATTAGAGTTGTATAAGAAGAGAGGGAAAGTAAAACATTATGATAAAGTTGAACTAGCAAGGTGAACTTCAACTCTTTCATAATGGTCTATTAATTCACTAGATGGTGGACTTAAAAAAACAAAGAAATAAATATCCTATCTATGCTTATGGGGAAAAAAACCCCAATCGTTATTTAATTACAGTAGTCCCCCGACCTAATCCACAAGGGATATTTCCAAGATCCCCAGTGAATGCCTGAAACTGTAGATAGTACTGAACCCTATGCATACTATGTTTTTTCCAATATATATACATACCTATGATAAAAGTTTAGTTTATAAATTAGGCAAAGTAAGAAATTAATGACAATAACTAATAATACAATAGAACAATTATAACAGGATTCCAGCATCACTACTCTTATGCTTTGAGGCCATTATTAAGTAAAATAAGGGTTACTAGAACACAGGCACTGTAATACTGAGGGAGTCTGATAACAGATATGGCTACTATGTGACTGACTAATGGGAGGATGGTGTGGAGAGGCTGGACAAAGGGATGACTCACATCCCAAGCAGGATGGAGCAAGCTTTCATCACACTACTCAGAACGGTGTGAAATTTAAAACTTATGAATTGTTTACTTCTGGAATTTCCCATTTAATATTTTTGGACCACAGCTGACCAAGGGTAGTTGAAACTGAGGAAAACGAAACTGTGGATAAAGAGGGACTACTGTACTACTCTTTAGAATTAGCTCTTCTATTTTTAAAAAAATGTCATATTATCATACATAAAAAGGGGTAATTCAATATAAAAAAACATTTTGCTCAGTTTAACGTGTTTATAAGAAGCAGTCTATTGTATATTTGGGCACACATAATCAGGACACCAAATCTCAATTTGTGGAACAACTGTCAGAATGAACACTTGGTAGTCTTGAAGAAATAAGCAGTATTCAAAGTAAGACTGACACTTGAATTAAAGAATACAATAGCTTATTACTGAAATTGCATCTTTAATCACATATAAAAATATACAAAGCCTTTATATAAAGTTTGTATGCAAAACCAAGTATATGTAAGAATTTCAAATAAGTAACAAGGTTCTTTTCTTTGACACAAAAGGTGTAAGACACCATCCCTGTCCATTAGAGGGGCTGAATACTATTAAGGAAATAATTCAGTTGTATTAGAGTAATTAATAAACCAATGAGCAGATAATAAAGACGTATCATCAGAGGATGGTATATAGATTCTAAAATATAATTCGTATTTAACTTGTTATGATTAGCAGTGGTAATGAATCTTCGCAGTTTTAAAATGGGGAACATTGCTGTTTATAAAATCACAAATATTTCTAAAATTCTACAATTTAAAAAAGGCACACTCAAAAGCAGATTACAAAGGGTACATTTGAGAACTTCATTACTTGTGGGTTCCTCTAATATTAACTCAATGCAAAGAAGAAATACAGCTTTCATTTTTCAGCCAACACAAATACATTAAAAAATACATTTAAATCTCTCCTCAGCTTGTATATTAAAAAAACAAAATCAAATAAAAACTTAAAAATACATTAGTACTTTAATAACAATTAAATTCTATGCAACACAATTAAATTGCATACAAATATGGTTAGGCAGTACACTAGGACCTTACAGTACAAAGTGATGAAACTGAGAATATAGACAATCCCTTAAATTTTAGAAATATTTTAAATTAGTGTTTCTCAAAGTGCAGTCCATGAACCGCAGCACCAGAAGTATCAGGATTATTCTGCTTGTTAACAGAATAAACTGCTTATTAAAGCAAATTTCTGTGCTCAATCACAAAACTATTAGAACAAAACAAGAATGTGCATTATTTACAAATATCCTTTGGTAACTGATATTTACATAAAAGTTTAAGAATTAATGCCTTAAATGTTAAGAATCAATGCCTTAATTAATTACAACTGTAAAATCTTAAAGGTGAAAAAGGATCCTACCTTCTTACTATGAAGATTCTGACTTTAAACAGATTTTTAAAAACTATTAGAATAAAATGTTTAATAATTCCTTTGAAAATATCTTTATAATGTTAAAATATTTTATATTATACTATACCAGCAACATTTCATTTAAGTGCATCATATCTAAAGAAATAGATAAATTTAAGTAAACTTAAGCAAACAGACTTACAGTTGGTGATATCAGGTGGTGCATAGCCATCATTCATATACATACTTGTGGGTTTTGCCACTTTCAAATAAACAAAATCAGATGTGTTCTTTAAGGCAGTTACTGCTTCTTCATGAGTAACTTCTTCTAAACATACACTATTCACCTAAAAGAAAAGCCCAAAGATGTCTGTTTTATGACATTCTCACTTGCTTTCTGAGTTTTGGTTATAAACAATCACACCAAAAGATAGGGAAAATAAGAAAATGATTTAAGAAAAATAAAGGTGGATGGAAAGAAAATACCCATTTTTGTTGTCTATGATACCTGGAAGTTGTTTATGATGATGTGAAATAGTTCATGGAATTGTTAACAGAATATCCAATCTTAATTACACTCCTATTCCTCCTATTCCCCCAGCCTCAACCTTCTCCCACTCTTAGGCATTTAGGAATGCATGGGAGTATATTTTAGTCTTTTTTTTAAAGAAATGGGACCATATTAAAATTTTTGTTCTACAAATAGATTTTTAATCTAAAGTATCTTACAGATTGTTCCATGTTGGGACACACAAAACTGGTGCAGAGAACCTCATTGTGTGGTTATATCATAATTTATTAAGCCATTCCTATATTAATAGATATTTAAATTGCTCTCAAATGGCTTTAGTAAATTTACACTCACTACCACAGAATAAGGGAGTAACAATCTACTTATAGACTTGGCCAACACTGAATATTTTTAAAAGTCTATAAAATGATGCATGCTTACAATTTGTACATTGATTACACATATTTTTTAATTTGTACTTCCATTGTTAATAGTCAAGTTGACGCATTTTTCAATTGTTTATTGGCCATTTATCTATCTTCTGTATAGAAATATAATGGATTTTTAGGTAGTGCTGCTGGATCCTGCAACCTTGCTGAACTCATTTATTAGTTGTTTTAGTATGTTCCTTTCGATTTCTTATATACTGTATTATGTCATCTGCAAATATAGTTTTATTTCTTCCTTTCCAATCTGAATGTCTTGTTCTTGTCTTATTGCCTTGGCTAAAATCTCCAGTACAACACTGAACAGAAGTGGTAGTCTGTCTTTCTAGGAATTTGTCTATTTCACCTAAATTATCTAATACACCGGCACACAGTTGTTCATAGTATTCTCTCATTTTCCCTCTTTCATTCCTGCTTTCAGAAATTCGAGTCTTCTCTCTTTTTTCTTGGCCAGTCTAGCTGAAAGTTTGTCAATTTTGTTGATCTTTTCAAAGAACCAACTTTCAGTTTTGTTGATCTCCATAGTTTTTCTATTCCGTATTTTGTTAATTTCTGCTCTAATCTTTATTATTTCCTTCTTTCTTCTTGCCTCAGGTTTAAATTGCTCTTCAATAAAATTTTTTTGCAAAGAAAGAAAATATCAATGTTGCTGTTTTAAATTAGTGTACTAAAATATTAATTTTAATATATTTTTCATTTCCCTAGTTTTTACATTATAATTGACAGTAGGAGAGTTTTTAATGTTTTGACAAAAATTTTTAAAGGTCATGGAAGAACTGTAATTTTCCCCATTAATACTGCATTGCAAGGTTTTAGTAGCATGGTCACTTTTATGGTCCCACACTACCGTGCAAAGTAAGGACTACCTGCATTTTGAAATACATAGCTGTGACTGGCCAGCTGGCAAAAAAAAAAAAGGAAATATACAGTTGTGGGATACTGTTCTTTTGGTGGCCTGCAATGAGCCATGCATCCTGGTATTCACACCCTTGTACAATACCCTCCTACACTGAATCTTGCTTGACCATGTAACTAGCTTTAGCCAATGAGATATTCTGTAACTGTGATGCAAAGAGGGGATTGATAAATGCCATACATTGGAGCTTGTCCTCTTGGAAAGGTCACTATTGGAACCTGGACACCAACGAGTGAAAAGCCCAACCTAGCCATGAGGAGAGGTCACTGGAGAATTAAACATCCGGCTAACAGCCCCAGTTGAGCTCCCGGCTGACAGCCAACACCAACTTGCCTATCATGTGTGAGCCAACTTGGAAGTGGATTGTCTGGTACTAGTTAAGCCAACCCAGTTGATACTATGTGGAACAAAGACAAGTCATCCCTGCCAAGCCCAACCCAATTTGCAGATTATAAGCAAATACATAACTGTTGTTGTTTTAGCCATTTTTTGAGTTTTCTTATGCAGCATTAGATCACAGATACAAGAGCTGAGAAAATTTGCTGAGGAAATCAATGTAAAGTGTGAAAGAAAGATGATGATCCCAAAGTTTCAGACCTGAGCAAAGTTATTTGACTATTTACCAAAGAGTCGTAACCTACAGTTTTAAAAACAGTGATGCTGGAGGTGAGCACTGACAAAGAAGAGAAAATGTATAAGGACTGAGTCCTGGATCACTTCAATGTTTAGAGGGTAGGGAGATGAGGAGGCATCAGAAAAGGAAAATGAGGAGTGGCTAGTGAGATAACAGGAATATCAAGATAGAAGGTGACTGTTAGGCAAAATGAAAAAAGTGAAGGAAGAAGGTAGGTCAAATGTAGATAAGTCAATTAAGATAAGAATTGAGAATTAAACAATTTCAGTGCAAGTATGAAAACAAAAGCCTCTCTATATGTGGATTCAAGGGAGAATGAGAGTCCTGCCATAATGGTAAATAAGCACAAGCTGCCGGCTCCCTACAACCAACTGGTTTGAGAAAAACCATAAAGGAAAACATTGTATCCAAGAAATTACAAAATAAAAGTGAGAAACCTAGTGGAGCTAGAAGTCTGTTTTAAAATTTATTTTTAGTTTTAATTGACACATTGTAACTATGCAAACTTATGGAGTACAATCTGATGTTTTGAAACATATATAATAATCAGGCTAGGGTAGTTTATGCATCAATGTTTTGACTAATGTTTGTGTAGGCAGTGAAGGTGACTGGGGAGAGTGGTGATCATAGATGTTAAAAAAAAAAAAGTCAGAGAAGAGTAGTTCAAGTTCTGCTCTCCTTTTTCCCATCATTAATTAAAAAAAAAAAAAAAAGTAATAAAAGAAAAAGAGAGTGGGGTTGGTAGAGAAAATGGAAATGGCAAATAAAGATAATACCAAGAATTATTTTTCAGGTTTTGATAGAGCAAGGCTAGTATTCACTCATTTAAACATCATATGAACATTTTTGGTATGCAGAAATTCCAGAGTTTGTCAGAAAAAAAATATATATAAGAATGATTTTAAAAACAACAGATTTCTTAGACTTACGGCTAGAAGTTTATCGCCAATCTGAAGTTTACCATCCTTATGTGCTGCACCTCCTTCAATTATTTTGGTTACATAGATGCTATTATCCCCGGGAATATGTTGATTTCCAACACCTCCAGCAATGCTGAACCCAAGACCTGCTTAGAAAACACTAGGTTTTAGATTTTTATCAATAAATGTGAATTTAAATCTATGAAGAAGTGGTTGAAAACTAGAAAGTGATAATTCTATCACACTAAATCCTCTTTAAAATAGAAAAGAATCTATTTAGCTATCTACTTTTTAAATCCTAAGTATTTGTTCTGCAATCAGGTGACAATTATAAATATAGATGCTCCTACAGTTACAAACATATTCCTTTTTTCCTCTGGTTTCCTTGTTAAAGTCTTTTTGTAAATGCATTTATTAGTTTAAAAAGACATTGCAAAATTATGTTTTACTTTTGTTTCCATCATACTTGTGCTTCTTATTAATGCTTTTAATATTTCCACAAGATTAAAATAATTGAGAAGAAATTAAAAAACTGTTGGTGGTGGGCAGAACAGGCTTTAGAAATGTGAATATTTTAATTCTTTTAAAAAATATTCTATGAGTCAACAATTTTATTTTTTATTTTTTTTTTCACTATGTTTTTTATTTTTTTTTTATTTATTTTATTTATTTATTTATTTATTTTTTAAAAATTTTATTTTGTCGATATACATTGTAGCTGATTAATGCTCCCCATCACCAAAACCTCCCTCCCTTCTCCCTCCCCCCCCCCCCCAACCATGTCCTTTCTGTTTGTTTGTTGTATCAACTTCAAATAATTGTGGTTGTTATATCTTCTTCCCCCCCCCCCGTTTGTGTGTGTATGTGTGTATGTGTGTGTGTGAATTTATATATTAATTTTTAGCTCCCACCAATAAGTGAGAACATGTGGTATTATGAGTCAACAATTTTAAATAAGGGATTTTTGTAATGTGTAAATCCTACAGCTCCAATATCAGATAAATTCCCAACTTTCTATTCCTTTTTTCATTTATTGGAATCCTACGTCTTCTTCCACATATTGGAATTAATATTTCCATTTATCCTCAATCCCATCAATGTTTTCAAAATTCAGGAATCATATCTCTTAGTCCTCCATGCAGATGTAACTGCTCATGACACACACACTAAATACTTTCTTCTTTTAACTTATCCTGTGTATCTGCATTTAAAATACTTTGTGGATTAATTACACAAGTTAATATCAACACTATACATGACTTTAAAGTGTTCAAGGACAAGAGTATTTCATTTCATTTAATGCCAAAAATCTTTCACAGAATCTATTTTTAAGTAGAGATTTTGTTTCCTACTTTTTGAAACCATTAAAGATAGGCTACAGAAATCTTGAATATAAAAATCACATAGAATTTATTTTTAAATTATAAATTTGTATAGTCTCAGACAGTAAAATGTGTAAAAGTATACAAAGGTTAACATAAGAACTTTTCAAATGCTGCAATCCTGGTAGGAAGGTAGACATGTTAAAATTTTACTTAAGATGAGTATCAGTAGAAATAATAGAGTAATTCTAAAAATCCACTCAAAATCTGTAGAGTACCAGTATTGTTAATCTTAGAATGGGTGTAATAATCAGTTCATAGTTATATTGAACTCAGAGATTTCTTAATTGATAATTTGTCTTAGTTTGATTTATCGCATACCTTTAGGACCTTTAATGAGTTTTATTTCCATTATTTTTTCTGATACTGGTTTCCGTCTTTTTACATACAAGCGTACAATAGACCCTGCTTCTTTCAATGCTTCAACTGCTTTGCTATGTGTTACATCACGAACATCTACTTCATTTACTCGCAATATACAGTCATTGACCCTGAGAAAATAAATATTAAAAATAAAAAATATTAAAAACTTAAATATCAATTTTCTACTTTGTCAATTTTTTTTATCATTTTCATTTTTAAGGTAAAGAGAATTATTTACTCCAGACAATATAAATAACAAACTGCATGTTAAATTCCAATGTATCAAATACTAATATAAACACAAACATTTCCCACGAGCCAGAAACAGGAGCAAAAAAAATAGTGTAAATAATAGATTACACAAAAATATTAAATAGTATTTACAGTTACTATGTGTATGCTTGTTATATGCTTATTATGTGTAGCACTAAGATATTTTACAAAAATAGCAAACATTTACTTAGCATTAACCACATGCCAGATACTTCCTTAGTGTTTTAACCCTTACGACAACCTGTAAGGTAGATACTGTGCATATTTACCCTCATATAACTTTCCCAAAGCCACCCAGAAAATACACGACAGAGTTATGATTCAAAGATAAGAAAACTGAGGCTCGAACAGACTGAATAACTAATGTAATTTAAGATCACAGAGATAGTGTCAAAACTGAAATTCAGTGATTTATCCAAAGATAATTTTTTGACTGCCCCTTCCAATCTACATACTAGAATCAAAAGAATGAAGTAATTTCTTGAAATTTATATGAAGTTAAAGATTAGGTCATTTAATTCAAGGGTTTATATGTAAATAACAGCATAATTTGACATGGTAATAATATGGTCTTTTCGTTTGTTTTGATTTTTTGGGGTAGCTGACCAGTGTGGGGATCTGAACCCTTGACCTTGGTGTTACCAGCATCATGCTCTTCCAAGCGAGCTAACTGGCCAGCCCTAACATGGTAATATGTTTTTCAAAAGTTTGATTTGTTCCTAGTCCTAACCTTTCCCCTAGCTCTGGTCTCAGTTTTGACTAATTTCATTAGGAAAAAATATGGTCATCTCAAATTGGGAAGGGACGGATAACAAAACACAATTAAAATATTAAAACTGGTTCTGACAAGCTTCTATATATCTAATTAACTTTCTTTAGAGGAAAGAAATTCTATACCCAAGGACAGTGAAACCTTAGAGTTAGTACTACAGGTATGTTCTTCAGTGAAATAAAGGGAATATATTAATTTTCACATACACAACACGAATAAAAGGATAATAATAGAATCAGGAAGTAAAGTCTATATTTACACAAATGGTCAAATTATTAATTTTTAATATCTAATTTCATTAGTATACCTCTTGTCATATCCAGTGAGAAGTAAGTTTAAAAACTGAAGAGCTGCATTAGGTACCAAGAACCTTAAAATAAGAAGCCATTTTTAAAAGACTGTATAAAATCCATAGTTCTAAAACTTCAGACTGTCATCATATATGTATAAAAAACAACAAACAAGGAAATAGGAAAAGTGCCATATTTTATGGGCTAAGGAAACACTAAATTTAAACAAAATACCAATGTCATTTTTATCGAGTCAGTTAGAAAATATAATAATTTATTTAAAGTTTGCATATACTGTACTCTTAGTGGTATAGTATACAACTCATATATAAATGATCCTCTCTATCTTAAGTTTATATACATATTTCCCAACCAGAAAAGAAATAGTAAATATTTTGTGAATGTGTTTGAAAATACAATGGGACTCATGATTTCCATAAATTTGCTCACAAACATTTAAACTATCAAATTTACTATTTAAAATGTTATAATATCTCTGTAAAATAAAACTGAATTCCTAGACGAACAGAAGGAAATAATGCTTGGAACATTCATTTAAATTCATTCATTTAAATGTTGTTTGAGCATCTACCCCATGTTAGTTAGTTATTATGACAGTGTTCCTTATTTGTATTTATTCTTTGTCCAGTTTGCTTCAAGAAAAATACATACAGTGGATTCAGCATCACAACATAAAGTGCAAAACATACCGCAATCTTCCATCTTGGGCAGCTGCTCCCCCTGCAATAATTTTGGTAATGAAAATACTTGAGTCATCTCCAATGTGTGGGTTGTCCGTACCTCCTGCAATGCTGAAACCAAGCCCTGAATTTCCCTGAAGAGGAATAAAATTCGAGACTAAGAATTATCTTTATTGATAGGTTCTTGTCATTAGAGGACCTAGAAACTGTACTAACATAGGGAATACAACACATAAAAGTGTATGTGTGGGTAATATGAAGATCCAAAATTAAATGGACATGCTTTTAACATAAGGAAAGTCCTTTCAGAGGCATTACTACTGAGGAGATGAGGTTGAAGTAAATGTACTGAATACTTCTCAAGTCTAGCTTGCAGTTTTTTCTCTAAAAGTTATGTGCAATTTGTCCTTGGATTAGTTATCCATCTGCAGAGGTGTCACTATAAGTCTCTTTCTTTTAAACTGAACCTCACCCATGTTTGGTAGGGCAAAGTTCTCCTAAGACACAAACACTGAAGTAATCTTTGTTCCTATTATTTCTGAGTAGGTAAAAGCAACATACTACTTAAGCCTTTAAAAAAAGGGTACGGGTGGTGCTTTGCTTCTGCTAGCTTTGACATCAGCTTATTTAAAAATGACCAAATTATAGCTGCTAAGTAACAGCTGCTATCAATCCTAGACATGTTTAACCAATATACCTGACTAGCAAAATGCATTTTTTAATACTGAAAGCCCAATCTGAGCACTTAACATTAGTGAGCTTTTGTGATAGCAAGGTAAATTTTGCCAAAGCAGCTCTACTTTTTGCTTGTCTTACAAACTGGAGAAAATGAATTTCTGAGTATTTTCTTCACAGAAAATGTTCTACTTCTACAAAGTCTTTAAGGACAATTGAACTAAGCAATGGTATTAAAAGATGTTCATTATTTTTGCAAGAATGTTCTAACTCTGGCTTTCAGGCAACTCAAGTAAGTGGATATATCTGGACCTATTACTTAACTCTTAGTATTAAATAGCTTAAACACTCACTCTACCACTATTTGTCCTAAAATTCGGTTTTAATAAAACATTTTTTCAGTCTAAACTCTTCAAGAGTTACTAGAATCTCAGTAATAGTACTAATAGATTGTGAGTTACTTAGGTACTCAAGTTCTACAACCAGTGAAAAATACAGTATATAGTCCTGACTAAATAAAAGGAATTTAAAAGGTACTGGGAAAAGATGAAAAATGAATAAAATAAAAAGAACATGTCACAAAATACCATATGTACAATACATTAATACTGTGCTTACTTGAATGTTATTTAAGCAGCCACTTAACTTGAGCAGGTGACCCAAATTTTAAGTAGTAAGCAATAAAGATTTATTATACATGTAAAAGACCCTCTCAGGTCTTTCTGTCTCAGAGTCTATTCTGGCTTCAAACACAAACAAATCTAATTATTTAAGATTTTAGCCTTAAATATACAGACGTTGAGTTACTTAGTAAATTTACTTGTGTGAAATAGTTAATTTCCCAAAAATGCTGGCCAAAGTGGCATTACTAAAATACAGTATAAATTGAATGAAGATATTCTTAAGGGAAAAATATATCTTAAGAAAATTTACACATCTGAATTGTACTCTTATTTTCTGACTAGTGACGTGCATGATAAGCTTTTGATAGAGTGTTGTCCATTAGAATTGATTATTTTTCTAGGAAAGAAAATTTATGCAATGACCATGTTAGTGGTATCCCAAATATTTATTTAAAATGAATAATATTTTAATATATGCACATAAACAATAAAAACAAAATTTAAAAACAAGACAAATCTGAGAAAGTGTCACAGTCTGGAGGAGCCTAAGGAGAAATAACAACTAAATGTAATATGGTATTCTAGATGGCACCTGGGATGAGAAAAACATGAAAATGAAGGAAATCTGCATAAAGTACAGACTTCAATTAATAAAAATTTATCAATATTAGATCATTGGTTGTAACAGATGTATCATAGTAATATAAGATGTTAACAATAGGGGAAGCTGAGTCCCGGGTAAATGAGATCTCTGTACTATCTTTACAACTTTTCTGTAAATTTAAGACTGTTTTAAAATTAAAAACTTATATAAAGAAAAAAAGGTTACTAAAGAAAAAAATCATGTTCTGAAAATACATGGCTAATTTTATGACCTATGAACTTACAAAAGAAAATATTACATGAGTCTGTTTCTGAAAGGTTTCTCTTGGGTTCTATATGAAAGAGCAGTATATTTAGAAGTTCTTTAAAACAACAGATTAAGATAATAGTTTTTACCCTTTCAAGTGTGATTTCTTCATATTCATAATCTGCATCAGTGCCATTTACCTAATGGGGAAAAGAGAAGTAGCTTAGAAATTGAATATAAAATCTGAAATGGCAAAAAATAATTTCTGCATGATTTATTAATGAAAACCTGTTAAATGTGACAGTAATCAAATAACAGCTTCATTTAAGTAATTTTAGGGAAGATTTTCAAAAACTGGAAGAGTACAAATGTGATCAGTGAGTTGACTTTCATGATATCATTACTTTCAAACATAGTAAGGGTAAATTCAGCGTTTTATATTATTAAACTCTTTCCTCCGCCATGATCCACACATCTAATCAGTTGCCACCTCTTCCTGATTTGAATACTTCATTTTTTTCTGAAAACCATCACTTCTTCATTCTCATTTCTATTACCTTGATTCAGTCCGTTGTTAATGTTCTCTGGAATACTATCAATGTAATCTATCCAACAGCTTAGATTAGAATTCCCCACTGCCCAAATCACTCTATGTGTTTTAAACAGATGGATCTTTTTAAAAGCCCATGCTAATAACACACTTCCTCCATAACTTTCAGAAACTCTCCTTTACTAGAAATATCCAAATTCTATGGCTTGGTAATCAAGGCTCTGTATGAAATGACACCAACATACAACTTACCTTCATTCCTAATGTACACACCTTACCTCTTCATATACTTTACATATCACCCTATTTGAATGACTTGCCCTTTCCATTATATATGCTGCAATTTCCTACCTCATCATCTGGAACTTTTATACTTCCTCTGTCACAACTTTCACTTACACATTTCATATCCAAATCAAATTCAACATTCAAAATCTTGTTCACAACTTAAGAGGCACACACTTTCTCTTATTCCCTCCCTTTTACTCCCTATTTTCTCCTGAAAAAAGTAACTCCCACAGCAACGGCTATTGGTGAAGGGTAAGAAATCCTTGACAACAGATTAAGTTGGGTTCAAATCCCTGTTTTAAAATTTCTAGCAATATGAGACTGGTCAAAATACAAAATGTAAGTCAAATGGGGACTGTGATAAATTACATTTCTAAGATGCCTCACATCTTCCATTCCACATGCTTGTTTGCAATATGACTAAATCACCCTATAAACAAGAGGTGGAGTTTATATCCCCTCCCGTTGGATCTAGGCAAGCCCTGTTTGATAAAAACAATGTGGCACAAATGATGCTGTGTGGTTTCTGAGGCTAGGTCATATGATGCCTTGTAGTGATTACCTTTGTCTTTGAATGCATTTTCTTAGAACCCAGGAGCTATAATGTGAGGAAAAGTTAAATAGCCTACGGGGAGATCCGAATGAAGGAGAACCAAGGCCCTTGGCCAAAAGTGCCAGCTGCACTCCTAACCAGCAGTTAGCACCAACTGCCAGCCATGTGAATGAGACTAAATGGCTAGAAGCTTTCTAACCTTCTCCAGTGTCCCAACTAACTAAAGTAGAAGAACTATCCAGTTAACTCAGAAAATCATGAGAAATAATGAATTGTTCTTTTAAGCCACAAAGTTTCAGGGTTGTTTGTTATAATGATAGATAAGCACAACAGAATAATTAAACTTATATGAGCTACTTTGCTTTCTTCACCATAGTATAAGACCATAACCCTTAATTCAGGTCTAGTGTCAGGGCTAGAAATTCTTTCCTTGGCTTTTGAAACCTATCTCTATTATCCTTTCGGGTTCTTAATTCTGTAGCACTCACGAATTCAAACCCAATTATTACTTTATTTCCTCTTCTTTCTCACCTAAACACATTTTTCTCTTGCTTTAGAGATTATATGTTTTAAAAGCATTTACATATATTTATCTATCATTTCTATACATCTGCAGTACAGGAGCGATATATAAGTACATGTGCATATCCTATCAACTTGACTGCAAGTCCTTTTTTATGAGTAAAAATAGAATTCATTATTTGCAGCGATACCTCCTTTCTTATTCTACAGGTTATGTGTATCGCCTTTATTCTTTCTTGCTTGGACTCGCTAAAAGTCTATTGGTCTTTATCAAAAAGTAGTTTTAACATTATTGATGAATCTATTACATTCTATGCTATTACTTTATGCTTTTAATAGTTCCTTATTCTTTAGACTTTTTAAAAAAGCTTTTTGAGTTGAATGCTCAATTTATTTATGTTTACTCTTTTCTGTTTTTAAAAACATCCATTAAAGTTTATAAATTTTCCTCAGCATATGGCTTTGGCCAAATCCCACAACTGCAATACTGGGCTCTATTTTGTTCATTTGTTTATTTCTAAATAGTCTGAAATTTTGTTCTGGAAAACCTTTCCAAGTGAGTATGTTTATAATGCCCTTTCAGTGTTAACATGTAAAGTTTTGGTATTGTGTAGCCTTATAATTTCTGCCTTAAGAAGTTTGAGATAAATGTTAAAATATTTTGAGTAATAAAAAATAATATAAAATAATAATAATAAAAGAAATTTGAGATTTTCACCATCAAGTCTCCTCACAAGGTAGATGCTTAATAGACGTTCCTGATCCTTAACTTAATGCCAAATCATGACATACGATTCCAGGTAGCACAGAATGAAGTTTTCAGGTAGTAGAGAGTGATACAAAAATGGTGAAAAGTGAGGTCATATGGACCCATAGTGACTTTATTACTCAATCCTCAATAATTTAAAACTGCCTGATAATTTCAAGTACAGAGACAATTCAGTAACATTAAACACAGTGACAATGGGCTTCTAAGGGCCAAGAGTATGTTACAAAACCAAACATTTTTGTGGTGAGAATATTTAAAATCTACTCTTAGCAATTTTCAAGTTTATGATACATTGTTATTAACTCTAGTTGCCATGTTATACAACAGATCTCTTGAACTTATTTCCTCCTAACTGAAATTTTGTGTCCTCTGACCAACATCTCTCCAAACTTCCCCAACCTCCAACCCCCAGCCCTTGCTAACTGTCATTCTACTCTCTGTTTCTTTGAGTTTGAGTTTTTTAGATTCCACACATAGGTGAGATCATGCAGTATTTGTCTTTCTGTGCCTTGATTATTTCAACAAACATATTGTCCACCAGGTTCATCCAAGTTTTTGCAAATGACAAGATTTCTACTTTTTTATGGCTGAATAATAGTCCATTGTGTATATATTCCATATTTTCTTTATAAATTCATCTGCTGACAGACACTTAGGCTGTTTCCTTATCTTGGCTATTGTGAATAATGCTGCAATGAACATAGGAGTGTAGACATCTCTTCGATATACTGATTTCATTCTCTTTGGATTTATACCCAGAAGTGGATTGCTGGATCATATGGTACTTCTAAGTTTTTGAGATATCTCCATACTATTTTCCATAATGGCTATATTAATTTACATTCCCATCAACAGTGTACAAAGATCCCTTTTTTTCCACACCTTTGTCCACACTTAGCTCGTCTTTTGATGACAGCCATCCTAATGGGTGTGAAGTGATACCACATTGTGGTTTGAATTTGCATTTCTCTAATGATTAGTGATGTTGAACAGTTTTTTATACACCTATGGGCCATTTATATATCTTTTTTTAAGAAATATCTTTTCAGGTCCTGTGCCCATTTTTTAATTGGGTTGTTTCCTTGATACTAAGTTATCTGAATTTCTTATATATTTTGGATATTAACCTCTTATCAGATTTACGGTTTGCAAAAGTTTTCTTCTACTCAATAGACTGTCTCTGCACTCTGCTGATTGCTGTCTTTGCTGTGCAGAAGAGCTTGATACAATCCCATCTGTCTATTTTTGCTTTTGTTGCCTGTGCTTTTGGGGTCATATCCAGAAAAATCTTTGCCCAGATCAACGTCAACAAGTTTTTCCCATATTTCTTTAAGTAGTTTTACAGTTTCAAGTCTTAACATTTAAGTCTTTAATCCATTTTGAGCTAATTTTTGCACATGGGATGAGATAGGGTCCAATTTCATTCCTCTGCACATGGATATTCAGTTTTTCCAACAACATTTATTAAAGAGACTGTCCTTTCTCCAATGTGTGTTCTTGGCACTTTTGTTGAAGATCAGTTTACCATAAATGCATGGATTTATTTACCGGCTCTCTATTTTGTCCATTGATCTAGTTGTCTGTTTTTGTGCCAGTATCATGCTGTTTTGGTTACTATAGCTTTGTTGTAGATTTTGAGAAGAGGTAGTGTGTGTAAATAATATTTTAAGTTTTGTAATTTTTGTTCAAGATTGCTTTGACTATTTGAGTCCTTTTGTGGTTCTGTACAAATTTAGGGATGTATTTTCTATTTCTGCAAAAAACATCATTGGAATTTTGATAGGGATTGCTTTGGACAGTACAGACATTTTAACAATATTAATTCTTTCAAATCATGAACATAGAATATCTTTACATTTATTTGTATCTTTTTCAATTTCTTTCATGAACATTTTATATTTTTCAGTATACAGGTCTCTCACCTCTTTAATTAAATTTATTCCTAAGCACTTTTTTTTGCTGCTGTTGAAAATGGCATGAAATGAAAGAGGAGGCATTACAACTGATACCACAGAAATACAAAGGATGATAAAAGACTACTAGGAACAATTATATGACAACAAACTGGGTATATTACAAGAAATGAATAAATTCCTAGAAACATAAACCTACCAAGACTGAATTATGAAGAAATAGTCAATCTGAACAGATGAATAATGAGTAAGGAGATTGAATCAATAATCAAAAATCTCCCATCAAAGAAAAGTCCAGATGTGATGGCTTAATGACTAAATTCTACCAAACAGTTAAAGAAGAACTAATACCAATCCTTCTCAAACTCTTCCAAAAAACTGAAAATTCCAAACTCTTCCAAACTTGTTTTACTAGGCCAGCATTACATTAATACCAAAGCCAGACAAGAACACTAAAGAAAAGAGAATCACAGGCCAATAGCTCTGATGAACACAGATTCAAAAATCCCCAGCAAAATACCAGCAAACTGAATTCAAAACACATTAAAGGATCATTCAACGTGACCAAGAGGGATTTATCCCTGGGATTTAAGGATGATTCAATATACGCACAGCAGCAAATGTGATATGCCACATTAACAGAATAAATTTAAATTTTAAATTTTATTGAATTTTAATAAATTTAAAATTAAATAGCAACATGTGGCTAGTGGCTACTCTACTGGATGGTGTAGCTCTAGCTGAATCATTTCATTAAGTCCAACTCTACCCCTTCGCTACACACACACTCTTTCTTTTTCTCTCTCTTCTTCTCCCTCCCTGCTTCTACCCCTCCTTCCCCACTTACACACACATATACTCTCTATCTTTTGGGGCTATGATTGGTATTACACCAAATTTACAGATTAGTCTGGGGAAAATGAAGATCTTTACATTATCTTCCTGCTTGGGAACAAGATCTGCTCCGTATTTACTCAAGTATTCTTTCATCCCTCTCAGTAAAGTTTTATAGGTTTCTCACTACAAACTCTATACATTTCTTTTTAGCTGATTGCTAGGTAATTCACAATTTTGTTAATACAGTTAATGGACTAATACTTCCAACTGATGGTTGCTAATTTACTGAAATAGCATTTACTATTTAACTTTTAAATTGTACAAGTTTTTTCTTTTAACTACAATTGACTTTAATTATAGGTACATATATGGCATAAAGCAGAGGAAAATTTATACCACAGGTATTCTCAGTCACTAATTGGCCCAGGAATTTTAATTTTCTAGTTTTCTAATCAGCCAACACTATTATATTCAAATAGGACAAATCCTATTACATTAAAAGTATAAGACTTATCCAAGGGAAGATAAAAAGAAGCCTAATTCCATATTATTTAGGTTCAGTTCAGTAATATCTTTCTGGCTATACAGTTATATATCGAAATCCAAGATTTTATGTACCAATATTAATATGACTCATGGTTCATACTAATGTATAATATCAGGCAATTAAAAACCTCAAAGCCTATACCATCAGAGAGCAAGCACCTGACAATAAAAGTGTATGGAGAAAAAGAAAATGCTCTTCCTAACGAAAAATTAACACAACTAAATACAAAGCAATAACCTCCAAAGGGTTTACTTAAAAGTTTTTCCTAAATAATAAATTTAGGTTGATTTAAAAATTTTGTAGTTATTAATTACATGTGGAAAAACTGAAGCTATTAGTATATAAGAAACCTACCAAAGTCCAACAGAATCAATTTTCCTAACCTTTAGTCTTCATGTTTGTCTTAAGGAAAATAAAGACAGGGAAACAGATGAGAATTATTTCAACAAATTACTTCATTTCCTTCTCTTTACTGAAACCAGTAAGAACTCCAGAATTTTTGTCTCTAATTTTGCCTTCCATTAACAGCTTTTACTTTTTAAGGATAGAACAGAAATGAATGGAGAGAGAATAAAACCCAATGCCCAGGAAATTATAATATCAATTAATACTTAAAATTGAGTATAATACGGCATATTTAATGGTGAAAGATTGAAAGCTTTAGCCCAAGGATCAGAAACAAAATAAGGGTGTTTGCTTACACCACTTCTATTAAATATGGTAATGGAGGTTCTAGCCAGGGCAATTAGGCAAGAAAAAGAAAAAAATGCATCCACATTGAAAAGAAGTAAAAATATATCTACTTCCAGATGGCATGATCTTGTATATAGAAAATCCAAAGGAATCTACACACAAAAAACTATTTAGAGCTAATAATGAATGAGTTTGGCAAGGCTGAAGGATAAAGATCAATACCTAAAAGTCAATTATTTTTCCACACATTATTAATAAAAATTCAAAAATAAAATTAAGAAAACAATTCCATTTACAATAGCATCAAAAGAATAAAATACTTTGAAGTAAATTTAACAAAAGAAGTGCAAGACTTTTACACTGAAAGTTACAAAACACTGTTGAAAGAAATTAAAAGCACAAACCCACATATTTATAATTAATTGATTTTCTACAAGAGTACCCAAACCATTCAATGCGGAAAGAATAGTCTTTTCAACAAATGGTGATGGGCAAACTGAATATCCATATGCAAAAGAACGAAGTTGGACTCTTTATTAGTCCATTTTGTGTTGTTATAACAGAAATACCTGAGACTTGGTAATTTATAAAGAACAGAGGTTTATTTGGCTTACAATTCTGGAACAGCTGCATCTGGCACAGGCCTCAGGCTGCTTCTACTCATGGCGAAAAGTGGCAGGCAGCCGGTGGGTACAAGCAGACCACATAGCGAGAGGAAGAGAGAGAGAGTGTGGTGGTGCCAGGGTCTTTTAAACAACCAGTTCTTGTGGGTACTAATAGAGTGAGAACTCACTCACTACCCCTCTTCCCCCAGAAAGAGCATTAATCCATTCATGAGGGATCTGTCCCCATGACTCAAACAGCTTCCAGCACCGTCACAGTGGGAATCAGATTTCTGCATGTGTAGAGGATTCATAAAGCAAATGTACTTCACAGGGCCTGGTTTTCCAAAGCCTTGCAGTTTCAAACGCTGACCTTGCAAAGGACAGGAAATTTTCCCTGGACTATAAAGTCTCTGCTGTAAGATAAAGAACTGTAACACAGCAAGGTTGCTGGCTCAAAGACAGGTTACTGATTGATATGTAAAGATACTGAGAAATTGCTGTAAGAAGAGAATGTTTGCTAAAATCAAGCTTTTGTTAGTGGATTGACTTAATTACATGTTACCAGCTTCAATTGTTAAACTTGTTAAACTGTACTTAGCAAAACCCTACCTATGTCTCTTCCTGTAACTTGGTGGTCTGGAAAATAAATGCTGGAAGAGAACCCCAATTCGTGGTTAATTTCCCAAATGGAAGGAATGCCTTGCGCTTGAGGGTTCTGGGATATTAACCCCTTTCTGGGGCGTCTCTCTGCTCAGAAGAGAAGGGCTTTGAGTAATCTTTGGCAGCTCTGTCACCCAGGGGAAAAGCGGTGATAAATCCATGGGAGGCAAAGCAACATGCGTGAGTTTTGGGGGGATAACACATCCAAACTCTATCAGATTCCTACCTCACATTATACAAAAATTAACTTAAAATGGATCAAAGACTAAATGCAAGAGCTAAAACTATAAAACTTTGAGAAGAAAACCTAAGTGTAAATCTTTGTGACTTTATATTAGGCAATGGTTTCTTAGGTAAGAAACCAAAAGTGGCAGTTGAAAGATATATTAAATCAGACTTTTGTGTTTTAAAGGAAATTATCAAAAAAGTAAAAACATAATCGACAGAATGGGAGGAAATTTTTGTAAATCATATATCTGATAAAGGACTTGTACTTAGAATACATAAATAACTTACAAAGCACTAATAAAACGCAAACAACCCAATTAAAAATGGGCAAAGGAGCTAAACAGATATTTCCCCAAAGAAGATATACAAATGGCCAATAAGCACATGAAAAGATGTTCAACTTCATTAGTCATTGGGAAATGCAAGTCAAAGCCATAATGAGACATCACTTCATACCCAGCAGGATGGCTATAATCAAAAAGATTGTTACATTATTAGTAGGAAACAAGATTAGTGAGGAAGTGGAGAAACTGGAAATCTGACACACTGCTGGTGGGAATGTAAAATATAGCAATCTTGAAAAACAGTTTGGTAGTTCCTTAAAAGGTTAAATACAGAGTTATAATATGACCCAGCCATTCCATTCCCAGGTATATACCTAAGAGAAACGAAAACATATGTCCACACAAAAGTTGCAGTGATATTCATATCAGCATTACACATAATAGCTAAAAAGTGGACACAACCCAAATGTCCTTCAACTGAGGTGATACACAAAATGTAGTGAATCCATACAGCAGAATATTATTTGGTAGTAAAAATGAATGAATTACTAATATACGCTACAACATGGATAAACCTTAAAAACATTATGCTAAGTGAAAGAAGCCAGAAACAAAAGACCACATATTGTATGATGCTATTTATATGAAAGGTCCAGAACAGACAAATCCATAGTGACTGAAAGCAGATTAGTGGTTGCTAGGGCTGGGTGTAGGGCTTAATGGGGAGTGACTGCTAATGGCAAAAGGTTTCTTTATAGAATGATTAAAAATGCTCTGGAATTGGTAAGTAGTGATGATGGCACAACATTGTGAATAAAGTAAAAATCACTAAACTGTATACTTTAAAAGGGTGGATTTTGTGGTATGTAAATATCTCCACATAAAATTTTCTGAAGGTGAAAAGGTAGAAAAAGATGAGCAACAACATAAATGCAAATTAAAACAATGAGTTAATACATTTTAAACATGATGTTAACAAAAGATCCAAACGTTTATTAACACACTGTGCTGATGACAGTATGGGGCAAAAATATACTGATATATTATTGTTGAATTACAAATGGGTAAAACTTTATGAAGTGCAATTTGGCAATAATGATCAAATCTGAAAATGAACACACTTCCTAAGCAAGTCTATCTATATGAATATATTCTTATTATGTACAGTATTTGTATATCTACACAAAAATTATCACTAGAGGATTGATTTTTAATGGTAAAAGTTTGAAAACAATATTAGATATGCTTGTATATGCATAATGTTTATAGAAGGATATATATGAAACTACTAACACTTTTTGTTTTAAGCAAGGAAACTGAAAGATTGAAAGCAGGGGTGGAAGGAACATTTATTTTTCATTGGAATCCTTTTGTATCTTTTGAATTTTGTAAATGGTGTATATTTCACCTTTCACTTAATTACTTAATTTGAGGCAGTGTGATGACTGCAACCAGAAAAAAATTGTTCTAAGGCAGCAGCTACAATTTTTATTCATCAGTACATAGCTTGCATTAAGTGATTAGGGAACTAACAAAGAAATAACAAATATATTTAAACACCATTCTGGAATATATTTTAAATTTCAGAATAAAATTCCTCAATCTCCTAAAAGCCTGAAGTTGTTTTACAAATACACGGGTTTGCCTACATGCTGCAAAAGCCATAGAGAATAGTTACTACCCAAACATTTCATATAGAGTTCTTTAAATACGATAAAGTACTAACTTTTGACAAATCTTGCTTGGGGAATTAGAATTTAACTTGTTATGTACAGAAAAGGGTTAAAATATCAGGCCCAAGGCTACTATCTCTATAAGGGCCTGCTTGCAAGGCTGGGTGTTAGCTGGTATCTGGAAACTTGGATTTTGAGAGTGTTCCCATCATTCCTTAACAGGGTGGTTTACTGTACCCAGACTTTGTAGAGACAATGCATTTTATGCTGAACACCTGCTTTCCTTTTGGGAGTCTGGAAATTTGGTACAAGCTAGACAGAGGATGCCTACATGACTAACTGATGATAAAAAACACGGGTGCTGAGTCCATTTTGAGCATCCTTAGGCAGAAACATTGCATACATATTGCTGCATTTTCACTGCTGGCTGAAAAAGTGACCCCTTGTGGGAAGAAGAAAGTATGAGGAAGTCTAAATATGGATTCCTTTAGACATAACAGCCTTACATTGTGAAGGCAGATCCTCAGTTACTACAATAAATTTTAGCCATGAGTAAACTATATGCTCAGTCTTATATTTCTAGCAAATCTCCAATCATGGGGTAGGTAGGAGGTTAGTCTCGGAGACTCTCAACATATATTGCTTAGCAGGAAAAACATTTTTTAAATAATAGGTCATATAAACTTGAAATTATACATTTACTTTAAGTTTGCTGCTTGGTATGCTAATCTTGCTTCCAGTGTGTTGACATTTCCCCTAAAATGCATGTGCACTTATTTTCTTTGTTGATATTATCATTTTCTCTGCTGGTTCTTATATATTAACTTTTCAGCTGAAAAGGTTTTAAAATAAAAACATTTAATCACTTACTGCCCCTAAGCAAAACATTCCTCAACAAACAGAACAAGTGAGGAGAAAGAAAAAGTATGTGAAGATACTAACAAAAGTAGAAACAAAATTCTGCTTAAGTAAGTATTCCATATCAGTGTAAAAGATAACACTAAATGAAATAAAGAATCTGAAAAAAAGTGCAGAACAGCTCTTTTGGTTTGGTATTAAGTCTTATTTCTTAAAGTTTTTCAAAATCCCCAAATATTTGATACAACCCTATTAATATAAATACAAACAGAATATAAAGCCAAATAAAATGTTTAAAAATACAGACTGAGAATCAACTATAGTTCAAAAATGGGAGAAAGGGTTTTTACAGTGTATAACATTATGCACCATTTGATTAAAAAATAAATACATGGGTACTACACTTCTACTTAATGCATGAGCACTACCTCTACATCTCCAAAGATATTCTCCTTTGGGGAGAAAAATGTTAGATCAGATTCTGCTTTTCTGGCTATTGATCTTTAAGGGAAAGAGAGCTTCTTAAAAAAGTAAGCTCAGAGAGAAGCACTAATCAATTTAAAATTACAAAGTTATAACTAATTAGTTTAATATATGAATGCACACACAAACCTGGTTGCTAAAAATAGTCACTCAATTAGACTTCTAAAATGACTCAATATACAGCATTGTATAAGTGACCATTGGTCCAGAGATAGCATTTAGTGAAAGTTAATCATCATGATTTCAAAACTTCTATTTCAATGTTTCTGTTTTACTTGAGTATGAAAAAAAGCAACCAAAACAGAACAGTACTGCTTTATTTACTATAGCAATTACAGCTATTGTATATAGTGATAGAACATCTTAAGTAAAATGTGTTAGAAAAAGTAATGCTGTGATCTTTGTATCTGTATCAAAAACTAAATAGGAAAGGCAGATTTATTTACATGTGGGGTAGGAAATGGAACTTACATAAGTTGGTATTTCCAAACTGTCTGTGTTGACCAGTACTGGAGGAGGATTTGCCTTTAAAAAAAGAATTGTAAATGTGTTAGCTTAACAAGAAAATTAAAACATTACATATTAATGCTCAAAAATGTTAGAAGCACATAAAAGACTTGCTATTTCTTAAGTTATAATTTTAAATGAGCTTTTTATATGTTAAACAATGTATCTAGTTTCCAGCACTAAACAGAAAAAATTAGTTATAAGCAGTTAAATTATATTTGCTCTTGAGGAATAAATTGCTATTTCTGCTAAAACAGCAATAATTTTCATTAGATCTGCAAAGACATTCACCATAGCCTCATAAAATCCACAAAATATTCTTTAGTATAACAAAAAACTCTTCCTGGGTTTCTTAGAAATATTTAAGTCTTCTATTCTCAAGGATCTCATGAAGATTCCAATCATTTTATCATGCAGAAAAATTCTCTGCTACATCAAACTGTATTTGAACATGAAAAAAAAATTGTCACACAAAGAAATCAATTGTAAACTTTTAGAAAATCAGAAATACACTCAATGTAGAAGCCTCTGATTATTTTCAGCTGCAATTATTGCTTTCCACTGTTATTCTAGACCAATGAAACGCACTCAATGTAAAAGCTTCTGATTATTTTCAGCTGCAATTATTGCTTTCCACTGTTATTCTAGACCGCTCGCAGAACAACAAATGGTTTATTACAGCACAAAAAACAAGCAGAATAACATATACCAATTAAGTCTGGATTGAAAAATCTTGGTTTTCTGGTTAAGTATGAAGAGATGATTACCATAGGTGAAATTGAAGAATAAAATGCAATTGACACCAAATGAAAAACATATCAGAAAACTGATGTCATCTCCCTCAAAATTATTTCTTCTGCATATTTACAACTAGAAAAGTACCAAATCAAACAACATTTTCATAGAATAAAAATAGATGACTCTCTTCTAAACAAACTTTTGGAAATATGCTTATAAACATTAATAGTTCTACTCCAATTAATAAAGAATTAAACATAAAAAAGCCATATGGAGTTGAAATGGTACACTATTTTCAGCAAAGTACTACATCTGATGATCATGTGATAAAAAGCTTAAAGACAACAGTTTCATGGTTAAAAACTTACACAGTATACATATGGGCTACATAAAGGAGCAAGTTAAAAATGAGTAGGTAATATTTTGTTATATATTAAACATAACCACAGTACTTTATTTTCAGCACTACCATTGAATACCATAGTCTACATTTGAACGATTCAGTGAAAACCAAACCTAATAAACAAAAATTCTACTTGTAAGATTGCTGTTTAAGCAAAGCTAGTCAACTTATAGATATTTGAGAATTTATGAATATTTGAAATTATTCGTTTCTCAATGGCATACTGAAATTACTCAAATTGATAATATTTTAATTCTTTAAAAATATTAATAATACAACTTCACATTATCTGGCTTAATCAATTACAGAAGAGGAGGGCAAGAAAGACAAGGCTATTTAAAGTTAAAAAAGAAGTTACATTCTTCAAATATTATGGCAAGAAAGCCACTTGGTTCCCTCTGCCCATTTATTTCCAAACATGCAGTGGAAAAGGTTGGTTTTTACCAAAATGGAATTTATACCATAATTATTATAATGTTAGCTGCTTATCAGAAACAACTCATCATCATTGTATAGAAGCTATCTTTCGATTCTAAGCATTTAAAAAAATCTTGCTAATACTGAAATACTTGCCAATATTGAAATATATACAAACAAATAATAAAATATCTTTAAAATAAAACAATGGGAGGAGGCTGGCAGTAGATACGTCTAGGATCTAATAAGAGTACCCATGAATTAATGACTGCTATAGCTGGGTGATGCGTATACATGGAGTTCACTGTACTATACATTTGAGTAGTTTTGAAATTTTGCATAGTAAAAAGTAAAGCAAAAAAATCATATTGAGTCAAGCACTCAGTTTTTTAAAGTTAATACCTAACTAAGGCAGTTGTGAATTTATGGGTTAGAGTTGCTATTAAAATATTAGCATTCAAACCATAAAATTAATTGTAATGTTTAAAGTTCATTTCAGAATAAAGACTATTTACAGATTAGTAAAAATGATTTGTAATTTTGACTTAAAGAATATTAGAGGGCTAGCTGGTTGGCTCAGTTGGTTAGAGCACCACCTTGTAACACCAAGATCTTGGGTTCGGATCCCTGCACTGGCTAGCCACACACACACACAAAATAATAATACAAAGCTCTTAGGAAAAAAAAAAAAAAAAGAACATTAGATAAGTAATACATGTACAATAAATTTATTTGTAGATGTATCTTATAATTAAAATAAGTGAATGATCGTACCTGAAGGGAAATCAAGGGAATAAAAGGGCTTGAAATTGGACAAAAACTATGAATGTTAACATTAAGATTAATCAAGAATTTCAATCAAAATATATCTCAGGATAATTAATGTAGCAATTTAAAAAAGACATATCACAAAAGATGGTCCCAAATAAGAGTCTATAAAACAAAGCTCAAGAGGCATAATGATATGTTTGCCTCAAGTTTAGCCACCTAAAATAATGATAAAAATATCTAAAATTGGGCCGGCCCCATGGCGCACTCGGGAGAGTGCAGCACTTGGGTGCGCAGCAGGGCTCCCGCCGCAGGTTTGGATCCTATATAGGGATGGCCAGTGCGCTCACTGGCTGAGCGCGGTGCGGGCGACACCAAGCCAAGGGTTGCGATCCCCTTACTGGTCACGAAAAAGACAAAAAGAAAAAAAAAATCTAAAACTGATTGTGTTAGTAGGAGGGAATAAATCTATCTTGGAATAAATTATACCCTTACCTACTAACGAGATTTTCTAAGTTCTCATATTACAAAATACAGAAATGGTATCTGACGAAGTAGTACTCCATAGCTCTCCAATTTGGTGGAGGTGGAAATGGGAGTGAATGGAGTTGCACAATTTGAATGGGTTTGGAGGGTATGATACATAACTCAGAAAAACAATATTTTAGCACCAAACCTAAAGCTATCCTATTGAAAACAGTATCTAATTTGGCCATTTTAAGACTTTAACCAGGACAGTGGTTAGCAGAACAGGTAACACGGAATTATCAACTTCGCTTAGGAGGAAATTAAACAACAATAAAAAGACTTAAGAATCTATGCAAAAGTTGTTTCAAGTAAAGAAAAACACTTCCCTGCACCTTGATTCAAGTGACACTGTATCTCAAGACATGGTTCTAGGTATCTCTCTACCTCACTCTACCATTCAGTGACATGTGACTATAGGTAAATCACAGCTATTTTTGAAACCCATTTTCTCCATCTGTAAAGAGACAGCAACATCTGCCTTTACCCAAAAGACTGCGGGAGCCTTCAGAGAAATAATATAAAGGAAAATATGTTGTGAACCACAGGAAGCTATATAAATGCTTATCTATTATTATTTACTTACAATATATACTATTGCATAATGTTTCAACTTGGACAATAATGAAGTCCTACAATTCCACTAGAGATTGGGGAGAGGGGTAGTAAAAGGGAAAGGATATCCCTGAAGGAGGAAATAAAAAGCCCGTAAAGAATTTGACCCAAGCTCAATAATAAGACTTAAGAAACCTTAAGTTTCTCACTTACAAGTTTGCTTACCCAACTTTTACTATTCTAATTCATTAACAAAGGATCTCATAGTGATGGCTGCTACAACAGACTGAAGCATCCTTACAAAATTTAAGAGAGCAATATAATATTTTTAAAAATTGTGTTAAAATAGTTTAAGATCCAGTTATTTATAAATAGGTCAAAATCAACAAGTTAAAAAATGCTCGTTTACAATGTGCACTGTAATTCTCCATTTCAGCATTATCAAAGTTTCACTACATTATCTGTTTAATATCTCTATCTCCCTACTAAATTATAACTGTTTTTCAAATGAAGAACTTACAAACCCCAGAGAATACATCTTGGATTCTAATTTGAGACATACAGCATTAAAAATTAAATGCTATTGCTGAGGTGATCACTGTAGGTTAAAGTGATTGTAAAAGCAAATGAGGTGGATTCTGGGAAGATGGAAGCATAGGACACACCACAAATCTGTCTCTCCACCTAAACAACAACTGCAGTGGCAGAATATGCCTGATGTAAATATGTTGGAGCACGAGTCTAACTGAAGGCTTGCAACTTACAGGTGAAGGCTCCGATGGCAAATTGCAATTAATTTTGGTTACTTTTAACTTCAGCACAGTAGCATTCATCCCACATTCCTCAGTCCAGTGGCAGACAGCTGTGCAGTGTTCCTGGAGCAGCTTACACACAGCCTGTAGAAGTCAGGGTGGGCAAAAAAAGATCCTGTCCTCCAAATAGTGGAGATCTTATTATCACAGAGGTGTAGACACAAAAGTGGTGGTCATTGCTACTGCATCTCCTACTACTGTTGCAAATCCCCAAAGTGACTTCCATGGGATTTAAAGGGCCAGTCTTCCTGTCTTCCAGTTCATTTTTCTCTTTTTTCCTCTTTGGAAGCCAGACATTGAAAACTAGGATGTTAAAAAGCAACTGTATATATGAGAGGTATCAGAAAGTCATTGAACGTGCCCAAGAGAAGGTGCAGGCTCAGAAAATAACTAAGGCCGATCCTTGGCATCCTACAACAATCAGAGAAACAAAGCAATAACAACAACAACAAAAAAACCCTGGAGAAGAGCGAGAATCTGATTTCTGGAGTTAACACATTACTAGATTTAAATATGTAGTTTTCAAGAAAAAGAAATCATAAGGCATACAAAGAAACAACAATGTCGAACAAATTCAAAGGTAAAAATAAACAGAAACTGTCCCTAAAAAAACCTAATGGCAGATCTAGTAAACAAAGGCTTTAAAATGACTGTCTTAAAGATATTGAAAGAACTAAAAGACAGAGACAAAGTCAAGAATATGATTAATGAACAAAATGGAAATATCAATAAAGAGATGGAAAATCTAAAAAGAAACGAGCTGAAAGTACTATAACTGAAATGAAAAATTCCCTGGAAGGATTCAAAGGCATATTTGAGCGGCTAAAGATAGAATCAGTGACTTTAAAGATAGGACAATAGAAATTATTGAGTCTGAGGAACAGAAAGAACAGAGATTAAGGAAATGTGCTCAGAGCCTAAAGAATCTGTGGGATATCATCAAGAAAACTGACTTACACATTATGGCAATCCCATAGAGAGAAGTCAGAGAAAGGAGCAGATAGACTGAAGAAATGATGGCCAAAACTTCCCCAAAGTGTTGAAAGACATGAATATAAACATCCAGAAGATCAACAAATTCCAAGTAAGACAAAGTCAAAGAGATCCACACAGAGACACATTATATAAAACTGTCAAAGGTCAAAAACAAACAGATTTTTGAAAGCAGCAGAAGTGCCTTGTCACATATGGGAGATCCTCAATAAGATTATCCACAGATTTCTCATCAGAAACTCTGGAAGCCAGAATGCAATAAGAGAATATATTCAAAGTGCTAAAAGAAAAAAACCTGTCAACTAAGAATCCTATATCTGACAAAATACTCCCTCAAAACTGAGGGAGAAATTAAAGTATTCCTTGATGAACAAAAACTGAAGGAATTCATTACCACTAGCTCTGCCCTAAAAGAAATGCTAACAGTAGTTCTGCAGGTTGACGTGAAAGAACAGTAGACAGTAACTTGAAGCCATATGAAGAAATAAAGATATCAGGAAAGGTAGTTACATGGGTAATTATAAAAGTGAGTAGTACGGTAATAATCATGTGTAAATCCAACTTTGGTTTTCTACATGATTTAAGGAACTAATACACTTAAAAAAATTGTTTAAAAAGTTCAACCTAAGGCTACATCTGAACCAAAAGTAAATATTAGTAACTAATTCAAGTTGATATTGGTAAATAACTAAAACCAATTATTAGTTTAACTTTGGTTTGTTACTCCATATTTCGTCTTCTACATAATTTAAAAGATTCATGTGTTAAAAAATTATTAGTTTCTATTTTTTGACACACAGTATAAAAAGATGTAATTTTGTGATGTCAATAACTGAAAGGGGTGGGAACAGAGCTGTTAAAGGAGTACAGAATTGTATATTATTGTAGTTAAGCTTGTATAAATTCAGATTAGGAACATTTAGGATGTTAACTGTAATCCCACAGTAACCACAGAGAAAACAGCTAAAGAACAGACATGAAAGAAATGAGAAAGGAAGTTAAATGTTTCACTAAATAAATAAATAAATAAAATAAACACCAAAGACAGTAATGAAGGAAATGAGAAACATAAAAGCTATAAGAATATAGAAAACAAATAGCAAAATCAAAAAAGTCCTTCATTATCATTAATTACTTTAAATGCAAATGAATTAAACTTTTCAACCAAAAGACAGACATTGGCAAAATGAATTTTTTTTTATTTTAATTTTTATTGAATCAAAATTGATTATACATATTTTTGGGTTTCAACATTGAGATATGTTGATCAAATCAATATTACTAGCATATATATTGTTACAAATTGTAATTATTCTTTATGACCCTTGACCGATCCCTCCTCATCCCTCCTTCTCTCCCCTTCCCCCCTCTAATTACCCTAGATTTCTTCTCTCCCTCTGAAAGAATAATGGTTACTCTGTTGATTTGCTGCCCAAATGATCTGTCCAATGCTGAGAGGCATGACCAGGTCCCCCAATACTATCATAGAGCAGATGTCTCCTCCGTCACTATGAAATGGGCTCTGTGGAGACAGACATTCTACTTCTTTATCTCTGCTGGTGATTCTCCTTGTGTCAACTCACTCCAGCGGCTGGCGGACCATCTGCATGGTGGTTGTGGCATCTAGCCACCTTTGCAACAGCCATGGTTATCGTGGTAGCTATGGTGGGCCACCCAAATGGAGGAGATGTTTTTGGCCTGCTCTGTGGTGGTGGCAGTGTGCCTGGTTGTGGAGAGTTGTCTGATCCCCAGTTCCATGCCCTGGGTTGCTGAGTGGGTCCCAAGGCACTGGCATGGTGTGCCTGGTTGTGGGAGGGGGGTCCAGTCCCCTTATCCATGCCGCAGGTCTCCAGGTAGGCCCCAAGGTGCTGACATGGGGTGCCTGGTTGTGGGAGGGGGGCTCTGGTCCCAGGCTCTGTACCCCCAGTGGGCCCTGAGGTGCTGGCACAGCGTGCCTGGTTGTGGGAAGGGAGTCCAGTCCCCTTCTCCATGCCTCAGGTCCATGGGCAGACCTGAGGCACTGGTGCAGTGTGCCTGGTGGTAGGAGAGGGATCTGGTCCACTTCTCCATGCCCCAGATCCCAGGGCAGGCCCTGAGGTGCTGGCAAGGGGTGCTGGTTGTGGGAGGGGGCTCCAGTCTCCAGCTCCATACCCCGGATCCCCTTGTGGGTCTCAGGGCACTGGTGTGGGGTGTCTGGTTGTGGGAGGGGGTCTGGTCCCCTTCTCCATGCCCCAGGTCCCAGGGCAGGCCCTGAGGTGCTGGCATGGGGTGCCTGGTTGTGGGAGGGGAGTCTGATCCCCTTCTCCATATCCTGGGTCCCAGTGCCGGCCCCAAGGCACTGGCACGGTGTACCTAGTTGTGGGAGGGGGGTCCAGTCCCCTTCTCCATACTCCAGGTCCCTCGGCAGGCCCCGAGGTACTGACGTGGTATGCCTGGTTGTGGGTGGGGGGTCTGGTCCCCAGCCTCATACCCTGGGACCCCTTGTGGACCCCAGGGAGCTGGCACGGGGTGCCTGGTTGTAGAAGGGGGGTCTGGACCCCAGCTCCATACCCTGGGTCCCCGGGCTGGCCCAGAGGTGCTGGCGTAGGGTGCCTGGTTGTGGGAGGCGGGTCTGGTCCCCTTTTCCATGCCCCGGGTCCCAGCGCAGGCCCCAAGGCATTGGCGTGGTGTGCCTGGTTGTGGGTGGGTGGGGGGTCCAATCCCCTTCTCCTTCCCCTGGGTCCCTGAGCAGGCCCTGAAGTGCTGGCGCGGGGTGCCTGTTTGTGGGAGGGGGGTCCAGTCCCCTTCTCCATGTCCTGGGTCCCCGGGCGGGCCCCAAGGCACTAGCATGGTGTGCCTGGTTGTGGGAGGGTGGTTCAGTCCCCTTTTCCATGCCTCAGGTCCCTGGGCGGGCCCCGAGAAGCTGGCATGGTGGGCCTGGTTGTGGGCAAGGGGGTCTGGTCCCCAGCTCCTTACCCCAGGTCCCTAGATGGGCCTCAAAGAGCTGGTGCTGTGTGTCTGGTTGTGGGAGGGGCGTCTGGTCCCCTTCTCCATGCCTTGGGCCCCCAGGCACTGTCACAGCATGCCTGGTTGTGGGCGGGGGTCCTGCCCTTGTCTCTATGCCTCATGTCCCCTGCTGGACCCCAAGGTATTCATGGTGTGCCTGGGCCGGAACTAAGTTTTTGTCCTTTGCTTCCCTCTAAAACAGAGGAACTTCCTGTGGGAAGCAGTACTTGAGCTGTGTCACTGAGGTAAACTGCTGCTTCAGTGCTGTTTCCCTAGGAAAGACTTTCTGTGCAGCTTAGGGCTTAATGGTTGACCTTATAGGTACCTCTGGCTCTCCAGATACTAGGTGCACCTGGGCTGTGTAGAAACTCTGATCTGGGCCTGAGCTTTTTCATCAAACTGCACCCCATGCAATTCTGCATTCCCAACCACTCTCCTCAGAGTGGTCCTGCACTGATTGGAGGGTGGACCAGCCATCCCTGCTGTGTCCCAGCGTTCTCCCAGCGGGCCCATCTCTGCCACCGCCTGTGCTCCAAACACTTCCCATGGGACAGGCCCTGCGCTGGTCCCTTGTGATGACTCACCAGCCTCTGAGTGGCTCCCCTTTTTCAACTGTTCTGGCTCCTCACTCCTGCGTGGGTCCACGGGAAGCCTGTTAGTGGTCTTGCTGTCCTGGGGGCCACCAAAGTCCTCTCCTCTCCTTCCACCTCCAAGTAATTCCATCCAAAGGGCACAACTGCAGCTTCTGCCGGCTCCTGTTCCATGTGCTCCAGCATTAAAGTGGCTGCAGCCCGAAATGCTGAGAGCAGTTTTTTCTTTCTCTCTTCGTGTTTTCTCCTGCCTTCATGAGTTCCATAGGTCTCGTCTCCTCTTCACCTGAGCTCCAGCAGCCCCAGCTTGGCTGATGTTACATTTTTATAGTTGTAAATTTGTTGATTTGTGGGAGAGAGTGATGCTGAGGACTGTCTATTCTGCCATCTTGACTGGAAGTCCCAGCAGAATGAATTTTAAAAATGATCCAACTATTTGCTATCTACAAGTGATTCACTTTGTATCCAAAGACACGAATATGTTAAAAGTGAAGGATAGAAAAGAATATTCCATGCAAATATGAGGGAACTTTGGAAAGTTCATAAATAAATTGAATTAAAAGATGATACTCATCTTTCCATGAACTTTTTGAAGACTCCCTCCTAGTAACCAAAAGAGAGCAGGAGTGGATATACTCAAACAGACAAAATAGACTTTAAATCAAAAAACATTACAAGACAAAGGATATTACATATTAATAAAAGGTTTAATACAAAAATATGTAATAAATACAAACCTTTATGCACCTAGTAACAGATCATCAAAATATAAGTAAAAATTGATAGAATTAAAGGGAAAAATAAACTACAATAATAGTTGGAGACTTCAATACCCCACTCTTCATAATGGATAGAACAGAATAAACCAGTTAGATCAGACATATACAGAACACACTAACAATAAACACATCAAATGCACATGAAACAACTTCCAAGATAGACCCTAGCTAGCCCACAAACTTAGTCTCAACAGATTTGAAAAGACAGACATTAATACGAAGTATGCTCTGACCACAGCAGAATGAAGTTATAAACCAATAATAAAAGGAAAATGGGAAAATTCAACAATGAGTAGAAATTAAACAACATACTCTTAAACAACCAATGGATCAAAGAAGAAAACACAAGGGGAATTAGAAAATACTCATGGATGAATGAAAACGAAAACATAACAAACCAAAACTTATGAGACACAGTGAAAACACTGCTATGGGAAAAATTTATAGCTATAAATGCTCACATTAAAAAGCAAGACTGATCTCAAATCAACAACCTAACATTACAACTTAAGGAACTAGAAAAAGAAGAACAAGCTATACCAAAAACTAGCAAAAGGAAGGAAAAATAATTAGAGAAGAGATAAACAAAATACAGAACAGAAAAGTAACAGAAAAAGTCAAGAAACTGAAAGTTGGTTCCCTTAAAATATCTGCAAAATCGACAAATAGCTAAATGGAATTTAAGAAAAGAGAAGATTCAAATTACTAAAATCAGAAATGAAAGTGAGGACACTGCTATCAATTCTAGAGAAATAAAAAAGGATTATGAGAGTGCTTGTGAGCAAGTGTATGCCAACAAACTGTATAATCTAGACAAAATGGAAAATTCCTAAAAATACAACATCTATCAAGATTAAACCATGAAGAAAGAGAAACTCTGAACAGACCTACTAGTAAGGAGATTGAATCAGAAATCAAAGATCTCCTAACAAAAAGAAAAGTCTTAAACCTGATGGTTTCACTGGTGAATTCTGTAAAGCATTTAAAGAACTAACACCAGTCCTTCTCAAACTTTTCCAAAAAACTGAAGAGGGAATACTTTTCAAACTCATTTTATGAGGCCAGCATTAACCTGATACCAAAATCAAAGACACTACTAGAAAAGAAAACTACAGATCAATACCCCTTATGAACACTGATGCAAAAATTCTCAACAAAATACTAGCACAAACTGAATTCAGCAGGATATTAAAAGGGTTGTACACCATGACCAAGTAGAACTTATTACTTGAATGCAAGAATGGCTAAACATACTAAACTTGATCAATGTAATATACCATATGAACAGAATAAAGGGAAGAAACCACATTATCATCATAATTGATGCAGAAAAGCATTTGACAAAACTCAACAAACTACGTATAGAAGGAAACTACATCAACATAATAAAAGCCATATGTGAAACACCCACAGTAAACATTCATACTCAATAGTGAAAGACTGAATGCTTTTCCTGTAAGATTGGAAACAAGGCAAGCATGCCTGCTTTCACCACTTGTATTCAGCATAACATTAGTTGAATACCTAAAGTTTTAGCCAGAGCAATCAGGTAAGAAAAAGAAATAAAAGACATTAGAATTGAAAAACGAGCAAAATTATCTCTGTTCACAGATGACATGATCTTATACGTAAAAAACCTTAAAAATTCCACACACAAAAAAACTGTTAGAGCTATACTATATGAATTCAGCAAAGTAGCAGAACACAAAATAAAAACAGAAAAATCAGTTGCATTTCTATCAACATCGAACAATCCAGAAAGGGAGTTAAGAAAATAATTCTACTTATGAATAACATCAAAAAGAATAAAATATTTAGGATCAGGGAGGTAAAAGATTTGTACAATAAAAACTACAAAGCGTTTCTGAAATGACGAAGACATAAACAAATGCTAGGAAATCTATGTTTGTGGATTGGAAGACTTAATATTGTTAAGATATCAACACTACCCAAAGCAATCTACAGATTTAATACAATTCCTATCAAAATCCCAAAGATGTTTTTAAAGAAATAGAAAAACCCATCCTAAAATTCATAAAGAATCTGATGGGACCACAAATAGCCAAAACAATCCTGAAAAAGAAGAACAAAGCTGAGGAACTCACACTTCCTAATTTCAAAACTTATTACAAAGTTACAGTAATCAAAACTGCGGTTCTGTCATAATGACAGACATAAACCAACAGAATAGAATACATTCCAGAAATAAACACCATATACAAAAATTAACTTAAAATGGATCTATGCCTTTAATATAAGATTTAAAACTATAAAACTCTTAGAAGAAAACATAAGGTAAAAGGTTTAAGACCCTGGATTTGTCAATATTTCTTAGATAAGACACAAAGGCACAGGCAACAACAAGAAAACAGACGAATTGGACTTCAGGAAAATTAGAAGATATACAAATGGTTAATAAGCAAATGAAAAGATGCTCAACATAACTAATCATTAGGGAAATGCAAATCAAAAGTACAATGAGATACCACCTCACACCTATTAGGTTGGCTACCAGCAAGAAAATAGGGGCTTGGCTGGTTAGCTTAGTTAGCCAAAAACTCAGTTAGCTTGGTTAGCCAATAACATTAAGGTCCAGAGTTTGATCCCTGCACTAGCCAACTGCAGGGGGGAAAAAAAAAAGAAAAAAGGAAAAGAAAACAAACAAAAAAAATAAGTGTTGGCAAGGTTGTGAAGAAACTGGAACGCTTTTGCACTGTTGGTGGGAATGTAAAATAGTACAACTACTGTAGAAAACAGTATGGCAGTTCCTCAAAAAATTAAAAATAGTATTACCACATGATCAAGTAATTCTGCTTCTGGGTACAAACCCCAAGGAATGGAAAGCAGTGTCTCGAAGAGAGATTTTTACACACATGTTCATAGCAGCATTATTCACAATAGCTAAAATGTGGAAGCAATCCAGATGTCCACTGATGGACAAATGAATACAAAAAGTATGTTATGTATCTCTGTGTTTATATGAGTATTATTTAGCCTTCCAAAGGAAGGAAATCTGACACATGCTATGACCTGGAAGAACTTTGAGGACATAATGCTAAGTGAAATAAGCCAGCCACAAAAAGACAAATATGGTATGATTTCACTTATATGAGGTACTTAATCAAAATCAAAGAGATATACAAGGATACTTCAGAAAGTTCATGGAAAAAGTCATACTATCTCTTAATTCTATTTTTCTACAAACTTTTTGAAGTAACCTTGTAAAGTAGAACAGTGGATGCCAGGGACTGGGGGAGGGGGGAATGGGGAGTTATTGATTAATGGGTATAGAGTTTCAGTTTTGCAAGATGAAAAGAGCTCTGGAGACAGATGATGGCGATGGTTGCACAACGACATCAATGTACTTAATACAACTGAACTGTAAATTTTTAAAATGATTAAAAGAGTAAATTGTTATATAAATTTTACCACAATAATAAAAGTTGATAAAAAAAAACGTGAGCTCAATCTTACTGTGAACATGAGTCAAACACAAATTGAAGGATATTCTAATAAGCAGCCTGTTCTCTTTTTGGGTCACTCATGATAGAAGACAGACTGAGAAGCTATTACAGATTAAAGGAGACTACAATGACATGAAAACTAAATGCAATGTGTGGTCTTGAACTGGTCAAAGGACCTGTTCTTTTTTTTGTTCGTTTGTTTTTGTTTTTATCTACAAAGCACATTATTGGGGCAATTGGTAAAATTTAATTAAGGTCTGTAGATTAAATAATAATATTATATTAATGTTAACTTCCTGATTTAGCCTACCATATTGTGAATATTCTTGCTCTTAAAGAAAAAGCATTTAGCATTAAAAAATATTAATATTTAGGGGCAAAATAGCATGAGTCTGCAACTTCTAAATGGTTCACAAAAAATATGTAATAAAAACATATAGAAAGAGAAATGATAAAGTAGATGTGTAAGTAAAACTATTAACAACTGGGGGACCTGGGTAAAAGTACATGAGACTTTATACTATTCTTACAGCTTTCTGTAGGTCTGAAATGATTTCAAAACAAAAAATAATGCAAAAAAAAACAAAGAACCCTCCAAAAAGCAAATAGAATAAAGGTACTGCAGTCAGGTGTTAGTGTGCAATTAAAAAAAGTTCATCCAGATAATCCAAAGTATGCTATATATTTAAGAGTACCCATAAGATGAAAATTTGGGTTATACCGCTGCGTTAGAGCTTAATTTGTTTTGTTTTTTTTTCCTTCTAATACTATGGAGGGGACAGTAAATTCCAAAAGTTAGAGGATAGCTAAGGGAGATTCGTCCTCTTTATGGGATACCATTAAGCATATGGTGCCTCAGAGGGATAGGAAAGACCATTAGCAGACAGGAGCTAAGAGAGGGATTAGCTCATTGGAGAGAAGGTGCTTGGACTAGATATAGGAAGAGCTGCCAGGTAAAGAGACCCACACTTAGGAATTAAAACTCATGTCTAACTGTGTTTTTAAAGAGTTGTCAACACTCAGATATTCTGTGAAATGTGAAAGGTCCAGAGGCAATAGGATGCTCTGCTCTGGACATACCTCTACTGTAATTACTATCAGGCCATGTGAGAATTATATGTTAACTTGTATCTTGCACAGATAGTAGGCTCCTAGAATACAGAGACAATGTTATATTCATCTTAGTATCAATATAATCTGAACAATCACAAAAACTGAATGAAAACTAATGCACTCTAAAATACATGTCTGAATATCAAGAAAGACTTCACACACAAAAAACTAGCTATAAAGCATTTTCAACAGTACTTTAACTACATGATGGCTCTTCAGAATTGATAGAAATAAAAGCTTAAAGCATCTAGTTTTAAAGAACAGTACTTACTCTGGGATGAGAATAAGCCTTTGAATTTAATAGGCTAGTATCACAGAGATGATGTGGTTACATCCCCAGTAGGAAGAACTAGCATCTGTTACTCACCTACTATGTGCTCAGTTTCTATGTAGAGAAACTGAGGCTCTGAGAAGTTGAGTAATTTCCCCACCATCACACATCTAGAAATGAGTAAGGCCAGAATTGGTGGAGTCTGGTCTGACAATAAAGTCTTTGTGCAACTTTAAGCAGCCATTCAATATATCTTTCTCTGTAACCCTTTGTATAACAAACATGATAATTTCTACTTGTAGAGGGCTTTCATAAGGTTCAAATGATATGATCAATATAAAAGAATTCTGAAAAGTATAATAGTGTTCTTCAAATAATGAAATACAATATACTTTTTCCAAAAAAATTATCATTTATCTATCTTTCTGTCTAATTTGCCTGACCCTCAAATTCACTTTGAAGTAGTCAGGGTGGTGTTGCCCCCATTTTAACAGATGAAGAGGTATAAAACTCAGTGATGGTAATAGACTTGTTTGAGTGACAAAAATAAGTCTATATTCTAAATCTTGGGTCTTCTGCCTCTATTTTTATTACATTCTGATGCACCTAAATGTACACTAGTGGATCTTTAGAAAAAAAATTATATGCATTTACAATGTTAAAATTTGGCTATATGTTTTTTAAGTATGGATTTCAAAATTTACTTGGAAACTAACATTTTAATCAGTTGTATTAATTTTATAAGGTACTTGTTATACTGGATTAATTAGGAACAGTCTTACTTATTCTAGCATAGCCATCAGCTTCTCACATAATACAACATAAATTGTTAAACTATTTTCCATGGACTAGTACAGTGAGACTAGGCAGAATAAATAGGCCCCCCCCCCCCCCAGTGTACATATCCTCACTTTAAAAAAAAAAAATTGCACCTTAGTTTACTGTCCCAAAGAAATATGAGATAATACTAATAACAAGAATAGTCAAGATTATGTGCCAGCTGCTGTGTCATGTACATCACATGCATTAATTATCCTCTCACTCACTGTAAAACACATCAAATTAGTATTATTATCATCTTCAGTGTTATAGATGAGTAAACAGAAGCTCAGTGTGGTTAAGTAAACTGCTCAAAGTTACATAGCTAGTAAATGGTAGGAATGAAATTTCAATCCAGGTTAATCTGACTCTAAAATCTATATTTTTAACTACATGGCTATATGATGTCTCAAAAATTTCCAAGAGTAGTGGAATGCTAAGTTAGGGACACTTGGAGTAAACAAATGAGAATTCTGGGTGGGAGGGGGAAGAGGGAGGAGGGAGGGAGGTTTTGGTAATGGGCAACAATAATCAACCACATTGTATATCGACAAAATAAAATTAAGAAAAAAAAATTTTTTTAATTTTAAAAAATTAAAAAAAGAGAATTCTGAACTGGAAAGAACAAGTTCATAATTGACCATAAGAACAGAGATAGGTAAAAATTTCACAGGATTCTAGAAAACTATTTTAATCAAAAAGTTGAACTGAAATGATGAGAGTAAAATAAATTTTCAAATCTCCTTTCAAAAAATATCATACTAATAAACCTTATATACTTGGAAAGGTATTACATTATTACTATGTTACAATAACCCTCAGGCTGCTCACTCAGAATTATATTTTATTTATAAACTCAGTTTCTTCTCTGCAATACAGAGACAGTTTTCATCTGGATTTATCTATTCAGTTGTCGGTAGCTTTATAATGATAATTTTTAATAATTTTCATAAAGAGTCAAAGATTATACAGAAGTAGTAATATCATTATAATTATAATTCAGTTTTATAAGTACAGTAAGACTAAAATCTTATTTTAATATTGTTATTTCTCCTTTACTATTTTGTATGTTCCTATTGATTTTCATATTTTAGGAGAGGGGAAGGGCACTGAGATGTGAGTAACCACAGTTGATATATCATTATTTTCCCCAATGGGGATTACTTTGAAACTGTGCTTACACAGTTACAATACTATGCTTACCTAAATTTTATGCTAAAAAACTGTAACAGCAAAATAGCTATATTATTATTAATATAATATCTATACCCATATTATTATTAATATAATAAATATCATTTATTTACACTTTAAATGAAATTGAGGTCTTTCATACCAAAGATCCTTATTATACTTAATAATGCCACCATTATTTTGACTTTAGATAACTCTATGGGAAGGGCACTTAATGTCTTGATAAGCCAACTCTTTGAACTCCTAAAGTTCTGGAAACTAAAAATGATCAGATCCTCTGACTTTTGGCTACTATTTTATTTTATTTTTTAACTGCTATATATAACTTTTAAAAAATTACAGAAAAGCTGCCAAGATAGCACAAAAAGTTCCCATATGCTCTGGATACATCAGCTATTATTTTTAACTAATAAATGTGAAGTATGTTATCTAACCAAATGATGGAGAACGAATCTTTCTAAAGAAGATAAATACCGAGAAACAAAGGGCAATATAAAATGATATATCCAGTACAAGATCAGGAGTAAATGATTTTTATTATCTACAGAAAATAAAATTTTCTAAAGCAAATATATTTACAGACTGCTTTAAACAGATTTAAAAGTACAAAAGGCATGATAACAAATCGAAGGAGGTTCAATATTATGAAGACAAGTTTAGAATGTGTCCTATTTCACAGACACCCTAATAAAAGGGCAAATGTAGAACCCATCTTATATTAAATCCCAAATATTTAATTCCCTAAAAATAACAATTGAAGCTCAAAGTAAATTAATAAATCTAACACAAAACAGTTAAAACAGTTTTAAAAGAACACAAATAAAACATTAAAAGTAAATTAAATTTTTATAAAGAAAAAAGAAACTAATAAAAACCTGTGGTATGGTGGGTGGGATGACAGTATTCTCAGCAGGGACTGGCAGGACAGGGATCACAGGGACAGTGGGAGAAGAGGGAGGAACAGCTTCTGTTGGCTAAAAATCATTAATGACAAAAAATCAGGAAAAACACCAAAATAAAGGGGAAACACATAACAGAAAATTGTGCCATAAAGATAAATTACAGTTTTCATAAATAACAAATAGGTAAAATATTAATATATTACTTTAAAAGATGAGAAAATGCTCTCTAGAAATTACTTTTAAAATAATTATACCACCAATAATAATTATAATGACTGTAGTTAAAATGAGTGGCTACTCTTTAGATGTTTAAATGAAAATAACAAAAGATAATTACTTAATACAACTTATCTAGGAAATAAGACACTTGCTTTATAGACAGACTGCAAAATATTTTTCTAGCATTCAGAATATATAATTTGGCTGCTTTTCTCTTTGCATTCAAAGAACCAAAAGAAATTTTATTAGCCCATCAGGCAGGCAATGAGTGTTTATAAATTCACAGACAAAAGATTACAAAGGACTTCAAAATTAAATTTATATCACTTAAAATAATCTGTGCTATTAATCTCTACAAATCAAGAATAGTAATAACCTGCCTCAACCTGCCTGTACAATTATTAATTCAATTAACATTAATTGTCTATTACGTGCCAGATATATTCTGGCAAAAATGAAGAAGGAAAAAAAAAAAGGTAGAGAGAACCGTAGTGATAAAATTCAAAAAAGTTAAAAAATTTATGTTTAATTACTCTATTTGGCTTGATTTGATTATTTTTAAAAAGATGTAACTGGAACACAGGAACAGTGCTTTATAAGAAGATCCAATCTCTATAAGCTAAACTAATTCATAAAATATAAGAAAAACACTAAACTCAAGTAGATAAGAGAACATTGTGCATTAACAGAGACTTAAAACACGAAAAACAACTTGCTAAACTTGAAACTATGTTTAGCCTCACCAATAAATAAATACAAAATAAAATTACAATGATGAACTTTTTGCCTATCAAATTAATCGATTTATTAAAAATCAAGTCGATGATGCTGAAACTGGATATCCACATGAAAAACATTCCTACATCACATCATATATAAAAATTAACTCAGAATGGACCAATAACCTAAATATAAGGTCTAAAACCATAAAACTCCTAGAAGAAAACAGAGTTAAATCTTCATGACCTTCAATTTGTCAATGGATTCTTAGATATGTCACCAAAAGTGTAAGTGACAAAAGAAAAAAATCCCAGACTTCATCAGAATTAAAACATTTTGTGCACAAGAGGGCATTATCAACAAAGTGAAAAGACAACCTACAGAATGGGAGAAAATACTTGCAAATCATACATGTAGTAAGGGTTTAATATCTTTATATATATGTTTGTGTATATATTTAATATGTATCTATACATATTAAAGCCTTATATCTATACATATTAAAGCCTTATGTCTATACATATTAAGCCTTATATTACCCTACAACTCAACAACAAAAAGACAACCCAATTAAAAAAAATAGGTGATGGAATTGAGTAGACATTTCTGCAAAGATCCACAAATAGCCAATAACCACATGAAAAGATGCTCAACATCATTAGTCACTAGGAAAATACAAATCAAAGCTGTAATGAGGTATCACTTCACATCTACCAGGATTATATTAAAACAAAACAACAAGTGGCACCAAGGAAGTGGAGAAACTGGAACCCTCATATGCTAATGGGAATGGAAAATGGTGAAGCCTATGGAGAAAGCAGCTTGGTAGTTCCTCAAAAACCTAACCACAGAATTACCATATGACCCAGCAATTCTACTGCTAGTATTTACCCCAAAGAACTGGAAACCAGGATTCAGATACTTGCATGTCAATGTTCAATGCAGTATTCACAATAACCAAAAGTTGAAAACAAACCAGCAGATGAATGGATAAACAAAATGTGGCATATACATACATGGATATTATTTAGCCTTAAAAAGGAATGAAATTCTTTTTTTCCCGTCCCACATGACAGGCGGGGATACTCACCACTATACCAATGAAGAAGGAATAAAATTCTGATAAATGCTAGAAGATGGATGAACCTTGAAAGCATTATGCTAAGTGAAATCAGTCAGACACAAAGGACAAATATTGTATGATTCCACTTAAATGGTAAGTAAGTTTTGGTAGATATATTTTACAATAAAAAATTTCCAAAAAAACTTTTAAATGCATAGAAATAGCCTTCACACTGCTGCTGGATATATAATTTCATACAAACTTTAAGAAAAGCAGTTTGGCAGTAAATATCTAGAGCCTTAAAAATATCTAAACTCTTTGACTCAGTAATTCTGGAAATCTACCCCAAGGGAATAATTCAAAAAGCAAATGTTCTAATACTTTTAAGGTATTCTCTTGAGCGCTGTTTACATTTGGGGAATTGGGAAATATTCTAAACATCCAAAGGTGTCAGAATGGTTAAGTAAATAATGATAGTTATATAAGATTAAATATAATGCAGCAATTAAAATTACCCATAAGAACAGTTTATAAGTCATATGGGATATTGCTTATGACGTAACATTAAGCAAAAAAAGAAAAGATGAAATAAGTAAGAAAATGGAAAGAAATATTTGGAAAGTTAACCTCTGGGGGCAGGATCATGAGTGGCTTTCCCCCTCTGCTTCTTCATTTTGCATTCTACTTTCCCCACTGTCAACAATGAATACACAGTGATGTTATAAATGCAGGGGGTAAAGGATTGTAGATCTACTGTGCATATTAAGAGAAAAAGTATTATTATGATCTTTTACCATCATATTTTCTAGAAAATAAACAGAAAAAGTACTTCACATTAGTTGTTCTAAGAGATACTACAAATTTCAATGATGTTATAAGAATATTAGAGTTGAAGAAGCTAGGGATCCAGTTCAACCCTTAATTTTACAACTGAAGTTCAGCTTTCAAGAGGTAGGTTGTCTAAACTGCAGGGAATTAAGAAAAAGAATTGATGGACTTCTGTTACCTGGATTTCTTGCTTCCTGTAGAAAGAGATTTAAAACCATTGAATCCTGTGTTTTCTCTGGCTCTGCCTGCCTTTTTAATGTTTCAGTCCAAACCAGTTCCCAGTTTTGGATGACAAAAAGTTCTGGAAATGGAGAGTGACTATATTTGCATAACATTGTGAATGTACTTAATGCCACTGAATTGCATGTACATTTAAAATGGTAAATTTTATGTTATGTATATTTTACCACAATTTTAAAAAGCACATTATGAAAAAAGCATCTGTGGGTTTGGCTTGGGACTCAATCACCATTTATATATTGTTTCTATAGAAAACAAATTCTTAATTCCATATTATGAGGTTAAAATTAATAACAAATAGTAACCAATTTTTATTGGAGTATTTATATGACCTTTTAAACATGTTTGAAAACCCATAGGTTCTGACTCCTGATTTAAGAGAAAGTGTGAGAGGAGGGTGGTTTTGAAAGAACTGTTGTTGGATCAACTGAATATACATATGGAAAATCAAAGGAATACTATCTCTACCTTAAGCCATCCATAAAATCAATTGCAGATGGTTTGCTCACATAATTAAGAGAATTAAACAAAATAAGGCTTCTATAAGATAATATGGTAGAATATTGTCATGACCTTAGTGTACTCAATGACTTCTTGAGCAGGAAAGTGCATATTGCTGAAGCCAAAGGAGGGTAAGGACAGCACCTGTGCACAGGGAGTAGAGGTAAGATGGCAGTCTGGCATAGGGTGCTGGAGACTGAGCAAGGTGAGAAGGGTGTGTCCATATGGGCAGAGCAGTAGCAGCAGGCTGATGTATGTTGTTGGAACCCAAGTGAGACACAGAGTATCTAATGCGTCAGTAGCAGTAATCTGGCACAAAATATAGGAGCATCACTAGAGATCCATCAGAGCTTGAGCAGAGTGAAGATGGTGTCCAACTAGGGTGGTGATAACGACAGGAGATTTTGATCCAATAAATAAATACATAAAGGATAATGGAAGCAAGATTCCTCATATCAGAAAAGGAAGTTATAAATATGGAAAGGGAGAAAATTAGCATGAGACCTGTAGTGTTAGACTAGAATTGGAGGTATTGGTATGAACACATGGTTTTCAATATATAGACAGACACAGCAATAAATATAGATATAAATGTGTGTGTATGTACACACACACACGCACGCGCGCACACGCGCGCGCGCACACACACACACACACACACACACACACACACACACACACACACACACACACACACACACACACACACACACACACACACACACACACACACACACACACACGTTATTCCCTAGCTCAGCCCACCAAAAGGACCTGGGAACAGTTAACGCCCCAACAGCATGAACATACCTAACATCCAGATCTTGACTTCTAAATACCCATTCTCCAATTAAAAAAACCAAAAAACCAAAGAGGGGTCTTTGGAGAAATGGCTGATTCTAGTGCTAGAGCTCAGCAAGTACAGTATGAACCTAGACATCTTGCTGTGCCAGAAAATAAGGAAAGGATCACATAATGGGGGTGTGACAAAGGACAAAGAAGTCAGCCTTAAGGGTGGCACTGGCAAGACTGGGAATAATCTGAAACTCAAAATAAATACTTGTAATGATAACAATGATGTAAAACCCACTGTATAAAACAAGAATCTAAGAGTCCACACTGATATAAATAAATATATGAATAAACAAATGGAGAGAAGAGAAAGCATTTCCTTACAGGAGAATGCCAAATAAAAAATGTAGAAGGGGGCCGGCCCTGTGGCGCACTCGGGAGAGTGCAGCGGTGTTCCTGCCGCGGGTTCGGATCCTATACAGGAATGGCCAGTGCGCTCACTGGCTGAGCACGGTGCGGGTGACACCACGCCAAGGGTTGCGATCCCCTTACCAGTCACAAAAAGACAAAAGACAAAAAAAAAAAAAAAAAAAAAAAAGGTAGAAGGAATGACAGAATTACAAAATCATCATTTGGCAACCTTCACAGTAATAATACCTTCAAGAAATTTCAATGGATGTTAAAACTTCTTGTTGCCACTAAGTGAAACTTCCATTCCAGTACATGAATGTTTGAATGGTACACACACACACACACACACACACACACAAATGTATCTCCCATCAAAACATTTATTAATTAAAGTGGAGAAACCTAGCAGATACTATCTTAATCAAGTGTCAGAATTAATATTACCAGTAATGGGATACACTGCAAATGTGGTATTTCAAAGGATGTAATGAGAGCACACCACTTCTGTGATATTCCTATCAAAGATGCATAACTCGAATGTAGTCATTAAACATCAGATGAAGCCAAACTGAGTGATACCTACAAAATAACTGGCTATAGTCATCAAAAGTGTCAAAGTACTGAAAGTCTAAAGTTTTTTTTAACTTCAGTTTTATTTTATTCTTAAACAGCTTAACTGAGGTAAAATTGGTATTAAAAAACTGCACATACTTAATACGTACAATCTGATTAGTTTAGACATATGCATATACCCATGAAGCCATCACCACAATGAAGGCAATAAGCATATCCAGTATTTCTAAAACGTCCTTGTGCCTTTGTAGTTTTTTGTTTTGTTTTTATTGTTATAAGAAAAAAATGTTTTTTAAAAAAATATTTGAAAGTATCATAAATGTAATATGTTATTTTCTTATTAATTTTCTTCAATCCTAATAATAGGGTAAGATAATAACTGATTAATAATCCACTTTGATATAAAAATAAGGCAAAGCTACATGCTTATGTCAAATCTCAAGGCCAAGCACAAAAATGTTCTCCAGTGGGCAGTTGCTCTTCAAAACCCTTTATGATAAACTATAAACACTTTAAAATTACAGTTAAACCCCACTGTAACCTTTTGCCTCTGAACCTTTTCTAGAATCCATCTTCTTTAGATAAGGATCTGAATACCATTTAAAATTTTTCTTAAAACAACTTATACCACCTTAACCCACTTCCCTTTCTGTAGGGCACTGATACTTTCAAAAAGAACTTATGGCCCTGCCTTTTCCTTAAGGCCAGCAAATACTGCTGAGAAAGTCTTCAAAAACAAATGACATATCAGCACACACAATTTCCAAGCCACAACTGATAACCAATTCTGGTAACAAAGAATTACAGAACAACACAATAATTCATTTAGTTCACTTGAAACAAAAATATAGCTCTAAAGAATAATCAAATGAAGGTTGACTGAGGAGGAACAGCACAGATATTAAATCTGATAAGAGTAAAATGAAAAAATAAGAGGATGTTTTGACCACAGAATTGAGAGCACGGTAAAATTCTGGGGAGCTGTGTTGGGAAATGTCAAACTTAAGATTCTAACATAAATAATGAAGTAGCAATATATAGTAACCATTATTTTGGGGTTATTACAGAAAATATTTGGAAAATTCTTATATAACTATTTCATTAATGAGACAATAATGACTATTACGCCATCATCCTTGCCCTGCTCCATTTGTATCACTCAATAAAATCAGCTGCAGAGTTTTTTGCTGTTTTTTAAAATCGTGACCATGTGACTAGCAACAGTCTCAGTTGCTTCTATCCCTAGCAACGCCATGGAATCAGCCTCTGAGGCTGCCTTCAGAGACTTGTTTCCATGACAACAGAGGCTATAATATGGAATGCGCTGAAAATTGTAAGTTTCTGTAAAATAACTGCATAGATTGTACATATTTTTAAAGTACTTTTCTAAAGCCAGTATCAAATTGACAGCTCTCTGAAAAATGTTTGAACCGATCTGTTTTTAGAGATTCTTATTTTCTTTATAGCTTTACATTTTACATCTTTAAGACCTTAAAATTATGAAACCAGAGTTTAAAACATAGGAGATTTTCAGAAAAGTGGTCAGAAGCCTCATTAGGTACAGACATGGGCATAATGTGTACTGCACATCTATGTTTATGACCACAGACTACCCTCCATCACTTCCATTCATTAAACAATATATGTATATTGCAGGAGCCTGCTAACTTCATTAAATCCCTTTCTGCTTAAAATAGCTGAAGTGGTTTTTATTATGTGTGTAAGAATTCTTACAAGGACGAGATAGATGAAACAATTAGGAGGCTGCTGTTATAATCCAGCTGAGAGGTGATTAGTGGCTTAAACTGAATGGTGGTAATGGTGAAAATGGACATGAGTAGTCAAATCAAGATAAGATTTTGAATGTACAGTTAGCGTATCTTGGTGACTGATAAAAAGTCAGGAGTGAGGAGGACTATTAAGAATAACATCCACAATGGCCACCAAAAATTCTCTCATATCATAGTTAGACACAGAAATGAAAGAGTTGCAAGGCTATCTAAGTACATTTAAAATTTTTTTCTCACTAAATTACTTATTCAAATGATTTTCATAGCATAAAATGAAACTCCAGAAAAAATAATTGAAACCATACTACCAGCTAACTAATAATGCTTATATCTTACATTAACATGTTACATGAATAAGGTAAACTGAGCTTAGAATATACACTAAGATTCAATAAGATCTAAAAAAATTTATACCATATTTTTAAGGAAAACAATATACAAATTAGCAAATCTTTCGGTATCAATGTTAGATGACAAGGAAAAAGTAACTATCTTTGTGCCACTGTTGTTCAATAAGGACCTTATTTCGGTTTTGGATGGCATAATTAATATTCTTAATCCAAGTTCTTTGGTTCTTCGTTTAAAGATTATGCTGTAATGAGGCATGTTTCTCTGATAAATGTCAAGGAAGCTATTTAAGAGTCAGAGAGTAACCAGAAAAAAACTGAAAACCTTTTGAATGTTTATAAAAGGATAAAACATAGCATGGTAGATTTATAAAACCTCTGTTTAGGAATCACTGTACTCAACAGAGATCCAGTACCTTCAGAAACAGGTGTTTTTCACGGCTTAAATCTGTTCTTTTTTGATTCAAATGCCCTTTTGCCACTGTCACTGCAAATAGGTACCTTTAATATAAACTGTGCAGTAAAGAAACAAAAACATGTTATTTGAACCAGCTGCATATGACATCCATGTTATAACTATTTCAGTGCAAACATCTATTAAAACTAGGTATATTTTTAAATAAATCACTAAGGGTATTAAAATACAATTTTTAAATTAAAATTTAAACATAACAAAGGAGAAACAAAAACAGATCTAGCAATTAATTCTATTACAGAAACATGGATTTAAATATGTTAGTTCACAGACAGATCATCCAGATCATGAATCTATTTCTATTTGTAAGATTCGTGATATCCAGTTAAGGTTTCTCATCTCTTCATTATAAAAAAATGTTACTCTATGAGCATTTGGCTGATGATCTTCTACTAGTAAAAGGATGAGCCAATCACTAAAAATTTAAAGTAAACTAAGACCTAAAACTTGTATTTCAAGATATGGCAACATAATTAACAATTAGGAATGAAATCACCAACTGAAAAATGCTTTTTTATCTTATTTTTAACAAAATGTGGCTACAGCAACAAGTACAACCACGGACTTCATGACTACTAATCTAAAACTTGCCCTTAATGCTTCCTAGTAATCATATTTGTCCTATTCTGTTCACTCTTCTACAAATCCCTAAGGACTCAAATCCCTGTTATCTTTCTGAAGTCCTGGTATTTAATTCTCCCCCTACTTACTGTTTCAGCTTATTTGACCTCCCTGTTGCTCTTCAAATATCCTACACATTCTCCTGCTTCCAAGCCTTTCTATTTGCTATTCCTATACCTAGAATGCTCTTCTTGCCCAGATATCCACGACTCAATTCCATAAATTCTTTTGTCTTTAACCAAATATCACCTTCAAGTTGAAGCCCCTTATTCTATCAACCTCCCCCCACACAAGTACACACATTTCCTATTGCCTTCTCTCTTTACTTTTTCTCCAAAATACCACATATTTTAGTTAATTATATTTATCATCTGTCTTCCCCCATTTTAATATAAGCTCTAGAAGAGCAGGGATTTCTGTCCTGTTCACTCCTGCATGCCCAGTGCCTAGAATAGAGCACATAGGAAATATTTAATATACACTCATTGGATAAGTAAAACCATATTACTGCAAAAGAGACTGATTACATCACACTCTAAAGTGATTTAGGGAATAGACTGCATATTGCATATACTTATCCCTCCCCCTGCCCCTTTTTATGCAATATACATAGCGGACGCTGCTAAAAAGTACTTTCTGTGTGCTTGGGCAGCCATTGCCAGTCAGATGTTCAAGATATTCTACCATTTGATAATCTTAGAAGTTTCAAAATGTAAAAGTGACAGAAAATTGACAGTTTCAAGTTGTTCTCAATCTAGCAATAACTAATTGCCTAATAACGTTCTATGTGAAAATAAACACGTCTTCGTCAGGTATATTTGCTCAGAAAATTTCGTTCCTTTCCTTTTCAAACTGCATTAGAAAGTAAATCTTCTCAATAACAGCTCATATTTAAAATCTGTTGTGCCCTTCCTTCAAACTTCTAGGTTCTAACCTCAGCTTAGGCCCTTCATTCTCCTAGATGGTAGCTGCTCCTTACAGTTACTATCTGTTTTACCTTGGTGTTCCCATTTTTCCTTTTCATTTCTCCAATACCCGTCTAACCAATCCCCTATATTACATTCTCTGTGTTAAAATAATTGCTGTGGTTTCTTTTTTTCCTGGATGAACCTTGTCAATATTACCAATCCTCTAGCTAAGACATAATTCGTTATTATTCCTTAACTAGGTTGTTGTCCCAAATCTCTAGATTTCTCACTTGAAAAGCCAGAATATTCTGTGGAACCGATGAGGGGGTGGTGGTGGAGGTGGTGGTGGTGCTGGTGGGTGGTGGGTGGTGGTGTGAGGATGATGATGACCTTACTGATGTCAGGTATTATAATAAGTGCTTTCCACTCATTTTCTCATTTAACTCTCACTAAATCTTGAAGCAAATAACATTTTCATCCTCATTTTCTACAGATGAAGAAAGAGACCCATGAGAATTTAGGTAACTTGCCCAAGATGCCACAGTTAGCAAATGGCAGAATACAGATTTAAACCCAGCCCATCATCCTCTAAAGACTGTACACTTAACCAGTATAGCACACTGTCCCTTTAAAGTAGTTTAAAAAGAATTTTATTTGTCTTTATTGTTATCACTATATTTTACTCCAAAGACAAAATATAATACCCCCCAAAAGAAATAAATACTTCATCAATTCTTAGGTCAGTGGTTGGCAAACATTTTCAGAGGGGGTGGGAGCTTTATGGGTCATGCCATTTTTATTGCAACTACTCAACCCTGCTGTTGTAGCTCAAAAGGAGCCATAGACAATATACAAACAGGCATAGCTGTGTTCCAAAAAAAACTTTATTTACAGAAACAGGTAGCAGGCTAGATTTGGCATGTTGATTGTAGTTTGCTGATCCTTGCTTTAGGTGCTTTTAAAAATAAAAACAAAAGCTGATTAAGTCAATGAAGAAAACAGAAAATGACTTTAAGATACCTATATTAGTTATAGTTGGTTATTTTTGTTGCAATGCTTAATCTTTGATAATAAAAGCAACCCCCCCCCAAAAAAAACCATGGAAGTGACAATTTAAAAAACAAGCAAACAAGAAATACATATGGAAATTTCAAGTTTCATCTAGAATTTTTTAAAATACTTTTTACAAAGAAAGTCTATATAACAAAGCTGTACTCTTATAATTGAAAGAGTTTAGCCTCTATACTGTAAGAGAGGTTTTCAAAAAGTTCATGGTAAGATTCTTATTATCTTTTAATTTCATTTTTTTCATGAACTTTTTGAACTACCCTTGTATGTAGCCTTCACATTTGGAAAAAAGTGATTAAAATGATGTGGTTTTTGTTCTTTTTTTCCCCCCCTCCAAAATTCTGCTGTGGTATTAGTATAGCTGAAGCAATCAATTCTGAAGATTGATATGCATCTTGTTTGTTTTTCTCTATCTTCCAAAATACTTTCAAACTGATTTCCTTATAAATTTACAACCCTTGGTTCTACCAAGATTGGTCAGGGTTAAATACAGAAAAATGAGGGTGGGATCTGTTTTAATTTAAATCCCAAATTATAATCTCCAGTTCTTTTTCTCAGGACCAATGAAAAATTTGTAAGGTAATCAACTGGTCCCATTCTGTCATAACCATAACTTCTTCACACTCCAGAAGTGGCTGAGTCAATAGTCGAGTTTAGATCTCACAAAAACTGAAAATACTGTTCAGAAATGGAACCAAATTGGTGCTTACTAAAGGAAAAAAAATGAATAGACATGGCACCTGTTAATGGATGAGGAGGAAAAAATCTTTTAAATAAATGTATCCAGGGGCAGAAGTTGTAGTAAGGCTTCTCTTAAAATTGCATTGCTCCCAGATGTAACAGCCAGTTGGTCTGCACTTAACACGAAACAGGTCCAGTGTTTGTTGACTGATTTGCATATGTCTGTAAAATTATTACATCAGTTGGTTTATTGAAAGTTTCTTAAATAAGGTGATGATGCAGGCTACTGTTCTCCACATGGTCTGAACAACTATTTTTACCTTCATCAAAATTCTAAACTTTGATATAAAAATGTAGGACTGAAAATGTTATCTAAATAACAGTGCCAGGAAGTACAAAGAATAACACAGTAAAAGACCTTTAAAGAAACTGATACTAAGTAAATTTTAATAAGAATTTAAGTTCTTCATATGTGTAAGAATATACACATCTCACAATTTTTTTCACAGAGGGTTTTAGATTGCTTCTGAAATATATATGATCTTACAAAATCCTATAATGCAGACTTGCTAATTTTTATGCCACAGTTCTGCATAAAAATGTCTTGGGAAATTTACAGTAGCCAAATCGTATTTGGAAGCTCCAAACTTCCTCTTAGCCATTATCAGATTAAATGAAAATAAACACCTGTATAACATATGTTTATTCATTCAGCAATATTTATCAAGTGCATTCTCCATGCTAGGCTCTAGGGATACAGAAGAAAAAACCAAACATTTACCAAGCACATTCTCAGTGCTAGGCTCTAAGGATACAGAAGAAAAACACACACACCTTGTAGTACGAGCTCTTGTGAAACTTATGGTTTAGCTGCTCATATTAAACAAAATCACTGCCCGATTGACTACTGAATTAGAATGGTGATAAGAGATAAGAAGTACAATTCTCATGAAAACAACACTGCTTGAAAATAAACAAAAAGCAAAAATGTTATTACATAGGCTGAGTTTCCTGTCCTGATTCCATGAGCATGTGAGTCAGTCATTTTTCAGCACTGTTATTAACATTATTTTAAAGGTTAACTTTAAAAAACTGCAGCCTGGGAGGTTTCTTTTTTTTTTACCTACTTGTCCTTGACAGAAGAGCCATCTAATTAATAATGAAGACACTATATAAAAGTTACAAAGATGAGTAAAACATATTTCCTATCTATAAAGAGCTTATCTAACAAATTTCACTTAGTTCTTCAAACTAAGCCAATCTAATCTACATTAAGATAACAATTCTGTATTTTTTTAATAGACTTTATTTTTAGAGAAGTTTTAGGTTCACAGCAAAACTGAATTGAAAATACAGCAAGTTTCCGTATACATTCTATCCACCAGCCCACCCACTATCAACATCTCCGCACCTGAGTGGAACATTTGTTTGATGAACTTACATTGACACATTATTAACACCTGGAGTCCATACTTTACATTAGGGTTCACTCTTGGTATTGGACATTCTATAGGTTTTGACAAGTATATGATGACATGTATCCACCACTATAGTATTATACAGAATAGTTTCACTGCCCTAATATTCCTCTGTGCTCCACCTATTCACCCTTTTCCTTTAACTCCTGGCAACCACTGACTTTTATTGTCTCAGTTTTGCTTTTCCCAGAATATCACATAGTTGGAAACACAGAGTATACAGCCTTTTCAGATTGGCTTCTTTCACCTAGTTATATGCATTTAGGTTCCTCCATGCCTTTTCATGGCTTGATCACTAATTTACTTTTAGCACGGAATGATATTCCAGTGTCTGAATGTACCAAACTTTATTTATCCATTCACTTACTACAGGACATCTTGGTTGCTTCTAGGTTTTGGCAATTATGAACAAAGTTACTATAAACATCTATGTGCAGATTTTTATGTGGACTTAAGTTTTCAATTCATTTGAGTACAATTAATGAATCATATGGTCAATTTTGTATTTTTTAAAAAGCTTATATAGCCATTATAAACAATTACTTTTTGTTTAATCTTCATCTCTATGCTTTTCTCAAGTATCGTATTGTACAAATGACTGGTTCTTAAACATTGTTTAAACATATTCTTGAGTAAATACATGTAGGTGCCCTGCAAAAATTTCCAGAGAAATGGAGATTATATATATATTCCTCAATATTCTTTGAGTGAAAATTGTAACAATTAATTTCTAAATCTGAATCTTACGAAGTTAGCAGCCTTTTGAGTGAGAAATTAAGAAACAAATGTCTCTGCCAAGGGTCAGTATCTCACAACAAGTACAATATTTTTATCCTAACTTTGATTATTCAGTTAATACCAAAGGAGACTATTTCTACCCAGCCTCCTGGAAACTACCTCATTTTCAATCAAAGTCAGCAGTTCCAAAGTAATTTAAGAAGACTGTTTAACAATCCTATATATGTTCTAGTTTAATACAAAGGTACTACACGACTGAATATAAGCAATTCCATTCCTTAGAGATGAAGAAAAATATATACATTTTATCTATCACTTCAAAATACAACTATCACTAGGCATAAGTCCACATGTACGAATGAACAGGTAACAAGTTAAGGTTAATCCAGGAAGGCCCAAGATACAGATGTCTTGGTGCAAATATTTAGACCTGTTGCCTGGTGGGAATAATCAGAAGATCAATGGTTATAAATAGGGTGACTATATGACTCTGTTTGCCCAAGAAGTGTGTGTTTATGCCTGTTGCCCCACTTGATTATTAAAAGTTCCCTCTTTCCAACAAAAATACCCCAGTTTGGTCTATGAGTTATGAGGAAATTAAATGGTTTATCTCCTCTTCTCTCCATGCCTCACCTCCTTGTGTATATTTCTTCCCAGAGGGGCAAATGAGAAAGGAATCATCAGCTAGGTGATCACTGTAACACTAGATAAAGTGTGATACATGCTTCACAGAAGGTCTTAGGGAGAATTAATTAAGACAGATAAACACACCTGCTTTGGCCCTTCTTAGTACAAGCTGGTCTGTCTCTTTCTCTTCACTTGTTCATCAAGTATTTTCTGGTTATCTACTATGAGCCAGACACTGTTAAAGAAACTGGATTATAGCAATAACATAACAGAAAAATCCCATCCATGTGGAGCTGAAAGTCTAGTGGAGTAAACAGATTAAAAACTTATGATAATAAAGAATCAAGTAGTATTAAGCACTATTTAAAAAAAAAAAAGAGCTGATGTTTGCAGTGAATGGGGTGCTACTGTAGAGGAAGGAAGAATGGAAACAGGAGAACAGTTAGATGTCTACTGCTATAGTTAAGGGTACAAACTAATTGAATCAGTAGTTGCAGAAGTGTTGAAAAGTAGCCAGATCATAAATATACTCTGAACATAAATCCAATGGGATTTGCTATTAGATTGGATGTGGGGGGAAACAAGGAATAGATGATGATTCCAAGGATTTTTGTCTTCAGTATCTCAGCGAATGGTACACAAAACGAAGATGAGAGCAATAAAAGTTGAAATTCTCTAATATATTAACTTTCAGATGTTTGGCCCAAGAGAAGATACTAAAAAGGAGACTAGATACACAAGTCTAGGGATTAGCTCTGGGTTAAAGATAGAAATATTAATGGTATTTAAAGGCAAAGGCTGAATGAGATCACCCAAAATGTGTATATAAAGAGAGAGAAGTTCAAGGACTGAGTCTCGAGGCATTCTAACATTTAACCCTACGAAAAAGGAGGAAGATGCTGTAAAGAAACTTGAGGTTGATAAAATATTAGAAGGGCACTGTCCAGGAGGAGTCAAAGGAGAAAGAATACAAAGAAGGGAGCAATCAATTGTTAAAAGATGTTGTGGGGTCAAACAAAACGAAATTAAAAATTGATCATTGGATTTGATAATTTACATTCCACACAAAGAGAGCTTTTTGGTTGGTTGTTTTAAAGAGGTATTACAGCAAGCGTGTATGCTGATGGGAATTATTACAACAGGTATGTATGCTGAGGGGAAAGATAGACGATGTAGTGAAGACAGGAGAAAATTTCAGAAGTCCTTGAATAGTCAGAGACTAAGATCTAGTACAGACATCAAGGGCGAATTTTAGGAACACAGACAGTTCCTTAATTTTAACAGGCTGGCCTCAAGGTCACAGGTTCAGATCCCTGTACCCACCAGCCGCCAAAAAAAAAAAAAAAAACGGCTGGCCAGTTAGCTAAGTTGGTTAGAGTGCAGCCTTATAACCCTTAATTTTAACAGGCTGGAACACAGAGCAAGATTATCACTGAGCATGAGGGCCAGGAAACAGGTATTGGAAGTTTAATGTGCAGTTTGCAAGCTGGTGTGGAGCCAGGCAGAGCTGCAATTACCCAAAGTTGGATCTCACCAATGAAGTGACAGAGGGGCAGGAGAGTTGAGATTATGAAAGGTAATGTTTATAGTCATGAACCATGGAAATTTGAGCAAGGCAAGGAGGAAAATGGCAGCACACAAAAGGGGTGATAGATAATATAAAGGCAGGCTGGAGGAGGTCTTGGAGAGGGTTAAAAAAATCATTACAGTGGGGGTACTAAACGAAGTGAATTGAAAAAAAGAAAGTGCTAGTCAGATAGTTTGAAATGTTCGCAACTAAGATTATTTAAGTGGTACAGTCGATGATAATGAGGTCTTGAATATAACCATTTAAGTAGATCACTCAGATGAAAGAATACTTGAGGTAAGTCAAGGTTTGGATGGATCACACAAGTGTTTAAAATTAAGGACATAAGTAGAATAAAACCCAAAATAGAAAAACTTACACCAACATAAACTAATTCATAAGAAACTCAACTTAATTTAACATTAAAAAAAAAAAAGACATGCTCCCCAAAAACCCACAGTGTAAACTTTTGAGATACAATCAAATGATAAAAATTAGAGACAGTTTGTAAGCTATATGGTTATCACTATTGGGTAAGGATTGAAAGGGCTGAGGAACCGAGGAAATCAGGTGCATGGGGGATTTGTGTAGCATGAGGATAATGTGAAGAACGGAGGGTAAGAAAAGGGAAGTGGAAGAAGAGATGGGCTACTGTGAAGAACTCAAGGTACTTGGTGAGGGAAGAGAGCAGATCCAATAAATAAAATTACCCAAGAGGTGTTAGATTAGGTGCCATATTTTGGAAGACTAGGAGATAAAACACTCCAGGTGACTGAAATAGAAATTAATTAATGAACTCCATAAACAGTAATTGAGGACATGTACTAATAATCTATCCTGGAAGCTGGGTGTCTTGCAGAAGTTTGTAACTGCTTGGTTTTTTTAATCATTCAAAAAACATCAATGATTTCCTACTAAATTCCAGGTATTACAGTAGAACCTGTCACATAATCTTATCTACGAACATGAACATCTCTAGCAGCTAAGCAATATAAATTAATCCATAAAATAAGTAAATTTTCTTTTTATTTATAACAGATATGGGGGAATATTAAATCAGAGTTAATAGTTTTCATACTAATAAAACTTGATTTAATAACAACTCTCCAATCTACTAAAAATATCGTATGGCCTAGTCAAAAGGAATTAAATTCAAAGTTAATTTTTTAATCAAATCTTAGAAAAGAGTATTTTTGACAACAGTGAAATAGGATGCCTCTATTTATCAAACATAGTACAAAAAACTACCACACTACTATAACAGGTATATAGTATATGCTCAATAAATTATGAAATTTCATTAATCTACCTTGTTTATAACAATACACAAATCCCTCTGGTGCTACAAAATATAACTGCCAGCTGTGAGTCAGAGGTGAAATAGAAAAATGTATACTAGCATCAACTACGATCCAAATATGTCTAAAGTTCTTTCTCAATCCCATTAGATTTTATCCTGTAATATAAACTATTCAACTCATCAGTTAGAAAAAACATATAAAATGAAAATAAAATCTTGTTACTCCAGAGCAGGAGAAATAGAAGCTAAAACCTCTAACCTAATGTCCACACTTTCTATAGATCGAATACAAAGATAATGAAAAGTAAGTGTCAGGAAAGACATCTGAAAGAAATAAAAACTAACTCATTTATCAGTATACAAGAATGATGGGGGCAGGGGGAGATAAATTTAAAATGGCTTTGTAGGTTCAATTGCAAACAGAGGTCATGGCTCTATTTTAGTGTAATACAAAAGCAATTTTTTGTTTCAATTCCTAAGTAACTATAATATAATTCTGTGGTTTCAATAGTTTTTTATATATGAACTATTCTTCCTGTCTTTTCATTTGTAATTTGTATCTTAATAAGATGAATACAGACATATCAATGGTAGTGTGTATATGTGTCTGTGTATAGTGTGTGTATTTATATAAACCATATATACACATATAAAATTTTTAAGATATCTTTCTTGCTGACAATGGAAATATCATTTAATATTAATCTACAATAAATAACAATGTCAACCTTTAGTCTTTGTATTCTTTTTTGATATATGTAATTATAGTCAAAATCAAGTTTGTTAAATTCTTGGGGCAGTGTTTCACTTAAGAGTTAAACAATCATTGCGCCTCATTGCCCCTCGAGAAGTTTTGACTGTAAGTAACCTCCATGCCTACATAAAATGACTCCCTACCCCAGTAATTCTATTTCTCTCAAACATGTAAGGAAAATAAGAATTTCTTACTTAAGAAAGCTGATGTTATTTTAAAATCAAAACTATTAAAAGACAATTCTAGTAACAGAATACAATAAAGAAGCTGCTGACAGTTACATTTTATATCTATTGTGCTGTTTACAATTACTTTAAAAAAAGAGATAACTTTAAGGGATTTTATTTTTAAAAGGTCCTAAGAAATGTATATGTATGTATATATATATTGTTAATTTAAATATTATTGATGTTCAAAGACAAAAACATTCTCAACTTGTTTTTAAATTAGACTTTCTCATCCTTTTATTTTTACTAAAGTTGAATAAATATCTATTAAAAATATATTTAAAAATACAAATATTCCCCCCAAACCACTCTTATACCAAACAATAGTTATTTCAATCATTAATTTTATATTTTCCTCTATATTCAATACTCATTTCCTCATAAAAAAGTGGTTTTATGTTATTTATTTTTTTTAATTTGGGAGACTTTTAGTGTTTGCTCATTTCTCTAAACTGTGATTTGAATATGTGAAAAATATTCCCTTGACTGTGTAATTGCACAAGTTTGCTGATTTCAAATTAATCCTGGATAATATATTTAAAGAAATGGAAGGATTCATTAAATCCCTTACATAAACCATAATTTAATATAACTTTAAGATATAAGTATATATAGCCAACTGTATTAAATTTAATCTATTCTTAAAATGCCAGAAAATGAAAATATTTCAAATTATCTTGTTTCTTTATTCTAACAATCTTTACCTAAGGTTATCTAATAACATACAAAAACTAAACAAACAAGCATTTTCTTTGAACAAACATCATACTCTGTAGCATCTAACAGTCTAAAAAAAAAGAGAGGAGCATTATTAATTTACGTATGAATGGTTTTATATTTTTGGAGAAGTCATTTAATAGAATCTGAGGCTGTTTTGTTTGGCATTACATAAGAGCATAAGGGAAAATATTTTTTGTTTGCCCTTTTGTGCTAAAGACCTGCATGATGAACTAACTGAAAACATACATTTCTGTGCATCCAGGGTTTCAGTGCATAAGATTATTTTTTAATAACAGGAAATCTGTACTAAGACATTTTTGCAAGCAAATGTGAACAGAAATATATTGAAAGTAATTTCAACAAGTGGTATTTTACCTGGGTGGAGCTGGTGGCTACCGAGATGCAGTCAATAAAGCTGTGTCTTCGAGTGAAAAATGCAACTATCTGCTGCCAGCGTGAAGGTTCTGGCTCAGCTTGCAGTTCATCTGATGAGCCCTTTTTTGCCCAGTGTTTCTGCTTTGGGCCTACTGAGCCATGGCTAGAGCTAGTATTGCCTCCTCGACTGGCGCGAGAGTACAGAAGTGTGTTGTTTCCGAAAATGTAATTCATCTCTGCAGCCCTGCAGGTGGTTGCCAAGCAGTCTTACTTCTCTACTAGCTGCTGAGTCGTGAATGATCGGTACAAACTGCAGCTAGAATTACAGCAGCATCACTTGTAGATCAGGGAAAATAAAAACCTGGAGAAATGATGCTCATTTTCTCTGTAATTTCTTCCTATGAAAGAGCTTGTATCTTCCCTCTGCTCTGTACCTGTTAGCTGTATGATGGCTGAGTTTATTCTTGCAGACAAAAGAGACGACATAAGGTGGATTTCTTTCTCATGATTATTTTTTCACCAGCATCTTCAGGAACCAAAAGCTGTTCTTTTGTTAGCTGATAACTAGATGGAATGAAATCCAGGAAGTGAGTCGATTAGCAGGTAAAGAAGGATGTTATAAACACTGGACTACCAAGACCCTTTGGGGCTGCCTGATTTAATTCACTGGGTGGAGAAACCCTGGATCACCAAGTTTCAATCACAGTGTACTAAAATCCAATGGCATCTTCAGTGCTTACATAAATTATAAATATGAACTGAATTTAAAAATACAAGACGATTCTTTCTGCCAACAGTTCCGATTGTTAAAAAAAATTTCACTAAAAGTACCTTTGTCATTCACATTCGAATTTCTACATCAGTAAAGATTTTACATTATTTAGTGCTGGTTCTAAGTAATTTAAGGGTACTTTGTACATTAAACTCTTAAGGATGTAATGACAGAGGAAATCCATCTGTAATGTAGCACAATGATTTCACATAAAATATTGTTTTTTAGTGCTTTGATAATTGAATCTGGGGACAGAAACTAATTAGCAAAATAAATATTTGGCTTCTGGAACTTTTATGATAAAAAAGAATTGTTAAGAAATTATCAGCATCATCCCTCTAATATAAACATTAAGATTACAAGGTTATAAATTTGAGGTAAAAAAGAAAAACAATTAATGTTGGAAAATTTTTTGTTTTATAACAGTGAAATTTGTTTTATCTAACACTACACATAAATAACATTCTAGTTCACAAAATAATATTGTTTGATTGTTAGATAGACATTTTATAACATCTAATATCTATGACTGTGTTTCTCAACATAGTAGTTAACCTCAGAATTGCCTGTAGTGCTAGTTAACATGGACTGGCATCCTCATCAAAATTTTTAGGGGTATGGGGACCTGAAAATTTTTATTTTTAAAAAGCTCTCTAAGTGACTTAAGCACCTTCAAGTTTGAGAACCACACACTCCTAAGTCTGTCCTCCTAACACTATGCTATATTAGTATACATTACAATATATGGTCACTTTAAAATAGTATCTGAACAAAACTGCTGCTTGATAATTTACTAATGGTTGAATAATTCAATTTTTAAGTTGATACGTACACATGATAATTCATAACTTTAGCCATGGATTTTTTTTTTTTTTTTCAGATATGGACTGACAATATCTTGCTTATCTATGTGTTTACCAGCACTTACTAGATGCAGCCTACTGGAAAGCAGCATCAGTAAACTACAACCTGAGGTCTATTGCAAATCCTGGCTCAGCAAGAAAAGGTGCTAATGCTGTTTCTATGATTTCTTCCCAAAGATACAGATATATGCCCAACAAATACTGAGAGCCATGTGGGACTCTTGGGGTGAAGATGGTATGTGAGATTAGAACAGAAAGTCTGGTGCTTCTTCCCAAGGACTGTGTAGTCAGTAGCTGGCAATCTGTGGCCTAGATAGATTGGTCGTGTCTAACTGGGGGTAAGGGGATATAGAAACACAAAAAGGGTAGACAGAGAACTAAGAATCCTCTCTGAAGGAAAAAATGAAACTTCCTGAAAAAAATTAAGATTTTAGTAGGGACCAGGTACTAAAAAAAGAACTGATTAGTGTGGTTTATACAAGTGCTGTAGTAGTTGGTTCGGCCCCAAATTATATGCCTTCTTCCATGTCTGATAAAAACCCAGGGAAAGGAACCCCCCCCCCCCCGAATTGATATAGGCTCTGTTATTATGGACTAGTATGGATGAGAATACTGAATATAAATGTTGAATTCAAATCTACTCAAGTTGGGAACAGTACCAGTACAGACAGAATAGTAAGCCCCCGATATACATAGATTTATCTTAAAAAGCCAAAGAGCTTACGGGAGCTTGTGTACGATCTAAAGTTGACACATCACTCTATCATATACTTCCCCTGAGTACAGGAAGAAATACTTCTCAATGCATGAATTTTCTATTCAAATACACTCAGATCAAGAATACAACTTCAAGTTTTAAGAAAGACTTCTTTACAAAATGTCCAGCATCTACTGGCCAGTAGACAGATCATGCATACAAAACCATGTATGTACCTAAATCACAATTAGTTTGACATGATTTGATTGGGAAACAGAAGGCAATGAACTGTTCTGAGCTTTAGAATAGCTTCACATTACGTAGGACAGCTGAAAGATAAACTCCACTAAAACAAAATTTAAGTTCATTATGGAAAAACCTGAAAAGCCTATTTAAAATAATAAATTAAAAAATATGCAACCTAAGCCACCAAAAAACCACTATTAACATTTTAATATAATAGACAAAGAATTACCATTCTTTTTTATGTACAGTTTTAATTTTTCTTTTACATAGAGCGATGATACAATTCATAGTAGCATTCTGGCCTAAACAATGGAAGAAAGCTTAATTTAGTAAACTAAGTACATACATTCAATGAATTATTATGATTATGGAAAATTTATGACTGTGAGAAATATTTATTTTATAACATTAAATGTAAGCAAAGATTTTCAAAATTTATACAGGATAGGCCCTCAATTATTTGTACACATTTCCAAAATCACAAACCCAGAAGTCTTCAGGTATAGTAACCAAGGCAAGTATTAAATAATCTTAGTGAAACATTTAAAAGCTTGAAGGACGAGAGGAAAAACAATATGGAAACACTAAAATACTAAAAAAAAAATTTACCATAACTCTACAAAGCTAATGCACTGTAAATGCAACATAATAGGTATTTTTCTTATACTTTTACCTTTATAATCTGGGCTATTAAATTTCAAAACATGAGTGCACAAAGATTAAGACAAGACTGAACTGAGAAGATTGATAACATAGATTTATCATTGATGTATAAAAACTTTGATCATATACATACAAATCCCTCTGTATGAGCACCATCTAGTGGTCAAATTGTATGGAAACTACATGCTCACCTTAGTACACTACACCAGGAACATCCAAAAAAGATAAAAAGATAAAATTCAACAATATTTTAATATGCTCCAGAGATGTGAAAACAAAGTTGATTTCAAAAGTACTCATTATATGCTCAAAACGGAAAAGATTCAATTTCTGTAGCACTCAGTTCAAAACGCTTATATTTACTTATGTCTATTCTTCTGCCACCCCCATTTCTTACAATTTTTGAAAAACTACCAAGAGCTGCTGGTGATTTCATTCTATAGTATTCTAAGTACTACTAATGAAATGTGTCCAGGCTAAGAAATGTGTTTACTTTAGAGATGAATACCCTGTTTTCTCTTTGATTTCAAGTCCCCCTTAACAATGTTTACCTTGTACATACTAGTTTGAACATAATTTCCTTGCCATTGAAGATGAAAACAAAATATGAATTCACTTTTACCCTCAATGGTCACTAAAACCTTCCAATACCTAATAATGTACCTATTGTCCTCCTTGTTGCTTCATTTATATTTGAATCTATTTTGAAAATGACTGAGGTTTTGTTTATTTGTTTTACTGTTCTGACCACTTTTCCTAATTCCCACCTGCTATGGGTTGAATGTGTCCCCCAAAAGTTCATGTGTTAGAAACTTGATCCCCATTGTAAAGTGTTAAGAGGGTGGGAAATCCAACAAATACAGAAAATTGGCACAGGAAGTGGGATGTTGTTCATAACAAATACCTGAAAATGTGGAAGTGGCTTTGAAACTGGGTAATGGGAAAAGGCTTGTAGAATTTGGAGGAGCATGCTAGAAAAAGCCTAGATTGCTGTAAATGTTATATTAAAGGTGATTCTGGTGACAGATTAGGAAAGTTGGGAACTTCTTAGAGACTAGTTAAATGGTGGTGGCCAGAGTGCTGATAGAAATATGAACTGTAAAGACTATTCTGAGGAAGTCTCAGATGTAAATGAGAAGGTGTTTATTGGAAACTGGAGCAAAGGCCACAGATGTGAACTGGCAAATACTTGGATGGGTTGTATCCATGCCGCAGGGCTTTATGGAATGTAAAACTTGAGAGTGACTAACCAGAGTATTTGGCTGAAGAAATTTCTAAGCAGCAAAGTATTCAAGTAGCTAACTGCATGGTGATTTCTAACAACTTATGCTGAATTACAGCAGCAAAGGCATGACATAAAGCTGGAATTTATAATTAAAAGAGAAGCAACAGGTAAAAACTGGAAAACTCAGCCTGGCCAGGTAAACAGTGAAAAGGTGTGTTCCAGCAAGGAAACCAAGGGTATAACCCAGTGACCATGTGCTAAGGAGATTACCACGAGAGGAGAGTTCATCAAGATAACAGAAGAAAGACCCCAAAGATTTCAGAGATCCTCAAGGCTGCCCCTCCCATTACAGGCCCAGAGATGTAGGAAGACAGAATAGTTTAGGGGAACAGGCCCAGGCCTCATTTCACTTGCTGCCCAAGGCCACCTCGGGATGATGCTCCCCATATCCCGGCTGCTCCAGCTGCTCCAGGCATGGGTAAATTGGCCCCAGGTGCTGAACCTGCTGCTTTGGAAGCAGGAAACCTTGGTAGTGTCCATATAGTGTTAAGTACGCAGGCTAGCAAAATGCAAGAGCTGTGGACACATGGCAGCCTCTGCCCAGATTTCAAGTGATATATGAAAAAGCCTGGTGGCCCAGGAAGAGATGTGTCACAGGGATGTAGTCACTGCAGACAGCATTCACTAGAGCAATGCCAACCAGAAATGTGGGGTGGGAGCTGCAGCAGAGAATCCCCACCAGGGTCATGCCTAGTGGAGCTGTGGGAGCGGGAGCAAACAACCGTAGAGTTACTGGCATTCAACACCAGCCTCGGAGAGGTGAAGCATGGACTGAGCCCAGGAAAGCCATAAGGGTGGGACTGCTCAAGGACTTTGGGGCCCAACCCCCACATCAGTGTGCAGAGGATGCCAGACAGGGAGTCAAGGGAGTTTATTCTCCAGCTTTAACATTTAATTTCTGCACTGCTGGGTTTCAGACTTGCTTAGGACCTGTTACTCCTTTTTGGGGGCTTATTTCTCCCTTTTCAATGGGAATATGTATGCTGTCCCACCATTGTATCCTGGAAGTACATAATTTGTTTTGATTTCACAGATGAGACTTTGGACTTTTGGTGCTGGGACAAGTTAAAATTTGGGGGGTTTTGGGGATAAATGAATGTATTTACGTGTGAGAAGAACATGAATTTTAGGGGACAGGGGTGGAATGCTATGGATTGAATGTGTCCCCCAAAAGTTCATATATTGGAAACCTGATCCCCTTTGTAACAATGTTAAGAGGGTGGGAAATCTATTTATGGTATCTGAAAAGTGGAGCCTTTAAGAGGTGACTGGATTGTGAGGACCATGCCCTCATGAATGGATCAATCCACTCATGGAATAATCGATTAATGGTTTAATGGGTTATCATGGGCACAGACTGGTGGTTTTATAAGGAGAGCACATGAAAGTGGTCTTGCCATTCTTGCTACGTGATACCCTGTGTTTCCACGGGATTCTGTACACAGCCCCCACCAAGAAGAAGGCCCTCACCAGATGCTCCCCCTGGACCTTGGACTTCCCAGCCTCTAAAACTATAAGACATCAACCTCTTTATACATTATCCAGTTTCAAGTATTGTTATAAGCAACAGAAAATGGACTGATGCATCAGCTTCATCTTGACATTATTCTTATTTAGTCCTAAAATTTACACACAGTCCTTTTCTTCCTCATTAGGATTTTTTTTACCATTATATACCAATTTCTTTCTTGAGACTATTCCCAATACTGGCAAGAAAGTTTCCCTTTGAGAGTCTTAAATCATAAAATCATAATTACCTTTATGCTAAGCCCTGAATAAAGTAACTTTTAATCACTATCTTATTTCATTCATTATTTCAGTAATGAGAACCGCCACCATCATCACCAAGAGAACCTAACAGATTATTTCACAGCACATTTCATGGTAGCAAATTCTTCATAGGGCCACTCATCAACTCAAGATACAGGTCTTTTATACCTTGCCCTCATTTCCTAACAAGCACTCTAAATATTCAGCTACAATATCATGAACTTTCCTGCATTTCTACAGTTTCCGCTGATTATCATCCTTCCACTATATTTATTTACCACAGTAACTGCCTCTTCCTCTAACTTGGCATCTTACACACATCCTTCAAAAACTTGTTCAAATGTCAACTTTTCAGTTTTGGGTTTTTTCAGAAAATCCCAAGAATTTAATTTCTTCCTCTATTTTTTCATATTGTATCATACTGTGTTATAACTATTTTTCCATAAAAAATACTAATCACTTAAGTCTAACAAAGTTAACAGATGTTAACAAAGTTAACATTTATTAAACATCTGTTATATTAAACATATAACAGATGTTTAATAAATGTTTGCTAAATGCATGTATTACTTGACAAGAAAACCCATTAATATTCCAGCAGTTGATTTTTAAAGCAAATATCTATTAATTTATTTTACCATTAGCTTTTATTAGAACTGTGAAGACTAAAGCAGTGCCTAATTTATGTCTTCTCAGCAAACCACTACTATTCAGACACTTTTTCAAATTACAAAAATAATAATTCATATACTGAATTCTACATATAGCCATAACAGCTGCTTACTTTGCTCCAAACTACAATACTACAAAAGTGGAAAAGCTCCCTATATTAGTTTTTGTTTTTTTTAAGAGGCTGCTAATCTAATAACTGACATTATATTTTAAATAAAATATACTTCATTGTTGATATAACATTTGTTCTGATTTTTAAAAATTAAAGTTTAAAAAACATTAAAATTCGCCTCCTTATGTCAAAATAAGTTTTTTTTTTTTTTTTTCCAATTTGGCTTTACTAACAGAAAGTTAAGGAATCCTAACCATTTTTGCTATTATCCCTACCCAATCTTAGTCTATTATACCCCTCAAATAATTTTGTGAGGTGCCTGCCACAGTAACCTATGCATGAGGTACAGGACGCAGGATGCGATTCCCCAAACAGGACAGACTGCCTTAATAATTCTTAAGTTATAACTGTATCAGAATTCAGTCCATCAAAAAATATCAAGAACTTAAAAAATATTCATATGTTTCTGGCCAGTTAGCTCAGGTGGTTAGAGCGTAGCCTTATAACCCCAAGGTTATGGGTTCAGATCTCCATACTGGCCAGCCGCAAGATAAAAAACAGCAACAACAAAAAATCATGTACTTTCAACTCAGTAATTTGATTTCTGGAAATCCATCTAAAGGAAATAAACCCAAACACTTTTCACGCTCAAAGATTATTCATTGCAGCTTTCTTTGCAAAACCTAATAATAAAAATGGAAATAAAAAATATCAAAGACCAGACAAGTTCATCAAATTAAGGTCCAAATATACTATGTAACATTATGTATAAAGTTTTAAATTTTTAAAATTTAAATGAATAATTTTTTAAATTTAAAACTTTATATATAATATAACATGGGAAATATACATACAAGAAAATGCATATAACAAGTTAATAATAAGAAAAAACTAGTATTAAAAAAGTAAGATGTAAATTGTGATTTAGAAACAGATGAAAGAGAATTTGGGTAATTTTTTCTACTGCAAATGCAAATCCTTATCAGTTCAACTACCACATGTAAATCAGACAGCTGGCAAGCCAAAGAAGTTGAAGGGAGCAGAGGGGAGCATTAAGTTGTACTTAATAACACCCAGAGGCTTATTTATAACTGTTTCAGAGATTGATGCTGTTAATACCTAACAAAAGAAAATAAATTGAAAAAGAGCAAGAGAATGGTCTACAAACAAAGGTTTTTAGTTCCTTCTCAACGAGAACAGTTGAATTATTACTATAGCACACTAAGATGCTATAATGCTGGTACTTTCTTGATCTCATCAAAATGTGTCAATAAAGATTTACATACAACTACACAAGATTGCCTCTCAACTAAGGCAATGATAAAATGCTAGCAACTGTTAACATGTATATCAATTTCAAAAAAAGATGTTTTTATAACTGATGATAAACGATACTTTAATTTTAATTAAAATTAAATAAGCCTTTAAAAAGCTCCTTTACTCCTTTAAATAAGCCTCTATCAAATGTGTCTTTATAAAGCTGTGAGGAACATAACCCTTTATCATGTAATAATTAACAAAAGCAACTGTATGCAAAGGAAAAGAGCATTTTAAAGCAGATACCTAAAGAAGCAGGTAGAATTGACTTTTCAACCTCTTATGGTAAAGAAATTAGGGAACATGAATCACATTAAGGAAGCAAGTGAGAATTTTAAGAAAGTAATAATGCTTTCTCTCTCAATATGGAAATACATAAATCTCACTCCAGACTGAGGGTTAAACAGAGAAATGATGTCAGAAGTTTACTTTAAAATACCTCAGCACAGATAAAGAGGTAGTGGTAGTGCTGTGCTTCTAAACTGTGGCTGTAGATTAGAAACTCATGGAGAGTTTGCAAGTCTCAATGGCTAGTCTATACTCCAGACCAATTAAATCAGATTCTCTGACTTAGGGTTAAACAGAGAAATGATGTCAGAAGTTTACTTTAAAATACCTCAGCACAGATAAAGGGGTAGTAGTAGTAGTGCTATGATTCTAAACTGTAGCTGTAGATTAGAAACTCATGGAGAGTTTCCAAGTCTCAATGGCTAGTCTATACTTCAGACCAATTAAACCAGATTCTCTGACTTCAATAATTTTTTTTTTTTTTTTTAAAGATGACCAGTAAGGGGATCTTAACCCTTGACTTGGTGTTGTCAGCACCACGCTCAGCCAGTGAGCAACCGGCCATCCCTATATGGGATCCGAACCCGTGGCCTTGGTGTTATCAGCACCACACTCTCCCGAGTGAGCCACGGGCCGGCCCAAGACTTCAATAATTTTTAAAGCTCCTTCAGTGAGTCCCATGTCTAGCCACGGTTGAGAACCATTACTCTACGGGCAGTCAATTATCCTAATTAAGAATTCATATCCCAAGACTGTAGTGGATTGAATTATGTCCCCCCAAAATTCATTGAAGCTTGAATTGTCTCCCAAGTTTCATGTATTAGAAACCTGGCCCCCACTGTGACTGTTAAGAGGGTGAGAAATCCTATTATGGTAATAGAAAGGTGGAGCCTTAAAGAGGTGATTGGATTGTAGGACCATGCAGTAGTGAATGGATTAAAAACGGTGGTCAGGGGCGTGGTTTTGAGGGCTCTAAAAGAAGAGGAGAGTCTGTCTTTCTCTCTCTCTCTCTGCTCCCACCATCTTGCAATGTGAGACCCCTGGGTAACTGTTACCACCACCAGATGGACTTTGTACTTCCCAGCCTCAGAAACTGTACGCAATAAATTTTGTTTTCTTTATAAATCACCCAGTTGCAGGTATTTTGTTATCAGCAACAAAAATGGACTTATACAAAGACTGATCACCTAGCATTTAATTAGAAAGAACATATTCGGAAATGGCTTCTATAAGATTTTCATTATATTAATATTTGATCAACATCAAAGGTTTTCCCAATTATCATAATGGTTAAAGTGGAGTTTTACTGATAAAATTAGTAGCTTATTAAATAGCAAAGTGGGATTTCATTGGTGAAATTCACAGTAGTCCAGTTACATAAATTGGATAAATTAATTTACAGACACATTCCACCCTGGCATAATGGAAAGAGAAGACTCTAAAGAGGCCTATACCCTTAGGGATGGCACCTTAGGTTTAATTCCTAATAAGTCCAGAGATTCTGAGTATACAAAATCTTGTCTCTGGAATACTGTTTTATCTGCCTAGGGTAAACATTTTATACAAGAACAAGAAACTGGGGCTTCATCAGATTTAGAGAACAGGCTATACAAAATATTTTATGCATATTGGCTCATTGCCTATTTAACAAAGTTAACTACCAAAACATCTACCAACAGAGGAAGAGTTGCCCATGCTCACATTTTGGCTTTAGTTAATTTGTAATAATCAGAATGACCAAAAAATTCAAAACATCAGAAACAAATTATAGATACCCTGGAAGGGTTTGGTACTAATGTAAGAAATAAATTTGATTACTTCAGTCAAGGGAAAACAGGCATAGGCTGACAAGAATAGCATATATAGCAAGAGGCAGTGCTTGGACTACCAGTATTCTAAGGTTCTTATATTGTCCAGAATAAGGGTAAAAGATATTTATTGACTTTAGACTTTTTATGATATATGTAACCTTAAATATGCACATTATTCAGATCCTTGTATTCGCCAGGCACCAAAAAAAAAAGGATATTAAAATTTCTAAAATAATCACTAAAGGAAGAGGAGCAGAATTAATAACTTCCAAGGTAATAAAAAGGGAAAATGAGATAAGAAAATATAATCCAAAAGAAGATAAGAAAGAAATAAGGTCTCTGATGTTTAAAAACTAAGAAACACACTTCTAAATAACGCATGGGGCAAAGAAAAAATTCACAGTGGAAATAAAAGAAAATGTTAGAATAATAAAACATTACATATTAAATTTTGTGGGATACAACTATAGAGGTATTTAAAGGAAAATTTATAAACTCAAATACTATTAGAAAAGAAGGCTGATAATCAGGCAACTGACATGAGAAACCAGAAAAAACAGAATAAACTCAAAACAGAAGATGAAAAATAATAAAGTTAAGAGGAGAAAAGAGGAAAAGACAGAAGGAGAACTGTCCCTGCCACTAACAGCCAGCTGATTTTTACTTTGGATAGCTCTCATTTAGTATCAAGGGAGGATCAGATTGCTCCTACCAAACACAATCTTTAATCAATATGTAGGCTATCGTACCTATATATTTATATTTACATACATATATATATGTGTGGGTATGTATGTACATAAACATATGTGTATACAATATATGTGTGTGTGCATAAGGAGAACAGGGAGGTGTAGCATACAAGAGAAGACTTTTTTAAAAAAGATGGTTCTTTGAAAAGACTATCTTTGAAATTGACTGTCCTTTGGCTAGAATGATGAAGAAAAAAAAAGAAGGCACAAATATGCAGTATCAGGAATGAAAAAGAGGCCATGCTTACATATGCTGTAGACATTAAAAGATAACAACAGAGTATTATGAATAGTAACTTGAAAAAATATACAAAATGGAAAAATTCCTAGAAAAAAATAACCTAGCAAAATTAGTTGTAGAAAATCTAAATGGGACTGTGTGGAGTTCACTAACATTTATAAAGCAAATGTATTTCACGGGGCCTAATTTCCAAAGCCCTGTAGTTTCAGGGATAATCTAACTTTTTAAAATTACATATAGAAACGTTAAGCTTGCAAAAGACAGGAAACTTTATCCAGGCTAAAGTCTCTGTTGTAGATAAAGAATTGTAACACAGTAAAACTGCTGGCTCAAGGACAGACGTCTTTGGAGCAGGTTAACCTAAAGTTACTTTATTGTTATGTAAACATACTGAGGAAACTGCTGTAGAAGAAGATAGTATTTGCTAAGAGCAAGCTTTTGTTGGTGGATTAACTTAACCTTTTGCAAACTGCATTATGGAATGTCACTTTGTTATTTCACTTATGTTACCAGCCACTATTGTTAAACTATACTTAGGCATAATTCCACCTATGTTCCTTTTCTGTAACTTTCTGGCCTGGAGAATAAATACTGAGACGGAACCCCAGTCTGGTGTTAATTTCCCAAGGAGGAATGCCTCTCTCTTGAGGGTTCTGGGAAGTTAACCCCTTTGGGGTATCTCACTAGCTCAGAAGAAATGGGCTTTGAGTAATCCTTTGCATCTCCATCACCTAGGGGAGGAGAGGTGACAAATCTGTGTGAGGACAAAGAAAGTGCAACAGTACTATAACGAGTAAAAATTTTAAACAGTAGTATGAAATCACCCCTAAAAGAGAATTACAAAGCCCAAGAAAGTTTTACTAGTAAGAAATGATCCTTATCTACAATACAAGTACATATAATCAATAAAGGATGAGTATTCAGAATATGTGAAGAACCCCTACAAATAAGTAAAAAAGGGTGACTCAATGCAAATAGGAGCAAAAACCTTAAATGGGTGGTGACAGAATAGGAAACTTTAATGACCAATAAATATATACCACCTCATTAATAAACAGGGAGGGGCGGTTAGGGAGAGATTGGTAAAAGGCCACAAAAAATGTTTACATTGTATGATAAAAAATAAACAGGGAAATTCACATTAAAATCACAACGACAGTACATCAAGTATATGTAAAAAAGAATCACAATGAGATACCATTTCAAAACTAAAACAATGGCAAAAATAAGTATACCAAGTATTGATGGAATATGGATCAATTAAAAACTGTTATATACTGCTGCTGAAAAAAGGAAATTTTACAACTACTTAACAATCTGGCATTATCCACAAAGGCATGTATATATAACCTGTGTTTCTAGCAGCACTTTTTATACTAGTAATAACCTGAAGATAACTCAGAATCCATCAAAAGTAAGATAAATGAAATAGAAAATTGTAGAGCAATGAAATTAAATAATGAATCTTTGGAATATAATGTTGAGCAAAAAATGCAAGTTGAAGATTATATACAGTATGATTCCATTTATACAAAGTTCAAAATATGCAAAATAAAGAATATATTGATTAGAGATATAAATATGTGGTATAGCATTATATCAACGGGTGAATACCAAATTCAGAACTGTGGTTACTTTTGAGGAGAGAGATGATAGGATAAGGAAAAGTCACATACTGAACTTCAAAGATAATGTTAGTGTTTTTTTTCTGTATTTACTAATATTTAAAATGTGTTTAAAAATATTTTAGTGTTTGATATTTAAAATATAATAGTTATTTATTTCATGGGAATTTTAAAACTTTTAGACTTTTTATATTCATTTATAAAATATATTTTAAAAAAATATTTTTAATACTAACACATACCATGAAATTCCCCATAACTACAAAACTAAAATCAATCAAGGGAGAAAAAAAACCTACATGAAATTATAGTTCTTCCTGAGAATGACCAACACTTATAACAAAAGTAATATATAATTCATAGCAATAACATAAAGTTATTATCCTACCTTTATTGGTGAAATATGAGAATGAGCAACAAATCCATGGACATTCTCAATCTCTGACAGGTTCTTCTCTGAGACATGAACCAATTCTGGACCTATCACCTCATTGGTGATTTGTGGGGAAATGTGCTCTTGGAGAGGTGTATCTTCATCTTGATACCGGTATTTCTGTAAAGTAAAGAAAACTATTAAATATGAAGAAGCTCTGAAAAGCAAAGTGAGTTTAATTAAAATCAAGATTTTCATAACTAGTCAAATACTCAAGAATACGAAAAGTTTATTTTTTGGTTTAATACATCAAATTTGAGAGAACTAGAACTCCATTGGTCAACTGATTTTCAACATGTGTAACAAGACAATTCAATGTGGAAAGAACAGTCTTTTCAATAAATGACGTTGGGACAACTGGATGCAAAAGAATGAAATTACATCCCTTCCTTACTTATGCCATGTACAAAAATTAACTCAAAGTAGAAGGACCTAAATATAAGAGCTGAAGCTATACAACTCTTGGAAGAAAACATAAGGGCAAATCTTTGTAACCTTAGATAGGCAATGGTTTCTTAGACATGACATTTAAATCATCATCAACCCAAGAAAAAAAACAGGTAAATAGTACTTTGTCAAAATGAAAAACTTTTATTCATCAAAAGCCACTATCAAGAAAGCAAAAAGACAACCCACAGAATGGAAAAAGTATTTACAAATAATATATTTGATAAGGGTCTAGTATTCAGAATACAAAAGGAACTCTTACAACAACAGACTACCCAATTTTAAAATGGGCAAATATTTAAACAGACATTTTCCCAAGGACGCTATACGTGACCAGGAAGCAACTGATGAGAAGTTTAACATCATTAGTCATTAGAGAAATACAAATCAAAACCACAATGAGATACTACTTCACACCCAATAAGATGGCTATAATTTAAGAAAAGACTGACTATAATACGTGTTGATGAGAATGTGGGAAAATAGGAACCCTTATACACTGCTGATGATGTCATAGCCAGACACAAGGCCTCAATAATTAAAAGCTTGACAGCAGCACAAACAAAAATAAACAAATCAACTGATGAGAACACAGAGTCCAACAACAGAACCAAATAAAGATGTGAATTTAGTAACTGTGATAAGAATAATATTTTAAATCAGTAGGAGAACAATCGATTATGGAATGTGTGTTTTTGAAATGGCCATGTAGCCATTATGACACTACAGAGCAGCAGAAGACCAGAAAGAAACTGTCAATAAATAAGCCAGGGACAATTGAGTATCCATTAGAAAAAAATGAAATGTGACTGCTATATTACACCAAAACAAAAATTAATTTCAGGTAGATTAAAGACTTAAATGTGAAAGTCAAAACTACAAAACTTTTAGAAGACAATAGAGGAGTATCTTCATGACTTCTGGCTATACAAGGATATTCAAAACAAGACATGAAATGTGTAAACATAAACAGAAAAGGCTGGTAATTTGACATTAAAATTACTAAGTGATTCTATTCATCAAGATATCATAAAAGGCTGGACAAAAAAGCCACAAGCCATAAAGTGAGAGAATGTATCTCTATCAACTACAACCAACAAAATATCTGTATCCAGACTATATATAAATCTCCTACAAATCAGTAAGGAAAAGAAAACCAAATCAACAGATAAGTGGGCAAAAGAAGTAGTCATACCGCTCATTACCCAGTTACTCAAAAATAAACAAAATCAAACTATTTATTTTTTGTTTACGGTTGTGTTTTTTTAAAAGCAAGAAATACCAAACACAGGATTCAGAACTATGATTAATGAGCAGGGAAGAAATGGGATAGAATCTGAGGAGAGCAAACAGGGAACAATTCTAAGGGAATAGTATACTTTTATTACTTTTAATGTTATGTACTGATTCTTTATACTTACATATATTTCATACATAGTAGTTTGTATTTACTCAATATTCAGTAAAAGCAAATTTTAAATAGCATGACTAAGAAACAGTAACTAAGAATAAATAAATAATAAGTGACTAAGAAATCACACTTCATTAAAACTTTGGCAGACCACTAGGGTTCACTGAAAACTAGTTTGTGTGAGTGAGTCAGGACGAGGGGTTAAAAGCAATTCTAACTACTTATAAGGATTGCTTTTCCATGATTGTTGTTCTTTCCTAAGGTCTTCCATATAACAAAGAGGAATTTACTTTTTTTTACTTTTTTATATATGAATAAAATTCATTCGGTGTTAAAAATAAATCATGATCATTCCATCACCTTTCAGGCACCACCTTGGTAGTCTTTTTTTTTCTTTAAGCTTTCACTGAATGCAGTTGAAAATTCAGAATTTTAACTTTGTCTGTGTTGAGAGATCCCCAAGATTATCCACAAGTTCAATGACTTGCTACTAGGACTTAAGAGACTGAGTCATATTCACAGGTATGATTTATTATGGTGAAAGAATACAAAGCAAAAATCAAAAAAGGGAAAAAGCACATGTGGCAAAGTCTGGGGGAAAGTAGTAGCACGCTTCCAGAGTATTCTCCCAGTGAAGTCACACAAGATTCCCTTAATTCTTCCAGCAACAAGCTGTGACAACACATGTGAAATGCTGCCAGCCAGTAAAGATTGTTAAGAGTCTCAGAGCCCAAGGTTTTCATTGTGGGCTGGTCACACAGGCAGCCTCTGCCTAGCACATGCCAAAATTCCAGTCTCTCAGAAGGAGGTGTTCAGCATAAACCATATTGTTTGCATAAGCAGTTTACATACAGTGAGCCACTTTGATCATTTAGTGGTAGGAATCCTCCTGAAATCTAAATTCCTAGACACCAGCCCAAGGGCCAACCTCGCAAGCAGGCCTTTTCTGCACACCACCAATGACAAAGAGAAGAAAACTGACAGAGAATAACATTTTTAAACTGCCAGCTGACCAAAAGATGAATGAAAATAAAAGGAACAGCACTGTAGATAAATGATGATGGTGAATTTGATTGTACAAGTGAAATCTGAGACTACAAATCTTCAGATGACAATATTCTAAACGAATTTTCTCAAATTCAAGAACAGATGAGTGAATAACTAAGGACAAATGAGAAATGTCGCATTTTCATCTACCTAGTCATTAAACAAGGACTTTACCATGTGATATTTTGTGACAATAACTTCAACCCTCCCAGTATCCTAAGAGTACAAGTGACAGCACCCTCTCAATTTTTTATACTATGCACCATGATTTGCTTGATAGTTTGTAAGTTTGCAACTGTTGAAGGGAGATGTATATACAAAGGTGAATGGAAGAAAACAAACAATGCAAAAAAATTTTTTTAAATCACTGGGTTGACCATTTTAATTGGTGTTGGTAAATGAAAAACTGAAATGCTTTGCAATTATGGATCAAAGACAATGACTATCCTCTCTACTTCACAATTATGAGCCATCATAGTTTGTAAAAGTATCATGTTTTGATGTCAAATGAAAAACCAGAACCTATTTAATATCTGGAATCATTATGTGTACCGAATGGATATGTATTTCATGTTCACGTATGACAGCTGATGATACAGTTAAATGGTTAGTTACATTCGAAGGACATTGCACATTTGGGGTATAAACATCTTCAAAACCAAATGTGTTCTATATATAAATGGACTACTACCCAGCAATTAAAAGGAATGAACTACACAGATGAAAGAAACCAAATTAAAAAACAGAACATACTTTATGATTACATTTATATAAAACTCTAGAAAAATCAAACTAATCTATAATGACAGATATCAAACTAGTAATGGTTAGGGGGCAAGTGGGATGGAAAAGGACTGGAGGGATGGAAGGGTTGAAAAGAAACTTGAGGAAACTTTTGGAAGTGATGGATTTACTTACTAACTTGATTACAGCGATGGTTTCACAGATGTACACATGTCAAAACTGAAGAAATTGCACTCTTTTAATATGTGCAGTTTATTGTATGTCACATATCTCAGTAAAGTTGATTTCAAAAATTGGGTTTTCCATGTTTAGATTCTAATAAAGTTTTTTCATTATGCTTTTATTCTTCTATAAATTAATTATCAAATCACTTCAAATATTAAAAAATGAAAGGAAAAGCAATAAAAAATAAGTGGCAAAGGGTTATGAATAATTTTCTAGGCACAGTGAGGATTATGTGATTGTTAGCTAAGAGAAATGATCAAGGTGGTCTGCACAGCACATATCTTAACACGTATAAGAACAATGAAAAGAACATAATGGAATTTATGGCAATCATAACTTACCAAGCATTTAAAATTTGTGAAATACATCAAACGTGCATTACTTTTTTCTCTAAAAGCAACTGAGTGTACCTTTAAAAAAATTCTGCCAGGAATTCCCAATAGTATGTGTATTACACCTCTTAACTGATATGAACTTCATGGGAAGATTTCTTTGATATGTACTTTAACTCCAGCAAATGCCACAGCTAGCTTAAAACAGATTCTTAAAAAAACAAAAAACAAAAAACCACATAGTTGTACTGTCAGAAAACACACAATCCTGGACCTTAAGTCTGTAGAACACAGCCAATATGCTTCACTCCTTAAAACATACTGTCAAACCAAAGTTACTACTTTCTATTTTTGTAGGACTAACAAGACATCAAGAACTACTACTTCTACTGCTAATATGTTTTTATAGAGACAGTTCCTAATTGATAAATAGGTTGTATTACAAAAATTAGTACTTTTTGATTGCTTGGGACAACTTGAAATAACAATATAAATTATGACTAGGTTCCCAAAGCCAACCCATAAAAAGCTCACTTAACATAATGTACCTTCTTAGTGCAGTGGACTGAATGACCCCAAGTCACTGAAGCTTAAACCCCATTGTAACTGCTGAGGTTGAGAAATCCTATTATGATAATTGAAATGAGGGGCCTTGAAGAGGTGATCAGATTATAAGGACCATGCCCTAGTTCTGGATGTAGACCTGAAAGTTTTAAAAGGAGAGCACGTGAGATGTCGGGTCCACCGCCGGCCAACCCGAACAGCCCTAGCCTCGTTCCTTTCGGTGGGCGAGCGAACGGCCCGGGATTCCTCTTTCCCTCCTGTCCCCTTTGGAAGGAGATGGGGGAAGAGAGCCGTGAAGAGAGGTGAGCACACCACCGGCCCCCCAAAAACAGCCTGGTTAAAGGACACTCAGATGCGGCAGGGGTTCTGTTGAGCAGTTCCATTTATTACCACACAAGCACTTGCTTTTAAAGGCAAATGGGGAAGGGAGGTTTTTTACATAATCTTATCAGCTTAAAGGTCGAGAGAGCATGCATCCTGTCTCAATGCCTAGCTATTGCAACCTCGAGCGCAGAAGTGTGTATTTGGCCAATAAGGGCTAAGGCAAGGTTCCCGCAGACACCCCCACCCTACTTCCTCCCGGCGCTGCTCTTAGGCTGCCACATTAATACGCCCTTGTGGGCCCATTAATGGCGTCGCTTGTAATGTCACTTAAGGTGGCGTTAGTTTTTAAGGCCCCACAGTGAGAGTCTCTCTCTGCTCTGTCATATTCGCCAAGTGATACCCTGAGTCTCTGTAGTCACTACCAGGACAAAACCCTCACCAGAAGTGTTCCCTGGACTTTGGGATTCCCAGCCTCTGAAACTGTAAGCAATAAATTCTGTTTTCTTACAAAGTACCTAGTTCCAAGTATTTTGTTATAAGCAACAGAAATGGATTAATATACTTAGACATACTCATATTAGTTCATATGTAAGTAGCCAACAAATACGTGCACACACACATGCATAGATAATATTGTTTTAAAAATTAAACTTCAGATTACCAAAACATTCGCTGTCTTCCTCCCTCCCTTCCATTCCCAAACATATGCTCAAGATATTTCTTCTTGGTGGTGGCAAATAAGCATAAGGTGGCTAAACTGAGAAGCACAGTCTACAATGACTTTCTTAATATGAAAATTCAAGTAATTTCTAAATTGAATATTATTAAATCAGAGTACCCTTATTTATTTATTTGGCAATCTCCAAATTCTGGTGATAGAATATGTTCAAACCAAGTTTATGAGTGCTCAGTAAACTCTATAACAAAATGTTTTCCAAAAACGTGATATATCATGAAAGTCTAGATTCAAAACTTCTTTCTCATGCTTGAGGAACTTTGAAGCCCTGGCTCTTCCTGTATTGACAGGACCTCGCTTGGGGTTGAACTGTGTACCTCCATAATCCATATATTAATCTCCTAACTCCCAGTACTTTAGAATGTGACTGTACTTGGAGATAGAGCCTTCAAAGAAGTGATTAAGTTAAAACAAGGCCATTAGAGTATGATAATCCACTCTTACTGGTTTCCTTATAAGAGGAGGAAATCTGAACACAGTGACAGACACATCAGAGGCATGCATATATAGAGAAAAGACCATGTGAACAGGCAGTAAGAAGGCATTCATCTGCAAGCTAAGGAGAAAAACCTCGGAGAAAACTCTGCCGGCAACTTGATCTTGAACTTTGTGTCTCTGGAACCGTGAGAAAATAAACTTGTTTAAGGCACCCAGTCTGTGGTATTTTGTTATGGCAGCCCTAGCAAACTAATACAGAACTTAAAAAGCAATTATTAATTATGCATACTATAGAGTTTTTACCATTCTAAGTTTTTATTCCAACATCCCCACTGGCAGAATTTCTAGATTAATAGCTATGCAAGAGAACAGTTACAATAGGAAATATGATTATTGTACACACTCCATGAGAGCAGGATTTCCTTTGTTCACTGCTATATATATCTCCAGTTTATAGATGCTCAATAAATTACTGAATGAATGAATAAGCAAATGCATGAGTGAACGAATGGATCAATCCAATCGATGATTATGATTTTCTTTGTAAAAACTAGACACGTTATTGTTGTAACTTCCCAAAATTATTTTACATGTCTAATGCTATATATTCAAACAAGTGATGTTTGTTTTAAAATAAAATGTTCTTTTAATACTGTCAAGTTTTCCATTTGTAAAAAGAAAATTTCATAAATATGTAAGTTGTGAAAAAGAAAATTTCATGATTTTCTTGAAATGTACTATAAGTACATTCTTAAAGGAAAATAAGAAAAATTATTTTCCAAAGTAATAGATTTTCAAATAAATTAAAAGGCTATTAATATATATTACAGTATAGTTGTAAATGGATATAAGACAACAATAAACAACTATTTCTAGCTGCAGACATATTACAGGGCCACTGCTATCAGCAAAGTGCTCCTAGAAACTATTTACCAATACATGAAAGAATTACTTTAATTCGTTCACTTCAAGGAAGGAGTTTAATATAGCATCCTGAAAGACCGAGGAACTAGTTGGAGTCTCAAAGTCACTGAAGAATACTTTTTCTCCTTTGGAGAAATCATGCAGTCAATAAAAAAGAATTCCAAAATAGAACAGTACCCTAAAGATACTGGTTCAATGTAAAAGTCTGGCAACACAGCCAAGAGAAAATACACTTCATCTCAGAACAAGAAGGAAGATATTAGAGGAAGGTTGTGTTTTAACATTGAAAAGCATTTAACTTTAATTAGTGTTAACCATTATTCTAATCCAATTCTAATGAGCAGTTTGCTATTAGTCATTATTTATTATAGCATATTTCTCAATTTGAAATCTCTCTATTTTAATAGTAATCTTAAATAAGAATATTTTAAGTAACCTATGTTTAGTTAATTGATTTTAAGGAAGCCTTCAACACTATATACCATATCCTAAAGGTAAAGGGACATGTTCCTTACACTGCAGTGGGGAAAGACTAATCCAAAAGTAGCTTTTTGTAATGTTTACTTTTGCTTCTGAAGGTTGGAGCAAGAGCAAAGAAGTTGCAACATGAGATAAGGATTGAAAAACATAATAGTAAGCAAATACTCAATAAAACTGGGTTTCAGCCTTTATGTAGCTATTTTGCCAAATAGGTATGTGAAAAAAAACCAGAGCCTCAATTGGACTTTATTGCTTTATTTCAACTAAACAGACATGCCACTTGATTAGCGCTATTAGCATCCCTGGAATTAATCAGATGTCAGTAAAATACCACACTTATGCAATAAGTCAGACCCTGTAGGTTGCATCGCCCAATACTACAATGTGTTTTCGTTGCTTTTCTCTAATATAAAGGCTATAAAAGCTAAATATTAGGTTTATAACCCTCACTTATTACTAGAAAAGTCCATGTTCTACTCTATGAGATATAAGTAGACATCTACTAGTTTCATAAACCACATCCCTCTCCCCCGCTTCCCACCTCACCTCTTCTTCCTGTCTTCATGGCTAGAGCTACAACAGACATCTTTCAATGAAGCAAAGAGAAAGGCAGAGATGTCAGCAGCTATAGCAGCTGCATACTTCCAAGCTGATTATAAGTAAAAAAAAAATAAGGCCCATTTGTTTAAAGCCACTGTTAGTTTAGTATTTAATTATCTGTAAACACAATCTTAAGCATGAGTGAACTAAGTGAAGCAAATGGGCCATACTCTCTGAATCTAAGCTGTAAGACTTTTTTGCCCATCGTGGGCAGAGGAGCAATTACATAGCTCTAAGACAGTGCTTCTCAAACTTTTCCATCTAATACCTTCTAATAGCAAAAAAACAAATCATTACTTTAAGGATATGAAGAGATACAGCAAGGAGTCATAGCTATATGAACAAAACGTATTGAAAATCTCATCTTTTATCTCATACAAATTCCACATATACAATTACCCTTATCCAAATTACCCAAATTGGACATTCACACCCCCCCCCCCCATGATACACTGCAAGTTTCAATATGAAAGATTTTAAAGTCTTTTCCTTATTTAAAAATATGTTCAGGAAAAATTGATGTTATAAGATAACTGTAGATTACCCACTGACACGCCATATTTGTCCCTGAAGCTACTTGCATCCCAGGCCAAGAATCATAGCTATGAGGGAACAGGACCTTTTCTAATAGAATAGAATCACTAAGGTTTAGCATCTTAGACTATCTCCCTGCAGAGAGAAGACCCACAAAAATATTCCTGACTTTTTACTGGGCATGATGCCTTCCATCTGGGATTCTCTCAGTTCAGTTGCTGCTCCCACCAAACACACTTTAATGCTCTATTACAAAAAGCATGATGATGGCTTCTCTTAGGACAGTTATTAAAGGAAAGAACTTTCAAGGGCTTCTTCCAGATATTATGGAAGAAAAAAAAAATTAACTGGCTTTATAAAACACAAGTTTCTGATCTTAATACAGTTAATTTCCTCTTAGGATTCTTAGGCTCTGGTCTTATCACACCTATTCTGAAATAGCTAATTCTACATCAAAGAGCTAGCATATATACTCAGAGGCACTATGAGTTTGCTAATTTCTGTTAATATCCAGCTCCAAAGAATTGGCTCCTAGACAGCTCTGCAGTGTCCAAATTAAGAATCTGAGTACCCTCCATATTTTCCCTACATTCTGCAGGGTCCTTTCTGAGCTCTGATGCTAGAGATGAGAGATAAGCAGGCATCTTTTCTTAAGGACTGGAACCAAAAATCAACTCACCTTCTGATGCTATTGCTTCACCCCCCCCCCCCACAAACATGTGTGCACATGCATGTGCCCATGTACACATACTTGTAAGAGACTAAGATTCTATAGTAAAGAGATTGCTTCCTCAAAATAACCTATTACTGTAACTTCCTTGGATGGATGTCTCATAAGGAACAATACCATTAGAGGCAAGCTCTAGTCACACAGAAACCTGACTTTTCAAACATATTTCATTTCCAAGAAACAAGTTTATTACTTTTCAAGAGCTCATAACCATAAAAGAAAATACTACATTTATTTTTAAATGTGACTTGGAATTTATATAGAAAGATTATTTGCTACTTACTTATAAATTAAGGAAGCAAACTAATAACTGATATTAAAAGTACCAGTGCTATTAGAAAATAAACCTTCTGCACATGTACAGTATTAGTACAATGCTTATACAATGGAAAGAAAGATCTGTTTACTCTTATTGCTTCAAGCTATTTCTGATATGTTTTAACCAAAAGTTGGGATAATTTCACCCCAAAGGTATCCTGCTTTAATTGCATATTAAAATTTTTAATTTTAACTTACTTGTCAGTTTCACCACAAAGCTTTAAATAATAAAATTTGAATATATAACACAATAATGAGAAATGCAACTATGATGCTTGTAGTCTTAGAAGCTATATTTCTATATATAGTCTTTTGTAAATACTATCTGCCATAAAATTCACACATTTTGAAAAACAATCTAAAAATTCTAACCACAAAAGATTAAGCCCCCCACAAAACTGAACTTTTTATTTCCCAAGTTAAAGTATACAGTGATTTCCTAAATTGCTAAAGTATAACTTAGATGCCTTTTAAACTATCTTTAATTACCAAGTATTTATGTCTTGAGCACAGCAAGACATTTTTAATAAAATATTTTCTTCATTTTCCCACCAGGGGGCAACCAAGAACCTCAAGTGGTATTTTGTGATGAATATCACAGGATCCTAAAGTGGTTTAAAGGGGTGGAGGCTAGAAGGATTAAAAGTTCACAGACTGTTAGACTAATTATGAACAATGATATGCTACTTCTTAAAACTGATTGTTATAAGGATAGCATTTTTAAAACATCTTATATACCCTGTAAGATGTTTAATTTGCTTAAATATAAAAGGAGAAAAAAATTTCAGTGAATAACTTTATAAAAATATTATTTAAAAAATTTAAAGCCCTTTTCTTAAAACATCCTATTGTACATACCACATGAAAAAAACAGGCTTAACAGGGGAAAACAAAAGTGTAGCCTGAGCTATTTAAACTATGCATATAAATTTTACACTAGCTCAGTTTAATGACCAATATGAATGTTGAAACAAACTTGTTAAAAATCTGTTTCCATAAACAGCATTTTTTTTTGTACAACCATTTCCACTTTATATTTCAGAAGATTTCTGAAATCTCACTGGGAAAATAAGAATTATTTGATTCTACAAAGAATTTAAAGTTAAGAGAAAAAAAAAAAAAAAATCTCAGGTGACCAGAAAACTAACATATTCTTCAATAAAGGGGTAAAAATTTCAGTATAGTTTATTTAGTCAACTAGCAATTTGAGAGCTCTTCATATCATCAATTAGGAATAAAAACTAATAAAAAGGCTGGATTCAAAACAATACTTCAGAATAAGTAATTATTCTCCAAATACCATATTCATTAGTTTTCTTCCTCCTTTCGACTGGTTTCAAAAATCATACATTGTTTCTGACTGCAAAAATCAGGTAAAAATATATCACTTCTTTCTGCCATTTAATATTTTATAAAGATAACCATTTATCTTTAAGGCACACTTTACAGTTATTTTCTTTATGTAGAACACATCACTAAATTAACATAACCACTGTTTCACTTACAGGGGATGAGTAGGGTAATGATTCTTTTGTTCGTTTTGTTTAAACGTTTTTTTCCTCTACACAATCTAAATATCAATTTGATTTAGTATCAAAATTACAAAGCCTATGGCATTAGTTTAAATATTAAACCTGCCACCAACAATTCCTTCCATCAAAATGATGTCAGAAGGCATTTCCAGACCTGCATATCAATGTTGTTTCCTGTATATTTAATTCTCCACAGTAGCAAAACATAAAAAGCAAGTCAACAGCTAATCCTCATTAATGGAGAATAACAACATTTTACACACAGCTTTCATAAAAATCAGTTCCTTTTCCATTACACCTTAACTGTGCACGAACCAATTCTTGTGTCAGACATACAAAGGACAGGTAATTGTATGACATGAATTAAAGTCAATAAAATCATCTAATGTGAATCATAATCATTTCTTTGCTGAAATACTACTGTATTTTAAAACCAAGATTTTTCAGGAAGTATTATTCAAACCCACCTTACATCCAAACATTAAGGATATTGTGCTGTTGGTGCATGCTACTTTACAGTGGCATAACGGCAGAGAAAAGCAATCCAAGTTTTTTATTCTAGTAGAAATTTTTTCAGACCCTGAGCGCTTCAATCAATCCAAGACTGAAATTCCAAAAAAATGCCTTGGTAAATTTTGCTTGCTGACTGTCTTGAACATTTAATCTGATCCCAAGCACTCTTTTTAAAAGATTTATATTAAAATACTGCATTCTTCGGCTGTATCCACCCCCACAGCAGAGATCAGGTTCGGCATACTATGATTAAAATTAAGATGCTGTTTCTTTTTTCCTATATAATAAAACTGGTTCAGTAAAATTATAATCAAATTCCCAGAAGGAAAGTAATCATTCAGCATCACTTTGTCAGGGCCCAAAGACTTGCTAATATCCTTAAAATTTAATCCAGCATCAGATTCACCATAAGAGCTCCACCTGCTGCAGTATAAGCACTGCTATCTCATCCATGTGAATAAGATACAACTCGAGCAAAGCCACTATGATAAATTTATGCTGGCTGCTTTAGGGGAGGGGCAAGATGTTGCAGCAAGGGACTCATTACATGATTTGATCAGAGAGTAGCCCAGAGCTTGTCGTACATGATGCTTTTTTACTATATCATTAATCTTCTAGTCTAATTTAAAATATAGTTTTAAAGGTCAAAAGAGTACCTCGACCACTTATCATATTTGTGATTTGATTCCTCTCTCTAAACCATTTAAGCAACAACAAAAATCAATTATCAAAATTCAGCAGAATAATAACGAAACTAAACTTGGACAGTAAAGATGTTCAATGAGATAAAAATATTTTCTGATACATCAAAATAAAATCTGGGGTAATATTACTGAACTAATTTTGATGTATAGCCGTATCACGTGGAAAATTTAAAAGCAATTTAATTCACTGATATATTACTGACTTACTCCTCTGAAGATGATTTTCTGTGCTTTGGCTTTTTAATTAACCCATTAGCAGAAAAGTATTATTCCTTAATTACATCCAAAGCAACAACTAAAAACACTGTGAAAATGTCATTCTTAAAGAATTTTATATTTAAAATCTTGCACACAAATGTTACATCTTATGCAGTAGCTTCAATATAATTAAAATGGACAATATTTACTCAACCTCAAAAGTTGAATTGACCAATGCCAGCAAAAGCTGGGTAATAGTGAGAGGAATATTTACTGCTTCATCTATGTAATTATCTTTTCTTTCTTCTACTATATTTGGGGCATTCTAAGTATAATATCTAAATTGCAGTTAAGAAATGACCAGGATAATTGCTAATGAAGACTGTCAAAAAAAATTTTTTTTTTTGGCAGCTGACCAGTATGGGGATCTGAACCCTTGACCTTAGTGTTATAAGGCTGTGCTCTAACCAAATGAGCTAACCGGCCAGCCCTAAGGCTGTCAAATTTTACAAAACTAAAATTATCAATTCATATGCTATACTCAAAGACAAGCATATGAACTGATATGCGTTTGTTCTCTACTTATGTAAAGCTTTTTATAGAAAGGAACACTATACTTTGCTATACCCTGGAGAGAGTGAGCCAGAAGGCAAGAACTCCCTTATCACTAATCATTGCTTTAATTCCAAACCTGCCCAAAGACACTTTTAATTCTAATTTCCTACATAATTCCCTATTCTGTTTCACTCCTACTTAAGCGACTTTATAAGAGGAGGGGACAAAAGAAGATAAAATTAGGCTAAATTTCTAAAACAGTATAGGAAGTGGCTAATTCTCCAACCTAATTACCCTGACAGGTAAATAACTGTACATCGCATGAACCTTTTGAAACCTAAATGAAAGATCAAATGTCAAAAGTAACGAGGGCAAGAAAAAGTAACTGTGCTCCTTAGAAGACTATATATTTAAAAACACTTTTATTAAATCAGAACTATAGCTCTCAAGCTGTGGTTCTCAGGCTATTTCACTGCAGTGCTTCAGGGACTCCACCGATGTTCTTTAACTTTAAATCTTTCATTTTCAAGGTTTTAGAAACTTTAATTTTAAAAACCCGGAAGCACAAATGTATAACAAGTTTTAATACTGATATTTATCTATAACTATATTACCAAGTAAGCTCACTTTATGTAAATCTCAAAATAAAACTTCTCCAATTTTTGTGCACATGTGAGATTTGTCACCATTATGTAGGTTGCATGCACTGGGTCTTAATAAAATTTAGTCCTGTGCATGTCTGTCACCTAAAATTATATAAGCAAGTACATTTTTAGCATATGTCTAACGGGATAAAATACCAGGCAAAGTTCAAGCACATTTGTTCAGCTTATGTTCTTAATATGGGGTTTGGCTTAACGAGTTGGTTGCACAATAAATACGAACATATAATATATTCAATTATAATAATATTACGTTATGATTGTTTTAATGATTATTAGGATTTTATAAGTGGTTCTTGTCTGATTTGTCAATAAAACGAATGAATAAGTTCAATCTATATATTCTGGATCAAAATTTACTATACTTAAAACTGCAGAGAGAGTGTAAGAAATGTGAATTTGGGACTTAACATGAAAAACTTAATTTTGACTATTTTGAAATGCTGAATGGATCTGATAGATTAGCACTGAAGTATCTTAGTATTTTTTGCTTGTTTTTTAATGACATTGTTTAATAAGTCAATATCACAAGTATATTCTGCCAAATAATGACTGCCTAAGAAACAAGATATTCATAATAATGAATAATAAAAACAGTATCATCATTGTTAATAATAGCAGTTGTCTTTTAATAATTATCTACTACTTGTCAGGTACTACAGAAAGTGCTTTACATGTGTCAAAAAAATATCAAAAACTTGAAAAAAAAGGCCAAAAAAATAGGTGGCACATTCTTTCAATGTTGTATGGAGACAAAGGCCACTCTAGATGATCTAGGGCAATAGTTTTCAACATGAGACAATTTTGTCCCTCAGAGAATAGTTAGCAATGTCTATTGCTACAACCAGGGGAAAGTGGTCCACTGGCGTCTAGCAGGTAGAAGCCAGGGATGCTACTAAATATCCTATAATGCTCAGGACAAACAACGAATTATCTAGCCCAAAATCAATAGTGCTGATGTTGAGAAACCCTGATTTAGGTGAATGTACTTCAAACTCACTATTTACTATTAATAAAGTATTACTTATTTTTAATAAAATCCCAGACCTACTGAAGTTATACATATTAACTTATAGATTTTTATCCAGTAGAGAAGCATGTAATTTTTGCCCGGATGAAAAGATAAGCACAAAGATTAAGTTCATGGCCTTGTTGGACATTAATCAGTTTCTTATCTAACTCAGCAATGCTATGTTAACACTGCCTATAAATACCTAGATTCACAAATGTACTCTGGGTTGGTTTAATATCTTCTTGGTTCTCTCATTAACAAGTGGAATATAATCTGTGACACATGTTCATTTTATATTTGCCTAAGAGCAGTGATTTTGCTTTTTTGAAAATCATACTTTAACATATATATTTAGCTTACTTAATCCAAACATCTCATGTCCATTTGACAAATGGGGAACTCAAGGCTTTGAAAGGTTAAATAACTTATCCACGTCACAGCTAGCAAAAAAAGGAATCATGTCTGACTCCAACGCCCATTTTCGACAATTAATAACTTCAAGTATATTTGCATTAGGTTAGATACTTGGTGAGTCAACTTTGAAATCCAAAGTCCTTACTACTCTTTCTAGCTGCTAGAGTGACAACTGAAGGCTATACGGCAAGCTGTTTTTAAAACACTTATCAATTACTTACCTATTTAAATTGGAGTTTTCTTAATACTGTATGATAAAATTAGAAAAAATATAGATGCTGAGACTAACATTAAAATGTCTGCATTACTCAAAACTGCCTTCTTGTTTACATTTACATAAGCAAATGTTGTAAATCTGAACTTATAAGTAAATATATGGTAATAAATACTACTATATTACATATTACAGTTTCACTTTCAATTGAAATCTTACAAAAAGGGATAAGAGGTTAAAACATAAGAGGAACATCCAACCAAACTTCTTCACCAATCACATTAGATCAGAGTTCAAAACAGAACAAAAATTAGATTACATAAACTTAGTCAAGAAAACTTTCAATTATATAAAATCCAGTTACAAAAAATGCTGGATTATAAAGTTATTATCACAAAACTAGGGTGAACTATCAAATTTTTCTTACATCCATAAGAAGCAGCTAAATTTGTAGGCCAGCAGTCCTTAAATGGGCAGGGTTACACACTTTTTTTTTAAGATCCCTAGATGACTGTGACATGTCACTGTTCCCCATCCCACTTAAAAAACATTAAGGTAGATCTATCAATAAATATTTGAGTTCTATACCAAAGATAGTACTAGCCTCTTTTTATATAAAAAGTACAATTCCTACAGAGCAGAATACTCAGATCAGATCACAAAAAGATATTACAGCTGAAGACCAGAACTTTACATCTTTAAGAATATCTGAATCTACACACTTGCCAAAAACAAACAAGAATAAAACAACAGTAATATCTGCTAAAATTTGGCACTATTTGCCAGGACTCTTCCATTGCTTTACATATAATAATTTTTTCAATCATCTTAATGCTAAGTAAATAAGTTACAGCATACAACTAGTTGATGTAACATCTGAGTTTCCATGGTGATAGGTGAAACATGAAGAACAATGATCATTCACTGAAGATTTCAACATTAGAAACTATACCCAACAGAAGCTCCTAATAATTTTTACAGTAAAGAAAATGCAGTTGGATCATAATGCTATAACAGGGTCATAGAGAATTTAAACAATTAATGGAGTTACACAACAACTATTTTTCTTAAATCACATGAAGAATTAATGCTGGGGTTTTGCTTATTTGCTTTCCATTTTAAACAGCATGAACACAGCAGTAACATTATAAACCTATGAATTTGCAATCAATTTTTCTGGCAAATAGTAGTCCAAGATAATGTGGACATCTCTATTATAAGCAGGCTTAAAAAAATCTATTTAGCAAAGATATGATAAAAGTGATTAAATACATTTTGCTGTGATTAAGAATACAAAATACTACTCTGTCAAATAAAATGTTGAATAAAGAAAATTAAAATTACTGTCAAATCAAATGCTATATCCACTCTTAATCAAACTGCACTACCTTGACTGATTTCAACTAGACACAGAATTTTGGCTGATTTCACAGTTGAAGACAACCAATTAGAAGAAATGAATGAATTAAACTGCGACTATACACAATTTCAAATAATGGGGCAAATCTTTATGATACAACTGTACCATGAAACCTCAACATACGCAGCCAAAATGGAGAGCATGACGGTGGAATTGCAGGAGTACCAACAAATTAATACAAACAATTTCCAATAAATTATTATTTATAATGCTGCTTTAAAAGGAACCTAACACTATCTCAACCACCTGACTTTGAGCACACACACACACACACTCCACAATTTGAGTACTTTGAGCACACACACCAAAATTTGACTTACCACTCTATTCTGAATGGCACTGTTTTGTTCAATCATAGTAATGGCTGATAAAAATGTCTAAGAAGAGCCATGCTAATGACACTGCTCATGGCAACAAAAAGAAGAGCTATTACTTTAGGAAAAGATGGAACTGGGCTCAGTATTACTTAGATTTTATAGTTACAAACTTAAATATTTAAAAACATTTTAAAAAAATCAAATTCACAGTGGAAACAAAACTTTGTTATTTTGAGTCTCTAACCTTTAACCTACCAGATCTAAATCGTTAGTGTTCATCAGAATGTCTTGTTAGAAATGCCTATTGCAGGTACTTCATGAAAATTTGTTCAACAAATGATAGCAAATCATCTTCCATGTGTCTCACTTATTCACTTAAGGTTACATGATGTGCATTTCATGGTTGATCCTCAAATCACCATATCTCTAGGGGAAAAAACCATCAAAACTTTCTTTGGGCCAAATGAAACATCAATTTGAGAACTACTAAGAATCTCAATAGATGCAGAAAAAGCACATGATAAAACACAAAACCTGTTCAAGAAAAATTCTCAACAAACCTGGGAAACAGTGAAAATTCCTCATCCTGATAAAGAGCATCTACAAAAAACCTACATGCAACACCATACTTAATAATGAAAGACTGAATGCTTTTTCCTTAAGATCAGAAAAAAAGAAAAGATGTATCCTTTTGTCACACTGATTTAAAACTTACTGGAGGTACTAACCAGTGTAATCAGTCAAGAAAAATAAAAGGCATACAGATTGAAAAGGAAGAAGTAAAACTGTCTTTATTTTTGCAGATGACATAATCCTGTATGTAGAAAATCCCAAGGAATCCACAAAAAACTATTAGAACTGCAGGATACAAAAGCAATATACAAAAATAAATTTTTATTATCTATAACGAACAATTGGAAAATGAAAGAAAATAATTCCATTCACAATTAATGTCAAAAAGCATAAAATATTTAGGAATAAGTTTAATAAAGGAAGCTCAATATTCATGCACTGAAAAATATAAAACATTATTAATGTAAATTAAAGAAGACAGAGATTCCACATTCATGGATTAGAACTACCACCAAGTAAAAGTAGCAACTATCATTTTTCAACTTTTTCTACAAAAGGTTTTTTAAAAATCAGATTCAAATAACTTACTGAAATTTTTTCAGTATAATCAAAACCACCATGAAGTGAAAACTATAACTTAGAGTACATTATTTGAAAAATATCATATTCACCTGACTGTTTAAAAAGTTTTACATAATCTTCAACAAGATATGACTCCTATTTTATGCAGTCTGCAGAGGCATCCCTGTATTTAAGGAGATTAGAGAAACCCATTACACACTGGAAGCAGAGCTCTGATAATTACATTCATGGTAAACACATTTACTTTTAGCATAAGACTTCTTTGACACCTACATGAGGTGGAAGTACCAAAAAAACAGATGAAAGCAGAGAGGCTCTATCTGAGAGCCAATGAGTCCCATCTTATGTCTTCTTATGTCCTCTTACGCTAATCAATGCAGGTCTTCAAGGAAACCTAGAGTATCAGACAGCAGGTTTTGAGTAGTGGTTCCCAAATGAACTATCCAAACAAGACTCCCAAGTATTTAGTCTAATTCAAGCCTAACAATCTTTATTTTAAATGAGCTCCCTATCTGATTCTAATACACAGACAGGTTTACAAACCCAGATAATCCAATTTAGAAAAGAAAAGCAGTTCTCAAACCAAAATGAGTCCAAAATTTCAACAGAGAATACTTTCTCAGGGAGAAGCATACAGAAGAAACATGGACAAAATATCCCAAAAAAGTATAAACAATGAGTTTAAAAGTAGGGTCTTAAATGACTAAGATCTTATTTTTGGAACAATAATAAATGTTTAATCAATACCACATTGTCTGAATAAATGATTATACATTCCTGTGATAAAATCCTAAACTGCCATTATAATACACACAAATAAACATGCAAGGGTACTTCAAAAAGTTCATGAAAAGATTTGTATTATCTTTTAATTCTATTTTTCCACTAACTTTTTGAAGTACCCTCATACATACTGTTAAAGAAAATGCAAGAGCATGGGAAGCTACTCCAACCTTGGACTATTCTGCTAAAAGGAAAAAAAAAATTTAGAAATTAGAGAAACAAAAAAGGTTTTACGTTGATTTATGAGTTCATGTCCCTTAATTACAGATAAAAGAGCTTATGTATGCATAGAAAAATGAGTAAACCATAACAAAATGATGGTGGTTAAGATACAGAGTCTGAGTTTACAGATGAGACTTATGTTTTTATATATTTCTGTACTTTATAATGAATGTACATTACTTTTATATCTCCCTCACCCTAAAGCTCAAAAGTGTTATTTTTTAAAGGAAACTATTGAAACATTAGTTCATATTCCAGAGTAAGCCATCCTAAATCTACTGTGAAATTAAACAAAATCTAAATACATAAAATATGAAAAACTTCTGTATCAGCCAATGAAAAATATAACTGGTACAGATCTTGCCCTTTTGCATTAAACAACTCAAAAACTAGAAAAAATACATGCAACAACAGTTTTCAGACATTGGGACAAGCAGGTGAGAGAAAGAAAACAAATGAGATGAGCTCTACTAACTTCCTGGCTTTCTGTCTAGTGGAAACTAGGACTTGGCACACAAAGGAGAAACCCACATGACCACAGCCATTTAACTGGGTTGAAGACATCAAGACTGGTGTTCAGGGAAGCTGAAGCACTGGAATTTGCAAGACAGAATACCAAAAAGGAGAAATCAAGTAGAGAAAGAACTCCATAAAGCAGTATTGGGAGCTCCCTCAAGATTTTAGTCTGAATATTAATCTATAAATGAGAGATATGAAATTCAACAAGGCCGAGCACAGAACTATAAGGAAGTTATAAGATGAACAAGTTCCAGAGCTCACAATGGGCTAGAAGTGTTCAGATCCTTACAGACAGGGTAGAGAAACTTCAGTGAATACTTGGAAGAATCAGTAGAGACTCCTACTCAAGCCATAGTAATAAGGATAAATTAGTATTAAAGAAAAACAATAAAAACAAAAAAGCCCTCAATTTAAAACCTCATTCCATTTGATAAAAGTGAAAGCAATAAAAATATACCAAATGGAATGAAGTTTTAAAGTACTGAAAGAAAAAAAGCTCTGTCAACCCAGAATTTTATATTCATCAAAAATATCACTCAAGGGCGGAGTTTCAAGATGGCGGCGGCTGCGGCGGCTGGCGCAGAGTAGCTGAGGTGGAAAAGGTGGCCACTGGGCCTCAGGCAGCCGGGAAACTTGTGGACCTTCCTCTGGCCATCTCTTAAGGGAGGACTGCTGCTGCTGGCCGGTCGTGGGGGCTCAACGCCACTTTGCCCCCGGCAGGAGAGGCTGCCTCATTTACAGGCAACAGCTTTGAAGTGTGGAGCAGGAAAAGAACTGTTTCTTAGCTGCAAAAGCGAGTCTTGAAACAGGGAACACGGCGCCAGGGCTGCTGTGGATGCAGCCAGGATCCCGGAGGCTGGGGCCGCACTGAAGGCGGCCAGCTGCCCTATTCAGGATTCGAGGTTTCAGGCCGGCATTAAAGAAGATTCCTGGGAGCGCCCGAGCGGCGCCGCGACTGAACAGCCCGAGGCGGCAGCGCCGAGAACACGGAAGGCAACAAACCAGAGACAGAGCGAGCGCCCGACCTGGCACAGCACTGTGAGTGATCCCTGGCACAGCTCTGTTCGGGGGGTGGATGCCCACGCGGCTCCCGCCTGCACCACCAGGCCACTCACTGCCCCGGTGCTGCCTCCATTTTCCCAGGTGCGGGCAGCTCCGCCCTGCTCGGCCATCACTGAGCCCATTTGCTTGGCCTGGCGCGGGGCTTTCCGGACCCTGCGGGCCGGCCTCCTCTCCCACTCCCTCCACGGTTCTCTGGCGGGGCTGGGGGTGTGGGGCGTCCCGACCAGTGTTGGGAAGGCTAGGAAGTACGGGCAGGCCGACTGTCACTCCACCACACCCTGGACTCCGGCCCCAGTAAACTTCCTGTTACTGGGAGGCAGATACCATCTCTGCGACCACCAGTTTGGAAAAAAGCCTAACGAATTTCTGGTTGGGAATAGTGTGGTAGGAGAGTTCCCAGGTCCGCTTGAACCTGCCGGAGAGCAGGCGGCAGGCGGGCACTAGACTCGGTTTATACCGGGGGGATACAAAGGTGAACAAGACCCGAGAAAGATCTACACAGTGCTACAAAGGCACCCAGAGAGACCGGTCGTCTGTGCCTAGCAGAAACCTGGTAGACTTCCTGGGCGAGGCGGTGCTGAGCAGGGTCTTGAAGGCCCAGCTGATAGACGAGGGGTGCAGAAGACACACCCCAGCCCAGCACAGTGTGCACAGAGGGGGGAGACGTGCGGCCAGGGAGGCGGAGACTCGACAGAAACCACACACCCGGTGGGGTCGCCACTGCACGATCTAACAGCCTGGGCCAGAGCACAAGGAACGGGGAGAAGTCCTGTACAGAAAGTGAAAGCTCAACAGAGATCACACACCCTGTGGTACGTGATCCACCAGCCCACCAGAGTACAAGCTGACCAGAAAGGTGGATCCCCGGAGAAGCCATACCAAATTGGCAACCACAGCAACATCCTAGTTAGTCATTAGTCTCAAACCGGTGGTCTGTGAAACCCCCTGCCACAATGAATAAACACCAAAAAAAAGACACCAGAAATACAAAAAATCAAGAAAGTACACCACCAAAAGTTAATAAATCTCATACTCTAGATCCTATAGAACAAGAAGCCCTTGAAATAACTGACAAGGAATTTCGAGTGATAATTCTAAGGAAACTGAATGAGGTACAAGAAAACTCAGCTAGACATCATGATGAAATGAGGAAAAGTATACAGGATCTGAAAGAGGAAATATACAAGGAAATCAATGTCCTGAAAAAAAATGTAGCAGAACTTGCTGAACTGAAGAAGTTATTCAGCGAAATAAAAAACACAATGGAGAGTTTAACCAGCAGGCTTGTCGAAGTTGAAGAGAGAACCTCTGAACTTGAAGATGGGCTGTTTGAAATAACACTAGCAGACAAAAAGAAAGAAAAAAGAATCAAGGACATGGAAGAAAATCTGAGAGAGATATCAGACAACCTCAAGCGCTCAAATATCCGAGTCATGGGTATTCCAGAAGGGGAGGAAAATGGAGATTCCATTGAAAACATATTCAACAAAATAGTGGCAGAAAACTTCCCAGGTATAGGAAAAATCACAGATCTTCAGATCCAGGAAGCTCAACGATCTCCAAACGTATTCAACCCAAAAAGGCCTTCTCCAAGACATGTCATAGTCAAATTGGCAAAACTCAGAGACAAAGAGAGAATCTTAAAAGCTGCAAGAGAGAAGCGTCAAATCACCTATAAGGGAGCCCCAATCAGGTTAACATCAGACTTTTCATCACAAACTCTAAAAGCTAGAAAGGAATGGGATGATATTTTCAAAATACTAAAAGACAAAGATTGCCAGCCAAGAATACTCTACCCTGCAAGGCTATCCTTCCGAAATGAGGGGCAAATAGTATATTTCTCAGACAAACAAAAACTGCGGGAGTTCACTACCACAAGACCACCCTTACAAGAAATCCTCAAGGGAGTACTGGGTTTGGTTCCTGAAAAATAACTACCACTGCCATAAAAACCTAAGAAAAATCTAAACCCGCTAGTACAATAAAAATGGCATTCATGAAGAGAAAACAAGCTAACAAAAACACTATCTACAACCTAAGGAACCAACAAACAAAGAAAACAAACAGTAAATCAGAAAGCAAGGAACAAAAGACACCTAAGACAACCAAACAACCAATAAAATGCTAGGAATAAATCAACACCTTTCAATAACAACTCTTAATGTTAAAGGCTTAAATTCCCCAATTAAAAGACACAGACTGGCTGACTGGATCAAAAAGCAGGACCCAACTATATGCTGCCTACAAGAGACCCACCTCACCCATAAAGATTCACACAGACTAAGAGTGAAAGGATGGAAAAAGATTTACCATGCAAACAGAAAAGAAAAACGAGCTGGAGTGGCTATTCTTATATCTGACAAAATAGACTTTAAACTAAAAACCATAAAAAGAGACAATGAGGGACACTACTTAATGATAAAAGGACTGATCCATCAAGAAGACATAACAATCATAAATACGTACGCACCCAATGTTGGAGCAGCCAGATTTATAAAACAAACTCTATTAGACCTAAAGAAGGAAATAGACACTAATACCATAATAGCAGGGGACCTGAACACTCCACTGTCAATATTAGACAGATCATCTAGGCAAAGAATCAGTAGAGAAACACAAGATCTAAACAAGACTCTAGACCAACTGGAATTGGCAGATATCTACAGAACATTCCACCCAACAACCTCAGAATATTCATTCTTCTCATCAGCACATGGATCATTCTCCAGGATAGATCACATATTAGGTCACAAATCAAGTCTCAATAAATTCAAAAAAATTGGAATTATCCCATGTATCTTCTCAGACCACAATGGATTAAAACTAGAAATTAATAACAAACAAAACTCTGGAAACTATACAAACACATGGAAATTAAACAGCATTCTACTTAATGACATATGGGTCCAAGAAGAAATCAAGCAGGAAATCAAAAAGTTTATTGAAACTAATGAAAACAATGATACATCATACCAAAACCTGTGGGATACTGCAAAAGCAGTATTGAGGGGAAAATTTATTGCATTAAATGCTCACTTCAGAAGAATGGAAAGATGGCAAGTGAACAACCTAACACTTCACCTTAAAGAACTAGAAAAACAAGAACAATCCAATCCTAAAGTTAGCAGACGGAAAGAAATCATTAAGATCAGAGCAGAACTGAATGAAATTGAAAACCAAAAAACAATTCAAAAGATCAACGAATCAAAAAGTTGGTTTTTTGAAAAGATAAATAAAATTGACAAACCATTAGCATGGCTAACAAAAAAAAAAGAAGAGAGAAGACTCAAATAACAAAAATTAGAAATGAAAAAGGCGATATTACAACTGATTCATCTGAAATACAAGGAATCATTCGAGACTACTATAAACAACTATACGCCAACAAATTTGAAAATCTGGAGGAAATGGATAAATTTCTGGACACACACAAGCTCCCAAAACTGAACCGTGAAGACGTAGAAAATTTGAACAGACCAATAACAATAAAGGAGATTGAAGCTGTTATCAGAAGGCTCCCAACAAAGAAAAGCCCAGGACCAGATGGATTCACAGCAGAATTTTACCAAACATTCAAAGAGGAATTGACACCGATTCTTTACAAACTATTCCAAAAGATTGAAACGGACACAAATCTACCAAACTCATTCTATGAAGCAAACATCATCCTGATACCAAAACCAGGTAAAGATATAACCAAAAAAGAAAACTACAGGCCGATATCCTTGATGAATATAGATGCAAAAATCCTCACTAAAATACTAGCAAACAGAATACAGCAACACATATGAAAAATTATTCATCACGATCAAGTGGGATTCATCCCAGGGATGCAAGGTTGGTTCAACATACGCAAATCAATAAATGTGATACACCATATTAATAAACTCAAACACAAGGACCATATGATCATCTCTATAGATGCTGAAAAAGCATTTGATAAAGTTCAGCACTCATTCATGACAAAGACCCTCTATAAGTTAGGTATAGAGGGAAAGTATCTCAACATAATTAAAGCCATATATGACAAACCCACTGCCAATATCATCCTGAATGGGGAAAAGCTGAAAGCTTTTCCTTTAAGAACAGGAACTAGACAAGGATGCCCACTCTCACCACTCCTATTCAACATAGTGTTGGAAGTACTAGCCAGAGCAATCAGAGAAGAGAAGGAAATAAAGGGCATCCAGATTGGAAAAGATGAAGTCAAACTGTCCCTGTTTGCAGATGACATGATCCTATATATCGAACAGCCTAAAACCTCTACAAAAAAACTGTTGGAATTGATAAACGATTTCAGCACAGTAGCAGGATACAAAATCAACACACAAAAATCAGTAGCATTTCTTTTCTCCAATAGTGAACATGCAGAAGGAGAAATCAAGAAAGCCTGCCCATTTACAATAGCCACCAAAAAAATAAAATACTTAGGAATTGAGTTAACCAAGGAGGTGAAAAATCTCTATAATGAGAACTACAAACCACTGCTGAGAGAAATTAGAGAGGATACAAGAAGATGGAAAGATATTCCATGCTCTTGGATTGGAAGAATCAACATAGTGAAAATGTCCATACTACCCAAAGTGATATACAAATTCAATGCAATCCCCATCAAAATTCCAAAGACATTTTTCTCAGAAATGGAAAAAACTATTCAGACATTTTTATGGAACAATAAAAGACCACGAATAGCCAAAGCAATGCTCAGCAAAAAAAATAAAGCTGGAGGCATAACACTACCTGACTTTAAGCTATACTACAAAGCTATAATAACCAAAACAGTATGGTACTGGCATAAAAACAGACACACTGACCAATGGAATAGAATAGAGAATCCAGAAATCAACCCACACACTTACTGGCATCTGATCTTTGACAAAGGCACCAAGCCTATTCACTGGGGAAGGGATTGCCTCTTCAGCAAGTGGTGCTGGGATAACTGGATATCGATATGCAGGAGAATGAAACTAGATCCATACCTCTCACCGTATACTAAAATCAACTCAAAATGGATTAAGGATTTAAATATACACCCTGAGACAATAAAACTTCTTAAAGAAAACATAGGGGAAACACTTCAGGAAATAGGACTGGGCACAGACTTCATGAATACGACCCCAAAAGCACGGGCAACCAAAGGAAAAATAAACAAATGGGATTATATCAAACTAAAAAGCTTCTGCACAGCAAAAGAAACAATTAAAAGAGCTAAAAGACAACCAACAGAGTGGGAGAAAATATTTGCAAAATATACATCTGACAAAGGATTAATATCCAGAATATATAAGGAACTCAAACAACTTTACAAGAAGAAAACAAGCAACCCAATTAAAAAATGGGCAAAAGAGCTAAGTAGGCATTTCTCTAAGGAAGATATCCAAATGGCCAACAGACATATGAAAAAATGCTCAACATCACTCAGCATCCGGGAAATGCAAATCAAAACCACATTGAGATACCATCTAACCCCAGTTAGGATGGCTAAAATCCAAAAGACTATGAACGATAAATGCTGGCGAGGCTGCGGAGAAAAAGGAACTCTCATACATTGTTGGTGGGACTGCAAAATGGTGCAGCCTCTATGGAAAATGGTATGGAGGTTCCTTAAACAATTGCAAATAGATCTACCATATGACCCAGCTATCCCACTGCTTGGAATATACCCAGAGGAATGGAAATCATCAAGTCGAAGGTATACCTGTTCCCCAATGTTCATCGCAGCACTCTTTACAATAGCCAAGAGTTGGAACCAGCCCAAATGCCCATCATCAGATGAGTGGATACGGAAAATGTGGTACATCTACACAATGGAATACTACTCAGCTATAAAAACGAATGAAATACTGCCATTTGCAACAACATGGATGGACCTTGAGAGAATTATATTAAGTGAAACAAGTCAGGCACAGAAAGAGAAATACCACATGTTCTCACTTATTGGAGGGAGCTAAAAATTAATATATAAATTCACACACACACATACACACACACACACACACAAACCGGGGGGGGGGGGGAAGAAGATATAACAACCACAATTATTTGAAGTTGATACAACAAACAAACAGAAAGGACATTGTTGGGGGGGAGGGGGAGGGGGGGAGTGAGATGGGAGGGAGGTTTTGGTGATGGGGAGCATTAATCAGCTACAATGGATATCGACAAAATAAAATTAAAAAAATAAATAAATTAAAAAAAATAAAAAAAAAATAAATCAAATGTATTCAAAAAAAAAATATATATCACTCAAAAATAAAGGCAACAAGAACATACATTGTGGAAAAGACTGCCTCCTCAATAAATGGTGCTGGGAAAATTGGACATCCATATGTAGAAAAATGAAACTAGACCTGTAACTCTCACCATATACCAAAATCAACTCTAAATGGATTAAAGACTTAAATATTAAGACCCGAAACCATAAAATTACTAGAGGAAAACATAGGGGAAACACTTCAGGAAGTAGGACTGCACAAAGACTTTATGAATAAAAACCCCAAAAGCACAAACAACAAAAGAAAAAATAAACAAATGGGATTATATCAATAAACTAAAAAGCTTCTGCACAGCAAAGGAAACAATCAATAGAATGGAAAAACAACCTACGGATATGAGAAAATATTTGCAACCTATACATTGAACAAGGGATTATTAATATCCAGACTAAAGAAGGAACTCAAACAACTACACAGTAAAAAAACAAATAATCCAATTAGCAAAGGAGATGAACAGACATTTTTCAAAGGAAGACATACAAATGGACAACAGGTACATGAAGGAATGCTCAATCATCACTGATCATCAGGGTAATGCAAATCAAAACCACACTGAGATATCATCCCACCCCAGTTAGACTGGCCATTATTAAAAAGACTGACAATAACAAATACTGGTGAGGATGCGGGGAGAGGGGAACTCTTCTACACTGCTGGTGAGACTGTAAATTAGCATAGCCATTATGGAAAACAGTATGGAGGTTTCTCAAACAACTACAGATAGAACCATGTTATCTTGCAATTCCACTACTGGGTATATATCAAAAGGAATGGAAATCATCATGTCGAAGGGATACCTGCACCCCCACGTTCATCACAACTCTATTTACAATAGCCAAAATATGGAAGCAACCAAAATGTCCATTGATGGACGAATGGATAAAGAAAATGTGGTATATATACACAATGGAATACTACTAAGCCATAAAAAAAGAATGAAATTCTGCCATTTGTAGCAACATGGACGAGCCTGGAGAAAATTATGTTAAGTGATATAAGCCAGACACAGAAGGAGAAATACCACATGTTCACACTCCTAAATGGGAGGGAGGGAGGGAGGGAATTAGGGAAAGAGGGAGGGAGGGAGGGAGGATGAAAAGACAACAATACGTTGAACTTTCAGAAGGAGAGAACAAACCTAAGGATACTGGAAATGGCGGGGGAGAGAGAGGGGGATTGGGGAGTGACAGCTTGGATAAAGGGCATAAAGAAAAATTAAGATTTGTAATAACGAATACGCTAATAATAAAAATAAATTAATTTAAAAAATAAAATAAAGGCAAAATACTTTTTCAGGCAAACAAAAGCTGAGAGAATTCATCACCAAAAGAAATGCACTTTCAAGAAATATTAAAGAAGTTCTTCATGCTGGAAAAAAAAAAAAAACAGATGATCTACAGGATTAAACAAAGACCATCAAAAATGGTAAACATTTAAATGAATATTAAAGACTTTATTCCTGATTTTTAAATTTCTTTAAAATATAATTCTGCAACACTATAAACTCCTAGAAGATAACGTATGACAAAATCTATGTGACCTTGGGAATGACAATAAGTTTTTAGATACAACACCAAAACATGACCCATGAAGGAAAAAATTGATAAACTGGACTTCATTAATATTAAAAACTTCTGCTCTGCCAAAGATCCTGTTCAGAGAATGAAAAGCCAAGCCACAGACTGGCAGAAAATACTTGCAAAATGTATGTAATAAAGACTAGTAACCCAAAATATACAAAGAACTTTTAAAACTCAATAATATGAAAATAAAAAACTCAATTAAGAAATAGGCAAAAGATCTGAACGAAAACTTTACCAAAGAAAATAGATAGATGGCACAAGAGCATATAAAAGATGCTCAACATTGTATGCCATTAGGGAATTTTAAAATATAACAAGATACTACTACACACCTATTAGAATGACTAGAATTTAAAATGCTGACAACACCAAATGCTGGCAAGAATGTGGAGCAACAGGAACACTCATTCATTGCTGGTAAGAATGCAAAGTGGTACATCCTCTTTGGAAGACATTGGGTAGTCTCTTACAAAACTAGACATACTCTCACCACACAAGCAATCACATGCTCCTTGACATATACCCAAATGACTGAAACACTTACATCCACACAAAAACCTGCACACATATGTTTATAGCAGCTTTATTCATAATTGCTGAAACTTGGAAGCAAAAAAGATGTTCTTTAATGTGTAAATGGATAAATAAACTGTGGTACACCCATACAACAGAATACTATTCAGTGATAAGAAGAAATGTGCCATCAAGCACAAAGATATGGAGGAATCTTAAATGCATACTGCTCAGTGAAAGAAGCCAATCTGGAAAGGATATATATTTCATATTGCCAACTATATAATATTCTGGAAAAGGCAAAACTGCAGACAGAAAAAAGATCACTGCTTGCCAGGGGTTCAGGGAGAAGGAGGGAGAGATGAATAGGTGGAACACTGTGGATTTTTAGGGCAATTAAACCATTCTGTATGATATTATAATGGTGGATACATCATTACACATTTTCAAAATTCATAGAACATACAATACAAAGAGTGAACATATGGACAAAGAGTCCATAATGTAAATTATGGACTTCAGTAAATAACAATGTATCAATATTGGCTCATTAATTATAGGTCTGTACTTTCTGCTCATTTTTTCTGTAAACCTAAAACTGTTCTAAAGATAAAGTCTATTAACTTAAAAAGAAAAAGATAATGTTCTGTTTAAGGCCAAAATAATAACCATGGTTTACAAGATTTATGAGAGTATTTCAAAAATTAATGGAAAAATGAAATTAAAAGATAATACAAATCTTTCCATGAACTTTTTGAAGATCCCACATATATGAAGAAGTAAGATACGTGACAACAGTAACACAGAAGAATGATGGGGGTCATTCTTTTTGTGGGGGAAATGGAAGTGTTCTATTTAAGGTTCTAACATTAAATGTCAAGTGATATAATATTTGAAGGTTAACTATGATAACTTAGAGATGCATATTGTGAATCTTAGACTCTAGGGCCTGGAACAACTACTAAAAGAATAAAGCAAAGAGGTATACCTAAATAAGCCAAAAAGGAATCATAAAAAATAATTAATGCAAAAGAAGGCTGCAAAAGGAAAAAGAACAAAAAATAAGTGGGACAATTAGAAAAAAACAGCAAGATGTGAGATTTAAACACAACTGTATTGATAATTACATTAAATAATGCATTGCACTATGACATGAAGACACGTTTAAATGTGTCTATCAAGTGGGACAAAGTGGTACCAAAAGATTCATTCTAATATATTCAATTACAATATTCATATGAATATAATCCACTATGTAAATTGATATTTTACTGAAGGATAGTCATAGCTATACATATGATCCCTAAATCATATTTTTAAAATGTAAGACAGCCAAAAATTGTAAATAGTAGGTTTTAATGTATGTATTAGATTCTAATCCACCGAACAGTTTTTATTTTCCATATGGATTTTGCAAATTAAAAAATCACAAAGTGTGATAAGCACTAAAAAGGAAACAAATAGTACGTGGTCAGTAAGAATAGGGAAGATTTTACTTACATAATTAGAGAATACCTCTTTGAGGAGGTGTCATTTAGACTGAGACCTAAAAGATTACAAAAGGGCAAACATGTAAAAATCAAGAAGTACAGCTTTCAGACATTAAGAGTAGCTGATCCAAAAGTACTGGAATTTTACGATCTGAAAGAAGATTAGTATAGCTAGAGTGCAGTCAACCAGGAGAAGAATGGTTTAAGTCAGAAAGGCAGGTAGGGTCTAGCTCATACAAGATCTAGTATACCAGAATAACCTAAGTTTGGGTTTTATTCTAACTGGAATTGTGAGCCATTTAGAGGCTTTTAAGCAAGGGACTGCCGAAAATCTGATTTACATATTTTTTCCACTCTCGTTTATGTGGACAGTGGGTTATACATAAGCAACAGTGGAAGCAGAGAGATCAAATATTTGGAACTTGGGTCCAGGTAAGAAATAATAATGGCTTAGACAAGTGTGCAAATAGTGGAGATAATAAGACAGATTAAGGTTATATTTTAAAGGCAAAGTAGAGAGGATTTACTGAGGAAGTAGATGCCGGAGTAAAAGAAAGAAAACAAACAAGGATGACTCCCAGGTTTTCTAGCTTGAGAAATATAGTGTTAGATGGAAGCAACAGAAAATATACTGGACATTATAAATATAAAATACTTATTAGATATCTAAGTAATATGCTAGATAACAAATCTAGGAAAGATACCTAGAGATGTAAATTTGAGAGTCATCAAAATGTAAAAATTTGTTATGTCATCAATAAAGTCAAAGGAATAACTGAGATTGCCTTTAGTGATAAAGAATAGAAAAAGAGTAAGGTCAGAACATCAGTTAACACCAAATTATAGGTAAAGCAGAGAAAAACCTAGAAAAGCTAGTGAACCAGTGAGATTGGAAATAAGGTCAAAAGAATACATTATCACAGAAATCAAGAGGGAAAGCATATTTCAAGAAAATCAAAATGGTCAATATAGAAAACAGTATCAAAAGGTTGAAGAATAGGACAGAAAAGTGTTATTAGATTTGACAACAGAAAAGCTGTTGGCAATTTTGAGAAAGGCGATTTAAATGCAGTATTGGTGATATCGTAATAAGTTAATGAGTGTTAGCATGAGGTGAGAAAGTATAGACAGCCTGTGTATCAGATTTATCTACAAATAAATCTTTAGAGAAATGTAGCTATAAAGGAGAGCATGGAAATAAGAGTGGACAGATGGGTGATCAACAGTTTTCTTAAGTTGGGAAAAGGCATAATATGTTTGTATGCAGAAAGAAATTATAGTAAGATGGAAGAATTAGCAACGAAACAAGGTACCTCACAAGGAAGAGATGGAGTAAAGAGTACAAATGGAAGGACTGGCCTCTGAGAAGAGAGCTACTTTCTCCATTATAACAATAGGACACAGGAGAAAATGAGTGAGGACGCAGTAAGATTATGGATTTTGTGGTGAGAGAATAAGGGATTTCCATCTGATAAGTACTTTTGAAAAAAATTGCTCTTCAACTAAGGGGAGATGTCAAAGAGGTATGAGAAAAAAAAAGCATGAAAGAGTAAACTTGGAAAGTAACAGAGCATGCTAAGCTGAGAAATATGGCAAATTCTAGCAGAGTTCACAGACCATGTGAGACCCAAGCTCATAAATATAAAGAGCAGCCAACTGTATAATTTTCTCCAGCTGGAGAAGTCATTTAGGTTTTACCTGGTAAGACAGCTTGAGAGAAGGATAAGAGAATTGAGTATTTGCTAGTAAATGATTATATTTAAGAACCACCATTAGTTCAACTTGGGAGAGCATGGTACTGATAAAACCAAGGTCAAGGGTTCAGATCCCCATACCAGCTAGCCGCCCCCACAAAAAGGAACCACAGAATTGAAACTGAAGAGGCAAAAGGGAGCTCATAGAGATACACTATATGGTGGCATCAATAACTTGAAGAGGTTAAAGGAGTTAGAAAAATATTATAGTGAGCAAACTTTTGCAAAGGTGCTAAAAGTTTAGGAGGTCATATTTGGAGAGCTAAGTATTTAAAATCAATATTCCACAGGTGATAGGAGTTTATGTAGGGTATTAATTTTTTGCTGCTATGTAACAAATTACAGTCACATATAACTTACTAACAGGGCTACATTCTGAGAAATGCATTGTTTGTGATGTTCACAGAACAATGAAATCACCGGAGTGTACATATTAAACAAACCCAGATGGTATAGTCTACTACGTGCCTAGGTTATATGGTATAGCCTATGGCTCCTAGACAATAAACCTGTACAGCATGTTACTATACTGAATACTGTAGGCAACTGTAACACAATGGTAAGTATCTGCATATCTAAATATATCTACATGTAGAAAAAGTAATGCATTGCACTATGACATGAAGAGAGCTATGATGTCACTAGCAACAGGAATTTTTCAGCTCCGTTATAATCTCATGGGACCACCACTGCATACACAGTCTGTTGTTGAAACGTTATTATGTGGCATATAACTATACCTCAAATCTTAGTGGCAAAGAGCAATAAGAAACAGTATCTCACACAGTTTCTGTGGGTGAGAATTTAAGAGAGGTTTAGCTGGGTAGTTCTGAGTGGTGGTCTCATGAGATACAGTGATGATGTCATCCAGGCTATATAGTCATTTGAAGGCTTGAATGGGACCAAATGATTTGTTTCCAAGATGGCTCACCCAAACGGCTGATGGGTTAGTGTTGGCTGTTGGCAGGAGGCCACATTTCCTCTCCTGTGGACCTCTTTATAGGGCTGCTTGAGTGTCCTCATGACATGACAAATGGCTTCCCCCAGAGCAGGTGATCCAAGAGAGCAAGGAGGAAACATCAATTTTTTTTATGACTTAGCCTCTGAAGTCACACACCATCATTTCCACAATATCCTGTTGGTTACACAAGTGAGTCCTATTCACTGGGAGAAGGGATATCAGCAGGGAAAAAAAATCACTAGGGTCTATCTTGGAAGTTGGCTATGTATGCCACATGGGAATAGGTCTAGAACATGGACATAATCGTTAATATAATAATACAAATAATATTTGTTCAAAATAATCACTTTGATAGTATTCCACTGCCTATAGTATAAAAATCCAAACCATTCAGCTCAGTATTCAGACTTCCCAATCCCATAAACTCTCTCCCCACTGGGAACTGGTCTCAAAGGTGGATTGTCCCTAAAGGAATCAGTGGAGCCTGAGCAGGGAAGATTACAGTAGCAGAGCCAAAGTCAGGATAAGTCTGTTTTCACGCTTTTTCTAAGTAATAAAGGTGGTAGATAATCTATGCGCCGGGGAGGGGAGATGACTAGGAAGGAGATCAATACATGCTAAGTATACTTTTTTTGTTGCTTTAGTCAAGAAAATTCATCTTTCAAAATAAACGAGAAATTATTTTCTTCAAAAATCATTTGCTGTCCATAACAAACTCTGTCATTATAAAATTATGAATTAGTAAAGGTTATTTAATTCATATACTGGAAAACAGGCAACCATTTAATTGACTAGGATTTAATGGTGGCCAAAAAAAAAGTAAACAACTGGTGTCTGGGAGTTCAGTTCATGCTCAGGTCAGAATGTCAAAGGTCTCACAGAACATAGATCGTACCATAACAACTAGAAAAAAAAAAAGTAGACAAACTAAATATGTTTAAAAAACACAACAAGAACTTCCACTTAGAGGAACATGGAGGAGGACTTTCCCCTATGCCTCCTAAGTACAACTAAAATCCGTGGCCAATATACAACAAAAATTACAAGACTCTTAAAGGTAGAGAGAAAGTGGCAGACCAATTAGGAACCTGAGAACATGAGGAAGGTATGGTGGTGAATCCCTGAGTTTTCTTTTTGCCTCATGAGATAGCACAACTCAGAAATGCCAATGGGTGCAGACCCCACCCCCTGCCAAAAAAAGAAGAAAGGCACCAACAAAAGCTCGCTCTTTCAGGGTTTTGTTGCCACAGGACCAGGAAAAGAGCAGCTGAACAAGACAAAACTTTCAGATGATAACCTTTCTACTCTAGCCAAACACCACAGAAAAAACTGTGTCACCAACTACACCCACACCAGCAAAGGCCAGTGGGTAGCCTATAATTCCACTCTCACTAGGCTGTAAGAAGGTACCCAAACCACCCTCCCCAACTGAGACTGGGTCAGAGAAAGCCAAGTAAGGAGCTGGGATTTTTATCCCTGCCCAGTGGCAAAGAGATATCCCTCTCCACTAGCAGAGGGTGGGGGAAGTGTTAGAGGATGCCTAGTGGAGAGTCAGGACTCTCTTCACCATTCAGCAGTAATAAGGCCACATTCCACCAACCCCACATCTCCCACGTTGGGAACAGTAATGAGGCATTCTAAATCTCCTAGCCAAGGAAGTATAAATTGAGGCCTAAGGGAGAACCGGAATTCCCACTGACACCCACTAGTTAACATTTCCCAATTCATTTATGAAGTCACTATTGCCCTGATTCCAAAAGCAGACAAGATAGAAAGCTTGGACTTTCAACCATGCCCACTGGTAACAAAGGTTTCTCCCCAGTGTTAATTAGACCGTGTGGGGAGCTGGAACTCCCACTCTGTCCCAACAGGAGTGAGGTGTGTGAATGAAGGCAGTGTGGTAAACCTAGACTTTTACCTCCTCTAAGTAATAAAGAGGCAGTGCTCAACATTCTACTGCCAGAGCCGTGTCAGAGAAAGCCAGCTAAAACACAAGGTTTAATAGGTTCTGGAGTCTCATAACACAAAAAATATCCACGTTTCAATTGAAAATCATTTGTCATACTAAGAACCAGGAATGTCTCAAACTGAACAAAAAAAGACAATCAAAACATGCCAACACCTACAATGCCACAGACAGAATTATCTAACAGAATTTAAGGCAACATAAAAATAATTCAATGAGCAATTACAAATTACATGAAACAAATGAAATAATAGAAACCCTTAACAAAGAAATAGAAAGTCTGAACAAAATACACACAGAAGATATAAAGAATTAAATGGAAATGATAAAACTGAAAATACAATAACAAAAACAAAATATCCAATCTGAACAGAGGAAAAAGACTGAAGAAAAGTGAACACAGCAAAAGAAATATGTGGGAGACTATACTGAGTCTCAATAGATTTAAAAAGATAGGTATCACATGAGCTATCATCTCCAATCACAACTGGATGAAGTTAGGAATCAGTCACTGAAGAAAAGCTGAAAAATTCACCAATTTGTAGAACTTAAACAACACACTCTTAAACAACCAAAGGATCAAAGAAGAAATCACAAAGGAAATTAGAAAATACTTACAGATGAATGAAAATAAAAACACAATATATCAAAATTTATGGCATACAGCAAAAACAGTGCTAAGGGGGAAATTTACAGCTCTAAATGCTTACATTAGAAAACAAGATGGGCTGGCTAGTTAGCTCAGCTGGTTAAAGCATCATGCTGATAACATCAAGGTCCAGGATTCAATCCCTGTACTGGCCAGCTGCCAAAAGAAAGAAAAGAAAAAAGAAAGATCTCAAATCAAGAACTTAACTTTAAAAACTTAAGGAACTAGAAAAACAAGAACAAACAAGATATAAGGCTAGCAGGAGGAAGGAAATAATAAAGATTAAAGCAGAGATAAACAATAGAGATAACATAGAGAAAAATCAATGAAACCAAAATCAGTTCTTTCACAAGATCAACAAAATGGCAAACCTTTGGCTAGATGGAAAAAAAGAGAGAAGACTCAAATTACTAAAATCAAAACTGAAAGTGGGGACATTACTACCAATTCTAAATAAACAGGATTAAAAGACAGTACCATGAGCAAGTGTATGCCAACGAACTAGATTAACCTAGATGAAATGGCAATTTCCTAGAAATACAAAACCTATCGACTAAACCACAATGAAAGAGAAAATCTTAATAGATCTATAACTAGTAAGGAGATTGAATCAGTGATCAAAAATCCCCTAACAAAGAAAAGTCCTGGACTGATGGTTTCACTGGTGAATTCTACCAAGCATTTAAAGAACACCAAACTTCTCAAACTTTTCCAAAAAATTGAAGAGGAGGAAATACATTCAAACTTATTTTATGAGGCCAGCATTACTCTGATACCCAAACAAAGGACACCAAATAAAACTATAGACCACTATCCCTTAGGAACACTGATAAAACCCTCAACAAAATACTAGCAAACTGAATTCAGCAGTATATTAAAAGGATTATACACCATGACCAAGTGGTATGTAGTCATGGAACGCAAGGACGGTTCAACATACAAAAATGGACCAATGTAATATGCCATATGAACAGAATGAAGGGGAAAAACTACACGATCATCTCAATTGATGCAGAAAAGCATTTGACAATATTCAACCTCTGTCATGATAAAAAAAAAACACTCAACAAACTAGGAATAGAAGGAAACTACCTCCACATAATAAAGGCTATATATGAAAAACCCACAGCTAGCACCACACTCAACAGTGAAAGACTAAAAGTCTTTCCTCTAAGATCAGGAATAAGACAAGGATATACCCACTTTCACCACTTCTATTCTATTTAGTATTGGAAGTCCTAGCCAGAGCAATTAGGCAAGAAAAACAAATAAATAAAAGGCATCCAAATTGGAAAGGAAGAAGTAAAATTAACTCTGTTTACAGGCAAGATTTTATATGTAGAAAATCCTAAAAGCCAAAAAAAACTTGTTAAAACTTATAAACAAATTCTGCAAAGTAGTAGAATACAAATTCAACACACAAAAATCAGTTGCTTGTGTATATATTAATAATGAACAATTCCAAATGAAAATTAAGGAAAAACCACATTTACAATAACATCAAAAAAGATAAAATAGTTCAGAATTAACTTAATCAAGGAGGTTAAAGATTTATACAATAAAAACTACCACACATTTCTGAAATAAATTAAAGAGGGCATTTTTAAAAGACATAAACTTCCCATCTTCTGGACTGGAAGACTTAATATTGTTAAGATCTCCATATTGTCCAAAGGAATCTACAGATTCAATACAATCCCTATCAAAATCCTAATAATGTTTTTGCAGAAATATAAAAATCCACTCTAAAATGCATATGAAATCTCAAGGGACCCAAATAGCTAAAACAATCTTGAAAAAGAACAAAGCTAGAAGACTAGAGGACCTCCTGATTTCAAAACTTACTACAGAGCTACAGTACTCAAAATGGTGTAGTGCTGGCATAAAGACAAACGTATAGATAAGTGGAATAAAATAGAGACCCAATAATAAACCCTCACATACACAGTCAAATGATTTTTGACAAAGGTGTCAAGACCATTCAATTAGGAAAGGACTATCTTTTCAACACGTGGTCCTAGGAAAACTATATATCCACATGCAAAAGAATGAAGTTGGACCCTTACTTTACGCCACATACAAAAATTAACTCAAAATTGGTCAAATATGTAAATGTAAGACTTAAAACTATAAAACTCTTAAAGGAAAACATAGGGTAAAGGTTTCACAACATTGGATTTGGTGATGATTTCTTGGCTATAACACCAAGGCACAGTTAAAAGAAAAAACATACAAATTGGACCTTATGAGAGTTAAAAGTTTTTGTGTAGCAAAAGACACTATTAACAGATAAAAAGGCAACCCACAGAATGGGAGAAAATATTTACAAATTATACATTTATTAAGAGATTAATATCCAGAATATATAGAGAACTTCTAATAAACAATAGCAAAACCTGATTTAAAAACTGGCAAAGGACTCGAAGAGACATTTCTCCAGGAAAGACATACAAATGGCCAATAAGCACATGAAAAGATGTTCAACATTACTAGTCTTAGGGAAGTGCACTTCAAATCTACAATGATAGAACCACCTCACACCCATTAAATTAGTTACTATCAAAAAAAAAGAAAATAACATGTGTTGTGAGGATGTGGAGACATTGGAACCCCTGTTCATTGTTGGTGAGAATGTAAAATGGTGATACTGCTGTCGAAAATAGTATGATGGTTCCT